>NC_044032.1:202148553-204548553 GCF_901765095.1 Microcaecilia unicolor
TGCCCTCTAGGTCTACCACCCATAAGTCTCTGGAAAAAGATTATTTGTATATTAATAACTTTCAAATACTTACATGTCTGTATTATATCACCTGTCCTCCACTCATATGTCTTATAGCACAAACCCTGTACCATTGTTATCACCTTCCTCTGAACTACCTCAAGCCTTCTTATGTCCTTGAAGAGATAAAGCCTCCAAAACTGGACACAATACTCCAAGTGGGGCCTCACCAATGACTTGCCCAGAGGCATCAACGTCTCCTTTTTTCTGCTGGTTATGCCTCCCTCTATGTAGTTTAGCATTCTTCGGGCAACAACCACCATCTTGTCATACTGTTTTACCACCTTGAGATCCTCAGACACTATCACCTCAAGATCTCTTTCCTGATCTGTGCATGTCAGTCTCTCACCTTCTTAGTGCATTGACAGATAAGGGAAACAATTTTATGGCAGACATCTTAAAAGCAATTATGGGAAGCCTTTGATATAAAACATGTCCATACCTCTGCCTATCACCCCCAAACCAACGGGTTTCTGGCAAGGTTGAATCAAACCCATAAAATGATGTTGAGAAAAGATTTAAAAGGGGAGTGTGATGACTGGAACCAGCTTCTTCCATTTGTGCTACATGCATGTAGGGAAAATACCCAAACCTCTTTAGAGGTCTCCTCATTTGATTTAATGTATGGATGTTCTACTCGAGGGATTTTGGATATGTTTAAGGATCAGTGGTTGAAGTAACAGATGAAAGCACCAGTGTAGTTTCCTATTTGAAAGGGCTTAGAGCCAGATTGAAAAGTGTTTCCCAAGCAGCCCAGGTGAATCTATGTAAAAGTCAGGAAAGATAAAAACATTATTATGACAGGGGTACCAAGCTAAGGAGTGTTCAAGAAGGGATAAGGTGCTAGTAGTGATTCCCACTTCCCTCATAAGTTCCATTCCAAGTGGAAAGGTCCAATGATAGTAAAAAGGCAAGTAGGGCCCTTGATTTATGAACTGGTAAATAACTGTGGAAGAATACAAATCTACCACAATAATGTCATAAAATCTTAGAGGGAGAGAGAGGGACTAACAGCCCCAATAGATGAGGTTTACAAGAAAAGCCAACCAAGACTTAGCCCAGAGTTAACACCTACCTGCTTATTTTCGAAGGAGAAGGGCGGCCATCTTCTGACACAAATCGGGAAATGGCCAGCCTTCTCCTAAGGCCGGCCAAATTTTTATAATCGAAAGCCGATTTTGGCCAGCTTCAACTGCTTTCCATCGCAGGGCCGGCCAAAGTTCAAGGGGCATGTCAGCAGTATACCAAAGGCGGGAAGGGGGCACGGTTAAGAGATGGCCATCCTCAGCCAATAATGGAAAAAGAAGGCCGGCCCTGACAAGCATTTGGCTGACTTTACTTGGTCCCTTTTTGTTCACGACCAAGCCTCGAAAAGGTGCCTGAACTGACCAGATGACCACCGGAGGAAATCGGGGATCACCTCCCCTTACTCCCTCAGTGGTCACCAACCCCCTCCCACCCAAAAAAAAACAAATTAAACACATTTTTTTCCAGCCTCTATGCCTGCCTCAAATGCCATACCCAGCTCTATGACAGCAGTATGCAGGTCCCTGGAGCAGTTTTTAGTGGGTGCAGTGCACTTCAGGAGACGGGCCCAGGCCCATCCCACCCTACCTGTTACACTTGTGGTGGTAAATGTTGAGCCCTCCAAACCCCCAAAACCCACTGTACCCACATATAGGTGACCCCCCCTTCACCTCTTAGGGCTATGGTAGTGGTGTACAGTTGTGGGGAGTGGATTTTTTGGGGGGGTTGCAGGGCTCAGCACCTAAGGTAAGGGATCTATGCACCTGGGAGCAATTTGTGAAGTCCACCGCAGTGCCCCCTATGGTGCCCGGTTGGTGTCCTGGCATGTGAGGGGAACCAGTGCACTACAAATACTGGCTCCTCCCACAACCAAATGGCTTGGATTTGGCCAGGTTTGAGATGGCCGCCATTAGTTTCCATTATCGGCGAAAACTAATGGCAGCCATCTCTATTGCCGGCGATTTCTAAGGGGCAGGCCAAATGTTGAGATTTGGCCTGCCCCGACCATATTATCGAAATGAAAGATGGCCGGCCATCTTGTTTCGATAATACAGTTGGGTATGCCACTTTACGAGGCCGTCCTTATAGATGGCCGCCCTTATAGATAGTCGGTCCCATTCGATTATGCCCCTCCTAGACAAAAGGCAGAATTGGGGGAACTCCTAGGATCTTTTCAGGGTGAGTTGATCTCCATGATAGGAGAAACTCTTCTAATATATCATGAGATACATACCATTTTGGGGAAGGTTGTGAGACAGAGGCCCTATCACCTTTCTAAGGCCAAGAGACAAGAATTAATTAGACAAGTCAAGGAAAAGGAACAACTGGGCATTATAGAGGAGTCCTGGAGCCCATGGACTAGCCCTATTATGCTAGTGCCAAAGCTGGATGGATCTCAAGATTTTGCACTGATTTTCGTCATCAATGCAATATCATAGTTTGATCCCTCCCATGCACCGCATCGTTGAACTTTTAGACCAGTTAGGATAGTATTTGATCACATTGAATTTGACATTGGATCTTACCAAAGTTACTTGCAGATTCCCCTTGTGAGGGAATCTTGTGCTAAAACTGCTTCCAGTACCCTCCTATAGTACTATATCAGTCCAGGTGCCTCTCAATTGGATTGTTGATGGCATCCTTAAGAACCATCAGATTATGCCTATATGGATGACATAATAATATTCAGTTCATATTGGGAAACACATCTACCCAGGGTACAAGCAGTTCTGGAGTCCTTAAGAAAAGTGGGGCTCACGTTAAATCTCTCTCAAACGTTTGTTTGCCCAGAAGAAGGTTAAATACCCAGGATACCTTGTCAGGAAAGGACAGATGAAATCTTTATTGGATAACGTAGAAAGCATCCATAAATTCCCTCAACCAGCTACCAAGAAGCTATTGCATAGTTTTATGGGTTTGGTAGGATACTATAGAAGATTCATATCACTCATCAAAGAGAAATCATGCTCCTCAAAGCTTATGAAGAACCACCCTAATCAATTACTGTGGAAGGAATAGGAAATGCAGTCTTTCTAGCAGCTCAAGAATAGTTTATACCAAGCTCCCATATTACAAGGAGTTGATTTTGAGAAAAGGTTCACATTACAAACTGATGCTTCTGAGAAAGGGTTAGGGACAGATTCTTTTCCAACGAGAAGGGGGAGAAGTACATCTTATATTATATTAAGTAGTTAATTCTACTTTGTGGTACTTGCCGAAGGATCAGTTCTAACTTGTAGTTAAGCAAGTATAATTCCCTCTCTTTTGTTGTCTTATCCAATATTATAGTATATTATATTAAATATGAAACTCCTTCCTCATATGAAAACCTTTGCTACCATTGAGAAAGAGTGCTTGGCCCTGAATTCTATAAATGGTGCTATAAATTGCACACACAAATTTGAGTATGTGACCAATTTGCATGTGTAATTTAATTGAATAATGAGCCAATAAGCACCAATAATCGGGCTCTAACAATTATTGGTGCTAATTGGCATTAATTAGAATATATGTGCATAATTGTTTTGCAGCTGTATCTGCGCATAAAATTTACAAGCGGATCCAAAAAAGGTGGTGAGGTCATAGGAGGATCATGAGCAGAATTGGGGCATTCCCAAAATGTATACGTGTTGTTATAGAATAAGGGGATCCATGCCTAATTTAGATGTGAGGATTTACACCAGGGTTTCATTTGTAGGGGCAAGACTCCTGCATAGGTAACCACTACCAGAGCTGGTAACAACCTCAGCATTAGTTGCTTTAAATTAAACATTAATAGAGCATGACTTTATGCCCTGATTTCTATCAAGTTCCTGCAAGCAGAAAGGGACTGCTAAGAACTGTTACCTAGTGCAATCACCTAACCAGCATTTCTGCACAGTCATGTTCCTGAGGCCAGGCTAATCCAGACACTCCATTGCCCGGACATAAAATGGAGACCACAGGAGCCTATCCAGCTTATAATCGAACGAGAATAACGCCCAAGTTCCGACCTAAATCGGGAGATGGGCGTTCTTCTCACAAAAACAAATAAAGCGGTATAATCGAAAGCCGAACTTTGGACGCTTTCAACTGCACTCCGTCGCGGGTGCGGACAAAGTTGACGGGGGCGTGTCGGAGGCGTGGTGAAGGCGGAACTGGGGCGTGGTTATCGGGCGAACAGAGATGGGCGCCCTTCGCCGATAATGGAACAGTTTTGAGCTAGAATTTAGGACACTTTTCCTGGACCCTGTTTTTTCACGAATAAGGCCCCCAAAAGTGCCCTAAATGACCAGATGACCCCCAGAGGGAGTCGGGGATGACCTCCCCTGACTCCCCCAGTGGTCACTAACCCCCTCCCACCACAACAAATGATGTTTCACAACTTTTTACTTTCACCCTCAAATGTCATACCCTCCTCCCAAGCAGCAGTATGCAGGTCCCTGGAGCAGTTGTTAGGGGGTGCAGTGGACGTCAGGCAGGTGGACCCAGGCCCATCCCCCCCCTACCTGTTACAATTGTGCTGCTTAATGCTACTAGTCGTCCAACCCCCCCAAACCCACTGTACCCACATGTAGGTGCCCCCTTCACCTCTTAGGGCTATAGTAATGGTGTAGACTTGTGGGCAGTGGGTTTTGAGGGGGATTTGGGGGGCTCAACACCCAAGGGAAGGGTGCTATGCACCTGGGAGCTCTTTTACCTGTTTTTTTGGTTTTGTAAAAGTGCCCCCTAGGGTGCCCGGTTGGTGTCCTGGCATGTGAGGGGGACCAGTGCACTATGAATCCTGGCCCCTCCCACGAATAAATGTCTTGGATTTATTCGTTTTTGAGCTGGGCGATTTCATTTTCCATTATCGCTGAAAAGCAAAAACGCCCAGCTCACACCTTGACGAAAACATGGGCGTCTTTTTCTTTTAAAAAATACGATCCGCCCCACCCCTTCACGGACCCGTTCTCGGAGATAAACGCCCATGGAGATAGGCGTTTCTGTTCCATTATGCCCCTCCATGTCAGTAGACTATTTGGAGCCAAGTTCAAGGAATAGCAACTTTGCCAACTCAAGTGGAATGCTCCAGTAGTTTCCCAGGGCAGAAGGGTCCAGAATATTAGAGGAGCTGGCTTATCTTCAGAAAAACATGTGCTACAGCCAGGAATGATGTATAAGAAGCACCTTTGTGGTCCAAAAATTGAATGGTGACATCACCAGCTCCGGGCTAATATTGACTCTTGTTTCCTAGCTGCACCATTGGACCCTCCAGAGTTGCTGCCTGCCTCCTGCTACATCTCTCCAGAAGAAGCCTTCATCATCGGGTTGTATAAAGCAGCTCTGAACTGCTATTGGGTAATAAGCAGGTGGTTCCTAAATTCTGGACCTAGGCCCAGGTGTGTGTGTTTGCCTTAAACCCTTTTTTTAATAAGGACACGTTGCATTTCTATGAAGGACCTAGCATTTGTGCATAACTCTCCTAATATTGTTGCCTCCTTACTCTAATAATTTGTGTGCTGCCATAATAAATAATTTGTGCCTTATGTCATTTATTGTCAGTATAATATTAGTTGTTTCTTTTTCCAACAAAATCCGGGAGGGGTCTTGCGGAAAGGGAGGCTGGCTTGGTTATTGAGATTGAGAAGAGATAGGGTATCACAGTACAGGAAATCCAGAAGGAGGACAGGAGGCAGCTACAACGCCGCATTATTCAGACACACTTATCAACACGTCTAGCCTTGAGGGACTGCCCAGGTCCAATACAGGAGGAAGGTCTGGCTTTCCTCAATTCGTCACGCCTGCCCCAGAAGATTGCGGATGTGGCCTGGCTGACCTTCCACAGCCGGTTTTATGTTCGAGCTAACATGAAAAATAGGAACATCGATGATCATAAGTGCCCGAGGGGGGAGTGAGTGACGGAGGATGAAACAATGGACCACTTCCTCCTCAAGTGCCTGCTCAATCAACAAGTCTGTCAGGCAATAGCCCGCCAATTAGGGATCCCTTTCTTCCACCAGCTATCCTATGTAGAATCGGCCTATGGAGGGTTTCCCAAAGGACGAAAGGGGTGGAGTAGGGAGACATTGTATATCATTGCTGCAGCCCTCTGCTACTTCCTGTGGCAGGCACCCTGCCAAGCTTCATTACATTGGAAGTGGCTGTCTGTACAGGAGGTGGCAGAGGATGTGGTACATTTTGTCAAGCACCTGGCAGTGTGGGAGAGGGAGCATTGTTCTGGATTATGGTGGGCAAGGCATTGGAGGGGTTTTTCGTTTCAGCCTCCCTGAGTGGAATGGTTTGGGGGGATGGGTTTGGGCCAGTAAGGTTTTCTTTATGTATTAGTTAGTAGGTTTTATTGCTTGTTTGTATGCTTGTTTTGTCTTGTTGAAAGTTTCAATTAAGACAATATGACACACACTACTGGATTTCCTGGCCACTCCAAACCAGTTTTCTCTGCAAGTCCACACACATACTCACACACACACACACAAATCATGCTGTTCATCACTAAATACATTGTTTATTCTTCTATCTAAGGCAGGGTTGTCCCCTTTATCCTATGCACAACCCTACCACTGTATTTAGGTCCCAAGTCTTGGAGGTAAGCAGATTTGTCTTCTTCGTGTGATAGCATAACTAGAGGCAGGCCTAGGTTCTTAATAAATTATGGTCACACAGAGGATCACAAGTAAAATAAGGCACTTTATTGAGGTACAGAGAAGGGCAGTCTGTTCTTTTCACAGACTGGAGGAATAAACAAGCACAAATCAATCTTTGTTCCCAGGAATTCTTCCCATGGCCTGCTCCTGCAGGTCCACAGCATGCACTAGTCTGTCTCTTAAACAGACAGCATAAACAGATGGTGTCTGGCCTGGAGTTCCAGAGTTGAAGTTCTGTGCTTCATTATTCAAAGAGTTGCACCTAACAGTCCTAAATTCAAAGTACACTCTGCCAGTTACCTGCCCCATCTGACGTACTTCCTGTTCCAGGACAAGGGACCGGCAGAGCAGACAGCTGTGTGCCTGCTCCGCACACCCCCTTGCTAGGAGGAAAGGTGATGGGGTGATGTGCTTCAAGGGTGTGGCATGCCTTGGGGGGGGGGGGTGCAGTGGCGACCCACTTCAGGTGGCGTACAAGTTAAGGTGCACCACTGCATGAAAAAAGCCTTCTATTGATCAAGACCACTAGCTTTGTAGCGATTTAATATTGCATGATAATGCATTGACCCCAGAAGAAATGAATAAGTTGTATATCCAAAGACAGTGAGTGACAGTTCCTTGCCAGATGAAAATTAGAACCAACAGTGGCTGAATTGGAAGATTCAGGGCTACAAATAAGATCTGTACCTGGAACTAGAGATGAAATAGAAATTGGAATGGGAGCTGAAACTTGGTTAGAAACCGAAATCAGGTCAAGAACTTGAGATAAGGAATAGGGATTTCCTACATTTTGAACCCAAACAACAGGGAAACAAACAACATTTCAGAGTTTTTTAATAAATGTTAAAAATATATATTCCGCCAGATATTCAAAGTGAGTTAAATGGCCAGAAGAGGCTGCAGGCCATTTAAATTGCTTATCCAAGGTTAACCTTGAATATTCAGTGTCACTTAACTGGATTATGCCAGTTAGTGCCTGGGCCAAATCCAGCTAATTTGTGGGTGGTCTTGGGGTGGAGTTGGCACTTATGTGGGTAAGTGCCAATATTCTTCACTTAACCACATAAAATGAGCTACATTAAAAGTTGTCCCATCTTTATGTCACATCTGGTCATAGGCGTAGTTTGACTGTTTCATTTGGGGGGGGGGGCAAAAAAATGGGCGGAGCATATTAGCATATCATTTGCATATATATGAATATGCTAATATGGATAAAGGAAATGAAATTTACAGGCAAAATATCACAGATGCACATTTCAAAAAGCTGACACATTTCAATTAATAAATTATGAATAAAATAAACTTTTATTTACCTTTGTTCTGATCATGTAGTTTTCTATTCGCTTTGATCCCAGTGTCTTCTGTTTTATGCAGTGTCTTCTTTCCAGTAGGCTTCCCTCTGCTCCCCACCCTCCCAGTCCCATCCATCTCTTGCTCCTTCCCTCTGCTCCCCACCCCTCCCAGTCCCATCCATCTTCTGTTCCTTCCCTCTGCTCACCATCCCTCCGTCCCATCCATCTTCTGCTCCTTCCCTCTGCTGTGCCTGACCTCTCCCAATCCCATCCATCTCCTGGTCCATCCCTCTGCTCCCCACCCCTCGCAGTCCCATCCATCTCTTGCTCCTTCCCTCTGCTCCCCACCGCTCCCAGTCCCAACCATCTCTTGCTCCTTCCCGCTGCTCCCCACCCCTCCCAGTCCCATCCATCTCCTGCTCCTTCCCTCTGCTCACCTCCTTTCCCAGTCCAATCCAATTCCTGGTCCTTCCCTCTGCTCCCCACCCACCCCTCCCAGTCCCATCCATCTCTTGCTCCTTCCCTCTGCTCCCCACCCCTCCCAGTCCCATCCATCTTCTGTTCCTTCTCTGCTCACCATCCCTCCATCCCATCCATCTCTTGCTCCTTCCCTCTGCTCCCCACCCACCCCTCCCAGTCCCATCCATCTCTTGCTCCTTCCCTCTGCTTCCCATCCCTCCCAGTCCCATCCATCTCCTGCTCCTTCCCACTGCTTCCCACCCTCCCAGTCCCATCCATCTCCTGCTCCTTCACTCTGCTTCCCCCCCACCCTCCCAGTCCCATCCAATTCCTGGTCCTTCCCTCTGCTCCCCACCCACCCCTCCCAGTCCCATCCATCTCTTGCTCCTTCCCTCTGCTTCCCACCCTCCCAGTCCATCCATCTCCTGCTCCTTCACTCTGCTTCCCACCCTCCCAGTCCCATCCATCTCTTGCTCCTTCCCTCTGCTTCCCACCCCTCCCAGTCCCATCCATCTCCTGCTCCTTCACCCTGCTTCCCACCCTCCCAGTCCCATCCATCTCCTGCCGCCCCCTTCCCCCCCCCAGTCCCATCCAATTCCTGGTCCTTCCCTCTGCTCCCCACCCACCCCTCCCAGTCCCATCCTCTCTTGCTCCTTCCCTCGCTTCCCACCCTCCCAGTCCATCCATCTCCTACTCCTTCCCTCGCTCAACCCCCTTCCCAGTCCAATCCCATTCCTGGTCCTTCCCTGCTCCCCACCCACCCTCCCAGTCCCATCCATCTCTGCTCCTTCCCTGCTGCCCCCCCTCCCCCAGTCCCATCTCTCCTGCTCCTTCCCTCTGCTTCCCACACCCCCCAGTCCCATCTCTCTTGCTCCCCCGCCTCTGCTTCCCACCCTCCCATCCCATCCATCCCTCCTGCCCACTCTGCTTCCCACCCCGCCCAGTCCCATCCATCTCCTGCTCCTTCCCACTGCTTCCCCCCCTCCCAGTCCCCATCCTCCTGCTCCTTCCTCTCGCTTCCCCCCTCCCAGTCCCATCCATCTCTTACTCCTTCCCTCTGCCCCCCACCCCCCAGTCCCATTCATCCCCTGCTGGCTGCCCTGCCCCCCCCCCCCGCGAGGTCCAGGATCGTGACTCCGTTTACCCCCTCTCTTCTCCCCTCCCTCCGGTGCAGGCAGCAGTCTTCTTCAGCCTTTCTGTGTTCCTGGCAGCGGTAGCGACGTACACGCTGCCTTCGGTCCCCCGGAAGCCTTCTCAAGTCCTGTTCCCACCTATGCGGAACAGGAACTTGAAGAGAAGGCTTCGGGCAGAGCTGAAGGCAGCGTGTACGTCGCTACTGCTGCCAGAACAAGAAAGGCTTAGAGGAAGATTGGTGCTGCCTGCGCGGAGGGTAGGAAGAGAGGGGGTAGATTATAGACACGCTCGTCTCCGTCTGCTTCGCTGCTTCCCTGCCCTCTCTGTCTGCGTCCCGCCCGAAAGGAAATGACATCAGAGGAAGGCGGGACGCAGACAGAGAGGGCAGGGAAGCAGCGAAGCGGACGGAGACGAGCGCGTGCCTGCTTGTTTTTTTTTTTTTTCATTCTAGCGCCAGTCCACGTCCTCGTCGTTTGGGGGGGCATTGCCCCCCCTCGCCCCCCCCAGTCTACGCCTATGCATCTGGTCTTGGTAAGGGATGACAGAGGCAAATGCACAGGGCTTTTACACCCCCCGGGTCCCCGCAGCCCTCCCTGAACCTACCTTAGCGCAATACACCCTGATGATCTAGTGGCCTCTTCAGTGCAGGAACCCCACTCTTTCCTGCTCACTGCTGCTACCACATTTTTAAAAATGGTTTCCAAAACAGCCACCACTAAAGTCTTGGCAATCATTTTGGAGAAGTGATAGCAGAGCAGCAGCAGCGGGCAGAAAAGAATGGGAAACTTTCCTGCCCTGAAGAGGCCACTAGACCACCAAAGCGTGTTAAGGTAGTTTCAACGAAGGCACCCTGAGCTCAGGGTCACTGCACATAAATAAAATAAACATCTTCTCAAAAGGGGGTAGGGCTAGGCAAGGAGCTGGGGCAGTGCACAAATTTAAAAAAAATCTCATCAAAAGTGGCAGGGCTAGGTGAGGTAGGCTAGGCAAGGAGCTGGGGCAGCACTAGGCAAGGAGCTGGGGGCCCACAGAACTGGTCTGCACATGACCCTGTAATTGCTAAGACCACCCCTACTTTGTGTGGTTCAACTTATATGGTTAAGTGCTGAATATTGCATGTAACAGCATAGGCACTAGGGGCATACAATGAAGCTACAAAGTAGTAAATGTAAAATAAATTGGAGAAAATATTCTTCAGTCATTGTGTAATTAAACTCTGGAATTAATTGCCAGATAATGTGGTAAAAGCAGTTAGCTTTGCGGGGTTTTAAAAAATTTGGATAGCTTCCTAAAAGAAAAGTCCATAAACCATTATTAAGATAGATTTGGGGAACAAAAGTACTGCTTAGTTCTAGGATAAGCAGCATAAGTGTATTGTGCTGTTTTAAGACCTTGTCTGACTGGCTGGGGTGCCTCCAGGATCAGTGTTTTGGGACCTTGTCCAACTGGCTGGGGTGCCTCCAGGACCAGGTTTTGGAACCACTGGTTTAGCATCTTGGTTTAGTAATGCACATGTCAATCCAAATTGTGGAGAATTAGCGCCATTAATTGTTAATACCCAATTATTGGTATTAATTAGCTCATTACTCAAATTGCACAAGTAAATTGGTCACATGTCCAAATTTGCATGCACAATTTGAGTACCATATATTGAATCCAGGGATGCTGCATCAATGGTAAAATAGTGTCACATAAACTAAAAAGCATATAAAAACACAAATCAGTATCACTAAAATCATTGTAAAATCAATAATATAAAATACTACATTTACCAGAAACAAAGAACTCAAAAATACCTAACTCGAAACATTATACATCCATATAATGTAAATATATAATTAAAATAGTAATAAATGGAGAAAAACTCACCTTATGTACAATATATCTCAGTAGGTTCCACAGCCAAAATTAAAATGATCAGCTATGAATAGAAGATTGTCAACATAACAGAAAAAGATAAAAGCAATGTCTGTAGAATACTGTAACAGTTATGCTTATAATAAATATAAAAGTAATGAGAGCTAATAATTCAAATTGTAGTTGAAATGTTCTTCTCTGTGTCTCTAATACAGTGTATGCACTTGCTCATGCTGTTTAGTAGATGTGGTAGCGTATGACAAGGATAGTGGAATATTTAAAGATTGGTCATTTATTTATAAAAGGGCCCTTCACTAAAGCACTTTAACTACTACTACACTTAACATTTCTAGAGCGCTACTAGGGTTACGCAGCGCTGTACAATTTAACAAAGAGAGACAGTCCCTGTTCAAAGAGCTTACAATCTAATAGTCAAGTGAACGGTCGGTCCGATAGGGGCAGTCAAATTGGGGCAGTCTGGATTCACTGAACGGTAAGGGTTAGGTGCCAAACGCAGCATTGAAGAGGTGGGCTTTAAGCAAGACTTGAAGATGGGCAGGGAGGGGGCTTGGCGTAAGGGTTCAGGAAGGTTGTTCCAAGCATAGGGTGAGGCGAGGCAGAAAGAGCGGAGCCTGGAGTTGGCGGTGGTGGAGAAGGGTACTGAGAGGAGGATTTATCCTGTGAACGGAGGTTACGGCGGGAACGTAAGGGAAGATGAGGGTAGAAAGATAGTGAGGGGCAGCAGACTGATGCATTTGTAGTAAGAAGGAAAGCTTGAATTGAATGCGGTACCTGATAGGAAGCCGTGAAGTGACCTGAGGAGAGGTGATATGAGTATCTCGGTTCTGGCGGAATATAAGACTGCAGCGAGTTCTGAACAGATTGAAGGGGGGATAGATGGCTAAGTGGAGGCCGGTGAGAGTAAGTTGCAGTAGTCAAGGCGAGAGGTAATGAGAGCGTGGACGAGAGTTTGGTGGTGTTTCAGAAAGGAAAGGGCAAATTTTCTGATGTTAAAGAGGAAGAAGCGACAGGTCTTGGCTATCTGCTGGATATGCGCAGAGAAGGAGAGGGAGATCAAAGATGACTCCGAGGTTGCGGGCAGATGAGACGGGGAAGATGAGGGTGTTATCAACTGAGATAGAAAGTGGAGAAAGAGGAGAAGTGGGTTTTGGTGGAAAGACGATAAGCTCGGTCTTGGACATGTTCAGTTTCAGGTGGCGGTTAATGCCCAGAAACAAACTACTGAATAGCTACATTAACCAGTTTTCAGTAGTTTGCCTGTTACTTTGGAGATTGTTTACTAAAGCTTAGCTCGAGTTATCTGCAGCTGGGCCTATAGGAATAAAATGGGCTCTGCTGCAGAACTCGAAATAAGCTTTAGTAAACTGCGCGTTACTGAATTTTTCCTGATTTTTCTGCCAGGGACATGGCATAGGCAGAGAGTGGGGGACGGAATTGTTAGCCAGCTAGTGCGTACAACTTACTGTGGGCTAACTGACTAATGCAGAGTTAATGTGGAGCACTTACTTCCACCTAAATAGGAAGCAGTTAGTGGTCCTACATTAATTATCAGCAGGTACCACATACTAATGAAATTTGTAACACATGACCAGTAAAAAATTACTTGGAACACCACTTCTTGATGCAGCATTAGTTCTGGCTTGCCGTATCTTAAAATCCTGCATGAAAACGTGTTAAGCCCAAACCAAACTCTACTGAAAGGGTCCCATTTTTCTTTATTTACTTTGAACTCACTGTTTCTTCATAATCCCCAGTGAGGAACAATACCTTTATAAAAAGGCATCCAGAAACAGCCTCAGAATGATCCTCAAATGTTCCCCACTAATTTACATATTTCTGATGAAGATTTAAATGTGGTCTCTGCTCTCTAGGAAGCAAGTGTTTTAAAGATTGTTTTGCATGTTTATGCTAGGAAACATGCATAGAATGCCTCTTATAAAATTGCTACTACAAACCAAAAGACAGTCAATCACAACTAATCAAAATGGCTCCATTTACTTAAACCAAGACTTAAATTAGAAATAACAAATATTTTAATTAACTTTTAAATGTTGAATCAATAGAATTCTAACTTCACAATAATTATCTCAAAATATTCTAGTGAAGCATATATATATATATAATATATATATATATAATATATATATATATATATATATATATAATGGGACATCCCATCACAAGCCTTCAACCCACACACTCTTCCCACATCACTTGCTTCCCGACAAATAAAACCACTACTACCTTAATGCTTTAGAACTTTTAGAATATCTGTGTTGGTGGAGGGGTAGAGCTACCTTTTAACATGATTGAGAGTATCACACTTACTATTACATCTTCTTCAGTATGGCTTTGCAGGTATGCCTCCACTCATGGAATACTCTGAAGCAGCAGACAGAGAGACAGCATCAGCTGGTGCCAGCAAATAATGGCATGGATGTGAAGTTTTCCTGGCCCCAGGGCACACTACATCTGCCTAGTATAGGTATGTAGAATTTGTCAGCAGGTACTGCCGTGCCTGCACAAATTCAGTCTAAGTTTGGAAGACATGTAGCATACCATATGATTCCTAACTTCCTACTCATATTCAGTAAGTATATTATCTCATGCTTATTGTTGACTTAAACTTGAATAGATAATGAATGTGACTGCTGGGTAGATGGGATGGATCATTCAGAACTTTATCTCCTGGCATTCACTATGTTACTAGCATTCGGACTCATGGGGCACGGTACATCTACACATATTTTACATACCAACATATACAGCTTTTTCCGAATGGTGCCTGCAGGAGGGCGCTGAATCCAAATAAAGATATCCATGGCTTGGATCATGACAGATGGCACTCTACACGCACACCAGCAACTAGCACTGAATAGCACTCAGATCATATGGCATCTTCACAATTCAGTTTTGACATGCACGCACTCACATGTAACTCTGGGCCCCAGTTCAGATCCTTGGTGTTACACCTCAATTGATATGCTGTGGTGCGCATATAACTAGCATAACTAGCTTTGCACTTGGAAACCTGCTGCGGTTAACTGGAATGTACATCAAGAATCAGTGGTTAACCAGCATTCAGTACGTGGTATTTAGGGCTGAGGTCGACAATGCTTAGCAATGAGAATGAGGCTATTGACAAAGGGCTTCGGGAATATAATTCATGACAGCAATTCTTACCTTTCTATCAGTACAGAGTCTCCATTGGCTTTGATGTTCAACTTGGTGTCACTTTAGGTTCCTCAGCTAAGAACATACCTGACTGCTAGATAGGGTAACTACATCTACACTGTAGGTAGTCAGGCATAATGGATTTACCTTGAATGCTAGCACTTACAATGGTAAAACCAGCATATAATTGAGGCTGGGTAGGGTAATTACATAAACACTGAAGGTTGCAGTGTAGTAACAGCACACATTAGTTTTACATCTACCGGCTCTCGGCTTGCTAACTATCGAAGGGATGACACATCCATCTTCTCTACAGGACATGTTCTCTTCAGCACTTACCTATACATAAGAGTGTTTTCTTGCATTTATGTCACCAGTATTCTTTATGGGGTATTCATGGCAAGAATGATTAACACACTGCTTATTTGCATTTTGCTCATTTCGCTTGGGTAGACAAAGGGCTTTATGAACATAAGTCATGGCAATAGCTCTCACTTTTCAGTTTGGTTCCTTATACTAAAAATATACATTGCTGCTACACCGAATACTGTCACCAGCATAGGGGTCATCATTAGGCACATGTACGCTAGGTAAGGTTATTATACCAGCACAGCAGATTACACTAACCTATGATCAGGCTGGTTAATTATTGAAGGACTTCACATTCAAGTAATCTATCACAGTTGACTCACGACGTTTCACTATGCCCATAGTGTTAAGACAAAAGGGCCGCTTGCATGTGCAGTTGATATTGCACTCTCCCATAGAGCCCAAGCCACTTACTTAGATGCACTTCAGTGTGTCAATCGAAGGTCAAGAAGGTGTGGCGGGACCCCTTTTCCTGTTTCTCATGAGCCAATATGACTGTGATGGCTCAGTTTATGGTTCCATCAGGCTATAGCGTTTTTTGCATTGCACCTTCCTTTATCTTAGGCTATCAGTGGGTCAAGTTTCGCACCATGGAGGGATTACACACAGAATTTCTTCTCCATGCAATAGTGGGTATAGTAATTTCGTCCACGTAGTCTTGGTTGGTGAGTATAGAATAAGAAACGGGTAGCAAAACTACTATCCTATTGTTCTGGACAGTGCAAGTTGGGTCCCAATGGCATCCTAATGTATTGTTGGGTCACCATTATAGATTTAACTGCCCACTATGCCGGTATGAGACAAGGTGCCCATATCAGATGAGCATGACCCTTTGACTTTATGGAATACGGAAGCACTCTGCATCACAGGAAGCACTGCTCAGTTTAAGATGCATTACAGATGTCAAAAAGCGCTGCTCATGTTTAAGATACAAATCAAGCACTGCTTATGTTTAAGAATAATCAACTACAATTGTCAGATACTCTTCACATACAGTATTTGAAATGGCTTAATGGCTGGAATTATAGGTGCCAGCTTTGGCTGTAACACATATACAGGTCACAAGATGACAGGTGCACATACATGCGTACATATGGGATGCTGGTCCATGCATAAGTTCCTACTAGAGGGAATGTGCTCCTTATGCCGGAAGGTTCTGACGAGCCTCAGTAGAACATATGATGTCACGAGTGAGAGAGAGACATGGGGATGGAGGCAAGTGTGAATTAAAACTGTTTGGTTTGGGCCACAGAAACGCACACCAATCATTACCACTGATTGATTTGGGGCACAGAAAGGCCCACTGGTGAGGTGTGGTGCCAGTTGTTTGTCAGTTGTAACATTACCTGTGTTGGCAGTTATGACGAGCTGCAAGAGACTCATACAGCAGCAGCCTAACAGGGGGCAAGGAGTGAGTTGGATGCAGTAGTGTGCATAATTTGGACAGATCAGTGCAAGATCTAGCGAGGCTCTACCAGGGAATTATTTGAAGTCCAGCCATAAGTGTCAGAGTGAATGTGGCCCAGATAGGATAGATTATGGGGGGGGGGGGGGGGGGGACCGCAAAAAGCGAGGTTTCACTGTCCCGGTCTGTGGTGGTGGGTCCTAGTCTGAAAGTGTACACAGCACTATGTTTCACACCAAACCAAGATCAAAGGTCATGTGGTTGTTGTCCCATGCTAGCAGTGGCATGGATGATGTCTAAGATCAAGTGCAATTCCCCTCTTGTACAGAGGGGAGCCAGTGCCAGACTAGCAGATGATCAGCGGAGCCTACCTCAGACTGGACGGAATGGGGAGGCTGAAGGCTTCAAGAAAGAGAGTCAACGGGTATGAGAGGGAAGATGCTTTTACAGCAATCTCTTGAGCAAAACTGTGATGTTAGCGCCTGGGCATGTCGGCGTCATATATTTATTGTTTATTACTGTAAAATGTCTACATGATTGGAAATTGCTTGCTATTGTGAATAATTCATAGATATAAACTGTAGAATGTTGTAGCCACAATAAATTCCACTCTTTATCGGATAACTGGTCAAATGTGAATATATACTGTGTATGGTCTGGACTGAAAGGAGAGTGCTGAAGTGCCACCTGCCCGATTTGAACAGCAGCAATCCAAAAAAGTGGGAATTCCAGGCAGGCAGTGATAATCTCAATATTTATTGAAGACAAATAGTAAACCATGCTTCGGGAGTCATGCAATTATATAATGCTTCAGCAAATAAATTGTATCCTGTGTTGAGTCTTCATTTTGTTATTTGTCTACAATAAATATGCCTGGCCTGCCTGCCTGGATTTTCCTCTTTTTAGATTGCCATTGGTACCCGTACTTTTTCATGTATATATCACTCAGCATTGTCCTCAGTTGCATATCATTTGGCTAGTAAATCAGGCATAAATGGTCATTTGTACGTATTAGTTTGCAAGGTTACTACATTTCAAATTATTTTTAATAAGTTCATTTTTCGGTAGTGTTGCTGCTGTTTAGTTCATGTATTTAATTGAGGCAAATGTTCTACAAAATGTGTTCAGTTTTAATTTTTCACATCATCTAAAGCATGTATCTAAACTAGATTTCAATGACTTTTTCAGAGGTTAGATATAAGATTCAGAAAAACAAATCATTAAGAAAAATGAGGTGACAAATGTAAAAAAGAAAAATATTCAAATGAGAAAAACAGTTAATTACCAATCTGGATTGTAAGTCTTCACAAACTTGTTATGGCAAATTCAAATTAGCTCTGTCTCCACAAATTGCCTCAGGGCCCCCATCATAAGTTAAATAAAGTCTACCAGTGTTCAATCACAATCATTACGCTGATTTAAATTAAGCTTTTTCTGTTGTATGAAGTGAATTTGAAGCAAAGGTCTAAGCACTGCAAGTATGGAGCTGCCAAAAAATTCCAAAATAAAGCTTTTCAAAGATAAAGATAGGAAAGAAGCAATAAAAAAACTTAAATATGTTTGAATATCATTGTAGAGTAGAAACATCACTGAAGAAAGCCATTTAAGGGGATCATTTATAACAGGATGCCTAAGTGAGAATCCCAAAAAGTAGGATGTGAAGGCCGCAACTTTTCATTGTTTAATTTCCCATGTCATTTACAGTAATTTTTTTTATTTTTGCATGCCCATTTTTCAATTTGCATGCCCAATACATGCAATTTAATTGAATGAGCCAATTAGTGTCAATAATTGAGATCTTAACAAGCAATTATGGGTGCTAATTGTATTTAATTAAAATGTACTTGTGTAAATTTAAGCATGAGATCCACATATAAATTTTATGCATGGGTGCAAAAAGAGGGTACAGCTGTGGAAGGGTCATGGGCCGATCAGGGGTTTCCACAATTTATGCGCATTGTTATAGAATGATTGGGATCTGCACCTAATTTACCCCTGTTTACTAAGCCGTGCTAGCAGCTCTTGTGCGCGAGTGGCCAACACAGCTCATTCACTTTGAATGAGCTGTGTGGCATTGCCATGTGGCAGCCACTAGCATAGCTTAGTAAACAGGGGGGGAGGGGGGCGTTAGACATCAAGATTTTGTTGGTGTAAATGGCCACGCCCTAAATATCAGTTATAATTCCCATTGCTAAGTGTTATTCTTTTCAGTGCTGATTTTTTAGACACCATTTTATAATCCTTTGTACCTAACTTGGGCTTGCTAATTCCACTTATATAGGGTCACCTCTTAATGTTGAACTCTCAATTACACACAAAATAATTTAGTCCCAGCAATTCAATTTTATATAAAGGACCAGTAAGGATTGGGAGCGAAGGAAAAACAGTTATGTACTGCGCTATTGTGGTTCGCTATTTCTGAAGGTCCAAAAAATTGTTTTTGAAAAAAATTATATTGATTATAAAAGGCCAATACAAAAAAAACTGAATGACTGCAGGGATGCCAATTCTGTTTATAAGTTTGAATTGCTGGGACTAAATTATTTTTGTGTGTAAACTTTGGGCTTGAGCATTTCTGCCTGCAAAGGATGGTGTCAAAGCTCATGCCCAAATGATAGCAGTTAGATGCAAAAATGTAGGTGTTCTGTAACATTGTGCTTAATTTCTGGGTGTGCCCCTGAGCCACCTATACTCCTTCCATGGCTGTGTCACCTTTGGAGTTGCACACTATGACATTTAAGAGTGTTGTGTATAGAAAAGGGCATAGGGAGATCCACACATAACTCCTAATTACTGTCAATTAAGTGCTTGTTAACTCCAGTAATTGATTGCTAGCACTTAATTGACATGCTGCTACTGCTCAAGCACGCCAATTCTCAGCATGGTGGTTTATATATTAAGTGCATGTTGTTTAGGAGGCAGGAACTAGGTGGGGCATGAACGGAGAATAGCATGGATAGCATATTGCAGTTGGTGCAGAAAAAATAATGCACACTGTCATTTGCACTAGCAGCACAGGATCACTTAGGACTAGATTCTGTAAATGGAACCTAAAAAATTGGCACAAAAAAGTGCCTAGTGCTAGTCTATAAATGACGCTTACAGTTAGACACGGTTTATAGAATAGCTTTTAGCACCGGGAACCGCTACTACATTTAGGTATGACCATTACACCAATGAAAACCTGGTATAAATTAGGCACAGATCCCCCTAATTCTATAACAATGTGCATATATTTTAGGAATGCTCCTCCTATGGCCACATCTCCTTTTAAAATCCATGCACTAGAATGTACATGCACATCTTTATAAATACACCAATGCACACATATATTGCTCATTACCCAATTATCAGCACTATTATTCAATTATTATTCAAGTATTCAATTTAGTTTCCCTTTTATATTAATAACATTGGAAGCAACATCACTGTAGAATCCTTTACCACAAGAAAACTGTTTGATTACATTAGAACAAGCGCTGGAAGAAAGATGTCATCCACATTTTATATTGACAGATTTTTTTGCTATCTTTTGCAAAAATTGGCCTTGACAGAAAACCATGTTTTGGTTCAGTATTTTGTTTTTTACAAAAAAGGGAGTGGCCATGGGAGCCACGTTTGCTCCATCAGTACCTGGCTTATATATGTCCTGCTTTGAAAATCGCTGGATACATTATGGACCATGGATACAACATATTTATAAATGGATACAATATATCGATGATGATGATTTTTGTCTCTGCAAAGGAAGGGAAATACAATTGTTAGATTCTTTTGATTCGGTGAATGCAATAGATATCAACATTAGATTTACTATGAATTCATCTACTATGCAAGTAACTTCCTGGATGTGAATGTTGTACAAAGGGGAAAGACGTTTCAGACTACAGTATCTACTAAGCCTACAGATCAGAATTCATTGTTAATGTATACTAGCTGTCACCCTTTACCTTTGAATAAAAGTATGCCTCTTTCATAGTACTTACGTTTTTGGAGGATTTGTACCGAGACTACTGATTTTAAAAGACAAGCTAAGAAATTGACCTCTAAATTAGAACAGAGAGGTTATCCAAAACATAGTTCTGAACCAGTTGTATAAAAGGGTCAAATAAAATCATAGTGATTTTTTGCTTTCATCTAAATCTCCACAAGAGGATGAATTGAACATCTCTACATGTGTGCTATGTTTTTCAGCAGGTACTTCCAGGGCAGCTCAAATCATTCGCAGACATTGGAGAATTATTCAAACATATCCTGTGTTTCAGAATCTAGTTCTGTGGATGGCATTTTCTAGAAATAGAAATTTAAAGGAATGCCTACAACAATCTATGGATACCTTTGCTCAGTGGCATTCCTAGGGGGGGCGGACACCCGGGGTGGTGCCCCGCCCCCCCCGGGTGCAGCGCCCCCCCCCCCCCCGATGCAGCATGGACCCCCCCTCAGTGAAAGATATCCCCCCGCGAAAGAGCCCCCCCCTGGGTGCATGCCGCTGGGGGGGGGGGGGGGGTGCCGCAGCACGCGCCTGCTGCGAGTTTACTAACTTTGCTCGTTCGCTGCAGCTCCTTCTGCCACCGGAACAGGAAGTAACCTGTTCCGGGGCAGAGGAGCTGCAGCGAACGAGCGAAGTTAGGGAACTCTCGCAGCAGGCGCGTGCCACGGCACCCCCCCAGCGGCGTGCACCTGGGGCGGACCACCCCCACTGCCCCCCCTTGGTATGCCACTGCCTTTGCTAACACGGGACCAATCAGTGAGACAGGTCATTTCCATTGTGGCAGGTACAAAATGTATTTAAGAAACAATGGAGTTTGTTAATCCAGTAGATTAAAAAATATATATATATTGAAAAATTAAACTAATTGCAACAGCATTTATGTAGTATATGTTATACGTTGCCTGTGTAATAAAATCCATGAGGGAAAACTGAATGTCTTTTTCATATACAGATTAATGAACATAGATCTTGTTTAAATCATTCTAGATTGGAGGCTCCTAAGTTGTCTCATTGTTTGGAAAAACCACATAGTTTTGAGGATCTTAGATATTGAGTGATTGATAAAGTTGACAATTATATAAGAGATGGAGATAGGGGTAAGAGACCACTTCAAAAGCACAGCACTGAATATTTGCAGCCACTTGAGCCTGCAAAGAGGTGGGATAAGGTGGGATACAAATGCAACAAATAATAAATAAATAATAAATAAATAAAAATTTACGCTCCAATCAGTTAGTCCAAAAGGCATTGTGTCTGTCTTGATTGGAAACCATTTCTATAAGGCTTTTCAAAACTGATAAAATTTTTTAAAATTAATCTTCTTAAATTCATATTTTATGTACAAATACATGCCGCAGTAGTTGGGTAATTTAAGTGATTCCATTAAAAAAAACTTGAAAACATTTTAAGGTCCATGATAGGTGGGTTGGTTGATGCATTTTAAATAGACACTATTTAAAATGCAGAGACGCCATGTTGGACAACTTTCAGCAGCTGAAACAGTTAAGAAGAGATAGCTGGTGCAGAGAAAGGTATTGTTTTGTGTTAAGGGCCTTAACTTAAGGCTGTACAGCTTGTTATTGTCCATAGCATAATGTTTAGAAATTGAGCCTGGTGTTTATTCTAGGACTGATTGGTGGAGATATAAAAGTTCTTGAAAATGCTTGGCGAAACAGCAGGGCTCTGTTGAGCGAATCGTAAGATTGACACACCACTTATCCATTTTCAGTATGTTTTGTTACTATATGGAAAACAAGATTGTGTTTACTGTAACAAATTTGAAAGTAAAAATAGTTGAATATATAAAATGTAGAAAGAGATATTAAGTTAGGGAGGAAGGTTTTTGAATGTAGTTATATAATTATCTTAATGTGTTTCATCCTCTGGACCTCCAGCATGAGTTTAGTAAAACAAATGGTATCAACATGGGATCACTTAGCACCTCCTATATAGAAAGTGGTAAGTGTTCCTGTGTTATTTATTTTTGCAGGTGCCATGTGCTAATGGGAACATTAGCTCAGAACCTGCAAAAAGGAGAAAAATAAATAAAGAAAGAAGTGATCAACTTTAATGACAAGGTAAATCAGGGCTTAACACACAAAGAGGGGCATAATCGAAAGGGGCGCCCAAGTTTTCCTGAGGACATCCTCGCAGGATGTCCCAGAGAAGGGGTGGGGAAACCCGTATTATCGAAACAAGATGGGGCGGTCATCTTTCATTTCGATAATATGGTCGGGGATGCCCAAATTGCAAAATTTAGGTTGACCTTAGAAATGGTCGTCCCCGATTTTTGCCGATAATGGAAACCGAGGATGCCCATCTCAGAAATGACCAAATGCAAGCCTTTTGGTCGTGGGAGGAGCCAGCATTTGTAGTGCACTGGTCCCCCTGTCATGCCAGGACACCAACCGGGCACCCTAGAGGGCACTGCAATGGACTTCAGAATTTGCTCCCAGGTGCATAGCTCCCCTACCTTGGATGCTGAGCCCCCCAAAACCCACTACCCACAACTGTACAACACTACCATAGCCCTTAGGGGTGAAGGGTGGCACCTACATGTGGGTACAGTGGGTTTGTGGTGGGTTTTGAAATGCTCACATTGACCACCACAAGTGTAACAGGTAGGGGGGATGGGCCTGGGTCCACCTGCCTGAAGTGCACTGCACCCACTAAAACTGCTCCAGGGACCTGCATACTGCTGTCTTGGAGCTGGGTATGACATTTGAGGCTGGCATAGATGCTGGCAAAAAATATTTAAAATGGTTTTTTTTAGGGTGGGAGGGGGTTTGTGACAACTAGGGGAGTAAGGGGAGGTTATCTGGTCAGTTCGGGCACCTTTTTGAGGCTTGGTCATAAGAAAACATGGACCAAGTAAAGTCGGCCAAGTGCTCATCAGGGACACCCTTCTTTTTTACAATATGTGTTTTAATGCTATTTAACATAGTTTTGAATATCAGGGGGGACATGTGTTTCTCCATCCCCTTTCTTTTTCACGGCCTTGATTTTATGGAATGCTTTTTTTTTATTTGCATACAGCAGTGAATGCTTGCTGTCCTAAGAGATATGGATTGGAGAATGAAAGTCAGTAGTCATAGAATATAGAGATGTCTTGCTTTAAAGAGAAATAATTCACATGGATTTGCCATGCTGTTCATAAACTTTAGAGGCAAAGCAAACTGTGTCATCCAGATGTGATCAGATTTCTATTTTTTTTTTTTTTTACATTTTATATACATATCAGGCTTTCCAAACTTCTAAAGAACAAACAACATTTTTAATGCAAATATAAATGTTGGTGTTCATATTCAAACATCTGTGATAAATTTAGAAGATATTAAATCATAGATTTTAAAAATCATACTCTCCCCCCTCAGCTGATCACTTATATTTTGTCAGATCTACATATTGACTGCAGGGAGTGTAGTTACATTTCAACAGGGTTGTGCTTTAGACGAGTGAGCCACCGAATGATATTCCTTGCTTTGCTAGTACTGGTCTTCCAACAACCTCCTAATATGAAAGAAAAATTGGTAAAAAGCTAATTTTTTTTAACATAAACTCAAATAGAGAAAAATGATACACATCTCTACAATATACCAAACTATAAACTGTGCCAGTACATATCACAGGACCTAACAGTCACCCACATGGGAAGAACATTTAGCATAAGGAGATTCTACAGGCTCTTCCTCTACTGTTATTCAAAGCAGAAAATGTGAAGAAGAATGTTTCCTTGGTGAGACAAAATAGATACTAAAGACATGAATAAAATCACATAGACCTAATGTCATATGCCACAGAACAGATCAACATGACCCCTCAGTGAACAAGCACTTTTCAGGACAAGACAATTGCTTCAATTACCTTATGATTGAGATAATCAAAGGTATGATTTTGAGTAATTCAGGTGCATAAGATTTTGAAGTTACAATGACTTAGGAATTGACAAGAAAGGACACAACAAAATCTGTATTATCTCATTATGTCATATAGTTATAGTGAGTCAGTTTCTGATCATTTATCAACCTCCTCCCCTATCCCCCTCCCCACCACCCCAGTCTTTCCTCTTTAAACTATCACTGGAATTATTTTTATGATTCAGCTATATTTTCTGGAAATGATATATTTTGCTCATGCTGTTTGGACCTGAGAAGAGAGTGTTATTGTTGAAAGCTAGTTAAGAAACATATTAAGTTAAACTAATAAAATGTATTACCATTTTTTTTAGTTGAGTTTTACATCAGGTAATGTGCAAAAAACAGAAATGCAGACTCTACGAGAATCAAAAGGGACAACAAAGGAGTAGAAGATAACAAAGTGACTTCCAAACTGGGAGTAGATGTTCAAGAAATCCTTATTGAAAGCACCTGAAGAATGACCCAACACGAGTCTGTGTTTTAGCGGATGCAGCCACCTGCTTCAGGGGTCACAAAAATGCATTATATGCATTCCTGTTCCTGTTTTTTTTGCACCTTATCTGTGTTCCAGGTTTGATATAACTTTCCAACCTTGGGAGAATGTCCTCAGTTTCTCAGAAGAGAGACTACAACGGCTTCTGGAAGTTCAAGTTCCAAAGGATGAGGACTTTAGGCGGAATCCATCCACATCATTAGTTGACCTCTGGTCCAAAGTTCTACATTTGAAGAAGGATATTGTCTCAAATGATTTACATTTCATAGCCCTAATTAACTACTGCAGGGCCAAATGATACCCAGAGGCCTTAGAGTTAATAAGTCATCTACAATGTTTTTAGATAACCAGAAATTCATAGCCCAGTGAACTGAAGTTTTAAACAAATGTTCACTTGATTTAATGATTTTACTTGCAGAAACTGCCAAACAGAAGAGTGAAAAATTATGTTCCATAGTAGAAGAGAAATTATGTACCCTTAAAAATATGGATTCACATTATAATGCTGTATTATGTGATGTTAACAAATACATAGATACTTTTAAACATGACATTAAAGATATTATGAACAATAAATATAGAAGGGATTAAATGGACTACAAAAATAGTTTAATTTATTCTTACTGCCAGACTAAACGTTATACAAAACCTAAAAGAACAGACAGTGGTCAGAATAGTATCCATGATAGGATTCATAAGGAAGGTAATATTGCTCACACAGTTGCCCCTTCTGTCCCAGTAGATGAAGTTTCACTGGATAGGGGTAGGAAATGCTCAGAAGTGGCTCAGGGGAATCGTGTACATTACCTTTGACCAGACCAATGGCTTACCCTCCTCCAGGACCATCCAGATCTGTTTTATAGAAGATTTGGGACACAGGTCCACCAGATATACACTAGACATGGCAACACCTTCCCTTATGACAACATTTTTTTCACAATTACCTGCCCAGAGGCAGAGGGAGAGGGACAAGCAAATTCAGAGGCCCCCAAGGCAGAATTCCACAGTATTCTCATCAATAGTACCAGAGGAAGGATAGCTGGAGATATACATCCCTATTTTTAATTTATCAGCTGTCACTCATAGATACACAAGCCCATGGTCTACACAAAGGCCTATCATTTGTTCCTACCACCAAATATAACACTTTTCAAACTAGGATGGATTTATTTAGGTTTACACGTAAATTACAGATTATTCAGGCTTTTCCATCAATGCTGCACCCCATACTGATATTTTCATAGTCAAAAGACACTCACAGTGGATTATACCAGGCCTGATAGATCCTCTGATCCATATCTTTAACACTTGCATTCAAAGAGAGGCTACTATGATAGAGACAAAGAATAGATAGCACTTCTACAATATCTCAAGAGAAAACTGGACTGGTATTACACCACACCCCATTTGATATCCTTGTTTTTGATTAGAGAGCCCTGAGAGAGTTAAATGGCTGAAAGTGTCTGATGAATTTTTTTTTTTGCTCTATGCTTTTTAGTGTTGTTGTGAGTCTGTCCATTTTGTTTGATGATTATTTGTTAGTAAACTTTTGATTCAGAACCCAAATTCTGGGCTAGGCTGAGCTAATAAGTGCTGATGAAAGTAGAGAGTATCAAAGTGATGGAGGATTAAGGCTATTTATTTCTCATAATATTTGGAAAAACACAGCTTATTGCACTTATGAGAGTCTAGTTTTTGGAAAGAACATAGTACAGAGATAGTAGTAGGCACATTAATGTCAGCTGTCCATTCTATACTGAGTACATGTCACCAAGCAATAATAATGCAATTCAACTTATCGTCCATGCTTAATTTGGTTGACCATAAAATCCTCTTACATATTCTTAGTGATATAAGAATAACTGGTGGCGTTTTGTCCTGGATGGAAGGCTTTTTAACCAAAAGGACATGTGGAGGGGCATAATCGAACGCAAACGCCTATCTCCATGGGCGTTTATCTCCGAGAACTGGTCCGTGAAGGGGCGGGCTGAACCGTATTTTCGAAAAAATGGACGTTTTTGAGCTGGGCGTTTGTTTTTTTAGCAATAATGGAAACTAAAAACGCCCAGGTCAAAAATGTCCTAATCCGAGCCATTTGGTCGTGGGAGGGGCCAGGATTGGTAGTACACTGGCCCCCCTGATATGCCAGGACACCAACTGGGCACCCTAGGTCAGTGCAGTGGACTTCAGAAAAAGCTCCCACATGCATAGCTCCCTTACCACGGGTGCTGAGCTCCCAACCCCCCTCCCCCAAAACCCACTACCCACAAATGTACAACATTACCATAGATTTGACAGGGCAGATGCCTCTCCTAACCAGTTAAATTGTTTTGAATACTGGGCAGCCAGTCTTTATTCTTGTGAAAGAAAAAACAAGATATGGAGAAACAGAAAAGTTTTTCCTATGAGAAAAGTAAAGACTTTGTAGTCTGTTAGATTACATTCCTTAATATTTTTTTATTTTGTATTATGCATAGAAGTCATATTGTTCCTCTGCACATTTAAGAGCTAAGATTTTTCAGTAATATGTTGAGATGTTTTTACTCATTTAACAAAGGCTGAGAAATTTTAGCATTTAAGGAAATGTTAGCATTTAATTAGCTGTCAGTCTTGTCAAATACCTTATTGCCTCTGACTCGAAGGTAATTCTAATGTCTGATTCTGCAATCAATCAGATAAAAGGATCTGAAATGTTATATTAGCTAAATTAAAAACACTTTAGAAATAGTTTCAAGGTACTGAGTAAATCTTTGTTTAGGGAGTGAGTAGAAAGAAAATGATATCTTATGGGTACAGATATGTTTGTACAATATTTTGTCGACATATTCATATGAGAAGAGAATGCTGCTATATTCTATTAGCTTTACATGAAATATTGCCTAAACATTATGGATCAAAAATTCTATATATGGTGCTGAAAAATCAGTGCAAACAAAAAAAGCACAAATGGGCCTCCAGGAACAGGACAAGGGAAATCTTGATTGCAAAGACCTAACACGGGCCGTGTTTCGGTGACAAGCGTCTGCATCAGGGGTAAAAAAAAAGTCCTGTTAAAATAGTCCTTTTAATGACACCAGTGTTGAAACTTTAAATTGGATTCCTGATCCTCCTATTGAAACAGAGTAATGTTACCTTAGTGAAAGATCCACCTAAGGTCATAAATAAAATGTGCTCTTCAGCACATCGCAAAATCTCTCACTCCTAAGTGCCGAGAATGTTGTCTGGAAAAAAAACATCAAAACTGTTGATTTTATATACTTTCTTTTTCATTTCAAAATTCTTTAATCAGGCACAGAGGAAGACCAGGGCTGTCACTGAGTGGACATTTGGCATGTTGAAATCTCATTTCAGTTGCCTGAACAGATCAGGGGATAAACTTCTCTACACTCCAGCTAAAGTGTGTGATATCTTTGTGGCTTGCTGCATGGTCGTCAACCAGTGGAGGCCTGAAGGGGCCAAAAAGGGTATCATAGATTTGATATACTACCTTTCTGTGGTCCAACCAAAGCAGTTTATATTATAAGCTGGTACTTTCTCTGGCTCATAGTTTAAGTGTTTGACCTGGGGCAATACAGGGTTAAGTGGCTTGCCCAGAGTCACAAGGAGCTGCAGTGGGAATCAATCCCAGTTCCCAGGTTCTCATCCAAAGAACTGGAGGCCCCACTCCCATCATACCAAGGCAGTGATGAGGAGGGGAATGCTGTGCAGCTAAGAGACCTGACATCCCAAGAGGTCTACCAACGTACAATGAATGAACTCATCCAGATACATTTCTACTGTGTAAGTGTCAATTGATTTTTACAAGTGCACATCCTATATAATAAAACACACCTCCAACATTCTGAAGCTGACTACATGGCTGAGGCATTCCTGCTCTCTGTATCCATCTTCTGAATTGACATCACATACTTCTGGGTTCGTGACAAGCAGAAGTGACCAACCACACGAGGTTTCTCGGCTTCAGAATGTTGGAGGTGCATTCTATTAAATAGGATTGGTCAGTTTCTTGAAGCACAGCCAGAGCTCAGCGTCCTGCACAGTAACCCTCAGACACCAGAGAAAGAGAGAGAGGGGAGCCTGACACCAGAGAGAGGGAGGGAGGGGGGGCCTGACACCAGAGAGGGGGGGGGGGAGGCATCTCTGTCACACACACACACTCTCTCTCTCACACTCTCTCACAGTCAATGTCTTTCTCTCTCTCACTCTCACACACTGTCTCTCACACACTCTATGTCTCACACTGTATCACACTCTATGTGTCACACAGTCACTCACACACTCAGACTTCACAGAGAGTCTGTGTCTCACATACACTCTCTCTCTCGCACACACTGTATCTGTGTGAAATACACTCTCTCTCTCACACTGTGTCTCACATACACACTTGCACACACTCGCATTCTCACACACACACTCTCTCTCACAGACACACTCGCACCCAGACTCACTCTCTCTCTCTCTCTCACACACACACACACACACACACACTTGCACATTCACTCTCTCTCTCTCACACACACAGTCACTCTCACATACACTCTCTCAAACATACACACTCTGAGGAAAACCTTGCTAGCGCCCGTTTCATTTGTGTCAGAAACGGGCCTTTTTTCTAGTGTGAATATAACAATCAAATTTATGATAATTTCAAGTGACAATGTGATCCCCAACATAAACCTCCCCCTCCCAATTGTTACATAATGAACAGGTATATCAAGTAACAAAAATAAGCATCTCACCCTATGACTTATTAACATTTCTCTCACCCCTTCCCAATCCCTAGATTTTTTTCCCCTGCCATGGTAACACTTTGGGGATGCTGGTTGCAGGTAAATGCTGCAGTGCAATGGCATTTGTGAAACAGAGATTTCAAAAGAAGAGTCTCATTCAGCTTGCTTCACCTCAGAGTCATACCTGTCAACCCGTGGAAATCAGGGATAACCATGTGTTGATGACTTGCACTACTTGATGAAGACTCTGGAATGGGCAAGGTAGGCTAAAGATGAGTGAAGGTCATATTGACGTAGATATGGTGGAGGCCATGTATCTCTGTCCTGAGGAAGGAGATCATTCTGATGGATATAGATTGAAGGTTACAGAACTGTAACTCCGAGCTGCGAGACAATCTCCTAACAGGTGAAGTTGCCCAATACCATAAGCAGGCACCCCTCGATTAAACTGGAAACCGTCGTATGAACTTCTGCTCAAACAGCAGGGCAGGAGAGCTGGCACTGGAATCCATTCACAGGCACTGAAGCTACAGCAGTGATCAGCTATTAGGGAGGTGGATGCCGGTGAACAACAGCTGTTTAGCAGTGGAGAAGGCAGGGCACTTCAGAGAGTTAACGGCCTTGTGGACTCACTGGAGGATGGGGTCGAAAAGGCTGCCAGGGACAAGACGAGCAGAAAGTCCCCAAAGTGTATAGTACCCAGTTGCTCCCGACTCATTGAAACGCTGGCAGTGAGTTAGCTCAGATGACTGCAAGTTATGCTCATATTAGCCCTCTCCTCAAGTCACTTCACTGGCTTCCTATCCGTTTCCGCATACAGTTCAAACTCCTCTTATTGACCTATAAGTGTATTCACTCTGCAGCTCCTCAGTACCTCTCCACTCTCATCTCTCTCTACATTCCTCCCCGGGAACTCCGTTCACTGGGTAAATCTCTCTTATCTTCACCCTTCTCCTCCACTGCTATCTCCAGATTCCATTCCATTTATCTTGCTGCACCATATGCCTGGAATAGACTTCCTGAGCCAGTACGTCAAGCTCCATTTCTGGCTATCGTCAAATCTAAGCTAACAGCCCACCTTTTTGATGCTGCTTTTAACTCCTAACCCATATTCACTTGTTCAGAACCCTTATTTTATCATCCTCACTTTAATATTCCCTTATCTCTTGTTTGTCTTGTTTGTCTGTCCTAATTAGATTGTAAGCTCTGTCGAGCAGGGACTGTCTCTTCATGTTAACGTGTACAGCACTGCATACATCTAGTAGCACTTTAGAAATGATAAATAGTAGTAGTAGTATGTTAAAAATATAAAGTTAAAAGAAGTAACATGTCATAAAAACATGTGTCATGAAAACATGTATCATAAAAACAGGAGAGACATGCAAAGTAAAATCATTATCCAGCTCATTTTCAAAAGTGATCACCAGCCATCTTCCGACACAAATCGGGAGATGGCTGGCGATCTCCTGAACCCAGCAAAATTGGTATAATCGAAAGCCGATTTTGGCCGGGTTCAACTGCTTTCCGTCACAGAGCCGGCGAAACATCAAGGGACGTGTTGGTAGGGTAGTGAAGGTGGGACAGGGGTGGGACGGGGGCGTGCTCACGAGATGGCCGGCTTCACCTGATAATGGGAAAAAAATCCAGGCTTGACGAGCATTTCACCGGCTTTACTTGGTCCCTCTTTTTTCACGACCAAGCTTTAAAAAGGGGCCCCAACTGACCAAATGACCACCGGAGGGAATCGGGGATGACCTCTCCTTACTCCCCCAGTGGTCACCAACCCTCCCACCCAAAAAAAACAAAAACAAAAAAACTTTTTTGCCAGCCTCTATGCCAGCCTCAAATGTCATACCCAGCTCCCTGATAGCAGTATGCAAGTCTCTGGAGCAGGTTTTAGTGGGTGCAGTGCACTTCAGACAGGTGGATACAGGCCCATCCCCCCCCCCACCTGTTCCACTTGTGGAGGTAAATGGGAGCCCTCTAAAACCCACCCAAAACCCACTGTACTCACATGTAGGTGCCCCCCTTCACCCCTTAGGGCTATGGTAATGATGTAGAGTTGTGGGGAGTGGGTGGGGGGGGGGGGGTTGGGGGGCTAAACAGCCAAGGGAAGGGAGCTATGCACCTGGAAGATATTTTTATTTTTTTATTTTTAGAAGTGCCCCCAAGGGTGCCCAGTTGATGTCCTGGCATGTGAGGGGGGCCAGTGCACTACAAATGCTGGCTCCTCCCAAGACCAAATGCTTTGGATTTCGCCGGATTTGAGATCGCCGGCATTTGTTTCCATTAAGGCCGAAAACCGAGGCCGGCCATCTCATCCCCAGCGAAGTCTGACATTTGGCCGGGCCCAACCGTATTAGTGAAGAAAAAGATGGCCGGTTGGATCCGCCTGCTTGCGGTGCCAGCACCGGAGATGGCCGGCCAGCTATTTGGCCAGTGCCTTTCGATTATGCCCCTCTATGTTACACAAAAGTGTGTGAATAAAAATGTTAGGGAATATGCTGATGATACACTTACCCTTATACATGGGATATGATCAAAATAAACATGCACTATTTAGAGGATATCAAAATGCTCTCCTACCTCTACGTCTTTGGACCTGATGCAATAGATGAATGTAGATTCCAAAAGAAAAGACTATATTGGATATACTGTGATACAAATGTAGGGATATAGTTAGTGTTTTACACCTGATGCATCCCTTTTGGTGAAACATGACCACATCTGGTCTTTCTTAAATAAAGAATCCCTTGGCCTTTTTGGTCTGCTTTGTTTCCTACTTATTGCTGTGTACTGCGGACCTGAGGAACCTTTCTTTGTATCTCTGTGTAAGGCTGAAAGAGGACACTTTTGAACACAAATTATGAATTAACTGAACCCCCCCCCCCCCCCCCCATAATACAAATGTATTTTCAAAAGTCATGCTAACCCCCCTATTTACTAAGCTGCGCTAATGCTGTCACACCCCATTCACTTTGAATGGGCTGTGTTGGCATTGCCGAATGGCAGCTGCTAGAGCAGCTTAGTAAACAGATGTAAATGTTTAAACAATTGCAAAGTATTTTGAAACTATGTAAGGGTCCAATTTTTTTTCCAGACACTTTGTTTATTATCTCATATGCAGGTTTCAGTAGATTCAGTGCTATAGTTCCAATAAAATAAAAAATAAAAATATTACAGAGAATTTATGGCCTTATATTTACATGTGCTCCTTAGCATACATAATATTTCCTAGTTAATTTATGTGGCAGTGTCAAATTTTTGAGATTATTTACAGAAATGCAAACCCTTCCCTAGCCTTACCCCAGGGAGTGTCTCTTCTCGGTCCAGGTAAAATAATGCATGCACAGGCTTCAGGCACATTTACCTTCATATCAAGTGTGCAATCTTATGGAAGCCCATTTCTGCAAGGACAACACTGTTTTACCTTTTGAAATGTTTTTGGCAATTGCTCTCCCTGTGCACTTTCCTGATGTGATGATTTACTGGTGAGCTTTTTCAAGCTTTTTAGGACATTTCAATGAAAATGGCTGTAAATTGTATCGATTTTACTCCATAGTAACCTTGATGGCATTCCTTGTTACTGACTCGCTGGATATTTCTTTAAATAATTACTTTGGAAACACGCATGTGTCCAGAGTTGCTTTTTTATACTGTAGATAATAAATAACTCCATGCCTTTTGTTTATGCTTCCAAAGATTTGATCACATCTTATCGTATGCCCCAACATATCAATTATTCTTGCTGCTCCCTTTAGAACAAAAAGTCACACCCTTGTCACTAATGATTCAGTGCTCCATTCTATTTTAAAACTGCTGTTGTCATAGGCAAATACCTTGTCAGCTGGCTACTATCCTATGAATCTGTGGATGGCCATTATGAAAGAAGAGAAATCTCCTTCCAAAGTCGTTGATACACTTCCAGTGTACTATAGGTTTCCCAGAATACTTGCCCTTCAACCAGTTAGTATTGTACCCGTACTCCTCTGCCACTGATCCTGGAGCCTGACCCTTGAGACAAGCCCAAGCTTGAATGCAAAATTATTGCTTTCATTTCAATTGTCCAGCTCTATCAAAATCATTTCCTACTGAAGCTAATTCGCACAGTATGTAGATACCTGTTTAAATATTTTTAAATGCACTTGGGCAAATAAAGTATTTAGAGATGTACAGGGTAGTCAAGAAAATTGGAAACTGAAAGTATTATTAGGGATTCTTTATTCATAATTAATGTATCTGAATTATTCAAGAGACCTTCCAGTCCCCACAGTGCAGTTGAATTTGCAGGGACATCCAAATAAACTGAGACATAAAGAGGGTTTTGGAACATTTCCACTTGCAACCAGTGTCTTTGTAATTCAACAGCTGTTTATTCTCTGAGCACATCTAGTGTGAGCTCTACAAAAAAACACAGGGAGTAAAATTGCTCAATATATCAGTTTCAAATATTCTACTGGATCTGTTTTCTCACTTACATATTTGCTACAATTTGATCTTAATGTAAGTAAATAAGAAAGGTTTTATTTACATCCCATATGAGGTATTTTGCAGCACAAAGGAAATCATTGTAAAGATCAATATCTTAATGTAGTGATTTTTCCTTATTCTTCTTCATTATACCTCCAGCTGGTTTGATAACTTTTGTTACCACTGGGGTTGTTATAATCCAACGTGCCTCATTTACTAATGTGCTGTAACCAATTAACATATTGGTGTACTTTAATACACATTAGTGTTGTTAATGCACATTAAATAATGCAAGCCATATTATTCACAATGAAGCCTTTATATATTAATACAGGGGTAGGCAACCATGTTCTTTATAGGCCACAACCCAGTGGAGTTTTTAAGATTTCCACAAAGAATATGCATGAGATTCATTTGCATATATTGCTTGCATTGTATACAAATAGATCTCATGCATGCTTATTGTGGAAATCTTGAAAACCCAACTTGGTTGTGGCCCTCGAGGACTATGGTTGCATGTAAAATTTTATTTATTTATGACATTTATACCCCACATTTTCCCGTACAATGGTTAATACATATTACTGCATGAGATTCCACATTCGCATTCATGCTCGATGCATCTAATTTGTGTGACATGGAGGGCCATAATCGAACAGGGCCGGCCATCTTTAAGGGCAGCCATCTGTAATGACGGCCCTGTAAAGCGGCGTACCCAACTGTATTACCAAAGCAAGATGAATGAAAAGAAGTGCTGGAGCAATCAACACATACTCTGTTTATGATTATACCTTTTGCAACATAGTGTAAGCCACATTGAGCCTGCCAATAGGTGGGAAAATATGGGGTACAAATGCAGCAAATAAATAAATAAATAATGGAGGTTTCTTTCGGCAGAGATATCGGATAAAATACCTATATCCAGTATTACGTAACACCAATATATCACAGATAATAGACTATACAAAATCAGCTGTACACTGTAAGACTCCTGAGGAAGGCGCTTTTTAGCGCCAAAACACAGCTGTGTCGAGTCGAGTTTTTCACTGTGTAACCTGGAATAAAGGTTTGATTTACAATATACGTCTTCCCCGGTTCCTTGGAAGAGCCTTCCCTTCCTACTCCCTGCTGTGTGTGTGTGCCCTCCCCACTACCCCCTTGCTGACTACCTCAATTTTTTGGCTTAAGGGAGCTCAGCCAATGTTATCTTCCCCCCTCACTTAATTGGGGGGCACCCATATTGATTGTCCAAGAAAAATTGAATCTGAAGAGACTTCAATCCCTGTTTTATATGTAGTTAAGAATTTTGGAGTACATCACTTTCCTTTAAAACAGAATTAAGAGTGGTATAAAGGGCAATTTTCTTCAAAATTAGAAGGGTTTCAAAACTAAATAATTAGCTGAGACTGGGAAACATTCATACTGTTATGGAGAGTCTGGTTATGCCATATTTGGATTATTGCCATGTATTATATATTGGCTTGCCACAAACTTCTTTATGAACCCTTACGGGTTGCTCAGAAGGTGGCTGTTTGGGTAATTCGGGAGGTTTCACATTTTACTCACATTACTCCGATATTACAAGACCACATTGGTTACCCATTATTTGGCATATCCAATTTAAAGTGTTGGTGTTAGTTTTTAAGGCACTCAATAACGATGCAGCTTTGAATATTACACCTAGTTTGAAGATTTATCATCTAGCGTGGTTATTATGGTCTCAAAGAAAATGTTTATCTATTCAGAGGAAGATTATTTGCTTATGTTTTGCACTGGAGGACCTATTCTCTAGAATAATCTTTCATTGGAATAGACACAGCTAATTTCAATGCTCACCTTCAGAAAACAATCGAAAACTCATCCGTTCCAGAGAGCTTTTATTTTGAGTTTGAGATGGAAAAGCTATGTGTGCATCTGATTGTAGTTTACTTTTATTTTATGTATATTTTAATTGTAACCTGCTTAGATTTTATAGATAATGTGAAATAGAAATTTATTAAATAGATAAATAAAATATGTGTGTATTTACAGAACAGCATTAAGGTCGAATTCTGTCATTTACACGTGCAATAAGCATAAACATAAATGTTAGCATATATTTATAGAATTACCCTATTCAAGTCTATCTTATACATTTCTTTGAGTAAAAAGGTGAAAGAGAAGCCTTCAGTTAAATTAAATTAATTTGTACTTGTATACACAAAAGTCAGTTTAACTCCTGAATGCTTCCACTTCAAATAAATTTGCTCCTGAATTTGGACTGTATTCAGTTTGCATGTGTATCACTTCTCCAATTTTACTCTATCTGATCCCATTGCAATGGAGGATATAAAAACAAAAGGTTCAGGCAAAAATTGATAAAAGTTTCCCTGCCTTTCAAGTCATTTCTCACTGCTTTATAAGAGACAGGTTGCCCTGTATTTTATGGCACGCTGAGACTAGATTCATGTTTTAAGAGGTTTTCTTTTAAACTCACATGTATAAGTTATTCTTCTCCTTTAAGAAGGTTACTTCAGGACATGGAGAGGGGAAAGAAGGAATATATACTAAGTGATGTTAGCAGAGGACAGTTATGGTAGGTCTGTATGCTATGGTGTATTTTAGTTGTGAAAAAAAAAAGAAAGGGGTACGTGGGTTTCTCTGTTGGGCAGTTCTGCTCAGTTACTAAGAAACTGTTACAGTGGTAGAGTGTGTGTGTGTGTGTGTGTGTGCACGCACGCAGATGTGTTAAGTTATTCAGATTTTGGGACAGTCTTAGATTTCTGACCATCTCATCCTGGTGCATTGTGAGACTGGCAACCCTGAGTTCAATGGGCAGGATCAGGCACTACAAATCCCATACTGCTTTGGGATTTAAGTTCAAAGCTACAAACAGTCTTCAGCCTGTGTATGTGTGTGACATCTGTGTATGCGTGCACACACATAAGTGTGTGCATGGTGGTGGGGGGGGGGGGGTCTGCTGACATATGGATTGTGAGTCAGTTGATAGGTGGCAGTTGCAATAGTGTGTAAGCTTTCTCTGCTAAGCTTAGAGTTTTTTTTTTTAATTAAAAGCATTAACTTTCTTGGGAAAAGGTTGTGAGTGACTTCCTCAGTAAGAAGGGAAAGTGGAAAATATTAATTCAATGGATATTGAGCATTTAGGGCCCTGTTTATTAAGGTGCGTTAATGTTTTTAGCGCGCTTACACTTAGCACATGCGCTAACCATGTAGGCACCTATAGGGATATTGTAGGCACGTACATGGTTAATGCATGTACATGGTGAACACGTTTTTAAAACGTTATCGCACCTATAACACTGCTTGGTAAACAGGGCCCTTAGTGAGCATCAACTGAATGCCCATGTAGTGATAAATACTCATAGTAACATAGTAGATGACGGCAGAAAAAGACCTGCATGGTCCATCCAGTCTGCCCAACAAGATAACTCATATTTGCTGCTTTTTGTGTATATCCTACTTTGATTTGTACCTGTGCTCTTCAGGGCACAGACCGTATAAGTCTGCCCAGCACTATCCCCGCCTCCCAAACACCAGCCCCTCCTCCCAACCTCCGGCTCTGGCACAGACCGTATAAGTCTGCCCAGCACTATCCTCACCTCCCAACCACCAGCCCTGCCTCCCAACCACTGGCTCTGGCACAGACCGTACAAGTCTGTCCAGCACTATCCCCGCCTCCCAACCACCAGCCCCGCCTCCCGATCTTGACTAAGCTCCTGAGGATCCATTCCTTCGGCACAGGATTCCTTTATGCTTATCCCACACATGTTTGAATTCCGTTACCGTTTTCATTTCCACCACCTCCCGCGGGACGGCATTCCAAGCATCCACTACTCTCTCCGTGAAAAAAATACTTCCTGACATTTTTCTTGAGTCTGCCCCCCTTCAATCTCATACTCCTTAATAACATTCTCATCTCTCAGTACACTGATTGGTTAAGATATGTGACTCTCAGGTGAATTTTCGAAAGAGAAGAGTGCCCATCTTCCGACACAAATCGGGAGATGGGCGTCCTTCTCACAAGGTCGGCCAAATTATCATAATCGAAAGCTGATTTGGGGCGCCCTCAACTTCTTTCCATCACGGGGATGACCAAAGTTCACGGGGGCATGTCGGCAGTGTTGTGAAGCTGGGACTGGGGCGTGCTTAGGAGATGGGCATCCTCGGCATCCTCGGCCGATAATGGAAAAAAGAAGGGCGTCCGTGATGAACACTTGGGCAACTTTACTTGGTCCATTTTTTTTCACAACCGAGCATCAAAAAGGTGCCCAAACTGACCAGATGACCACCATAGGGAATCAGGGATCACCTCCCCTTACTCCCCCAGTGGTCACTAACCCCCTCCCACCATAAAAAGTTTACAAATATTTTTTTTGCCAGCCTCTATGCTAGCCTCAAATGCCATACTCAGGTCCATCGCAGCAGTATGCAGGTACCTGGAGCAGCTGTAGTGGGTGCAGTGTATTTCAGGCAGGCAAACCCAGGCCCATCCACCCTACCTGTTTTACACTTGTGGTGGTAAATGTGAGCCCTCCAAAACCCACCACAAACTCACTATACCCACATGTAGGTGCCCCCCTTCATCCCTAAGGGCTATGGTAGTGGTGTACAGTTGTGGGTTTTGGGTTTTGGGGAGGTTTGGGGGCTCAGCACCCAAGGTAAGGGAGCTATGCACCTGGGACCTTTTTCTGAAGTCCACTGCAGTGCTCCCTAGGGTGCCCAGTTGGTGTCCTGGCATGTGAGGGGGACCAGTGCACTACAAATGCTAGCTCCTCTTACAACCAAGTGGCCTGGATTTGGTCGCTTTTGAGATGGGCATCCTCAGTTCCCATTATCACCGAAAACCGGGGACGACCATCTCAAAAACGACCTAAGGACAACCAAGATTGACCTAAATTTTATGATTTGGGTGTCCCTTACCGTATTATAGAAACGAAAGATGGACGCCCATCTTGTTTCGATAATACGGGTTACCCTCATGAAAACTTGGGCGCCCCGTTCGATTATGCCCCTCTCTGTGTCTCTCCAGCTAGCTGCTGTATGTGTGAATTGTTAGCAAAACTGACATTATCCAAGTTCAAATGTCCCATGATCAAATGAATCAGTGCATTACCTACTTGCACTTTTAAGCAATTTGGTCCATTTTCAGTTATCATGTGCTAGTGGGAGTGGAGGAGTGGCCTAGTGGTTAGGGTGGTGGACTGAGGAACTGAGTTCAATTCCCACTTCAGGCACAGGCAGCTCCTTGTGACTCTGGGCAAGTCACTTAACCCTCCATTGCCCCATGTAAGCTGCATTGAGTGGGAAAGTGCAGGGTACAAATATAACAAAAAAAAAATGAACATATTGTGATTTCAAAGCTTCTGAGTTCATTGTAGGCAGTTTGTCTAGCATCTTCCAATAAATTTAAGGCAGAGACAATATATTAGGCATATTAACTGCGTTGTAAATAATGCAGATGCACTTAACATCAGTTGTTGAGGTACATTTTCTAAACATTATCTGCTGTATTAACAGTTTATTTATGTATTTGTTCATTGGGATTTATTAACTGCCTTTATAAAGAGAGATTCACCCAAGTAATCAAAGTACTGTACAACACTTTCCTCCGGATTCTATATAGCATGCCTAGAGACCTGTGCTGAAATCCAGGCATATTCTATAACAACACGTGAAACTTAATTGGCTTAACAAGCTAATTAGAATTGATAACAGTACTTAACAAGTAAAAATGAGCAGTAATTGGCAATAATTAGAATTTACACATACAATTCACTAAGTATATTCTGTAACACAGTGTGCCTAACTTCTAACGTGTGCAGGCATAAAGGGGCGTGGTTATAGGCAGGGTAATAGGCATTTCATGAGCTTTCTGAAATTTACATGCATAATTATAGATTATAGCCCTCTGCGCTTAAATCTACATGCTGGGATTTATGCCACATTTTTGCTGGTGTAAATGGAGGCACATAGTTTTAGGCACTGGAATTTCAACTAAGTGTATTCTAAATACCACGCCTAAATCCAGGTGCCACTTATGGAATACACTTAGATGGAAATGTTTTTCGCGTAGATATTTTAAGCACCATATATAGAATCTCCCCCCCTTTAGGTATAAGTTTCCATCCTTATCTATTCCTCATCCCATTCTGTATTTGCCAGTTAATGCAGGATTGAACCTACACTGAGGCAATAACTTTTTGAAGGACTTATATACCACATAGACATTTATGTTCTTTGACATCACAGGATGGTGATACCCTCTGTCTCTATGGACTGTCAGGAGATCACCCGTGAGAGCGCCTTTTTTAGCATGTTTCTAGTTTATGGAAGCACTTACTCATAGAACTATGGACTGAAGTATCCTTAACAAAATTTAAAAGCCTGTTGAAATCTTATTATTTTGCTCATACTTTTGGCTTATAGGAGTCAAGGGCTTAATAGCTGTTCTGACTGCTGTCTGCAAGAAATTGTTTTATAACTGTTATATATCTGATTTTTACTTTAATAATTTGTTTTAAATAGATAAAAAAACAACAAAGCAGTGGAATCAAATGCATTTATTGGAACAATACCCGATGTGGCCACATTTCGCCCTCAGGCTGCGTCAGGGGTACAAACTATCAAAAGTGTATGTAAATATATCATACACACTAGTAGTTCCAAAAATCTAGTTCCATTTATCTGCTACTTCCAACTGAACTGATATGCATATTATTAATGGAATTCTTATCTATTTGGCGTGTTTTATCTTTTTTTTTGTAAACCACTATGACCTGTTTAGTTTTAGCCATATGGTACATATACACTTTAACACAGTTAAATCCTGTTGTATGTATGCAAAAGGCTCCTTATAAAAATACTTCACAGGTAAAAGTGCACTCGGAGAAAAAAAGGTGCATATACCATGCATTGCTCTCAAAAAGCTTAAGGCTTCTAAATTATACGGTGGTGTCAATTTTCCCAGCTTTTATCATTATCATCTAGCTTTTCTATTCAGACAACGATCGAGATGGATTTTATATGATACCAATACAGACATTCCCCAATGGGTACAGTTTGAAATGGAATGATATCACAACTGTAAATCAATCTTGTTCCTTTTAGACCAAGTTTTATATAAGGCGCCTAAAAAATCCGTGTGGTAAATATTTCACCTATGTGTATTCTGTAAGTGGCGCCTAGGTTTAGGCGTGGTATATAGAAAATGCTTAGTTGATATCCCAGCACCCAACATTATGTACCTCCATTTACAGCAACGGAAATTTGGCATAAATCCCTGCACGTAGATTTATGTGCACCGGGCCATATTCTATAACTAAGCATGTAAATTTTGGAACATCCACAAAATGCCCATTTCCCCACCCATAGCCACCCCCCTTTTGAACTGCATGAATTACAATTTAGGCACAGTTCATTACAGAATACACTTAGCAAATTGTGTGTGTAAATTCTAAATATTGCTAATTAGTGCTCATTATTGCTTGTTAAGTGCTGTTATCAACACTGATTAGCTGGTTAAGCCAAGTAAGTTACATGCATTGTTTTAGGATATGCTAGTGAGGATCCAGCAGCTTAAGCATAATATTGCTAATATGGATCATAACCTTAATACTATATCTACTAAGATAGTCATTTTTGAGTTGGACACTCATGTTCAAATGAAATGGTCATCTTCAATTTTTGTTCCTCTTTGGAAAAATCTGACAATTAAAATTCAATATAACACGATTAATTGGCATTCTTGGCAACTGGTTAATATATGGATATTGGTCAATTAATAAAAGACAAACAATGGTTAATGTTTGAAGAACTAATATCAGATTTTAAGATACATCCTCGTCATCATTATTACTGGATACAACTACATCATTGTTTACAACAAGCATTCAAACTGACCTCTGGCAATGATTTCTCCAATGAGCCTACTTGCTTGAATTATGTAAATCTATTGCGGTAAGAAGGAAAGAAGCATCAGCGATTAGATATACCCCTCCTCCTCCTCATTACATAGTGTCTGGCATCATGATACTGGCATCACTTTCTGAAAAACAATGGCAAAATGCTTGGCTCCACATATTTAAGTCACTTAAATCTGTTAAAGTAATCTCAAATAGCATATATCCTTTTTCAGAGAGCTTTCTGGACTCCACACAAGTTATTTAAAGTGAGTGCAATGCATACCAATGAATGTTGGTCATGCCATTCGGATATTGGAATGCTGGATCATATGATTTACTTTTGTTCCAATGTAGAATCCTTTTGGAATGAGGTATGGAGTAAAATCAACTCCCTTCTTTTTATACAGGATCACCTGCCATTTCCTATCATCTGCTTTGGTACATCTGCAATGCATTCTACTCTTGACCACCATCAAACTAAGTGACTGGAAGCTTTACTTACGATTATTATCAAACTAAAATGCTCAAAATTGCAATTACTCCTCAAGACTGGAGATGCACATTTGGTGGAATACTGTTTGTCAGTTTGCAAAGTATGAAAGAATCGTTGCCGAGAGCATAGGTACTCTAGGTTCGTATAACAAAATGTGGGCTCCCATAATACAATACTGTCAATCTATAAAATAATACCTTATTATAACCTTGGCAATGTGCATCACTATGTTTTCGATACACCACCAAGCTACCAGATTTTTTTCTTAGACAAACTTTTTACCCTATACATCTTTCAATCTCTTATTCTGTAGCAAGATGATACTGTTTACTCTCTTGACTTGATTTTTTATGTTCATTATCAGACAGTTCTTTTTGATATGTATCTAATATGTATATTTTTCTTAGTTTCTCTTTTTATTCTTGGAAACTTCAATAACATTGATTGAACTTTAAAAAAAAATAATAGAATGTGCATATTTTTATCAACTTGAGAGTAGGATTGCTCAGAAAGGAGTTTGGACAAAACACGGGTGGAGTTATGAAGTTCATGTTTAGGTTAGAAAATACTAATCTACATGCATATTTCAGCTGTATACATTTATACAAGCTACTGAGATTTTGTGTAAGAAGTAGCCTAATGGTCAGAACAGCAAGAATAGAACTAGGAGAGCCTAGTTCAAATCCCATTACAGCTCCTTGTGATCTTGGGAAAAATCACCGTTCCATCCATTGCCTCAGGTACAAGCATAGATTGTGAAACCTCCAGGGACAGAAAATTACCTATTCCATCTGAATGTACACAGCTTTGATAGATTTTGGTCTTCTCAGTAGTGTATAAGAAACATATAAATATACTGTATTTGGCCACATTCTGGAAGCAGCTGCCGCAACTTTTGTGGTGATATTTTATAAGCACATATAGGCGGAGGGGCATAATCGAACAGGGCCGGCCATCTACAGTATATGGGCGGACATCTCTAATGCCAGACCCAGAAAGCGGCATACCCCACTGTATTATCGAAACAAGATGGCCGGCCATCTCTCGTTTCGATAATATGGTCGGGGCCGCCCAAATCTCAACATTTGGGCCGGCCTTAGAGATGGCGGGCATTAGAGATCGCCGCCATTGGTTTTTGCCGATAATGGAAACTAATGGCGGCCATTTCAAACCCGGCCAAATCCAAGGCATTTGTTCATGGGAGGAGCCAGCATTTGTAGTGCACTGGTCCCCCTCACATGCCAGGACACCAACTGGGCACCCTAGGGGCCACTGCAGTGGACTTCATAAATGCTCTCAGGTGCATACCTCCCTTACCTTGTGTGCTGAACACCCAAATCCCCCCTAAAACCCACTACCCCAACTGTACACTACTACCATAGCTAGCTGGCAAAAAAACGATTTTTTTTTTGTGGGGGGGTGGGAGGGGTTGGTGACCACTGGGGGAGTAAGGGGAGGTGATCCCAGATTCCCTCCAGTGGTCATCTGGTCAGTTGGGGCACATTTTGGAGGCTTGGTCCTAAAATTAAATGGACCAAGTGAAGCTGGCCAAGTGCTCGTCAGAGCTGGCCTTCTTTTTTCCATTATCGGCCAAAGCCGGCCATCTCATAACCACGCCCCCATCCCGCCTTCCGTACCCTGCCGAAATATCCCCTTGAAGTTTAGCCGGCCCTGCGACGGAAAGTAGTTGAAGCCGGTCAAAATCGGCTTTCGATTATACCGATTGGAACCTAATTTCTCAACATTGTGAAGGAATTACCTTTAATGTTATAAAATCCTTAATAAATTCCAACTTTCCCATTCTTTTTGTTGTAATTTCTGTGCATAAAGGCACTCATTTACTAAATAAAATTAAGCAGTTAATTCATGAAGTGATATGTGCTGTTAATATATACTCGTGCAAAGCATTTAGTGCAGTGGCTTAACATGTGAAGAGTATTATTATGAAAGGTCACCTAAATTGGAAGACCTAGTAGGCACCTATTATATAAAGGCAGCAAGGCACCTATCCTGCTTATTTTCGAACGAGAAGGCCGGCCATCTTCCGACACAATTCGGGAGATGGCTGGCCATCTCCCAAACCCGACCAAGTACTGAACGATGAGAAAGAAATATTAGATTCAAGCTCCTGGAATATCATGTGAGGTCATCGCTTACAGAGTTCTACAATACAAAGTTACTTACCTGTACCAGTTGTTCTCTGAGTACAGCAGATCTTGAGTCCTCATGCATAATTAAAGTGTTTGGGATTTCTCACTGTGCATCTGTCCCTGTTTTTGCCTGTCATTGTTGTGCAAGGCCTCCTCAGTCTATTACTAGCTAAAGGAATACAAATTTTTGGGGTGGAGGGAGGGTTGTGAGGATTCAAGTCATGCTGTCTTTGAAGAACATGTGCTGTAGGTAAGTAAGTTCACTTTCTCTGAGGACAAACAGGACTGTGAGTCTTCACAAATGGAACTTCCTAGCTTCAGGCTGCCTTTGACAGAAAAAGGGGAAGAACACAAGAAGTAGTTCTACAATAGGCAGACATCGATATTTTGACAAATAGGAGGAAGTATTTTTTCACTCAACAAATAGTTAAGCTCTGGAACTCTTTACCGGAGGATGTGGTAATAGCGGTTAATGCATCTGGGTTTAAAAATGTTTTGGACAAGTTCCTGGAGGAAACGTCCATAGTCTGTTATTGACACAAACATGGGAAACTACTGCTTGCCCTGGGATATGCAGTATGGAGTGTTGCCATGATTTGGGTTTCTGCCAGGTACTTGTGATCTGGCTTGGCCATTGTTTGGAAAACAGGATACTGGGCTAGATGGACCACTGGTCTAACCCAGTATGGCTACTCTTATGTTCTTATGTTAGGTTCTTAGACTAAAGAGCTCTCAGAAACAACCCATTTGGGGTGTTACCAGGAGAACCTGACACTTACTATAAATGATTTTAAAAAATGGGTCTCTGGCAATACCAGCATCATATATTACAATCCCATATATTTTTTGTTATATAAGAACATATACAGCGCTTGTTTTGCTCCTACAGGGCCATTGCATTAAAATTAGATTAATCACTAAAAGCATCCAAAAAGAGGAATATATTAAGGTTCTTCATGAATGTCTGAAAATGTGATTCCAGTGCAAGGGAAGAGGGTGAGGTATTCTAGGGAGAGGGGCTGACTACAGTAAAGATGGAGTTGTGAAATGTGTTCAAATGAAACAAATATGATGAAAAGAGGGCACAACTAAATGATTTTGATGGGAAGACCTTCATTCTCTGGTGAAGATTAAGGTATGGAAATGTGTTAAAATTTTGTAAAATAATCCTATGTGCGATGGGAAGCCAGTATTCATCTTTCAATAATGGTATAAAACATGATCCCATTTCTTAACCACATTGATGAGTTTGACACTGTATTTTGAAAAAGTTGCAAGTCAGAGTCATTGCAATAGAGAATTGTAGTAATCCAAGCTATTGTGAACAAATGAATCTATTCAGAGATATGTGCAAGTGCAGTAATTATTTTTTTGTTATTTGTTTTGAGAGGGGGCATCTTGGAGGCAGAGAATGACATGGATACGTAAGTAAGTGCTTCTACACTACCACCATGCTAACTGGTTAGCATGTCTATAACACAGGAGTCCTTAGCACATTCTGAATAGGAGATGGTAAGTTCCCACGCGATGCTTTGTTTAATGGTCCCACACTAATATTAATATTAGCTCATGGCCTAAAATGATAGAAAAAAAATATATATATTTTTTAACAACCCTGTTAGAAATGGGCTTAGAGCAGTGATTTCCAAACCTGGTACTGTAGGCACCCCAGCCAGTCAGGTTTTCAGGATACCCACAATGAATATTCAAGAGAGAGATTTGCTCTTCGTGTAAGGGTGCACGAAGCCCATTTTTTTAGTTCAGCTTAGCAAAAGGACCCCTTTATTGCGTGAAACAGACAGAATACCATAAAACACTTTAAAGCATTTGCAGTATTTTGCTTGTTTTCATGCATTAACCCCCTAAATCTATAAAACTGGGTGTCCTATTTTATGATTAGTTGCAAAATTGAGCACTGAATTTATATAATAAGATCATTTGAATGTGCAACTTAAATTAACATTTGGCTATTAATTGGCGTTAGTCAATTATTGGCTTCAATTGGTGTTAATTGGCATTAAGTTGCACATGCAACTGACCTTTGCCATTCTTTTAGAAGCCAACCCCCAAATTCTATTAAATCCTGTGTGGAGTGGAGTAGGTAGACATAAACCAGGTGTGTATTCTTTGAAAAAGAAAATGCAAAGAATATGCTGTGAAGCTACTATGCAGTGCATTTAAAAGAATAGATAATCTAACTCTGGAATCTGATATCAGAAGATGCGATAAAAGTGGCTTACCTAGGTGGTTTTAAAAAAAAGGAAAGTCCATAAATTGTTATTAAAATAGACTTGGAAAAAAATCCACTTCTTATTCCTGAGGAAAAAGCAGAATGGATTCTGTTAACTTTTTTTTGTGTGATCCTTTCAGGTACTTGTAACCTGCTTCAGGCACTGATAGGAACAAGAAACTGGGCTTCACAGACCTCAGGTCTAAACCAGTATGGCAGTTATTATGTTCTTATATATGCGATGCCATGCAACCATTATAAAATAATATCCTATATATTACATGCATATTTTGGTGACAATACTCAAAACGTTTTTATGTTGGTAATCTGTGTTTCTCCACATTAAAGCCATTTTGAGTATTGCTAACTTTAAAGAAGGTAAGGTAGTTGTACTATGAAACAGTGTTCATACTTTTACCTGCATTAAAAAGATTTCACTCTCAAATCTTCACATGTAATTTCATTGGTCTGCTTTTCACCTGCTTCAAAATAAGTGCAATGTATATATCTACAAAAGTACTTCATGCACTCCCCTTTTGCAATAGGTTTTCAAAGGGAAACTCTAAAAGGAGTTTTGTTTTGAAAATAAGTTGTCAGATCCATTCTTTCAAAGTACCTGTAAGCTGCATGCTTTGAAGCCAGTATCAATTTTGCCCTTCTTATATATTATATAATTTAAGAATAATAGAGGTGATATTATGAAGCATTTTCCATGTGTAAAACATGTTGTACACAAGGAAAATGACTATTATAAAATTGCATGGGTAAATATTAGAGATGTGGATTCCTTTGAAAGAAATTCCATTTCATAACAGCTGAAATAACAGGTTTCTTTCCAGAGTCATTAAATTTCAGCCTTTTAGCCCAGTGTTAATAGCTATCAAATGTAGCCAGCTTTGAAGCTGGGATTTTCAAGTTAGAAGGCCGCTGTCTTCCAGTAGTAGCTATTCTACCTGTTGAGGGCCTACTGTAATGAACCTCTGCCTAGTACAAAATACGCTTACTGCTGGATTCTATATAGCGTGCCTAGCATTCCTTGCTGAAATCTAAACATATCCCATAGCACAAGCTAATCAGCATTGATAGCAACACCTAATAAGCAATAATGAGCACTAATTGGCAATATGTAGAATTTACATGCACAACTTGCTAAGGTCCCTGTAGTCTGTAATGAAATGCACCTAAATTATAAATTCGAATGTGTTCTGTTCAAAAGGGGTGTGGTTATAGGCAGGGAACTGGGCGTTTCATAGGCATTCCAAAATTTACAGGCATAGTTATAGAATATGGCCCAGTGCACGTAAATCTACGTGCAGGGATTTACGCCACATTTTCATTAGTGTAAATGGAGGCACATAGTTTTAGGTGCTGAGATATCAACTAAGCATATTCTATACACTGCGACTAATTCTAGGTGCCATTTATAGAATACTAGTAAAAAAGGCCCGTTTCCGAAACAAATGAAACGGGCGCTAGCATGTAGTTTTTTTTTTTTTCTCCTGTAGTTTTTCCTTTGAAGAGAAAAGCGCTGTATGAAGCGGCGCTGTCTTTTCCCGGGGTGATTGAGGTTGGGGAATCCTTGAGGTGGGTTAGGGGTTGCCTTATGCCGGGGATGTTTTTTGTTGGTTGGCGGGAGAGCAGCACTGTCTGGGGCCGTCGGTTTTAATGGTATTTTTGGTCCTTGTGGCAAGCAGCGGCGTCTTGTTTTGGGTGGTGTGGTTTGCGGAAGGGAGAATACGCCACTCTTTCAGTTCGTTATAGGGCAGCAGCGTAGGAATGATGCAGGAGGAATGCAGGACGAATGCGCAGCGGGAAGCAGCGCGGTGTGTGCATCCTCGAGGTGGGTGACGGGTTTTTTGAGGCGGGGGATGGTTTTGCACGTCCTGGGTTGCTTGGTTCGTGAGAAGGTGAAGGGGGGGGAGGTGTTCCAGTTATGTGCACGTGCGTGATAATGTTTTTTTTTTTTCTTTGTTGCCTCTGGTTTTGTATATTGAAGGAGTTAGCGGTTTTGTATATTCAAGCAGTTTGCCAGCCAGTCTCTACCGAATCCTAGGCTGGAGAGGAGTAGGGAAGTTTCCCTACTCCTCCCCCCGCCTGGGTCAGTCTGTGATGCAGGCTAGGTCGGGTTTAATTTTTGCAGGTGGCGGCACACGTCGCAGATGGCAAGGGGCACGCTTCTTTTTTTTTTCTTTGTTGCCTCCGGTTTTTTATATTGAAGGAGTTAGCGGTTTTGTATATTCAAGCAGTTTGCCAGCCAGTCTCTACCGAATCCTAGGCTGGGGAGGAGTAGGGAAGTTTCCCTACTCCTCCCCCCGCCTGGGTCAGTCTGTGATGCAGGCTAGGTCGGGTTTAATTTTTGCAGGTGGCGGTACACGTCGCAGATGGCAAGGGGCACGCTTCTTTTTTTTTTTCTTTGTTGCCTCCGGTTTTTTATATTGAAGGAGTTAGCGGTTTTGTATATTCAAGCAGTTTGCCAGCCAGTCTCTACCGAATCCTAGGCTGGGGAGGAGTAGGGAAGTTTCCCTACTCCTCCCCCCGCCTGGGTCAGTCTGTGATGCAGGCTAGGTCGGGTTTAATTTTTGCAGGTGGCGGCACACGTCGCAGATGGCGAGGGGCACGCTTCTTTTTTTTTTCTTTGTTGCCTCCGGTTTTTTATATTGAAGGAGTTAGCGGTTTTGTATATTCAAGCAGTTTGCCAGCCAGTCTCTACCGAATCCTAGGCTGGGGAGGAGTAGGGAAGTTTCCCTACTCCTCCCCCCGCCTGGGTCAGTCTGTGATGCAGGCTAGGTTGGGTTTAATTTTTGCAGGTGGCGGCGCACATTGCAGATGGCGAGGGGCACGCTGTACTCCTGTTTTCTCGGGTCCAACAACAATATTTGTGTACATAACCAGTGCTGGGATATTCTCTGTTTCCAGCGGCGTTCGTCTGCTCTCTGTGCTGCTCAGACAATGAGGCATTCTACAACTGAATGCTCCTCCCTTCTTCTGTTTTTTTGTTCTGATAGGTGAGTTCTATGTCGCATTCCGTTGCCTGGTAACAGTTCTGCTTTGTTAGTGGGCAAGCCCCTTCTGATAGGTCCCTTCTGATAGGTCCGTGTTATGTCGGATGGCTTCACCACCATGAAACCATGAACCCTTTATCGTGTGCTGTGACTTCAGAATCTTTGTCCTCAGAATGTTCACGGTGTGTTTTATTATATTAGATGCTTAGTTGGATATGTTTACCATGCAGATTTTTTAGGTGCCTTATATAGAATCTGGCCCTTAGAGAGTTGTGTGCGTAAATCTGAATTGCTTGTTAACATCAAATTGACAGCACTGATAGCTGGTTAAACAATTAAGTTACGCACATTGTTATGGAATACACTTCAATTTCCACACGGAAATTAAATCATGATACTGTATATACAATCCATCAGATTACGTGCTGGTTTGTCTCCTTTGGGTTATCAAAGATAGCCAGAAACTTGGTCTCGAGATTTGAATGTGACCATCTCAGAGGAGGTTTTGCTGGTCTAATCTGCAAGCTATTAATCAAGTTAAATTTTGTGACTTATCGAGAACAGCAATAGAAGTTTATTCAGAGAGCCTATATTTGTCCAAAAAGAGCACAACTGATGGGAGTTGCCCTGACAAACAATTCTTTAAAATATGGTTCAAAGAATAAAGGAAAAGGGGGGAGTGGACACTGGGTCAAGTCATCAATCACCAATAAATCTTCTATTTTGAACTCTTGGAGTCGTTTTGGTTTGTCTCAGAAAAGCCATTGACCACGTCCAACTGTGGGATTTCACTGTTCCTACACTACGGTGGACCCTTTGTTCATTTATATTATGGTACTACAGCTGCCTCCTTAGGCCATATCTTTTGGGCATGTGTGAATATACAGCAATTCTGGAAGGACGTTGCTATAAGAATTGTGTTTATTTTGCATATAGTTCTTCCTGTCTCTCGACAGATCTTCTTATTTGATGATTATTCCGTTGCTACTCAAAAATCAAACTAAACTATGCAGACTGTCCTTCACTACTTGTTTTTCTTGGCAAGATGTGTAATTTAGATCCATTTGAGAGATGTAGTGACTCCTCGTGTTATGCAAAATGACAGAATCTGGTATATGATGTCAGCATAGCCTGAGAGAATTCCACGGCAGAATGACTGCATGATTGGCTGGGTTCCCTTCCAGAAGGAGTGGCTACACTGGTAGCGTCTGACATCGGTTGTTATAAGACCGCCACCATATTGTTGATTGCAGAAAGCAGTAAGATCCAGCACCGAATGTGAGGAGAGAACTATCACTAAGTATGAAGTCGCTTTATGCGAATTATGTGGTAAAACTATGCTGTTGTTTATAGGTATCGGTCAAAAGATGCCACGGTACCGTGAAGCAGAAGTTGAAACTCGGGCCGAAGTTGGGCCGTGGAAGACGACTAAATTGATTGGGCAGCTGGAAAGATAAGTGATCCATATACATTTACAATATTGAGTGTTATAGGAATCACCCAGTAAAATGTGAGGAGGTTTTTCAGCCAATGATGATTAAATAGAGCTCCCTTAGGTTGAGTCTCAACAAAGGAGTATCTATCTGTATTTGAGGCTTTTCCTCCATTTAACCACCACATACAAGTTGCTATATGAATAGAGTTTACAGATTTAGATGTGGTTTGCTAAACAATGAGATACTCTATTAGCTCCAACATTTATATTTAGAATCTGGTATATGCCACCATGGTTCTGGAGCGTCACAAGGCTGGATGGTCTGAAACCTTAGGGCCCTGTTTACTAAGTTGCGCTACCATTTTAAGCTCATGCTAAAATTAGCACATGTTAAACGCTAGAAACACCCATAGGAATATATGGGTGTCTCTAGCATTTAGTGTGCACTAATTTTAGTATGTGCTAAAAACACTTGTACGTCTTAGTAAACAGGGTCCTTAGGGACCCTTTTCCAAAGGCGCAGGAGGGTTAACGTGTGGATAGCACACACCCAATCAACAGTACCACCAAGGTAGCGCATACTGGATCCCGCAGTAGAAAATAATTTTCTATTTTCTACCGCAGGGGCATTCCCAGTAGTAATAAGCAGCATGCCCACATCGGCACATGTTTAATGGTTACTGCATGGGTAGCATGTGAGCTCTTATTGCTAGGTCAATAGGTGGAGGTAAGGGCACAGGCCATAAATAGGCATGTGCTAGTTTTAATATTAGCACAGGCCCATTTCCTGGCCTATTAAAAAATGTTTCAAAAAGGCTCCAGTATTATTTCAAAAAAACTTTTTAATTATTTTGATTATTTTTAAAAGATACCAATCATACCATCCTATCATGGCACCACGTGTAATACTGAACGCGTGGTTTATTGTATAGTTTGTCCATGCAATTTATATTATACTAGTAAAAAAGCCCCGTTTCTGATGCAAATGAAACGGGGGCTAGCAATGTTTTCTTCTGTGTGCATGTGGGAGTGTGTGTGTCCCTGCCCTCTGGCCTCTCTCCCCTCCCCCCTCTGAGTCCTTCACTGTTACAGAGCCAGCGATTTGATTTCGTGCTCTGCTGTTTTCCTTCACTGACTGTGTTACAGAGAGGGCGGGGCAGACACTCATAGGGAAACCGGATATCTCGCCCCCTTCACGCTTCCGGCTGGAGGCTTCATAGAACGTTGGTGTTGCCTTTTATATAGAGAGATAGGACACACCAAGAGACAACTGAAAAGTAGATTAGCAGAGCATAAGAGTAATATCAGACATGGTAAACAAGAAAATCCGCTGGTAGCACATTGGACTTTATTTAATCATTCGATGAATCAACTTCGATGTGCTGTAATAGCGCACCTTCCTTGCTCCAATAGAAGTGGGGATGTTAGTGCCAGTTTGTTAGTTATGGAACAGCGATTCATTTTCTCATGGAGTACGGTCACCCCCAATGGCCTCAATTTAGAGATTGAATGGGTGTAAGTACTGTTTCTTTAATAGATTGGGAGTTGCCATGTAACCAGCCCTTTAAATTGAGATAGGACGTTTGACGTAGTAACTCCTGATGCGGCGTCATGTGGTCTACGCCTGAGGGAGCGTTTAGCCGGCATGTAGCCGAATAGATGAATGTGAGTGAGTATTATTTCAATATATATTGTAATAATAAGCTTATAATATGGAAGATGGTGATGGTTACAATGAGGTTATTGTTAAACTGTTGTAGATATAACGGTGGTTCCTCCTGAGGAAGATCTAGTGAAATGCGGATCAGCATCGGGGAACCGGTATACATTGGAAACATCAAGGGTTGAATAAGGAGTCTTTTATCTGCTTCTTAATACCTGTATAACGCTGCACAGGTGGGATTTGCGATTTATGAATGGCAAACGGAGGATTCCCACTTGAACTGAAAGTGGCACATTTGGGACAAACACAACCAGTTACAGTACAGTGGCTACGTGGAAAGTGTGGCATTAATCACTGCATTACAAAGACTGAGTATCATGTTATTAATTAAAATTGGTGTGTGAATATAATATGCATATACCACAATGTGAATGCCGTTTACTATTGTAAATATTGTTTAGTGCAGCACAGGGTAAGAAGTGTGATAGGATGGTATGATTGGTATCTTTTAAAAATAATCAAAACAATTAAAAAGGTTTTTTGAAATAATACTGGAGCCTTTTTGAAATAGATTGTGAGTTCGGCTCTGGGAATTGAGGTGTATCCCCTATTTAGTTATACTATTAAAAAATAGCCTTTTCCCCAGCCATGGTAAAAAATGGCCCAGCACGTGTCTAAGAGATGCGCCCTTACTATCACAGGCCACTTTTTACCGTGGCTTTGTAAAAAGATCACGTGAGTGTTTACAAAGGGAGGGAAAGGAGAAAAGGGGAGTTGGTGTTAAGATTTATTGTGGAGGGCCAGGGGAATAAAAATATACAAATATACAAATACAGTCCATTTACGTCTATTATCACTTAATTTCTAGTAATTATTTTTGTATTTACCGCTTTTCAATAAAGATGATTATTAAAAATAGATTAAAACAGTGATTGCAGGCTTTAAAAAATACTTCTGCTAGATTGATATTTCGAGCAAGGAACGTTAATAGAGTGTCCCCTCTCCTAAGAAAGCTTCATTGGCTGTTCGTATAAAATTTCAAGTTTGTAACATGATTTTTAGAATTCTATAGGGAGAAGTTCCTTCAATACAAATCATATTACAACTTTCATGCTTAAAAATTATATAATCTTTTGTTTCCATTAGCTAAGCAAGTTCGCTCTAAATGGACACACAACCTGTAATTTGGAACTCGTTACCAATAGATACCAAATCGGAAGTGAACAATAAGGAAATTAAAAACATATGACATATATTCTATGTCATAGAATAACACTCTATTAATCTAATCTTAAAACTGTCTTCCCAGTCCTCCTGACTGGCTAATTCTTTTGTGATCCGCATTGATGAGCTACTTATGTGGAATTTTGTGGAATATAAATGCAATTTCAATTCAATACTATACAGATTGACTCTTAGAGTTGACCTGAGTTGTTTGCACCATTCCTTTACTATAAATCTGTTAGAGATAGGAGGCTCCAATTCAATCTGCCTTTAAAAAGGTTCTCTAAATCATGCATTATACATTTGTTGAAATATGGTTTCAGCATTTTCATTGTGCAGTGGTTTAGCAAAACACTCTTATGTGATGTGATATAGAATGATAAAATCACATAGCAAAAAATCCACACTTTTTTTTGTAAAAAGGTCACAGTACAAAGTTAAATGGATTTATTATGGTTGACACAAATAGCTAATGAAGAAAGTCAATATGCAATATTATTTTTTATTTGCAATTTTTTCTCTAAATTTATAGATACATATTTATTAATTAATTTATTTATTTATTGCATTTGTATTTCACATTTTCCCGCATATTTGTAGGCTCAATGTGGCTTACAAAGATCCGGAGATGTGAGCACAGACTCTGGTGGACAAATACAGAGTTCAGACCCTTGTGACACCTAGGAGAGAAATGGATCAGGGGAAGAGAGAGGAGTCAAATATGCTCAATGGAGAATAACTATTGATCCTTATGAGATCAAAATAAACTATTTATTTTGATCTCATAAGGATGGGGAGGCCTGAGCTGTTAATAACATCACAATGTATTCATCATGATGTACCCATTACAGTGAACTGTCATGTCCAGTGATTCCTGTTATGGCAAACGTATCCATGGAGCATACCACCTGCATCACAAGGACATCCAGAGCATTCTCCGAACCAATTTCCTCGCATGTGCTCCTCTCAACCTCCGTGTGCTTTCCCTGCCCCATAGTGTGTCTCATAGGAGCCAACTTTTCAAAATGATTGGGGGTGCTCAATTTTTTTTTTTTTTTACAGGTAGTGCATTTTCCCCCTCTCCCCTCCTCCCCCCTCTCCCTTCCTCCCCCCTCCCCTCCTCCCCTCCTCCCTCCTCCCCCCTCCTCCCTACCTCATTATTCAATATCTCTCTGTGAAACAGCAGTAATAAAAACGTCAAGTGCATTTTTATAGTAACCACTGCATTCCATAAAACAAAAAGGAGCAAGTTCCTACATTTTTCCTATACAAAAAATTCCACATTTCAGAGTGAAGCAAGCTTACTCTAAATAAAGCTATAAACAACAAGTGAGTTTTGGCCTGAAACAAACCTTGACCTGACAACTGCGCGGAGGAGAAGGAATTAGGGAAAAGTTTCCTTCTTCAGCTTTTTAACGTTGTCTGGCGGCTGACTGGCTGGGTCTGTTCTGGGGTGGGCTGGCTCCCTTCCCTGTACCTCTCTGGCTCGCTCTTTGCCCTTCTTCACTGTTCCGGGCTGCCGGCAGCATCAACACGGTAGGCACACACTACCTTTGGTAGCTCCAGAAACTCTCCTTCTGTTGCAGCATCCCGCCTATGCGGGACAGGAAACTGTAACAGAGGGAAAGCTTCCGGGCGGCCGAAGGCAGTGTGCTTACTGCACTGACACTGCCGGCGGCTTGGAACATTAAAGGACAGCAGACAGCGGTGCAGGGCAGGGAGCAGGACAGTGCAGGGACTGGAGTGGGAGGGACAGGCACTTTATGCCCATGCGCCACCACTGCTGCCTCAGTTATTGGGCAGTAAGCACTAAGCACACACTACCTTTGGCGGCTCCGGAAGCTCTCCCTCTGTTGCAGCATCCCGTCTATGCGTGACAGGAAACAGTAACAGAGGGAAAACTTCCGGGCTGCCGAAGGCAGTGTGCTTACTGCACTGACACTGAGTCACTGACGGCCCATACGGAAAACATAGACCATCAACAATATCAAACAAAGGATCATAATATCACAATTCCTCATGTACAGCCACAAAACAACCTGTTAGGGTGGATAGTGTTCACAATGAACTCCTTTTATTAACAACCAGATAGAGATAAGAGTTTTCAATTTTGGTAAAGTATAAGTCATCATAAGAACAAAATATAAGAAAACCAATGGACTACATTAGGAGCTTATAGCCCACATAGTTATGTTTAAACAAAAGAGATCTGCATGAAACAAAATATTTATTTTTATTTTTACTTATAAAACCTCTGTCTCTCTCTGCCCCAATCCAACATTGCCCCATTGTCTTGCCCCCACCACCATCCAACATTGTCCCTATGTCTCCCCATCTCTCTCTCCTCCCTTCAACATTCAGCATCATCACCCCATCCCCTCACCAGTCTCTTGTTCAACAAAGCAATAAGAGACCCAAATACTCCTTAACGCTTGCTTGCGCGATCTGCTGACTCCCTCCTTGGCTCGGTCAGTGTCGGTCACTGATTGAAAAGAGCCACAGCGTGCTGCAACACTCAGGCTCACAGTCACAGCCAGGCTCTGGCACAGGAAAGGCAGCAGACAGGAAATGTGTTACAGGTGGGAGGTTGCCTTCCGGCAGAGCCGGAACCGCTGGGGAAGGAGCCTTAGGGATATATTGAGTCAGGCAGGCAGCTGCAGTTGGTAAGAAATGAGCGTGGGGGGGGGGGGGGGGGGGGGGGGGGGGTCGGGCAGCAGCAGGGACAGAAAAGTACAATTTTGTACCTGTCCTGCTGAATTCGAGGAGAAGGCAGGGGAAGCAGGTCATGGTTAGGCTGGGAAGGCTTAGCCTCCCCAAGCCTCTTATACAGGGCACCTATGGGGGAGCATGTTACTGTTTCCAGTGGATGTGGTATGGGGGGGAGGGCATGCTGCTCTTTCCAGACCAGCTGATGGTCTAGGCCTTTTGGTGGGTAGGGTGGTGTTGATGGTACTGCTGCTCATGCTGCTGGAGATGGAGCCTGCTTCTTGTCCCTTTTCCTTCTCCTGTACTGAGGAAAAGTTGGTAATATTTGTTAGAAGATAATAGCACTACTGTTTGTAATTTCAAAGAAACACTTATTTACCCAACTTTTTACTGAGTTGAATGTATGCCACACATTTCACTCTCTCTTTTTTTTTCAGTCAGACTGATGAAGTAATTTTTCTTTGATCCTTGACTTTTTAAAACTGGTCTTCTATCCAAAATTCTCAAAGACTCATCTTTGCAAATTCATGCAGCAAAATAAATAAATAAATAACCAAATAAATAAAACAAAACAAAAGCCATAATTTCCCTTTACATAAAAAGAAAAGTACTGGGGGGGGGGGGGGGGGGGGAGCTGACCAAGATGGTGCCAAGACCAGAAGTATTATTTTCTTAGTTAACAATGCCAAAGAGGAAGGGAAAGATTAGAGGAGGTTCCTCCTTACCCTCTGCGGACCCTACTCTTCGTCGCTTACCGATTACAGCATATGCAACGTCAACTGGACCTAGGGGCGCTCCGTTGACCAGCACAGAGAGGAGTCCCTGTCAGGAAAATGAGGTATCACTTAGCTCGCGGAGTCCAGAGAAGCAGGTTCTAGAAGAAAAGAGCATGTTGGCAGGAACGCCCGTCGAGCCATCGGATGGCGGGGCCTCTAGATGAGCTAAGGAGGGCTCTTCCCATGCTATTGCGATGCTCCAAGAGGGAATTTTTCCCAAAAATCAGAGCCTCTCAGTTACCCCTTCGGAAGCTGGGCAGAATTTGTCCGGGCTAGAGGCAATACCTGGAGCGCTAGTGTTGGTTGAAATGTGGCCTAGCCCTGAGACAGCCTTGCAACCGTTGGAGAGACCAGCAAACGTAACATCGGAGTCCTTATGGTCAGCAATGGAATCACTGCACAAGGTTTGTCTTACTTTTGTATCCAATACAAGGTTGAATGCCTCAATGATAGAATCTCTTCAATCTCGACTTGTCCTTCAGAAGTCAAATTTGAAAAATTATGAAACATTTTTATCTCAAGTCAAAGAGGTGGAATGTAAATTATTGCAGAATGCTGATGTGGTTCACTGTAAGTTGGAGAACTTAGAAAATGGAGCTAGGTCACTGAATTTGAGAATATGAAACTTTCCTTTTGTTAAATATAGCTCCTCAAGGGACTTAATTCACAAATTTCTAAAAGAAATTCTTCAATATCCTGAAAACGGGCTTCCCCCAATACAAAAACTTTATTATTTGCCATCTTCATTAGCTCGAGAAGCCAGATCGAAAGGCCAAGTGGGGGTGAATGTGTCTTCTGATAGTTTGGATGTCTCAGCGCTTTTAGAGAGATCGCAAGATGAGGTGGACTTTCGGACCACCTTGTTGGTCTCCTTTGTATTTTTTCAAGATAAAGAGGCTTTGCTAAGACTTTATCTGAGACAATCGGTTCTAGTTCTTTTTTTTGGGAGAAAAGATTCAGATATTTCTGGATGTTTCCAGACCAACACAGGAAAGAAGGAAAAGATTTCTGTCTATGAGACAGGAAGCCTTGACTTTGGGTGCTAAATTTCAATTAAGGTTCCCATGCAAATGTGTTCTTCAGACAGATAATGCGACGTTTCATTTTTTTGAACCTTTACAACTTCGATCTTTTTTGAATGCAAGGATTCCTAAAAATGACCTATAGAGACCTTTTGGACTTGTAGAAGTAATGATGCAGTTGTATAATGTTTTGTGCGCTATTTTCCTTTTTTATTTATCTTTGCTAGTTTCCTCTTCCTCTTTTTAGGAATGGTGTATCAGTCCCCCCCCCCCCCCCCCCAATATTGTGTACTACAGCATATAAATATTATTGCAGATGAGGGATTTCCCCTGAATATTTGTTTCTTTGTAAATTATGGCAGATTGCAAAAGTACCTTAATTGGCTTCATGTTGCAAAGTAGCATTGATGAATGAAAGCTGAGGGATACCGATGGGTGCAAATCAATAACAATTGGGAAAAGTAAGGAGAGAAAGAAAGAAAGGATTCAACTTTTAGCTACTGTCCATTTCTTAACGAGAAAGACTGCTTATTGGAGATCTGTAAATATTTAGCGTATTATAATCTGTTGCAAAACCTTATTCTGTAAAACCATATTTTGAATTGATATTGTTAATTTACATATACAAAAGTTAATAAAAATCAAATAAGAATAAACATAGTACATGGAATTAAAAAATGTAGATTTCTGAAATATATTAAAGATAACAAATCTTTAAATATTCTATTCAAATTATTGCTGTTTCTTTAATCTATTAATTACTAGAATAGCAGTTAATCAATTTTTTAAAAACATGTCTACGTTTTTAAGGAAAAAAATGAAATCCACCAACTAAAAAAAAAAAAAGCAACCTATGGCATACTTTTGTTTTTTTATTTTGCTACTAACTGAATTACAACTCATTTATTACTAAATATGTTAATGTGACCTCCAAGCTACACAGCAGTGCATGACTCCATTAATAGAACAGATGCTAATTTTATGAATCAGTTAAACATTTCATAATTCAAGTTCACAAGATCAGTTCAAGGTTAGCTTTGATTGATAAATAGATAGTGAATCTGCAATATGATGCCAATCTGAAATTTTAATAACTTTACAGAAGAATAATCAACTAACATTAACATTAATACATTTATGCTTGCATTAGGTCTGAGAAAAAAAAAAACAGTTTTAGCACATCAAACACTAGAGACGGTCTTCTAAATGTAGCTTTGATAGAAAAGTCTGTGATTTTTCTATAATAGCTGAATATATGACAAAAATGTTAAGATTTTTTAATTAGTTATACAAGTTAAATTAATTATCTGAAACCTATCAAAATCATTTGTAGTACCTGTTGATTGGAGGGTGATCCCAGAAATTACAGATTGGTAAGCCTGACTTCAGTGCTGGGGAAAATAGTAGAAACTATTATATGGAATAAAATTATGGAATACATAGACAAACATGATTTTTAATGGGGCAGAGTCAGTATGGGTTCAACCAAGGAAAGTCTTGCCTCACCAATTTGCTTCATTTCCTTGAAGGCTTAAATAAACATGAAAAACGAAGAGCCAGTTGATGGAGTGTATGTAGATTTTCAGAAAGCTTTTGACAAAGTTCTCATGAGAGACTCCTGAGAAAACTAAAAAGTCATAGGGTAGGAAGTAATGTCCTTCTGTGGATTAGGAATTGGTTATTGGACGAAAACAAAGGGAAGGATTAAATGGCCATTTTTTCTCAATGAAGCTGGGTGAATAGTAAAGTGCCGCAGGGATCTATACTGAGACCAGTGCAATTCAACATATTTATAAATGATCTGAAAACCAGAATGACGAGTGAGGTGATTACATTTGCAGATGAGACAAAACTATTCAAAAGTTGTCAATATATATGCGGATTGTGAAAAACTGCAAGACATTAGGAAACTGGAAGACTGGGCAACCAAATGGCATATGAAAGTTAATGTGATGCACATTGGGAAGAATAATCTAAATCATAGTTAGTTGATGCTAGGGTCCACCTTAGGAGTCATCACTCAAGAAAAAGATTCAGGTGTCATTATAGACAATATACTGAAATCTTCTGCCCGGTGTATGGCGATGGCAGTGGCAGCCAAAACAGCAAACAGAATGCTAGGAATTATTAGGAAAGGGATTTTAAATAAGACCAAGAATATTATAATGCCTCTGCATCACTCCATGGTGTGACCTTACCTTGAGTATTGCATTGAGTTCTGGTCATCGTATCTCAAAAAAGATATGGCAGAATTCAAAAAGGTTCAAAGAAGAGTGACCAAAATGATAAAGGGGATGGAAATCCTCCCGTATGAGGAAAGACTAAAGAGGTTAGGGCTCTTCAGCTTGGAAAATAGATGGCTGAGGGGAGTTATGATTGAGGTCTATAAAATTCTAAATGGTGTAGAACGGGTAGAAGTGAATTGATTTTTCACGCATTCAAAAAGTACAAAAAACAGGGGACACTCAATGAAATTATATGGAAATACTTTTAAAACAAATAGGATATATATATATTTTTTAATTCAAAGAATACTTAAGCTCTAGAACTCACTGCTGGAGGATGTGGTAACAGCAGTTAGCATATCTAGGTTGAAAAAATGTTTGGACAAGTTCCTGGAGGAAAAGTCTATAGTCTGTTATTGAGATGGACATGGGGAAGCCACTGCTTGACCTAGGATTTGTAGCATGGAATGTTGTTTCTAATTGGGTTTCTGCCAGGTACTTGTGACCTGGATTGGCCACTGTTGGAAGCAGGATACTGATCTGGATGGACCATTGGTCTGACCCAGTATGGCTATTCTTATTAGGTTTCCCAGTTTGCCCAATTATTATGTTGAAATCTTGTTGAGGAAATATTTCAAGGAAGTATTGATTTTGACTAATGCTAATTCAATGTTAATTTCTAAGGGCCCTGTTTACTAAGAAGCGCTAGAGACACGTTAGTGCTTTTAGCGCATACTATCCATTAGCGCGTGCTAACTGTGTGAGTGCCTATAGGAATATTGTGGGCGCCTACACGGTTAGCGCACCCTAATTTTGTGCGCATGCTAAAAATGCTAGTGCACCTTAGTAAATAGAGCCCTAAATGTTACTCTGCTGAAGTAGGTATTACAGGTCCAGCAGGTGAGAGGACGTGTGATGTTCTATCACCTTGGGTTGATATGATGGAAAATGTGACTGTATTTTTAGAGAATTCCCAGGATTATATCACTCAGTGCTTACCCTGCTGGCCTTGTTTGACTCAGATGTAGATAAGATAATGATTTTTAAATCTTATTTTCAGGAAATAAATTTCTTTTTTGAGGAGGGAAATTGCATATATTCCCTGATGTTTCTAGAGCAATTCAGGCCAGACATAAGCAATTTCTTCAGTTTAAATTAAGAGTGTTGACTTTGGGTGCTACCTTCATTTTGAAGTTTCTCTTTGAACCAGACCAGCTGGAAAGGTTTTTGCTAGATAAGGAAGTTAAGTAGTTAACTAAGGGCCCTCTTTACTAAAAAATAGCACACACTATTGTTAGAGACACCCATATGAATACATGGGTGTCTCTAGCGTTAGCATGCGTTAATTTTTAGCGTGTGCTAAAAACACTAGCATACCTTAGTAAACAGGGCCCTAAATGGGTATTTATTTTTATTTTGTAAGATCACCTTAGCATTAAAATAGGAAGAATGATGTTTGTTGCTTGTATTAAGAATTGGAGACACCTACATCCCTCTCCTTTCCATGATGTGGACTAATTGCTTTCTGAGTGCTTTTTGTTTGTATTTAATTTGAAATTTCAAGTTAAAAAAAAAAGGTTTCTAACTTTTCTAGAGTTGGAATAGAGGCCAGAACTGATATTCAAATGCAAATATCTAGATATGTTTGGAAGTTATCCAGTTATTTGTGCTGGGAAAGATTGCCTGCACACATTTACACCTGGATTCTATATAGCGTACCTAGAGATCTGTGCTGAAATCCAAGTGATTCTATAATAATGTGCATAACTTAATTGGCTTAACAAGCTAATCAGCGTTGATAAAAGCTCCTAACAAGCAATAACGAGCACTAATTGACAATAATTAGAATTTACACACACAACTCATTAAGTGCATTCTGTAATGCAGTGCGTCTAACTTCTAATACACGCAGGCAAAAAGTGCCATGGTTGTGGGTGGGGAAATGGGCATTTAGTGGGTGTTCTTTTTTTTTTTTTTTTAATATCTTTATCAAGTCAAGTGGGTGTTCTGAAATGTATACATAGTGTCTAAATCTACATGCCAGGATTTATGCCACATTTTTGTTGGTGTAAATGGAGGTGTGTAGTTTTAGGCACTGATATCAACTAAGCATAGTCTACATACCATGCCTAAATCTAGGCACTGCTTATAGAATATGCTTAGTCAGCACTGATTTCCACACCGATTTTTTTTAGGCATCATATATAGAATCTCCCCCTTATTGGCAATATCCAGATAGTGGTACTGTTTGGGTTGTACACGCTAGATTTGGTGTAGAGCTTGGTTAGTGACTCCAATCATAAATAAATAATGCAACTTGCAATCAACCTCACAAGATGCATTATTCTGCTACCTTGCAGCATTGGGCTACTAACACATGGTTCAAGGCTCCCAGGAAGATTTCTTAAAGGAGCCAGTGCTGTGTTGATAGCATCCCCGAGCAGATCCCCACCTTTCCACAGACACCCTGATCCTCAAAGACCCCCAACAGATCCCCATACTCACTCCCCAAAGACTCCCTGACAGAACCCATACCACCCGAAGACTCACCCATGGATCTTCTTTGAGAATCCTTTTTAGGTCCTCTGGACCTAACTGCAGAAATACCTTCTGTCCCTGTGTATATCTCTAGTGCAGGTCCAGTGGAACAGAGTTAGGAGTAATCCCAAATCACTGCCACATCAAGGCCTTTTGAGCTCCTAGCAGTAGTACTAGAAGAGTACAATTAGGGTTCATGGAACTATTTTCAACTCAGGGCTGCATGAGTTAAGATCAGCTAGGGATCTCTCCTAAATCATGCTACCAGATCACAAGGAATTTCTGAAAGTAGGCCTAGGGGAACCTAAGGGAAGCCCTTCAGGGGGTATGGGTTCAGTCAGGGAGACTCTTCATGGAGTAGAAGGTCATTGAGGGAGCAGTGGGGGTCTGTCATAAAGAGAAGGCTATTAATATAGTACTGTCTCCTTTAAGAGGGTACCTCTAATACAAAGAATCCTGTTAAAAGATGTTTTAATATACATAGTATGAGGAGGTCACATGATAATATATAAAATAGGAGGGCTTTTTAATAATGGTGGTGTAAATATGAGGTTCTTTCACGAGCTTTATTAATAAGAGCCATGAGAGTCACTGAGGTCTTTTTTCCCTCTCATATGAATCGGAACTTGAAGTCAAAATACTGTTTTATACCTGAATTCCTTATTATTCATAGTGGAGGTACCAGGATTCTTTATATTAGAGATATCATTACTTTAGTTTGAATTTCTGGATTCCGTCAGGGTAGAATAATACTCATTATTATAGTGTGCATAATAACACCATGGAAACTTCAACTAACATTCACTACAGTAAAATAATGAATGTTTTTGCTTTTTAATGCATTTTAAGGAGCAAACACTATACATTATTCCCTTAACACATATCAGTAACTACCCACACTTGGTCTGCAAACAAGATGACTCTCCGGATCATCACTATACAAACAGCAGTACTGGCCACTCCTGAATCAGGAAATTCAGCCCTAGCTGCTGTTCAGATAGTGGTGCTAAAAATCCAGATTTGATTCAACCACAGTAGCTGGCATTTTAAAAATATTACAATTATTGATGATAGATATTAACTTGGATGGGTTCAGATTTACAAGAAAAGTCCCAAAAGGGCATATAAAAACATTTAGCATGCATTCTTTTTTTGGGTGGGAAGTTGGCGGGAGAGTATAGGGAAGAGAAGGGGAGATGTTGGACACCTTGGAGTTAGAGATGGAATATGCAGGACAGTTGGGGGAGGAGGAGAAGTGCTTGACTGAAGGTTCACTTAGGGTATCGTATATGCTTGGGCTTACCCTTGGTGCACTAGAAATAGCAATAACAATAGAGAACCCATTCTCCCCCCTTTCTCCAGAAAAGGCATCTCTCCAAAGAGGCTTCCTGTCCCTAAGGCACTCTTTATAACTTTATTCCAAGCCCTCCTACCCCATGCTCTCAGTCGATGCCCTCCTAAAGACTCCCCTCTCCCCAAAACATTCTGCATAAAGTCTACCCTCATCATCCTACTTTAGTGAAGCCTAGTAGTGAGTAATCCTCAGTCATGCTTACACCTTGTGGCCCTAGGTTGAAACATACGGTCATGCAGTGGGGCTGCATAAACCCAAGGGAACAGAACCATTGGGGCGGGGAGTTCATCTGTGCTCAAAAGAAGGGTAGGACGTGAGGTTGATCATTTCTGATGATTGAAAAGTGGCCATACAGGTAGAAAGGGTGATGGCCAAGCCAGAAGGAGACTTGGGTGCATATGAAGAGAAATGAGCAGCATGATAGTGCCTCTGTATAAGTCTTTGGTGAGGCCCCATTTAGATTATTGGGTGTAATTCTGGAAAACACATCTTCAAAAAGATATAAACAGGATGGAGTTGGTCTAGAAATCGACTACTGAAATGGTCAGTGGTCTTCATCATACAGCATATAAAGACAGGTTCATATGTATACTTTAGAAGAAAAACAAGAGAAAAGAGATATGATTGAAACATTTAAGTATCTCCACAACATAAATGCACAGGAAGCAAGCCTCTTTCAACTGAAAGGAAGCTCTGGAATGAGAGGTCATAAGATGAAGTTTAAAGGGGATAGACTCGGAAATAATCTAAGGAAATACTTATTTTCATAAAGGGTGGTGGATGTGTAGAATGATCTCCCAGTGGAGGTGGTGAAGATGAGGACTGTATCTGAATTCAAAAAAAGTGTGGGAAAGGCATGTGAGATCTCTTAGAGTAAGGAAGAGATAGTGGATGATAGTGAATGTTAACCCCTTAGATGTCAAATTTGTCATGGTTTTTATGGTAGTTTCTCAATTGAATCTCTCATTGTCCAGAGAATTGTACAAGAAAAGTTATTTGTATTTTGCTATAAAAATTTTTGAAAAGCAATAAATATGATTGTCACAAAATGCCTAGCCACCCACCTGGGGATAGAACACATAGAGGGTCTATCCTCAGCACAGCTCAAGTCCACCTGCACCTGCCACTTGTGCTCTACACTAGCACCCTCCTCCATCTGACTGGGTGAGTCTCCCGCTCTCAAGGTGTTCATCAGTAATTTCTAGGTTACTGGGGCCACTCTCCCAGTGGTCCCAAAGTTCCTAGAATGCACTCACAGACCCAACACACAAACCACCAGGATTTTTAGTCAGTTCAGACAAGCAGAGACAATAAACTAAAAATGTTTATTGTCATGAAAAATTAGAACAATGAACAGAAACGGTGCAATCAGAAAACAGTAACAAGTAACTGAATATGGGTCCATTACAAAACTATTTAAACATTTGTTTACTATCTAAGTAGTACCTGGGGAGTTTTGGACATGTGGATGCTCACAAATTATCAAATATAACTGTTCACAGGACCTCAGCAAAGAGATCTTTCTCTCTCTTCTCCCTGGAGAAAAAAGTAGGTACATCCTAGATGAATTGAGCTCCTGGGCCAGTCAGAGCCCAGAACAACAAGTTTTCAAAAGCATACTGCATCTTACTTCCTATCTATGTTAGACTAAAGAAAAAACAGTAATTTCTGGGCAACAGCTTTAAACATTAACAAGCACCACCTGCTGGCCAAACTAGAGAAGTACACTTTAAGAAATAGTACAGTTTACAGGCTTAAAACCTACTGGTTTGTCACAATGATACAAATTAAACAAGTTGTAAGCAATAATTGCAAATTTAAAAATTGATGTTATATTACTAGTGTAGCACATTAGATCATGTTTCACATAATTTCCAAATTTCAGCTTTAAATTCTCATCTCTAGATAAAAATTTAACTATCACATGCAATGCTCCAATGTGATGCAGTCTTTAACTTTGTCTTAGTTCAAGTATAAAGTGAATTTCAGCAATGGTGCATTTTAGAAATGGAAACTCTTTGAGATAAGTATTCAAGTACTTTACTTTCAAAATTATACATTTACACTTATTCTATTAAACACTAGCCCCCTCTCCTCTCTCTTGTTTCTGTCCTGTCCAGGCACACTCATTATTGTATGTGGCCACATCATCCTGGGAATGTGGACTGCCAGCTGCCTCATCAAACATGCCAGGGAGAACCACCCTATCTTGCTTCCACCATTTGCTACTAAATTCTGACTGAAATAGCCTCGAATAAGGGTCTTTTCCTCACAGCATGAGCTGTCATCGGTGGACATCCACGTGCACATGTGTCTACATGCTTGTATGTGTGCCCATACATCAGCAATAAGAAGAGGCGAGAGCCCTGTTCTTGCAGCCACCAGCTACTTTCCCTTTTTTCCATGAGCTGATACCTGCATGCATGTGCATATGTGTGGTTCACTTTCAGGTTTGTGGATTGGGTGGGAAGAGAGCTTCAGACCTGTCTCTCTGCACTCACTGCCCCTGTAGACTCAGCAGATGTAGCCTTACTGCCTCCTCTTCCAATAACCAGACCCAGAGCACTTCCAGGTCATGGCTGCTTTTGACTCACTTCCTGCTCAGCTCCCTACACCTGACCAGTCCCAGGAACCTCCTCTGCTTCAAAAATGGGCACCAAAGCCCTAGGTAATTTTAATTTGTTATTATTATTCTATTTACCATGCACTAATGTGTCTTCAGGGGTATGGGGTTGGGGGATATGTTTTCTGGAAATATGACCCCTAGCAGTAGTCCCGCAAGATAGCATTAGGTGTGCCATTTTGCATTCAGCGCCAGACTGGGCAGGAGTGACTGGGCATTATTACTGCCCGAAGACCACCCTGGACCACCACTGTTCTAAAAGTAGCCCTTAGAGTGGATGAGGTTTACTGTACGATTGGGGATGGGGGGAAAGGGGGGCTTGGACTTTGTGAAGGGGTGGGGGGTGGACAGAGTTTGACCCAAGAAGAGCTTCAACCAGGGGAGCCTGGAAGCCAGGGGGACCCTGCTCAGTCAACCCAGGATCATTGAACTGCTACTTTGCTGGGGTTATTTTGCTGTCATTTTTTGCTCTAACATGACTTGCTGTGTATTATAAAAAAACTCACATTAGGGTACTTGCTTAGTAATGAGATATTGTAAGAGTAATTTAAGTCAGATTGTGTTAGGGCTTTTTAAAGGGCAAATAATGCAACTTAAAGCCATAATGCTGCTTGATAAACTCCCACCTAAGCATTTATTCCCTACAGGTTTGATTACATTAAATTCATCCTACAGCAAATTATAGGGCCCATTAACTAAATATTAAACACTAACACACACTTAACACAATAAAAAAGGCTTACCACAAAATGTGCTAAAATGTTTTGTGCTAATTTGCCTATGCCTGTTCTAATCATTACTTATTTACGTTTTTACATTTCTCTCAGGAGGGGGTGTGTAATGGGTGGAAAATGGCTGTAGATGCATTAACCAGATACCATGTTCACATTTGCATGTGCTTATTGGCTAATACTGAGTTAATATGGGTGCAGTTCACACCTCCTAAACAGGAGGTGGTAACTGTTCCAGCATTATTATGTTATTTATTTTTTTTTTTTTTTTTTGCAAGTCCCTTGTGCTAATGGAAACATTAACGAGGGACCTGGCAGTAAGGGCTCACGCACTACCCATGCAATAACTGTGCAGAGCATGCCAACTGACGATTATTGCTGGGAACGTCCCCGCGGTAGAAAATAAAAGAAATTATTTTCTACTGCGGGATTCAGATCGCGCAAACTTGGAATTACTGCCCGGCGCATGTGCTAGCCTAGCAGTAGTGATGATTTGGTGCACGCATGTTAACCCTCCCGTGCCTTTATAAAATAGCCCCTAAGGTAAGCTAATGGATTTAGCATGCACTAACAATTAGAATGCACTAAATGCTTAGAAGCCTTTAGGAATAAAATGGACTTCTTTGCATTTAGATCACACTAATCATTAGCACACGTTAAATCCGTTAGTGCACTTTAGTAAAAGGAGCTCTACATGGTACAAAAAAAAAAAAAACCTCTGCAGGAATCAACTAGCAGAGTCCTTTGCTAGGTTCTCATCGAACAAAAAGTGAGTGATGGAGGGGTTTTCTGAATTGAATTATCATTGGGGTAAGGCTCACAGGCATCATTTCCATGGGTATTTGGAAGAGGAGAGGGGTAGCACATAGTTTTGCATTAGCACAAATTATCCCTCAGATTCTATATAGCGCAACTGAAGTTATGCATATAAATCTTGTTGTTTTCTGGATTTGCACATGCAACTTAGTTAACAAGCCAATCAGCACTGATAATTACCACTTAACAAGCAATTATTGACATTAATTGGCATTAATCAGAATTTACACACACACACACTGTCTAAGTGTATTCTGTAACGTGATGCATGTAAATTCTAAGTCACATAGTTGAAAAGGGGGCATGGCCATGGGTATGGAATGGGCGTTTCACAAATCTATGCGCTTTGTTATAGAATACACCTAGTACACACCTAATATAGGCGTCGGGATTGAAACCAGGTTTTACTTGGTGTAACTGCCTTTCACTAAATTTAGTAGCATGGATGGGCGCTTGGCGAATTCTGTAATCCACATGGAAATTTAGACTTAGTCTATAAAGTACGCCTAGGTTTAGGTATATTTTATAGAATACACCTAGGCATATTTTTTTCTATGTGGATTTTTCAGGCACCATATACGGAATCTAGGCCTATATGTGTTTCTGGAAGCCCGTTCAAAGGGTACCCAATTAACCAAGTGCAGCTGTGGAGAGATAAGTTAAAGAAAATATTTGGTATGTTGTGAGGCAAATGCAAGTAGGGAATTTTATGGTAAGAAAGGCCAAATGTGGGAAATAGAATTGTTGTGGAATTGTGTTTGTGTGTGTTGGCAAGAAGTTAATGATTTTTGTCAATAAAGTTGAGGCTATTTTTTTTGCCAACACCTAGATGAGTTAAGTTGATTCTTAGTGGAAAATAGCTTGGGGGGAAGATAGGGGTGTAAATGCCTGTTTTCTGGAATAAGCTTTTCAACAATATAATCCATGTGTTTACCAACACCCTCCTGCAGTGCTTCTTTTTTTTTGTCATTTTTTGTCGCAGAATCAGTACAAAGATAATAAAGACTGTCCTATGATCCTAATACCCACAAAATAAACACATCAATCCAGCAACAAGAAAAAACATCTTAAACTTGATATAAAAAATCTGTATTGAATACATTTTCATTTAAAATTATATGTACATATATTCTAAAAAATGAAAATATTTCAATTTTCACTGTTGCAGCCTGCCGTAATAGGGTGAGCAGCTAATACAGCTTTTGTATATGATTTCAAAACCAGCAGCCGATAGAATATTACTGAGCAATGAAGGAACAATTGATAAATTTACTTAGCGACTACTTCAGAAGAGGATGAACAGTGTGTTGAACCCCAGGGCATCCACGTTTTCAATAACAGTGTTGGCCCTATTGTTTTTAACTCATTCTTGATGCAGCCACATTTTCACGATAAATTAATTTCCCAATAGAAAATGCAACCTTTTCTGGAAAAAAACAAACAAACTGTCTTACAGAACCTGATTCCATTCTTGCTAGCCAGCCCCCTGAGGATCTGAGCAAATGCAATTCCCAGGCAAGCTATGTCTGTTTGTTTTGAACTTGCTGGAAGAAAATAGACAAACAATTCACAACCTCCTCCCCCTCTCCCCCCACCTTCTTTTCACACAAATACACAGGCTTATAGGTCCACAATTTAGCTTACCAGTTGCTATATATGTGAGGAGAACAATTTTCAAAGTGATTTACATAAATAAAATACATTTTGACACAATTCATACCAGGGACGTATCTAGACTCCGGCAATAGGGGGGGCCAGAGCCAGAGGGAGGGAGCACATTTTAGCCCCCCCCAACGACCCCCCTGCCGCTGCCATTGCCAGAACCCCCCCTGCCATTGCCAAATAGGTGTTAAAATATGCATCTATAAGTGTAACTTAGCCTCCTATATTTATCCCAGCTTCCAATTTCAATTATTTTATAAAAAACACATAGAGGGGCATAATTGAACAAAAACGCCTATCTCCATGGGCGTTAATCTCCAAGAACGGGTCCGTGAAGGGGCGGACCGAACCGTATTTTGGGAAAAAATAGACGCCCATGTTTTATTCAACGATGTGTGAGCTGGGCGTTTTTGTTTTTCAGCGATAATGGAAAATGAAAGCGCCCAGCTCAAAAACGAATACATCCAAGGCATTTGTTCATGGGAGGGGCCAGGATTCATAGTGCACTGGTCCCCCTCACATGCCAGGACACCAACCGGGCACCCTAGGGGGCACTTTTACAAAAACAAACAAAAAGGTAAAAGAGCTCCCAGGTGCATAGCACCCTTCCCTTGTGTGTTGAGCCCCCCAAATCCCCCCTCAAAACCCACTGCCCACAAGTCTACACCATTACTATAGCCCTAAGGGGTGAAGGGGGGCACCTACATGTGGGTACAGTGGGTTTGGGGGGGTTGGACGACTAATAAGCATTAAGCAGCACAATTGTAACAGGTAAGGGAGATGGGCCTGGGTCCACCTGCCTGAAGTCCACTGCACCCCCTAATAACTCCTCCAGTGACCTGCATACTGCTGCCAGGGAGCTGGGTATGACATTTGAGGGTGAAAATAAAAAGTTGAGAAACTTCATTTTTTGTGGTGGGAGGGGGTTAGTGACCACTGGGGGAGTCAGGAGAGGTCATCCCCGATTCCCTCCAGTGGTCATCTGGTCATTTAGGGCACTTTTTGGGGCCTTATTCGTGAAAAAACAGGGTCCAGGAAAAGTGTCCTAAATTCTAGCTAAAAACGCATACTTTTTTCCCATTATCGGTGAAATGCGCCCATCTCTGTTCGTCAGATAACCACGCCCCAGTTCCGCCTTCGCCACACCTCTGACACGCCCCCATAAACTTTGTCCGCATCCGTGACGGATTGCAGTTGAAAACGTCCAAAAATCGGCTTTCGATTATACTGCTTTATTCATTTTTGTGAGATAAACGTCCATCTCCCGATTTAGGTCGGAACTTGGGCGTTTTTCTCATTCGATTATAAGCAGGATAGGGGCCTATTTATTAGAATGTGCTGTTAGTATATGAGTGTGATTAACTGTTACTGTTCAGGCATGACAGCATGCTAATTTAAAACAAAATCTGCACCTATCTCTTTACTGGGGGTTGAATATAAAATTTTTACTAAAATATTAGCTTCCCATTTACAAGCTCATCTCCCTTTTTGGATTCATGAAGACCAGGCAGGCTTTGTTCAGGGGTGTCAGACATTTGACAATATCCACAGGGCGCTACATACCATATATGTGGCCGAGATGGAGGGGGTTCCCCTTTGCTTGCTATCTCTCGACGCTGAAAAGACATTTGATAGGATGCATTGGTCATTTTTATTTGGAGTCCTGGATAGAGTTGGGATCTCGGGGAGATTTTTCCTTTGGCTTCAACTTATATATACGGCTCCCTGTGCATCGATTTGAGTTATTGGCCAGTGCTCCTCCCCGTTCCCACTTTTCCGGGGTACGCAGCAGGGACGTGCTTTGTTTCCACTTCTCTTTGCGCTTGCCATGGATCCCTTAGCAATTTTGATTCAGACTCATCCGGATATTCAGGGTTGGCGGAAGGGGACAATTGAATCTCGGATTCTTTTGTTTGCGGACGACATACTACTCACTCTCTTGGCCCTATTACATGCTTCCTGGCAGTGACTTCTCTGCTATACGAATACAGCCAGGTGTCTGGATTCAAGGTCAATATGGGTAAATCGGAGCCTCTCAATATCAATATCCCAGATAATCATAAAGTTTTACTGGAGGCACATTTCCCCTTTCAGTGGGCATCGGGATTTATCCGCTATCTAGGGGTTAATTTGACTTGTCGGCTGCAGAACCTCTATGAGGCCAATTTTCCGAGTAAAGTTTGGGAGCTATTCTTGGAATTTGATTGTTGGGAGGGACTGACAATTTTATGGCTAGGACGTATGCGATCAAGATGATTCTGTTGCCTAAGTTGCTATATTTGTTCATGGAGCTCCCTCTCGCCCTGCTGCACAGATTTTTCCAAGGTTTACAGAGCAGAATTTTCTCATTTATCTAGAATAAGAGGCAACCTCGGGTGTGGAGGGCTGTGATGTAACAAATGAGAGATCAAGGGGGTATGGGTGTCCCCTTTTTTAATGAGTATTATAGTGCTGCTCATATCCGCATCTTAGCTGACTGGGCTCAAGGGGGGATAAGATATGGAAATTATTGGAGCAAGATTGGCTTGTTTTGTTGCCTCTAAAGCCATCCCATGGCTCCCTGATTGGGTGCTGAGGGATGTGATTCACCGGGCTCCAACGCTTATTCATTGGCCTTTATCAGTCTGGAGGATGATCAAGAGAAAGGTTTTCCTTAGTCATGTGTATTTTTTTGCACATGTTTATCCGTTTTGCCTCTCAATTTGCCCCAGGAACGTTAGACCCCTGTTATCATAGGTGGGAGGGGCTGGGTTTGTGCGAGCTGGGGCAGGTTTGGGAGGAGGGGGAGATACTTCCTTTCACTGAGTTGTGGGAGGAATATGGGCTTCCAGCCTCTAATATGTTTCAGTACTGTCAAGTACGAGATTTAAACTTGAGAAGGGCGCAAAGAGAGTTGGGATTGGTAGAAACCCATTTGGAGCGGGTGATGGTGGGAGGGGGAGGTAGAGGAGGGATTTCCCACTTATATAGGGCCCTTCTCTCTTATGCTAAACTGATTATGTACTATATTTCAAAATGGGAGTCAGTTGTGGTTGTCTCATATGAATACTCATAGTTTGAGCAGGTGTTTCAATCGCTACTCAAGATCTCTGTCTCTAGTGCACCAATAAAGAATGGGTATAAAGAACTATATACAGTGGTGGAAATAAGTATTTGATCCCTTGCTGATTTTGTAAGTTTGCCCACTGACAAAGACATGAGCAGCCCATAATTGAAGGGTAGGTTATTGGTAACAGTGAGAGATAGCACATCACAAATTAAATCCGGAAAATCACATTGTGGAAAGTATATGAATTTATTTGCATTCTGCAGAGGGAAATAAGTATTTGATCCCCCACCAACCAGTAAGAGATCTGGCCCCTACAGACCAGGTAGATGCTCCAAATCAACTCGTTACCTGCATGACAGACAACTGTCGGCAATGGTCACCTGTATGAAAGACACCTGTCCACAGACTCAGTGAATCAGTCAGACTCTAACCTCTACAAAATGGCCAAGAGCAAGGAGCTGTCTAAGGATGTCAGGGACAAGATCATACACCTGCACAAGGCTGGAATGGGCTACAAAACCATCAGTAAGACGCTGGGCGAGAAGGAGACAACTGTTGGTGCCATAGTAAGAAAATGGAAGAAGTACAAAATGACTGTCAATCGACAAAGATCTGGGGCTCCACGCAAAATCTCACCTCGTGGGGTATCCTTGATCATGAGGAAGGTTAGAAATCAGCCTACAACTACAAGGGGGGAACTTGTCAATGATCTCAAGGCAGCTGGGACCACTGTCACCACGAAAACCATTGGTAACACATTACGACATAACGGATTGCAATCCTGCAGTGCCCGCAAGGTCCCCCTGCTCCGGAAGGCACATGTGACGGCCCGTCTGAAGTTTGCCAGTGAACACCTGGATGATGCCGAGAGTGATTGGGAGAAGGTGCTGTGGTCAGATGAGACAAAAATTGAGCTCTTTGGCATGAACTCAACTCGCCGTGTTTGGAGGAAGAGAAATGCTGCCTATGACCCAAAGAACACCGTCCCCACTGTCAAGCATGGAGGTGGAAATGTTATGTTTTGGGGGTGTTTCTCTGCTAAGGGCACAGGACTACTTCACCACATCAATGGAAGAATGGATGGGGCCATGTACCGTACAATTCTGAGTGACAACCTCCTTCCCTCCGCCAGGGCCTTAAAAATGGGTCGTGGCTGGGTCTTCCAGCACGACAATGACCCAAAACATACAGCCAAGGCAACAAAGGAGTGGCTCAGGAAGAAGCACATTAGGGTCATGGAGTGGCCTAGCCAGTCACCAGACCTTAATCCCATTGAAAACTTATGGAGGGAGCTGAAGCTGCGAGTTGCCAAGCGACAGCCCAGAACTCTTAATGATTTAGAGATGATCTGCAAAGAGGAGTGGACCAAAATTCCTCCTGACATGTGTGCAAACCTCATCATCAACTACAGAAGACGTCTGACCGCTGTGCTTGCCAACAAGGGTTTTGCCACCAAGTATTAGGTCTTGTTTGCCAGAGGGATTAAATACTTATTTCCCTCTGCAGAATGCAAATAAATTCATATACTTTCCACAATGTGATTTTCCGGATTTAATTTGTGATGTGCTATCTCTCACTGTTACCAATAACCTACCCTTCAATTATGGGCTGCTCATGTCTTTGTCAGTGGGCAAACTTACAAAATCAGCAAGGGATCAAATACTTATTTCCACCACTGTAGCTGGTATTACACCCCTAAGAGTTTAGCTGTTATATTCCATTTGGAGTCTCCTTTATGTTGGCGACAGTGTGGCTCTGTGGCAGATATGTGTCATATATGGTGGACCTGCCGTCGAGCCCAAGAATTTTGGACTAGTGTCTTGAAATTTGTTAAAAGCCTTACGAAGACTTCATACCCTTTGAGAATGGATTATTGCCTTCTGCACTTTAAACTGTGGGAGGGCAAAAGCGGCCACCCATCATTTAGTTACTTATGTGTTTGTAGCGAGTAAACTGGTACTTGCTGCGGCCTGGAAGCAACCTACTTTGCCTGGACTGGCTGTGATTCTGCGGAAATTGGCCGATGTTCATTTGATGTCCAAATTAACAGCTTTGCATAGCAGACAATTACTGGCTTATTTCCGAATTTGGGACCCTTATGTGAAGTGGACTGCTTGACCAGATTCTTCTCTGCCTACCAGGGGCATAGCCAGACATCCAATTTTGGGTGGGCCTGGGCCCAAGATGGGTGGGCAGAACTCCGCCCTTTCCCACAAGTGATTTGGTCTCTCCCTCTCTCTCCTGCATGCCATATGGTCTCTCAAACATCTCCCCTCCCCCGCATACCTTTTAAATAGCAGATTTTCACCTGCAGCTAACAGCAACTAATACACACTGCTCATATTGACCCCACAGCTTTCTCTCTGATTTAAATTCCTGTTTCCGCATAGGCAGGAATACTTCAGAGGGAAGGCTGTGGGGTCGGTGCGAACAGTATGTATCAGTCGCTGCTCGCTACTGGTGAAGATCTGCTATTTACAAGGTATGCAGGAAGTTCTTGGGAGTTTACGGCTGGTGGGGCTTGGTGATCCCTGCCAGCCACATCATATGTGTGCTGCTACTGGGTGGGCCTGAGCCCAAAGTGGGTCGGCCTGGGTCCACCCAGGCCTACCCTTGGCTACGCCACTGCTGCCTACTGTGTAAAGTCCTGCAGGGGGAGGGATGTTTTAGTGGGAGGGGGTGGGTTGGGGTTTATGTGAGGCATGTGTTGCTTTATTGACTTTTGGATGTTATTTTGCTTTTTCTATAATGTTTTTGATGATTGCGGCAATGGTGCCGCTAATTTGTATATCTGAGCTTTAATAAACATTTTCAAAATTAAAAAACAAACAAAGATCTGCCAGCAGGCAAAGAAATAGAACAAACAAAACAAATCAGTAATACAATTATAAAAAGAGAAATGGTTTATTACAAAACAGTTACCTGATGTGGCCACTCCTCAGTGCTTCTGTTTGAGGAGTGGAAACATTGATCTACTGAAGAGAAGTGCTGTTTGCTGTTTTTTTGGATCAGATTTTTTTACTAATAGAGGAAGGTTGGTTTTAGTCCCCTAATAGTTCTACCCCTGATGCAGCCTATGAGCCTAACATGTCCACATCTGGTAATTGTTTTGTAATAACCCACTTCTTTTCATTTTATTTCTGATCTGCTTCATTTGTTCTATTAATATACAATTCCCAATGAAACCATTGTTATATATGTACCAAGTAACCACAAAAAAATAAAAACAAACAGAGCACTTAGTATACAAATATTATGAAGGACATGTGGAAAACTTCCACAATCCACATTCATTGTTAGCAGTGTATATGTATAAAGCAAGAAAACCACATCAAAATCATCAGGACAAAATCTCAGTTATAACTCAACCAAGCAGAGATGTCAACTTTGACATAAAAGGCTACTCTTAGAGGGTGGATAAGTTTCTCAATCATGGAAATTCTCCTTTTTTTCATTTAGTTTTTGATTTTTTTTTAATCTGAGCACCCCATATAGCATACACTTAAAACAGTGAAAAAGCAGTGAATGATTAAACAATGAAGCAGTGAAAAATATGTATCACAGCTATTACAATTTTCACAAAATCCATCACATGTCCCCCATATCTATAGAGAGCACAAAATAGCTTGGTAGCTATTTGTTCTATTAGCATGCTAATTTATGCACTAACTGCATGCCTTTTTACAGGGTGGGAACTTAAGTATAGGCAGCAAATGAGCATGGACTGCACATTGGGTTAGTACATGATAGTTTATCATGCATTTCTTGTCATAGCTGATGATAGCGTAGGTGCACTTAACACCTCCTTAAGAAGAAGCATTATTCATACCCATGCTACCAGTAGGCATGTACCTTGGCCCCAATCTCACCGATTAGTATCCCAACACCTCTGAGGTGGTACAGAACCCTCCCCTTCCCCCTGAAGATGCATCTAACTATTCTTACATACTCAGATTCTCCCCTCTTCATACCTAGCAAGGGTTTTCTGGTGGCAGGGCAGGGATGATCCATCTGAATAAGACTAGGTCATAAATTCTGAATATGACAGTACTAGATATTATGGGCATACCCAACAGAACAGCAAGCAGCTCCCAGGAGTAGCATAGTAGTCAGTGCAGTAGACTGTGAACAACGGGATCCAGGTCCAAATCCCACTCTACATAGTACATTTGTGGTGGAAATTGTGAGCCTAAACAGGAAGTTTAATCAGCGTGGCAGAGGGAAGGCCCCGGAGCAGGACGTTGCGCCACATCTATCAGCTGACAGGCAATGCCGCTGGCAAATTTCAAGTGCTGCCGCGGGAGTGGGAGATAGAGACTGTGAAGTGCAGGAGAGGAGGCAGTGCCAATAGTATTAAATGGAAGCGCTACGGCGGGGGTGGGAGAAGGTGAGGAGACATGGTGACGGAGGCGGTGGGACTGTTCTGGATGGGCCTGAGACAAAACTGGCCCATCTAGCCCGTAGCTATGCCCCTGTTGCCATGCACCAAATGGAACTACCGCAGGCCTAAAGCAGGCACCGGCGGTAGTTCTGCCCCTGTGTGTGCCATTTCCAATGCTACAGAAAATCAGGTCTGATTTTCTAGCACAAGGGTTACCCGGCAGTAATTGGGCAGCGTCACACACTGTCCAGTTACTGCAGGGTTAGTGTGGGAGCCCTTACTGTCACCTCAAAGTGGCGGTAAGTGCTCCCACCTGAAATGGTCACATGGCAAGTGAGAACTTACCACACAGCCATTTCTTTCATTTTTTCTCTTTTTTTGATATTTTCACCCACTGCAGTAAAAGGGGCCCTGGCACACAGCAAAAATGGACACTGCCGCTAATGTAAGGCCCCTTTTACTCAGTGGCGTACCAGGGGGGGGGAGTGGTGGGGGCGGTCCGCCCCGGGTGCACGCCGCTGGGGGGTGCATCGGTGCTCCACCCCAGGTGCCATCCAGGCCAGGAACGCCACTGCTTTTACTGTAGCTTAGGAAAAGGGCCCCTTAGTCTTTAAGGTCCTCCACTGTGTTTATTGTTTCTCTACTTTTTTAGTCAAGTTTGAGTAACACACATTATGATCATTGTTTCTTACCAGTGATGCCAATAGTGAATTGTTATTGCGGGCTAATGTGGCCAATACATGTTTGTTGCTACCTTTGTAATGACTGTATCTTTATGGCTTCCTTAATTTATGATTCCATACAATAAATGCTGGCTATATTGTATTACTAAAATACAGTGATTTCTTTATGAGAAATGCTCACAAAATCATACAAATACTTTTTTTAAAGATGGTGTTGATTAGTATTATACTCTCTTTGAGATGTTACTGGGGGTTTTTTTCTGTTTTTTTTTTCAACCTGATTGTCTTTAGTTTAGTTTGGAATACTTTTGTTACATAATTACACAGGAAGCTATTTGCTTTTATTTTAAATTATTCATATTCGTAAATTAAACATTTACATTTTACTTTTTATTTTTTATTGATCTATGTATAGAACCCTGACACAGGCATTCTGGTGAAATACGGGTCGTGTCAGATGCATCAATAAATTCTGCTTCCTCTGATTAAAGCTGTGCCCTTTTGTTCCATCTGTGGCCCACTTTGCATTTCGTGTCATTTGATTTGTGTTGCTTTTTCCTTCTGGCTTGTGTGTTTGGTTTAAGGCAATGTTTCTCAAGCCAGTCTTAGATTACCCCCTAGTCAGTCTGGTTTTCAGGATAGCCACAACGACTATAAGTGAAATATCTAAGGGAGGAAAAGCAAGCATGTCTATCTTATCCATTGTGGACATACCGGAAACCAGAGTAGTTGAGGAATACTGGGTTAAAGGATAGCTAGTTAATAATAAGCCATCTCTGGAATTTAACTAAATAATTACAGCTGTGACACAATAGAAAGGGAAAGGGGTTGAGATTCGATATACCGCCTTTCATTGGAATATATCATGCATCTGAAGCCCAGTTTATTTATTAAATACTCAGGTACTGAATGTATGTTACAATGGGAAAAGAAAATTACTGGGCCCAGGGGAATCTCACAAGTGAGTTATCAAGCCTCTGATGCATTAATGTGCATCTATATGAATGTGCATCTATCAAATAGCAGAGAACAGAAACAATTTGACAAACAGCAAATAAAATAAGATTGAGCCAGACTATTTCTAGAAGGAAGCATAAAATGTCTGTCACAGGGCAGGACCCTTGCTTCTGTTTCAGTTCTAGTTTTGAAGTTTCAACAAAGTGTTTGGTCAGCTTTTTTCTACTGAAAAAACTATACAACATTATTGTCATGCATGACTGCTTTTGAATTCCATGACTCAGAACTATATTGCATCAGAGATCACGTTAGTTGGAATTAACTGATGGCATTTGAAATTATCTTTGGAAATGCAAGCAGCCCTTGCAAGGACAAATTTAAGTATCAGATATTGCATGACCTCTCAGCTATATCAAACTTTAGTGTGATTGATATAGATGGTCAGAGAAAGAGAGAAAGAAAATATCCCAAAATTGAATTTGGGGAAAATAGATGACACTGAACATAGAAAAAAAACTGTGTCCTATTGTATAACCTTCCACATCTAGAAGAATAAATTATATTCCTTATTGACAGGATATGTATCCCTCAGGCATCTCTTTTCACCATGCAGAATTATATTGGAGCAATTGGAAGTGGCTACCTGAAATTGAAGACACTGATCTACAAAAACTAGTTTCTGACATGTTCAGGTGCTTGAGTCTAGTCATCAGTGAGCTTGGTCTAATTTAATAGAACTATCTTAATATTTTATATAAAGAAATGGTTCAATATACAAAAGGATTTATCCACCTAGCAGCAGCCACTAAGACAATAATGTTGTAAAGTCATTTCCATGCATATGTGGCCACCTATGCACTTAAATAGCTTGCTATACGCTTCTGACTAGCATAAGGTATGCACATAGACACAATTATTTTTAATTGTTCTGCTTAATAGTCAAATTCTCAGTTGGAGGTATATGATAAAGGTCTAGAAGTTAATTGAATGGGACACAGAGCTGAAAATGAGTTTAGTGTGGCTTACAATATACAGTGTAAGATACATAACAAAGAATAATGCATAAGAAAGTAAATGTCTAAGAATCTAATATTACAAAACAGTATCATAAACATACTGGGATAAATATGGATGTTTAACATTTAGAAAATCGATTATGAATGAAAAATTATACATGAAGCAAAGTGAAAGTTAATGGTAAATAGAGTAATAAACAATTCGGGAAATAATTAGTTGTTTGAGATATGGTTGTTCTTTGTGAGGGTTTGATTGAATAGGAACGATCTGAGGATTTTGCAGAACCTTGTATAGTCCTGTATATTACTTATTTTGGGTGGTAAGGAGTTCCACCATTTGGTTCTTAGGCAAGTGAAGTCTGCAGAGTGGACAGTTTTGTAGATCATTTTTTGGAATTTGGGAGGTGTAGTCTGAGATAGTTTCTGCCTCATATTTAGTGTTTCTTTGAGGTAAATTTATTAATGGTACCATATAGTCTGTGCCATTTAGGATTTGAAAGATAGAGGTATATAATTTGAAGATGATTCTCACTTTGATGGGAAGCCATACAATAAACAGTAAGAACTGTCCCCTTAATACAAATAACACCCTATCTCACCAAAATACACACAGGACAAGACAATCACAAGTACAAAAAGGGTGGGAAGGGAAGGGCACAAAAAATTCCCTAGCCTATCTACACAACCCTCACTTGCTCCTATCCTCCCACTAATGATCGAAAAACCCGCCAATGGACTCGCCTATATGATATCAACCCTTATGCTGCTCACCAATCAGAATCGCTCCTATTTTGTCCAATCAATATCTCCTATGCCCTGTTTCTATCTTTTAAGCTATCTACCATTTAACTCTTTCTTTAAATCGCTCATCCACTCTCTCATAAATCCCATCCCCAAGCACACCTCACATTCTTCTACACTCACACACTCCTGTACCTTTACCATTAACTTTGTTCAACTGTCTCTATCAATGTTATTACCCCCCCCCCCTCCCAGTCTATCCTTGGGGGTCTCCCTCTTTCCCAATAGCACATGCATGCAAGTATGTGCACTATCAGAAAAGAGTATGCACTTTTCCAAAAGAGCACACTCTATTCATGAATATGACACAGTGGGCCCAATATGTAAAAGGGTTTAACCAGGCAGAAGAGACTCCTGTCTGGTTAAACCCTCTGAGCTGGCCATTCCTAGATATTCAGCGGTACTTAACCAGAGAGTGTCAGTGCATATTCCCTCTGACCACCATGTAATGGACCCCCTGAATTTCAGCGAACATCGGTGTGCTCAGAATATCTGTTGTTAGTAGTCATGACCGACATCTAAACTCACCTTGCTGAAACTTGAGGGACTTACAGGTCACTAACCTCGCCTTTCACTCCCGTGAAATGAAAGGGGAAAAAAACTAAAATTGGATTTACCCTGGTTAGGGAAATAACCAAACTTACTGATGAAATTAATAAAATTTGAATTTATTTGTCTATAAGAATATATTAAAACAAAGGTTATCAAATAAGATTGACAATTAAACTTTCATCCTTTGGAATAATTCCCTTCACTTTTTAAACGTTTCCACAAATAAATATCCTTTTAACATTTTGTCATTCTTTCTGTTTCAGAACTCTCTTCCAATGTCAACACAATGAAAGAAATTGAGATAGTACATATGTTCAATTATCCCTTACTTTTTAAAATAACCCTTTAAATAACCACAGGAGTCCAAATGCTTAATGTTTTTCACCCAATGACTTCAAAATAACCAGTTTTTCCCCCTCTATTCTCTTTCTCTCATTTCTATGTGTGTGTGGCTATTATTATAAAGAATTTGATTCTTTGTGTTTTCCTCTTACAGGTTCGTCTAGAGTTTTCACTCCCGGGAGACTTTTCAGGTAAGTTTGTATTTTTTTTTCTTGCACTATTTAACCCAGTTCACTTAGCTGTCAGGTATTGCCGCAGTTCACAGAAGTCTTTCTTGCGTCGGGGCCCTTGTCGTCTTCTGATCACCAGCCGGTCCCGTCTGGTCGAAGGTTCCACCTAAACCTCACACTTAAGCAACTCAAAGTGGGCAAAACCCTGTCTTTCCTACTTTCTGGAACATCCGTTTCACTGGTGGGGCATATTAACAAATACTGTGGCCAGTTACAATCTAACAAAATAAAATTAACTATAACAATCCCTAACACTTCCAAGCCTAGCTAATTTGTTTTTTTTTTTATTTCCCTATACTGTGCAAGAGTGACTGACAGCCACTATGTATCACACTCAACATTCCATGCATATCCCCTTTACATCTCAAACAGATACCTAAATCATCCAAACCCTTCCTATTTTTCTTCCTTGTTTCCACCTATCCCATTCACCCTGCTATCAATTAGCTTTCATTCAATCACTACAGCTCTTGTCTCATTGCAATTCATCCAAAAATTTCTCAAAATTCTTCAAATAAGAGAAAATTAATTTCAAACTCTACCCCAATCACACCTTCACTCCCACTTTCACCACAACACTATTATTACCACCCAAACTCTCTCCAACACTTTTCTTTTCCACAAATTTCCCCTCTGACTTTCCCACTCACAGCAGCACCGCCTCACGCTTTCACTGTCAGACGCTCTCCTCTACAAACAAACACCCTTGTCTTACAGCTGCTTTAGTACCTTCAATCACCAAAATTCCTTTAAAATCTTGCTTTCCCCTCTCTTTCATCAAAATCACCCTTTACCTGCTCACACACAGCACAGCAGCTACTCTCACCTTGGCAATCAAAAACACTCTGCCACATCCCAGCACTTCCTCTCTCTCTGGCTGTCCAACTCACTCCCTTCACCATTCACTCCACATTTACATAAAATTCCCAAATCTCACTTTCTCAATCTTACTTTTACTATCACACTCACCTCAATACTTTCACTGTCAGCCAAACTCACTTCCTAAAACTTTTAATTTCCTTCAATTCCACACTGCCTGTCCCACATCAAACAGCACATCCACTCTCTTCAGTTGCCAGAACCTCTCTGCAACTGCCAGCCAGCCCCGTCTCTCAGGTAACCCCTCCTTAGCTTCCCATTCCAAAACCCTTCTCAAAATTCTAAGCTACATTGCTGACTGGCGGAATGTTCACCAGCACAAGTAAAGCCCCATTTTACCACTTTGTTTTTTTCTTCTTTCCCTAACCCCATGTTACAACCAAAGCATTCACCAGTTAGTGTTGGGGTGGTCCAGGGGCAGAGCATAGGTGGAACTGGCATTTAATTAGTTAGCAACAAAATTCAATCCACTAACCAGTTAAGTGAGCAGAAAAAGAGCAGATTTGGTGCATGCAAATGATTAATATGCACTAAAGAGTCCTTTTATTAAGCTATGGTAAAAAGTAGCCTGAGGTAGTGTGGGCACATGTTTTGGGCATGCGCTGCACCGTTTTTTTAAACCACAGCTGGGAAAAGGGTTTTTCTTAATGGGTTGGGAATTGGGTGTGTGCAGAAATTATAATGAGTGCATGCCCATTTACAGCCTGAGCTCTTACTGCCACCCATTGACCTAGCGGTAAGGGCTCACATGCTATCCGCAGGGTAACCATGCAGCATTCTCCAACTGCTGATTACCGCTGAGAATCCCCCCCCCCCCCCCCGGTGGTAGAAAATTAGTTTCTACCACAGGATTTGACGTGCACCAAACTCAGAATTACCGCAGGGTGCATGTGCTAGCCCAGTGGTAGTGTCGATTTGGTGCACTCTACCCATGCATTAGCCATCCCACACCTTAGTAAAAGGGCCCCTCAATGAGAAGATGCCCACAGGAATTTAATGGGCATCTTATCATGTAGCATGCTAATTGTTAGTTAAATCTGTTGTGTGCCAGTTATGCACGCTACTAATTCTACAAACCAAAAACTTCATTTTGAAAAGGGTTTTTTTCACATAGAGTTGAATGGTAAAAGTACATTTTCACACAATTTTCCACAAAACATTAACCAAACATCAGCAAATTCACCATGCCGCTCTAACACATTTTTAGCAATATCACTGTAATTTTAGATTTTAAAATATTTTCCAAGATGTCTCACAATTTTCACTTTAAAATGACCCTAAAATACCTCAAAATTCCATGACATACATATGAATAATTCCCCAGAAACCCTTCTTACAAGCCACAACTGGTGGAAATCAAAATCACACATTTTTAAAGTTGCAGGTCCTCTGCAGTCAAAATGTCCACTTTTACCCATAAAATCAACCCATCCAAAACCCTGACCTGCCTAACCCACCTCTATGAGACCCACAAAATCCCTGGAAAACAAAAAATAAATTTAAAATTATTCTTGGAGCCCAAGCTCTACCATATGAAAAACAGCCCATCAAAATTAAATAAAATTAAACCCAACAACATAGGGGTTCTTACCTGGGACCCCGGACTTGAATTAGGCCAGCCCTACCTTCAGGTCCCCTCCTGATTGACACTGAATATCAGCAGCATTCACACATGACTGGAACTGGCAGCTCTTTGTGCCTCAAAAATAATCTAGGCCCCCCGCTTCATTCTTGACCTACTGGAGGTCTGGATTTCGTCTGCCATGGTTTAACCCTAACTGTCTTCTGAACCTGAACTAGGTCCACCACTGGTCAATGGGCCCCTCTCCCCAGGTAAAACTATATAGATAAATAAATAGATAGATGTAGATATAGATATATAAGAATATAAGAACAGCCAATACTGGTCAAGCCAATAGTCCATCCAGTCCAGTATCCTGCTTCCAGCAGTGACCAATCCAGGCTACAAGTACCTGCAGAAACACAATTAGCAGCACCATTCCACACTACAATCCCAGGGCAAGCAGTGGCTTCCCCCATGTCTATCTCAATAGCAGGCTATGGACTTTTCCTCCAAACCTTTTCTAAACCCAGATATATTAACCATCATTACCACATATTCTTTGAGTGAAAAAATATTTCCTTCTATTTGTTTTAAAAGTATTTCCATTTAATTTCATTGAGTGTCCCCTAGTCTTTGTACTTTTTGAACTCAGAAAAAAAAAACAATTCACCTCCACCTGTTCCACTCCATTCAAGATTTTGTAGACCTCAATCATATGTCCCCTCAGCCATCTCTTTTCCAATCTGAAGAGCCTTAACCTCTTTAGCCTTTTCTCATATTGGAGCAGTTCCATTCCCTCTATCATTTTTGATGCTCGTCATTGAACCTTTTCTAATTCCACTAATCTTTTTTGAGATATGGCGACCAGAAATGAACACAATACTCAAGGTGAGGTGACACCATGAAGCGATACATTTGTTATGCTTAAAAAGCAAGTACTGTCCAAACCCAGTCATAGATTTATTCATAGAAGCAATCAAAGAAGTATTTTAGTCAATTTCAGTTTAAACTGAGATTCCTTCTCTTTATAATCTATCTATCTATCTATCTATCTATCTATCTATCTATCTATCTATCTATCTATCTATCTATCTATCTATCTATCTATCTATCTAACATTATCCCAATAGATCAGGTTCAATGTAGCTAACAACTTATTGTGATTGACAGTACAAAAAAGTGATGTGGGATAGTATACATGAAGTAGTGATAACAAAATAAATGAAGATTGAGTAATTACAATATGTAATATGGAAATGAATGCTAGATGCAAAAAGGTAACAAGTTATAGTCATCCATGTATAATAACAATTAAAATGGAATGGAGAAATTGGAATAATTGTACAATTAGGGGTTTAAATTAATTATGATAATCTGAGAAAAATTTCTTAAACAGAAAGGATTTAAGGTGTTTCCAGAATATCAAATAATTAGGTTCCCATCTGATGAATTTCGGGAGGGAATTCCACCATTTGGTACAGAGGTAAGGGAATCCTGGCATGTAGATTGACTTGTAGATCACATTTTTGCAAAGATTGAATCAGGGAGAGCGTTGTGAAGGGGAAGATCAATTAAAGGTTGCACTAAGTTCAAAAGAGATACTAATCAGATTATAAAAAATAAGTCATTCTTCAGGAGAATTTGCAATTGCATATCTAATACATTGAAACTAAAAAAAATAATCTTTCTCGTCAGTTGCACATCTCAAACATTAATTACAGTTGCATATCTAATACATTGAAACTAAAAAGAATCTTTCTCATTAAAAATGTATGTCAGTTTTTGGAATGTGTGTCTGCCAGAACTGGTTTTAGACATAGCTGGGGGCCTGGGGCCCACAAGAAAAACCTCACTCATTGGTCTTCAATCACCAAAATAGCAGTGGTAAGTTTCCAGCTTTGAGATGGGCCACTTGTCATCTCTGAACTCCTTTACCTTTGCTGGCAGGGATACCGAGCCCTGCCAGCCAAATTAAATAGTCTGCCGATGCTCCCTGCTGCTTGTTTCTGGCTCTGAGCAGCATTCCAGAACTTCTCGTGCAAGTATGCATGAGAATTCCTGGCATGCTGCTCAGAGCCAGGGAGTGGCGATAGTCCACTTATTTGGCTGGTGGGGGCTCGAGCGTTGTGCCAGCAAAGCATGCCTGCATGGAGGGAGGGGAGTGAGGAATGTGTTGCTCCCCTAGACCACCCTGGGCCCCTCCAAATTGCAGGGCTGGCTATGCCCGGAGACCCAGTTGTTAAACATTTCCCAGCACACCACTGAGCTAATGGTTAGGATGTTATTTTGAACCCTGCAAAAGCAATGAGGAGTGGCTTGGGTTCACTTCTGTTTGCACTAGAGCACCAGGAACCCCAGTAAAAGCCAGGGTTGGTGTCGGTGGATCTAGGGAAATCAAATACCTCCTCTGTTGGCAGGGGCTGATGATACTGACACTTGGGGTTGAGGGGGAGGTTAATACTGACAGTTCAGTGGGATCAGAAGAGGTTGAGATAGGCCAAGGGATGATGAGGGGTTCAGGTTGTGGTCAAGGGGAATCTGAGGTGTGATAATGACACCTGGGAATGAGGGGAGGGAGTCAGGTGATGGTCAAATGATAATTAGGATGTTTTGATTGAGGGAGGGGAGGGTTGGGGTGGTTTGCTATGAGACTTTTGTATGTTTGTGTTGGAAAACTGGCAGCTACAATGAAAATATACCAAAATTAAAACTTTGAAAAATGAAACAAAAGAACAAAGGAAAAGCCACAAATGAAACAGAAAACTGAATGATTTTTTTTCACCTACACACCCCTACTAGGCAAAAAATGCAGTTTGATGGGAGGATGGGGGAAGTCCAGAGAACTGTCTCCATGAAATATAGCATTCAATTTTGCAATATGATTAGGTGCATAAATTAACAGATATTACCATACTCCCCCGCATGTCCTTATACATATTTACCACAAGGCTCCACATTTAGCAAGCCTTTTTTAAAATACTCATGAACTTCGAAAATCTCAACTTGGACATCTTTTTTTTTAATTTTTTACTTAGATGTCCTATGTAAAATGGTGCTTATAATCTCTGGACTCTAGATTATAAATAGTGTTCTGGGATCTTGCCAGGTACTTATGACCTGGATAGGCCACTGTTGGAAACAGGACACTGGGCTTGATGGACGTTCGATCTGCCCCAGTATGGCATTGCTTATGTTCTTATCCTGGTTTTAGGGATATGAATATTTTTGTAAATCAATAAATGTCTCACTACCATAAATACTTAGATGTCCGCAACTTTACTTATTGGCTCCTGATATGCCCATGCCGGTTTATGTTAATTGAAATCTCACTTATTAAGAGTCTTTTCTAGAGACACAGACAGGGGAAACATTCATTAAATCAAGTAGTTAGTCAATCCATTGAGACGGAATAGAATGCATGATCTAATTAAACTGAGACAAACACCAAGACAGATGACACCCAGGTGCACCTTAGTTAGTAAACTGGGAAGTTATCAAACAAGCAGCTGATTTCTAGCTCAGTAGTAACAGAGTAGCTGCATTCTGGCTGCCAGAAATACAAGACAGGCAGACATTTTTTCAACAGATTAATGATGAACTTGTGGAATTAAAGGGCCAGATGCAGTTTGTCACATAAATAATTTTATGATGGTAAAACTATAAATGTTGTGGCCCAGAATTGCAGGTTTCTGAATTCACTTACAAATAATGCTGTTCATGTGCTGATTCTGCAGGTTTTGACTGACCTAGAACAGTTCTTACATCTGCTATTAGATTGTAAGCTCTTTGAGCAGGGACTGTCTTTCTTCTATGTTTGTGCAGCGCTGCGTATGCCTTGTAGCGCTATAGAAATGCTAAATAGTAGTAGTAGTAGTAGTACCTGACTGGTCTTACAGTATGCATCCTAGCAGACCATAGAGTACAGTCAGAGAGAATATCAAGATATAAATATTATTCTGAAGAAATGAGCATTTGACAGAGCAAAAGGTTAAAAAAAAAAAAAAAGTAACTGCAAGCAGCCATTCATAAACTTTTAAATGTACACATCATGGAAAAATGGCAGCATATAACAAAACAAAAAGAGGGCAATTCTATTCTATACTTATGCACCAAGAAGAGGCCTATTTGAAGCCTATTCTGTAAAGGAAAGTAGATGCCTACTTTTTTTTAACAGAATAATAGCTTAGCAGTACAAATATGTGTGTATAATTTGGGAGAGAACACTTACACTGGCCATAGAGCTGGTGTAAATGTTCATGCCTAGATTGCTAAAAAAAAGATCAAGGTATGTCTTCTGCAAGGAGGAGAAGCAGAGATAAGCGAGTTAGAAACATATTTCAAGCACAAACATCCACCAATGAAGCAGAAATGAAGTCCCCCAAAACATAACAACTTTGGAGTGTTTTTTTTTTTTTTTTTTTTTTTTTTTTTTTTTAATGCTTGAGTATCCACACAAATCAGAATGTATGCACTGTTGGAACGATATTAGTAGAGGAAAGCTAATGGGCCATATATTTAAAAATGACACTGATTAATTTGTAGCACCAACACCTTTTAGAGCTAGGCTCTGGTTACTCCATTCTGCCCAGTAAGTAGCAACAGAAAAGAGAAAATTCATGTCCTGGGCTAAAGCCTTCAGCTTCTTACTGAAATGGTTTGACAGGTGAACAACCTCAACACCCATCTAAGCAAATGGAGGATATAGGGTGCTGTTTAGCAACACTGGACTGGGCAAACAGAAGGACCATCAAGTGTGATGACATGTTACATCAGAAATAAAGATTGTCCATAGTTATTTGAAAACATGAGGGGGGGAGGGTATATTCAGTCAGTGGCGGTGTGTATTTTGTTAAACATGGGCGTTGGCTGGCTGAATTTTGACTGGATAATCATTCTTGTGTACTGGCACTGACTATCAGGGCACAAGGTGGTTGTCAAGAGTTACTTGAGTACTGCACAATATTATCACTTCTCTCCCCACTGTCAGGGACACCAGCAGAGGATTCCCACACAGCTCAAAGAAGCTTAGAGGGAAGTGGCAGCACTGTTCTGAAGCTACTAGTAAAAGTGCAGAAAATGGAAGGATGAGCAAGAAGCAATAAGGGCATTTGTCTACCAGCTCATTCAGGATATTCGTTCCTGGTAAAATTCCACCTATTTGATAAGAGAGATGGAAATGAACCAATGGGCAGTGCCCATCATAGAAACATGGAAACATGATAGAAGATAAAGAAGATATTGTCTATCCAGCCTGTCCATCCATATCAAATTACTAAGCTCTACAATCCTTTCTTCTTCCTCAGATTTTTACTGTGCTTGTTCCATGCTTTCTTCAAGATGCTCTTTTTGTTTTTACCACGTCCACTGGGAAGCTGTTCCATGCATTCATCACCCTTTCCATTAAGAAGCATGTCTTTTGATTTACTTCTGAGTCGACATGCATTCACCCACATCCTGTAATTTCTTGTTCAAAGAGTTTCCTTTTAACTGAAAAAGGCCTACCTCCTTTAGAGATATCTAAAAATCTATCATATCTTCCCTATCCCACCTTTCTTCCAAAGTATATGTATTTAGATCTTTTAAGTTTCTCCCCATATGCTTAATAGCAGCCCTCTGAAACAATTCCATCTGGTTTATATCATTCTGAAGGTGTAGTCTCTGGAATTGCACATAGTACTCTAAATGAAGCCTCACCAGCTGTCAGGAGTCAAAAGATCCAAGTAATTATGGCATTCAAACGTATACACACATATATATTTTCAATGATATAAGCAGCAATCAAAAGAGCAGTGCTTTGCCGTTTGTGCTGGCTACTCCAGTTTCATTGTTCCCATCTTCTTTTTGAGATTTCATATGAAATGTTTGGTAAAGTTTAATAATTTGAGATATGTTTTTTTTTTTACCCCAAACAATTGCAAGCTTTTATGGATAATAAATTTCCTGTTCAGTTGGGTGTTGGAAGTCAAGTAGTTGAAAATCATTAAGGGGGTCTAAGTCACGGTAGCATTTTTAGCTCATGGTAGAAATCAGCTGGCAGAAGACGCCCATTATATTCCTATGGATGTGTCAGCATTTACCACTAGCTGATTTCTACCATGAGTTAAAAATCCGTGAGTAGCTTAGTAAAAGTCCCCCTAAATGTTGGCTTATAGATATTTGCATGCTCAGTGTATATTGCTAAATTGGGAGGGAGAGGGTGCCTTTTTTTTATAATTTCTTCCAAAATGTCTGTGGTCTCTCCAATTTAAGGGGACTAAGGGGGTCTTTTACGAAAGTTCATTAGCATTTTTAGCTCATGCTAAACGTAAATTGGTGCTAAACGCCAAGATGCCTTGTCACGAAATATCTAGCCACCCACCTGGTGTTACCCTGTGGCCACTTAGAGGGTCTATCCCCAGCACAGCTCAAGTCCACCTGCACCTGCCTCCTGTGCTCTACACTAACACCCTTCTCCCACTGGCTGGGTAACAACCACTTCTTGGTGAGTCTCCTGCTCTCAAATTATTCCCAGTGATTTCTAGGTTACTGGGGCCATGCTCCCACAGTTCCAGAAAGCACTCACAGTTCCAACACACAAACCACCAGGATTCTTTATCAGTCCAGACAAACAGGGTGAACAAACAATTTTGTTTATTCTCATTAAAAAAATATTGAACAGTGGACAGAAAATGTGCAATCATCAAACAATAACAAGTAACTGAAATATGGATCAATTATAACACTAACTAAACATTTGTTTACTTCCTAGAAAGTACCTGGGGAGACAAGGACAAATAAGTGCTCACCACTTAACAAGTATAACTATTTTTTTTACAGGACTTCACCAAACAGCTTTCTCTCTCTCTCTCTCTCTCTCTCTCTCTCTCAATCTCTCTCTCTCTCTCAATCTCTCTCTCTCTCTCTCTCTCTCTCTTCTCCCAGGCTGAAACTGAAGCAACAGCCAGCAACTGCTTGGTAATTTCAAACACCAAGCCAATCGGAGCCCAGAAAAACAACATTTGAAAAAAGCTGGTTACATCCCTGCAAGACACTTCTTATTATCTATGTTGTTAACTAAGTATGGAATCATTCTCTTATCTGTAACAGCTTTATAGCAAAGAAACATCACCTGCTGGCCAAATAGGAGAAATACACTTCAGAACATAATTAAGACAGGAAAATATGAAATACATTTTACAGGCTTAAAACACACTGTTTCTTCACATGCCCATAATGATGGACATTCAACATTTAGTGCCAGCTGAATTTTAGCACAAGCTAAAAATGCTAGCGCACCTTAGTAAAGGATTCACTAAGGTACAATGATTTAAGGTTTCTTTTTGAAGGTTTTAATAACTTTTATTTTCTTTTTGATGTTTTTTCTTATATACCTGGTTTCTGTAATCAAGCATTATTGCTTGTATTTTTGAACATTTTATAAAAATAAAAAAATAAATAAATTTGGTTATTCCCATTCGACAATATTATTGCATTAGTTATGTGTTCCAGGGTACCTGATAGAACATGTTGGGCAAGGTGATGGGGACGGTTGATAATGTCAATCCTTGGGCCTGAATAGATGACAAAACAGTAGATCATTAGTAGTAGAAATCCAAAACTGTAAAAAATTATTCACCACATTAAAACAAATACAAAATAATTAAAAGCCTGACACAGCCATGTTTCGCCCTTTCAAGGGCTGTATCAAGGGCTGTTAAAAAAACTGTAAATAAATACATAAAAATATGTTAGTATAAGTTATAAATACAAATAAATATTCATAATACTGAATACATAAATATGTTTTACATCATAAATATAAATAAATATTCTTAAGAATCAGTAATGATAAACCACAAACTTCATCCAAAAAAACTTGCATATAAAAAATACAATTAGAATCATGTAAAAAACATGCATAAACAGTTTTACACTGGGGTTTACTAAGCCTCTAGTGTGACTGGCTGCGCGCTAGTGCCGACACAGCCTATTCACTTTGATTGGGCTGTTTCGGCAATGTCACGCAATAGCCGCTAGTGCGACTTAGTGTTAACCTCACAATATTGCGGGTTTTGTATCTTATAAAATCCATCTGGTAAGGATTATTTTTGTCAGGCTTTTGTGAATAGTTTGTGGTCACTAGGTTACATTTGGATTGTCTGTTGATTATGGGGAATTTAATCTCCATGCAGACTCTGATTCTAGGCCTGCAGGAGCAAATGATTTTTATTTTTACTGTCTGCTTTGAATTTTTCTCAAGTGGTTTTAGGCCCCAAATATACATTTGATGTAATTATTATGTAGAATGATGGAGGGGTCTGTGTTACCAGTAGTGAGTAAGATGCCTGTGTCATAGAGTGATGATATATTGGTCATTACTGAGATAACTGTGAGACATTCTGTTTGACAAATGGATGTGGTTGTGAATGGCTACTATAAAAAAATGCTTAATTGACCTTATTGAATGTTCACATAGAGGGAATGAAATGATTGGGAATAACTATGAGTACTGGTAGGAAGGTGAAATAGATGAATTGGTGAGTGTCTTTGCTTAGTTTTTGAAGGGGTGACATCTGTGAATTTAATCAAGCTGAAGTTTTCATACAATTTAGCACTGAAGATATGGTTACTGCAGGGATATACTGATGGAGATCAAGACACCAGATGTCTCTGTTTGAAGTCTTCCACTGATATCATACCCAACAGGTAAACATTTTTTATACCTTTATAAAAGAATCTGATAAAGTTAATATTATGAAAAGGTATTTTCTGAAGAAGTACACTGTATTTTGAGGTGGTGGTAAGGGCTCTTGTGCTAACCCTGTGGTAACCGGGCAGTGATTACCATCAGGTAAACACTGGCGCTACAAAAATATGTTTGTAGAACCAGAAATGACACACATTGGAGTGGGAACTACTGCCGGGCTTCTGCGGTAACCTGATGGTACTTCTGGTTTAGCAAGCAGTAAGCCCGCAATAGACTTACTGCTACTTAGTAAAAGACCCCCATGATCACTTTTGATAAGTGGTTAGGGGCCCATGACTCTTATTGCCCAAGGGCCCAGATCACTGTCTGTCCATCCCTAGTTGAATATAAGGCAGATGTTTCTTCCCCCAGTTCTGTGGGAGCCTTCCCATTCAGTGTCCTTAAACTGCATTCAGCAAGGTTTCCATAAGATGTAGTCTATATTTATTTATATATTTATTTGCTGCATTTGTACCCCTATTTGCAGGCTCAATGTGGCTTACATTATGTTGCAAAGGCATCACTTTTAACAGAGTAAGAGGTTCGGCATAATGTTACAGATTAATGTGTAAGAATTCAGGTAAGTAGGGACAGTAGAATGATAATACATAACATATAATTGAGAGCAGGTTAAGATATAATAATCAATGATGATAATATGATTAAAAATAATCAAATTAAAGGGATAAGTATAAGTTGGCTTGGACTTAATGGGGTTAAATTCATAATTGGGCACCTATCGTGAAATGCCCAAAAGAACATCTATTTTATAAAGACAATAGAAGTTCTTATGTGCCTTTAGGAGATATGCTGCCAGAACTATCCCTAATAGTGTATATATAAATTTACACCTGCTTCAAAGGTCTAAGTATGCACAGCTACTTTATGCATATACATGTATATTTCGTAAAATACACATGTATATCACAGTCCTATCTTCAGTATAGAGGAGCAGTCTAATGGTTAGTGCAGTGGGCTGAGGACCAGGAGAGCTGGGCTCAATTCCCACTGCAGCTCCTTGTGACCCTAGGCAAGTCACTTAGGGTCCATTTACAATGGCACATTAGTGTTTTTAGTGTGCACTAAACACTAGAGACACCCATATATTCCTATGTGTGTCTCTCATATTTAATGTGCGCTAATCATTAGTGTGTGTTAAAAACGCTAGTGCACCTTTGTAAAAGACCCCCTTAATATGTAAATCAGTTTGATAGTAAACACAGATTTTCCAGAGCAGAGGCAGGGTTGTAAAGAATCCATGTACTGTATAAAATATACAATTATAGAAGTAGAAAGTAACAAAATGTCACCTAGGTTGAGAGGTCAAGCAAGAGTCTGTTTTACAGAGTACGAGCCCAATACTACATAGGACATAAAGAGTGGAGTTAAGATGTTCAAGTCAGGAAAAAATGTATGTAAAGACAAGCAAGTCTGCATATCAGTATATCTTCATGTACTACAGGAGTAGTGATTTTAAAAAGTTACACATGGGGCTAAACAAGCAGGTTTATACCAGATGTATGTGGCAGCAGCCTTTTATGTTTCTTTTTATATTTATTTATTGATTGCTTGATATACCACCTTTCAAAAAAAAAAAAAACAACAACAAAGCTTACAACTAAAATTAGAAAAGAAGAACACCATAAATTGATGACAGGATAGAGGAAGAGCTAAAAAAGACAATTTAAAAAATGTTGCACCTAATATTCACCCCATTCTAACATAAGCTGCATGAGCCAATCTAGAACACAGGATCTTCTGTTTCTACCGAAACCAAACCTGTGCCCCCACTCTATCCCCCAACCATAACCCCCCCCCCTCCAAGGTGTTTTTTTCTTTTGTGACCATTTTTGAAAAAAAAAAAAAAAAAGGTCCAAGGGAAAAATACACAAAAACAAGCCAGTGGGATGTATGGGAGGCAAGCATTCTTTGTAGACTGGCCGCACAGACATCCCAGCAGAACAATGGGGAGCCCTAGGGGGTGCTGCAATGGACTTCATATAAAAGGTCCCAGATATACATCTCATTGTTACCCCTTATATTGTATCAGGTGTCCTCCAAAACCCAACAAAAACCTACTGTACCCAACTGTACACCACTACAATAGCTTTTATGCCTGCAGGTGTCACCTATATGTTGGTACAGTAGGTTTTTGGTGAGTTTTGGAGAGCTCACATTTTCCACCACAAGTATAACAGTTAGATTGAGATATGGGCTGGGTCCACTTCTATACATTGCACTGCACCAACTACTAAGATACTGCAGGGTCCTGCTTGCTGCTCTAATTTGACTAGCCATAACATCTGATGCTGTTTTAGAGGTTGGTATGTACTGTTTTTTTTTACATCTTTGTGGGGGTGGGAGGGGGTCAGTGACCACTGGGGGAGTAAGGGGGACATGCCTTAATCCCTCCAGTGGGCATCTGGGCAACCTTTTGTGACTTAGTCATGATTGAAACAGGTCTAGACCAAAACATCTAACTTTTAGCCATGGACGTTTTTGCTTTGTTCCATAATGGCAGAAAAATGTTCAATAGGGCATGTCAGGGGCAGGATTGTTTTGTGAATGCCCAAATCCTGCCCCTGACATGCCCTATTTTTATTTGGATGCTATGCAGATGAACTGCATAGAAAAAAATCTTAAAAATGTGTTTTGAAAATAGCAATTGGGAAGTTTGGGGCAGCAAAATGTCCATCTGCCACTTTGTACTGCTTTTTGGGCATTTTTCTTTTTCAAAAATGAGCTCCCATGTCTCTCAAATAAGAAATCCCTCATATACACATCCTCCTACCCTTTATAAAACAATCAGGTTTTCCAACACTTATGAAACTATACATAATTCGTCTCTCTCTCAAAGGATACGGAAGTTAATTCCAGAGAAGGGTACAATCAAACTAAATGCCCTCATTCTAATCCTGAACACTCACAATATCCAATGTTAGAGTAATTCTTTTCCATATATTCAAGTAGAAAAAGCAGGTTTCTATCTAATACATTATCTTATGACTTCAGTTGTGACTCATTTCACAAGAGCTTAAATGCCCTTGACTCGACAGCCAAAAACATGTTCTTTTCTTCTAAAAACATCCAAACAGGTATTTCCAAAACCTAATCATAAGGCAGTGTGTCAGCATTTTGAAGGTGGGGCTAGGACATACCTACAGCAATCCAGGGACAGGAAGAGGAGAAGGCTGCTTGTAAGTGGACACCCTGAAAGGCCCCATGATTCTGTCACTCCTCAGCAGGGTTCAAGACATCCGAACAACAGTGTTAATTGTAAGGAAATGGTATCAGTGAGAGGGCAGGAAGAGGGAAAGAATAAGGAAATGCATGAATGTACTTGGATGCTTCTGCAGCAGTTAGAATCTGATACAGACATAAATAGATAAGTGCTACAATTATAAAGGCAGCAAGAAATTACTCTGAAACGGAAGAATTTCAAACCTCTTTCTATTTTTTTCTGATTTCAATGGACTAGGATAAAGTAAAAAGAAAGAGGTAGTGCAGTACAGCTCCCTAGGTATTTATAGCTACATATTTATGATGAAAGCTGCAACAAGTGAATAGTTGATGCCTTGAAATCCTTTTACTTAATATGCAGTGAAATAGCTCTATTTGAAGTTTTATTGTTTAATACACAGAAATAAAACAAAAAAGAAAGATAAGATAAGGTTATAGTTTTTTTGGATTAACATAGTACAGCATGTTTTTGATCAACTTTCAAAGGCTTGAACCTTCATCTTTAGATGAAGCCAGTAAGTTTAATTGTGAAATGAACACTATAATTTCCTCTCTTGACCAGCAGAGGGCCTTTTGTTGCTGATGATTTAGGGGCTAATTTTATATAAAGTATTTTTTGTTAATTTCTGCCAGTACACGTGCATAAAATGCCTCTTATAAAATTACTGCTGTGTGCAGCTATGTGCTACGCCAAGTAGGTATATACTTGTAGGCAGCCTGAGCAGGTGGATCCGAAACTAGAAGCACACCCTATGTGACATGCCCGCTAGCACTCCTGCCCTGCCCTCTGCATAGCAGCCAAGCAGAGGAAGCAATGGATGGGGCATAATTTTGATGCACCCCCTCCCCACCTCCCTTGTGCCCTGTGTGGCCACACTGTCCACACATAGTGGTGAATTGTATACATGGAGCTGAAAAAAATCAGTGCTAAAATGCTGTTCTTTAAACTACACTTAAAGTTAGGTGTGGTTTATAGATTAGCGTTTATACCTGGGAACTGGCTATTTGCACCAACTGAAATGTGGTGCAAATGTATGTGCCTAAATTAGATGCATATCCACCCCCTTTACTCTATTACAACAGATGTAAATGCTAGGAGTACCCCATTCTGCCAATGACCCTCCCATTTCTGCATCCCCTTTTTTACTCTTGCTTAAAATTTAGGCTCAGATCCTATACCTAAATTTATGTGTGTAAATTCCAATTAAATCTAATGAGTGCCAATAATTGCTTATTAACAAGCCAATTATTGGCATTAATTAGCTAGCTATTTGATTAAATTGATATGTAAATTGGTTGATCACTCAAATGTGCATGCCCAATCTTTGGAAACTTGTATAGAATTAGGGGGATAGCTCATAGAGTCCTGAACCTGGGTGTCAACATGTTCAAGGGAGGAGTTTAGGCAGAGCATGGGTAAATTCATGAAGTTAGTGTATAGGCTATAAAATGCACACCCATGCATGCATTTCAGTTATGTACTATTGCCCCAGCCTCAAATGGATGTAAGTCTATATGGTTGCATTTTAGCCATGATTTCAGTAAGTTTTCTTCTGATGTTTAATACCATGTTTCAGCAAACAGGGTGCCTTCTTCAGGAGTCTTGTTATATGTGTCAAAAAATCTGGATCCTAGATAAGTGAACTCTAAAAAGTAGTGGTCTTTAAAAAGACCTTTTTGGGCCGTGATAAATGCTTCATAATGGCATTTAGAAGCAGCAGCATTTATCATGACCCCAAAAGGTCTTTTTAAAGACCACTACTTTTTAGAGTTCACTAAGCTAAGAAGATGAAGGGAAGGAATATGTAGAATCTGATAAAGACAAGACAGAATTGCTTAACAAATATTTCTGCTCTGTGTTCATAACTGAAGGGCCAGGAGTAGGACTGCAGAAGACAAATACAAATAGCAATGGAGGGGTGGTAATACCTGAACGATTTACAGAGGACCCTGTTCATGAGGAGCTGGCTAAACAAAGGATGGACAAAGTGATGGTGCTAGATTACATGCATCCAAGGGTACTTAAGGAACTTAGGGAAGTTCTAACAGCTCTGCTGGCTGACCTTTTCAATGATTATCTAAAGTCAGGAGTGGTCCTGGAGGACTGGAGAAGAGCAGATGTGATCCCTTTCCACAAAAGTGGAAGTAAGGAAGAGATTGGAAACTACAGGCTAGTAAGTCTGACTTCTATGGTATGTAAATTCATGGAAACATTTTTAAAATAGAGAAGAGTAACTAGGAGAATAGGAGTGGCCTAATGGTTAGTGTAGTTGGTTGTGGACCTAGAGAACTGGGTTCAATTCCCACTGCTGTCTGATGGTCAGCAATGGGCTGAGATCCTGGGGAACCAGGTTCAATTCCCTCTGCAGCTCTGGGCAAGTCACTTAACCCTCCATTGCACTAGGTACAACAGTAGTACAACATACTACCTGTGAGTCCAATAGATACAGGCTCAGTACCTTTAAAATGAAACTGTAAACTGCCTAGGTCTAAGCAGTATATAAATACTCAAAATAAATTAAATGAAATGTTTTTGGAATCCAATGGATTACAAGACCGAAAGCAACATGGTTTCACTAGAGCAGAGATTTTCAACCTAGTCCTCGGGGCACACCTAGCCAGTCTGAGTTTTCAGGATATCCCCATTTTGTAAAAATTTACTTTTTCTATTATGTTCCATGGGGACAAAATGGAGACTGTGGACTTTTCAGTTAAGTTCCATGCCTTTCAAAGTTTTGTGTATTGGGATTTGATTGGCCACCAGAGGTCAGCTGGTAACTCTGAGTCATTGTCACCCCTAGCAACAGCTGAGCTAGCTGTTGTCAGAAGTTCTCAGAGAGATTGAATGCATGTGTGAGAGTTCCGTGACTGAGAATATATTTTTGGGCTAAACATTTGTTAGCAGATTTCAGATTCAATGTTTCTGACCCTGGGGGTTAAGGAAGATTGTATTTTCATCCCAGAAGTGTTTTTTAAATAAGAAAAATACTTTTAAATTCTGACACTTTGGGAAGCTTTAGGTGAGAGTGTGAGAACAATAGGAACAGTGAGATGAGCTCTATTTTTAAAGTGGGAGGGAGGGCACAGAAAAAAAAAAATTTTTTTTTCCAGAACACTTATTTTTGAGGTGGGCCTAGAAGGTCTGGGTTTGGCTTACAAGGCCTAGGTTCTGGCTTACTAGCCAGGTAATACGGCAGTGAGAGTTACTGGGATGCTATATGCTATACAAGTAAGAGCAGGGAAAACGACAAAAGCTTTATTTGAAAATTGCAGTGAAATCCCAAGAAAGAGGGATTTATTTTTAAAGTCATTTTCCCTAGTACAACTGCTTTGAAGCTAAGTCTATAGAGCCTGAGTGCAAGGCCTAGGGCTCACAAGCATAGCTGCCAGCCTAAAAACAAGTCACAAGTGTGTATGGAAAGTTGGATGTGTGAGTGAAAATGTGATGTGGAAAATCCCGTGCCCTTCTTAGTCTAGGGACAAAAGTGGCAAGCTAGGTGCCTAAGGACCTCAATTATTGTGTTGTTGTTGGTTTTTTTAATAGTTAGCTGGCCCAAATAAACCCTTTCCTCATAGAAAGGGTAATCTGAAACAAGTCAGGAAGGTAGACTCTTTGTTGAGTTGTTTAAGTTTAGAGTAGTAGGACACAGTTCCAGAGAACACACCTAGTGCTCCTGCAGCCTCATGATGGCCTCATTGAGGCTGTTGAGGGAGGCCTGGAGTGCGACACACCCCTGCTGCATGTCTCTGTGTTGCCCAGTCACCTGCAGCAGGATCTTATCCTAGTAGCTGACTGTGCCAGTGGTTGATCGCCTGCAGGCATGGCTACAGTGTTAGTGGGGGCAGCAGCTGGTAAGGCCAGCAGGGATGCTGCCTGAGGTGGCACTTCCACTGCCCCTTCATCCCCCTCTAGCAGGGGCATGGCGGCATAGATGTCCTCTTCTGCCTCCTTCTTCTCCTGTAGCTCCTGCAGCATCAGTCCTTGGGGTGAGGTATGGAGTACCTCCCACTGGTCAGGGTCTTTGACCACCAATATAAACAGAAGAACAAGAACAGATTATGAAGTTACAGAAAACGATAAAATTGTGCACAGTGCATTATATCCTGATGGTTCAAAGAGTTGTGCTCCTATATAGCACTGTGCATGATTTTATCATTTTCTGTAACTTCATAATCTGTTGGCCATCTTTGATTTGTATTTATTCTGTTTTTCTCTCTTTAGGTATACAGTATCATAATTACTATCACAAGGTTAGCTAGCAGTTTAGACATCTGCTAGAATGTATTATTATTCTCCTATATCTATTTGTATGTTTGTACTTATATAACATATTTAACATTGTATTACCTAATTTTACATTTGTTTATGCATGTACATACGTTTGTATTTTTAGAAATATGTTCATTCTCATTCACATATTTTATGTTCCTTTGTGATGTCATTTTTTTTAGAAACATTTATTTATACTGTGTCAAGATTTAGATATTTATTTATTTGTGCTATGTAACTGGGGCTTTTTCTTGGAGGGGGGGTGTGAGGGAATGTTAGAGGGGGTTGGAGACCACCCTGGATCTCCATCCCCCCCTGAACTTGTGTTGGGGGGGTCAGGAGTACTGGAGATCCGCCAGACCTCTAGCCCCCCTGTCGCTGGCTGGGGGTCAGGGTTCTGCTTCTGCAGAGGGAGGGTTGTATTAGGGGGAATGCATGCTGGGCATGGCTCATCATCCTTTCCAATGGTATGCAAACCCTAACACCAGCTTTGAGCTGGCGTAGGGTTTGCCGCGGAAAGTGCACCCATGTTTGGTGTGCTGCTCTTTGATCATTTGGGAGGAATATGTTTAGCATGTGTTTGCATGTTACTTGTACTAAGAACCCTGTTTAGCATGCATTTGCATGCTAGTTGCATTCAGAGCCCACAAGCGTATTGTTTCACGCACGCGGGGGCTCTGATCATGGGGCAGTAGCAAATGCAGGCACTAGTATGGTGCTAATAGCCTCTAGCACCCACGTTTGCTTTGATCATCTGCCCATGAGAGCCCCACCCATGCTCCACCCCATATGTACACATCCTTATATTTACATGCTATGCCTTTTACGTGTACCTTTGCAGAATAGCATTTCAGTGCCCTGTTGTCACTGTTCACAGATAAGTGTACATTTATGTGCATATATGTAAGTATTATGAACACTTATCCACGTAAGGGGTGTGTAAATCCAGGCAGCCAAGCGTAGAATTGTGTTTTTACCAGTCAGTCTTAAATGTATAAATGTTTTTGAATATCCAGCCCACAGTTTATAAAATGTGTAACTTGCTAATATGTTTTTCTTGCTTCTGTATTTCTTTGCTTGCCATTGGAATGTAGCATTTACAAGACATTCTAGAGATAACACTGTTTAACCTGGTGCAGAGATTTTTATTTAAAAAGTTACAAGTGCTCTGGAGATAAAGAGTTTTCTGTACAATAAGTATTTGTACTATAGACACCATGATAACAACAGAGCTAGATTTAATGGAAGGACTGTCACAATTGATAGAGCTATTAAGTTGGCTCATATCAGTAAATGTTTTCTGGGTTAGCATTATAACAACTCTGGTAACAGCTGACATATAATATGTACTGTGTATATCTATAAATATAATAGTATAAGCCATTTGTCTGCTTGTTTGTCCATCCATGCTATGGGGACCACAGTACATCCCACACACCCTCATAAACACTCCTACCACATACTCCTAACAAATATTTTATACACCCTCATTCACAATACCCACTATAGCCATCCCTCACACCCTGTGAGTTAAAACAAAATTCATTTTAATAATAAGTACCTGGTTAGGACTCCAGGTCTGAGGCTGAAGAGGCAATGCGGTGGCTGGATAATGCTATAGTTGTTGGGTTTATGGCAGGCATGCACAGTGAGAGCCGGGCAGGAGGCATGGAGAGCTTGTCAGGGGACGCTTGGGGCAGAAGAAATGCTTGGAGGCATTCCTGTGTCTCCTGTACTGGTGTCTGATGCCATCACATATGCACGGCGGTGACATCATTAGCCACACATGCGTGGGAGATGAAACTGGATTCGAGGTCTTACTGGGAGTGCTGCCGGAACACCAGGGCAGCTCCGGATCTTCAGAAAAAAGAGTCAATAGGCAAAAAGAAGGTCAAAAGCTCTGATGATAGATTTTAGGGCTACAAGCAGGTATGCACCATGAATTGTTGTGTTTGCATGTGCACTACACTAATGAGACCAATGATGGCAGCAGAAGAAGGTCAGCATAAAGATGTACGCACGTGCCTCTTGTACCGGGTCATGGCAGAGACATTCAGTGGTCGCAAGCTGGCAAAAAATAAATAAATAAAAGATTTAACTTAAATTCTGTAAAACAAAATAAGAAAAAGTAAAAAAAAATTGAAAGTGTGTTCTGAATTTATTTAAACATACAACGTTTGGTGGTGAAACAAGGCTGAGATTTGATGTATATTGCTGTTGCGGTCTTGAGGCTCAGGGCTGGTTAATTCTAAACTGTAGAAGTGGGCAATTGGGAGGGAGAAGTGACAGAGGAGGGGCATGTGTGAAGTTATTTATTTATTTGTAGCATTTGTATCCCACATTTTCCCACCTATTTGCAGGCTCAATGTGGCTTACATTTTCCATAATGGTGATCACCAATTCCGGAAGAGAAATACATATTTAAGGTGAAGGAGACAGAAAGGATTAGGAATACAGTTACAGAAAGTGCATTTTCATAATCAGAAATAAGAGATGTTGGATTAATTTCAATCGTGATAGATTAACTTGGACAATCAGAAATATTAAACTTCAATCTTGTTGATTAGTATGGACAATCGGGAAGTACAGAATTATGTTTAGTGAAGATTCGGTGTAAAATTTTGATTAACTGGTATTTAGGATGGATTATGCTTATCCGTTAAGATAAAAAAATATATTTCTGTGAAATTGGCTCTGGTGCTGAGTGTTTGAGAAAGCTGTGTATGGTTAGTTAATATTTTGAGCCCCACAGAAATTTCAAAGGTTCAGTGAATGAGAACAAATAAAGTAGGGAAATTAAATACTTAAGACCTTTGAAAATTTAATAAGTTTATTTGAAGAATTGAGTGAATGCAGTGATGGTGTGGAACTTTGACCGCGGGAAAAATTAAAAGGTCTGGAAAGGTAACATTTGAGCTGTGGAGTGAGTGATTATGAGTGGAAATCATAAAGGGATAATGTGGGCTGAGAAGATTAGGGATTTATAATTCTCCGAGGACAAGCAGGCTGCTTGTTCTCACTGATGGGTGACGTCCACGGCAGCCCCTCCAATCGGAAACTTCACTAGCAAAGTCCTTTGCTAGCCCTCGCGCGCCCGCGCGCACCGCGCATGCGCGGCCGTCTTCCCGCCCGAAACCGGCTCGAGCCGGCCAGTCTTCTTTTGTCCGCACTCGGTACGGTCGTGTTTTCGTCGTGTCGAGCCCCGGAAAGTCGACCTCGCGCGTCCAATTTGTTTGAACGTGTTTTTTTCCTTCGGGAAAGATTTGTCCTAGTCGGGAAGTGCTCCGGAAACCCCCCGCCGGGTTTCGTGTAAATCCTCCCCGTACTTCCAGCTTTTTTGCCCCGGTAAGTTTTCTTTCGTCGTCGGGGTAGGCCTTTTTTCGGCCTCGGTCGAGATTTTTTCTCCCTCTAAATTTGGTGCTTCGAATTTCGCCATTTCGGCTTTTGATTTCGCCGGCGTGATTTTTCCGCCCATGACATCGAAGCCTTCCAGCGGCTTCAAGAAGTGCACCCAGTGCGCCCGGGTTATCTCGCTCACTGATCGACACTCGTCGTGTCTTCAGTGTCTGGGGGCCGAGCACCGCCCTCAGAACTGCAGTCTGTGTTCCCTGCTTCAAAGGCGGACTCAGGTAGCGAGACTAGCCCAGTGGAACGTGTTGTTCTCGGGCTCTTCGTCGGCATCGGCACCGGGATCTTCGAGTGCATCGACGTAGTCAGCGTCCAGACCATCTTCCTCGGCCGCCCCTGCATCGAGTGCATCGAGGCATCGGGCCTCTGCATCGGCGCCGAGACATCGGATAGCTGCATCGACGTCGGTGGTACCAGGACCTCGTCTGCTGATGTCGTCGGACGGTGGTGCATCGGGTGGAGTGCAGGTGAGGGCTGTCCATTCCCCTGCTGGTGGCGGTGAGCCCTCGGGTGGGTCTCCGCCTACCCTGAGGGCTCCTGCGGTACAGCCCCCCCGAGATCGACCTTCTTCAGTCTCGGCCCCGAGGAAGCGACGGGTGGATTCGACGTCCTCCTCGTCGGTGCCGGGGAGCTCCGGTGACATGCTTCGGAAGAAATCGAAGAAGCATCGACACCGGTCTCCTCCCCGTGTCGGCACCGAGAGCTCTGGGTCGCCGAGGGATTCGGCACCCAGCAGGCATCGGCACCGAGAGGACCGCTCACCCTCTGTTCAGGAGGTGTCGATGCGCTCCGCTCTGGACAGCCCGGAACAGCCTCCACGCCCGGAACAGGTACTGACGTCGACGCCTGCATCGACCTCTCAGCCTTTCTCTGCAGCCGCTCTAAACGAGAGCCTCCGGGCCGTTCTCCCAGAGATTCTGGGAGAGCTGTTGCGCCCTACCCCTCCGGTACCGGCGGTGCTTGCGCCACCGGTACCGTCGAGCGTGGCGCCGGCTGGCCCATCGCCCAGGTTGAGGTCCCCGACGTCGGTACCGCGTGCGGTACCGACCGCGGCCACCTCCCAGGAAGGCTCCCCGACTACGTCGGCGGAGGGAGCTTCGCCGATGCGGGCGAGGGAGTCTACCTCTCGACGCCCCCATCGTGGACAGGGTTCCACGGAGTCGAGCAGGGCGAGGTTGCAGACACAGGTCCGTGAACTTGTGTCTGACACCGAGGGTGAGGCCTCGTGGGAGGAAGAGGAAGATCCCAGATATTTCTCTGACGAGGAGTCTGGGGGTCTTCCGTCTGATCCCACTCCCTCTCCTGAGAGACAGCTTTCTCCTCCCGAGAGTCTGTCTTTTGCCTCCTTTGTCCGGGAGATGTCTACGGCCATCCCCTTCCCGGTGGTTGTGGAGGACGAGCCCAGGGCTGAAATGTTTGAGCTCCTGGACTATCCTTCTCCACCTAAGGAAGCGTCCACTGTTCCCTTGCACCATGTCCTGAAGAAGACATTGCTTGCGAACTGGACAAAACCATTAACTAATCCCCACATTCCCAAGAAGATCGAGTCCCAGTACCGGATCCATGGGGACCCAGAGCTGATGCGCACTCAGTTGCCTCATGACTCTGGAGTTGTGGATTTGGCCCTAAAGAAGGCTAAGAGTTCTAGGGAACATGCTTCGGCGCCCCCGGGCAAGGACGCTAGAACCTTAGACTCCTTTGGGAGGAAGGCCTACCATTCCTCTATGCTCGTGTCCAAGATCCAGTCTTACCAGCTCTACACGAGCATACACATGCGGAATAATGTGCGGCAGTTGGCGGGCTTGGTTGATGCTCTTCCCCCTGAGCAAGCCAAGCCTTTTCAGGAGGTGGTCAGGCAGCTGAAGGCGTGCAGAAAATTCCTGGCCAGAGGAGTTTATGACACTTTTGATGTTGCGTCCAGGGCCGCTGCTCAAGGTGTGGTGATGCGCAGGCTCTCATGGCTGCGTGCCGCCGACCTGGAGAATAGAGTCCAGCAGCGGATTACGGACTTGCCTTGCCGTGCGGATAACATTTTTGGCGAAAAAGTCGAGCAGGTGGTAGAGTCTCTCCACCAGCGGGACACCGCATTCGACAAGTTCGCCCGCCGGCAGCTTTCAGCTTCTACCTCTACAGGTAGACGATTTTTCGGGGGAAGGAAGACTGTTCCCTATACTTCTGGCAAGCGTAGGTACAATCCTCCTTCCCGACAGCCTGCGGCCCAGGCTAAGCCCCAGCGCGCTCGCTCTCGTCAGCAGCGTGCGAATCAGCAAGGCCCCGCGGCTCCCCAGCAAAAGCAAGGGGCGAGCTTTTGACTGGCTCCAGCAGAGCATAGCCGACATCCAAGTGTCAGTGCCGGGCGACCTGCCTGTCGGAGGGAGGTTGAAAGCTTTTCACCAAAGGTGGCCTCTTATAACCTCCGATCAGTGGGTTCTCCTAATAGTCCGGCAAGGGTACACCCTCAATTTGGCCTCTCAACCTCCAAATTGTCCACCGGGAGCTCAGTCCTACAGCTTCCAGCACAAGCAGGTACTTGCAGAGGAACTCTCCGCCCTTCTCAGCGCCAATGCGGTCGAGCCCGTGCCATCCGGGCAAGAAGGGCTGGGGTTCTATTCCAGGTACTTCCTTGTGGAAAAGAAAACAGGGGGGATGCGTCCCATCCTAGACCTAAGGGCCCTGAACAAATATCTCGTAAAAGAAAAGTTCAGGATGCTTTCCCTGGGCACCCTTCTCCCCATGATTCAGCAAAACGATTGGCTATGCTCTCTGGACTTGAAGGATGCCTACACACACATCCCGATACTGCCAGCTCACAGACAGTATCTGCGATTTCAGCTGGGCGCACGCCACTTCCAGTACTGTGTGCTACCCTTTGGGCTCGCCTCTGCGCCCAGGGTGTTCACAAAGTGCCTAGCTGTGGTAGCAGCGGCGCTTCGCAGGCTGGGGGTGCACGTGTTCCCATATCTCGACGATTGGCTGGTGAAGAACACATCCGAGGCAGGAGCCCTGCAGTCCATGCAGATGACTATTCGCCTCCTGGAGCTACTGGGGTTTGTGATAAATTACCCAAAGTCCCATCTTCTCCCAGTGCAGAAACTCGAATTCATCGGAGCCCTGCTGGATTCTCGGACGGCTCGCGCCTATCTCCCAGAGGCGAGGGCCAACAACTTGTTGTCCCTCGTCTCGCGGGTGCGAGCGTCCCAGCAGATCACAGCTCGGCAGATGTTGAGATTGCTGGGCCACATGGCTTCCACAGTTCATGTGACTCCCATGGCCCGCCTTCACATGAGATCTGCTCAATGGACCCTAGCCTCCCAGTGGTATCAGGCCGCCGGGGGTCTAGAGGACGTGATCCACCTGTCCACGAGTTTTCTCGAATCCCTGTATTGGTGGACGATTTGCTCCAATTTGACTCTGGGACGTCCCTTCCAAATTCCTCAGCCTCAAAAAGTGCTGACCACGGATGCGTCTCTCCTGGGATGGGGAGCTCATGTCGATGGGCTTCACACCCAAGGAAGGTGGTCCCTCCAAGAAAGCGATCTACAGATCAATCTTCTGGAGTTGCGAGCGATCTGGAACGCTCTGAAGGCTTTCAGAGATCGGCTGTCCCACCAAATTATCCAAATTCAGACAGACAATCAGGTTGCCATGTACTATGTCAACAAGCAGGGGGGCACCGGATCTCGCCCCCTGTGTCAGGAAGCCGTCAGCATGTGGCTCTGGGCTCGCCGTCAAGGCATGGTGCTCCAAGCCACATATCTGGCAGGCGTAAACAACAGTCTGGCCGACAGGTTGAGCAGGATTATGCAACCTCACGAGTGGTCGCTCAATTCCCGTGTGGTGCGACAGATCTTCCAGGCGTGGGGCACCCCCCTGGTGGATCTCTTCGCATCTCAAGTGAACCACAAGGTCCCTCAGTTCTGTTCCAGGCTTCAGGCCCACGGCAGACTGGCGTCGGATGCCTTCCTCCTGGATTGGGGGGAAGGTCTGCTGTATGCTTATCCTCCCATTCCTCTGGTGGGGAAGACTTTGTTGAAACTCAAGCAAGACCGAGGCACCATGATTCTGATTGCTCCCTTTTGGCCGCGTCAGATCTGGTTCCCTCTTCTTCTGGAGTTATCCTCCGAAGAACCGTGGAGATTGGAGTGTTTTCCGACCCTCATCACGCAGGACGAAGGGGCTCTTCTGCATCCCAACCTCCAGTCCCTGGCTCTCACGGCCTGGATGTTGAGGGCGTAGACTTTGCCTCTTTGGGTCTGCCAGAGGGCGTCTCCCGCATCTTGCTTGCTTCCAGGAAAGACTCCACTAAGAGAAGTTACTTCTTTCATTGGAGGAGGTTTGCCGTCTGGTGTGACAGCAAGGCCCTAGATCCTCGCTCTTGTCCTACACAGACCCTGCTTGAATACCTTCTCCACTTGTCTGAGTCTGGTCTGAAGACCAACTCCGTAAGGGTTCACCTTAGTGCAATCAGTGCATACCATTACCAAGTGGAAGGTAAGCCGATCTCAGGACAGCCTTTAGTTGTTCGCTTCATGAGAGGTTTGCTTTTGTCAAAGCCCCCTGTCAAGCCTCCTACAGTGTCATGGGATCTCAATGTCGTTCTCACCCAGCTGATGAAACCTCCTTTCGAGCCACTGAATTCCTGCCATCCGAAGTACTTGACCTGGAAGGTCATTTTCTTGGTGGCAGTTACCTCGGCTCGTAGAGTCAGTGAGCTTCAGGCCCTGGTAGCCCAGGCCCCTTACACCAAATTTCATCACAACAGAGTAGTCCTCCGCACTCACCCTAAGTTTCTGCCAAAGGTTGTGTCGGAGTTCCATCTGAACCAGTCAATTGTCTTGCCAACATTCTTTCCCCGTCCTCATTCCTGCCCTGCTGAACGTCAGCTGCACACATTGGACTGCAAGAGAGCATTGGCCTTCTATCTGGAGCGGACACAGCCCCACAGACAGTCCGCCCAATTGTTTGTTTCTTTTGATCCCAACAAGAGGGGAGTGGCTGTAGGGAAACGCACCATATCCAATTGGCTAGCAGATTGCATTTCCTTCACTTACGCCCAGGCTGGGCTGGCTCTTGAGGGTCATGTCACGGCTCATAATGTTAGAGCCATGGCAGCGTCGGTAGCCCACTTGAAGTCAGCCACCATGGAGGAAATTTGCAAAGCTGCGACGTGGTCATCTGTCCACACATTCACATCTCATTACTGCCTGCAGCAGGATACCCGACGTGACAGTCGGTTCGGGCAGTCAGTTCTTCAGAACCTGTTTGGGCTTTAGGATCCAACTCCACCCCCCGAGGGCCCTGTTTGTTCTGTTCCAGGCTACACTCTCAGTTAGTTGGTAAATTTTTTAGGTCAATCTCAGTTATGTCCTCGCCGTTGCGAGGCCCAATTGACCAATGTTGTTGTTTTGAGTGAGCCTGGGGGCTAGGGATACCCCATCAGTGAGAACAAGCAGCCTGCTTGTCCTCGGAGAAAGCGAATGCTACATACCTGTAGAAGGTATTCTCCGAGGACAGCAGGCTGATTGTTCTCACAAACCCGCCCGCCTCCCCTTTGGAGTTGTGTCTTCCCTTGAAGTGTATTGTCTTGCTACATACTGGACTGGCCGGCTCGAGCCGGTTTCGGGCGGGAAGACGGCCGCGCATGCGCGGTGCGCGCGGGCGCGCGAGGGCTAGCAAAGGACTTTGCTAGTGAAGTTTCCGATTGGAGGGGCTGCCGTGGACGTCACCCATCAGTGAGAACAATCAGCCTGCTGTCCTCGGAGAATACCTTCTACAGGTATGTAGCATTCGCTTTAATTTATTTTGAAAAAATAGCAAACACATACTATAATGTGCTAAGGAAGAACACATTTAAAAATGAACATACACTAGGGAAACAGATTTTATTTGTTGAGTTGTTAAGAAAGGACAGTAGGGAGAAGACATGCTGACATTGATGCTGGCCAACGCAAGAGAGAAAAGATTTCATGGAAACTGGACTTTATAACAAAGCTAAGTGATCCCTAAACTAAAGACTGTGCATTAGAGACGTGGAAAAGAAGAGTTAAACTTACCAGGTTCTGGGGTTATTGATCTTGAGGTGGATCCAAAATTCCTGGAAAACAAAATTTGTTCACAAATAATCAATTTCAGAAAAGAAATGGTTTATTAAAAAACATACTTATTGCATTATACTGTTAGAAATAACAAAAGGAGCTTATTATCTGATGCTGATCCTAAAATGTTTAATATGTTCTTGTGATGCATCTGTTGACATCTGAGAACACTGTAGAAAGAAAATTGGGTAAATGCGCATACATGTTATAAAATAAAACTCATTTTTAATGCTAAATTCCCTGGTTTGGCGTAAAGTTTATTTTGGGGAAACACCATGACATATTTTTAACATCAGTGTAATACCTTGCTTCACCATCAGAGGGTTTACACGTATAATATACCTTTCCATGCCACAAACATACAAAAAAGAATTCCTCACAAATTATCCACAGAATAAAGGAAAAGTGAGGGGAAAACCAAAGCACTAGAACCTTTCAACAAAATGGCACCAATTGGAGATGCTTTTTTGAAAAAAGATACTTTAATAATTCCCATATAAAATAAAAACTCAGCTACAGTTATTTGTGGTATAAGAAGTAACATAACATAGCTGTGTTTTGGCATGGTACCTATGCCAGGCATCATAAAATCAAATAAATATGTCACTCATTTAAATAGCAAATGTTTGTTAAATCCAAATCAAATCACAATACGTTGAATGACACTTCAGCGTTTGAGCTGTCATAAGAACCTAAGAGTAGCCATATTGGGTCAGACCAATGGTCCATCTAGCCCAGTATCCTGCTTTCCAAACAGTGGCCAGGCCAGGTCACAAGTACCTGCAGAAACCCAAATCATGGCAACACTCCATACTACAATTCCCATGTCAAACAGTTGCTTCCCATGTCTGTCTCAATAGCAGACTATGGACTTTTTCTTCAGGAATGTGTCCAAACCTTTTTTTTTAACCCTGATATGCTAACTGCTGTTACCACATCCTCTGGCAAAGAGTTCCAGAGCTTAACTATTCATTGAGTGAAAAAAATATTTCCTCCTATTTGTTTTAAAAGTATTTCCATGTAACTTTCTCAAATGTACCCTAATCTTTGTACTTTTGGAACAAGTAAAAAACTCGATTTACTTCTACTCGTTCTACTCTACTATACCCCTACCCACTATAGCATCTACAGTCTCTCACCTACCACACATTTTATACACCTCCCCTGACCCCTATACTCTCTTTCACCAGCCACATTCACTACCTAGACACAAAGAGAAAAAATGCCAAGCACAGACTCATCTCTATCCCCAGACATACACGTGGCCTCAGACACATACACATTCACACATGTACCATTTTCCACAAGACATACACATACAGCCTCTGGCACACACCCTCAACTGATAGACACATAAAAGCATACACATCCTTCACCCTCATTCTCTCATTTAATATACCCCATACACACATATCATTAGCCCATATATATTCTTACACATATACTGTGCTCCCATATACTCCACCCCCAATACTTACCCACACTGTTTGCTGCTAGATCCCACACTCAATACACACCTTATCTCTATGTACCATACCCTGGAAACACAGACACATACACTTATTGATTCAGATGCAAAAAAACACTATAAGCTTCCAGACACATACATAACACACAAAGGGCTCTGTTTACTAAGGTGCACTAGCGCTTTTAGTGCATGCTAAAAATTACCCAGCCTCATCTATCTGTCTCTTATCCCCTCACCAACCATTGAGCCTGCAAAGAGGTGGGATAATGTGGGCTACAAATGCAACAAATAAATAAATAATTGCTTTCCTGTTACTCATCTCCTCCCCATCTCCAGTGCCTTTCTTTGTCTTACCCCTTTATATAGACTCCAATTCCCCCTTTTCTTCCCCATTTCCTCCTCTCACCTCCCTCAAAGATCTGTCCTCTTCCTTTCTCTCTTCTTCATCTGATAGAGTTAACCCCCTTCTCCCAGCTCTTGCATCAGACTCTTCTTCAAACACCCACTTCTCCCAACCTTACCGCATCTATTTCTTCTATCCCTTCTTTCATTTCTGTTATCTTACCAGTCAGCACCACCCTCCCATGTCCAGCCCCTGGACTATGTCTCTCTGTTCCATCTTTTCTCATGTCGAACATCTCCTGTCTCTTGTCATTCTGCCTCCTCTTCTATGAAGACTGAGTGCACGTGCAATGCAGCAGTCCCCAAAATTATGCACCCATTCAAGACAAATAACGTCTGACCCTTCAGTCATTTGAAAAGTCAGAATTTATGCATTCCCCTTGGCAAAATTATTTTAAACCCACTTATGCTGACAATATTTATGGTTTTACATTTTTATCTGATTAGCAGCGATAACATCAATCACCTAGAAAAAAAAAGCACCATAAAATACTCACTGAAATAATAACTATAATTCCCATTTTCAAACTTCCATCTAACATTTTAATTGGCTAGATGCCAGAAAAACAAACAAACAAACAGAAAAGGTCTGATTATGTGTTTTACTAGGAAACCCACAAATAGACTATTACAGGGGTGCATAGTTTATAGACACCAAGCACTAGAAACTATATATACAATTGTATTTTTCTAGGTTTATTGTACATTAATCTTCTGTTGCATGTGCTACCTATCCAATATTAACAAGTCTATCTCTCCTGCTGATTCTGCCTCAGTCTTTATTCAGCATAAAATTCACTCCAGTTCATTATCTTTTTCCTCGTTGTACTCTTCCTGTCTTAATCAATGTTGATGTTTGCTAAACAAGTAATTTATATGGTGCCACTAATTAATGCAATGTGTTAAACAGTGGTTTTAACAGTCCATACTATTGATTATTTTCCCATTTAGAAAAGACATGGACAACTTCAGATATCTATAATGAATTACTAGGGCAACCTAATTTTAAGAACACAGGAGTTGACCTCCTGGAAACATGCAACTATGCAACCTATAATATGAGACATTTGCCCCTTTTCCTAGAAATTTAACAAAAAATGACAGAACAGAGAGAATTCTCTACCACACTGCAAAAACTGAAGAATGCAATTGCCAAATGCCATCTGTTCTCTCAGAGATACAAGATTCTGCTGAAGAAATATGTTTAAAAAGAAGAACATTTCTGTTCTTTGAAACTATCTATATGAAAGGAAGGGGACATAATCTCCTGATCCCAGGGCCGCCGAGAGACAAAGCCAGGCCCAGAGCAAAGAATCTTAAGGGGCCCTTCCCCCCCCCCCCCCCCGTGCACCACACATCATGACAAACATGTGACCCGCCCACTTTACATAAAACATTATAGTAACTGAGATGCAGATTGAGACATTTACAAGTCCCCCAGTAATTTACAAAAGGCTCTGCCAAATGTGGAGCCTTTATTAAAATGTATAGACAGATGCATCAAATACTCATGTATTTCCAGCATGCACAGCAGGAGTAATCATTTTAGAAAAAGCAATAATGACTATAGACTATAAGCCATGCCTAAAATAACTACTACTACTTAACATTTCTATAGCGCTACTAGACGTACGCAGCACTGTACACTTGAACATGAAAAGACAGTCCCTGCTCAACAGAGCTTACAATCTAATTAGGATAGACAAACAGGACAAATAAGAGATAAGGGAATATTAAAAGTGAGAATGATAAAATAAGGGTTCTGAACAAGTGAATAAGGGTTAGGAGTTAAAAGCAGTATCAAAAAGGTGGGCTTTTAGCTTAGATTTGAAGATGGCCAGAGATGGAGCTTGACGTACCAGCTCAGGAAGTCTATTCCATGCATATGGTGCAGCAAAATAAAAGAAACGGAGTCTGGAGTTAGCAGTGGAGGAGAAGGGTGCAGATAAGAGAGATTTACCCAGTGAACGGAGTTCCCGGGGAGGAGTGTAGGGAGAGATGAGAGTGGAGAGGTACTGAGGAGCTGCAGAGTGAATGCTCTTATAAGTCAATAAGAGGAGTTTGAACTGTATGTGGAAATGGATAGGGAGCCAGTGAAGTGACTTGAGGAGAAGGCTAATATGAGCATAGCGACACTGGTGAAATAAGGAGCCAATCATATTCCCATAAAAGTGGTATATAATATGGAGGAGGGGGATTGGGGGAGTAGGGAGAGAGAGGAGTGGGACACTGCTGGGAACCAGTCTTTCCCCCGATACAACAAAACACATTGTGTACTTACGTGAACACAGTGCCTGCTTTTTTGTTGAGTTTTCATGAAGCAGTGAGTGGACAAATCAAGCCATCGTATATTCTTTAAGTGTGATAACTAATTAACACATGAGCCCTTACCAACAACAAAATAGGTGGTGGTAAGGGTTCTCGTGCTAATTTTTTAAGCCATATATAGAATCTCCCCCTATATGTTTAACTGAAATCCCAACTATGCTCTGCTCAGACTCCACCCATGTGTTTGGCCACCTTTAAAGTACTTGCCATCACATTTAAGCACCATTTTATAGAACAGCACATAGCTGGAATCTTATATGCCAATATTCTGGCCTTTTACATGCATACTTGACAGCTAAGTATTGGCCCCTACTTTATAGAGTTACCCCCCCCCCCCCCACCCAACATGTGAATTACACCTCACATTCACAGGCATGAGGTACTAATTAAGCATGTGCACTAATTCCTATGGTAACTGCTTACTGCACTTCAGAGAATCAAGATATCAGATCACATCAAATTGCCATACATTGACTCAACAGGTTTTGGCAATTACCTGCTTTCGGAATACAAGAAGCAATACTACTGATCAGAGACAAAGGTATAGACAAACTAGGCAAGTGCCTCGGGTACAATTTTTTTTTTTTTTGGGGGGGGGGGGGGCTGTCAGATTTTGTCAAGATTCAGCAGACCAGGATTGCCAACTGTCTGGAGTTTTTCAGGATTCCATACATTTGTAATTTACCTAACTCAAAGTCAAAATTTAGCCCACTACAGCTCATCAATATTCCCATCTTCCAGAGGAAGGAGGGGCTAAACTGCAAGGGCTGTGGGGGAAGCTGAGCTCTGTACAGGGTCTTTGGAGAGAACCAGTGAAACTAGGGAATGATTTTTTTTGGAGGGGGGAGGGGGAATTGTAGCAAAGGTTTAGGACTGAACATTGGGGGAAAGTGCAAAGGGTCTGCTGTAAGCTGTGGAAAGGGACTGGCAGCAAATGCCAGAATTTTACATGATGGTGGGACTAACCTGGGAGTTGAGGGGGGGAGGGGAGGAACTGCCTGAATAAGCACATGAGCAGCAGGACAACACTAGAAAAGAGACCTAGAAAGTGCAAGTAGATGAGTATGTTTCTGTGTATCTGCTGAGGACAGTCTTCTCTTTGAAAATCTGGGCAGGAATGAAGGTCAGTGAAGAGATATTTTCAACCCAGGGAATTTACCCTGTTAACTAATAAATTACTTGTGCAAATTCCTTTGAACACTGTCCTAATACTGCCTCCACTCTGCCTATATTCTTTCAGAAGCATAAAAAAAAGCTACAATATTTTACTTTGCCTTTTCCGTGAACCTTTTTTCACATGTAAAACTTTGTAAATGTATATCTTGGATACATTGTTCTTAAATCTCACTCTTTCGGGTAGTTATCCTTGTAATCTCTGGTTTGTATTAGAGGCAACAGAGAGTGAAAATGACTTGCCCAGCTTCCCTGGTTCTCATCCCACTGTTGCAGAGCTGCCAAGTTACCCAGTTCCAGGAGGGAGACTTTTTGGTCAGTCCTGTTTTTGAACTTATATCTCAAGTCAGTTTTCTATTTTTAGTCTGTGATACCATCAATTGAAATCAGCACTTTGGGTCCCATAATGTACCGGGATATTGTTGCAGAAAGCCAAAACTGGCTCAGAATATCCCTCCTAGAACTGAGTAACTTGGCAGCTCTCCATCTCTACCCATTAAGCCTCTCCATTCAAAGCATGTGTTTGCATCGTCCCCATGCTCACTCACAAACTATTACTGCTATCATATCCACAGCTAGGCTCTGCACTTTTCCCTGCTACTCTTGGAAAGGTAAACAATGGTGGGGGATGAAGTCTCTGGTAGGGGGCCTACAAATATGTTTGCCTAGGGCTCAATATAGTGTTAATCCGGCCCTGCTAGTGGTGCAAACAGTGATGGAAAAACAGCAGATAGTTCTGAAAATGATGGATGGATGAACCGTGACTACAGCATTAAAAAAAAACCCAAGAAAACAAATGATTTAAAATTAAAACTAAAATGAAGAGGGGGAGCAAATCATCAAAGGAACAAATGATAAAATAAAATAAAAATTTGGAGCTCACTCTAAAAGAGTAAATAGGTTGTTCAGACATACTTTATAAATCCATAGAAAAATGTATAAATAAATACATAAAGGACCCTGCCAAAAAAATGTAAATAAAATTATAAATCATTACCCACCTACAAAAGAACCTAATTGTTCTGGGGAAAAGAACAATACAAGTCCTTATTTGGTGCCATTCCATGCAAGACAATAACAGGCTTATTTTCGAAAGAGAAGGGCACCCATCTTTCGACACAAATCGGGAGATAGACGTCCTTCACCCAAGGTCACCCAAATCAGCATAATCGAAAGCTAATTTTGGGCGTCCTCAACTGCTTTCCATCACGGTGACAGCCAAAGTTCACGGGGGCATGTTGGAAGCATAGCGAAGGCGGGATTGGGGCGTGTCTAACACATGGGCGTCCTTGACCGATAATGGAAAAAAGAAGGGCGTACCTGACGAGCAACTGGGAAACTTTTCTTGGTCCATTTTTTCTTGCAAACAAGCCTCAAAAAGGTGCCCGAATTGACCAGATGACCACTGGAGGGAATCGGGGATGACCTCCCCTTACTCCCCCAGTGGTCACCAACCCCCCTCCCACCCTAAAAAAATAACTTTTTACATATTTTTGCCAGCCTCTATGCCAGCCTCAAATGTCACACACAGCTCCATGACAGCAGTATGCAGGTCCCTGGAGCAGTTTTAGTGGGCGCAGTGCACTTCAGGCAGGCGGACCCAAGCCCATCCCCCCCTACCTGTTACACTTGTGGTGATAAATGTGAGCCCTTCAAACCCCACCAGAAACCCACTGCAGGGGGGGCTGGTTCTGGAGGACTGAGGTATTGACAGGGTAGGTTAAGGTGCATAAGGTTAGAAATGGGGCAGGAGCTTGGGGCAGCAAAGGGGGGTAGCAGGCAATTTGCAATCAGCAGTGAGCTGGCACTTCTAAAGGACAGCTTGCATGGGATGGAGTGTGGGGGGCAGAGGGCGGGATGTGTGTGTGTGGGCTTGGTGCTGGACAAAGGGGTAAAAGGGGAAAGGACAGCCAGCTGGTGATGGCAGCTGCTGGGTCTGGAGGGCTGGCAGTCCTGTGGTCTTACAGATGGGTGTGGATGGATTCAGCTGGTATTTGCTCTGATGTCCTTCCTGGTGTGGTTCCTGTTATTGCTGAGGTATTGCAGGCTGGTGCTGGAGCACTGGATGTAGAGCAGCTGGGTGAGTCAGACAGGGAATGGGCTGACATGGGGGTGGGGTGGGGGGGATGGAATGGGAGAGTCAGGTGGGGCGTGTTAGTGGTGTTGGGGAAGTTGGAGTGGAGGTGGCGGTGTTCGAGGGCTAGAGTGTCTCTTCTCTTTAGGGCAGTGCTTGCACAATTGCAAATTTTTACAGCACTTGATGTATGTCATCAAGTTTTTGGATGCGGAAAACCCCCTAAAAACAATTCTCATTAGAATACTAATTCCACTCTTCACTCCTTTACAGCAACCGTGCTAAACAAAAACGTTGCTCTTTTTAATTAAGGATCTTTATAATTAAGGATCAACTTGGATATTTTTATTAAATTCAGTTAATCCTGCCTGTCTCAGGGGTCCTTTTATAAAGGCGTGGTAGCGTTTTTAGCACACGCTAATTATTAGCATGCGCTAAATGCTAAAGACGCCCATAGGAATATATGGTGCATGCTAAAAACGTTAGCAAATCTTTGTAAAAGGGCCCCTAGATGCAGAAATAGAATGAATGACATGTGAAAAATGCTGTCACCAGTGGTGTGCTGGAGCCAGCTCGCTCCAGCTTGCAAGATCTGGTTGTTAAATTTTGGCCGGACTTGCGAGCCGGTGTTGGAAAGGGCGAGCCGGCTCTCCCTCCCTCCGCCCTCCGGATCCGGTCCCTCACCGATCCTACCTTGACTATCGAATTCTTCAGGGCAGGCAGTGTTGCCTGCCCGCAGCTATCGCTGACTTTCCTCCGCCACTTGTTTGCGCTTTAAAAATGGCCGCCGAGACTTTCAGAGGCAGCCTCGCGAGACTTCTGTAAGTCTCGGTGGCCATTTTAAAGCGCGATCGGGCGGCGGAGGAAGGTCAGCAATGGCAGCGGGCAGGCAACACTTCCTGCCCCGAAGAATTTGATGGCCAAGGTAGGGTCGATGAGGGACCAGATCGGGAGGGAGGAAGCAGGAGAATTTGCTGAACAAGTCGGGAGGGGGTGGCAGCGGAGAGAAGGGAGCTGCTGGCAATGGGTGGATGGAGGCCAGGGGAGAGAAGGGTCGCTGGCCATGGGTGCATGCAGGGCAGGGGAGAGGAGGGTCACTGCTGGCCATGGGTGGATGGAGGGCAGGGGAGAGAAGGGTCGCTGGCCATGGGTGGATGGAGGGTAGGGGAGAGAAGGGTCGCTGGCCATGGGTGCATGCAGGGCAGGGGAGAGAAGGGTCGCTGGCCATGGGTGCATGCAGGGCAGGGGAGAAGAGGGTCACTGCTGGCCAAGGGTGGATGGAGGGCAGGGGGAGAGATGGGGAGAGAGAATAAATGCTTGACATGGATGGAGGGGAGGGAAGAGTGAGGAAGGAGATAAGATAAGGGAAAAGGAACAGAGGAGAAAAACTGCACATGGATGAAGAAAATAGGCAGCAGCTGAGGACCAGAAATGAAGAAGAAAGGAGGAAAGGAAAGAAATAAATGGAAAGGAAGCCCTGGAAACGGAGTTAAGAGGACAGATAGCAGCAGAATCGGATACTGGGCCAGCATGATCAGAAAAACAGTCACCAGACAACAAAGGTAGAAAAAAATCATTTTATTTTCATTATAGTGTTTGGAATAGTTCCCTTTGAGAATCAGGTGCTCAACATTAAAAGTTTATATTTATTTACTTATTTATGGCATTTTATCCCACATTAAACATGAATTAGATTGGAACCTGGGATCATTTAAATTTTTTTTTCCTGGAGAGAGTAATGTATTGCCCCCCCCCCCCCCCACTGGCTATAGCCAGCTCTGCAATTTTTTGGGGGGGGGCGCAGAGGTGGATGGGGGGCGCAGTGGTGGACGGGGGGGGGGGGGGGCGCCGAGGTGGACCGGGGAGAGAGCCTGTTGTTAAAAATTTACCAGCACACCACTGGCTGTCACCATCTTGACTGAGCATGAGTGGAGTAGGCAAGATAGGTTGGGTTAAGTAAAAGGTAATGGGGTAAAAATATTTTTGTTTGGAATAGTTGTTGCAAAGTCATTAGATCATAACATCAAAAAACATGAACTTCTAAACAAACTTATGAGTAGAGGCGCAGCCTAATGGTTGGAGAAGAGCCGAAGTTTAAGTCCCATAGTTGTTCTTTCTGGCCTTGGCAAGTCATTTAACCCTCCATGCCTCAAGAGAAGGCAATGTAAACCACCCGGAGTCACATCTGGATCTAGAAATGAAGTTGTGGTCTGATGCACTTCTTTTACCCTTTTATTTTATAACTTTATTTAGTCACTGACATAATCAAACCTGGGTGTGCCCTTGCATACTGAGACTTTCAGGGGCATTTTCAAAAGAGAAGGGTGCCCATCTTTCGACGCAAATCGGGAGATGGGCATTCTTCTCTCAGGGTCACCCAAATCGGCATAATCGAAAGCCAATTTTGGGTGCCCTCAACTGCTTTCCGTCGTGGGGATGACCAAAGTTCATGGGGGTGTATCGGCAGCATAGCGAAGGGGGGACTGGGGCATGCTTTAGAGATGGGCATCCTCGACCAATAATGGTAAAAAGAAGGGCGTCCCTGATGAGCACTTGGCTGACTTTACTTGGTCCATTTTATTTCATGACCTAGCCTCGAAAAGGTGCCCGAACTGACCAGATGACCACCGGAGGGAATTGAGGATGACCTCCCCTTACTCCCCCAGTGGTCACCAACCCCCTCCCACCCAAAAATAAAATTTAAAAACATATTTTTCCAGCCTCTATGCCAGCCTCAAATGTCATACTCAGCTCTATCACAGCAGTATGCAGGTTCCTGGAGCAGTTTTTAGTGGGTGCAGTGCACTTCAGGCAGGCGGACCCAGGCCCATCCCCTGTTACACTTGTGGTGGTAAATGTGAGCCTTCCAAAACCCACCTGAAACCCACTGTACCCACATGTAGGTGCCCCCTTCATCCCTAAGGGCTACGGTAGTGGTGTACAGTTGTGGGGAGTTGGTTTTGGGGGGCTCAGTACCGAAGGTAATGGAGCTATGCACATGGGAGCAATTTGTGAAGTCCACTGCAGTGCCCCCTAGGGTGCCTGGTTGGTGTCCTGGCATGTGAGGGGGACCAGTGCACTATGAATGCTGGCTCCTCCCATGACCAAATGGCTTGGATTTGGTGGTTTTTGAGATGGGCGTCCTCGGTTTCCATTATCGGCGAAAACCGAGGTCTCCCATCTCTATGGTCGACCTAAATATTGAGATTTGGGTGTCCATGACCGTATTATCTAAATGAAAGATGGACGCCCATCTTGTTTCGATAATACGAGTTTCCCCGCCCCTTCGCCGGGACATCCTTAGAGATGGGCATCCCCGTTCGATTATGCCCCTCCACATCATCAGTTTATATTTCCCCGAACCGATGAAGGGATCTGAAGTCTTAGGATAGTTGCACCTTCTTGTCATTCCAGCTCTTAGGACCTCTTTTACAAAGTTGTGCTACCAATTCTTGGTGCAGCAAATGAGAGGAAGCCCATTCAGTTCCTATAGGCTTCCTCTCATTTGCCTTGCGAGAATTGCTAGCACGGCTTTAGTGTACTACACTGCAAATTGTAATTGACTTGTATGTTCAGACGCCATCATTCTTAGTTAATTTGAACTGATCAGATGGAATAAGCAAAACTCGCAAAAGGGAAGCTAGCTTCAAATCTATCAGGTTAGCTCAGCAATACAATTTTCTTTACAGCTTGTTTGTTGATCTTTATTTCTGAATTTATTCAATCATACTTAATGAACTGTATTTTGCAGTCATTTTTTAGTCCTGTCCTAACTAAATAATTGTGATACATCACAATAAAAAACAGGGATATTTATCATTTTAAAGCTTAAGTAAATAACCCTAACAATAAATAGGTGGACATGCATTGCTGCTTTAAACGCCACTTGAACTCCTGGCTTTTAACAGCAGTGATAAAAAGAGCCCAAAGGTTAACTGTGGGCATGATAACATTGGCTTTGCTGCTATAGTTAATTCATTTACCCCTAAGCTGCTCTATTAGCTGCTACGCAGCAATGCTGACAAAGCCCATTCAAAGTGAATGGACTGGGTTGGCATCAGTACAGGACACCTGCTAACGCGGCTTAGTAAACAGGGGGTTAGATTGGTGGTGGAGAGTGGGAAAAAGAATTTAAAGAAAATAATACTAAGGAATAAGTACTTTAGGGAGGGTAAAAGTAGGCTAGTGGGTAAAAGGGATGAGTTGATGAAATAAGAGATGGACTGCATTTAATTTACAGTGGATTAAAATTTACATAGTTAATAAAAGGATGTTTATAGGGTATTTGAAGGTATATTAAAACATTATTTAAAAGGGGTATAGGAGCAGTTGTTGTGATATTGGCATGTAAATTCTTATTATTGCCAATTAGTGGTAATTGCTTGTTACCATCCAGTTATCGGTGCTGATTGACTTGTTATTCAGTTTAGTTACATGTGCAAATCGGCTACGCATGCTGATTTGCACAAATAACTCAAGGCATCATATATAGAATTAGGTGGCCTGTCAGTAGCATATTCAGGAGCGTAATTTGGGCAGAGTGGGAGGAGTCACACAAAACTCATGAAGGTTATAAAATACCCTTCTACTCAAGTTGTTCTGTTTCAAACCCTGTTCCCTAGCAGGTGTAACTATATGCATCTGCATATTAGCCTTGATTCTGGCATGTTTTGTGTGGCTATTTTATTAATGCACCCATGTGTCCTCATAAAAAACAGTCCTCAAAATAAGCCCAGTAATGCATGTAATCATTCGTCAAAACAATGTTTTCCAAACTTGTCCTGGGGAACCTCAGCCAGTCAGGTTTTCAGGATAGCTAAAATAAATAGGCATGAGTTCGTTTGCATGTGTTATCTTCATTGCATGCATATCTGACTAATTAATATTCACTGCAGGTATCCTGAAAACCTGACTGGCTGGGATTTCCCCAGGACAGTTTTGGGAACCACTGCATCAAATGTAATCTTAGATACTTAACAGTGGTCAAAATATATAAAATGTATTTTTTAAAACTATAAAATATCTACTTCATTACAATTAAGTCCCCCAAATTACAATCAAATGCCAATTAAAAAAATTATTGGGGTAGAAGTAACAGGTTCATAAAATTAATGTACTATACCTTTAATAACATGAATCTATAGCTTTCTAAACCAGAATGCATGCAATAAACCAGTACTAGAAATAACATTTTAAAAAGCTAATATTACTATTGGACACTAAAAAGTTAATTAAATTTACCACAGCAAATAAAATGTAGAGCTAGAACTCTAAGACCTAAGTACAATTGCAACCTTCTATGACCTGACCATTATAACTGCCTTGCTGTATTTTTTATAGCAAGTAGGCAATCTGACATAGCAATCTAATATAATACTAAAGAAACCATTACAATTCTCATCTTCTTATAGACGAGAACTGACATGGTGAGTCGTGGCTACCTGCAGAATCTATTATTGTGAATTATCATGGCACATTATGTCAATTTTCTACACTGCAGCCCAGAGAAGAGCAATGAATAGCACCTATTAGAGCTTCATCTACTCCGTACACTCAAATATGAGCAGTACAGCTCTGCTGTCTAGAAAAATCACAACAAGTCTCTAAAGGCAGAGATTAACCACATCTGCTCATCTCTCATTTTCTCATTCAGTAGTTGGCGTCTACTGCTATTTCTATCCATTATTTTAGCTAAATTGTCATCCCTCTTCTTGATTGCTGGAGCTTTGACATTCACATGGATACTGTACCTGGATACTGTACAATTTAAAATAAGAACTAAGAAACAATAGGGCCCTTTTACAAAGTCTCATAGGTGCCCACACGCATCCAAAATGTGTCAAATTGGCACTACCGCCCGGCTACGACATGCCCCGGGTGGTAATTCCATTTTTGATGTGCCCAAAACAAGCGGTAGAAAATATTTTATATTTTCTACCATGTGGCACTTACCCAGCAGTAATCGGTAGTTTAAACACGCTGCTCGTTTACTGCCTAGTTAGAATCTGAGACCTTACCGCTAGGTCAATGGGTGGTAGTAAGGTCTCAGTCCGAAAACGGACGCATGCTGCTTTTAATTTTGCCGCCCGTCCATTTTCCGGCACAAACAAAAATGCTTTTTTTTTCCAAGCGCGCTGAGCAAATGGACCTGCGCATGTCCAAAACATGAACCTACTCCAGTGCAGGCCACTTTTAGGTGCACCTTAGTAAAAGGGACCCAATGAGAGCAATAAGGAACTTTAGCACTGTAGTTTTCCAAAAAGAACAGAAAAGATTAAAATGGGCAATTTTTCAGAATCATATATTTGGTACCTTCACCTTTGTCTTTTCTGTGGCTTGTTAGCAGTAGGGATATGCATTTACTGCTATGCATATGTTGGATTTTTTTTTTTTTTAGTATGCCTAAAAAAATGTAGAGGTTGTTTTACTAAGGTGCACTAATGGATTTAGCATGTGCTAAATGATAAGATACTCATTATATTCCTATGAGTGTCTTATCATTTAGCACATGTTAAATCTGTTAGCACACCTTAGTAAAAGGTACAGAGCAATAAATTGATATATGGCTGGATTTTATAAATGGCATGCAAATTTCTGCAAGCAAAATTGAATGCTATCCTGAGACAAAATCTAAAACAACAAAAAATAATAATCAATCCTAATCAGTCATATCTGGAAAAATAAAAAAAAGTTTTCAAGATCTTAAGAAAAAGACATTAGAGTTAAAATTTGTCTTAATTCAGCAGGAATTGTATTCCAGTTCAAAAGGCCAACCACTCTAAATGCCCTTCTTCCCCATTTTACCAGCCTAAAGATAGGAACCTCTAAAATGTTACCTTGAGAGGATCTGAGGCTCCTCTTAGGATGATAAAACTGTATTCTCCAAAACAAATCTAAAGGTTTTTCTCCCTGCATCACTTTAAAAACCATAACCAGCAGCTAAAACAGGCAGTGTTCCTTAACAAGGAGCCAGTTCAAAGTAGCCAGTATTGGATCGGCACTTTTACGAGGCTCACCCCACAAAGGTATTCTAGCAGCTATATTCAGAATCATTTAAAATGTTTTAACCTGTTTACACGTAAAACCAATATAAAGAAAATTATAATAACTCAATGTATTCTGAACCAAAGCCTGCATTACAGTCTTCAAAGTTGGCAAGTCCAAATATGGTTTTATTTTACTGACCATCTTTAATTTCAAAAAAAGCTGATTTAATAGCATGTGCAATTTGTTCATTCATAATTCCCTCAGGACCAATAATCACTCCCATTGACCTGAGTCTGCCCATAGTAAATCCACAGGACCTATCCTTGGAAGAATAGGAATAGTATCATGATATACATTCCTAACCCTAAACAAGTAGTTTTAGAAGGATTGACCCCCAAAACTATTAGTGGTCAATCAATCCTGTACCACACCTAAACCACGACTATGAGTCAAGGATATTCTGGATGATTCTGAATAGTCATTTTCTAGGAATCTTGGGCAGACTCGCCACTAGGTATTCCCAACATGTACATGCCCTGGTGGATCATAGTTGGGGGCTCTGGCTTTAGCACCTTATTACATTCACTCTAGGACTGGATACCTGGTTTGTAGGTGAGGACATTGAAGTGAAAAAGATAAGCAACCAGTTGACTTGTCATGAGTTCATATTTTGAGATGTCTTCAAAAACTCTAGGTTTTTATGATCCATGTAGACCTATATTCGGTGGTATGCTCCTCAAGAGGGTGGAGTCATTCTTCAGTTTTAATAGGCAATGACTCCTTGTCAACTTCTGGAAACAGAATGCAAATGGATAGAGGAGATTCCCTGGTGTTTTCCACTGGAAATGACAGTACCAAGCAGCCCTATGGTTGTATCCACTTCCACTATAAAAGCTGTTCTGTATCAGAATTTATCAGGATAGGAGTGGATATGAACACTATCTTGAGGCTTCAAGAAATGTGATACCCTTTTTCAGAATGTCCATTAGTAGTGCAGGTACCCTGGAGAATCCTTGTATAAAACAATGATAAAAGTTGTCAAATTCTAAAAACCTCTTGATTCTCTTGATATCTTTTGGAAGAGGCCACTCCGTTGCAGATGATATTGTCTGGGAAGGACCAGTGTAAGACATACTGGGGCCCAAGGCATAAATTAAAGATTGGGCTTCTCCAATCCCATCTCCTCCCCACTCCCTCAAGTGATATCCACACCAGCCATTACTATCACAGATAAAACAACTTTAAATAACTTCTTCACATGAAAAACATAGAAAGGCCCTCATCAAATATAAAACAAGGGATCACAAACTAGAAATAGAAATATGAAGAGAAATATTGAACTAGGAACCCTAAAAAGCTAAACTCAGCAAGTACTGCAACACTGGAGAAATAAAAATAGAAATGTATTTTATTTTGTACTGAATACAATACAAAGGTATCTATGATTCACATATCCCAAACTTAACATATTCTAATTAATAAATTCAAAATATAACAGTTTTGTTTCTACTTTTGTTGCCTAGACATTTTATTTTCCATCATGTTGGTCCAAATTTCTCTTTCCTAATTATCTTCTGCTAATTCTCTTTCCAGTTTTCCATTTGTCTTTTTTCCTTTCTCATTTTTTTGTCCCATTTCCTCACTATACTTGTCTGTGACATATTGATCTTTCCTATTTAGAGCTTTCCTCCCTTTTTTCTTTTCTGCCTTTCTGTACACTCATACATCATCCTTCTTCTTTTCATCTTTTCATCTATCTATCAACTTTCCATCTCCTTCTCTCATATCCTAGCTCTCTCATTTCCCATCTCATTCCTTCCCTGCCTTCTATTCTATTCCATCTTTCTATTATTATATTTATTGCCTCTGCACACACTAACCTCTTCCCACTCATATCTTTGCCACTGTCCCATTGGCCTCTCCCACATCATTCCTCCATTTCTAGCATCTTTCCTCACTCTCCTTCTCTCCACTCTTGTAGCCCAATATTTCATCTTTGTCTTTTTCATCTCACCCTTGTAGCCTGTCCCCTGCTTGCCTCTCCTAGCATGTTCTTGTTCTATTTATCATGCCTCCGGCCCTCCTTCATGATCCAGCATTTCTTCTTCCCTCTCTCTACTGATAGACCCCCATAATTCATCAACTCTCATTTTTCCTCCCTCCCCTCCAGCATTTCTACTTCTCTGTTCCCTCCCTGCCCCCTGTTATCCAGTATCTCTCCTTCTCTCCTCTCCTCCTCTGGGTCCAAAATCCTCTTCCTCTCTCTGTCACATTGTTCATCATCTCTCTTGCCCTCATTCCCTGTTCCTGAAGCCATCATCTCTCCCTCTAATCCTCTCCCAGTCTGGTATTTTCCCCCTCCCTCACCCCCCCCCCCCCAACTATCTGAAAACATATTCTTTCTTTACAGGGGTTGCCAGCACAGCAGTGATTCTGTTACACTGCTTGCTGCCAAAGCTTTCCCTCTGCTGGGTTCTGCTCAGGCAGAAATAGTAAGCTGTGTCAATAATCCAGTTCATAGACCTTACTGATGAGGAGTGCGTTACAAGGTTCTGTTTTGATAGACCTGCCATACAGCACCTTTGTCGGCAGCTAGAACTCCTCCTTTAAGGCAGGACACATAGGAGAAATCCTGTGCCAGTCAAGAAGACAGCCTCCACTGCCATTCTTGCTACCAAAGCCTTATTTAGTAAATATCCAGCAGTGCATACATTTCAGCAAACAATAAAAAGTCTATATAAACAGCACTTATCTGGTATGTGAAGTTCCAAATGAAACTGAGCCCATTCCAGTAGAAATCCCATGACCATCAATGTCCAGTATTTTGTTCAGCTGCATCAGGGACAAATCTTTATGGGATTCTTTTCTGTGTTAGATCTCTTTCTATATATCTATATCTATATCTATATTCCTATAATGGAATCTGGACATTCAGATGTTGTTATAGAATAGGCTTTCACTGCATGACATCAGACCGCCTAAATGGAGGCACCCACTTGTAGATTTCCACCATAGTGGAATTAGGAAAGCTTCAGAGAAGGATGACCAAAATAATCAAGGGGATGAAATGACTCTCCTGAAGAAAGGCTAGGGAGGTTGGGGGGTCTTCAGTTTGGAGAAGTTACTGCTGAGGGAAAATAATATTAGACGTCTTTAAAATCTTTAGGAGTGGAAAGAGTAATCACAAATTGATTGTTCTTTCAAAAAAATATACAAACTAGGGGATATGTCATTAAGTTACTAAGCAGTACATTGAAAACAAATTGAAGAAAATTGTGTTACACTCAAAGTATCGTTAAGCTCTGGAATTTGTTGCTGGAGGATGTGGTAAACGCAGTTAGCTTGACTGGGTTTTAAAAAGGTTTGAAAAAATTCCAAGATGAAAAGACAATCAACTGACTTTGGGATGCTATTCATGAGATTAATTTGTCTCTTCTGAAAATCTCAACTAACTTTATGACTGATTTGAAGGCTGTATTTGATTCAGTTTTCGTACATGGGCAAAAGCAGGATCAACACACTACCAGAATAGAGACTATAAAAGTAAAAGTTAATGAAGTCCATGACTTTAATTACAATGTCAATGAAAGAGAAGAGCTACAGTATTTGTATCATATGATGGAGTATTTTGAACATGTAAGAAAAAAAAATTGATATTCTTGATTTTCCCTAGGTCCCTCCTGATCTCACTGGTAGATATGGTGAGGAATTCAGTACTTGTCTTGGGGGGGGGGGGGGGGCGATGTCTTTGGGAAATAATATGGGGTAACGTATCTGGTATGGACCTGACAAATTTCCTGGAGTCTGTAAGTGTGTGATTCTAGTACCTACTTTTGCCTTGGAAGTAGATTGCAACAATATTTTACATTTGTAGTTCCACTATATGAATCAGCTGTTTTTTTGGATCAAAAGTTTGTGTTTCCTGATTGAGCTACAGCAACATAATTGCGGTACTAGTCTTTCATGGCCTTGAGGTCTAGGGTTTTAGCTTTAGGTGCTAGTTCTGTGTTCCTTTTTCCTTGTAATTGTACTAAGAAAAAGATAAAAGTTCAAGTTCAGTAGGCTGAAGATAGTGGGCTGGCTATTATAACAATGCTGGAATTGCATCTTATTATTTGATTATTTTTCCCTTTTTATTGTATAATTTCCTTTTCTTGGATCCTATTTCTTTTATTGTAGATAAACAATATATTTGATATTTTTAGCATGCTTTTCACGATGATATATTTCTTTCAACTATTTTGTTGTAATAATTATAATTAATACATTGATAAAAAAATAAAGATGGTTAGGACAGAATAAGATGCAGGGCATTAGAGGCAGACAGGAAAACTGGGAGGGATGGCAGAAAGCATATGCCATAGCTTACCCAAATATATGAAACATTCTCCAGGGATGTTCTGGCAGATACTAGCTAGATTTTTAATGATTAGCATATTTAGCTTGACTTCTTATTATGTATTACATTTGAACACACATTATTGTGAAGTTTAATAAATATACCCCTAAGTCACTTGCCCAAGGATCAACGGTGAAATGATGGATAGGTGAATAGGAAATGTATGTTCTGATTTTCTGCTGTGTTCCATCAGTATTATACCATGTCTTTTAATACTACAGTGAAAAATTAATAAGCGAGTTTATCTTAATGAGTCATTACTCTATTGCTTTGTTGATACCTGTTCACTCTGACGAGCCAGGCAATTTCTTCTTGCCTGGATGATTTTGTTTGGAAATGAGAAAAATAGGAAATGGTAACCAACAGGAAAGCATCAATTGAGAATGCTTCCTTGACAGCAACACAGTGGAGAAACTTAAATTACTCTCTTTTATCCTAATAGATGATGATTAGATAAAAGGTTAAACTCTATTAAGTTAACATTCAGCTGCCATGGTCAGCATTTTTGTCTAAGACACCAGCTGCTGTTATAAAAACAATATCTAATAGTATCTGGCACTGAACATCTAGATAAGGCAATCAGCATCAAATTTATCCATATAACAGCATTATTCATTCCACTATCCGGATAACTTAGGATAATCTTTTACTTGTCCTAAATTATCTGGATAGCAGACTGAATATTGCCATTATCCAGATATGTTTTGGGGCTGTCCTAGCTTGCCCACGCCCTAACCCAGCATGAGCTTCAGAATGCACAGTTGGTCGATATGAAGTTTTGGAGGAACTATCCACCAGATTCTATATAGCATGACCGAAATTGTGCATGCAAATCCGGTCATATTCTGGATTTGTGCACACAATTTAATTACCTTAACAAGCCAATCAGCGCCACTTAAGCAATTATTGACACTAATTGGTATTAATTAGAATGTATACGCATAACCTGCTAAGCGTATTCTATAAAGTGGTGCTCGTAAATTCTAATAGGTGCTGCCAAAAAGAGGGTGTGGCCATGGGTGTGGAATGGGTAGATTGTGGGCTTTCTGAAAAATTACATACAGGGTTATAGAATATACCTGCTCTGCACCAGTATTTATACAAAGTATTAATTGGCTTACTACTACTACTATTTAGCATTTCTATAGCGCTACAAGGCATACGCAGCGCTGCACAAACATAGAAGAAAGACAGTCCCTGCTCAAAGAGCTAACAATCTAATAGACAAAAAATAAATAAAGTAAGCAAATCAAATCGATTAATGTGAACGGGAAGGAAGAGAGGAGGGTAGGTGGAGGCGAGTGGTTACAAGTGGTTACGAGTCAAAAGCAATGTTAAAGAGGTGGTCTTTCAGTCTAGATTTAAAGGTGGCCAAGGATGGGGCAAGATGTAGGGGCTCAGGAAGTTTATTCCAGGCGTAGGGTGCAGCGAGACAGAAGGCGCGAAGTCTGGAGTTGGCAGTAGTGCAGAAGGGAACAGATAAGAAGGATTTATCCGTGGAGCGGAGTGCACGGGAAGGGGTATAGGGAAGGACGAGTGTGGAGAGATACTGGGGAGCAGCAGAGCGAGTACATTTATAGGTTAGTAGAAGAAGTTTGAACAGGATGCGAAAACAGATAGGGAGCCAGTGAAGGGTCTTGAGGAGAGGGGTAGTATGAGTAAAGCGACCCTGGCGGAAGATGAGACGAGCAGCAGAGTTTTGAACCGACTGGAGAGGGGAAAGGTGACTAAGTGGGAGGCCAGCAAAAAGCAGATTACAGTAGTCTAAACGAGAGGTGACAAGGGTGTGGATGAGGGTTTTGGTAGAGTGCTCGGAAAGAAAGGGGCGGATTTTATGGATGTTGTAAAGAAAGAAACGACAGGTCTTGGCAATCTGCTGGATATGAGCAGAGAAGGAGAGAGAAGAGTCAAAGATGACCCCAAGGTTTCGAGCTGAGGCGACAGGCTTAAATGGACACACCTAGACTTAGGCACAGACATGGCCTTTAGGTATAATCAATAAACCTGTTAGGTGTATTCTATAAACTGCACCTAGATTTAGGCATGGTTTATAGAATACACCTAGGTGGAAATTTTTTCAGCACCAATTTTTCAGGCATACAATCTAGTCCAAAGTGGATAATGCTGCTCAATATCACAGTCAGCAGCACTTATCCAAATAGACAGTGCTGCTGTCCAGATAAATGTTTTTCAATATTGAGCTGTATGCTTCCAAACTGTTGAATTTCTGTGTACATAAGTACATAAGTACATAAGTAATGCCATACTGGGAAAAGACCAAGGGTCCATCGAGCCCAGCATCCTGTCCATGACAGCGGCCAATCCAGGCCAAGGGCACCTGGCAAGCTTCCCAAACGTACAAACATTCTATACATGTTATTCCTGGAATTTTGGATTTTTCCAAGTCCGTTTAGTAGCGGTTTATGGACTTGTCCTTTAGGAAACCGTCCAACCCCTTTTTAAACTCTGCTAAGCTAACCGCCTTCACCACTTTCTCCGGCAACGAATTCCAGAGTTTAATTACACATTGGGTGAAGAAAAATTTTCTCAGATTTGTTTTAAATTTACTACACTGTAGTTTCATCGCATGCCCCCTAGTCCTAGTATTTTTGGAAAGCGTGAACAGAAGCTTCACATCCACCTGTTCCACTCCACTCATTATTTTATATACCTCTATCATGTCTCCCCTCAGCCGTCTCTTCTCCAAGCTGTATAGCCCTAGCCTCCTTAGTCTTTCTTCATAGGGAAGTCGTCCCATCCCCGCTATCATTTTAGTCACTCTTCGCTGCACCTTTTCCAATTCTACTATATCTTTCTTGAGATGCGGCGACCAGAACTGAACACAATACTCAAGGTGCGGTCGCACCATGGAGCGATACAACGGCATTATAACATCCTCACTGAATAGCACAATATAATAATACCACTATTATTATTATCTTCTTTGATCCCTCTTGCTTCCCTAATCCAAGATTCTGCTATTGCCTTTTACTTTTATGCTACTTACACACTCCTTCTTTCCATTCAGGATCCTTAGAACCCAGATCTAGCCTCCCTTCAATCTTGTTTTGACTCCGTTGACTCTTGGTTGATGAACCACCGCCTTCTTCTCAAACCCTGCTAAAACTATTGCGGCATGGATTACCAGGCATCCCTTGCAACCTTCTCTGGCACCATCCTTGAGAGGCACTTCTCTAGTTTTAGTTGACTTTTACAAATATGTAGGGTTTACCCTCAATGTTCCTAGGTTACATCAGTAGTTAGGTCTAGCTTTCTGGCTCTCTGTCTAATCAGAGCTGTCCTTAGCTAAGTGAAGACTCTTGTGCAACTCTTCTTTAAGTACTAATAGCAACCTGTCTTGATTACTGTGATGTTATTTATTTATTTATTGCATTTATATCCCACATTTTCCCACACATTTGCAGGCTCAGTGTGGCTTACATTGCTCCGTCATGGTATCACCATGATTGAATAACATATACAATTAGTAATTACATAAGAAACATGGGAAATATAGTGTATAAAAGTAACATGTATAGAGGGAATGTTATCTATTCCAGCCTCCCTGCCCAACTTTTGAAAAACCGTTGCAGAATACCAACATTAGATTATTAACCCACGCACATCATTCCAGCCCTATCCCCCCACCCCCCACCTCTTGGCCCATCATTACTGGATCCTTACTTTCTTTGGGATTCAGCATAAGATCTTGACACCATCCCAGAAGGCACTCTCCAGAGCCTCCTCCCCCACTATTTGGCCTCTCTGATCATCCCATTCACCCCCCACTCAAAACTTCGCTCCACCTCAGAGCATCATCTTGTCATTCATTTCATCTATTGCACATAATTTTTAATTTATCACCCCTATTCTATGGAATGCCCTACCCACTTCATTAAACACTGAACAATCAGAAATTGAGGGGTCCTTTTACCAAGCTGTGGTAAAACGTGCCCTTCGGTAGTGGTGGGGGCTGTTTTTCCCATGCACCAGGGCCCTTTTTACCATAGCAGGTATAAAGCCCCTAAAAATAAAATGGCCATATGATAAGATTACTCTGACCACATGGCCATGCAGTGGGGAGCACTTACCGCCACCCACTGAGGTAGCAGTAAGGGCTCCTGCAGTAACCCGGTGGTAAAAATAACAAAAATATTTTCCAGCATGCCAGAAATGATGCATGCTTGAGGTGGAACTACCAACAGCAGACACGTTGAGCCGGTGATAGTTCCTGGTTGCCAAGCGGCAACCCTTTCGTATTAGGGCACTTAGAGCCCTGTTAAAGACGCACTTGTTTTCCCAGGCTTTCAAGGGGGGAGGAGGGGATTCCCTGGTGCAGTAAGTCTCAGGTAGCTTGGCAACCTTATTCTTCTCTTTCTGCCTTTCTACTTATTTTTATAGGTCCTTTTCTGCTATGTTGCTACTCATTAATTTTGTAAACCACTTTGCTTGTCATGACAGAAGGGCAGATTTATCAAGGTATCTAATAAACATCGATATTCAAAGCAATTTAAACAGCCAGAAATGGCTAACCAGGCATATTCAGCGGCCATGAACCAGATAGTGCTGCTGAATATGCCCGGTTAGTGGTAAAGTCAAAACAGGCTATTTTGTGGGCGTTCCAGAGATGGAGTTGGCAGTTACATGGTTAAATGTCAATATTCAGCGCTTAATTGTATAAAGTAACTGCATAAATAGGTCCACATATTACACAGTACTATCTTTATGCAGTTCACCTTATGCAGTTAAGTGCTAAAAATTGCACCTAATCGCCTAAATTTTAACTGCTGGATATTTAATGCGAGTGCCCAAACATGAGCCGACATTGAATATCTGGGGATAAAGCCAGTGGTGGCCAAAAGATGTTGATGTTGGCCGGCTGAATATGTACCCTAATGTTAGCTTTTTAAGATCCTTGATATATAGTAGACAGACCATATATAAGGTCAATTTATCAATGAGAATTGAAATTCATTAAATATCCTTATTCATCATTAAAGCCTAATGGGGTCTTTTACTAAGCCATGGTAGCATTCTTAGCTTGCAGTAGAAATCAGCTGGTGGTAAATGCCAAGATGCCCATAGAAATATAATGGGTGTCTCGGCTTTTATTGCCAGTTGATTTCTACCGCGAGCTAAAAATGTTACCACGGCTTAGTAAAAGATCTTTTATGCGACACAGGGGGCCAACATGTTTGCTAGGAAAACACAATAAATCACTTCATCATACGTACTCCCGGCACCTTGAAAAAAAGCCCTTCTCCCAGACATGGTAAAAACTGGCCCGTCGCACGCCAAAAACACACGCCCACACTACCACAGGCCACTTTTGCCATGACTTAGTAAAAGGACCCCTGGATAAATTGTCTAAGTCATTAAGGGGGTCTTTTACTAAAGGTTAGCTCCCATTATGTGCAGTAGGTCTCTTTTAGTAGATGACCCCCCTAAAAGAGAAATCCTCAATGGGAAGGAAATTAAATAGATATGAATGCAATATCAAAATAAGCTGCAAAAATAGCTGAACTCCAAATAATTCTCTTGTTTAAATGAAACCAATAATTGGCTTATTGATTCATAGAATCTGAATAATCTCAAATACTGCAGGAAATACCAGTATATAACTCTTGGCTTGTGAATCATTCAAGTTAGGAATGAGTAACTCCTGGAAAATGCAGAAAGCAAAAGCTGTTTGAACACCAACCCGTAATTCCTTCAATCTACAGTAAGAAGTTTCTCCAGCTTTTAAAAATAGTGTGACATTTAATTTTAAATTCCCCTGGATTTGTGGAGGCTTTGCTATGAAGTCATGCACAACGCTATGTTAAGATACATCAGGAAACAACTGCAAATTCAAAATTAAAAGGATTTATCATACTACTTTGAGTCATAAATTGTACTCCCAGATGGTTCTACCAAGAGAGATTCTCATAATCTGGGATCAAAGCGTGTCACTATATCAAATTTGAAAAATAAACAGTGGGTTTTCTGAAAGATGAAAGCAAAAATGCATGCTGCTCACTATGAAAAATGTTTAATGACAAAACAGCTTTAAATCTTAAATTCAGATTTCCTGTTCTATTAAAGTATACTCAAGCTAGTGGCTTTTGGCACTTTGAATGTTTTATGTTCTGTTTCTTCAAAAATATATACTTTACAACTGTGCTTCTCCGAGTAAACAAATTAATAAACTCAAATTATATATATATACAGAGAGAGAAAAGCACTTTCAGGCATACTAGCAAGATTTCACCACATATGTTCAGCATACTATTACCATGACTAAAAATATGTTGCACTGAGTATTAATGTAAAAGATTTTTTTTTTCATATACTGTATTTGCATCACTTCTTCCTGGATTTTTTTTTAATGTGCTTTTCCCTCTCCTGCTATCTCCCATACTGAGAGCTGCAAACCAGCCTCCTCATCCCCTCTCCCCTATCTCCAGTTCAACAGCACTCTATTAAAATTTTAATTCCCTATCTTCAATCAAAGAGCCTCTTCTTGAAAACTATCTCCCATTGTGCCTATTGAATCTCCCACTGCCTCTGTGAGCTAAATATGAGTGAGAAAACTGTCAATATAGTAAATGTCACGTTATGATAATAAAGTAATGGCCTTTAGTTGCAATCCAAAGTTGTGTTTGACTCAGTTGTTGGTAGTATTGGTATTTGATAGGGAAAAGAGGGTGACGAGAGAGAGAGGAAGATTAATATATAGAGAAAATAGAGGCACATTTATGTTATGCTCCAGTTTTAACACTTAGGGGCCCTTTACAAAGCGGCAGTAAGACCAGTGTGGGCCAACACAGGCATCAGCTGTAGTTCCAGCCCTAGAGTGCGCTATTTTCCACGCTAGAGAAAATAAGGCTGTAATTTTTAGTGCAGCGCTAAGCCAATGGTAATCAGGCTGCACTGTGTGCTACCCAGTTACCGCTGGGTTAGCATGGGATCCCTTATTGTCACCTAAGTGGGTGGTGGTAAGTGCTCCCCCTCGCATGGTCACACAGTAAGAGCAATCTTACCATATAGCCATAGTTATTTTTGTCCTTTTTTACCCATTGTGGTAAAAAAAGGTTGCAATACATGCCAAAAATGGCCCCCACCGCTAGCATAGGGCCCCTTTTTACCACAGCTTGGTGAAAGGACCCCTTAGAGAGCAATTTCGTAAAGTGTACCTATTTTTAAGCATCTAGAGGATGCCTATTAGAAGCTTGTTCTATAAAGAAAAGTAGGTGCCTACTTTCATTTCTAGAATAGGCTTCACATTGGTGCTTTCTGAGTGCCTTAATCTAGCATTTCTCTCCATGTGTCAAGTTAACTGTTAGCACAAACCTGCACTAACAATACACACTAATTCCCACATTAAGGGGTAAATTCAAAAAAGTTTGACTAAACTTAAACACCAAACATATGGGTGCTAAATGGCAATTATATAACGAGAGCTCCGCATGCAACTGACTTTATAGAAATATTAGCATAAGCCTGCATTTTCATGCCTAATTATGGACACAAGCACTTGTGTCAGATAAAAGGCTAGTATTAATGCTAGCATCTAAGTACTGGTAATTAGACATGTAAATGGCAGTATTCCATAATATCATGCTTAATTCTTTGGCATGTCCCTAATCCACCCATGGCTCTGGTAGGTCCATGCTCCCCATGGAGCTGTATACCATGGAAATTAGGGTACTCCATTTATAGAATAGGGGTATAAGTCAGTTACGCATCTAACAACAAATTATTGCCAATTAGAGCTTGTGAAAGCCAATTATTGTTAGTTAAAGTCAACTAAGGGGCCCTTTTACCAAGCCGCGGTAGGGCTACCATGGGCTTGGCATGTGGTGATTTGGTCCTTCTGCCGAGCTACCGCGGGAGCCCAGGGATAGTGTTGACTCCCACTTCTCAAGGCAGGTCATCCTCACTATGTGCATCCATTCTTAAGTAGCAGATTTGTCTTAATTTGAGTGAACTTTGGAAGAATATCTATATATGCCAATCTATAGACTCCTGAGGCAGGCCTTCTGGCCGAAACACAGTTGTCTGTGTCGAGTCATTTAATAAAGTGGTTCTTTAAAATTTATCTCCCATTTTCCTGGAGTCATTGGTCCATTTCCCACTCTTTTTCTGTGTTGACTCCCACTGTGCGACATTTCTGTCACCAAAAAATTAAAAAAAAATTTTTATGCTGGGGGTTACCCAGAGGTAATCGGGCAGTGCCACACTCTGTCCAGTTGCCACCAGGTTAGTGCAGTAGCCCTTACTACCTCATATTTAGGATGTGGTAAAGGATCCCCCGAAAATGGCTGAACAGCAAGTGTTACACTTACCGCACTGTCATTTCCATTTTTTTAAGTCCTTTTACCAGCAGCGATAAAAAGAGGCCTCAACGTGCAGCAAACCCGCACACCACCTCAGGGGTCCATTTACCACCGTTTGGTTACTTGAATGCAAGATCTATTAAGCAAAAAACTGTCTTAATGTAGTATTTGTTAAGTGTAGAAAAGTTTGATATGTTATGTGTGTTAGAATCTCGGCTTTTGCAGTTGGATATTGTAGCTTTGAGGCAATGTTGTCCTGCAGGGTATAAATGGGAATGAGCATGTCGGTATAGGAGAAGGGGGTGGGGTGGTGATTTTCTTTAAGGAAAATCTGAATTTTCAGTTTGTTTATGCTGAAGTGAATGAGTGTGGGGAGTGTGATGTGATTAAGAGCATATATTTAGTTTTTTGTTTAGTTTATTTTCCCCCTGGACTAGTTGTTGCTGACTGTTCTTTCTTACTGCACATTTACAGATTTTACTAAGTCTGTTAGGGGATTCTAATTTGCCCCTGATGCTGAGGCTTTTTTTGAATGAGAACACCTGTTATTTCATCTGCTGGATGCGATTTCATTGACTCAAATCATAAATGAAGATACTCATTCGGCAGGGCATGTTCTGATATGATTTTTTTTAGTCCTGCATTACTGGCTGGTTAGTTTATTCACCCAATAATTAATTCTGTTGTTTGTTCAGATCATTTGCTTATTTCTTTTGAATTGTGTCTACAGAATGTGCAGAAGGGTGCTAGTGTTAATGATAGGAGGATAGAAGTTCGCTCAAATTTTGAGGTAGCTTAGTTATGGAAAGTGAGGTCCCCCAAGCTGAAGTCTGATGAAGCAGTAGATCTATGGATTGTTACATTAGATCAGTCATTGAATGTTGTAGGGCCAAAGAAACAGGTGAGAGTAAAAGGTGATTATTGATCGTGTCCTTAGCGAACTTCTGCAATTGTACAGATAAGGCATGAGTTGAGACAAGCAGAGTGGAAATGACGTAAGTCAAGGGATGTTGATGATTATGACTTTTACAAGATTTATTTGCTTGAATATGTAGTTTGTGTGAAGATGAGAGAAATATGTATTTTCAGCAGAGAATTGAGGGAGCTTTAAATAGACCTAGAAAATTATATCAAACTGTGAAATTTTTGTTACATGGCTTTAAAACAATGGATAGTGATGTAGGAATGGATGCGGAGTTATTTGCTACATTTTTATTGGGGAAGATGTATAAACTAAAGGAGGTGATGGATTTATACAAAAAGGGTTGGTGGCACCTTGGCACTCTCCTTTCATCACAACACATTCTATATATACTCACACCTGACGCATTATCTGAGAAGAAAAATGGAATTTATTATGACTGCATCATTCTATTACTTACATATGTGAAGTCATTTACAATATCATGCAAATATATACATGCATGCAATTAACAATATCCAACAATAAATTTAAAATGAATTGGAGAACATTGTTCTTCACTCAATGTGTAATTAAACTCTGGAATTCATTGCCAGAGAATGTGGTAATGCTTAGCGGGGTTTAAAAAATATTTGGACGGCTTCCTAAAGGAAAAGTTCATAGACCATTATTAAAATGACTTTGGGAAAATCCACTGCTTATTTCTGGGATAAGCAGCATAAAATGTATTGAACTTTTGGGGGATTTTGTCAGGCATTTGTGACCTGGATTGGTCACTGTTGGAAACAGGATACTGGGCTTGATGGATCTTCGGTCTGTCCCAGTGTGGCAATACTTATGTACTTATATGTACCGCAATGTTTGGTTTTTGGGTCAACTCTTTTTCATGGTTTAGTAAGCAATATTACTGAAGGGCTGTCTGAAAAGAGTTGCCTCTTTGCGGATGATACCAAAATCTGCAATAGGGTAGACACCCCTGTTGGTGTGCATAACATAAGGAAGCCCCTAGCAAAGCTTAAGGAATGGTACATAATTTGGCAGCTAAGATTTAATCAATACAAAAGAGGCAGGTATGATCCACAGCCAGTATTAGCAAAAGTAGAAAATGAATCATAGGAGATAAATAGAGCATATTTTTTTTTAAATCAAAAATAGCCCAATGTGGCCACATTTTGCCTATTGCAGACGGCTTCAGGGGCAGTGACTAAAGGCGTTTCTGACAACACACTTCTCCTTACTAGAGAAAAAGAATGCTGGCAACAACCATGGTACTGTTCTCTACAGGACAGCTATGAATGTTACATTGGGCTATTTTTTAACCCTAGAACGCATGACGTTAAAAATATACATATTAACGTCATGGGGGCCTTTTAGGCCCCCATGCACATAATGTAGAAAAACACACTTAAATAACTTTCACAAGTTTATTTCAAAATTGCTCAATAAAATATGAATAGTGGACAACATTTTAATTATAATTTTTCACAGAAAACACCCAAAAATCTTTTTTTTCCCAAATTTCACGCAAAGACATGAAAACACACAAAAATGCATAGAAATCTATAGCAAACTAGCTGCAGCTACATTTTTATTCTAACTTTCTTTTCTATTATATTAGTCTTCCAAACAATTCTGACATGTTATTTTTTCAGAAGAGTGTTCTTTGCAAACAGTTTCCTTACAAGTGGAACAATATCGCTCAGTTTTCCTCTCTATGTTTCTTGGACACATGAAACAACGCTTTCGTTTTCTTTCTCCTGGCTCTGGAGTAATCTGAAACTGTACGCCACACCGTTTCATTGCTTCTTTAGTTTTCTTTGGCAAGCATTTCAAGTCGCTTCGCTCTATCATGTGAGGTATTACAAGTTCATGACAAAGGTCCTTCAAGAATAAGCGTCTCCTGTCCTTCCTCTGTGCATGAAATTCAGGATGAGTTTCTGTATAAATAATGAATGAATTTAGGGCTGCTACATCAAGCATATTTGAAAATAGTACTACAGGCCATCGTTTTGTTTGCCTCTTACACGAATATTCTCCCACCATCTCATCCATTTTATCTACACCTCCTTTTGTTGCATTGTAATGCAGGATGATTTCTGGTTTCAATTTTTGGTTATTGCTGTCAACACTGCAATCGTGATGCATGGTACTGAGTAAAATTACAGATTTCTCTTTCTTTGCCTTGTAAGATACCAAAGTCGCTTTGTTATTGAATCCAAAGACACTCTCATAAAGTGCTCGCTGACGATTGTGTTTGAGTGCTGCTGGAATTTCTCGTCTGTTTTGCTTTATAGTACCAACAAGTGTAATAGCTTTTGCAAGCAGAAAATTGCCTAGTTCAACATTGGTGAAATAATTGTCCATGGTGATGTTTCTACCTGAATTGAATATTGGAACAGCAAGAGTTTTGACTATTTCAGACCCCAGATCCTTCTGTACTGGTGCACCAACCTCTTTGCCACAGTAGATTACGCCATTTATGCCATAATAATTTGCAGAATCACACATCCAGAAGATTTTTATACCGTACTTGGCTGGTTTGCTGGGCATGTATTGTATGAATTTGCAGCGTCCTCTGAACGGTACAAGTTGCTCATCTACAGTAACATTAGTACTAGGATTGTAAAGTTTTGTGCAATTTTTGATAAATATGTTCCAGATATAACTGATAGGGGCTAATTTGTCTGTTTCAAACCTCGCTGCACGAGTTCGCTTATCATCAAAGCGAATGATCCTTCTAATTTCCTCATATCTGCCCACTGACATTGTCGCCTTATAGTGTGGATCAGAAAGTGGGTCCAGAAATAATTCTCGTATTGGGACATCATACGATTTTTGACTCCCTGCCAGCAGGAAAAGTCCAATATATGCATAAAGTTCCTCTTTTGAGATATTTTTCCAGGACTTATTTTTTGCTGAAGCGATACGTCTTCCTTCTAGGTTTGAACATAATAGGACCTCTTCTGCAATATTGTCAGAAAAATAAGTACAGAATACATCTTTAGGGGTAAAGTAACTGGGACTTCCCACAGCTCCTTGAGCCTGTCTCACAATATTGTGTATTGGAGTACGTCCGACTAATGTAGGATTACTGTCCCAAAAAACATTCGTTTTGGATGTTCTACTTATCACATCTTGAGGATCCACTAGATTCACTTCTTCATCATCAGAAGAATCACTGGATGAGGATGTTTGATTAGCTGGTGGCAGATATTCTTCATCAGACAAAGATAGTTCACTTTCATCATCGCTTTGAAACATAATCGCTTCAATCTCTTGGTCAGTCAGACACTTGGAGGAAGACTGTGCCATTGCTGACTAGATGTTAGAAAATGAAACAGATTTCCTCTCAACAGCTTATCTTATCACAGGTCCTTCAGCAATTAGCTCACAGTGTATACTGTCCTCAGTGTTCAGAGGACCTGAGGTGATGTCATGGCCTTATCACTCCCTCCAAAAATCACATGACATCCTCACATGTTATTATCCACACCCTGGCCCCTCCACCAGCATTACTGAGTACAAATAAAGTAACTTGAGACACAAACACTTCTGAGAACATGATAAAAACAGCGGGGGCCTAAAAGGCCCCCAATTCGTACAGATGTAGTTTTCACCAAACAAGCATTGTTACACCATAATGCCTATGAAAAAAACTTATATGAACAACTGGATATGATCAACAATGACATACTTGAGTAATACCTTGAGTTTCAAAATTCTAACTAAAGTAATTTTGCAGATAATAGCAAAAATGTAAGCATGGGGGCCTAAAAGGCCCCCAATATGCGTTCTAGGGTTAATAAAAGTGCTCTACTTTATCTTCTGTGATCCATTTTCTTCTTTTCCAGCTAAGATTTAATGCAAAAATATGCAGGGCCATACATTTCTGTTGTAAAAACCTGAGGGAACAGAACACTTTAGGGGATGAAGAACTTTTGTGCATGAATGAGGAACAGTACTCGGGTATGATGTATGTGATGATATTAAGGTGGTCAAACAGGTAGGAAAAGTGACGGCAAAAACTAGAAGGATGCTTGAATGCATAGGGAGAGAAATGGCCAGTGGATAAAAGAGGTGTATAATTCTGAAGACTGTGGGCTTTGTTTACTAAGCAGTGTTATAGGTGCATTAATGTTTTTAATGCACGTTAACCATGTATGCGCGTATATATGGAGGAGTGGTCTAGTGGTTAGGGCGGTGGACTCTGGTCCTGGGGAACTGAGGAACTGAGTTCGATTCCCACTTCAGGCACAGCTCCTTGTGACTCTGAGCAAGTCACTTAACCCTCCATTGCCCCAGGTACAAATAAGTACCTGTATATGTAAGCCGCATTGAGCCTGCCATGAGTGGGAAAGCGCGGGGTACAAATGTAACTAAAATAAAATAAATAAATAACCATGTAAGTGCCTACAATATCCCTATAGACACCTACATGGTTAGTGTGTGTGCTAAGTGTAGGCATGCTAAAAACACCAATGCACCTTAGTAAACAGGGCCCTACATATTCAAAAAGATATAAACAGAATGGACTTGATCCAGAGGGTAGCTACTAAGATGGTCAATGATCTTCATCAAAAAAACATATGTGGACAGATTTAAAGATCTCAACATGTGTACTTTGGAAGAAAGGTGGGAGAGAGGAGATATGATAATATGAGACAAGGTAGAGGCAAAAAGAGTGGTGGAATTAAAAAAAGAGTAAAGTATATTCAGTAGGGCCCTTAGGATCAAGAGGATAGAAACTGAGCACAAACCAGCAGTGCAATTACTTTTGCACTTTTAAAAAGCATGGGGGAGGTAACGTGCACACAATGGCAGATATAACCTTACAAACACAAGAATTGAGGAAGTAACTTATAGCTGAAGTTACAAGTCTAACCACCTTACTGGGCAGTCTGGGTGGACCAAGTTTTTATTTTTCTCCTTTCAGTTATGTTACTTTAAGACCTACTGGTTTGATTGGCTTTATACAAGGTATAAAATTCAATCACACTTATTTATGTCATCATTCATGTGGAATTCTGCACAATCATTCAAGAAGTCTTTGAAAGTCAAAAGATGGTATGATTGTTTTTTTTGTTTGTTTGTTTTGGAGGGGAGAGGGTGAGATGACTGTCTACCCCGGCCCACATTACTTCTGGGTAAGTCACAAATGAATTGAAAGAATAATACTTTGCTACACGTAGGTATCTCTGTTTTACTTCACCCTCTTAATTGTCCTTTCTCCAGCTAAACAGTTCCTGTAATTCATTCTAGTTGTAGATCTGTTGTGTTGTTATTTGTTGCAATCCACTGTGCTTAAAACCCATTAACTGAATGATTTACATATATGAGGTCTTATAATTTGCCATGCAACTTAGAATATTCTGCCAAAAATTCAACAAGGGTCTATTTAAGATGATTAACTGCACATAAAAATGCAAAAAGTATAAAAATGTCTTTTTTCTTCTCAGTTCATAGAGAATTTCTGAAGTTTTATTTTTTGAAAATGACATCAAAGTGCATAATTTCAATTCTCTTGAGTGTCTCTCTATGCAATGCTATCACCAGCTGTGATCACAGATTTTGAAAAAGAAAACTGAAAGATTACAGTAGTTTTTCATCGTTTGCTATTTCCCTCATAAAATGTTTTCATGTATTTCTTTCTACATGAGCACCGAATACAGTTTAAAGATTTTTTTTTATTTTGTTTCATTTGTCCCACTATCACCCATTAACCTGTGCTTTCTTATAACTATAATTTACTGCCACTATGATTGGCCAAAGTTTATATCTCCTTCAGCTTCTTGAAGAAAATAATATAACAGGCAGAAGTATATCCAAAAGATGTATGCCAGTAGTCTCTAAGGGCACCTTTTACAAAGATACGCTAGCGTTTTTAGTGTGCATTAAAAATTAGCATGCGCTCAATGCTAAGACACCCATTATATTCCTATGGGCATCTTAGCATCTAGTGCATGTGAATTTTGAGCATGGGCTAAAACCACTTGCAAGCCTTTGTGAAAGACCCTTAAGATCTGAACAGTGATGGGATCTTTGCCTTATGAAAGTGCAAACTCATTTTGGAGTAGTCTGTACTACTAAAGTCAATAGCGGCATGTGGAACAGCACAAATGATTTCCCATGCCTCCAAACTAAAAGGAAGGATCCTGGAGCTGACAAGAATAATGTCCCAGAAAGCACACAGACAGACGGTCTGCAAGATCCAGAACACCAAAAAAGAAGAGCAGACCCATGTAATAAAGTCAAACAAAAATGTATACACAGATAAATAAACATAGCATACAATTCTCCTCTAACTGCCCATCATGGCCATCTCTCTCTCTCTCTCTCTCTCTCTCTCTCTCTCTCTCTCTCTCTCTCTCTCTCTCAGGGGCTCAACAAATTATACACTCAATCAATCAATCAATAAATAAATACATACATAAAAGGCCATCAGGTAATGTTATATAACAGAGAACATTTAGGGACCTTGTTTACTAAGGTGCATTAGCATTTTTAGCATGTGCTAGAAATTAGCACATGCTAAACGCTAGAGACACCTATATATATTCCTAAGGGTGGAACTAGCATTTAGTGCACGCTAATCATAAGCACATACTAAAAACGCTAGTGCACCTCTAGCACGGCTTAGTAAACAGAGCCCTTAAAAATTTGTATACCTAATAAAAACCTAAGAACAGCGATAATTTAAATGTCAATATAAAATAGACAAGCAACACATACCCAACAGGAACAAATACAATGTTTTCCATATCTGGTTGATGCTAAGAAAATGCACAAAAATAAATAGTTATATAAATTAAGAGCTCCCTCATAGCAGCCTAACAAACTAACATCAAATGTCCCATTGATGTTCCAAATAAAGAAATCCGAAATAATTACTCACCAGAGCAATCTACAAAGTACAACTCACAAACAGCGATACTGATTCTCTTTAAATACCTGCAGCCTGTCACACATGCTGTGTCAATATTGTGGTCAGTGTCCTTATATCACTTCTTTCCTCTGCACATCAAACTTAATTTCATCCAAAATAGTAATATTATGCTACACCTTCCATAACAATTAGGTTAAAATGAAAAAAATCATTCATAAAATCCAATAAAACAGTGAACACAACCCTCCCCCCCCCCCCCCCCCCCCCCGTTTACTAAGCCGCGCTAGAGGCTGCCACACAGCAAAACCAACATAGCCCATACAAAGTGTTTTTAAAGCAATCTATAGCATTTTAAAAATGTCAAAAATGCAGTGATTCAGTTAATTGGAATATGGACTTTCATATGACATTTTGGACTGATCATACAGCCTTTAAAAGTAACCTCCTCTGTTTACTAAGCTGCACTGTGTCGACATTAGCACATATCAGCTGCTAGCACAGCTTAGTAAACAGAGGGGGTGGGGGTTACTTTTAAAGGCTGTATGATCAGTCCAAAATGCTGAAAAATCAAACATGCCCCAGAGTGAAAATAGAAGGTAGCATATGAAAGTCCATATTCCAATTAGCTCCCCCCCCCCCCCCCCCCCCCCATTTACAGAGCCACATGGCATTGCAATGTGGGGGTAAGAAAATTCACAACTTGAGCAGGAAGAAGATTCCACATTCCAATGACATCACTATGTTCCAGCTCATGGATTAATGAGACAAAGTCAACATGGATTTAGTGAAGGGAAATCTTGCCTTACCAATCTATTACATTTCTTTGAAAGGGTGAACAAACATGCGGATAAAGGAGAACCGGTTGATATTGTGTATCTGGATTTTCAATAGGCATTTGACAAAGTACCTCATGAAAGACTCCAGAGGAAATTGGAGAGTCATGGGATAGGAGATAGTGTCCTATTGTGGATTAAAAACTGGTTAAAGAATAGAAAACAGAGAGTAGGGTTAAATGGTCAGTATTCTCAATGGAGAAAGGTAAATAGTGGGGTTCCCAGGGGTCTGTGCTGGGACCGCTGTTTTTTAACATATTTATAAATAATCTAGAGAGGTAATTAAATTTGCTGACAACACAAAGTTATTCAAAGTTATTAAATCGCAAGTGGATTGTGAAAAATTACTAGAGGACCTTACGAGACTGGGAGACTGGGCGTCTAAATGACAGATGACGTTTAATATGAACAATCGCAAAGTTATGCATGTGGGAAAGAGGAACCTGAACTATAGCTACGTAATGCAAGGTTCCACTTTAGGAGTCACTGACCAAGAAGGGGATCTCGGCGTCGTTGTTTATGATACATTGAAATCCTCGAATTCACCACTAAACCTTCTCCTCCCCTTCATCCTATCTCCCACTCCCTCAACAAATCAACCCAGGCCTCCTTCTCCTCTTTTCCTGATATCACCGAAGAGGAAACCGCCCATCTTCTCTCCTCCTCGAAATGCACCACCTGTTCCTCAGACCCCATCCCCACCAACTTACTTACCACCATCTCTCCCACTATCACCCCTCCCATCTGTCATATCCTCAACCTCTCTCTCTCCACCGCAACTGTCCCTGACACCTTCAAGCATGCTGTTATCACACCTCTCCTCAAAAAACCTTCACTTGACCCTACTTGTCCCTCCAACTACCGCCCCATCTCCCTCTTACCCTTCCTCTCCAAAATACTTGAACGCGCCGTTCACAGCCGTTGCATTGATTTTCTCGCCTCTCATACCATCCTCGATCCGCTTCAATCTGGCTTTCGCCCACTTCACTCGACAGAAACGGCATTATCCAAAGTCTGTAATGACCTGTTCCTCGCCAAATCCAAAGGTCATTACTCCATCCTCATTCTCCTCGACCTAGCCGCCGCTTTTGACACTGTCAATCACAACTTACTTCTTGACACACTGTCCTCTTTTGGGTTCCAGGGCTCTGTCCTCTCCTGGTTCTCCTCTTATCTCTCCCATCGTACCTTCAGAGTACACTCTCATGGTTCTTCCTCCACACCTATCCCACTCTCTGTTGGAGTCCCTCAGGGTTCTGTCCTTGGACCCCTTCTTTTCTCCATCTACACCTCTTCCCTGGGCTCCCTGATCTCATCTCCTGGCTTCCAGTATCATCTCTATGCTGACGACACCCAGCTTTATCTCTCTCCACACCTGACATCACTGCGGAAACCCAGGCCAAAGTTTCGGCCTGCTTATCCGACATTGCTGCATGGATGTCCAACCGCCACCTGAAACTGAACATGGCCAAGACCGAACTTCTTGTCTTCCCACCCAAACCCACTTCCCTTCTACCTCCACTCTCTATTTCGGTTGATAACACCCTCATCGTTCCCGTCTCATCTGCCCGCAACCTCGGTGTCATCTTTGACTCCTCCCTCTCCTTCTCTGCGCATATCCAACAGATAGCCAAGACCTGTCACTTCTTCCTCTATAACATTAGCAAAATCCGCCCTTTCCTCTCTGAGCACACCACCCGAACTCTCATCCACGCTCTCGTTACCTCTCGCCTTGACTACTGCAACCTACTCCTCACTGGTCTCCCACTTAGCCACCTATCCCCCCTTCAATTCGTTCAGAACTCTGCTGCACGTCTTATCTTCCACCTGAACCGATACACTCATATCACCCCTCTCCTCAAGTCACTTCATTGGCTTCCGATCAGGTACCGCATTCAATTCAAGCTTCTGCTACTAACCTACAAATGTACTCGATCTGCATCCCGTCCTTACCTCTCAACCCTCATCTCCCCTTACGTTCCTACCCGTAACCTCCGCTCTCAAGACAAATCCCTCCTTTCAGTACCCTTCTCCACCACCGCCAACTCCAGGCTCCGCCCTTTCTGTCTCGCCTCACCCAACGCGTGGAACAAACTCCCCGAGGCCATACGCCAGGCCCCCTCCCTGCCCATCTTCAAATCTCTGCTTAAAGCCCACCTCTTCAACGTCGCCTTCGGCACCTAACCTCTACACCTCTACCCAGGAAATCTAGACTGCCCAACTTGACATTTCGTTCTTTAGATTGTAAGCTCCTTTGAGCAGGGACCGTCCTTCTTTGTTTATTTTGTACAGCGCTGCGTAACCCTAGTAGCGCTCTAGAAATGTTAAGTAGTAGTAGTAGTAGTGGCAACTAAGAAAGCAAATAGAATGTTAGATATTATTAGGAAAGGAATGGAAAACAAAAGTGAGGATGTTGTAATGCCTTTGTCATCTTTGACTCCTCTCTCTCTCTCTCTCTCTCTCTCTTTCTTTGCACATATCTAACAGACTGCTAAAATCTGTAGTTTCTTTCTCTGTAATATCACCAATATGCATCCCTTCTTTTCTGACCACACTACTATAACCCTTATCCAACCTCTCATCACCACATACTTAGGCTACTGCAACTTGTTTCTCACTGGTATCCCACTAAGCCATCTCACTCCCCTTCAATCTGTTCAAAATTCTGCTGCATGATTTATATTCCACTAGTGTCACTACACTCATATTAGCCCTCTCCTCAAGTCACTTCATTGTCTCCCTATCCATTTCCGCATACAGTTCAAACTCCTCTTTCATTCACTTATCAGCTCCTCGGTACATTTCTACTCTTATCTCTTCCTACTCTCCTCCCTGAGAGCTCCGTTCATCAGGTATCTGTACCCTTCTCCTCCACTGAATACTCCAGACTCCATTCCTTTTAATTTGCTGTACCATATGCCTGAAATAGACTTCCTGAGTCAGTACGTCAAGCTCCATCTCTGGCCGTCTTAAATCTAGGCTAAAAGCCCACCTTTTTGAGGCTGCTTTTAACTCCTAACTCCTATTCACTTGTTCAGTACCCATGTATGTTTTATCTTTCCCACTTTAAGTAATTCCTTTATCCCTTATTTTTCCTGTTTGTCCGTCTTGATTAGATTGTAAGCTCTGTCGAGCGGGGACTATCTCTTACATGTTTAGTGTACAGTGTTGCGTACATCTAGTAGTGCTATAGAAATGGTAAGTAGTAATAGTAGTAGTAGTACTACAAAGAAATATTACAAAACATTAATCGGATATTCAACAAATAGCTACACGCTGTAGACGGCAGTGACATCCAAACGTTCTCCCATGTCTCCTGAAACTTCCTGCCAACAGGGTCTTGAAAATTATGCATGTATCTTTGTTGTTCTATTCTCATTTCAGACATTAATAGTGTATGCCAGCATTTCAGTGTTGACCCTGTAGAAAAAAGCCCAGATCAAGTCAGCCTTCTGAAGCGGCCTCCCCTGCGGTACATTGAATTGCTGCAAAAATTGTCATGCACCCTTTATAGTATCCAGTTGCTGCCAGCGACCATCAAGGAAAAAGTTTTTAGAAGTGTCAGGTACAAAACCACCTAACATTTAGAGCACATAGGGCCAACTTTCTCCATTTCTCTACCAGATCCACCCTATTAATCTTGAAAACCATGAATCTAATATGTTTCATAAGTCAATTTATCCTTATTCAAATGGTACTGTAGGAGTACCTCCAGACAGTGCTGATAATGATGAAATTTAGCAACCAAAATCCTTGGCCTGGTAAATACCATCATGGTGGCGGCTTAGTCGATGCATCTGATCCAGTCGTGTGGGGCCCATCCCTTCCAGTATAGGGAGGTACGTTAATAACCAGGCCTCAAGTGTGGGTAAAATGCAGGAATCTGGAAAAAGTTCTGGAAAACTCAGAAATCTCAAGTTAGCAGAGCGGGAATGATTCTCCAATTCTTCCAGGCAGTCATAATGTTTGGCAGCCTGTGCCCTTAAGAGCTCTACCTCTCTCCGCAGTGTCCTGGTATCAGCTTCTACTGTGGAGACTCGTGTCTCCAATTCCATGGTGTGGCTGCTGATCTCAGAAAAGAGAGATTCAAAGTGAGTCATTTTTTTAAAGAAATTTGCTGCAATTGTGGCTCCAATACCTTTGAAATTGCAGATGTTTATTCCGCAAGGGCTGTTGCTGAAAATTGTGTGACCGCCATTCCTGTATTTTCTGTCATTTGCTCATCAGAGACTTTTGCTCGATCCGTTTCTTTGCGGGTGTTTTTACATGACATTTCCACTCCTGTGGATATTTCTCTATGTGATCTCCCACACAAATAGGGGATGTAGGGTGAATGAAAATCAATTAGTTTGTGCAGGTATTAGAGTGGGGAGCCTTGGAGCAGGTGGAGAATACGTCCTTACCCATTCATGACACCACTTGACTCCCCTTAATGGACATTAGAAAAACACTTAAATTGGGCACCTTCTCACATAGGTATCCTGTTATAAAATCAGACCATATCTGTTAAATGTTCTATTGTTGGTGCTTGACAAGATAGCTCACTTGAAATAAATCTTTCTTTGGTGTGATAAGTTTGGGCTTTAGTATACCAATCAGCTGGAAGAGATGAAGAAATTGGTCTGTAAAACTGAACTGCTTTGGCTGTCAGCACTCTGGCCCTAAGTTTCAATATTATCTAGCAAGGTAATTATAAAACAGTTGTTGATCAGGAGAAACATTTATTCTGAGAGAATTAATGTGGAGGTAATAGCCCCTGGGAATGCTTTACAAAGAACCTTGAGTGTAGTTAGCAACTTCAACAGTCAGCTTTTTATATAGTGTAAAACACTTAGTGGGGCATAATCGAATGGGGCGCCCAAGTTTTCCTGGGGCTGTCCTTGCAGGGCGGCTCCATGAAGGGGCAGGGAAACCCGTATTATTGAAACAAGATGAGCGTCCATCTTTTGTTTCGATAATACGGTTGGGAACGCCCAAATGTCCACATTTAGGTCGACCTTAGAGATGGTCGTCCCCGGTTTTCGGCGATAATGGAAACCAAGGACACCCATCTCAGAAACGACCAAATCCAAGCCCTTTGTTCATTGGAGGAGCCAGCATTCATAGTGCACTGGTCCCCCTTACATGCCAGGACACCAACCGGGCACCCTATGGGGCACTGCAGTGGACTTCATAAATTGTTCCCAGGTGCATAGCTCCCTTAACTTGTGTTCTGAGCCCCCCAAAACCCCACTCCCCACAACTGTACATCACTACCATAGCCCTTACAGGTGAAGGGGGGCACCTACATGTGGGTAAGGTGGGTTTGTGGTGGGTTTTGGAGGGCTCACATTTACCGCCACAAGTGTAACAGGTAGGGGAGGGATGGGCCTGGGTCCACCTGCCTGAAGTGCACTGCACCCACTAACACTGCTCCAGGGACCTACATACTGCTGTCAGGGAGCTGGGTATGATATTTGAATCTGGCATAGGGTTGGGAGGGGGTTGGTGACCACTTGGAAAGTAAGGGGAGGTAATCTCCGATTCCCTGCGGTGGTCATCTGGTCAGTTCAGGGCACCTTTTTGAGGCTTGGTCGCAAGAAAAAATGGACCAAGTAAAGTCGGCCAAGTGCTCGTCAGGGACGCCCTTTTTTTTTCCATTATCGGCGAGGACACCCATCTCTTAAGCACGCCCCAGTCCTGCCTTCGCTACGCTGCCGACATGCCCCCTTGAACTTTGATCATCCCCGCGATGGAAAGCAGTTGAGGGCACCCAAAATTGGCTTTCGATTATGCCGATTTGGGCGACCCTGAGAGAAGGACGCCCATCTCCCGATTTGTGTCAGAAGATGGGAGCCCTTCTCTTTTGAAAATAAGCCTGATAGTATCAAAACACTTTGATATTTGTATTTGATTTGAAAAGATAGTCTTTTTTGTCATCCAGATATTAGCCCAGCCATATTTGTTTATCAGAGCTTAATAAGGATAGCAATAGCATATTATCTACTAGAAAAGCAATGATAGCTAATGAATACTGAATAGATTCTTGATTCTGAAATTTTTTAAAAAACTTTTATTGCCCCAAATCTGTTAAAAAAACTAAAGAAAACTAGGCTACATTTTTCCCTGTCATCAGGGGAAAATGGAATTTTTAAGACACGAAGGGGACAGGGGGTAATTATATAACAAGGCATCTATATAAGAAGTTCAAAATGATACCTATTATATATAGGCAACATAAGCATCTATATTCCCTTATGAAACAGGCACCCAGAATCAGCCCCAACTGTGTGAAAATGACTATGCAGAAATTTACGCCTGCTCAATGAAAAGTATAAATATGGATTGCCATGGAAACGTGGGTCTCTGGCTGAGATTCCATCCTTCTAGCAAGTTTTCTCCTCCAGCTTTGCTTGTCCTGGTTGGGGCTCTACAAATAAGCAGTGTCTTTCCACTATCACAAGTCAGTTATTATGGAGAAGAAAAAGCCCCTCCGGAATAATTTTATAATACACCTCCCTTCAGAGGAGTCCCTGATAAGATCCCAGTACAAATAACATTCCCAGAGTAAGTTCAGCAGCAAACACAACTTGGTCCCAGGAAGGTTTGTTCCCCTGCAGGACTCTCCTCAAAGCTTTTATGTACCATTCAAAAGGGGTATGTTTGGAGCCTTTCGCTCTTTCCACTCTACCCTTTTAGAACCATGGGGAGGTCAGGGTCCTTCCCCTTTCACAAGTCCCTTGTATTCTGGGGAAATCCCCTCTCCCCCTTTTTGCCAGGTCAAAAGACTTTCACTCCCAGCTTCCTGAATCCTTGCTTCCAGGTTCATCTTGACTAATCTTTATTAACTCCAAAACATGGCTCTAGGAGCCACAATAGCTCAAATAATATCACAGTCCAAAAAGGAAAAATACAGCCCTGACACTCTCCTGCCTCTTAGTGTTCCTCTGTCTAGGCAGATCTCTCTCCTACCTCCACCAGAGCTGGGCAGCTACCTCCCTGTCAGTGTTTACTTTCTCACACTAGCCCGCCTGCCTGCCGCTGGCATAACTTAGCAAACTTAAAAAGGATTCTACAAAAATCTTTAATTCAAGGTAAAGAAAAGGAAAAAAGATCAAAAACTTAACTCCATGTTTTCCTCTGCTGTGTTGGAACCAATTCCTCCCAATTCACTTGGGCTGGTTCTTTCCACCTCCATCTTTGCTGGGACCACCTCAGCCTGAAAGTTTGTAAGTTGAACTCCATGTGCTCTGTCTCTTCCCCTTCCTGATATTTATCTTGCCCCCCCTACTTCCTCTTCTCTAGTTAGCCTAGGCACTGTTCCTAGCTCCAAAGGTCCCTCCTTCCTATGACAGACAGCTTTATGTCCAGGGAAACGTGATCCCTCCCATTTAGAAGCTGGTATTTTATAAAGATACATAGGAGCCAATGGTGCTCGTTTTTGAAGCAGGTGGATGTCTCAAAATGGCTCCCCAAAAAAGTCCATCTGCCAAAAACGTCCAAATCGCATTTTTCAAATGACAGAATTTGGACATTTGACACTACATTTAATCCAAATTGCAAGGAGGCATGTTGGAGATGTATTTTGGGTGGAATAAGGGCAGGCTCAAAATTGAGATGTCTTTCAGCTATAATGAAATGGGAAGAATCATCCAAGGCAAAAAAAAAGGGCATTTTTTTTCTAGACCTGTTTCAATCTCCCTCCTTCATCTTCCAGTGGTTACTGATCCCCCTCCCACCCCCCTAAGAAGTGAAAGTGACAGTGGATACCAGGCTTTATGACAGCTTCAAGTATTATGACCATTCCTAATAGGATAGCAAATTAAGTAGGCTAGTGGTCAGTGCATTGGACTTTGAACACCGGGGCACAGCTGTAACTACACTATTAAGAATCCATAGAGTTCACAATCATAAATCACCAAAAAAACTCTACAAAATTATTCTGTATCTCAAAGGATATTTTAAGACTTATAAACAACAAATAAAAGTGGAGAAAAAAGAGTAAACTAGGAAAACAACCTACTTGTAAGGCAACCACCTTCGTAAATGTAGGAAGTTCCTCAATATCATTAGAAAAAAAACTCCACTTTCAATGTAAAAACTGTCTAATAAATCCTCTGCCATTCAGCTCTTTTATTTCTGTACAAATATGTGAGCCCCCCAGGAACATAGAGATACCTACTGTACCTGAATGTATAAGAATGTAAGTGTGATGGCTATTGTAGTGGTGTACCCTTAGGTACAGTAGGTTTTTATCTGTTCCTGGAGGACTCACAATAACATATAACAGAATTAAAGTGGGATTTGTACCTGAATACCATTGTTCAAATCAGGGGCATAGCCAGACTTTGGTGGGTTCAGACCCCAAGGTGGGGGGGGCACATTTTAACCCCCCCCCCCCGGACCCGCCGACCCCCCCCCACCATTTGACACCCCCCCCCGCCACCACCATCACCACCACCACCACCTTTGACCCCTCCCCGCCATCGCCGCCAACCCTCCCCCGTGCAGGACGTCAGACTCATAGAAACAGAAGCCTTGCAGATCAGCAACGCGGCCGCGCCGGAGAAGAGGACTTCGGCTGGTGGGGGTTGGGGACCCCTGCCATCAAAGGTACCTGACGACGGTGGGTGGGGAGAGAGTTGGTGGCGGGAGGGGGGGGTCGAAGGGATTGGTAGCGGGAGGGCCAGGGCCAAATCTACGGGGGACCCTGCCCCTGTGGTCCTACGTAACTATGCCCCTGGTTCAAAGTGGACTGCACTGATCACTAGACTGCCCCTCTGTGTTACCATTTTTATACAAATAATGCCAGACAAAGGTTTTTGTGCCTGCTTTCTCGGCGTTCATATTTTGGATGTTTCATTTTTGAAAATGGCCGTTCATTTTGGACGTTTTCAGCAGAAGAACGTCCTTCTCATGTATTTTAAAACAGGAAATCCTGATGGTTTTTCCTGTTTGAAAATTATTGTGAGATGGAATTTTTTCTTTGAACATTATGACCAGGATGTCCCAAGGGAAGATATTTTATAAAATGACTTTTCATGTGTGTCTCTGAGGTCATGCAGTTTTATAGAAGCCCTTTTTTTCCTGTCTAAAACAGAGTTTACATGCAGAAAAAAATATAAAATTATATCCTTAACCCCATATTTACTAAACTGCTCTAGTGGCTGCCATGTGCTAATGCCAGCACTTTGAATGGACTGTGTCGGCACTGCCATGCAGCAGCCACTAGCGCGGCTTAGTAAACAGGAGGGTTAATAACTCATCATCATCATTTAATCCATACTCAACTTCTATTTTACAGGATATCATGAACATGTTACTGGATCAATAGCTGTTACTAATGCATTCTTCTCAGGGGGTCAGTTGCTGTTATAGCTTAAGCAAGTCTCTGTCTAATCCATATTTTTAAAAAAGGCTAATCTTTATAAATCCAATTCTGCCAGCTATCAGCCTATCTCTGCCCTGTCCTTCCTGAAAGTGAATCAATTATATTGAAAGAATTCTACAGGTTCATAGAGAGCTGCAATATTCTTGGCCTTTACCAATGCAGAATTCACACAGCACACAAAACATTTTTAATTTCTAGTCTAAGGGAATATTTTACTAAAGTATAGTAAAGTTTTGCATTTACTAAATAATTGCCAAAGATACTACCTGGTTACTGCAAATAGGCTTACCATATGTCCTCTTTTAAGAATTTTTAGGAAAATATCCTCTTTTCTTTTATGTACCTGTAACCCAGGCCTCAGCAACTCCAGCGGCAGCTAAGGTCATTCCACACCAGGTCACAGGGATAACCTCTACCTCCATTATACCACACTCACGCTCACTCTGCACTCCCCATTCAGCTTAGTTTTCTCAGTTTGAGCTTGGGAGTGGGTTAAGGTCCAGAATAGAGATCCGGGGCTTTTGGGAAAATTACGTGGGGCTTCTTTATCCACTCTCACCAGTCTCAGGAGCAAGAGTCCTCATACCCGCTGCCAAGAACCACACTACACTCCAAGAACATCGATTAAATGCAAACTCAGCTTTACTGAACTTTCTGAAACCAGCAGGTAAATCAATATCTTATAACTCCAAATGCACAGCATAACTCCTCCTGTCCATTCAAGACTGAGTATTGCAACTTCAACCCTCTTTTCCAAACTTGGTCTTCTTAGCAATTTCAGTATTTACATATTTACAGATACTCCTGTCCTTTATCCATCCCAGAGGCTGGTAATAATTCAAGGCTGCTCCTTTATTTCCTTGGTCGCAATCCACTTCCCTGAGGCACAGACCCTTTAGGCTGTCCTTCTTCCAGTGATGCACTTCTGGAGCTGCACCCTGGTCTTGAGCAGGTTTCCCCTCTCCAGGTTCCAGCTTCAGACTAGGGTCCCCTTACCCACCCTCAGTTCTGACACATTCACAGTTGCCACTTAATAGGGTAGCAACCATGCCTCAATTCAGCTTCATTGTATTTAGCAACTTTGGGATCCCCCTCTCCACCAAGGGTACCAGCAGGGGTGCAGGCAACCAAAGACCACTCTACCCCACAAGTAAAGACTTTTAATCTCTCTAAACTCTACCTCCTTTGCTAATCAAAACTTTCTCCCCATTTTTTTTCTGCTGCTTGTTTCCACAACACACCCCATGGGCTGGGCTTCCTTCCCTCCAAGGAATGTCCCACACTCTCCCCCCAGTAACTCTAAGGAAAAGCTGTCATCACTCAGTAATCCTCATATAATGGGGGATTACATACCTATAACCAAAACATCTACCCACATAATGAGAGAAATCATGTCTCTGGCCTATTAGTCAGTCTGGAACCCTGGGGATGATATATATAGAGAGAAAGACATTGCTGATCTCTCTGTTTCCCTGCTGGTTGAATCTTTTAAAGGAATTTTGTTTGTGCAGCTCAACTTTGAGTTTGGATTTTCTTCAGATTTTATATTTTTCAATGTGTATGGTAATGAAGAGAATTATGTTGCTATTGCTCAGATGACATGAAAATCATAATATATATATATATTTTTAATATCATGAATTCCATGGGGGAAATGTCCTAGTTATGATCTGCACATGTTGGGGGAGATTGCCTTTTGTAGATGCAAACCATATTTACATTTAACTCCTAAGAACTGCTATAATGTATTTAACAAAAGTCTGTGAGGGTCATGAATGCAGCATGTTACTTATACCACCATCATCCATCAGGTGTTTCCAAGTAAATATGATTGAGAATCATTGCCCTAGAAAGGGATTCTCAACCTAGTCCTCAAGACACACCTAGCCATCAGTTTTTCATGATACTCACAATAAAAATGTTTGAGAGAGATTTGTATGGAATGGAGATAAATGTGCATGTTCTCTCATATTCATTGTGGGTATATTGGAAACTTGATTGCCTAGGTGTGTCTTGAGGACTTGGTTGAAAACCTATGTCTTAGAGCCTCAGCAGCATTTAAAAAGCAAAACATGCAGATCTCCAAATGTATATCTTGGATGCACTTCTAGAAAACCTCACTCATTGGCCTTCAATCTCATTCATTGAGATGAAAAATCTCACTTTTGGCACCTCTGAACTAGGAGGGGAGATGGGGACATGAGCCTTGGCCCCTAGCCCCAGCCTTGCTTTTCATATGCCAACTGCTCTTTCTACTACTTGCCTGGCCTGGCACTACAAAATCTACTGCAGAGCAGGGAGCTCATCCCGATGCTCTGGCTGCTGGCATCTCATAGCTGCTAAAATCAGAGATAATCTACTTCCAGTTTTGTGTGTAATACACAAAGTATTTGTTCTCTACTTTCATCTCCTGTCTGATGCTGGTGGCCAGAGTAGTTGGAGTTAATGCAGGGGCTTCCTGTTCCGCAACAGATTTATTGGCACTAGGCCAGTGAAAGATATGAGCTGAGGTTTGGAGATGGGTCTGATACAGGGGATAGGAGGAAGGTGTTGGTGGTGGGAGAAGGAAGAGAAGGACATATATTGTTAGGAGGGGGAAGAGAAACATGGAGATATGCAGGGGAATGTGAAGATGGAGGGTTACAGAAATGGATGCTGGGGTTAAGCTGGAAGAAGTAGATAAGTACTGGAGAAGGAGATGAGTGAATGTTGGGAAGGTAGGGAGGGAAATATAGGAGAAAAGGTAAGGATAATGGCTGCGGGTGTGGGGGGGGGGGGAGATAGAGGGTTTCAAAGAGTGTGAGGGATAAAAGAATGTGGCATAGGTGAGAGAGGGTGGAAATAGGGGAAGTGAATTGGAACCTGAATAAGGCAGTAAGACATAAGTGGGGAGGGAATAAATACAAAAGAAGGTACAAGGGCTAGTGAGAAGATAAGAGGCAGAGATGGGGAGGCAATGAATACAAAAGGTAGAAATGGGAGACTGGAAAGTGGATAAAATTCAGGGAAAAGGAGGCTGGGGGCTGAATGAAAGAAGGATGGGAATGGAAGGTATCCTATTAAAGAATTTCCCTCACACTGGCTATTTGACATTTGCAGTTTTTGAAACTGGCGTATGGCCCCTCTCTCCAGGGAATTAATCATTTCCAATTCATTCTGACCTCTTGTTGGTTTTAACATTTCTTGGCTATACTTCCCATTGTTGGCTGCACCAATTAGGACCTAGGTTCCTGTTTGCTTTTTTTTTAACTGGCTAATCTCATTATGGCTTTCTTTCCTGGTCTGTGGTGCCCCTTTAACACCTCATATTTCTGTATATAAACACCTGAAAGAGAGAGAGAACAGAGAGAAAAGTTCAGACTATCTTTCAAAGCTTTCCCATAAATAAAGCTGCCCATGTACCTAACCAGATTTTAACAAATGGATCAATATACCAGGGTTATTTGCGTTCTTCAAATTATCTGGCACATGCAGCTTCCTCAACTACATTCCTCAACAGCATCCCCTTTTTACTCACTGGTAGGTATATCTGACCACAGATATGATTATCAGACCACAGTGAAAATGGGCATCTCAAGATCCTTAGTGTTGTCCTGTCTGTCTGATCTGCTCCTGTAGATCCCTTCCTGGTTGTTTTGGTGGGTCTGGTCTAATTCCTTTGGCTCCATGGTGCTTATCTGTTCTGCCCTTCATCTTCCAGTCAGGAGGATTCCTGGATGACTCATCTACAATATCTTTCTTGTTCACATCGATTCCAGCTGTTTCAGTAAATCTATAGTAGTCAAAATGTATTGCAGACAAGTCCCTCTAGGTCAGATCTCTGGGGCAGTAGCTCAGCAAAATATTCCTTTTCAACAGATGAGATTAGACACTGGTGTACAATTTACATGCTTTATCATCTAGGTGGATGATCCAGTATGGGCTTATACAGCCAGTGGTGTGCTGGAGCAGGCTCTTACAGGCTTGCAAGAGCCGGTTGTTAAGTTTTTAAGAATTTTGGGAGCCGGTTGTTAAAGTAGGGCCCTCCATGGCTACTTTAACAACTGGCTCCCAAATGTGGGCTTGGGCCCCCTGATGAATTATCTTTTACTTTGCTGGTGAGGATGCTGAGCCCTGCCAGCCAAGTAAATAGACCGCTGCTGCTCCCCGCTCCTTGTTTCCAGCTCTGGGCAGCAGGCTGGGACTTCTCGAGCATGTGAAAGAAGTTGCAGCATGCTGCTCAGAGCAAGACGTTGGGAGTGATGGCAGTCCATTTATTGGCTGCCAGCAAAGGTATGCCTAGTGTGCCCGCACGAAGGGAGGGAGGAGAGAGAGGCAAATGTTGCTCCCCCCCCCCCCCCCCCCCCCCGGCCACCCCGGGCCCTTCCAACTGCAGAGCTGGCTACGTCCGGAGAAAAAGCCTGTTGTTAAAAATTTACCAGCACACCCCTGTATACAGCCAATGTGTAGGCTATATCTATGTACAACTCAATCCAGGGTGCATTTCAAAAAGACAGTAAAGTTAGAGCTCTCAGCTTGTCTAATTCTTCATAGCACAACACACAGCCTAGGTACACTCTTATTCTCAGTTCAAACCCTGCTTTGCCCACTGATGTTCCTTGTGACACTGGACAAGTCCAATAGATGGGAAAATAACCTGTGTACTTTGTAATGCAACTTGACACTGATTTGGAAATATAATTAAATCCATAATTAAAAATCCAATTACTCAATGGAAGTCTCTACTAGCAATACTATCAGCCAGCTCCTATCTCAGTGCAGTGTCCTGCTTTCCTGATGTTTAAGACCTTTTAACATCCACCTCTTCTCTTTCTGCTGCCTCTACAGTTAGTCTGGCTTTTGTTTCATTCAACAGCAACTTTACAAATTGGTTTCTAGTGTTTAATTATCACATTACCCAGACTACACTTTTATGATTTTATGGTTTCCAGCATTACTTCATTTTCTACTAGGGCAGGACCCTCAAGAGCCACATTTCTCAGAATTATCATGAGGTCACTTCCTTTCTGACACCCATGTGCTCTCTTGAGCGCTCTAGTAGTGAACTGCTATGGATAACTTATGTGTATATTTATATATATTTTCAGTGATCATATCCTTTAAAGTCAAATTACTGAAAATACATGGATAAAGATATATAGATATATTTATTTCTGCTATTTCTGAGGTTAAACTTCAAGGGCTAATTTATCCATATATCAGTTGACTATCACTGCTGTACCCCAGGAATGCCCCCTTTTTGACATTTAGGGGGAAAATGTCTAAGTAGGCAACTCCTTTTAGGTGCCCTAATTACACATGGTGAGACCCTATTCTGTTCCAACATCTGGGCACCCCATATTCTGTTATAGAATACTTGTAAAACCTGGTATTGGCATGCCTGGTGGAACTGTGGGCACATAAACGTGGCAGTGGCTCGTAACACTATATTCTGTAAGTTATTCATATAATTGGGAACCTCGCCCATTGCCTGCTCATATTCTGTGGCTAGGGCTCTTCAGCTTGACGAAAAGACAGCTAAGGGGAGATATGATAGAGGTCTGTAAAATAATGAGTGGAGTGGAACGGATAGAAGTGAATCGCTTGTTTACTCTTTCCAAAAATACTAGGACTAGGGGGCACACAATGAAGCTATTAAGTAGTAAATTTAAAATGAATTGGAGAAAGGTTTTCTTCTCTCAATGTGCAATTAAACTCTGGAATTCAATGCCAGAGAATGTGGTAAAAGCAGTTTGTTTATCAGGGTTTTAAAAAGGTTTCTGTTTGTTGTTCAGTTTGGACATTCTCACTTATTTTAGAATAGGAATCCCTTACATTTTTCCTGTTCAAACATATATCTCTGAGATAGATATATTTTTGGATGTTGTGAGCAGGGCATCCCAGTTCTGTCTTGGACATTCTTTTGAAAATGCCCTTCTATGCACAGTTTTCTATGGTGCTGCTGGATTTCTCAACAACTTTTTGTGGAGGAGTGGCCTAGTGGTTAGGGTGGTGGACTTTGGTCCTGAGGAACTGAGTTCGATTCCTGGCACAAGCAGCTCCTTGTGACTCTGAGCAAGTCACTTAACCCTTCATGCCTGCCGTATTGAGCCTGCCATGAGTGGGAAAGCGCGGGGTACAAATGTAACAAAAATAAAAAAAAAATAGTCAGCAAATTAGAAAGAAAAGTGCTTATGAAGTCAGCACGAACTGCTGATCATGTAAGCACTTTTGAAAACTGACCTCCCTTTCTCTCTCTCTCTCTTATCTCTCTATCTCTCCTATGTATGTAGTACTGCTGAATTTATAAGCAGTTTTCAACACTGCGGATTACTCGCATGACTGACAGAAACAAGTATTACTGTCACAGTATTTGTGTGGTTCAAATCTTAACTGTCAAACATACAACAGTCAATTTTGTTCAGCAATACCATGCAATAACCTTGGGCATTGACCTGTAGGATACCACAGGAATGCATTCTATCACCTTTTAAGAAAAAAAAAAATAATATCTGCATCGAGCTTCTAACTCAGCTGTTTCAGCTGATGGATACAGAATTCTACATCTAGTTTGATGTTGTGAGGATACTTATATCCATTGAATCGGATCTTATTATAGCTTTGACAAAATTGACTACCTGTCTAACAGCAACTAAAGAATGGGTAAAACCCGACAAACTGTGTGAAACCCAATAAAACAGAGACTCGTTGGGCTCCTAATATAAGAAGCCAGGTACTTGATATTAAAATCTTTATTGAGAACTGTTAATTCTTCCTAAAATCACAGATAAGGAATAGTGGGATACTATTGGATTTATCACTTACTATGTTCCTTCAAGTTAATACAACCTTTTAAACCTGCTTCAATTACCTGCGCAAGTATGAAATCTCTCATTGAGAAAGTGAGTCTAATCACAGTGGTTCATGTCATAATATCATCATGCCTAGACCAATATACAGAATATTACAGTAGTCTAACCACAAAGATTTTGACACCAGCTCCAATTAATTTACAATGATGCATCACAGCTGATAGAGGACTGCAAGCAACGTAACCACATCAGACCCCCTCCTGCAAAAACTGCAACCTCCTGCATCAAATTTAAATTTCTGTCTCTGGGGAAATAGGCCAGAGTACCTAAAGATTTATGACCTCATAGGTCCTCCCAGGAGCATCTTTAATTATACCCTCACAAAAAAAAAAAAAAAAAAATCATGTGTATGACACCTGCCAGTAAGCCTTCTCAGGAGTAGGCCCATACTTTGGAACTAACTCCTCAAGTGGCTTTGCTTAGCAAGAGTAGTTCAATTTCAGGAGAAAGATGAAAGCCTGGCTCTTCTCCCAAACCTTGTATCATTGTGACAGCTTGACTAGCCAGTCATTCGCACCACATCAAGACTAGGTTGCTGCAACCTTCTGCAAGGAGTTGCACATACTCACTTCTCTTTTTCCCCAAAATGCATTTGCTTTACTCATCTGTCTGTCTATATGACCCAACTGTACATCTCATCAGCTGCCTTTTAAGATGTTTCATTATATTGTGCTGACTTTGTGAGTATCATATTTCTGATAGCTGAATATTCTACTGTGCTAATTTAATGCATTTGATACTAGTGGCAAGGTATATTACTGATAGAACTATAATTTAACGACTATTTCAACATTAATCTCATTGTTCTAATAGTATTTTTTGCTATATTAATGCTGCTTTTAGGGGTTACAGTCCAAAAATTTCATTTTTAATTTTGTGTGTCATTTATAGGATTTTACTTCAGGACATTTTTCCTTTTTGTTTCATTTTATTTTTAGTGCACGTTGTTTGCGCTTACTTTTAAAGCACTTACCAGTTCTATAGCTGGTATGAATACACATGACTAGTGGTGAACAGAAACACAGGTGAATTTCTGCATTCTAAAATTAACGCACATACTTGTACACTCTGCCCAAACTCCACCCACATGCATGCTCTTCAGTAAAGTACATACCATCAAATGATGGTACTATTTTTCCATTAATCAGTATTCTGTAAGAGGTCATGTATGATCGTATTAAGCTCTCTATCTATACCCTCAAAGTTTTTTAGTAAGTTCCATTGAACCCTGGTTTGTACTTCAGTATTCATATGAGACACACCCATGTCAAAATTATTAGCAATATGGAACTACTATGAACCACAGGATAGTTGTACTTAGCCATAGTTTGGTCCATTTTGTTTAGGAGAAATGTGATAACATATTAATTCAAAAAAGCTCCATAAATATAATAATAAAAATATATTAGCGTGCCCACTATGAATTCCAGTCATTTTTTTCTTTGTGTGAATTCAAGCCCTTAGGGTCTTTTTTCAATTACATTCAATCCTCAGAGTTATAATATTTTAATAGTAATGGAATTTTCACAGATATTTCTCTATTTGAAGTGCCAGATTTCTTAAATTCAAAGTAAAGCACCATATTATAATAATGATGAAACTAACACATTACAGTTACTATCCATCACTTATACAGAGCTTTTCAAAAACTGGAACATAAGACTTGATAAGAGAGCACATTATTATGTTAGTTGAAGTTTAAAAAACGTATAAGGAATATGATGAATCCCACCCATCAGAGATCCTAATGTAAAAATGTTAATTTCATTTTTTCTAAATATATGTATTTTCCTATGAAATTAATCTTTGTTTGATGTATTTCTGTTCCCAAGAAAACCCAGATTTGATCTGAGTTGTGTTATCAGAAAAGTTCAAAGTAATAACATCCGATCAATGGTTTTAATTTTTTCTTTAGGAAACATAGGGATGAATATTCAAAAGGGTTTATATACTTAGACATGATCACTAAACATGTAAACCCCTATCTGTGAATTTTCAGCAGCATGGATAGTGTTGTGGACAGAATTCCCTGGCATGGTGCATATAGTGGAAAAGCAACCAAGGCTGTCTAAAGTTAAATCAACTTTATTATAATTATCATAAAGTCCAATAGAGCTTTGAATATATTTTAAAACCTGTTTTGTCAATGGGCACTTCCTTCAGGGCCAAGTAGATGATTCATACAAGGACACTGGACATCATACCAATAGGGACCACCTAATCTAGGAAGACAGATTGGACACTAAGTTAGTGTGTGTGTATGGGGGGTTAAGAAGCTAAGGAAGCAGACAGATGGGGATTGGTAGGTGATGGAAGGATTAGTGAATAGGTAAGAGGTTAACTGAGTTGGTGATGATGAGTAAGAGGGTGGAAGGGGTGAAGGGTTGGAGGATTCCCAGACTCAGGCCACCTTATATGGGTAAGGTTCTTTGAATCACAATCCTGTGTCCTGGAGGCATCGAGTTGAGTCCTGCTTCTGTTGATCCCCAGATTTGGAATAACATTTTAAGCAGGGCCAGCATTAGGGGGTACAAACAGGGAACTTTTCCTGAGCCTCCATACTACACACATATCTCTCCCCTCCCCCTTTCACCTCTCATGAGATTGAGAGCTGCTAGGTCAACAGGTTTTCTTCATGAACCTCAAGTTCACGTTTTCTTCATGAACTTCAAGTGGCTGCACAGTACATTTGGAAGGCAATAAGAGGGGGAAGGGGATAAGGAAACTGCTGGGCATGGGGGTAGTGGAATGAGGGAATATGCTGAACCAGAGTACAGAGATGCCAAGGATGGCACATCCAGAAGAATGATATGTACCACCCCAATGAGTGAAGTATAAGGCCAATAAGTGTTGCAGCACCTTCTATATTTTGGTTTGCACTGAGTTCCACATTACATGCCAGTAATGAGAGGAGTAACCATTTCCATCTCTTGCTTACAGAATTTACAGATGTCAGTTGTGCCAGTTTTTCTATGCGTGTTGAAAGCTGCTGAAAGAAAGGATAGCTAACTTTCAAGAAGCCAATGGGTTACAGGACCCGAGGCAACGTGGCTTTACCAAAGGAAAATCCTGCCAAATGAATCTTATTGACTTCTTTGACTGGGTGACCAAAGAACTGGATGAAGGGCATGCGCTAGATGTAATCTACTTAGATTTCATCAAAGCTTTTGATACGATCCCCCACTGAAGACTCGTGAATAAGCTGATAGGGTTGAACTTAGGACCGAAAGTGGTGAACTGGATAAGAAACTGGTTGACCGACAGGTGGCAGAGGGTGGTGGTAAATGGAATCCACTCGGATGAAAGGAAGGTGAGCAGTGGAGTTCCTCAGGGGTCGGTGCTGGGGCCTATTCTGTTTAATATATTTGTGGTTTGCCTTTTTGCGGATGACATGAAAATAGCCAATAGAGTGGATACCCTGGAGGGAGTAGAAATGATGAGAAGGGATCTCTGAACGTTAGAAGAATGGTCAGGGGTCTGACAGTTAAAATTTATGTCAAGAAGTGTAGAGTAATGCACTTGGGGTACAGAAACCCCAAACAGAGATACCAGATAGGAAGGGAGAGATTAGTAAGTTTGACTCAGGGGAGAGAGACCTTGGGGTGTTGGTGTCTGAGGATCTAAAGGTGAAGAAACAATGCAACAAGGTGACAGCCATGGCCAGAAGGATGCTAGGCTGCATAGAGAGGGGTATAACTAGCAGAAGAAAGGAGGTGTTGATGCCCCTCTACAAGTCGTTGGTGAGGCCCCATTTGGAGTATTGTGTTCAGTTTTGGAGGCCGTATCTTACTAAAGATGTGAAAAGACTGGAAGCAGTGCAAAGAAAAGCCATAAAAATGGTATGGGATTTGTGTTGCAAACCGTACGAGGAGAGACTTGTTGACCTGAACATGTATACCTTGGAGGAAAGGAGAAACAGGGGTGACATGATACAGACATTCAAATATTTGAAAGGTGTTAATCCGCAAACAAACCTTTTTCAGAGACGGGAAGGCAGTAGAACTAGAGGACATAAATTGAGGATGAAGGGGGGCAGACTCAGGAGTAATGTCAGGAAGTATATTTTCACAAAGAGGGTGGTGGATATGTGGAATACCCACAGGAGGTGGTGAAGATGACAACGGTAATGGAATTCAAACGCGACACCGGTAATTGGGAAGCATAACCGGTGCTGGGCGGACTTCTACAGTCTACACCCTGATCGTGACTGAATAGATATGGATGGGCTGGAGTGTAAATTTTAAAGGGTTTTGACTTAGTACAAGAACAGTGCTGCGCAGACTTCTATGGTCTATGTCCTGAGAATGGCTGTGCGCTGCCTGGTTACTGCCAGGTTAGCGAGGGAGCCCTTACCGCCACCTCAATGGATGGCAGTAAGGGCTCCCCCATGAAATGGCCACATAGCAAGTACTTCACTTGCCACACAGCCATTTCCTGAAGAAAAGAAAGACCTTCCTTGTACTCGCTGCGGTAAAAGGGGGCCTCGGTGCATCAAAACACGCGCCTATGCCAAAGCAGGCCCCCTTTTACCACAGCTTGGTAAAAGGGGCCCATAATGTGGTGCTATCTAACATAAATCAGGAGAGTCAAACACATCCAGCTGAATCAATATTAGATATGTTACTGAACTTCTGGAAACATCTGGAGACTTTGTGATGGGAAAAACAACTCTAGTTGTATTACGTTTGCTCAGGACAAGGACTACGTTATGCATTTACCATCAACAGCTGTTTCTATCGTGCTTCACAAATTGCTTGGAAAGAGCTTCTTAAGGCAAGAAGGAAGCAAAGAAAAAAAGAATTGTATGACCTTTGTCACTTAAACATATGTCAAATGACCTAGTGAGGATTTTTAAAATGCATTGGCATATCATTCAAGGGGATCAAGCACTTCTCTAGCAGAGATCTAACGATAACATACAAAAGAGAGAAAAATTTAAGAGATATACTGGTACCCTCTGCTCTCTTATTCTCCAATAGATTTGAAAAGAAGTTACTGTTAGGACTTTAAATATGGTTCTTGCTCAGTATGTGCTGTCAGTTTGGAAATTAAGCAGTTTATACATCCTACTTCTGGAGAAAACTTTCTTTTAAAGCAATTCTCTAATTGTGAGTCAGTAGGGGTTGTCTATGTGGCTATCTGCACCTGCAATATGCTATACTGTATATTGGTAAGATAAAGCATGGGTTCAATACCAGAACACAGAAGTGCCATAAAATGGAGAAGTTCTTTTTCTGAGAAGTTCTGAGAGAAGATATTTCTCAGTGTAAGTGAAAATTATTTTGCTCTGTGCTTTAGTGATTTAAAGATTGGGATTTAAAAGAGGAATGAAGGTTTATTGATAAAGACAGAATTTTAAAAAGCAAATATTATTAAGTAGTCTCCATACCCTTTTCCCCATAGTTTTAAAAAATTTACTTTTTTGCCACAGCGCACTACATTAATAGATAGCTTCTAGAAGGCACAGCAGGGCCTAGTTCAGTCTTCATTTCCACCCACCCTCCCCAACTCCCACCCACCACTAGTACATTTCTTTATTATAGTCTTAACTTATAGTCAGTTATTCTAATTAGGATAAGTGGGGGAGTTTTCATTATAGAGTTATAATTACATTTAATTAATTTCTGATAAGAAAATACTAAATAAATCACACAGTATCACACAGTATAATCTTAATGCTCTTCATATTAATCTAATATCCCTAGTACCTTAAGAAGTTTTAATTAAACAACTCAATAATACTAAGATGCACACAGCATGCAGCAGCGAGAGGGGTGCTATCCAGTCGTTTACATTGTCACATGTATGATTATCTCCCAGTTGGTGAGAGGTTATATGTGTTTGCTCGATGCAAAGAACTCCTAGCTGTCAGAGAATGAGTCTGTTCTCTTGAGGCTAGAGTAGCAAACTTAGAGGAGCTGAGAGAGACAGAGAGGTACATAAAGAAGGTCTAGAGAGACATTATAGAGAAGCACCACCTCCAGTCTGACAACCCCTGTGCTGCCTTGGAGGAAGGAGGTCTAAAAGGAGAGCATCACTCTGGTGAAGTAGGACATAATCCTGTAGCCAGGACCTGTCCACCAAGGATGCAATATCCTCTCACACTGAGGATGTGTGTCCAGCAGCTTCTGCCCATGAGGGAAGGGTTAGGACAGCTGTTGTCATTAGTGACTCAGTCATTAGGCATGTAGATAGCTTGGTGGATCTGAGGATCACCTACTCACTTGCCTGCCTGGTGCAAAAGTGGCAGACCTCATGCATCACCTAGATAGGATTTTAAATAATGCCGCAGAGAAGCCAGCTGTTTTGGTATATATGGGAACCATAGGAAAATATGGGAGGGAGGTTGTGGAAGCAAATATATGCTCTTTGTAGAATGCTGAAATCCAGATCCTCCAGGGTAGCATTTTCAGAAATGATTCATGTTCCATGGGCAGGACACAAGAGGCAGAACTTATAGGGACTCATTTTCAAAGCACTTAGACTTAAAAAGTTCCATACAGGAAGCTCTATGGGGCTTATTTTCAAAAGAGAAAAATGTCCAAAAAGTGTTGTAAAGCAGCATTTGAATGAACTTCTTCTCAAAACATCCAAATCAGTATTTTCAAAACCTGTTTTGCAAATGTATATCTATGCATTTCGTCTGTAGTGCATCCAAATCACAAGGGGGCATGTTGGGGGGCCCCTTACCCCCCCAAAAAAAATGTGAATAAAAATAGTACTCACCAGCTTCTCTGACAGCCAGGTCCATTAGAGCAGCATGCAGGTCCTTTGAGTAGTGTACTGGTAGGTACAGTGCACTGTAGACAGGTGGACTCAGGCTCATACCTTCCCCTGCCTTTACACTTGTGGTGGAAGCTGTGAGCCCCCAAAACTCACCAGAAACCCACTGTACCCATAAGGGCTATTGTAGTGGTGTACAGTTGGAGGAAGTGGGTTTAGAGGGCTCAGCAGAGACGATAAGGGAGCAACATTGAGATGTGTACCTGCGAGCATTTATATGAAGTCCACAGCAGTGCCCCCTAGGGTACCCCACTGTGGACAAGGCACTTAACCCTCTATTACCCAAGGTACAAATAAGTACCTTTATATACCATGTAAACCACTTTGAATGTAGTTGCAAATACCACAGAAAGGTGTTATATCAAGTCCCATTTCCCTTTCCTTTTCTCCTGTGTTGTCTGGGGACCCAGTCTGTTAAAAATGCTGACCCCGCATACATTCCAATGGCTTGATTTTATGCATTTTTATCTTGTGCAGGGGTTTTTTTTTTTTTAAACCGGTCTAAAAAGATAAACACTCAAAGCAAAACCTTATTCAAAACAATATTTAAAAAAAAAAAAGATAGGTGTTTTTCTTTTTTTGAAAATGAATATATTTCCTATTTGGATTTGGAATGTATAGCGCAAAATGTCCAAAGTCTGACTTAGACGCACTATAGAAAATGCCCCTCTATGTAACTAAAAGCCGCGTTAGTGCTTTTAGTGCGTGCTAACTCTGTATGCGCCCGCAATGTTCCGATGGGCGCCTACACAGTTAGCGCACGCTAATTTTGTGCACGCGCTATAAATGCTAGCACACCTTAGCAAACAGGGCCCTAACTACTTTGAAAATACTCCTCATAGGTTTTATTTTATTTTCACTCTTTAAACCAATTCTATAAAACATAAAGCAAAATTCTTCCCAAACTCAGGCAGGCATTTTAAATGGAATCAGATCTATTGACAGGGAAAGTCAGAGTTGAACTGGGGTGTTGGATTTACTTTCAGGGAGTCCGGGCTTGAGCTTGGGATGTCAAGTGTACTGTTTGTGGTTGGGATTGTATCATGGGAGTCAGGGCCGGCCCTAGGGTTTCTAGCGCCCTCCTGCAGTCTATTAGTCGGTGCACTACCCATCCAGAGGCGGGATCACTATGGCTCCGCCCACACAGTAGACACACCCCTTTTACCAGCCATGGTATCGTTGAAAATATTACACCAGTATAGAAGAAAAATAACTTAGCACACAGACCAGGAATTAGGAGAACAGACAGTCTTGACAACTGTGAAAAACAATGTGTTATCAAAATTTCAGAATCTAGCAAACAGATCCCTATTCAGACACTTGGCCTTGCAGTCACACATGTAGAACAGAGATAGCCCCTCTTCAAATTCTTCAAAAATTAACCTGAAATCCTAAGAAGTTAGACTCTGCATGCAGCACAATAGTCTTCCCATCGAGCACAGCTTAGGATCTAGCTAGGACAGACTTAATCAGTATAACTAACATATTCTACAATCTGAGTTGGACAGACTAACAGGAGTTACTGAAGTGGGAATGAGAGATAGGTGATGGTTAGGAATTGAAAGCAGGCATCTAGCCCTCCTGTCCTGTGAGTTGCTGTGTTGGGGGTGGGGGTGGAAAAGGGTGGGTCAGGTACAGCACTAAATAGCAGTCTCTGACAAAACAAGGGTCCAGGCTCTGCTGTGCTGTCTCTGTCTGAGCCCTCTCTGGGCAGAGGACAGAGGTTAGCTGAGCTCCCACAAGTTATTTCAGAGCCAGAGTCAGTTGGAGCAGTGACATCCTCTGACAAACACAAGGAGGATATTTCTCTGCTTGGGAGGGGGGAGGGGACGGGACAGAGAGCTGACAGCTTTGGAGCCAGACTGAGATGAGCAGCAGAGATTAGATTGCTTGCAAAGTGACGCCCTTGAAGGAATGCGCCCTCCTGCAGTGCTTACCCTGCTTATCGGGTTTGACCGGCCCTGATGGGAGTTGCATAATGGAGCTGGTGGGTTCAGGGTAGTGCCACCTTTGACAGCGCACTGCAATAATGGACTGCTAGTAACAGAGCTACACTTACTGCTTCCCCTTGAGAAGGCAGTAAGTTCAGCTTTGTAGTATCAGCAGTTTTGATACCTAGTGCACTGTAACAACTCATGTACTAGCTGCCACAGCTGACCACATCTCCACCTGCCCATGTCACACCCATATCCCATCCACTCCTTTTAATACAGGATTTCTAATGCATAGTCTTCCTTTGTAGTGCAGAGGACAGCAGTTTGGGCCTGCATTACTGTCTAACATGCTGAAAAACCCTGAGGTTACTGCTTAAAGCAGCTTAGAAAAATGGTTCGCTAAGCATTTTTCTGAACTGCAAGTCATGTAATATTTTATATAAGCCAGGCATGTAGTTAACTAATTAATATAACTTTAAAAAGAGTTAAACTATCTACAGATATTGCAATTAACAAAAAGGAGTGGTTTCCAGAGCTTTTGAATTAATATAGGACTGAAGCTGAGCAGGCTTCCTCATAAGTCCAATAAACCTCTCAATTATGTTTTTAAAATTATTATTGCATACTGTTTTTCATTGTTTGAATTTTATTATTAACTTATCACTTTCAAAGCCACGTTCAAAGTCACCTGCAATACAATACAACTGAGGAAGAGGTGGAAGGGCACAATAAAATGGTGGAGTTGGTGTTGCTCCTGATGAAGCTTTTGTGAAACACTGCGCTCTGTTGGGTGCACCATACAAAAAATTCAGATAAGTAGATAAGTGACCTTTTTCCAAAATTGAAGTAAACAGATATTTTTAGAAGGTAACTTTGAAAGTGGGTTTGAAATTGATACATTAATAATACATTTCAAACAATGAAAAATAGTATACAATAATAATTAAAAATATATCTAATTGAGAGATTTGTGGGGGGGGGGGGGGGGGGGGCTTATGGAAAGCCTGCTCAGCTTCAGTCCTATATCAAAAGTGGGGACACAAAGTCTGAGCTTCTGAAGTCTTTTTCCTCTGTTTTAATTGTGACCATCCATAAAGTGTTACAATTATTGTAGCAGTATAACAGTATAATTCATGTATCTTATGTCATCCACTGAATGGGAACAAGAATTTATTACAAAATGGCAAGCTAAAAAGGTCTGTCAGGAGCTACAGTATATTCCATCTTTCACTGAGTTTGTCTCTGTAAAGTATAATACAAATGATTTAGGCATATTTTGCCCAAATGATAGCACCTGTTGTGAGGCTCCATCCATCTGTATGTCTCTCTGTATACATAGGCACAAAGACACACACCCAGGCACACAAAGACACACACACATACACTACATACTACAGTTGTAATTCTATAAAAGTTAGATGCTGATAGCACCTCATAAGTACATAAGTAGTGCCATACTGGGAAAGACCAAAGGTCCATCTAGCCCAGCATCCTGTCACCGACAGTGGCCAATCCAGGTCAAGGGCACCTGGCACGCTCCCCAAACGTAAAAACATTCCAGACAAGTTATACCTAAAAATGAGGAATTTTTCCAGTCCATTTAATAGCGGTCTATGGACTTGTCCTTTAGGAATCTATCTAACCCCTTTTTAAACTCCGTCAAGCTAACCGCCCGTACCACGTTCTCCGGCAATGAATTCCAGAGTCTAATTACACGTTGGGTGAAGAAAAATTTTCTCCGATTCGTTTTAAATTTACCACACTGTAGCTTCAACTCATGCCCTCTAGTCCTAGTATTTTTGGATAGCGTGAACAGTCGCTTCACATCCACCCGATCCATTCCACTCATTATTTTATACACTTCTATCATATCTCCCCTCAGCCGTCTCTTCTCCAAGCTGAAAAGCCCTAGCCTTCTCAGCCTCTCTTCATAGGAAAGTCGTCCCATCCCCACTATCATTTTCGTCGCCCTTCGCTGTACCTTTTCCAATTCTACTATATCTTTTTTGAGATACGGAGACCAGTACTGAACACAATACTCCAGGTGCGGTCGCACCATGGAGCGATACAACGGCATTATAACATCCGCACACCTGGACTCCATACCCTTCTTAATAACACCCAACATTCTATTCGCTTTCCTAGCCGCAGCAGCACACTGAGCAGAAGGTTTCAGCGTATCATCGACGACGACACCCAGATCCCTTTCTTGATCCGTAACTCCTAACGCGGAACCTTGCAAGACGTAGCTATAATTCGGGTTCCTCTTACCCACATGCATCACTTTGCACTTGTCAACATTGAACTTCATCTGCCACTTGCACGCCCATTCTCCCAGTCTCGCAAGGTCCTCCTGTAATCGTTCACATTCCTCCTGCGACTTGACGACCCTGAATAATTTTGTGTCATCGGCGAATTTAATTACCTCACTAGTTATTCCCATCTCTAGGTCATTTATAAATACATTAAAAAGCAACGGACCCAGCACAGACCCCTGCGGGACCCCACTAACTACCCTCCTCCACTGAGAATACTGGCCACGCAATCCTACTCTCTGCTTCCTATCTTTCAACCAGTTCTTAATCCATAATAATACCCTACCTCCGATTCCATGACTCTGCAATTTCATCCAAAAGCTGGAATGTGATAAGCACAATTCTCTATAAAGGCAAAACAGGTATGCACCTCTGCCCTGAACAGTGTGTCTTGATTCTAGATGTTTCATGCTAGCTCCTAATATGTTATCCTCCTGCACATGGCTGCTGATGTCAACAGTTGGTATGTCCTCTTCTGCAACCTTATCTGGCTCCTCTGCAAAGTTCTCCTCATCTTCCACCTTCTTTTCTGATGATGACATCTCCTCTCTGCTACTGATGCACCTTACTTGCCCTCTTCAGTGAGGTTGTCCTACTCTTCAGGATTATCTGAAGGGTCAGCTTAACCATCGGACCAGGCGAGGCTCTGGCCCAGGACGCCAGTGATTAAGGGTGCCAAAATACTCAGCCTCTGGCCTCATCTGGTCTACAGGTTAAGCATTTTCTTCTCCCCATGGGTCTGGCACTGCTCCCTCACCTCTCTGACTCCCTCGCGGTCCTGTGAAGTTTGTTGGTTGCTGGCATCAGCAGCATGACAGACTGCCTTCGACCAGCCCCTGGGTTTTCCCTCTACTACATCCTGCCTGCTCTGATACAATTTCCTGTGGATGGGACGTGGAAGAGGGAAGACCCAAAGGCTGACTGAATGCAGCCTGTTATGCTGCCTGCTGCTGGTGACCAACATAAACTTTACAGGACCATGAGGAATGAGAGAGGTGTGGGACCTGCGGGGAAGAGGAGAAGCTTGGGGGGAGAGATGCTGGCCCAAGGGAGGGAAAAATGCTGAAACCACAGAGGAGGAGGGAGGGGGACACTGGAATCAATGCAATGTAGGGTGCCATCAAACCAAGTTGGCTCAGGGAGCCATTATCCCTCGAGTGGGCCCAGCTCGTCTTGCAAGGTCTCTGGAGCCTCTTCCTCCTAGCTTGGGACATCTTAATGGACAGATGCAGTGGCGTACCAAGGGGGGGCGGTGGGGGCGGTCCGCCCCTGGTGCACGCCGCTGGGCCATCCAGGCCAGGAACGCCATTGGACAGATGATATCTTCTGTAGACTGATGAGCCATTTTGTAGACGGTAAGGGATTACATGGTAATCCCATGCTAATCAGTGCACAATAAAGTAGATGCACTAACTGATTAGTGCAGACTCTCTGTCCCAGACAGGCCCCGTTAACCAAAAAAAAATTAAAAATATATATTTTTAGCATCTGTAAATTCAGAATTTATCACATCATCCCGAGTAACCCCTTTTAAGCTGTGTTAAACACGTGCTATTGGTTACTGCAGCATAGTAAAAGGACCTCTAAATCCTTGGCTTTATGGGACTGTTTTATATATCTGGGCTTAATTGCTGTCATTTACACATGGGGTTGCTTCTAAAATAAGGCTTATATTTTTTTTTTATTCACCCAAAACTACAATTTCTACATCCCAAGAATCTACCTTTGCAAGTGGCAACTTTCCAAAATTGTTGTTCACATATCTAGCCAATCTATGTGTATAAATGCTTCTATTTACATATGTAGATGATTCTGAAATCACTTCTATAAGGTCATTTTTTTAAATTCATTTTGGGAGTCTTTTTACTAAAGATTAGCTCATGTTATCTGCCACAGGACCCAATTTATTCCTATGGGCTCAGGTGCAGATAACGTGCTAATCTTTTGGCTTTCCTAGTATAAATTCTATTAGTGCATACGTTTAAGATTTATATTTTTATCTCCAAGAAAATGAAATGTACAACCTCTCTTTTGTTACACTTTTGTTTGCATTTTAATTTTTTTTTTCTGATAGTGACATGGGAATTTGAGAGTTTGTAGCCAAGCAACTTTCACTGTTGCATAGGTTTAGTGAGCTCGAGCATTAGCATAGGCAAAAAAAGAAATTCTGCATTTTCTCTTGAGAATTCTTCAGCACCATTGATGATAAGACTCAGAAAATATATGAAAGTTGTCCCCTTGATAGCTGTAGTGTGAGCTTATCTAACATTTCATGCCAAGATGTAATTGCATAGGCTGTATTTTCTATTAGTATTCAAGAATGCACAGCACTGAAAGTAAGTACTCCAAGTTTAAAAATGGCTTTCCTGTCTTGTATCTGTTTTTTTTCCCCTTCATTTGTATTGGATAGCTTATACTGTCAAATTTGGTACTACTGTCAGAGACTGTTATGCAAAATCAAATTGTATCATATTATGAATAGTGATGTTATCATTTGCAATTTGCTCACCCGAGTTAAATCAAAATTATAGCTCACTGGGTCACAGTGGCAGAACAAAAGGGAAATTGAACTCTTTATCTTCATCCTTAGTATTGCTATACAATTTAAACATCTCTCTACAGTATAATAAATACCCCCAAAGCATCTGTATTTATTCAGAGTTCATGATGTGTTTTGAACACTGAAAGTCAAGGGAAACTCTTTAAAATGGAGAAACAACACAAAAGTAAAACAATTTCAACTAGGTTGCAAACAAATGCAAAATTTCAACTGTTGCTGTCTCCGAATGAATGATTCTTGCAAATGAGTCTGAAATAGAATGTTTATTCAAAATGTGAATATATTTTAATAAATGTATTAATGGCTGAACACAATTGGGTTGAAATTAAAAAGCATTTAGGTAGCCAGTTGCTAAGAGCAGCAATATAAACACAATTACCGTAGGATTCATTAACCTGTAGGTTAGTGAATCCTATGAAAATTTGAGGGCAGTAAATTTTACTACACCTTAACAAACAGCCCCCTTAGATTATAAACCATTTGGACATGGATGTGCCTACTACACCTGAATTTATAACTCATCATGAGCTGAGATTTGAAAGAATAACCAATTAACAGATATATCTTCTATTCTGCCCTGTTGTGACAGTACCACAGGTTAATGACTTGCGTGGTAAATTTCATTTTTAAATTGCTACAACCAGGAATATTTCATGCTACTGGCTGCAGTAATACAAAGATAATGGGCAAAGAGTTGGGCCTGCTCTCTTGGAAACTAATCCCCCCCCCCCCCCCCACACTGATCCAAGGTTCCACAACCCCTGATCCTCCATTCCAGGATAGTATTAGTTATATACATTCAGTGGCACATATTGAGTTTGGGTGCACAAATAAAATTTAGGGGTCCTTTTACTAAGGTGAGCAAACAGATTTAGTGTGTGCTAAATGATAAGATGAAAAAAGGAATATAGGGGGTCTTTTACTAAGGCACGCTGGCATTTTTAGTGTGCATTAAAAATTGGCATGCACTAAACGCTAAAGACACCAATGTATTCCTATGGGCGTCTTTAGAGTTTTGCATGCACCTATGCCATCATGCCTAAGTAAAAGACCCCTATAATGTGCAACTTATCATTTAGCATGTGCTAATCATTAGCGCTCGCTAAATTTGTTCGTGCATCTTAGTAAAGGGACCCCTAAGTTTCCATTTTATGCCCATAAACCTATAAATTAATGTGTCTGTAATCAATCTGCATGCATTAAAAAGTTGTAATGCAGATATCTGTCCTGTGCTAATAGTCTGTACTGTATTCTTCATTTTCAGTATCATAAAGTTCCTCTGTCTCCTAAACTCCACTGCGTTTTGCCAGTTCCACCCTTGCTCCATGCCAAGAAGTAGCTTGAGTAAACCACATTTTAAAAGAAGATCTGTACTGCAGCACAATCAGCAGGCACATATCTAAGGGAAAATGCACAAGGAGAAGGAATGTATCTTAGTATGCTGGTTTGTGCGCCACTGCGGCCATGTTGACCAAGCAATTTCCTGGTTGTTATAACTCATGCTACATCCTGTGTAATTGCTAATGGTGGCTCTCTAGATTTTTGGAGCCCTATTTTACCTATTACTATGCACCTGCAGATGTCCATACTGATTCAATAGGGTCACAGACCTCCCAGGCCTAGCAGCTACCGACAAGGAATTTGTGCAGATATCCAGTGTGTGTAAAAATTCCGTCTCCACATCCCATAATATCTTTACCTAATTATAAAGTAGGACTGTTTCAAATGTGTTCTGTTCAAAATGGATCCTTACTGGTTCATGATCTTATTCAGGTTTTGGATCTGGACTTACTTTGTTTTACCAAGCTTAGCTAAATGAAGGTGAGGATCTCTTCTTGGCTCATACCTACCCAGAAGGTTTCTCTTTCCTTCACACGAATTGTGCTTCTAAGAAAGAATGTTTGTGTCCATTGCATTGCTGTTCTGGTAATTTTCTTATTCTTTTAAATTTTATCTGGCTTATATTTCTTCTCCTTTTTGTCCCTTTACCTAAGATGAACGCTCCTCAACTGTATCTCCAAATTCCCAATACATTGTCCTCACAGGAGGTCTTCAACCTCCCTGCAGATAACTCTATGTCTGTAGATAAAGCAATTTTTTAATCTTATGACAATCTTAATGTAATACCTCATGATGTGGGTATTAGTAAGACAGCAGTGATAGACTTTTTCAGAGGCCCTGGGAGAAGGGAGGACCCTGCCAGTGGGCTGGAGAGTGAGAGTTGAGGTCTGCCCAGGGCAGGGGTTGGCAGAGAAGTTGCATAGATAAAATAGTTTGCTGTGGTGAGTAACAGCAGGGGTAGAGTTAGACAATAATAAAAGGGATTAGAGTGAGGTACATGAGGTCACTGGTTGCCTGTATGCCTACCAGGACCCTTGGGAGTATTGGGGGATCCTGGAGTAAAATAAATAAAAGGGAGGGTCCAAGAAAACAAGGCAGATGATCTGCAAACTCCAAGATGGAAAGACAACAAAGCAGATCAGTAGAAGAAAACCATAAATTTATTGAACAAAAAAAAAACAAATATTCAAATCAGCCCGACACAGGCCGTGTTTCGCCCAGCAGGGCTGTGTCAGGGGCTACAAGATAAATGACATAACATATAAAACTTTAAATATGACAAACTAAAAATTTAAATATGTATATAAATACATACATAATTAAAATCCAAAAGTCAGAAAACATATACATAATAATTAAAAATTAATATGAAGCAATTATTATACGTAGAGACTATCAATACCAAAAGGTAAATATCCCACATTCATTAAAAATAATTTAAAATATCAAATTAGTAAAGTAATATTCCTCTGTTATATTAAATAAATCATAAACATCAAGTGGTTTGGTCTAAATATAGACATCAGTTGTAATCATGAATTGATTAAATAATGTTAAATAAAACACCCACCTACACAGTTTTCTTTTATTGTCAGGGTTAATGAGATATGTATACTGATGTAAAAACTGAAAAACAATCATAGGACAATCAAAAATATAGTTAAAAACATTATAAATTGAATATTGTGACCCGCCCCCCCTGGTAAGGCGTGAGATGACAGCTATAGATTATCTGAGGGTTAGTTATCTGCAGTCGTGACTCACCCCCAGGACCCTTCAGCCACACAGGGAGGGAGGTACCAAATACACTAGATTTTCCTTCTTGGTGACAAAACGATTTTAATTAGCACACTGTGGCCCAGCACTGACTCAAAATTAAAATAATCAAAACACCCTTTCTTTGAAGCCTAAGCTTTTCTTTTGTGTTCCCTGTGCTAATGAAGTAGTGCCTTCAGTGGTACAGGAACCCAACCACACAAAACACTTACACTCTTACTTCTATCCTTATTACTACTTCTTATCTTCTAATAATATCATATAATCCCTTCCTTACCCAGCACCCACTAACACTACTCACCCCCTTCTGAACCCAATTAATCACTAATGAAATCCTAACCCCTATTTATATGAACTACCTAAAAAACTTTATTACTAAAGTAGCAACACAATCACTCCTTCCTCTCTTTCTTTCCCTTTCTTTATACTCCTTTCCAAGAATTCCTCCCCGTGTTACCCCTATTTTCCCACTTATCTCTCCACATTTCTCTCCAATAGCACCAGCCTCTCCTACACACATCCACACTCACCGCAATCCCAACTCCTTCTCATAACTGCCAGCGACTCCGTATCCTAGGTTACGGAATTTCCGCTGGCAGTTCCGAAGACCCTTAACCAATCCATTGCCACTTCCAAGATTCCAAGATGCACTGCTGACCAACGGAATGTTGGCCAGCAGTGCTAAATCTCCATTTTATTTAATTAAATCCCATAGGAATTAATGGAAAATTCTTCCATTAACCTAAATTCCCTCTTAACCTTAATTAATTTACACCAAAATTTCCACACTAATAAAACTTCCCGTCCCCTATCAAATCATGTTTTTAAAATTTAAAAATATCCCTTTTATTATCCGCCTACCCTTATTTCACCTAAATCCCCTTTTAAAAATCCCAAATTCCATAAAAACCCGATCAAAAATTAAATTAACCCTTCCTTCACATACTCCGTCGAATAAATTAAATTAACCCTTTCAGAACCCCTTAAAACAACACCCTACCAAAAACTCCCACTAAAAATATAAAAATTCAAAAATTAACCCACCAGAAAAATTCTACAAAATTCCCCGACCCCAAATCCAAAAACAAAATTTAAATCCGTCAAACCCCTGATTTTTAAAAAATAAAAATCAAGGCCCAGGCTTAGGCCTCGCCGGAGCTCCTTAAAAAAACCCCCAAAACGAGCACGCGCACGCAGCCGACGCATCCCAAACTCACTGCCCCCTTCTGCCTGCACTCCTTCTTCGCCGGAAACGGCCCTGCTGCAGCTCTTCGACTCCCGGGGACTCATTCCTTGTCCCCGGGAGTCCAAAACTTCCACGCTGCCTTCAGCAGCGTCTACTGACACCGCACCAGCCCCGAATGCGCCTTCACACCCGGGGACTTGCCCAATCGTCCCTGGGAGTCAGAAAAATGGCGATGCTGCCTCAAGCAGCGTCCCCCACGACCCCACACGCCTGAATTTAAAAAAAAACCCCGCCGCTTCTTGCAGCTTTTCCCCAACCCAAATGACAACCCCGCAATGGGCCCCAAGCCTGCCACTGGCCACTCACCCTGGGCAGCAGCCTCCCGGACCCTCCAGAGCCCCCCAGGTAAGTATTTTTTATTTTTTTCTTTTCTTAACCCTTCGTTACATTATGAATAAAAATATATATGAAAAATCAAAAAATCTAAGAAGACCTCTGTACATGTGAGTCCATTTTTTGATTTTTCATTATGTTTTATATATATTTTTATTCATATTCAATATATAATGTTTTAACTATATTTTTGATTGTCCTATGACCTGGGACAAGGGAGTATTAGGGCAGACTGCAGACCTGTATTCTTCCCCCCTCCCCCATGTTCTGCAGTCTCCTTTTCCAAGGGCTTGCCTAGTAGTAGGGGCACTACTGCATCCATCAGCCTTGCATATCAGGGTATCCACTATATTGCACAAAGTGGAGACAGACCTTTAAATGCAAAACTATATCAAACTATTTTTGAAAAAATTGTCAACGACAGTAATCAAAACTGAAACAAGAACATCGGGGAAAGGGGTAGGGTACCTGGAGGGGCATAAACGAACGTGAATGCCCATGTGTAAGAACGTCCATCTCCAAGAACGGTGTCCTGACTGATGAGATGTGAGCCCTTGGGTCCCCCAGGAGAGCGTAAGGAATGCCTCAATGTTCCCCCGAAGGACAGCCGAGCACCCCGACTTCACCCGCGGCGACCACCGTTCACCAGAGGTTGAGCCCCCAGCTGCAGGTGGCCAACGGGACTTCTGGAACTGTGGGGGTGGCCGGACTGACCGGACACAAGGGGACAAGTCTCCCAACCCCAGCAGGGGAGGGGAGCAGGCAAGGAGCAGAGTAGTCCAGGGACAGGCAACAGGTCAAGGCAGGCGGCGAGCAGAGTAGTCCAGGGATAAGCAGAAGGTCAAAACAGGCAACACGCAAAGTAGTCCAGAAATCACCACTAAGCTGGAGCCTCACTGAACAGAAGCCGAAGCAATATGCCTGCCGGAGGTGATGTTTTAAATACTACTAGCAATCAGCAAGCGAGCCTCAGCTGACAGGGGCGGCGACTTCGGGGGAGCTCCCTCGAGGAACCCTTCGGAGTGGTTCAAGGCCGGTCTTCAGGTGGAGCCTTGGTCCCAACCGCCCAATCAGGGTCCTCCAGGGCGGGATCTTGATTCCCGCGTTCACTAGGTGGAAGAGACGCTGGCCCCAAGTTCCCGGCGCCATCTTCCCTGCCGGAGCGAGCGCAACTTCCATAGCCGGCGATGGAGAACTAGAAGTCATAGGAGGCCGGTCTTCGGCCGCAATCTCAGCGGCGGCCGGCCCCCGCTCTTGGCCGGCATCGCCTCGAGACCGGAATGGCCGGCCATCAGGGCGAGGAGCCGGCGCCTCGCTCGGCGGCGGGCTCAAGGCCGGCCATGGCCGCGGGCCGGCCTCTGGGTAAGCACAGACGGAGTTAGCGAGGGATGTGACAAACGGGTCGTGAAGGGGTGGGCCGAATCGTATTTTCGAAAAAGATGAACATTTATCTTTCGTCTCGAAAATACGGTTTGTGCCAGGCAAATGCATTGGATGTGGGCGTTGTTGAGTTGTGGGCATTTGTTTGAGCTGGGCGTTTTCATTTTTCAGCGATAATCGAAACCGAAGCATCCCAGCTCAAAAACGACCAAATCCAAGGCTTTGGGTCGTGGGAGGGGCCAGGATTCATAGTGCACTGGTCCCTCTCACATGCCAGGACACCAACCATGCACCCTAGGGGGCACTTTTAAAAAATAGGAAAAAACATTAAATTACCTCTCAGGTGCATAGCTCCTTTACCTTGGGTGCTGAGACCCTGAAATCCCCCTCAAAACCCACTCCCCACAACTCAACACCATTACCATAGCACTTAATGGTGAAGGGGGCACCTACATGTGGGTACAGTGGGTTTTGGGGGGGGGGTTAAAGGGCTCCCATTTACCACCACAAGTGGTACAGGTAGGGGGGGGGTGGGCCTGGGTCCGCCTGCCTGAAGTGCACTGCATTACCCACTAAAACTGTTCCAGACACAGGACTTGTTGCTGCTGTATAACCTTGGCACAGCAGCTCACATCGTAAGACTAATCTCGCTGAAAACGTCCTTTATTTAAATAACCGCGTTTACTCACAGTTAACTGCAGATCAGAGGTTGTGCCCCACTGGCAACAAGTCTCCCTGGTACTAAGATTAGCAGTAGCTCAGAGCTGGCAGAATGGTGTACAATGCCCTCTTTCAGCAATATTTAAGGTAAGAACTAAGTTCTGTAACGTGGCTAACACACAAAAGGGATCTAAAACGGACTTACAAAAATGGCCACCACCTCGTGGACTGCCGGAAACAAAACAGGGCACACTCTGACCCAGTAAGCAGAGGGAAAAGCACCATGGGAAAAGAGCCTACCAACTACCAACATCGTGAGACTGTAACACAAGCTGGTGAAATCACGGAGCCCAATACCCTACACCCACCACAATGCAATGCTGATGTGACCCTGCAGTGCACCCGAGAGCCACATCTGACCCAGGGAAAGGCTGTGAGAGGATCAAACACATTCTGCTGTCATGGAGGTGGGTACGGAATTTGAGGGTGACATAGAGGCTGGGAAATAAGGTTTTTGCAAGTGAGTTTTTTGGTGGAAGGGGGTTAGTGACCACTGGGGGAGTCAGGGGAGGTGATTCCCGATTCCCTCCGGTGGTCATCTGGTCATTTAGGGCACTTTTTTGGGACCTGTTTGTGAGAAAAAAGGGTCCAAAAAAGTGTCCTAAATTCTCGCTAAAAACGCCTTTCTTTTTTCCATTATCGGCCGAGCGCGCCCATCTCTGCTCGGCCGATAACCACGCCCCAGTCCCTCCTTCACCATGCCTCCAACATGCCCCCGTCAACTTTATTCATTTCTGCGACGGAGTGCAGTTGAAGACAACCAAAATCGGCTTTTGATTATACCGATTTGGCCGCCCATGGGAAATGGACGCCCATCTCCCGAACATGGGCGTTTTTCTCCTTTCGAAAATAAGCAGGATAGTCTTCACTGAGGGCTCCCATGCTGCTCTGCCAGCCTCTGCAGAATGGCCAGATTTTGGGTCATGATATGGTGCTGAGCCTGTTGCTCTTCAGCATACCTGTCTGTGTTGCAGCAACTAACTGCAGGAGCTGCAAATGGTAGTCATCCTGGCTGGCAGTGAGAGCTGGACCCCTGGCCTGCCCAGCAGTGGCTTCCAGCAGTGAGGGGGTTGCGTTGAAGTTCCTCACCTTCCCCTTCCATGTAGGCATGTACCCCCAGATATCCTTCCCCTCTTGCTCTTGCAACTGGGGGCAGGGGCTGGGCAACTTCCACTGCCCATGGCCCTCCAAAACCTCCTGCAGTGACAGTTCTGAGGCATCAGGCTGCTGGGACTCATTAAATAAATACAGAAGTACATAAGTATTGCCATACTGGGACAGACCGAAGGTCCATCAAGCCTAGAATCCTGTTTCCAACAGTGGCCAATCCAGGTCACAAGTACCTGGCAAGATCCCATTACTATTGGATCCCTTAGCACATCCCACATAAAGCCCTTTTAAGCTGTGGTAAGCACACACTAGCATTTACCACAGCTTAGTAAAAGTGTCCCAAAGTGTTAAATGTACTATTGAAGACTTTTTTGTTCTCTAAAGCCTATGGCTCCACTACATAGTCCTTTAATTAGTAAGGTGCTTGAGAAGTAATGCTGTGATGTTTGTCTTCATATGGGAGTGGTGGATTTTTGGGCTTGTCGCTTGAGTTTTGCTCTTTTCTGTTGCTTTTTGTAGTTCCTCTCTGTTTTATTTGTAACCCACCTTGACCTGTATTGATTTGATGATGTATCAAGTTCCAATAAAAGAATAATTCTATATGCAGAAATAGCAGGAATAACTTTGTTATTCATAAAGTTATGCTAGCATTTACAGCATTCAAATCTGAAAGCAAAGCAAACCCTTACACGGGTCTTTCCTATGCGCTAAGGCCATTTTTACCACTGCCCTAAAATGGCTATTTTTTTTTTTTTACTAATGGCCATTAGCATATGGTCATTTAAAAAAATTAACCATGTGAGCACTTACCACCTCCCATTTTATAGGCAGTAAGGGCTCACATAACTAACCCATTCTGTCACCTCCATCTTAACTATGTATTTCTCTAGTCCAGAATTGGTGATCACCATTACGGAACAATGTAAGCCACATTGAGCCTACAAATAGGTGGGAAAATGTGGGATACAAATGTTACAAATAAATAAATAAATAAATATTCCTGTGCTAACCAGTTAGCTTGCACTAATGTAGATACACTAACTGTTTAGTGCAGGAACACCCTCTCTCTGCCCCCCTGACACACCCCTTCAAATAAGAAATGTAGCCTGAACATGCCCTGCATACACAGTCTTAAGCTGTGTTAGGCACATATTCACGCCTAATGCAGCTTAGTTAAAAAGGCCCCTATCCACCTTATAATTGAAAGAGAAAAACGCCTAGATTTCGACCCAAATCGGGAGATAGACGTTTATCTCACAAAAACGAATAAATCGGTATAATGGAAAGCCGATTTTGGACGTTTTCAACTGCACTCTATCGCGGAAGCGTACAAAGTTGACGGGGGCGTGTCAGAGGCGTGGCGAAGGTGGAACTGGGGCGTGGTTATCAGCCAAGGAGAGATGGGCGCCTTTCGCCGATAATGGAAAAAAAGTATGCGTTTGTAGCTAGAATTTAGGGCACTTTTCCTGGACCCTGTTTTTTCATGAATAAGGCCCCAAAAAGTGCCCTAAATGACCAGATTACCCCCAGAGGGAATCGGGGATGACCTCCCCTGACTCCCCCAGTGGTCACTAACCCCCTCCCACCACAAAAAATGATGTTTCACAACTTTTTATTTTCACCCTCAAATGTCATACCCACCTCCCTGGCAGCAGTATGCAGGTCCCTGGAGCAGTTGTTAGGGGGTGCAGTGGACTTCAGGCAGGTGGACCCAGGCCCATCCCCCCCCTACCTGTTACAATTGTGCTGCTTAATGCTTAGTCGTCCAACCCCCCCAAACCCACTGTACCCACATGTAGGTGCCCCCCTTCACCCCTTAGGGCTATAGTAATGGTGTAGACTTGTGGGCAGTGGGTTTTGAGGGGGATTTGGGGGGGCTCAACACACAAGGGAAGGGTGCTATGCACCTGGGAGCTCTTTTACCTTTTTTTTTGTTTTTGTAAAAGTGCCCCCTAGGGTGCCCGGTTGGTGTCCTGGCATGTGAGGGGGACCAGTGCACTACGAATCCTGGCCCCTCCCACGAACAAATGCCTTGGATTTATTCGTTTTTGAGCTGGGCGCTTTCATTTTCCATTATCACTGAAAAACAAAAATGCCCAACTCACAAATTGTCGAATAAAACATGGACATCTATTTTTTTTCAAAAATACGGTTCGGTCCGCCCCTTCACGGACCCGTTCTCGGAGATAAACAACCATGGAGATAGACGTTTTCGTTCAATTATGCCCCTCTATGTTTGCAAAATTAGTTTTTCATGTTAGGATGCGTGAAATTTTATTGGCAACCAGGGGTCTTTTTACTAAGGTAAATTGAAAAATGGCTTGCGGTAGTGTAGGCGTGGGTTTTGGATGCGCGCCAATCCATTTTTCAGCGCGCCTGTAAAGAAAACCCTTTTTAAAAAATTTTGCCAAAAATGGACATGCGGCAAAATCAAAATTGTCGCGCATCCATTTTGGGTCTGAGACTTTACCACCTAGCAGTAAAAGTCTCACATGGTAACTGGGCGGTAATGACCTACGAGTGTCAAATGCCACTTGGCGCGCATATTTTTCAGGCGCATAGTGGATGTGTAAAAAATGAAATTACCACAAGGGCCGCATGGTACTCATGCGGTAACTCCATTTTGGCATGCGTTGGGTGTGCGTAGACGCTTACGTGGCTTAGTAAAAGGGCCCCCATTTATTTTTTTACAAAATTTAACTGCGTCTCGGGCTAAATAGATGAAAATAATTTAAAAACTCATTTACATGTTATGTAAATGGCCTTGCAGCAGGAAAAACATTTCTCACTACTGTCCGTGGCTATGATCTTTGCTACAGTCTTGTATATTGGCTCTTTAGTTTGTAATGTGTGGCAGTTTTCCTATTTGCAATCTGTACTCTTCATTCTGTTTTCTATCAGTATAACATTTATGCATGATTATTTGATTACATTTAGACCACTAATGCTAATTGGTGATCAACTGTGCTTTCCCAAAAGGCACGATTCATCAATAGAAAGTTGTACTTATTTTCCCCGTGATAAGCATTATCTATCTTTCAATTCTTCCCTAAAGCAATTATTGAGTTATTTCACATCTAAAGTATTGCTCAATGGTCAACTATAATAGAGAAAATCAACCAAACTCCTAATGATTCTTCTTATTGCTCTGGAGGCTGAACAGTTACCATGCATAACAAATATGTAATAAACCAGCAAAGACGTCTAATCTACTAAATTCATGAGCCATATAATTATCTGGAAACACTCAATTCATAAGAACTTTTGTCTTGCTAGAAAATATATACCAAAGATGACTTGAGGTGATATTTGTTTGTGTCCTACAGAGATTTATTACTATGCATAATTTTTGTATACTACTAAATTGTATGACACAGCTGCTAAAATGAATTATTAGTTTGTCTAATCAGTTTGCCATTTATAGTTATAATAATCTACACTGTCATATCAATTATTTTCCACTTAGAGAAAAAGCTAGCAGTCAAGAAGCATGCACAGATTACTGAAAATTGCCCCTATAGCCTTACCTTTCAAACTATAAAAAGTGGCATACATGTAAGCATTTTTACAACTTGTTTTTTAAATTCTAAACAGTATTTTCCAAGCTAAACTACTACAAATATGAACTGATTAAAGTTAAAGGAGACAACAGCATAGAAACAATAACATTGCTACATTAGTTTTAACATTGCTACATTAGTTTCCATAAACAGTGCAAAAATTGGTTTTTTTTTAAACTAGTCCCTCCCCCCCCCCCCCCCACCTCCCAATATGTCTATTGTAGACCTTATGAAATGATTATCTATTGTGATTTAAGAAAGGAATGTTTGTTGGTTATGGGTTTGATATACTATTTTATTCTGTGGTAAATTTTCAACCAGCAAGATCACCTTAAGATAAGTACCAGCATCCCAGCAGATTCTATATAGAGTGACTAAAATTACACACACAAATCAAGGCATATTCCATTTAGTGAGCATAGCTTAATTGGTTAACCAGCCAATCAGTGCCGATAACTGGATGTTCGCAAGCAATTATCGGCACTAATTGGGACTAATTTGAATTTATGTGCACTACTTCATAAGCATATTCTATAATTATAGACACAGTTAGAATTTTAAAATAAAAAAACAAGCAGACTTTATTAGCTAGTCTCCATACCCTTTTCCCCATACTTTTAAAATTTGAAGTTTCTGCCACAGCTTAAAAGATTAGGGTTTAAATGAGGAATTGTAGGACATTGATAAACACAGTTAGAATTTAAAATTTAAAAAGCAAGCAAACTTTATTTGCTAGTCTCCATACCCTTTCCCCCCATAGTTTTCAAACTTAAAGTTCCTGCCACAGCTTAAAGATTAGAGTTTAAATGAGGAATTGTAGGACACTGATAAACATAGTTACAATATTAAAATAAAAAAAAGCAAGCAAACTTTATTAGCTAGTCTCCATACCCTTTTCCCCATAGTTTTAAAACTTGAAGTTTCTGCCACAGCATTAACATTCTCTAGAAGGCATAGAAGGGCCCAGTTCAGTCCTCATTCCCACTCACCCCAGCTCAACTCTTCATTTACAGCCAATTATTCTAATTAAGACAACAAAAGGGAAATTTTCAATTTTCATTAGAGTCTGAATTAAATTTAATTAGTTTCTAAGAAGCAAACCCTAAATAAGAAGTTATAATTAAACAACTCTATAATACTAAGATGCAGACAGTAGTCAAGCAGCGATAGGGGTGCCTTCTAGTCTGTTGAATTGAGTGTCACATGTATGATTATCTCTCATTTGGTGAGATGTCATATGTGTGTGCTCGATGCAAGGAGCTCCTAGCTCTCATAGAACAAGTCTGTTCTCTTAAGGCTAGAGTAACAGACTTAGAGTAGCTGAGGGAGACAGAGATGTACGTAGAGGAGGCCTACAGGGATGTTGTAGAGAAGTCCCACCTCCAATCTGGCAGCCCCATGTGCTGTCTTGGAGAAGGGAGGCCTTCTAAAAGGACAGCATCACCTTGATGAGGCTGGAAGTATTACTGTTGTACTTTTGACCAGTTACCTGGGGGTCTATATACCAAAACAAAACCAATTGATCCAAAAAAAAGGTGAGGCCAATAATTTGTAAGACATCATTCAGTTTAACTTGTCTAAATTGATTTTTAAAATTCTTTATGGTTGTGTTCCTTCTTATTGACCACTTTGGTTCTCTTTCCAGAGTAAGATCTAAGGCATACAAAATGTAATTGCTTTGCAGTTTCCTAATCCTAAAGGCCACAATTTGGGATAAAAATTATCCAATATAGGCTAAATATTGGCTGGGCCCTGCATAAGTGCCAGGCACCCAGCCTGCCCAAAAAAATCTTCGATATTCAGTGCTAGTACCCAGCCATGGTCCAGCACTGAATATCGGGGTAAGTTAGCCAGCAACGATCAGTGTTTAAAAAAAGGCTGACCGCCGCCAGCTGAATATCAAGGTTTAGTGTTTTCCTAATATCTATGATTTTTGAGGTTTGAATACATTTTGTGGTATATTATGTTCACAAAAGAAGTCACAGGGATATGTGAACATGATCACCATCATTAGCGGAAGTAGCTAACAGCTCTATTCTGCCCAAATGATGCATTGTTTGTGTGCGTGGTGACACACTGAGTGATTTCTTATATCTAAATTATTTCACGTTTTGTGGGTTTTATTATTATGTTCTATAGAACAATATAAATTCTATTGGAGAGTTTTTGAAGCATTCTATAATGCTGGGCATCCAAATCCCATAGTGTCTACCCCAAACGGAGGCGTCATCATAGGAGGGGCATAGGCGTGTCAGGGGCATTCTAAAAAATTGTTCACGTTGTTACAGAATGCTGGCTTTGCTCACCTAGCTTGGGCACCAACATTTATACCTGGTTTCAACAGGCATAAATCTGGTGCCCAGTTAGTGTGCCGGAATCAGCACTAAGCAGGATTCTATAAAGGGCACACACCCTTTCTTCAATCGTGCTTAGCACCAATCTTTTCTTTTATCCTTTCTTGAGTGTGATTTATAGAATTATTCCCTTAAACAATACGGCATACTAATGAGCAACAGTGTGCACTATTTGAGAATCAGAGTAGCAGTGTGCTTTTGAAATGAAAAAAAAAAAATTGCTCACCTGCACACCCCAAGATTTGTGTGCATATCAAGTCTATCCCACATTTCTTTCAGACCTATAGAGGGACATGCAAATATGCATCTGGTAATCTCTTTACATAATTGGCTGACTCAGTTCTCAACCACTTTATAATCTTTTGCACTGGAGTGAGTTTCATAATTGCTGTGACATCCTAAAAGTTAGGTTTCCACCTTTTATACTTTTCATGGCAGTCATTAAACTGGGTAAGCCCCATGTTTGCTATCTTTTTGTGAGCAATGTATATTGCTAGTTCTTCTCTCTCTCTGAAGTTTCTAGCATGCTGGCAGTAGGTACCTGTGGCTAGCTGTTTGCTGGAGTCTGTATGGAATGAAAAGATTTGACCTTGTTACCCCCTTTCTCATTTGAAAACACTGGCTCTCAGTATCTTTTTATATTCCATTAAAAATCCAAACTGTTATACATCAAGCCTTCTATATGAGTACCCTCACATTTTCCCCCAACTATGCGATTGGGAGTGCAACAGGAATGCTTGTGTAGTAAATGAGTGGGTTGTGGAGAAATGGGAGGGTACTCATATAGAAGGCTTGATGTGTAACAGTTTGGATTTTAAATGGAATATGAAAAGATACTGAGAACAAGTGTTCTGCAACAAGAAAGGGGGGGGTAACAAGGTCAAATCTTTTCTTTCCATACAGAAGTTTAACTGAGGTATTTTGTATCAGCTTTAAGCAGTAAATTTGTTGAGTCTGAGACCTAGAGGGACAGAGTTACAATGACCCAGTCGGGATAGGATTAGGGTATGAATGAGAAGATGTAAGGCATTCATATGTAATAAGGGATAGATGGTGCACAGTTGTTGTGAAAAGAGAAAGTTGGGAGTTCCTTACCAGAGTAGAAATTTGCATATCAGAAGTGAGGTATTTATCCAGGGTAAAACTAATAATTATAACAGAGGTCTGAAGAGGTATGGGAGTGCGATGTCTAGAAGATAAAATATTAAAGATGAAAGAAAAGTACAGCATTTCTCTTGGTAGGGTTGTCTTGGTAGGTTTTTTAGACATTTGCAAAGGATACTTGCTATTATGAATTGAATATCAATTGCTTAACATTTAATGAAGAGTTTAATTTTTCTCTAATGTAATTTGAAAGTCACATAGAACTAATTGAAATAATTTTATTCACTGAGAATCAGCATATGAATAGTAATACATGATAATAAAACATCAACACTAAAAACAATTACTAGTGAAAGTAAGGGAAATCATTGAAGACAGATGGTATACCACCTGTTTGACTTCATACATTTCAATGTATTGGGAGAGAAAAGAGAACAGAAGAATAAAAGCATTTGCTAAACAACCAATATGTTTATATTGACAACAAAATACCTCTGATGTTCAGTAGTGTTGATATTCTGTTATTTAAGTATTGTACTCTTTTTTTATAATTTAAGAGTATTTACACTATTTTTGAGATGTCCTTAATGCTGCCAGATTTATGTGTACCCTTACTAAAGTTATAATCAAATATAATTGAGATCTGTCCTGGGACCAGTTATGTTCAAATGTATGCATATCTGGTATTGATGTGACATCAGGAAGAATTTATACTTTAGCAAATGAAATAAAGATAGTGTAGAAAAAATGAGGCACAAAATAGACATTTTTGATGCGTGATCAATATATGGGCAGCTAATATATTAGGTCTTATACAGGAAAAATATTGCCAGCAGAATAATGGGGGAAGTAGTCAAGGTTCACTAAAACCAATTATACTCACTCAGAGCAAATAAATATTTCACTATCTGTGAAACAGAGCCACCATCAACCCCTTCATTGCACAAGTCCATATATTCTCAATGTTTGTAAAAAATATTATAACTTCAAATTATTTTAGTATTGGTTTTGAGTCAGGTATCCTGAAGGAAATATGAAATTCCAATGTTGGTAATTGTTTAATGATGTCTCGGTGGTATCTGAAGAGATCTGATAGTGCTCTCACCCATTTCATGTGTAATGTGAATAAAATCCAAGAAACCCCACAAGCCCTATATGTGCTGGTATCATTAGTGAGGGAGTGCAAAATATGGTAAATTTGTCCTGCATTTGGGGCTAGGGATATATGTGATATTATTATTATTATTATTCTTTTTTGCTGCTGTAATAGATGACTTGTAATGATATCAGGCAGGAAATACAAGTTCAAGTTTGAGATATATTTACACTTTCACCATTGCCTTTTGCATTATCTAAGTTGGTGTTTGAGCAGAAGGTGGATTTGAGGAGGGTTGGTGAGAGGTGTGACAAAGATGCCATTGAATGGTTTGAGAACCTAGGTCAAGAGCAGAGAAGGAATTCAGAGGAAGGGAAATGGTTTGAGAATGATTCAGCAGTTATATTTGTGAAATTTCTTGTGGGTTTTCTGAAATGATTAATGCCATTGGTATTGATAAAGCTAGTTGTAAAGTTAAATTTAATAAGAAAGTAATATAGTCCATGGAAGTTGAACTGGAGTAGATGTCTGAATATGAAGAGAAGAGAAAAAGGAGATGACATCCAGTGTGTGCCCTGCATTTTGAGTCAGCAATTTAATGTGAGATTGAAGCAACAGGTTATTGAGAAAGCTGAGAAAATCGGTGCTATAGGAAGGTTGGAGGTCATCTAAGTACAAATTTAGGTCCCTGAGAATAATCAGGTGAGTAAAATGAAGGTAATGATCACTAATTAGTAGGAATGGTCTCTCAAAGGAGAAAGGAGGTATAGGAGCAAAACATCCACTTGTGGGGATCAGGGGCGTAGCCAGACACCCAATTTTGGATGGGCCTGAGCCCAAGATGGGTGGGCAGAAGAACTCCGCCTTGTCCCACAAGTGATTTGGTCTCTCCCTCTCTCGCCTGCATGCCATATGGTCTCTCAAATATTCCCCCTCCCCTGCATACCCTTTAAATAGCAGATTTTCACTGACAGCGAGCAGCAACTAATACACACTGCTCATGTTGGCCCCACAGCCTTCCCTCTGATGTAACTTCCTGTTTCCGCATAGGCGGGAATACATCAGAGGGAAGGTTATGGGGCCAGTGCAGGCAGTATGTAACAGTCGCTGCTCACTGCAGGCAAAGATCTGCTATTTAAAAGGTATGCAAGGAGGGACAGTTGTTGAGAGTTTTCGGCTGGTGGGAGGTGGGGATCCATTCCAGCCACATCATAGGTGTGCTGATACTGGGTGGGCCTGAGCCCAAAGTGGGTGGGCCTGGGCCCACCCGAGCCCACCCTTGGCTACGCCACTGGTGGGGATGTGTTAAGGCTAAAGGACAAAAGCTCTACTGGTGGGGCAGTTATGGGTTTGGTCAAACATATCGGGAGCATGGAGGAGTGAATGAGTGCAAAGCCACCACCTTTTTTATCCACTGTATTGTTGTAGAAGTAGGAATAACCCACTTGAATTGCCTGAATTAAATGACAGACCACTATCTAAGAGCCATGTTTCTGTGATACAAATGACATCAATAGAATGTTGATGGATGACTTCCTTGATAAGAAAATGTTTTCCCCTGATGGAACAGACATTAATTATTGCCCTTTGAACCTTAGAGTTGGATATAGGGACATTAGAGGGAGGGAAATGGGACTTGATATACCACCTTTCTGTGGTATTTTGCAACTACATTCAAAGCGGTTTACATATATACAGGTACTTATTTTGTACCTGGAGCAATGGAGGGTTAAGTGATTCCCACAGTCATACAGAGCTGCAGTGGGAATCGAACCCAGTTCCCCAGGATCAAAGTCCGCTGCACTAACCTCTAGGCTCAGATGATAGGTAATGAAGAAGCCTTACCTTCATGAACACTGGCAGAGTATTATGAATAGGGTGGTGGCCCCAGTGTACTGGAATAGGTGGAAATGTCAGCATAATGAAAGGAGGAGTTGTAGTGAAGGGTAACGCAATATTAAAATAATAAAGCAAAGAAGCCAACGTGATATAAAAAGGGAATAAATCTGCATTTTCTTTCATGTGCTCATTTGCACATGAAGGAGCACACAAAGGAGCATGTCCTGCTCCTTGTGTGTGTTCCGTAGGCACACACCAGCAGTATGCACTGCAGTAGGAGGGAAGCTTTATTCCCAGAGGGTACTAATTTCACTTCCGAAAGTACAGGGGTAGAGCCAAAACTGCTGCGCTCTCAGCCTGTACTGGCAACAGGGTAGTCAAAAAATGCACCAGAGTCTGCAAAACAAGAAACAGAGATAGGATAAGTGAGAATCACAGACATAATATGGCAGAGAAAATGGTAGGGTTTAATCAGTCCTAAGTGAAATGAAATAAGTGGTCTCAGTAATGTCCACATTGCTCAAACCATAATGTGTAATGTGTTTGCTATACTGCCTTTTTGTGGTACAACCAAAGAGGATGACATATTATATACAGTGATGGTTATCCTATATAATAATTCTCACCTCCAACATTCGACAGTTGCCTGGAACCGTGGCTCTCCGAGTCGTAGGTGGCCTGATTCCTGCTGTAGATCATCCCACTGATTGGCTGTGCCTCGGGTGAGGTCACCAGCCCGACACACAGCAACAAACAGCGACCTAGGCAGGGGGAGGAGTAGGGAAACACATGTTTCCCTACTCCTCCCCCTGCCTAGGAATCGCTCCAGACTGGCTGCCAACCTCCCGAAACACTCTCAGGAAGCGCCCTCCCAACCAAAAAAAGAAAGAAACACCTGAGGAGACTGCCGCTCTCAGGAAGCGCCCTCCTGACCCTGCCGTCCAAACAGCTGATCCGCCGCAAATCCCGAAGTTGCCACCCTCCAAAAAACAACGAGGTACCTGCCCTCCCGACCCTGCCGTCCAAACAGCTGCCAGTGCTGCGATCCTGAAGCTGCCGCCCTCCGAAAAACAACGAAGCACCTGAGGAGACTGAGGAGAAGGTGGGTGTGTAGCAGGCAGGGGGAGGAATAATGAAGATTGCGGATCAAGAGGCAGGGAAGGCCGGAGGAGGAGGAGGTAAAACATGTCAGTGCTAGCAGGCAGGGGGAGGAGTAGCAAGAAAGCGGATCAAGTGGCAGGGAGGGCTGGAGGAGGAGTAGGAGGTAGGGAGAGAGGGAGAGGGGGAGGCCCCTTGGCAGGCAGGCAGGCACTGGCACACACTCTCATTCCCACACACACACTCTCTCTCTCTCTCTCACAAACACACTCGCACACACTCACTCTCTCTGTCTGTCACAAACACACACTTGCATCTGGCAGGGAGGGAAGAGGGAGGGATGGGGCCACTTTGGGGGAGGGGCATCCTGGTACACACTCTCATTCCCACACACACACTCTCTCTCTCTGTCACAAACACACACACTTGCTATCGCCCGTTTCATTACACACACTCTCTCTGACACACAAACACTGACACACTCCTTCTGTCTCTCTCATTCTCTCTCTGACACACACACTCTTTCTCAAACATACACTCCGAGGAAAACCTTGCTAGCACCCATTTCATTTCTGACAGAAACGGGCCTTTTTTACTAGTATTATATAATCATCCCTATTTGGCAATTTTGTTGATAATCTCACTGGAGGGGCTAAAAATGTCATATTTATGGAAACGGAATTACCATCCAATATTAAAGCACAAAGCACTGCCTGGGCTGTACCTGTTCTGTGGCTAAAAGAAATACGTTTGTTTCCAATGCTGTCAATCTTGTACCTTTCAAGAGCACTAGTTTGCTCAAACTACATACATTAATGCATACATTGGAATAGTGGACTGACATTTTTTTTCTGACTAGTGCTCCATATGTAGGCAAAAAATATAGCAATTTATAGTAAGGTGAAAAGATGAGCAGGCTGAATTAAAGTGTGCATGTCCATGTCCTCTAGCTGCCATTATAATGTCAAAATGAAGCACCAACCTGTTAATTAAAATCTATTAAAAAAAAAAGTGTCTAAGAAAATGAAGAAGTTCCCTGGCCTCCATGAACAAAACTATTGTAATTATATGGTTTTAGTCTATATTAAGGATAAGAATAAACTAGGAGCTCTGAGAAATCTGTATTCACAAAACACTACAAATATGTATAATTATGTATTTTTACAGTACTTCCCTAGTTTATATCCTGGCACTGAATTTCTTCTCAGGGCCTACCATACGAAGAGGTTCAGTTATCATGAAATTAAATTAATAGTACCATCCTGCACATTCCACAATCCAGTGTCACTTGTTCCTGTTAATGTAATTGCCCAGATGCTAATTTAAGATAGTTAAAAAGATAAACTGTATATTGTTTAACCATGTAGCAATTCTAAAAGGATGCCGCACTAATTGTATTATTAATTGAGAAAACATGACAAAGTGGTCAATAATGGTAATCAGGCAAAGCCTCTAAGTTAATTTGGGTGCCAAATACCATGAAACAATTTGCAATAACAACCCTGCCAACAGAAACAATTCAGTGCATTCAAAAATCCTAGTTATTTCTTCTCAGCTTCAGAAACAGGGACATGAGTGGCAAGTGCACTTTCTTTACCAAAGGTCTTTTTAAAGACCAACATCCATTTTTACATTTATTGCATGCAGACGGTTTATCCTGCACCTTGGAACATTTGCTTGCAGACGGGTAATCCTGCACTCCGGAGCATCAGCGTGCAACCAGCCACTGTTTAAACAGACTCCTGATGCAGGCCTAGCGGCCGAAACACAACGTTTGTGTCAAGTCTTTCCACTCAATTAACTTTTGATCTTAAATACACGTCTTTCCAGTCTCTGGCATCCGTGGTCAAACTCCCCACTTCCTTTGTCTTATCTCCTTGTACTTTCTGACATCATCTTCAGTTCACAATGCTGCTTGGACTGTGCTAGAAATGAACTTGTGAGAATAATCTTATGATAGGGTTCTTAGGCAGAAAAGGCATACGAGCACATAAGTTTCACATCCTATATAATAATTTTCACCTCCAACGTTCTGAGGCTGCCTGGAACTGTGGTTTCCTGCCAGAGCTGCTCAGGAAAGTGGAGTAGATAAAAGTGACATCATTCCTGAAGTGCCACTGATTGGCTGCTGTAACATGCTGCAGAACGTTCAATAGACAGGAGTGGAAGTGAGCAAAGCAAGTCTATGGTAAGCAAGGAAGCCCATTGGTTAATCTCTGATTCCACTCCCCAAAGCAGCTGTCATTCCTATACACTAAAAAAAAAAAAAAAGGAAACCTAGGAGCTGCTTCTCATTGCCGTTTTTACAGCTTTTTCCTCTGGACAAAGGAGGGGGGGAAACACACAGACCCTACAAGTGGGAGCGGGGGAGAGGGGGGACCTGCAACTGGGAAAAAGGGAGGGGGAGGGGGACCCTGCAACTGGGAAGAAGGGAAGATGGGAGGAGGGGGGACCCTGCAACTGGGAGGGAGGGATGGAGGGGGGACACCCCTGAAAACGGGAGACATACCAGGGGACGACGACCCTGGAACTGGGAGAGAAGGGGGTCCCTGGCACATACTCTCATTCTCACACACACACTCGCACCCAGTCTCACTCTCTCTCTGTCACACACACACACACTCGCACATTCACACTCAAACATACACACTCCGAGGAAAACCTTGCTAGCGCCCATTTCCTTTAAAACAGAAACGGGCCTTTTTTACTAGTATTGTAATATATGGTAACATATATTAAATGTTTTTTTTCCTGGGGCTCTGGGGGGGGGGGGGCTGTTCCAGGGTTTTGGTGAATGTTGCTGGCTGGAAAAGGTTTAAAGTTTAGTTTGGGAATTGTTAATACAGTTAGCTGAAGAAAGTGTGAGATGTTTCTTAAATATGGTTTTATTTTTCAAGAAATAAACCATGATTAAGTGGGGATTGTACTATAAAAGTTTTCTTGCTGTTTTGGGTACACGTCAGGTTAAAATTAACTTTGAAATTCTCTGTGTAGTAAGTTTTGCAGTAACTTCTATGGGGGAGGGAGATTCTAAACAGATCAGAGAAAAAAAAACTGTCTTTCTCTGACAAGCTGATTGGTTGAGTGATGTCAGATCCTATAGGGGGGGGGTGAGTTGCCAGGGAGACTGGAGTGAGCAGAGAGACCAGGGCTGTGAACATGAAGAGTGAGAAAGAATAAAACGTTTGCTTGGTGTGTGAAATCTAAGAAAAGTAAAGTATATTTTATGAGATTAAAGTGAAATCAGGGACATTGAAAAAGGGTACTTTGATATTGAAAGTGAGGTGAGTGAATGTTCCAGTATAGCCCTGAATTTCCAGAGATAAGTGATTTACCATTTTAGGGTGAGAGAGGCTTTGATTTGTGGTGGGAATTGTACTTCATGAGAAAGCCTATAAGGGTGTCAGGAAAAGGTGTGGAAGGATTTTAAGTGTGACACAGGGGAAGGACTGAGAGGTGAATCTGTTATTTGGAGAAAATTGCTAGCAGGCAGTGTCTGTGTGGAAGGTGTGTTTTGTGCATATGTTCTGAGTTCAGTACAAGGTTTGTCAGGTGGCAGATTAAGCCCTGCTTTTGGATGAGAGTGCTGCATTCTCCAGATTGATCTGATAGCTGTGCAGGGAAATGTTATGTTTATATGTTAAGTCTGTGAGATGGAATTTGAATGTGGGATGTGTTACTGTGTAAGATCCCTGAATGGAGTGCAAAAGCTTCCGGCCGCCTTATAGAATAGGGAATTTACAGTGAGAAATAGGCTGTGAAGTGAGTCCTCCTTTAACTTATTTTATTTCAATTAGAGAGTGTGGCCACAGTATTGAGAACTGATTAATTGTCACCAGAGTAGAGACCGTTCCTGATCCAGCTCAGGCAGTTCTAAGGTTTTGCTTCCCGAATTATTTTCTTTATAAGTGAGGTTTAGGGAGAAGAGATTGGTGAAATATTCCTCTTCAGAAGGGTTCCGGCTGAGCTCCAACGCAAGAAAGACCTCACCTAAATAAATTCAACCACAGCTAAGTGACATTTGCAAAGGGTGTTGAAGGACATATAGTTTTTTTTTGGTTTACAATATTTTAAGGGAAAACTAAAGAACAGAACAACATCAAATATAAAAAAATCCATGTTTTCCTGACTTGCCTAAGTGTTCTGGGCTCAAGTGAGATCCTTGCACAAACATCTATAATACCCATAAAGACTCAAATTCTGACATCAATAGCAAGGAAAGAGAATAAAAACAAATATCTGATTTTGATAAAAGACAATTTATCTGAAAAGGTTCTTTTCTGCCTTTTTAGGTGAAACAGACAAAGTTAAGGGTATGCATGTAGTTCTACATTTGAATGTTGAATATGTTATTGCAGTTCTATTAAGCCTCACACTAATTGTGAATTTGAGTTTATTTGAATTAAAATTTGCTTGCATTTGTTTTCAATAAAGGAAAAGATAATTTGCAAATCTGAAGGTGCGGTTCTTCCAGTTCAGGAACAAATCCTAAATTTAGCTTCTTTTCCTCCTTTATTCTTTGAGAGTAAAGGACGAGGTTAGTTTATTTGTTCCACTCCCTCGGCTGTGAGTGTGTGTTCCCTGGATATTCGCCACGACTACAAACATCAGGTATCTGGGAGCACATCACTACAGTCCAGCCGAGAGGGGTGGCAACAGTATTTTATAAAAGCAACCTATCGGTGTTTATACAATAACTTACTTTAAGCTCCTAAATCAAGTTACACCTGTTTGAGGCAGGTATAAGTTTGAATAAGTACATATCTGTAAGAATTAGTACATATTCATATGTTTTAAACAAGTGGGGAAAATATTCAGAGTAATGTTCATGAAATTCTTTCCTACCCCTCTGCATGTAAGTGTATGTGTGTATTGGAGGGTGGGGAGATGGTAGATGGGTGTGTAAATGTTTGTGTGTGTGTGTGTGTGTGTGTGTGTGTGTGTGTGTGTGTGTTTTCTGTGTGTCTGCAATCAAAAGAAGAGATGAGATGGGAAAGCAGTTTACATAAGAATATAAGAATAGCCATACTGGGTCAGACTGATAGTCCATCTAGCCCAGCATTCTGCTTCTAGCAGTGGCCAATCTACCGATTCCAGGGCAAGCCATGGTTTCCCCCATGTTTATCTCAATAGTAGACTATAGACTTTTCTTCCAGGAACTGGTCTAAACCTTTTTTTTTAAATCCAGATACACTAACCACTCTAACCACATCCTTCGACAACAAGTTCCAGAGCTTAACTATTCATTGAGTGAATAATATTTCATTCTATTAATTTAAAAAATATTACCATGTAACTTCACTGAATATCCCCTAGCTTTTTTACTTTTTGAAAAAGTAAAAAATCAATTCACATTTACCCATTTTACACCACTCAGGATTTTGTAGATTATATCCTCCCTCAGCCAAGATGAAGAGCCCTAATGTTTAGCCTTTCCTTATATGAGAGGAGTTCCATCCTCTTTATCATTTTGGTTGCCCTTCTTTGAACCTTTTCTAATTCGGCGACCAGAATTGCATGCAATACTCAAGGTAAGGTTGCACCATGGCGTGATACAGAGGCATTATAATATTCTTTCTCTTAATTTGCATCCTTTTCTTAATAATTTGTATCATCTTGTATGCTTTTTGGCCACCACTGCTCACTGGCAAAAGATTTCAGCGTATTGTCTATGGTAACACCTAGAAATCTAGTCATAGAAATCTAGGGTACCAGTACAAACAGTAGCAGATAACACAAGAGTCTGCCTTTCACTTTTTCCTGGTGGTGCAAGCTGTCCTTAAGGGCCACATTCCTCCATATGAGCACCACCAGCAGCACCCGAGACCCATGCTGTAACCTTCTCCTTCACTTCCTGGATTGATTTAAAAAGCAATGCACTTTCCCATACCCCCAACGTAGTATGGTCACCCACATGGAATAATCTTGAAATACCAAAATTTTGTAGTGATATTTGAGCTCTTTTTGCTTGCACAAATTCTGTAGCAGCAATTTCTTATAAGCTAAGTTTAAAACACGTACGATAACCACCCTGCGGCAAGTTGCTCCATTTGTTGGTCTGCCCATGAGGTGTGCTTTCTCAATCAGTAGGTCCTGAGCAATGAGTCCCAAAGGAGCTCCTTTGTCAGCTACTACTCCAAAAAACCCACTAGCTTATCATCTTGCAGTGATTCTGGCAAATGTAGCAACCTGATATTATTTCTTCTGGATTGGCTTTCCGGGTCAAATATTTTGTCCTCATACTCTGCCACAGCCTTCCACAAATAACTTATTTCATCTTGAGTCTCTTTCCAGGCATCTTCCGACTCATCAACTCACCTCTCTAGTTCTGAGACTCTGCCAGTATGTTTGGCCAAGGACTATGATAATGATTGCATTTGCTCATTTAGCTTGTCGATTTTATTGCCCAGTGGCACCACTACTTTCTCAACTTTTAATTAATTGCTCAATTAATCCTGGGCATCCGCCACATTGTCAGCCATATTGGGTGAGTGTAGGTAGGGGGACAGGTCACACCTTCTCTTTATCTTTTTTTGCCAATTTAGTGGCCACAGCAGCTTCTTTTTTTATATATAAAGCCATGCAATCAAAACTACATTGGCTGCGAAATGGGAAAGGTATTTCATTGATAGACAGGTATTCCCAGCCTGTTTCTTCACAGGCCCGAGTCGTAGTGAATGAAGTAGCCCTGCAATTCAGGAACGTGGTTATTATTTATTTTCATGAACCCTCAGGCCTGTTTCTTCTCAGAGGCCGAGGCATAGAATGGGAAAACCCCTGGTGGTTTCAGCAAACAGCAGTAAGCCAACCTCTGGCGGCAGGCTCAAACACAAAGACTATGGCTGTGGGGTTGCCATGCCCTAAACACAGCCTTTCAGTTCTATTCTACATGTCAGGTCTGGCTCCGGTCAGACCTCCAGCAAACTTGCAAAGTTCAATCAGTTAGCAACAAGGGCTAACCTCATCCCTATCACAGCATTTAAATGCATCCAGTCAGGACATATGCTGGGCTTCTCCTTTTTCTCCTCTGGGCCTTCATAACCTCTGCCTAGCTCATTCCTTTAAGTTCCCGGTCTCAACTCCACCCCACTTGACTTACTTCCTCTCACAGCCTGACCTGTGCTCTTAAGGTGGCCCTGGTAGTTATAGAAGGATCTTTCTTAAAGTGGCCCTGGCTATCAGAGGGATATGCACCTATTGTAGGTATGTACTTTTGCACCATGTTTCAGTTGGTGCAAATGGCTGCACCTAAAGTTATGTAAGATTCCCAGGTGTAAGCGTTATTCTAGTATGGCTTATAGAATTGTGCTTTTTTCGGTGCTGATTTTTTGGCAGTATCTATATCTATATAGATAGATAGATAGATAGATAGATAGATAGATAGATAGATAGATAGATAGATAGATAGATAGATAGATAGATAGATATAGAATCTACCCCTATTTGTGAGCTATTGAGCTCAAATTCATTTTCTAGTTTAGTAATTGTTGTTTTGGTGTGTTTTTCTTTGAGTGGGATTTTTGTACAAAGATATTCTTTGTTGAACTTTGTATAAATGCATTAAAAGAAAAAAGAAAAACTAATTCAAACGCTGCTTTCCAAGGCAAAATAGGCAGAAGCTGTGGGAAGGATCTGTCAGCATTTAAAAGCCTTTGCTGCAGGCTGTCAGGCAAATTAAATGCTTGCATAACCCCTTGATTGACAGAAGGACCCATCATGGTGGGTGAAACAACCTAAGAGATTTCATTATACAAATTAGAAAAAAAAACCTTTAAAATCAAATTCCTGATTAAGCCCACATTGATGAACAGCATTAAGAGTAAAATATATTTCTGATCTAATCTATATCCTTTTAGCATATGGCCACACAGTAAAGCACTCTAAAGTTACTAAGGGGAGAAGTTATCAACGTAGGCTACCATTAACATGTGCTATTTTACTGTTAACTACAGTTATTAGCAACTAAGTCACATTGCTTAAAATAGAACCTGTGCCAAAATAGCACTAGTTACTGGTAAAATAACACATCTTAAAGACAGTGCACTTAGAGGGGAAGTTAGCATGGGCAACCATTATGTATGTTATTTTACTGAAAACCTCAGTTATTAGTAACTAGCCAGCTTATTTTTGAAGGAGAAGGGCGCCCATCTTTCGACACAAATCGGGAGATGGGCGCCCTTCTCGCAAGGCTGCCCAAATCAGCATAATCGAAAGCTGATTTTTTGACACCCTCGACGGCTTTCAGTCACAGGGGCAACCAAAGTTCACGGGGGCATGTCGGCAGGGTACCGAAGGCAGGACTGGGGCGTGATTAGGAGATGGGTGTCCTCGGCCAATAATGGAAAAAAGAAGGGCGTTCCTGATGAGCACTTGGCCGACTTTACTTGGTCCATTTTTTCTTGCGACCAAGCCATGAAAAGATGCCTGAACTGAGCAGATGACCACCGGAGGGAATCGGGGATGACCTCCCCTTACTCCCCCAGTGGTCACTAACCCCCTCCCACCATAAAAAAACAGGTTTAAAATACTTTTTTGCCAGCCTCTATGCCAGCCTCAAATGCCATACTCAGGTCCATCGCAGCAGTATATAGGTCCCTGGAGCAGTTGTAGTAGGTGCAGTGTACTTCAGGCAGGTGGATCTGGGGGGGGGCTCAGCACCCAAAGTAAGGGAGCTATGCACCTGGGAGCAATTTCTGAAGTCCACTGCAGTGCCCCCTAGGGTGCCCGGTTGGTGTCCTGGCATGTGAGGGGGACCAATGCACTACAAATGCTGGCTCCTCCCATGACCAAATGGCTTGGATTTGGCCGTTTTTGAGATGGATGTCCTTAGTTTCCATTATCGGCGAAAACCAAGGTTGACCATCTCTAAGGGCGGCCATCTCTAAGGTCGACCCAAATGTTGAGATTTGGCAGTCCCTGACCGTATTATCGATACGAAAGATGGGCGCCCATCTTGTTTCGATAATATGGTCGGGTACACCCCTTTATGGGGCCATCCTTAGAGATGGGCGCCCTTAGAGATGGGTGCGCCCGTTCAATTATGCCCCTCCACATCTCATTGTATAAAAAGGGACATGTGCTAAAATGGCATATGTTAGTGGGGGGATCCTCGAAGTGGATCAGAGCATCTTGGTGGTGGGGGGGGGGGGGTCACACCTTGGGATGGGGATGCTTTGGGTGGATATAACTGGTTTGAATATATTATTGAGAGAGCTTGATAGGGGCACACCAAGGGCTTTCTGTGGGTGGGAGAACACACTGAATACTACAGTTTTTCATGTTGCTGGCCCCTCTAATAAATGGCCTGGAAGCATCAGGCCATGGCTTGGAAGTCTGAGGCTCATGGGCCAATAGGCTAATGCCGCTGGCATTAGTCCTTTATCATGGGAGTCAGCAATCCGTGGTGTAGCATGATATGAGGAATTTTAAGAGTTATTGATTTTATTGGAATCAGATACACACATATATATGTGTGTGTGTGTATCTATATATCTCTATATATATTTGCAAAGACTTCTTTTACTAGTATCAGAAAAATTGGTCTGACCTTCATTCTCCCTCTGAAGACCATTGATAGCTTGTAACAAAAGACTAGCCAGGTGGATACATACAGTCAATCACCACATCTCCAAAGAACAAAAGTCTGCATATTGAGAGCAATCAGAAAGACTGGATGAAACTCACAGACACTCACAGACTGAAAAGCACATCTACCCACCTAATCTGACAAAAGAAGCCCATCTACACCAGACAATGACTCTTTTAATCCTGTCAGATACCTTCTGGATGTATATCACAGCAGATAACCAGACAGAAACTCTTATGATGTCATGTGGTCAGCCACCATGCTCCATCTCAAATCTAGATGGAACTAGTTTTCAGCTATCCCTTAGTTTCATTGTATCAATTACACCCCACCTGACTTCAGCCTATGGTCCAACAAGAAAATATAAAAACCTTGGAAAATTTTCAGATCACGCTCTTTCTTCTCTGCTGCTTCCTGATCTGCACTGTTATGGACCTTCACTGAATCCCTGGGCCTTGCTGGAATTTAGACACATCCAAGATAAGACTCTCTCCAGGCTCCAGCAACAACTCTGCAACAAATTACTTCTTTTCCAGCAAGGACCAATTATAATTATCAACACTAATTAGCAATAATTGGAATTTATATGTGCATATTCTAAGAAGAGGTGCATATAAATTCCATGAGAGAAGCTTGGGCATGTCGGGGCCATCAATCAAATCTACGTATGTGGTTATAAAATTTGGGGGAGCACACATAGATTTAGGCACAGACATTTACAACCAGCTTTTTACTGGCATAAATTACTGCACCTAAATTTTGATGCGCAGGGCCGCCGAGAGACTGGGCCAGGCCCGGGCCAAGGCCACTCCCGGGCCCCCCCACCCAAGTTTGCCGGGCCCCCCCCTCCACCCGCCACCGGGCCCTCTCTCCACCCCTGGGCCCTCTGCACTGAGCTTAAGCGCCTCACCATCGAAAGTGCAGCAAGCAGTGGCAGACCACTCCTTCCTTCTGTGTCCCGCCCTCGCGGAAGTTACGTCAGGCAAGGGCGGGACACGGAAGGAAGGAAGGAAGGAGTGGTCTGCCACTGCTTGCTGCACTTTCGAAGGTGAGGTGCTTATATTCAATGCCAGGGAGCGACGGAGGGCGGCGGGCTGGACTGCGGCAGCGGCGGCGGCGCCGGACCCCCCCCAGAGGCCCAGGCCCAGGGAATTTTGTGCCCCCTGTCTCCCCCCTCTCAACAGCCCTGTTGGTACGTCCACCCGGCCTATACGCTATTCTATAAACCACAACTAAATGTAGATGCAGCTTATAGAATACCACTAGGGGGCCCTCTTACAAAGGCTCGCTGAAAAATGACCTGCGGTACTGTAGACACGTGGCTTGGGCGCGCACAGAATCATTCTTCAGCGTACCTGTAAAAAATGGGTTTTTTTTTACATTTTTGCTGAAAATGGACATGCGGCAAAATGAAAATTGCCATGCGTCCATTTTGGGTCTGAGAACTTACCACCAGCCATTGACCTAGTAGTGGTAAGGTCTCACATGGTAACCGGGCAGTAATGGTCTACGCTCATAAAATGACGATTACTGCCCGCCTGCCAGAAAATAAAAATATTTTCCAGTGCGCGTAGTGGATGCACATGAAAAATGAAATTGCTGCAAGGGCCAGGCGGAAGCAGGCGGTAACTCAAAATTGATACACGCCTACACGGCTTAGAAAAACAGCCCCTAGGTATGTAAATTGGACGTGCCTAGATTTTAGTCGCCATATATAGAATCCAGCCCTTAGCTTGAAGTGCCCATGTGGTTATTTTTATTTTGAAATAGTCCAATAAATGTAGCAGTCCTATTCTCAGTGCACTAATATTTATATGTTCATATTTGCTGATAGATTTCTTTAGAAAATGCTACCTCTAAAATCCCAATAATTATCTTCTGTTCCTCAGCACAATTCATTTTTCCACTAAAACCATTGATTTAAGTTCATTGTGTCATTAGTGATAAGTTGGCACTTCACTTTTTTCCCAATTAGTTTCTATACACTTCTGAACAACCCACAGTATTGTGGAAATAAAGCAAACAAATTTTGACCGATTCAACATAGAAAAATCTAATAAAAGTCCTGTCTCTAGTGTCCTGTACATTTACCTATAAAGTTGAACACTGAAGCCCAATACATGGACAGCATAAAGTATTTCCTAATATTGTGGGGTTTTTTTAGAAGAAGAATTAAATCTTTTGTTCTCATGCCTCAATGCCTTCAAATTCTCATCATGCTTGATATTATACACTGGCATGCTTATCAAGATTATTAAGTGTGGCGTATCTGATAGGAATGCAGGTAAAAGGCAATTTCAAAACAATTTCCCAGGTAAATAGCAAATTACTGGTCTGTCTGAAAATTACATCCTTTATCTGGATAAAATATTTGCAGATTTCCGCAGCACACACAGTTTTAGCTGGGATTTTAAAAAAGTGTTCCTATGGGTGTATTTAGGTTACCAGATCAAACCAACACACACATATATTCAGTTTTCAAATTTACATGTCCTATTTTGAAACCAGTCAGTCGAACAAACAGCACAATATGCAAGCACTTTTAATGCATACATTTAGCAGCTGTTAATTTTCAAAGGGAAACAATATGGATGTGTCTCCATTTCAAAATCAATAGCAATGTATATGGTCCAAAAGGGTCTGTCTCAGGGGTGAACTGACCATTGGAACAAGAGGGCAGTGCCCGAAGGTCCACAGCAGTAGGGGGACTGCTCTCCCCTAACTTCCAACTAATTTAATCACTTTTGACAGGTGTTTAGGAGCTCATGAGAGAATAGATTACTATCAGTCCTCTCCTGGTCTGTATACATTGTGAACATAGGCAGGTGATTGGGGTGGACCACTGAGGCCATAGCCCGATCAACTTCTTTCCCTGAATGTCATTAGCAACTAGGAAGCTGCAGGGCTTGAAGAAAGTTTGCTTCCCCCAAACAAAAGATGTTCCATCACCTGTGATGGTAAACAAAAAATGGCTACTAAAATTGCCCTCTTTATATCATCTCATTGCATTTGCATGATTTATGACAAAAGCAAATACAGTTTTCTATACATCTTCTGTAATTACTCTCAGGAAATCAGCACAAGGAACCCCTTACATTAAAGACCAAATAAGTAATTTTTATTTTCTAGCATGGGGGGAGGGGAGTAAGTCTTTCCAGTGGATTATCGCTGACCCTACTGCCATTCCACAGCTGGCCACACCCCCACTGACATTATCAGGAGCATGGTATGAGGACCAGGAGGATCACGCTGGAGCGAGTAAGGCATTGGCTTGTTCCTGTGCTGTGCTGCAGCTGTTTGAAGCTGTTTCCTGCTTTCTTGCTTTCTTTGGATTATCGTTGGCCTGCTGGCCTCGCCCCCAGTGATATGATCAGGTGCGCGGGGTGAAGACCAGGAGGATCATGCCAGAGCGAGTAATCGCGCAGCGCCTGCACATTGCTGCACACTGACCAATTACTGCATGAGTAGAGCTTGAGAGGAGAATTGCTGGATAAGAATGAAGGAGAGGGCAGGGGAGAGAGGAGACTTGCTGGACACGGATCGATGGAGGGGAGGGCAAGGGAGAGAGAAGAAATTGCTAGACATGGAGGGGAGGACAAGGGAGAGTGGAGAATTGCTGGACATGGATGGATGGAGAGGAGAGCAGGAGAAATGCTGGACATGTGTGGAGGAGAGGGAAGACAGGAAGGACATGCACATGGATGGAGGGAGGAACAAGCACATGGATGGAGGGCAGGGGAGAAAGGAGAAATGCTGGACTGGACATGGAGTGGAGAAAAGACAGAGGAAGTAGATGCACATGGAGAGGACAGGAGAAATGCTGGACATGGATGGAGGGGAGAGAAGACAGAGGAGGAGATGCACATGGATGGAGGGGAGAGAGGAGAAATGCTGGACATGGATGGAGGGGAGGGAAGAGAAGAGAGAGGAAGTGAGATGAACATGGATGGAGGGACGGAGAGAGAGGAGAAATGTTGGACATGGATGGAGGGGATAGAGGAAAAATGCTGGACATGTATGGAGGGAAGAAAGGAAGGAGATGCATACTGACTGAGATGAGGGAAAGGGAAAAGAGGAGAAAAACTACACAAAGATGGAGAAAATAGACGCTGGATTGAATGGGGGAAGAGAGGGGACAGCCGCTGGATTGAAAGGGGGAAGAGAGGGGGGCAGATGCTGGATGGAAAGGGGAGAGAGAGGGGGTAGATGCTGGATGGAAAGGGGGGAGAGTTAAGATCGAGGAAATAAGAAACAAGAGACTGAGACCAACACAATTAGAAACGGTAAACGGCCAGACAACAAAGGTAGGAAAAATTAATTTTAGTTTTAGTTTAGTATAAAGTAGTGTGGTGGCTGTGTTAATAAATACAAAAAATGGAAATAAGGTAATATCTTTATTGGACTAATTTTAATACATTTTTGACTAATGTTTGGAGGCCAAACCCTCCTTTTCCATGTCAGAACAGAATACCGTAACAGCAGTATACTGTCCTGACCTGAGGAAAGAGGTTTTGGCCTCTGAAAGTTAATTGAAAAATGTATTTAGTCCAATAAAATGATATTATCATAATTTCCATTTCTTGTTTTATTTGTATTTGTTAACCTATAGTATAGTGATTGAAATATGTCAGTTTTTGAAATTTGCATCACCTTATATTTACACAGTACAGGGGGACTGAGGAGCGGGACTGCTCAGGGAAGAAGTCCTGGTGCAGGTTGCAGGCAGCCTTTGAGTGGCGCTGCCACTGCTCAAGTGAAGACTGCAGACTGCAGCAGACAGGATGTTAAGGTACCTGGGGGGGGGGGGGGGGGGGGGGGGGGGAATGCACCTCCTGTAAAAAAAATCAGCACCCCCACCAGGGATACAGGTAGGCTTGGGCGGCCTACCTTGACAGCAGGGGGTGGGGTGTGTTGATGCTTCTTATTGCCAAGGGCTGGGGGTGGTGGAGGGAAGGAGGGGTCAGGGGGTGAGAGGCTGCTCAGGGACACTTTTTCTAAAAAAAATTAATTTCACAGGTCTTGGCCTGATATTCAGCAGGCCACTTAATTCTTATGTGGGCCCTGGCTGAATATTGGGCAGGATCGCATAACTTCCAGCGCCTAGCCTGCCCAAAATTATCCCCAGTATTCAGTGCCAGTGCCTGGACATGGCCCTGCACTGAATATCGGGGGATAATTTAGCCAGCAATGTTCAGCATTTTAAAAAATGTTGACCGCTGCTGGCTGAATACCAGGGGGCATATGTACTGTCATTACTTGTGTGTTGGAACCAGGTATTTGAAGTGAACAAACTGTTGGCTGTGCAGAATTCTATCAAATGTTCTCCATCTTTATTCCTATTGTCAAGCTCATATTTTCAGCCACTTCACCCTCTTCTTTGTTCCCAAGTTTTGTATTCCATCAGTATATCTTGTTTGAATGTTTTGTCAATTTCAGCTTGTACCTATTTGTAGAACTGATCAACTTTGTCTTCTTCTGCATCTGTTGTTGGTGCGTACATAGGAGTCAACTTTTCAAAATGATTGGGGGTGCTGAAAATTTTTTTTTTTTACAGGTGGTGCATTTCCCCCCTCTCCCTCCTCTCCCCCTCGTCCCCTCCCCCCTCCTCCGAGTTCCAGGCCCCCCCTCTCCTCCGAGTTCCAGGCCCCCTCCCTCTCCTCCAAGTGCCAGTCCCAACCCCAGCCCGACCTCTTCTCCCACAACAGTCCTCCGTCTTTGCCTTCCTGCCACCCAGAATTTAAAACTCATCTTACCTTGGTCCCGGCAGCAGTGAAAGGCGAGCAGGCTCGGCGCTTCAGCATTCCCTTCTCTCTCAGCTCTGGTCCTGCCCTCATGTCCTGTTTCCGCAAGGGCAGGACCAGAGCTGAGAGAGAAGGGAAGACTGAAGCACCGAGCCTGCTCGCCTTTCACTGCTGCTGGGACCCGAGGTAAGATGAGTTTTAAATTCTGGGAGGCAGGAAGGCAAGGACGGAGGACTGTTGAGGCAGAAGAGGGCAGGCAGGTCAGGCTGGCTGGGAACTTCTATGGATGCATATACCTGGATAATAGTTGTATTGATGGGTGTTCATTTTAGATGAATAAAATGTAGTATTCAGTGTTTACATTGTATTGTAGTGTATTGCAGTACTTTTAAGCTTCTTCTTAATTAGAAATTGAATATTATTTCTTCTTTGTCTTTTATTTCCAGTGTATTATGCTATATAATCATCAGATTCAGTGCCCAGTGCCAGTACATTTCAGTTCACCGACATCCAAAAGATCATGTTGTATGTGTTCCATTTCATTCTTGACCACAGCCAACATTCCTTGGTTCAAACTTCATACACTGTACATCCCCATATATGAAACATCTTTATAGTTTCTGAATTTCATTTCCTGTGCAGCTGCATCAGCAGTCAGATGTCCTAAAGGCTTTGTTTTAACCCATTCACTGCTGCCAGTTTTATTCTGAATAACCTTCTGTTCTTCCCCAGTAAACTGTTGAGTGCCTTCCAGCCTGAGGAACTTATCCAGTGCTAAATTACAATTTGTTTCATTGCAACTATCCATTCAGTTTTTGTGGCTAGATACAGAAGTAGATTCCCATTCCTTTTCCCTTGCATAGGTAATGCCATTGTCATAGAAATGGGATCCTCCATTGCCTGTACTGCCTCTTACTGCTGATATGGTTAGTTTTGGAGTAGTTTTGGGCCTGTAGGCTATAGAAAAATAAGGTTAGATTAGGATTTGCTTCCTAGCTGTTCAGACCAGGCCTGAACTGTATCTTTAATAGAATTAAGCTGTCAGCATTATTGATCCAAGCTAGTGTACCAAAGAACATTGCAATGTGGAGCTGGACTGTTTACTTTAGGTTAGGTCATGGTACAGAAGAACCATTGTGCAAAGTCAATCTGAGGTCACAATGATCTAGTACATGTATGCCCACCCATGAAGGTGGTCAAAGGATAGGTCTGTGGAAACTCCCCTTTGATGGTCCTATCAGAGAATGGGTTGTATATACTAAAGCTGACTAGGTATTTGCATCATAGGACCAATCCCCACAACTTAATTGTCATTAATCTGAACCAATCATAAAATCCCCCCAATTTCCTGGGTCTGGGCTGATCACTGGTGTTGACTCTGCTGAATATGTAAGCAAGCTGACTGCCATACAGGTACTGCTGTGCAGAGAGAAAGGCATGGAAAGGAAGCCACTGAACAGCTTGGGGGGGGGGGGGGGGGATAGGGAGATATTGGACACCATGGGGGAGATGTTAGATAAGAGTATTGAAAACAGAGGAAGGAGAAGGAAGGGGAGATGCTGGACACCATAGGGGAAATGTTAGATAAGAGTGGGTAGGGGGAGGGCCTTGAGCTGGCCTGGGGTGGGGGTATGCATGTCTGAAATTTTGCCTAGGATATCAGTCTCAGGCTAGGCCTGCCCTTGAGGTTCAGCAAGTTAGTGGCAGGCTCTAAGTTAGATTTGGGATTCATGGGGTTGCTGTGGAATGATGTTTAGATGGAGTACTGTCTTGTTCGATTTTCAGATCCAGTGGTCAAAGACAGACCAGTTGGGAAAGTGGGTTTGGATGCTGTTACACCAAGCTTGGGACTTGTGTAATGCTCAGTGCAGTGTGCACAAACTTTCCTTCCTTGGCTCTCTTAAGGTTTATTATATTGGCTGGCAGATGTGAAAGGTTCACCGTTGATCTGTTTTTAGGAGTCGGCACCCAAGAAAAAGATTTAGGTGTCATTGTGGACAATATCCTGAAATCTTCTGCCCAGTGTGTGGCTGCAGCCTAAAAGCAAATAGGATGCTAGGAATTATTAGGAAAGGGATAAAAAATAAGACAAAGTATATTATAATGCCTTTGTATCGCTCCATGATGCAACTACACCTTGAGTATTGTGTGTAATTCTGGTTACGTACCTTAATATAGCAGAATTAGAAAAGGTTCAAAGAAGGGTGACCAAAATGATTAAGTGGATGGAACTCCTCTCATATGAGGAAAGGCTTAAGAGGTTAGGACTCTTCAGCTTGGAAAAGAGACAGCTGAGGAAGGGGGGGGGGTATGATAGAGGTCTACAAAATACTGAGTGGTGTAGAATAGGTAAACATAAATTAATTTTTTACTCTTTCAAAAAGTACAAAGACTAGGGACACTCAAGGAAGTTACATGGTACTACTTTTAAAACGAAGAGGAGGAAATATTTTTTCACTCAACGAATCGTTAAGCTCTGGAACTCATTGCCAGAAGATGTGGTATCAGCAGTTAGTGCAGCTGGGTTTAAAAAAAAAAAACCTTTGGACAATTTCCTAGAGGAAAAGTCCTTAGTCTGCTATTAAGATAGAAATGGGGAAAGCCACTGCTTGTCCCTGGGGTCGGTGGCATGAACCTTGCTATTATGTGGGATTCTGTCAGGAAATTATGACCTGAATTGGCCACTGTTTGAAGCAGGATACCTGGCTAGATGGACCATCTGACCCAGTATGGCTTTTCCTATGTTCTTATGTTATGTAAGAGAGCAGCTGAGTCCTGAATAGGTCTGTACCTGGTGCTGGCTTTCCTGGGAATGAAGATTCACTAGCTTAGGCTATGGAGCATGCTGTATGATTAGTTGCTTCCATTCCTGTTGCAGGTTAATTATTTTTCTCCACCAAAGATTGCTCATTCATCTGGGGGCAATCATATTTGTTCTATAAAAGGGCTGGAGCTTATTCATCAGATGAAAAGAGATCTGTTATTAGTACACTGTTATTTGGCTGCTGTTCACATTATTTGGTTACAGATCATTCCCAGGCAGGGTTGTAGGGATGCAAGAAACATCAAGATAATGAAAAAGCTGTGTAAGAGGTGGATGATGAAGTTTCTAAATTGGGGGGGGGGGGGGGGGGGGTTGTTGGATGAGCTGGTGCTCATTGATGTTGTTGACAGCTGATTGTCCTGGGTGATGCTGTTCAAATGGGGTTCATCTTTCAAATATTGGAATGGATATATTTTTGAGTTTCATCCAGGATTTAATAGAGGCATGTGTGTGGGGCAACCAGCCAACAGTAACGAGGATGGTAGAATGGTGATGATTATCACCGCTAGTGGCAGTAGTTTAGCACAGCTGTCTCCCCTTAATTTGGCCTTTACTGTAGGATAATGTCTTTTAAATAGTTGTACCTAACTACATTGTGTTTTCAGCTATTCAGTTAATGCACAGTAAATAATTTTTCTCTATGAGAACTGAAAGGCAAAATACCTCAGATTCTTAACAAAGATGCATTGCAGTTAGTGTATGTTAAGTTTAGCATATAACCTGCTATAACTACAAAATCTTTCCAAACTATACTAAATAGGGCCCATGGGGGCAATTCTAGTGCCTCTATTTAATAATAGTAGAATCTATAAAGAAAACTAGGTACTCATTTTACATAGTAACATAGTAAATGATGGCAGATAAAGACGTGTACGGTCCATCCAGTCTGCCCAACAAGATAAATTAATTTTACATGGTATGTGATACTTTATATGTATACCTGAGTTTGATTTGTCCTTGCCTTTCTCAGGGCACAGACCGTAGAAGTCTACCCAGCACTGTTCTTGTACTATGTTCTGAAGCTAACATCAAAGCCCCTTAAAATTTATACTCCTTTGTAGAATAGAGCTGATGTAAGTCTGTAAATGTGAGATCCACCTATGTCCAGTCCATGGTTCCACCCCAATGTATGTTCCCTTGCAAATACTCGCCATATAAATTAAATAGCTATTTTGAGAATAGGAATTTGGTGCCATGCTAGCCCTTATCCCATATTTGCACACACATGTGCTTAATGCTAATATTCTAGACCAGAGGTTTTCAATGGGGATATCATGAAAACCCCCGAACTGGCTGGGTATGCCCAGAGGACTGGATTAAAAACCTAGACATTTACACGCATAACAAACATGTGAATGTGTGCACCTAGGGCAGTGATTCTAAACCTGTCCTGCAGGAATTCCAGCCAGTCAGGTTTTCAGGATATCCACAATGAATATACTGCCTTCATGGTATGCAAATCTATCTCATGTATATTAATTATGGATATCCTGAAAATGTGACTGACTGGGGTTCCCCTAGGGCTGGTTTGGGAATCAATGGCCTAGGGCAGGGGTAGGCAACTCCGGTCCTCGAGAGCCACAGGCAGGTCAGGTTTTCAGGATATCCACAATGAATATGCAGGAGATAGATTTGCAAGCACTGCCTCTATGGTATGCAAATCTATCTCATGCATATTCATTGTGGATATCCTGAAAACCTGACCTGCCTGCAGCTCTCGAGGACCGGAGTTGCCTACCCCTGGCCTAGGGTTTAGAATTGCCCCTATAGGGTCTACTAAAGATTAGAGACATGCATACTTTTGAAACAACAGGGGAATTAGTGATGTTTCCCATGTTGTTTCAAGTTACTTTTAACCAAAATGATAGGGAAAAAAAACATTACCCTTTTTTCTCTGTTTTTAATCACACACACTATTTATCCATAGACACACTGTTGAAGAATGTTGTGCACTGCTGAAGATATTGCTCTGAAATGAGACAAATCAACCCATCATCAACATGGGAAACTAAACAAAATGAAAATGTTTGGCTTCACACTCCTACTGATTATTCAGTACAGTCCTCCTCTCCTTCAGGACATTATTCATTTCTCTAAGAAATAATTAAACATTAAGAAAATTCTTTTGCATAATAATTTGGACAGAAAACAGTAATAAATACAATATCCTCAGGAATATATTCCCTTGTATAAACATCTACCATATCTTTCAATTCAGTTTAATAGTTCTATCTTTAATTTTTTTTCATTTGGCAAAGTTCAAGGGACCCAGAATTTTTTTTTTTTTAAATCATTGTCTGGTATTAATTATGCATCCTTTAGGAAAACTCTCTTAGTGAGTTATTTTTACATGTCTATTTCCCTTAAATGGATTTGCCATACCATGGACATTCTAAGTTATTCCATCATTATAGATTAGCACAGGGACCACATTAATAGCTGGGTTTGTTTCTCAGGTTGTTTCCTTTTCTTTAGAATGGCAGGACTGGGGATGCTGCTGAGGTAATATTTACAGTAGAGAGTTGCATGGGGACAGAAATTTCACCCGTTCCCACCCATCCCCGCTGGAATCTAAACTCATCCCCACTGGAGTCTCCTCCACTCCCACAAGTAATTCCCTGCATCCCAGCCCGTAACCATACGTAATCTCCTCCATCCTCTCCCATCCTCTATGCTAAAATAACCTGAATTGCAGTAAAATAATTCAACTTAACAGTTGCCCACATTGGTAACTTCCCCTCTCAGGGGTAGACGATCAAATCCCCTGTGCTGTTCTGGGGGTACAGGGAAATAAATCCCTGAAGATCAAAACTAATAGCATGCAAATTTATGAGCGCTATTAGTTTTGATCATCGGGGAACTTCTGTGGGAGGAGGCACAATCCTCCCACAGAAGTTGTTTGACAGGTATGGGCTGTCAAAAAAAAAAAAAATCCAAAACCTGTCAAACAGAGTAATACAAGGGCCTGGAAGTCTGGTGAAGCTCCACCTCCCCACCTGGATACAAAGGTCTGGGGTTTGGGGGGTCCGGTGGATCTCCAGCTCCCAGCCCATCCCCGTGCACAATTTCCCTGGTGGCCTAGTAGGCACTACACCCACCCACCCTAGTGGTCTACTGCCCCCCAAACCCCTCTCCTGTGCCTTTTGAAGCAGGTGAAGAAGTAGCACTCCCTCCTCCTGTAAGTGCCGCCTTCAAAATGGTGGCACACTGCCCTGCCCGGTGTATCCGGATGCACTGGGTGGGGCTTCAGTACCAGATAAGGGACTTTATCCCTTATATGGTAGTGAAGCCCTGCCCGGTGCATTCCAGGATGCACCAGGCAGGGCGCTGCCATTTTGAAGGCAGCGTTCATAGAAGGAAGGAGTACTACTCCCTCTTCCTGCTTCAAAAGGAATGCTTTGCAAAACCTAATGCCAGCTCTGAGCTGGTGTAGGGTTTGCTACAGGAGCAGCGCCAATGTTTGGCATGCTGCCCGCTAAGCATTGAGGAGGAAAACCTAATGCCCTGTTTAGCATGAATTTGCATGCTACTTGTGGTCAGAGCAAGTGAGCTCATTCTTACATGCAATCATCAGCACTGATCATAGGACGAAGGCAACTGCGGTGCTAGTCTGGTGCTAATGGCCTCTAGCATCCGCATATGCCTTTGATCATTGGTCCATCAGTGCTTATGGGGATTTCAATGCTATCAACCATATCCATTAATTGTTTTAGTACTATTATAATTGCCATGGCACAAGGAAAGGATGGGTAGGATGGCCTGGCACTATACTACCACGGGAACCCCACAGGACCTGCATCCATCCTCAGCAATCTATTTCATTTCTTTGAAGGGGTGAACAAACATTATTATTATTATTATTATTATTAACATTTGTATAGCGCTACCAGATGCACGCAGCACTGAACACCTGACATAGAGAGGCAGTCCCTGCTCAATAGAGCTTACTATCTAAAAAATAATACAGACAGACAAGACAATTAAGGGCGAGGGATAAAGGTGAGCCAGTTGATATTGTGTATCTGGATTTCAAAAGACATTTGACACAGTACCTCATGAAATTGAATTGTCATCAAATTGAAGAGTCATCAAATAGGAAGTAGTGATCTATTGTGCATTAAAAACTGGTTAAAAGATAGAAAACAGAGAGTAGGTAATGGTCAGTATTCTCAATGGAGAAGGGTAGATAATGGGGTTCCTCAGGGGTCTGTGCTGCTTTTTAACATATTTATAACACAAAGTTATTCAAAGTTGTTAAATCACAAGAGGTTTGTGAAAAATTACAAGAGGGCCTTTCAAGACTGGGAGACTAGGCATCCAAATGGCAGATGACGTTTAATGTGAGCAATTGCAAAGTGATGCATGTTGGACAGAGGAACCTGAACTGTAGTTATGTGATGCAAGGTTCCACATTAGAAGTCACTGACCAGGAAAGGGATCTAGGTGTCATTGGTGATGATTCGTTGAAACCTGCTCAGTGTGCTGCTGCGGCTAAGAAAGCAAATAGAAGCCATATCAGAAGGAGGTATTATTAGGAAAAGAATGGAAAACAAAAATGAGAATGTTATAATGCCTTTGTATCATTCCACTGTGGGACCGCACCTCGAATACTGTGTGCAATTCTGGTCACCACATCTCAAAAAGATATAGTGGAATTCGAAAAGGTAAAGAGAAAGGCAACAAAAATGATAACGGGCATGGGACAACTTCCCTGAGGAAAGGCTAAAGCAGCTATGGCTCTTCAGCTTGGAGAAAAGACGGCTGAGGGGAGATATGATAGAGGTCTGTAAAATAATGAGTGGAGTAGAACAAGTAGATGTGAATCTCTTGTTTACTCTTTCTAAAAATACTAGGACTAGGGGGCACGCAATGAAGCTACAAAGTAGTAAATTTAAAACAAATCGGAGAAAATATTTTTTCACTCAACATGTAATTAAACTCTGGAATTCATTGCCTGAGAATGTAGTAAAAGCAGTTAGCTTAGTGGGGTTTAAAAAAGGTTTGGATGGCTTCCTAAACAAAAGTCTGTAAGCCTTTATTAAGATGGACTTGGGGAAAATCCACTTCTTATTTCTAGGATAAGCAGCATAAAATGTATTGATTGTACTGTTTTGGGATCTTGCCAGGTACTTGTATCCTGGATTGGCCACTGTTGATAACAGGATGCTGGGCTAGATTGACCTTCGGTCTGTCCCAGTATGGCAACACTTATGTTCTTATGTTCCCTCCCCCACCACACAACACTTGCTCATTCTTTTGCTCCTTACAATTCCTCGCTCTCCCACCAAGCCCCTCTCTTATTCTACCACATCTATTCAGTCAGTCTTTCATTTTCCCCATCCTTTCCTTTCCTTCCCCAATCTCCTCATTCATGCTTGCTCCTTCCCCTTCCCCTGGCAGCAGAGGTGGTAGGGCTTGGGGAAACCATAGTAATAGGGAGCAGCAGGGCCAAGAAACTGATATGCCCAATAATTGCAGAAGGAAGTGAGGTATTCTATTCAGTCTTGGTTGTTCTCACTCACCACCACCTCAATTATGACAGGAAATCATATAAAAATTAAATCTCTGTGATGTCTGTCTCAGGTTAAATAATTCTGCTTTCATGTGGTGGCTGGAGACACCACAGATTTTCCTTTCTACTATCCACTTTGCTCCATTTATATAGATAAGAATATCTAGCTAGCTCTGCTCTGCTTCCTCAAGGTCTGGGAAAAAAAGGTCATCCCATTAGAAAGTAAGCCTCAGGTGACATATACAAAAAGCGGTTGAAGTAGCCATTTTGAAATTTTGAAGAGTATTACTGCTGCTCACAAATCTTAAACTTTTGCAGATTCAACCTTTTTAATTTCTTTTTTGATCTGCAGTGTCAGCTTCAGGATCACCTCAAGAGAGGACAGAGAAACAGCAGGAGGGACCAGAGTAGGAAGTTTTTCTTTGCTTTGTCTGCTCCAGGCTGGACCATCCCTTCCTCTTTTCTGTTGGCTGCCTGAAGAGAAAGATCTGAAGGCTGGACACTGTTTTGCTATTCAGCACTTGAGCCTGAGAAGTGTCAGAACTCCTTTACAGGCTGGACCCTAGAAATTAAGCCCCACTTTAAACAATGATGCCCTCTGTTGTGCTAAAGTGCATTAAGAGGTTTTGGTTTGCTGATATAGTTTTATTACTTTTAAAATTAAAGCATGATATTCCAACTTTATGGGGGGGGGGGTAAGCGGACAGGATATGTGCTTCAAAAATGCATTAGCGTTTTATTATTTTTAAATCTCGTATCATGACATTTTGTCCTACTGATGAAAATAAAAGCTGTGCACATTCAAAATGAAGCAATAATAGAGCAGAAAATGGGACAGCTGGGTTCTTATGACTTCTAAGTATGCTTCAATCTACCAGACGTCAAGTTCTTTCCAAGCAGTGATGGACTTCAGAGAGAAACATTTTTTCTAACTGCTTTCTTAAAGTTTCACAACAATTTATTAGGTTTTTTTTTTTAAAGTTTCATTTCTAGTCAAAGCACATGATGGTACCGCTGAGAAATATGAAAAAGTCAGCAAAACTAATTGAATTCAATAGAATACCTGCATGTTAGCAATAAAAGTGTTTTATTATGCTATACATGACTGCATTTTAATTTGTCATAAAGGTTAGCTTCAATCATTTTTGTGTGTATGTGTGTTGTTGCATTGAAAAGTCCGTGGGTTATATAGCTGTACTTTTGGATTTACTTCTGATAAATGTGCCTAATGTTTACACTAAAAGGTGCTTTTCTTGGATATTTTACAGCCAAGACATCACAAGTAACTATATATAGCAGATGTAGATATCAAGCTAGAGGCTGAATTGTGGGAAATGCATGGCCTTGGCTAAATAACAATTGTCCAAAAAAGAGATATTCAGAAGATATTTGATATATTATAATATTTGCCATAGCCCCTGACACAAAATAGATTATGTACGATGAGAAGCCATCAAAGTCGTCCTACATTTTCTCATTAGTACCATCTACTCTGTCCTCAGATATGTCACAGATATCTATTTACCCAAAAACATACATATCTTTCATTTGTCTGTTGGAGACCTCAGACTTGAATATAAAGTATTTCTATCTGCACCAGACTAGTGTAAGTCCTGGTGGGAATTCTGTCACCATCATACAATTCCAACTGCTTTCCAAGGATATACTAGGAACTTAAAAAATACAGAAGCTCACTGCAAAAATCCCATAGCTGCATAAAGATATGCAGGTGGAGGGTAGAAAGTCAAAATAAGAGCTTACTTGACTTATTAAAATAGTCTTAGAACTCCTACAGCATATACCACCAGATTCTATATTGATCGCCCAAAGTTAAGCATGCAAATTTAGGTACAGATCCCAGATTCACACATAAACAAACAAGATATGTAACTTTATCTCTCTTACATAATAGATTCAGCAACGTTTTGCTTATGTAGTGAGACATAAAATGATAACCAGTGGGGAAATAAGATGGCCACCAAAGCATCATGACATCAGACTGACATACTTCTATGACCCCTATGTTTAAATTAGGTCTGCATGTCGATTGAAATTTTAATCATGTGATTAAAGGCAGAACATAACCAATAGTCCATTAGGGATGGGGGAGACACACATTTCCTCCCCTTCCCCACCCCCACTCCCACTCCCAAATTAGATATTATACCTTTGCTGATGGGGATACAGAAGCCCCTCCAGTCAAAAATTCCACTGCCAAAGCGATCCCTTTCCTCCTTGTGCTGACTCAGGAGCGAAGAAGTTAGCAGGGTGCCTCCAGCTGCCGATGCCAGCACTCCCTGTGCATGCTCAGTTCATGTACAAACTAAGTATGCTTGGGAAGTGCAAGCATTGGTGGCTGGAGTTACCCCGCTGACTTTCTCGTTTCTGAGGTAGTACGAGGAAGGGAGTGACTCGGGCAATAGATTTCTTTGGCGCGTGGGGCTTCAGCTACCCCACCAGCCATTGAACAGGTACTGCAGATTTGGAGGGGGCCTAAGTCCATTCTCTCCCTCTCTCATATGTGCCCCCTGTGCCTTCACCCATTCTTTCTCTCTCTCTCTCTCTCTCTTTCTTTCTCTCATGTACTCCCCTGTACCTTCATCCATTCTCTCTCTCTTTCATGTGCCCCCTGTGCCTTCATCCATTCTCTCTGTCTCTCATGTGCCTTCACCCATTCTCTCTCTCTCTCTCTCATGTGCCACTATGCCTTCACCCATTCTCTCTGTCTCTCTCTTATGTGCCCTCTGTGCCTTAACCCTTTCTCTTTTTCTCTCATGTGCCCCCTTGTGCCTTCACTCATTTTCCCTTTTTCATGTGCCCCCTGTGCCTTCACCCATTTTCTCTCTCTCTCTCTAATGTGCTGTGCCTCCCCTCTCCTCTCTTGATGCTCACCCTGCCCACCTGCACGGTCAGTCTGGCATCTTTCCCTCCCCTCCTGGACCGCCAGCTCTCCCCTCCCCTCCCAGTTTACCTTTTTTCTTTTAGTAAATTTTCGGCCTGCAGTGGCAGCGGTATTGAAATGCTGCCTCAGCCTGCATCGGGCCTTTCTTTCTGACCCATCATGCCCCATTCTGGAAACAGGAAGCTATATCAGAGGGGCGAGGGATAAGTCAGACGGAAAAGTCCAAACTCCTCCTCAGCCTGCTGCAATAAACTTGCCATTGATCCGCGAAGCTATTTCTTCAGGGGGTTTTCCCTGGGTTAAGGAACAAGCAACAGTGAATGTTTCAGCTCAAGGGTCCAACCTGTAGTTACTGGAGTTCTAAGCTGGGATTGCTCCCAACTCTGAAAGCACAGCCACAGAGCAGGGAGTGGATCCAAAAATGGAAGATTGAGGCATGCTGGCTTCTTGTGAATCCAGAGTGATGGTTAATTATGGAGGAGAACCTACATCAATAACACTTGAAGCGATATAGAAAGCAATCATGGATTTGAAAACTGCAGTGAGTACTAGACTGAATCAAGTAAAGGGAGATTATAATCTTCCAAAGTAACTGATCTTGAAGAAAAACTGTTCAAAAATCCAGTAGCAAACATGGCCATATTCAAACCAGAACAATGTCCAACTTTTTGTTTCAAAAATGGCCATTTGCTAGATGTTTTTTTTGTGTGTGGTCAGTGCATCTGTCTTTTAGGACCATTAAATGTCCAAGGGAAAAATGCACAAAACAAGCCAATGGGATGTATGGGAGGACCAGCATTCTTAGTAAACTAGCCACACAGACATCCCAGCAGAGATGTGGGCACTCTAGGGGGCACTGAAGTGGACTTCACATAAAAAATCTCAGGTACACATCTCACTGTAACCCCCATATATTGTATAGTGATCCCTCCTAAACCCACCAAAAACCTACTATACCCCACTGTACATAGGGTTACCATATGGCTCCAGAAAAAGGAGGACGGATTGAGCCAGCCGGGTTTTACTTCCATTGCTTTCCATTGAAAGCAATGGAAGTAAAACCCGGCTGGCGCAATTGCTTTCAATGGAAAGCAATGGAAGTAAAACCCGGCTGGCTCAATCCGTCCTCCTTTTTCTGGAGCCATATGGTAACCCTAACTGTACACCACTGCAATAGCCCTTATGCCTGCAGGTGTCAGGTATATGTAGGTATAGTAGGTTTTTGGTGGGTTTTGGAGTGCTCATACATTTCACCACAAGAGTACCAGTTAGGGTGGGTTATGGGCCTGGATTCCCTTCTCTACAATGCACTGCATCAACCACTAGAACACTCCAGGGACCTGCGTGCTGCTCTAATAGGCCTGCCTTAGCATCTGAAGCTGTCATAGAGGTTGGTATGTACTGTTTCTTTCACATCTTGAGGATCATTGACCACTGGGGCAGTAAGGGGAGTCATGCCTTAATTCCTCCAGTGGTCATCATTTAGGGCACCTTTTATTACTTTAAGTCGTGATTGAAATAGGTCTAGACCAAAACATCTAACCTTTAGCCCTGGACATTTTTGCTTTGTTCTATTATGGCAGGAAAAACGTCAAAGTTTTGGGAACAACCAAATCCCGCCCCCAAGTTTTGAAAATCATGATAATAAGTACTAAATAATTATTTTCCTTAGTCGTTTTATTTTAAGAAATGGGATTTTTCTGGCTCAAACTAAAGAACCTTTTTACTAAGCCATACTAAAAAGTGGCCAGTGCCATCCCCAGCATGGGCCTTTCCCGTACACTGAAGCCACTTTTAGCGTGGCAAAAAATGACCTCATTTTCCACTTTTCCTATTAATGGTCATGCACTAATTTCACCATTAGTGCATGGCCATTAGCACGTGAGCCAGGTGGTAAGGGATCATATGATAACCACACGCTAATCAGTTAGGAGTCCTTTTACAAAGGCACACTAGCGTTTTTAGCACGTGTGTTAAATATGTGTGCGCTAAACGCTAGAGTTGCCCATATATTCCTATGGGTGTCTCTAGTTTTTAGTGCGCACAAATCATTAGCGTGTACTAAAAATGATAGTACACCTTTGTAAAAAAAAAACCTAGTGATTAATGAAGAGCACACTTACTTTCCACTACCAGACATGTCCCCAGTGCTAAAAAATAAATTATATTTTTTAACACATGGGATGCACATGCTGATCCCAAAACTACCATGGGATGTCAGAGTGCGCCCCTCGGTAGTGCTTGTAAACCTGTGATAAGCACACGTTAGTGCTTACCACAGCTTAGTAACAGGGACTCTAAGGCCTGTAAAATAATCATTTTTGTTTTAAAAAAAATAGGTATCAATAGAGCACAGTACATGACATTTTGTGATCTATAATCAACATTAAATGAGCAAACAATGGTACATGAAAAGCTAGTGACCCATTTATTATATCTTGTCAGACACTCTATTACAGCACATTGTCCATAAAGATGTTTTTATACTCCCGTAAGCAAATATGAAATGAAGGGCAATTATTTATATTCATACAAATCAATTACTTTTTTCCAATACTACTCCTATCACAAAGGGACAATTGAATTATATCATACTCCTATCATGTTGTTTATACATTTTTTATTTAAATTTAGACTAATAAAACAAGACTGCCATTAAAAACTGAAGGAGGACTAATCGAGAGCTTTTAGGAAACAGAGAGTAGAACTAAATGGTCATTTTTCTTAATAAAGAAAGGCGACTAGTGTACACTAGGGCCTGTATTGGAACCAGCGATTTTTAATATATTTATATATAATTTTGAAAGGGGAGAAAAATTGGGGGGGGGGGGGGGGAGAGAATGAATTACCTGTGACTGCACTTTAGCAGGATTTTCAATTGCATCACATATTGAGTTTAAGAAACTGGGTGTGATATTAGATTTGAGACTGACCATGGAACCATATGCTAATATGATGGTAAGAGAAAAATATTTTCTAATTTAACACTGATTCATTATTAGAACAAAAAAAAACTTACAGTTGGTAGTGCAGGCAATAATTTCTTACTGTCTAGACTACTGTAATACTGTGTTCCTGCATTTGCTAGATAAAAAGATCTGTAAATAACAGATGACCTAAGTTTGCATGCACTGCATCCATTGTGTACAAATCTATCTCATATATATTCCATTCCTTCTGGGTATCCTGAACACCCAACTGGCTAGGTGTGTCCTGAGGTTTGGATAAAGAATCCATGCAGTGTGGTTAGTGCACCAAAAACAGGCTACCACAAAACAAGTTACACCATTTTGCAGTATTTTGCCTGATAGCGCATGCTACCTTGCAAATTGAAGAGTGACAAATTGCCTGAACCGGATGGTATACATTCAAGAATAATGCTAGAATTGAAAAATGAACTTGCAGAACTATTGTTATTAATATATAATCCAGCTTATTTTCGAAAGAGAAAAACGCCTATAGTGCGACCTAAATCGGGAGATAGACGTTTGTCTCGCAAAGGCGCCCAAATCGGTATAATCGAAAACCGATTTTGGGCATTTCCAACTGCAGTCCGTCGCGGAAACGAATAAAGTTGATGGGGGGGGGGGGTGTCTGAGGCGTGGTGGAGGTGGAACTGGGGCGTGGTTATCAGCCGAGGAGAGATGGGCGTCTTTAGCTGATAATCGAAAAAAAGGCGTTTTTACCGCGATTTTGGGTCACTTTTTTTGGACCCCTTTTTTTCACGAACAAGTCCCAAAAAAGTGCTCCAACTGCCCAGATGACCACTGGAGGGAATCGGGGATGACCTCCCCGGACTCCTCCAGTGGTCACTAACCCCCTCCCACCAAAAAAAACCCACTTTAAAAACTTTTTTCCCAGCCTGTATGCCAGCCTCAAATGCCATACCCACCTCCATGACAGCAGAATGTGTTCGATCCTGTCACAGCCTTTCCCTGGGTCAGATGTGGCTCTCAGGTGCAGTATAGGGTCACATTAGCATTGCATTGTGGTGGGTGTAGGGTATTGGGCTCCGTGATTTCATTAGCTTGTGTTATAGTCTCACGATGTTGGTAGTTGGTAGGCTCTTCTCCCATGGTGCTTTTCCCCATGCCTACTGGGTCAGAGTGTGCCCTGTTGTGTTTCCTGTTGTAGTCCATGCGTTAGTGGCCATTTTTGTAAGCCAGTTTTAGTTCCCTTTCCTGTGTTAGCCACGTTAGACAACTTAGTTCTTCCCTTGAATGTGGCTGAAAGAGGGCATTGTACAGCATTCTGCCAGCTCTGACCTACTGCTCATCTCAGTACCAGGGAGACTTGTTGCCAGTGGGGCACAACCTCTGATCTGCAGTTAACTGTGAGTAAATGCGGTTATTCCAATAAAGGACGTTTTCGGAGAGATTAGTCTTCAGGTGTCAACTGATATGCCAATGTTATACACCAGCAACAAGTCCTAGAGGCCTGCGTGTATGCAGGTCCCTGGAGCACTTTTTGTGGGTACCGCAGTGCACTTCAGCCATGTGGCCCCAGGCCCATCTCCCCCCCCCCCCACCTGTAACACTTGTGCTGGTAAATGGGAGGCCTCCAAAACCCACTGTACCCACATGTAGGTGCCCCCTTCACCCCTAAGAGCTATGGTAGTGTTGTACATTTGTGGGTTTTGGGGGAGGGGGGTTGTAGGTTGGGAGCTCAGCACCTGTGGTAAGGGAGCTATGCATGTGGGAGCTTTTTCTGAAGTCCACCACACTGACCTAGGGTGCCCAGTTGGTGTCCTGGCATATCACAGCAGCCAGTGTACTACCAATCCTGGCCCCTCCCACGACCAAATGGCTTGGATTTGGACGTTTTTGAGCTGGGTGTTTTTAGTTTCCATTATCGCTAAAAAAAACAAACGCCCAACTCAAAAACATCCATTTTTTTCGAAAATACGGTTCAGCCCGCCCCTTCACGGACCCGTTCTCGGAGATAAACGCCCATGGAGATAGGCGTTTCCATTCGATTATGCCCCTCAATGTGTCTTTAAAATCAAGCATGGTACAAGAAGATTGGAGGGTGGCCAATGTAACATCAATTTTTTTAAAGGGTTCTATAGGTGATCCAGGAAATTATAGACTGGTGAGCTTGTGAGAAGAAATCCGCCGGAAGACGGAGAACTCAAAACGCCCCACGGTAAACAACAATACCACAATGAAAGTAGGAGGGCAAACAGTGATACCGGAGACTGGAAGATGTTTGTTGGTAAAGAAGTTTATTGAGGTATGAAGACTCGACACAGCGTTGTGTTTCGGCAGTTAGGCCTGCATCAGGAGTCTATAAAAATGCATATATTCAATAAAAATAAAAATAAAAAATGGAGATTAAAAACAAATGCAGTGCAAAGTGATACACAGATAAATAACACTCATATACATAGATATAAGAACCATAATAAAATATATATAAATATATATGTGGATAAAACATAACTATGTTTTAATGCTCTTAAACAAAATATAATAAAGATAACAAATTAATATTACAATATGACTTAAAGTACATATGGAATAAAATTTGTGTTACTATCCTAATTTTAACACAGACACATACATTTAAAAATTACAAGAATATATGTTAAAAATGCAACATCACAAATTATTGGATGTGCTTCTAAAGCATGGATAAAGCAATCAAAAAAATGCATATAGAGATGTAACCTGAACTTGGGTCATAACAAGTTTGTAGGTGTGCATGTACTTATGTGTGGATATTGTAAAGTTAAGGTAGTAAATTTATGGACGAAATGGCACATTGAGGCAGTCTTGTATTGAAGAGGACGATAAATGGCAAATTTAATGGTATGGTAATGTGTGGGGCATTATGTAAGTAAAATCCAGGATTAAAATAAGTAAAATCAAGAAAAATCTCATATAGGAATGTGAATGAATAGACAAAAAATGAAAACTGAAAATGGCTAATTTAGTATTATTGAATAATAATATAATAACACTGACCTTATTCACAGGATGCTTCTGAAAGATGATGAAGAAAAATCTTCATAGTAGGAGACTAGTCTAATAAAGAATTCAAATATGATTTTAAAATGTGTATGTATGTCAAAAAGCTTAATGATAATAATGCAATATAGTTAAGAATGATATGTATGGTGTGATAAAAATTATATAATGTATTATGAAGGAAAAAAGAAAAAAAAGGAAAATTATGACAAAACAAAAAATTCATCAAAAATTAAAAATATAGCTAAAAGACGAAATATGAAAGATATTGCACCAACATAGATGTATTCAAAATGAAAATAAAAATGTAACTTGAGCATGTGGAAATTGCAAGTTAATTCTTCTGTTTGAACAGAAAAACATTGAATACAAAAAGTGCCTGGAGGCGTTTATAAAACCAAAATAAACAATGGAGCATATGTTAAAATACTATGCCTATAAAAGGACCATTGTTATAATAAACATACTCGTATGACTATATGGACTCCACACTCAATGGGTGGAGTGGCAAAACTATATGTTTGAAAAACAAATATCTATAATAATAAATCCCACCTTGAACGTTCTGAAGCTCACTCCATCTGTGGCAGTGAAACCCTGAACTCCTGTCCTCCTGGTAGGCTAGGCTATTCGGACTACTCACCCTCAGTCATAGACCCGCCCTCAGCCACGCCCCATCTGTGCCATAGGCCACGCCCCATCTGCACATAAAAAGCACCCTCAACGCTCTGAAGCACACTCTGAGGCTTCAACAGTTCGTATGTTCGAAGCTCTGTAACCGCTTTTAAGCACACTACATCTCTGCCCCGCCCTGACCTATCAGAGAATGGAGGAGCGTCACAGCTGCACCACTCTGACCTATCAAACGGAACTGAAACAGAAAAATGGAGGAGCGTCTGCCCCGCCCTGACCTATCAGAGAACGGAGGAGCGTCACAGCTGCACCACTCTGACCTATCAAACGGAACTGAAACAGAAAAAGGGAGGAGCGTCACACCGAATGAGGGACCTATCAGAGGGAAGTCAAATAGAAGACGGGAGGAGTGTCAGAGGCGAAGGGCACACTCGGGAGGAGCGTCACTAATTTTCTACGACTGCACCGTTGCGAGGCAACAGAATGCACCTATCACCAAACTGAAACACAAGAAGGGATGTGTGTTACAGGCGAAGGGATCACTCATTCCCTGCACCTCCACCGTTGCCAGGCAATGGAATGCAATGACGCCTGATGGGCCTATCACAGGCAACTGTAACACAACAAAGGAGGAGCGTTACAGGTGAAAGGGGTCACTCATTTTCTGGGTATCACGACACCAACAACGCTGGAAAGACAACATTGCTTTATTTCTGTTTCTTTAAAAAATAAACCACATGCTAGCACCCGTTTCATTTGTTTTGGAAATGGGCCTTTTTTACTAGTATGAAAGAAAAAGCAACCAGAAATAACAGAACAACAGAAGAAATGAGCAATCAAGTGCTTAAAAATCAATGCCGATTTAGTAAAAACGCAACTAGATAGTAAATTAAGCTGAGCTGAAATACTGTACCTTTAAAAAGACTGTGAGCGTGCTTGTTTGTCTGGGTAGACTTCTGCGCTAGCAGCAGAACAATTGAATTAGCAAAAGGGTGAATCGTAGATAACAAGTGATTATAAATGAGAAAAGGCGCCAAAATGCGTGAAAAAATGCCACGAAAAAAACCGCCAACAGAAAAGAAATGACGTATGGCTTGAAGAACAAACTAAAAAGTGCTAAGAAACGGAACCGGAAGCATGGAATAGCATAAATTAACAATTATGTATAAATTAAAAAGAAGAAGGGATGAATGATAACTAAGTTGACATCTGAAAATAAATGAAAAGTGATGTCGGAAAATATGTAAACAGTGCAGATACTAATTTCGGAGACAAGGATGACGGTACACTGCATCTGGGAAACCGAAACTACTACTACTACTATTTAGCATTTCTATAGCGCTACAAGGCATACGCAGCGCTGCACAAACATAGAAGAAAGACAGTCCCTGCTCAAAGAGCTTACAATCTCTCAGCTAATAGTGTCCTCAGCGGTGCTCATTACTAGAAATTGAACATAGTAATGAATCTAGCACCCACCTCTTCATCGGTACACTCCCAAATTCAGTTCTATATATTCTTATACTTTAATTGTATTGCTTTGATTTAATCCATACTCATCTTTTTAGATGTGTCAGACTAGGGATTAGTAGCGTCCGACATGCATGTTTTGCCCATACAATGGGCTGTCTCAAGGACTCCCCCCGCAAGAACAAAACGTGTATAAATATATACAGGCACCATATTTTTCTATGCTCAACTTCTGGTTCCCAGAAATATTCCCTTAGTATAATTATCATGTATATATGTATATCTCTTAGCTAATAGTGTCCTCAGTGGTGCTCATTACTAGAAATTGAACATAGTAAATTTTTTTTGTTACATTTGTACCCCGCACTTTCCCACTCATAGCAGGCTCAATGTGGCTTACATGGGGCAATGGAGGGTTAAGTGACTTGCCCAGAGTCACAAGGAGCTGCCTGTGCCTGAAGTGGGAATCAAACTCAGTTCCTCCATTCCCCAGGATCAAAGTCCACCACCCTAACCACTAGGCCACTCCTCCAAACTAGCACCCACCTCTTCATCGGTACACTCCCAAATTCAGTTCTATATATTATTATACTTTAATTGTATTGCTTTAATTTAATCCATACTCATCTTTTTGCTGCTTATCCTATAAACACTGTCAAATAAAGTGGCTGATCTCTACTTATACTATTAACAATATCAAATTGATTAGAAGTAGAGCTTCTATTTAGAGTAATACCCGCTACTGTAGTCCATGATCAAATAGCCACTGCTAATGGAGGAGGAGCCTCATAAACTTACACAGCTGATTTCACTTCACCGTGGCAGGTAGACGGCACAAGTGAGGTGTAACAGTCCGGTGCTATGACCTCCCCTTGACAAAGCGTTCTTGTGAAACAGGCACCTGTTGGGGAAAGAGGGCTCTCCGGCTGACACAGATAAGTACAGAGCAGCCATTAATGTTGTTAAGACAGCTCCAGAGAGTGATCATAATAAGAGTCACCAAACAGCAGGGAGGAGGAAGGCGAGTCGATGATTATAAATATACACGAAAGCTAAGACTCACCACACAGTGAAGTGAAATCAGCTGTGTAAGTTTATGAGGCTCCTCCTCCATTAGCAGTGGCTATTTGATCATGGACTACAGTAGCGGGTATTACTCTTAATAGAAGCTCTACTTCTAATCAATTTGATATCCTATAAACAAGCAGTGGATTTTCCCAAGTCCATTTTAATAATGGCTTATGGACTTTTAGGAAATTATCCAAACCTTTTTTAAACCCTGTAAGCTAACTGCTTTTATCACATTCTACTACTACTATTTAACATTTCTAGAGCGCTACAAAGTGTACGCAGTGCTGTACAAACACAGAAGAAAGACATGTAACTAATTCCAGGGTTTAATTACACATTGAGTGAAGAAACATTTTTTTCTGGTTTGTTTTAAATATACTACTTTGTAGCTTAATGGCTTGCCCCCTGGTCTTAGTATTTTTGGAAAGAGTAAACAAACGATTCATGTCTACCCGTTCCACTCCACGTATTATTTTATAGACCTCTATCATATCTCCCCTTGGCCATCTTTTCCCCAAGCTGAAGAGCCCTAGCTGCTTTAGCCTTTCCTCACAGGGAAGTCATCCCATCCCCTTTATCATTTTCGTCACCCTTCTCTGTACCTTTTCTAATTCCACTATATCTTTTTTTGAGATGCGGTCACCAGAATTGCATACAATATTTGAGGTGCAGTTGCACCATGGAGTGATACAAAGGTATTAAAGGAAAATAATAAGTGTTTAAAAAAAAAAGACCAGAATGTAGATATTTTTGTCAGATAGAATAATCTATTTTGTTCTAGGCAGTTCAAGTGAGAGTTGGATAAAAACAAACTATACAAGAAAAAAAAAGCCTTTGGACCAGATGAAGGAAACTGGCAAACAATTGAAGAAGGTAGACAAAATTCTTGAAACAGTACTGTGCTTCCATAATCTCACACCCCCAACAGAGGCAATTAGAACTAATAGTAACATTAACATAAGTAGAGAATAAATATTAAAGGAAGCCCTGGAGCAAAGTGTACTGCTCATTAAGTATAGCAGCAGAAGCTGCAATCAAAAATTAATACATTGCTTCACAGTGGATAGAGGACAAGAGTTAGGGCGATTACAGAAAGGAAAAAAAAATAATGTAAAACTTAAGACAACAGCACTACCAAAAGAACATTCTTTATCAAATCAGACTGATATTAATAATGAAAATGAATATGATTTCCTTGTTTCCATTTTGCGTTTCAATTTAAAGGGAAAATAACCATTTGAGAAATGTTGAAGACTCTTCAGATTTCGTCACTACTTAGCCAATATTTGGCCAGTGTTGTTCAGCATTTTTTAAAAGGTTGACTGCTGGGCTATATCTGGAAAAGGGCATTGAACATTCAGGCATGGTCAGTCAGGAGATAGCCACCAGCACTTGCAGACATATGGGTCCTGGCCAACATTCAACCAGGACCCGCATAAGATACTTATATGGGTCCCAGCTGAATATTGACCACACTAGCCCTTCCTGAAGACTCCCTTCCACTTCTGGGTTATTACTGGAGGTAATGTTCGGTAGTCTAGTGAAACAAGGTAGGAGCGGTCCCCTTCCACTTCGATTTGTCAGCTCTGTGTTCAAAATGGTGACAGTGACCCCTAGCGGTAGTCTTGCAGTACTACTGCTAGGGGGTCAGCCTTCTATATAAGGCAAAGTATAGATATTCAGTGCCAGCATCTGCATAGCTAAGTGGCCAAAGTTAGAATTGTCTTTAGTGTAGACCTATCTACTGACTTAGCTATTCAAGCATCAACACTGCATATGGTCTGTGCCTGCATATTTGCCAACTCCTCCCCAAATCTGCCTTTGGACCACTTCAGCACTAACCGGGCAGTGCCCTGCTGTCAGATTTTATATTCAGTGGCACTGCCTGATGAAGCGTTGCTGACTGTAAGCACATGGCCCACTCAGTGTAATTTAAACCACACTGAATATTGACCCCCATGATTCTAATGGTTCTAAGTAATTGGGAGAATTGATTTTCTGTTTGAATTAGTATTTGCTAATACCATACTGCTACATCTCAATATGAATACATTGTGTATGGGTAACCTGAGACGATGTAGTTTTTCAGAATCACATTTAGTCAGATGTAGTCAAAGGAGCATTCACACATCTAATCAGGATGCGGGGATTCCCAAACTGTTTTATGAGGCTCTGCCAACGTAGAGCCTCTTGTGATATAGGTGCAGAACCATACGTCGAAGTCCCTCTATGTACAGAGGGAGCAGCGACTTTAGAAAGCTGTATGTGGGGAATACAAATATAGAACTCCCCCTCCCCCCCCCCCCCCCACACACACATGTGGCAGCTGTTTTCTAAAATCTCTGCTCCTTCTGTGCAAGGCTCTAATCTTATCATCAGAAGCCCATCCAACCTCTGTCCTCCTGCAGCAAAAAGAAACTCTCTGATGTCAGCCACCTCCCCGGAGCAATTACATCCTCCTCTGATGACAGGCCTTCCACCTTCGCAGCACCCCCTGCCACCTTGTCTTGTGACAATCTCCCCCCTCCTCATACATATGAGCCAACTCCCAAACCATGATCTCTCCCCCTTGAGGTTCAACCTCCCCCCCTCCGAATGTCCAAGAAGATGGCAATAAGAGCCTCTAGCAGATACTCCCACCCTCTCACCTCTGACCCACTCCTCAGACTTGAATACAGAGGAAGGACTGGAGGACTGGGGCTAGGATGTGGAGAATACTGGATAGAATATGAAAGAGGCTGGGGGAGGATGGAGGGGGGAGGATGCCTGAGAATAGGAAAAGAATGAATGAATGTGATAAAGGAACTCTGTGGAAAGGAGAAAATAGAGTCTGAGAAGGAAAAATAGCTTTTCTGTACACATTGCACACTGCAGTGTATGACTGTGTGTGTGTGTGTGTGTGTGTGTGTGTGTGTGTGTGTGTGTGTGTGTGTGTGTGTGTGTGTGTGTGTGTGTGTGTGTGTGTGTGTGTGTCATATTGTCTTTATTGAAACTTGCAACAAGACAAACCAAGCATACAAACAAGCGATAAAACAAGCAATAAAACCCGCTAACTAATACATAAATAAAACCTTACTGGCCAATACCCCCGCCCCTCAACAAACCCTCCCACTCAGGGAGGCTGAAACGAAAAACCCCTCCAATGCCTTGCCCACTGTAGTCCAGAACAATGCTCCTTCTCCCTCACTGCCAGCTGCTGGACAAAATGTACCACATCCCCTGCCACCTCCTGTACAGACAGCCACTTCCGATATAATGAAGCTTGGCAGCGTGCCTGCCACAGGAAGTAACAAAGGGCTACAGCGATGATATACAGTGTCTCCCTACACCACCCCTTTCCTTTTGGAAACCCTCCATAGGCCCATTCTGCATAAGATAGCTGGTGGAAGAAAGGAATCCCTAATTGGCGGGCTACTGCCTGACAGACTTGTTGATTGAACGGGCACTTGAGGAGGAAGTGGTCCATTGTTTCATCCTCCGTCACGCACTCCCCCCTCGGGCACTTACGATCATTGCTGTTTCTATTTTTCATGTTAGCTCGAACATAAAGCCGGCTGTGGAAAGTCAGCCAGGCCATGTCCGCAATCTTCCGGGGGAGGCGTGATGAATTGAGGAAAGCCAGACCTTCCTCCTGTAGTGGACCTGGGCAGTCCCTCAAGGCTAGACGTGTTGAAAAGTGTGTCTGAATAATGCGGTGTTGTAGCTGCCTCCTGTCCTCCTTCTGGATTTCCTGTACTGTGATACCCCATCTCTTCACCAATCTCAACAGAGGTGAGATGTACTGTGGCAAGTATCCCGCCTTCCCTCGCAGGGGCATTGCCTGACCTCCCCTCACCCAATCCCTCAAGTACCGCTGAAGCCAGGAGGCCATGCAGTCTGCCCAAGCCGGCCTCCCTTCCCGCAAGACCCCTCCCAGATTTTGTTGGAAAAAGAAACAACTAAAATGTACCACAGGGTTGACCATTCCCAACCCCCCCTCCCTTTTGGGCAAATAGGTCACCTCCCTCCGGATAATATTCATCCTGTTCCCCCATAGCTGTTGGAAAAACAAGCTGTATACTCTGGCATGTAATGATATAGGCAGTAAACAGACCTTGGATATGAACAGGAGAAGGGGTATCAGATAGGTCTTAATGACATGCAGTTTTTCCACAAACCGCAACTTATATGATTTCCACTGGGCCACCCTTTCCTCGACTCTCCCCAGCCCCTTCTCCCAGTTGATCGTATCATAGTCCTGTCTGCCTACCCAGAGACCCAGGATCCGTACTTCATCCCTTGCTACTGGGTACTGACTGGGAAGTTTGAAAGCTGGTCTGCCCTGTCCTACCCAAATTGCGGAGCTCTTATCCTGGTTTATCTGGGCCCCCGCAGCCTGTGTGTATTCTGCCATCCAGGTCTGAACTCGCTCGGCTTCCTCCTTGCTACTGATTACTACTGTGACATCATCTGCGTAGGCGACACATCGCCATGTGTGTGAACCCAAAGAGATGCCCTCTAGTTGACCGCTAAACCCTCCACTCAACCTTCTGAGGAAAGGATCTAAGGAAAGGACGTACAGCAAGGGGCTGAGGGGACACCCCTGCCGTACCCCTGACCTCACTGCAAAGCTCTTGCCCACCCAACCATTTATTAGAGTGCTACTCCTTGCATTGCGATACAAAGTCTGGATCCACCCTATAAACTGGTCGGGTATCCCATAGCACCGAAGCACTAGCCATAGGTACTCCTGGGACACCCTGTCAAAAGCCTTAGACTGATCAAGGGTCAGCAAATACTTTCCCTTTGTCCCACCTTGACTCCTTTCCACTATTTCACGGATGGTACAAACTGCTTCCACTGCCCCTTTCCCCTTCACCGAGCAAAACTGTGCTGAGGACAAGAGACCACCCACTGCCCCAGCCAGGCGGTTGTAAATAATCCTGGCCATTATTTTCCTATCTACATTCAGAAGACTTATGGGTCTCCAGTTCTCGATAAGTTCCAGATTTCCCTTCTTTGCGAGGAGAACCAAAATAGAACACTGCTGTGAAGGGGCCAAACGCCCGTTCTGCAAACAATTATTAAAAATTGCAGCTAACACTGGAATCAGGACCACACGGAATTTTTTGTAGAACTCTGGGGTCAGCCCATCGGGACCCGGAGTTGTACGTGCTGATAGCGTATCAATAGCATCATCTACCTCTCCTGTGGTAATGGGCCTAAGCAGTTGTTCCATCTCCCCCTCCGAAACCTTTTCCAAGCCTGGGGCACTCTGCACGTATGATAGCATGAAGTTAGAAACCAAGCTCTCTTTCCCCCACAATTGGGTGTAAAACCGAATGACCCTGGCCTCGATTGAACGTTGGTTCGTCAATCGCTGCCCTGCTTCATCTCTCATAGCATAAATGACCTTGTGTCCTACTGCTACCTTGCAATTCTGGAAAGGATCCGGGGAATACCGATGCCCATATTCCCTTTCCAGAAGCAAAGCAGCGTATCGATCATATTGCAACAGCCTCAACTGGGCCTGCAAAGCTTCTATCTCTCCCTTCTCTAGATGGTTGGAGACCGCGTGGTCCAATTGCTTACGAAGACGACAGCACTGTGCCTGTAACCCCAGACTCTGCTTCCTGGCTAGGGACCGGAAAAGGGCCTTGACTCGCCCCTTTACCATGTCCCACCAGGCTCCCTTATCATCCATCACCTCCCATAGTGTTTCTTGGTCTGCTAAAAAACCCTCAAATATTTGTCTGTTTTCCTCTACTTCTAATAACTTTGCACTCAGTTTCCAAAATCCTGGGCCTTTCTGCGCCCCTTCGCATATTGTTAAGACTGTGGAAACTAAGGCATGATCTGAATATTCCGTCCATCTATTCGGCTGCCCCTGAAACTTAGCCAACCCGCCTACAAAGAGCCAGTCAATACGGCTCTCCGTGTCTCCCCTTCTAAAAGTGAACCCCTTCCCTCCCGCCACCTCCAGTCTTGCCTGTTTTACAATTGCTGCCAGCTGGAGGCTGTCATAACCCACCTGACGCCTGGACCCCTTTCTATCTGCTTGCTGTAAGACCATATTAAAGTCTCCTCCAAATACCACCAATTTGCTTGTATATAAATACGGTTTCACCCGGAGCAACAGCTGCTTGCGTTCCCAACTAATCTGGGGCCCATAAAAGTTAATGATTCGCACTGCTACCCCTCTAATGAAAACGTCTAAGACAACACACCTCCCTATCTCCACCTCTATTTCCCTCGTAATCTCCACTTCTCGGGTGGCAAAAAGAATAGCCACCCCTGCGCATCTTTCTTTGGCCAGAGACCAGAATGAGGGCCCCCCCTTCCAATCTCTCTTGGCCCGGTGCAGGAGCTGCAAAGAATCCAAATGAGTCTCCTGCAACAGGATGCAGTCTACCTTGCACTGGGTCAAATCGCTAAAGGCGACAAATCTAGTTCTCTCTGCCTTTATGCTGGCTACATTCAGAGTTGCAAAGATTAAGGACAAGGCAGCCATGGTTTATTTCTTAAATTTCTTACCCCTCCTCATCTCTTCACCGCAATCCCTCTTCACAGATATTCCTGCCCCCATCATTTCTTCAGGATCCTCTATAATTTCTTCTAATTCCAAATCCTCCCACTCTGAGTCATCTTCCCCGGCTTTCTTTCTACCCTTTTTTTTCTTGGTTTCCTCTGGACCAGCCCTTTCCCCTTTCATCCCTTCCTTACCCTCCTCTATTTCCTGCATGAGGCCCTTCGTTAAACTAGTAGGATGTGATGTTAGACTTGGGGGTAACACTGCTGGCTCCTCTCTGTTAAGTCTTTCAGATGATTCATTCCTTGCTCCCCTCCCCTCCCTCCTCTTCTCCTCCAAAACCTCCCTTTGGGGTGGATTCATCTCAAGATCACCCTCTCCTTCACCTGAAACCTGAAACACTGCATATCGATTACTCTGGCTCTTCTCCAGAATATCTGTTCTCCCCGCTCGGGCTAGCCCCCTCCCCTCCTTCCTCCGACCCCCCTTCCCTCCATGTTTCCCTACCAGGGTCCATGCTTCCCCTTCTTCTCCCCCCTTCTCCCCACCTCCTTCTTCCATCCTTTCACAAATACCCCTTCTTTGAATGTGATCCAAACCTGATGCCCTTTTCTCCCCCTTTCCCTTTCCCTTAGTGCCTGCCTCTGTATGAATAGTGGTATTTGATTTATCCATTAATCCCTTTAATGCTTCCCGCTTCTGTCCTTGTATCCTTGTAGTTTCTGCTTGTGCCCCTTCCTCCCCCCTCCTCTCTTCCTCTACCTGATTGTGCGATGCTTGTGGGCACTTGCTAAAAGGGTGCCCCAAGCCTCCACACAGGTTACAGCGTATGGTAGTGCAGTCGCTGGTGTCATGATCTGTACTACCACATCGCGAGCACTTTAACACTGTACATGACATGCTTAAGTGACGGAAAGATCCGCACCTGTAGCACTGTCTGGGTTGTCCTGCATAAAAGCATTGAATTCGATCCCTTCCAATGTATGCGGCTGAAGGTATATGTTGGGTGACATAGCCTGCCTGTTTTAATTTTACAAGGGCACTCCACCCCCCCGCCCACACACGACTCTGGTCTGGTATTTTGCTTAATGGGGTCCTAATTTCGGCATACCGTCCCAACCAGTATGACAGGTCTGCAGCCATAAGAGATTCATTACGTACCAAAATGGTAATCTGGACTGCGTCCTGTCTACTGATGGGGACAGCCTTAAAATCCACCCATCTACCCTGATGCTGCACCTCTGTGTACTTTTCCCAAAACAGGTCCAAACCTCGCCCTGTTAAGAAACTAATATCATATTCAGGGATTCCCACAGGGTGTATGCATGCATACAAATCTTCAGGGATAAAGCCAAGGGAGAATACCATTCTTAAAACAACCTCTCTAGGTGGTGCTACCCCTGTGCCCACCCAACGCAGCTGGACAACATTTCGACGTTTTGGGGTAACACCGCTCCCGGGACCCCGCAACGGACCAGAAAATGGATTTCCCCTTGTCTCCATGTCTGACTCCTGCCTCCCCTCCTCCTTCCCTGTCTCTGCCCCTCCTCCCCGTACTACTGCTGCAAAGGATAAAGGGGCTGATACCAGTATGCTCCCCCCTTCCCCACTCCCTTCCTGCCTTCCTCCCCTCCCCCTCTCTTCCCCTCCCTCCTCTCCCATGTCCACTAACCCCACTATGTTCAGTTCACTTGTGCTGTTTCTGTCTCTTCCCCCTCTGCAATATTCTACTTCCAGTCCTTTGCCAGTTGCTGCTGTTCCCAACCAGCACTCGTTCCCTTGCTCTGCAACTGTCCCACTCAGACCAGGTCTGGGATCTGTCTCCTCTTGTAGCTGGCACTCTCCTCCATGCACTTTCTCTGTTTCTGACACTGTCATACTCAGTCTGAGTCTTGGCTCCGCCTCCTGGTGCAGCTGACACTCTCCTTCATGTACTCTCTCTGTATCTGGCACTGTCTTACTCAGTCTGGGTCTTGGCTCTGCCTCCTGGTGCAGCTGACACTCTCCTCCATGCTCTGTCTTACTGGGTCTGGGACTTGGCTCCGCCCCCTGGTGCAACTGACACTCTCCTTCATGTACTCTCTCTGTATCTGGCAATGTCTTACTCAGTCTGGGTCTTGGCTCCACCTCCTGGTGCAGCTGACACTCTCCTCCATGCCCTGTCTCACTCGATCTGGGTCTTGGCTCCGCCTCCTGGTGCAGCTGACACTCTCCACAATTCTCTCTCTCCTTTCTGGGACTCCTGCTTTGATGGGCATGAGTTTCTGAGAAGCTCCCTTCTGCTCTTTCTTCTTGTTTCTGAGTGGCAGAATCTATTGGGAGCCCCTGCCTGTCACTGAGCTTCCCCCATGATGTCATCAGCACTTCTGATTGAGATTGGATGGCAGCTCTTGGACAGCCCTGCTCAGAGGTCTGCCCTATCAATTCTGTCCATGAGTGACTGTGGTGTTCCCACGATGTTCCCGCCCTCTGTCCATCATATTTGCTCTCAGCTTCTTCCATCTCTTGTAGTACTCCACTACTCCATTCCTGTACTTTCCCATCCTCTTTAGTCTCTGTCTCCATCTGCAAAACCCCTTGTTTTTGCTCTACTTTCCCTCCCGTTGTTCCTGGTAACTTCTGTACTTGCTCAGTGTGTAGTGATTCTTCTCCTACCTCAGCATTCAAACTGTTCTGATTCTCCTCAGCATTCAAACTGTTCTGATTCTCCAGGCTGTCTTTCTTCTCTGTCTCTCCCAGCAAACCTGAGCTCTTCTCTGTGGGTTCGGCTATGCCCTGCCAGCTCTCTAAGTATAAGGGACGTTTTTGAATTTTTTTCAGTTTCATAGCTCTTTTGTGTTCCAAACTTGCCAGGCTCTCTTGCTGCATGCAGTGCTGGAGCCCCTCCTTATCCACAGTACCTGCCACAACTGGACTAGGAGCCTCTGTTCTACAAGGCTGGTAAGTGGATGGAGCACCTAGCTCTTGGGAATCCTGTAGGAAATAAAATACTGGTGATAACTGGGAATTATTTGTGTCAGTCTTGTCTTTCCCTCCTTCTGGCTGCTGCTGTTTCTCTTCCCCTGCTGTCCCTTCCAGCATAGCCTCTGGGGTGTCTGGAACCACGGAGTCCTGTGTGTCTCTGGGTTCTGCTTCCTGCTGGATCTGGGACTGCGTCTGGGTCTGCTGCATGCGTTCCCTGTTCAGGAAAACCTCACGAAGGGGATTATCTCTGCAGTTCTTTAGTTTTTGCAGCTGCCTTTGTTTTGCTGTAAGCCGCTTCTGGAGTGCTTCAACTCCCTTAACATACTTGTCTCGTGGGCCAGTGGAAGCCAGGTTACACATAGTTTTTGCTAGCTTCAGCCGCTTCCTCAGTACCTCTATTTCACCTTCTACTCGATTCATTTTCTTCACTGATCTAATTACCTCTTCAGGAGTCATATGCTGGGCCTCTTTCTTCTGCCAGGCCCTAGGCCTGGATTCCTTCTCCTCCTCTTCTTCCTCACTAACGTCCTCTTCAGACTCTCCGCTATTCTCTTCCACCACCTCTCCTCTGATACTGGATGCAGAGAACCCTGCTCTGGAACCCGGGCCCTGCCTTCTTGCCCCCTGTTCTTCACCCAGCTTAGGAATGTTATGGCCAGGACTTACAGTCAGGGTGAGCTGGCTCCTCAGCAAGCGCTGCTGGGCTCTGGTCCTTCCTCCGTCCACAGGCCTGGGCTCTCCTGGTTCTCCTGGTTGCATGCTTGGGGCTTGGGTGGAGGAAGCCTCCCCTTCATAGTGTTTCTCAGCTCCAAGTGTGCTAGGCCTTTCAGCCTGGGGCCCTCCTGCAGGGGGGCCCCCTCCCCTCTGCATTGTTCAGCAGCCACAGGGTACAGCAGCTCTCCTTTCAGCACCTCTTCACCACAGGTCTGTACTCTGTGTGTGTGTGTGTGTGTGTGTGTGTGGTGCGCTGATCCTGTTGTCTTCATCTCTCAGTTGCTCTTTTGTGGATAGATGTAGTTTTCTGATTTCCATCTTGGTTTTCTATTTGAATTGTAGCTCTTTTTATTATTTTGTTTCTCCTGTTATTCCCAATTTGTAAACTGTTAAGATGGTATGTTCCCTCTGTACGGTACATTAAATAAAGGTGAAGTTGATTTTAAGTTACATGTGTCCCTGCCACATTCATGCACCCACTGTTACACCAGATGTAACAGTGGGCATGTAAATGTAAGGTGCACCGATGCTGGGTTACACTAATATTCTCTAATAAAATCTGACACTCAGATGTTGCTATAGAATAAACTCTCACCATGCACTCTCAGGTGCCTAAATGGAGGTGCCTGTTTATAGAATTGCCATGATAGTTGTAAAGGGGTCCGCTTCCTCCACCCTGGGTTGGGGCCAGCAGCCCTGTTAGGCTCACAGGTTTCCAGCAAAGAACCAGACTGCCATACGGACTTAAGACCAAAGTGCTTTATTCTCAATTCAGTTCCACTCTCAAAATTGAAATGCAGTTCACAAACAGGGTTCAGGCCGGGTTCCAAACTCCAGCCAACATTCAGTTCCTTAGCAGTTCAGGCCCACTACCTCCCCTCTCCCACAGAAGGGCTCAGTCAAAGTTCAGCCTGCTGTTCTATACATCCCAATAATTCAACCCTTTCACAAACAGTCTCTTCAAAGGAAACCACTACTTAATGCCCCTGTCCTCTTCATAGCACCCAGGAGGACCCTGTACCAAACAGGGCTGGCAGCTTTCCTCCTACCTCACAGCACTACACCCCTGTGACCTCTCACACTGCCTTCATGTGCTGGGCAGGGCTGCATTTACATTCTCACACTCCATGGCAGCTTACTCTTCCCCCCCCCCCCCCCCCCCCCCCCCCCCCCCCCAGGGAAGCTCGAGTGGCAGGCCCTTTCCATCCTCCACCTACTCCATGGCAGCTTCTCTCTCAATCAGTTTCCTTTCCCTCCTGTTGGCTGGGAGCCACCCAGAAATCCCCCCCCCCCTCACAAATGGAGGGAATTATATACCGGCAATGCAGCTAAGGGACTGAGCTTCACCTCCCCTTCTCCCTCTAGTGGGGAAGGGAGTAACTGGCTCCACTAGCACTGAACCACTGCTCCCCCTACTGGGGTTGGAAATCTGTTCCACCCTTTTGAGGCTACCCTCCTCTCTCCTGCTTGCAAGGGCTTCTGGGAACAGTAGTTCAGGGATTAGCTGCTTCTCTGTGGGGCCCCGAGTGCTAGCCTTGTCACATAGTGCATACACTAAGAAAGATACACTGCACGTTGAGAGGGAGGGTTCATGGAATATTGGGTGCATTTAGTCATGAATGGGTAGGAATTTGTATTTAAATTTAAGGTTTTAAAGTGTCAGCTTTACTGGCTACCAGTGCAATACAGGGCTAAATTTAAAATTCTATGTCTGATCATCAAGGCCCTTAAAGGAAATGGCCCAGAGTACTTGAAAACAGGATCACCTTCTACACACCTCCAAGGGCACCAAGGTCCTCCCAAGGAGTATCCCTAACCACAACCTCTCCAAAAGAGATTACACAGTGTAATACCCACAAGTGAGCCTTCTCCAAAGTAGCCCCCACACTCTGGAATGCAGTCCCTGAAAGACTCCGCTTAACACAAGGTTATCCCTACTTCAGGAAGCAGGTAAAAGCTTGGCTCTTCAACCAGGCCTTTAATGGAAGAAGTAACTAACTTGTTAGTCTCTCTCACACACACACAAGGAGTGACAAGGGTTGCACATAGTGCAGCAGAACATGTTTATTCACTTCTACCCTGAAGATAATATTTAATCACCTCTCTGACCTCATGTTCAACTTTACTTAAATTAGTCCCCTTATTTTCTAACTCCTCTTACTCTCTTACCTATCTGTATGTACCATCTTTGCTTATACACTAAGCTGTCTATGAAAATGTATTATTACATATTATGTTGACATTGTAAGTAGTATACTATCCAGCTTATTTTCGAAGGAGATGGCTAGCCATCTTCTGACACAAATCAAGAGATGGCCGGTGATCTCCTAAAGCCGGCCAAATCGGTATAATTGAAAGCCGATTTTGGCCGGCTCCAACTGCTTTCCGTCACGGAGCCGGCTAAACTTCAAGGGGGCGATTCGGTAGGGTAGCGAAGGCGGGATGGGGGCAGGATGGGGCCGTGCTTTGAGATGGCCGGCTTCGCCCGATAATGGAAAAAAGAAGGGCATCCCTGGCGAGAATTTGGTCCACTTTATTTGGTCCCTTTTTTTCAGGTCCAAGTCCCAAAAAAGTGCCCAAACTGACCAGATGACCACTGGAGGGAATCAGGGATCACCTCCCCTGACTCCCCTAGTGGTCACCAACCCCCTCCCACCCTCAAAAAAACAACTTTAAAAACTTTTTTTGCCAGCCTCTATGCCAGCCTCAAATGTCATACTCAGGTCCATCGCAGCAGTATACAGGTCCCTGGAGCAGTTTTAGTGGGTGCAGTGGACTTCAGGCAGGCAGACCCAGGCCCATCCCCCCCTACCTGTTACACTTGTGGTGGAAAATGGGAGCCCTTCAAAACCCACCCGAAACCCACTGTACCCACATGTATGTGCCCCCCTTCACCCCTTAGGGCTATGGTAATGGTGTATAGTTGTGGGAAGTGGGTTTTGGGGAGGATTTGGGGGGGGGCTCAGTACCCAAGGTAAGGGAGCTATGCACCTGGGAGCTATTTAAATTTTTTTTTTTAATTTTTAGAATTGCCCCCTAGGGTGCCCGGTTGGTGTCCTGGCATGTCAGGGGGACCAGTGCTGGCTCCTCCCATGACCAAATGCCTTGGATTTGGCCAGGTTTGAGATGGCCGGCCCCAACCGTATTATCAAAACGAAAGATGGCCCTGCCCCTTTGTGGCGCCGTCCTCGGAGATAGGCGCCCTTAGAGATGGGCGTCCCTGGTCGAAAATGCCCCTCCATGCCAATCTTTGTATTGTTATTTGAATATTTTTGCTGCTGTAATTGTCTATTACTTATGTTTGATTTATTCTTACTGTACACCACCTTGAGTGAATTATTTCAAAAAGTTGATAAATAAATCCTAATAAATAAATAAAACCAAGAGTCAAAAGGACCAAGAAGACCTACCTACCTAAGCGGATCATCTGAACATTGCAGCAGATTATAGTTTTGCCAAGAGAGGTTCAGTATCCATAGACTGCAATTTAAAAGAAACAATATGAGATCTTTCATATGAGCAAATAATCCAATTCACACTCTTTGAAGATATAAAGGGCAGTTCTATAATAAGTCATCCACATTTACTCACCACTCGAGTGAGTAAATGTACAGAATACTGTCACTTAGCTGCATAAGTGTACACTTACCCGTGAAAGTGGCAGGAGGGTAACTAAGTGCTATTCTGTAATGGTGCATGTAAGTGACATAGAGCATAAATGCAAGAGGTTGCATGCATGGGTGGGACATGAGCAGGGCTCCCGCTTACTTATGTAATTTACAGAATACTGTAAATTATATGTGTCCTTGTCGCATTTATGCAACCCCAGTTAAGCCGAGTCTATGACTGGTGTAACTATGAGCTCCAGTATCCTATAAGGGGATCTGGGCACAAAGATGCTGATAGACTTTCACCCCTAAATGGAACCACCTAGTTGTAGAATTGCCCCCATAATGTATCAAAGAAACATAAAATATTGGATTACTAAATTATACAAAGACATTTCACAAATTATGCATACAAAATATACCAGAAACCTTTACCTGCTGTTATAGTAGTGCCTTGTTAAAATAAAGTTTGGGTCTCTATGAAGAGAGACATAATTATATTTGTAATTGGTACTTATGTTAATACACACATTATTTCTGAATGTCAAACACCTTGGAGCTTTCCTATTAAAATAGAAACTGCTAAATAAGGAAGAGTATGTCAATTTAAATTGTCATCAAAAGTAAAATGTTAATTAATAAGTAATCCATACCCCCCCCCCCCCCCCCAGCCTGATAGGTATGGGCAATGAGAGGTCAGTGAAAGAGCAAATGTAAATAGAAAGTAAGAAAGGTGAATCAGAGACAGAGAAAAAGTACAGTAAGAACTATGATACAGACAGAAAGGGGGTAATTTTATAAAGCTTTTTTCCTCTTGTAAAAGCATACTGTACGGGCAGAAAATGTCTAATAAAACTGAGCACATTATACACATGTAAAAAGTAGTTGCTCCACAGAATTCAGGGCAGGCCCTGCCGTTAGGCAGATTCGGCATCTATTTAGGGTGGAATAATTTGGGGGTCAGTAGCATGACTTGAGCATAAGAAAAAGTGTACTCCTACCCTTTATCCAGCATCTCCCCCCCCCCCCCTTTCCTTCCCCCTGCCAGGCATGTTGCCACTACTGCGACCCGAAGTTGCAAGAAGACGTAGAAAAGCTTTCTCGATATGATATCAAAGTCCAATTGTAGCTTAGTGTTCTCTGTTTAGATAGTCTATTGATAGGCTGAGGATATACAGTGGGGGAAATAAGTATTTGATCCCTTGCTGATTTTGTAAGTTTGCCCACTGACAAAGACATGAGCAGCCCATAATTGAAGGGTAGGTTATTGGTAACAGTGAGAGATAGCACATCACAAATTAAATCCGGAAACTCACATTGTGGAAAGTATATGAATTTATTTGCATTCTGCAGAGGGAAATAAGTATTTGATCCCCCACCAACCAGTAAGAGATCTGGCCCCTACAGACCAGGTAGATGCTCCAAATCAACTCGTTACCTGCATGACAGACAGCTGTCGGCAATGGTCACCTGTATGAAAGACACCTGTCCACAGACTCAGTGAATCAGTCAGACTCTAACCTCTACAAAATGGCCAAGAGCAAGGAGCTGTCTAAGGATGTCAGGGACAAGATCATACACCTGCACAAGGCTGGAATGGGCTACAAAACCATCAGTAAGACGCTGGGCGAGAAGGAGACAACTGTTGGTGCCATAGTAAGAAAATGGAAGAAGTACAAAATGACTGTCAATCGACAAAGATCTGGGGCTCCACGCAAAATCTCACCTCGTGGGGTATCCTTGATCATGAGGAAGGTTAGAAATCAGCCTACAACTACAAGGGGGGAACTTGTCAATGATCTCAAGGCAGCTGGGACCACTGTCACCACGAAAACCATTGGTAACACATTACGACATAACGGATTGCAATCCTGCAGTGCCCGCAAGGTCCCCCTGCTCCGGAAGGCACATGTGACGGCCCGTCTGAAGTTTGCCAGTCAACACCTGGATGATGCCGAGAGTGATTGGGAGAAGGTGCTGTGGTCAGATGAGACAAAAATTGAGCTCTTTGGCATGAACTCAACTCGCCGTGTTTGGAGGAAGAGAAATGCTGCCTATGACCCAAAGAACACCGTCCCCACTGTCAAGCATGGAGGTGGAAATGTTATGTTTTGGGGGTGTTTCTCTGCTAAGGGCACAGGACTACTTCACCGCATCAATGGGAGAATGGATGGGGCCATGTACCGTACAATTCTGAGTGACAACCTCCTTCTCTCCGCCAGGGCCTTAAAAATGGGTCGTGGCTGGGTCTTCCAGCACGACAATGACCCAAAACATACAGCCAAGGCAACAAAGGAGTGGCTCAGGAAGAAGCACATTAGGGTCATGGAGTGGCCTAGCCAGTCACCAGACCTTAATCCCATTGAAAACTTATGGAGGGAGCTGAAGATGCGAGTTGCCAAGCGACAGCCCAGAACTCTTAATGATTTAGAGATGATCTGCAAAGAGGAGTGGACCAAAATTCCTCCTGACATGTGTGCAAACCTCATCATCAACTACAGAAGACGTCTGACCGCTGTGCTTGCCAACAAGGGTTTTGCCACCAAGTATTAGGTCTTGTTTGCCAGAGGGATTAAATACTTATTTCCCTCTGCAGAATGCAAATAAATTCATATACTTTCCACAATGTGATTTTCCGGATTTAATTTGTGATGTGCTATCTCTCACTGTTACCAATAACCTACCCTTCAATTATGGGCTGCTCATGTCTTTGTCAGTGGGCAAACTTACAAAATCAGCAAGGGATCAAATACTTATTTCCCCCACTGTATATTTTGCATTTTGGGATAGACTACATTTTGACTTTTCTTGTTCCTTGGGGACATTATTTGAGAAGTGCATCTGGGCAATGGAGAGTCTCAGTGGAGGGCTTTTGAGGCACTTTCCTTTATTTGAAATTCTGCATGTAGACCAGGAAGATGGGCTCATATAAAACATTTCTCATTACTTTGAGAAAAATACTAGGAAGAAGCAATGGGTATGTGATACCCTGTGTTAACTGCTTCCAGTGCAGGTCCCATGAGGAAGGCAGAGCTCCAAAGCATAGGAGCCAGCTCTGTGGGTGCTCGAGCACCCCCAACATTGAAAAAATTCCTTGTATGTGTCCAGGAAGCAGTTATTTCCATTGGGCTTAGCACCCCCAATAATTCTGAAAAGTTGTCTCCTGTGCTCCAAAGTCTCAATGCATGGTTGAGACAATGGTGCAGGGATGAGGGATGAAGGATTTAGATTTGTTAGGAACTGGGCAACCTTCTGGAGCATATTCTAAAAGGATAGACTCTACCTTAACTGGTATGGAACCAGGCTGCTAGCATCAACATTCAAAAATGAGATAGACCAGCTTTTAAATGAGAATGGGAGAGAAGCAGACAGTCACTCAGGAGCGTATGATTCAGCGTGGGGTATCCTTGAAGGATACTATTAAAATGGGACCTTCAGGGAATCCCAACAGAAAAGTTTCAACAATAGTGAAACAAAGCAAGGAATGCAGAGAAAAAGCACAGTTTGAAGTTCTGTATACAAATGCTAGATGCCTAAAAATAAGATGGAAAGGTTAGCGTATATAGCACAAAATGAAGAGGTACACATCTCTGAGACCTGGTGGAAGGAGGACAAAAAAAGAGGGCACTGTTATCAGGGCACAAATTATATCACAGAGTAGATCAAATTGGAGGGGGGGGGTGTGAAATATTTTAAAGAGGGAATTGATTAAAAAAATAGACATTCTACATGAAGCAAATAGTGTGGAATCCTTATGGATAGAAATTCTATGTGTGAAGAGAAAGAGTATACAGGTAGGGCTATACTACCATCTGCCAGGACAGAATGAACAGACAGATGAAGAAATGTTAACAGAAATTAGGAAAGTTGGCAAACTGAGCAATGCTATATAATGGGTGATTTAAATTACTCCAATATTGACTGGATAAAAGTTGCATCAAAGAGTGCTAGAGAGGTAAAATTCCTAGATGTAATACATTTCTGCTTCTTGGAGCAACTGGTTAAGTACCCAACAAGAGAGGGAGCTATTTTAGATCTAGTCCTTAGTGAAATGCAGGACTTAGTACAAGAGGTAATAGTGTTGGGTCCACTGATCAAATTTGAGCTAATATCTGGAGCGAAGCCACAAAGGAAATCTACTGAAGAAACATTTAATTTTCAAAAGGGCAACTATGATAAAATAAGGAAAATGATTTAAAACAAGCTAAAAGGATAAGCTGCAAAGGTTAGGACTTTAAATCAGGCATAAACACTGTTTAAAAATTCCATCTTGGAAAGCCCAGATCAGTTTATTCCACATATTAATAAAGGTGGAAAGAAGAACAAACAACAGCCAGCGTGTTAAAAGGTGAAGTGAAAAGAGGCTATAAGAGCTGAAAGAACATCTTTTTTTGGAAAAAGGATCCAAATGAAGAAAATAAGAAGCAACATAAGCACTGGCAAGTTAGATGTAAAGCACTGATAAATAAGGTTAAAGGAAAATATGAAGAAAAACTTGTTGCAGAGGCAAAAACTCACAGTAGCAACTTTCTCCGGTACTTGTGAGGGAATCCATAGGGCTGTTAAATCATCAAGGAGCAAAAGAGACACTTACCCTGCTGCTTAGTAGGCCACTGTAGCGGCTGCCGTGTGCTAATGCCGACATAGCCCATTCACTTTGAATGGGCTGTCGGCAATGCCACATAGCAGTCGTTAGCATGGCTTAGTAAACAGGGGGGGTTAGAGAGGACAAGGCCATAGTGGAGAGACTGAATGATTTGCTTTGGTCTTTACTGAATAAAATATAAGACATCTACCTATACCAGAAAGGATTTTCAAGGATGACAATGTGGAGGAACTGGAAGAATACTGGTGAACCTGGAAGACGTACTGAGGTAAATTGACAAATTAAAGAGTAGTACATCACCTGGATCAGATGGTATGCACCCCAGGGTACTGAAAAATAAAATCAAACATGAAATTGCTGATCTGCTGTTAGTGATCTGTAGCCTGTCATTAAAATCATCCATAGAACCTTTAAATTGGAACAGAGGTTTTCAACCCAGTCATCGGGGCATACTCAGCCAGTCAGGATTTTCGGGATATCCCCATTCAATTCAGTAGGGTTATCCTGAAAACCATGACTGGATGGATATGCCCCGAGGACTGGGTTGAAAACTCCTGAATTGCCAGGTGGCCAATTTAATGTCGATATCTTAAAAGGGTTCCAGGGGTGATCTGGGAAATTATAGACCAATAAGCTTGACTTCAGTGCTATTATAAAGAATAAAATTACTGAACACATAGACAAACATGGTTTAATGGGTCAGAGACAGCATGCATTCAGCCAAGGGAAGTCTTGCCTCACCAATTTGTTTCATTTCTTTGAGGGCTTAAATAAACATGTGGATAAAGGTGAGCCAGTTGATGTAGTGTATTTAGATTTTCAGAAAGACATTGATAAAATCCCCCATGAGACAGCCCTGAGAAATTAAATAGCCATGGGGTAGAAGGCAATATTCTCTTCTGCATTAGGAACTGGTTAATGGATAGAAAACAGAGGGTAAGTTTAAATGGCCATTTTTCTCAGTGGAGAAGGGTGAATAGTGGAGTGCCAGAGGGAGCTGTACGGGGACCCATGCTATTTAACATATTTATAAATTATCTGGAAACTGGAGCTACAAGTGAGGTGATTAAATTTCCAGATGTCTCAAAACTATTCAAATTTGTTAAAACACTTGCAGACAGTAAAAAATTACAGGGAGACCTTAGGAAATAGGAAGATTGGGCATCCAAATGGCAGATGAAATTTAATGTGGACAAATGTAAAATGATGCACATTAGGAAGAATAATCCAAATCATAGCTAGGAGTGCTGCAAAGGTTAACTATCTTGGGTAATCAGACATCTGAATTATGGTACCAGTAAATGGCCTATGACATTCTAAAGGCTAAGTGGTATGTCCTAAAGTCAAGCACATTGATATCACCATTTAATTAATTCATTTTTAGTTTCTGAAGGGTTATACGGGAGGGTTTATTTCACCAGAGAAATTCTGATATCTTGCTATCAATATTTTTTGTATAAATTGGAAGGGAAAGCAAAAGAGATCATTCTAAAAATAACATTTAACTTGGAAGCAAGTACCATTTTTTTTAAACTTTTATTTCTAGAATTTTAAATTATAATCAAGCATAACACTTGTACAGAAAAGGTACCTGGTTTCCATTATATAATATATAAAATCTGAAATTTTATATTAAAGAGAAAAAAAATAAAGAAATTATTTCACCAGGATATACTCTCGTCCACAATTAGGATTCAAAATGTTACATATATGGATATTTAAATCATTTATCTAGAAACACAAAACAGGAATTTGCTGAGTCTGATTCCCAAAAGGTACCAGTAAATTATTACACAGAGCTATTTCCACCCCTCCTGGTAGACCCCTTAGCAGTTAGAAATGCGGTAAGTTGAGGGGGATAAAAAAAACATACTTATTCATCTGATATTTAACTACGCACTTGCAAGGATATCTTAGAAAAAAATGTCGCCCCCAAATGAAGTACCCCTGGCTTCATCATAAAAAATGGTTGTCTATGCTTCTGAGTGTCTTTGGTCACATCAGGAAAAACACAAATTTTCAGTCCAAGAAAACTTTTTTCTCTGTTCTGAAAAAATAGTCTCATTAACCAGTTTTTATCTGGAGTTAATGCCACAATTGCAATCAAAGTCGACAGTATTACCGTTTCACTATCAGAAGCTTCCAGAATCTCTGACACATCAAGTTCTTGGATTTGATTCTCTTTTGTTTTTGTTGGCAAATAATATATTTGAGAAAATGGGGGGGATGGCCTCTTTGGCCACTCCCAATATATCTCTTATGTATTTCCTTAACATATCTCTTGGAGAAGTCACAAATTGTTTGGGGAAATTTAAAAAACGAAGATTATTATTTCTTATCAAATTTCCAAGGATTCAGTTTTTCTTCTAAGAGATATTAAGTGCTTAGTTATACATTCTTGATATGATTGTGTCTTTTAACTTCATTTTCATATTCCTTATTTTTATTTGTTAAGGTTTCCATTCTAGATTCAGTATCTTTTGTCTTATGTTCTAACATGGATAAATCTTTTGTCAATTCTTTTATCTGTGGGCATATTTTTTTTTGTTACATTTGTACCCCGCGTTTTCCCACTCATGGCAGGCTCAATGCGGCTTACATGGGGTAATGGAGGGTTAAGTGACTTGCCCAGAGTCACAAGGAGCTGCCTGTGCCTGAAGTGGGAATTGAATTCAGTTCCTCAGGACCAAAGTCCACCACCCTAACCACTAGGCCACTCCTCCACACTTAATAGTAGAGGTTTTCCTAGCTCTACTATTAATGTCCATAGACTATCCAGCGTAACTTCACTTGGTTTGTCCATTGATATAGGAAATAGAGTCATTGTTACCTCTATATTAGTAGAAGAAGAGCCCTGTTCCTCACTCACGGCTGGAGCCTCCTTCGCTGTTCCAGGAGTAGCTGAAACTACTCTTCCGGTCTGGTTGTCTAAGTCTCCTTCAGTCCGAATTCATCCGGTTGATTGCATTGCCTCCCGTCTCTCTTCTCCCATTCTGCTTGTGGGCTTCGGGATAGAGCACGCCAATTGAGGAGTATTACATCCAGAGAATTGAGGGGGAAGAGCTCTTACATCGGGGCTGAGCAAAAGCTCTAGCCCAGGGAACGCTGCGGGGTCTCCATCCACCCCAGAATGGACCAACGGGCTATTCCCCGACGCCTCTGGCACCATGTTTCTCTGAAAAAAAGTTTCTATTGTAGCCGGGTTAGGGAAAAGGTTTTGCCGCTGAGGAGCGGTGGAGGAGGACAGGCCCCTTCTTTTCGGCATTGCCAAAGACTAGGAGATTCAGATGAGCGGCAGGTAAGTCAGACTCAAGCAGTGGCCATCTTGAATCCCTGGGGTCCTTTTACTAAGGTAACGCAAGTACCATTTTAATTGTCTCTGCTCTACCCCACCATGAGAGTCCAAAGAGAATATGGTTATAGTTAGCAAAGAGGAGGTGTTTAGCTGAATAGTTTTATCTATTGTGTGGATTTTGCTACAAAGCACTCTGGACTTATGAGACAGAGCTAAAGGTGAATAAAAATCCTAACATATATATATATATATTTGTTTCATGTTTTTAAATTGTATTATGTATGTAATTGTTGTTACCTGTGTAGATATGTGGATAGGTGGGCTACATTTGAACAAATAAATAAATAAAATAAAAACAAATGTTTATTAGATATTCTCGACCACTTGTCGACAATAACATCAAAGTGGTTTGCAATTGCTAATGTGTCCTTTTACTAAGTGGCAAAAAATGGCCTTAGCATGCCTTTTGCAAGTCTTTCCCAGGTGCTAAAACCTTTTTTTTTTTGCATTTATTGAATTTACATCCATAACAATATAGGAAATGTATAAGCAATAAAAAAATATTTACTAGAAAAAACAAGAGCCCATGTCATTAATGCAAAGAGCTCACATCACGAGACCCAGCTGAAGACCTTAATACATAATCAAATAAGAAAGTAAATCACATCTAATGCAGACCTGGAAAAAATATATATATATATACTCTAAATAACCAACACAATAGCACTAAATTATTTCTCTGATACAAACACTTTAGAGGCTAAGTTCATTTTTACTGCAGCTATCAAATTGCACTTTTTCTATTTTTTGTATTAATGACCATGCATTAATGTTTCACTATAAATACTGTGTTCAGTCTTACATACTCCAAAAAGTTATATATATATATATATATCTTTTTGGCGTATGTAAGACCTGGACTTCTGATGGGTGTCATTATACTTTTCTATCTGTACATATATCCATCACAGGCATAAAAATCTTCCAACCTACCTACTTTCATGCAATCTTTATTTTTAATTAACAAGTTCCAAAAAGCTTTCATTTAAATTGTACTTAGCTTCTTAGCTTAGTTTCATGGTATCCCCGACGTTGGCCACAGTTTCGCATTTAACCAACTGCTGCATCAGGGGGTTAAGACCATTTCCACATTCAAACTACTGACCCCCCCCCCCCCACACACACACACACATATTAAAAACATCAAACTTTCACCAGTGTAGACACACTTACTGCTTTTGAAGTACTTGTGTACTTATGAGGTCTGATGAGTAATCCAGAAGTTCCTTGGTCAAAACTTTGTGTGCAAGCAACAGAAATGTATCCAATACAAAGTAGGCAGTCAGTGATTCATGGAGTGGAGGAGTAGTCTACTGGTTAGCACAGCAGACTTTGATGCTGAGGAACTAGGTTTGATTGCCACTGCAGCTCCTTGTGTCTTTAGGTGTGTCATTTAATCATTCATTACCCCAGGTACAAATAAGTACCCATATATATACTATATAAACCACTTTGAATATAGTTACAAAAACCACAGAAGGATATCAAGTCCCATTTCCCTTTCCCTTAGTTAGGAATGGTGGAGTAACATGATCAAATTTGCTTGTATTATAAAGTAGATTAAATGCCTTATTTTAAAGAAGTAAAACCTTTTTCAGAGAGGAGGATTTAAGCCATAACATTGTCACTCGCATAGTCCATGTTGCACAACAAACATTCACTATACCAGAATCTAAAAAAAATCACACAAGTTAAAATAGAGTGGAATAATATTTGGCCACAGCTTTATTTCTTAATGGGAATAAATAAATGTCCTATTAAATCAAACAAATAAAACAATATAAACCCAAATGCATTTCAGTCCCATAGAGCTATTCATTATCAGCACTACATTTTGATGTAACACACATTGGCATGAACCCATGCCTGCTTATAATCGAAATAGAAAAATGCCTATATTGTGACCCAAATCGGGAGATAGACGTTTATCTCACAAAAACGAATACAGCGGTATAATCGAAAGCCGAATTTGGACGTTTTCAACTGCACTCCGTCGCGGATGCGGACAAAGTTGATGGGGGCGTGTCGAAGGCGTGGTGAAGGCGGAACTGGGGCGTGGTTATCGGGCGATCAGAGATGGGCACCTTTCGCCGATAATGGAAAAAAAATATGCGTTTTTAGCGAGAATTTAGGGCACTTTTCCTGGACCCTGTTTTTCCACGAATAAGGCCCCCAAAAGTGCCCTAAATGACCAGATGACCACTGGAGGGAGTCGGGGATGACCTCCCCTGACTCCCCCAGTGGTCACAAACCCCCTCCCACCACAAAATATGCCGTTTCACAACTTTTTATTTTCACCCTCAAATGTCATACCCACCTCCCTGACAGCAGTATGCAGGTCCCTGGAGCAGTTATTAGGGGGTGCAGTGGACTTCAGGCAGGTGGACCCAGGCCCATCCCCCCCACCTGTTACACTTGTGCTGGTAAATGGGAGCCCTCCAAACCGCCCCCCAAACCCACTGTACCCACATGTAGGTGCCCCCCTTCACCCCTTAGGGCTATAGTAATGGTGTAGACTTGTGGGCAGTGGGTTTTGAGGGGGATTTGGGGGGCTCAACACCCAAGGGAAGGGTGCTATGCACCTGGGAGCTGTTTTACCTTGTTTTTTTTTTTTTGTAAAAGTGCCCCCTAGGGTGCCCGGTTGGTGTCCTGGCATGTGAGGGGGACCAGTGCATTACGAATCCTGGCCCCTCCCATGAATAAATGTCTTGGAGTTATTCGTTTTTGAGCTGGGCGCTTTCGGTTTCCATTATCACTGGAAAACAAAAACGCCCAGCTCAAAAAAAGACAAACGTCCATGTTTTTCGAAAATACGGTTCGGTCCTCCCCTTCACGGACCCGTTCTCGGAGATAAACACCCATGGAGATAGACGTTTCCGTTTGATTATGCCCCTTATGGTGTCATAGGATCATACCTCAACTTGTGATGGTACCGCCCATGAGTGTTCATTATGTTTTTCAATCATCATCCCCAGTTTCAATCTCAGGTCTGCATTTGGGCCTAAATAGCTCACTTCTGCCAACCACATATAAAAGCTGTGATCTCCTAACACCCTTAGATCATAAGAACTTAAAAGTAGCCATACTGGGTCAGACCAATGGTCCATCTAGCCCAGTATCCTGTTTTCCAAACAGTGGCCAAGCCAGGTCACAAGTACCTGGCAGAAAACCAAATTGTAGCAACACTCCATACTACAAATCTCAGGGCAAGCAGTGGAATCCCATGTCTATCTCAATAGCAGACTATGGACTTTTCCTCCAGGAATTTGTCCAAACCTTTTTCAAACCCAGATACACTAACCGCTGTTACACATCCTCCAGCAATGAGTTCCAGAGCTTAGCTATTCATTAAGTGAAAAATTATTTCCTCCTATTTGTTTTAAAAGTATTTCCATGTAACTTCTTTGAGTGTCCTCTAGTCTTTGTACTTTTGGAATGAGTAAAAAAATCGATTTACTTCTATTCGTTCTACACCACTCAGGATTTTGTAGACCTCAATCATATCTCCCCTTATCTGTCTCTTTTCCAAGCTGAAGAACCCTAACCTCTTTAGCCTTTCCTCATACGAGAGGAGTTCCATCCCCTTTATCATTTTGGTCGTTCTTCTTTGAACCTTTTCTAATTCTGCTATATCTTTTTTGAGATATGGTGACCAGAACTGAACTCAATACTCAAGGTTGTCTCTAGCGCAGCGGTGATCCATCCCTGGTGGCAGCCGACCAAGGTACACCACTGCTAAACACTAGACACACCAATAGGAATATATGGGTGTCTCTAGCGTTTAGCACATGCTTAGTGCACAACAAAAACGCTACCATGCCTTTGTAAAAGGACCTCTAAACGCATTTAGCAGATTAACACTTGCATGCTATTTTTTCACACACCTGCTCCAAAATCTTTTTTTAAATAGTTAATGTGTGATTAGCACATGGAAAAGGGGAACTACCGTGAAATGCTGTAAGGGAAGGGAAATTGGACTTGATATACCGCCTTTCTGAGGTTTTTGCAACTACATTCAAAGCGGTTTACATATATTCAAGTACTTATTTTGTACCAGGGGCAATGGAGGGTAAAGTGACTTGCCCAGAGTCACAAGGAGCTGCAGTGGGAATTGAACTCGGTTCCCCAGGATCAAAATCCACTGCAGTAACCACTAGGCTTTTTGCAGTACCCATTTTCCAGAGCTAAATGCACGTTAAGGGCCTAACATGTTTTAGTAGAAGGGCCCATTAAAAGCTATAAAAACAATGATGAAGCATATTTATTTTTATGTACTATGTGGTCTAGTGAAAGTAATGCTCATTTGATGGAGTCATTGTATATCCCATGGCATGAATACATAGCAAATACTCCTTAACTGAGTTTTTACTATTCAGCTCCAGAAACAAAAATCCAAAAATCGAGTCCAGATGGTCTCCCATGTGTAATACAAATTTACAAGGGTTTGCATTTAATGTACTTGAATGTCAAAAGTTTACAGTTCTAAATGGATCCTATTATAATTTGGAGGAGAGTAATGTAACCATACCAGCTGCTCTGATTTTATCAGAAGCCTTCTTTGAGAAGCAATACTGAAATGTGTTGCTTGTTCTAACCTGGCTGCCTGTACACAGAATTAGAGAAATAAATCCTAATTTCTTTAGTGCAAGAGGAAATTTACATGCTCAGCTGTTTAATCTTACTTGCATTCCTTTCCCAAATAGAAATTGTTAGCGCTATGCACAGAGACTATTAAGCTGCTGTAATGTAGGCTACTTTCTTGCTACCAAGCAGCATGATAGCAATAGGTAGACAGCAGGAGAATAGCCTGAACATGCGGAAAGATGGTAGGTGGTAAAACAAATTGAGGTATTCCAGCAGATTGAGCTTTATCAATTTTCCCTGGTTAATGTTTCTACGTGCTACTGCCTAAATCTATCAGTTAAATGTAAACAGTTGTAGTGAAGCCTATAAAACCATCCATAAGTAGAATTCTACATTACATGCTGAGTAGGAAGAAACAGATGACGTACACATAAGGAAACATAAAATCCTAACCCTATACATAATAATAGACCCTGAGAAAGTACTTTGGAGTAGTTGTGACTGGTTCTCAAAAACATTGGCCCAAGGTTAGTGATAATGAGAAAGGCTAAAAGAATACTTGAACTTGTGATGGTTAAAAAGAGAGGTTAGTTTTATTCAGGTCAATATTCAGCTGGTGCAGGTCAGCATTTTTTTTTAAACTCTGGCTGCAGTAGTTCTAAAAAATCCTGGTATTCATCACTGTTATCTGGATAGAGCAGTAACCATAGCAATGCAATGGATAATTCCCAGGACTATCCATGTTCTGCCTCAATACTATCTGGATAATGCCATGAAGGCCAGCAATGGTTTTCAGTGACTCTATCTGGATAGTGTCACTAAAAATCAATGGATAGATCCAGGCAGAAGCACTTATCTGGATAACAGGTGCTAAGTTCTATCTGAATGAAGAAAATAAAAAGCAACATAAGCACTGGCAAGTCAGATGCAAAGCATTGATAAAGAAGGTGAAAAGAGAATATGAAGAGAAACTTGTCACACAGACTAAAACTCACAGTAAAACCTTTTTCATGTGCATCAGAAGCAGAATGCCAGTGAGGGAATCCATGAGAACATTAGATCACGAATGATAACAAGGGGTACTCAGGGAGGACAAGGCCATAGTGGAGAAACTGAATGAATTCTTTGCTTTGGTCTTTACAGAAGAAGATGGTAAGAAATCTGCCTGTACTGGAAATGGTTTTCAAGGGTGATGCGGAGGAACTGAAAGAAATCTCGGTGAACCTGGAAGATGTACTGACCCAAATCGACAGATTAAAGAGTAGCAAATCATCTGGACTGGATGGCATACATCCAAGGTTACTCAAAGAACTTAAGCATTACATTTCTGATCTGCTGTTAGTAATATATAACCTGTCATTATTTTATTTATTTATTTATTGCATTTGTATCCCACATTTTCCCACCTATTTGCAGGCTCAATGTGGCTTACATTATTCCGTAATGGCGAGCGCCATTTCTGGTATGAGGAAATACAAGTTGGTAATGCATACATGTTCATAAGACAAAAGCAGATTATAAAGAGTTCATTATCAGGATCAGAGATACAGTGTTGTAGTGTAAAAGTTCATTCCGTCCGTAGTACCTGAAGATTGGAGAGTGGCCAATGTGACACCAATTTTTAAAAAAAGGGTTTCAGAGGTGATCCAAGAAATACCAGTAAACCTGACATCAGTGCTGGGAAAAATAGTAGAAACTATTATAAAGAATAAAATTATGGAACACATAGACAAACATGGTTTAATGGGGCAGAGTCAGCATGGCTTCAGCCAAGGGAAGTCTTGCCTCAATAATTTGCTTCATTTCTTTGAAAACATAAATAAATATGTGGAAAAAGGTGAGCCAGTTAATGTAGTGTGTCTAGATTTTCAGAAAGCTTATAATAAAGTTCCTCATGAGAGACTCCTGAGAAAGTTAAAGAGTCATGGGATAAGAGGCAATGTTCTGGTGCAAATTAGGAATTGGTTATTGGACAGAAAATATAAGGTAGGGTTAAATGGTCATTTCTCTAAATGGAGGGGGTGAACAGTGGAGTGCCACAGGGATCAGTACTGGAACCAGTGCTATTTGACATATTTATAAATTATATGGAAATCGGAACGAAGAGTGAGGTGATTTCCATATCATATTCCATAACTATTCAAGGTTCTTAAAACACGTGTGAACTATGAAATATTGCAGGAAGACCTTAGGAAATTGTAAGACTGGGCATCCAAATGGCAGATGAAATTTAATGTGGACAAATGCAAGGTGATGCACATTGGAAAGAATAGTCCAAATCATAGTTACCTGATGATAGGGAATGTTATACAAAAGTTCAAAAACAAAACTAAAACCACTAACATAACAAAAACATACCTATCTAATCAAGTTTCAATCATACATGCTTCCAATACCCTTCCCACCTCCCCCTCCCAAACCTCTCCTGCTCCAAATGTGCCAGAAAAAAAACCTCCCGCAGCACATCCCCCACCACTGTGTCCACTGACAGTAAACTTTTCTGTAATGTCAATTGGCATCTGACCATCCACAAGAAGTATTTAAAAACAGCAGTGATCACAAATAATGTCCCAGTATGCTGGTACAGTCCTGGTTGATAATAACCATACACCCATTCTGCATAGGAAAAACACTGAAAACTAGGAATTCCCAAGACCCAAGACACTTTTTTCCCCACCTCCTGGTTGAAGGGTCATTCCCTCAAAAAGTGATCCATTGTTTCTGTCTTCTGCCCATACTCCGCTCTGGGACAATTTCTTTCCTTCAGCTTCCTGCATTTCAAATTTCCCCTCACAAACAGCTTTCCTTGAAAGGCCAGCCAGGTGAGATCAAAAAACTTATGTGGCAATCTGTTCATGTTTAAGAGTTCCAAACCCTTCTTCATTACTGTTCCTGGGCAATCCCTACGGCTAACTTCTGGACAAAAATACTAATGTAGAATTCTTTCCCCCATAGCCTTCCTATCCCCCTCTGCCACCTCTACTGCTGTGATCCCCCACCTATTCACTACCCTAACCAATCCCTTCTGCTAATCCGCTATCATCCTTTTCCCTGCACTCGCCCCCTTCACTGACCCCCCCCCCTTTCCACCTTGTCCGGACCCTCTCCCACCCCTTTTTCCATATTTTCCTCCCACCCTGGAGGGTTCTGCCTTAACATTGCCCCCAAACTAAATTGGACAACTAATAAAGTCAGGAAGAGCACAGGATTGATCATCCTCAGGCCGCCTTTTACCATGGGAAGGTATGTCATGTCCATTTTCACCATGTTCAAACGATTTCCCCACAGCATTTGGAAGAAGATACTAAGTACTGCTGTGTACAGTTTCTCTGGCAACAACCAAATGTAGCTACTGTGCAGGAAAATGGGCAGGAGGAAGGTCTTCATGAGGCAAATCCTCTCTTGAAAACTCATTATCCAGACCTTCCATCTTTCAACCTTTTCCCGGGCCTCTTTTAACTTTAATTCCCAATTGTGCACATCATCTCTTGCCTTCTGAAATTCGATCCCTAATACCCTTACCCTTTCTTATGTGTCAGGAACCCCCCCTCCTCCAGCTGGAACTTGTGCTCCTCAGAGCCAAGCCACAGTGAGTGGCACTTTCCTCTGTTCACTTTAGATCCTGATGCATTCGAGTATTCTGTCATTTTGGAGCTCAGACCCCCCCCCCCCCACCTCTTCCTTCTTTGCCACCCATATAGTGATATCATCTGCATATACCACTGTCCTCTGGACCAGATCCTTGCCTAGTATGATTCCTGTCAAGGACCCGCCCTCTCCTCCCACTTCCAATCTCCTCACGAATGGGTCGATCGTGAAGACATAGAGGAGGGGGCTAAGTGGGCATCCATGTCGTACTCCCGCTGATATTGGAAATTCCTTCCCCAGCCAATCATTGATCAGCATGGAGCATGGAGCCCCCTGGTACAAAGTCCTCACCCAATAAATAAACCGCGATGGTATTCCATACTGCTTCAACACTTCCCACAAGTATTCATGCTGCACCCTATCAAATCAATGGGGGAGACGTATAATTTAATTATACTGAGTGTCAGGGCAGGAACAATTCCCCTCACTTCCAGCTCCACTACACAGAAGCAAAGGTAGCTGTAGCCCCTGGACAGGAATACTATGAGCTGAAGTCTTGAAGTCAAGAAACATTAAAGCAAAGGTAGGTATAACCTGAACTCGAATTCCAGGATTTGAAGACTTAAAAGCAGGTGTCTTTGAAACACAGCTTAAAGCCACATGTTTATAAATCTTTGGAGCAGGTGAGGGCACCCCAAACCTGAGCACCATGCTAGTAACAAAGTCTTTCAGATTGCTGCTTTCATTATTTAGGGAACTAACCCTTTGAGGAGCATATGCAAATGAAGCCCACCTGCACTTTTTCTGTAAGAACCTTCTGTAAGCGTGCCAGAAACTACTGGAAATACTCCATAAGGAATCTGTCTAATACAGAGCTGCCAAGCTACCCAATTCCATTTTGGACAATCCTGGTTCTGAACTTATACCCCAAAGAAGTGTGGAATTTATAGCCTCTGCCACCCCATTGAAATCTATGTCTCATGATGAACTTGTCAGAAATCCAGGATTAGCGTAAAATCTCCCTCTTATAACTATATAGCTTGGTAGCTTTGCCCGAGCTGCTGTGGGCACTCAATTTAGCTGAGTCCCTCTTTCAGCTATTTTGATAACTTAGCCAGTCTATCAGTACCTTTACTTTGTCTGGTTCATTCTGTCAGAGTCCCTTTACATCGTGTGCACAACTAGCAGTCGAGGACTCCTAAGCTTGAACATTATACAAGACCAAGATAAGAACTACTGTAGGTTTACTCAAAGAAAGTTTTAGTGTTACTGTATCTCCAAGAAGTGCACCCAACATGAAAGGACAAACAAGGATTACTGAAAGTAAAGAGCTTGACAAGAAGCTGGAATCCTGAGGAATCAAAATGTAGGGCCGGACAAGAAAAGACTGATATAGCAGGTAATAAGCCCAGAGGCAGGGTAGATATGGCCAAGCCTGTCCAGGTCTGGTTCCTGCTGGGCCAACCAGGAAACAGGAACTAAGGTTACTAGAATTATAAGACAAGCTAGAAATAGGCTGGCTAGATCCAGCATCTCATGAGGAAGACAGATGCTTTCCAACCCAAGGTTCCCTGGCAGCTGTTAATCCTGGGGAAAAAAAAACACAGAAATGTAATGACACTGGAAAAAATGAAATTCTTTTTTTTTTTTTGTTTTGTTGGTTCAGGTTAGAAATGATATTCTCACTTTAAAAAAACTGGTACAAAATCAACATCATAAAATACATAATTACTTTCAAAATATATGGACATGTTAAAAATTGCCCTCGTGGATAGCAATTTCAAAAGAGTGTGACTATATTTAGGTACCTAGAGAGCACCTCTGTAGTGCATATTCTATAAAGAAAAATAGGTGCCTACTTTTCTCTATAGAATACTAGTGTAACTGGAATTTATATGCCTATGCTGTTAGGCATGAACACGTAAGCCAGGCATAGAACTAGAATAACTGCTTGCACCTATATGATGAAGATATGTGTGTAACTTATAGTTTTCTGTCAGTTATTTATGTGTGAGTCACACCCATGCTCCAGTCAGACTCTTCCTATATGTACACCCACTTTAAAATACATGCTATCTAAGATATGTGAATGGACAAAATGGAAGCTTCTTACCACTAGTTCTCTCAGTGGCCATTTTGGAGCCCGTACACTCTTATCTCACTAGACACCAGACTCCGCCGGAAAGTCTGGAGACTGTATTGGGGGAGTTGTGCCTCAAGCACAAATGATAGAAAAAGGAATCTGCTATGTTTCGGACTTGTGCCCCTATGTGGGTGCCTCTTGTGTGGAAAGGGGCTGTTAGTGCCGGAAGGGGAGGCTGGTTATGTCAGAGTGTCTATTCTTGTGGAGAGGATAACAGTTAGTGCTGGGAAGGAGGGTTGATCACATTTGGGGGGGTTGTTGATGTTGAGGGGGCTCTTCTTGTGGAGACAGGGGCTGTTAGTGCTGGGAATGAGGATTGATAATGTCAGAAGGGGTTATTCTTGTGGAGAGGGTGGCTGTTAGTGTTGGGAAGAGGGGCTGAGAATTTTTGGGGAGCTGTTCTTGTTGGAAAGGGGGCTATTCATATCAGAGAGTGCTGTTATTGTTGGGGGGGGGCTGTTGGTGTCAGGAGTTGGTGATTTCAGGGATGTTTAGGGATTTTTAATTTATTTGGATGATTGTATCAGGATGGGGCCACTTTTGCTGAGGGATAAGAGATTTTAGAAAGCTACTTCCACATCTGTGTGGAGAGGGAAGTACATTTTTCACCACATTTACCTTTCTAAAATAGTTGTTTCCTCTGGACATGAAGGAGCTTGACCATGCAACCCTGCCCCTGTTTTGCAAGAGACTTTGTTTTGCAGAGCCTCTTATAAAATAACTAGTAAAAAAAAACCGTTTCTGATGCAAATGAAACGGGGGCTAGCAAGGTTTTCTTCAGAGTGTGCATGTGGGAGTGTGTGTGTCCCTGCCCTCTGCCCTCTCTCCCTCCCCCTCCCCTCCCCCCTCCGAGTCCAGTCTTTCAGTGTTGTTTCCTGCTGTTCTGTGTTTTTGTTACAGAGAGAGTGAGGGCATCTCTCTCCCCTCCCCCCTCTGAGTCCTTCACTGTTTCGTGGGATTTCCTGCTGTGCTGTTTTCCTTCACTCATGGGGAAACCGGATATCTCTGGCGCTTCACACTTCCGGCTGGAGGCTTCAGTGGTGCCTTTTATATATATAGATATGGGAATTCCACACATCCTTGTTTGGACACTGGAATTCCCCTCTGTACGACCTTTCCACGTGTGCCTTTGAGCTGGTGTAAAAATTGTGTATGGAAATTATTCTCCATACATGTGTATTGTCTTTGTAAAACGGGATATACTCATGTAGATTTTAGTCTCACCCAAGCCACACCCCCTTAAAATCTCTGCATGGTGTCAATCTTTATGTGTAAATAATGGCTTTCTGAAATCAGTGTTTATACATGTGAAATACAAATGTACATGCCATGGTCTTATACAGAAGTAAAAATATTCAAGTTAGAAAATACAGGGGCAAATTAATAATGTGTATGAGTTTGGGTTAATCAGCATCTGTAGACAGGCTGATGGATATAATGGATTTCTGACTATCTCTTTCTGAGTTATTACCAATATCTTTTCTTTTTGCTATCTATGCCATAGATATCTATTTTTCTGGCACTTGCTATTTGAATATTTTCTATTTTATGCACTCCTGAGGCCAAATTTTCAATGAATCGAGCCCTTGTTGATTAAAATAATCTCACTCTTACATCTCTTTCCATCCACATCCCCATCTTTTGAACTCATACTATCTTATAGGAAAGCTATCATAGTCAAACTATGCCTACCCCCACCCCTGAAGAAATAGAAGAGCAGCTTTATTTAGTAAATTTAATTTGTATATTACTTTTGTGATTATGCTTCCATCTGCATATGCTATGTATGTCTCCAGGACAGTTCAGCTTGACACATTCTCATCCAGAGTGGGTCAAGACGCATTTACAAATTTTTATAATTGACTAAACTCAGTAAAATTAAAAACCCTGAGTAGATTATGAACATTATATAGGGAGATTTGAGGCAGGTGACAATTTTTTTTTGTAGTCATGTTCCATACTCATTTCTGAAATAGCTAAATTTTATTTTACATCATAAAAGTTATGGATTTTTCTAAACCTTAATTTATCTATTTGTCCAGAGGATATAATATTCAATATAAATACATTCAAAAGTTTCCCTTTAACTTATGAATCTAAAATCCTTACCGTACTATCTAGTTATTCTCATCACAGCATTAATAAATTTAAGAGGAAGTATTATAGGTTTTCTTTTTCTTTTTATTTCAGAGCACCTGCAATCCTCTTCCTTCCAATGATTATACATTTTCATTGCAGTTTATATGGATAATGACTGAATTGGAAGCTCTATAAAGCTAGCAAGTTCTCTAAAAATATAAAGGAACATTTTAGATTTTGAATTAAGCAAATTTACCACATGTAACTGTAATGCCCTCTTATGAGTGTTTCTGGGTCCGGGGCCGAACTGGCTGAAGTCTCCCTATATTTTCATTTACTATGCATGCCTTGTTGTGGTATTTCACTTCCACATAGCTCTATATACTTTCCCTCCCGTACCTCATTTTTGACAGAGTCACCACAAGGATGCTTTCTTTATATTTTATACATTTTACATTTTTAAATCAGGATATAGGACACCTGCGCTGTAGCTATGGGCCCACTTTTTTCACTTTATGTCCTTCACTCTCACATTTGGTTTGTTTACATTTTACATCTTTTCATTAGCTGTGCTCTGTTGGTGACACAGCATACGTCATCTTCATATGGTCTGGGTGAGTCCTGGCCTCTCTCCCACATTGTACTTTTATGTACACTCTGGATGCCTCAGCAAATCATAACCAGTGCATTTTTTCTAGTGAAAAAAAGTGCCGGTACTCAAATGGTGGGCCACCCTTCAGGGGTGGGATGATCACTGAGGGACCCACCCCACAATAGCCAGGCCTCCTGCAAACAGTCACAGAATCTATGACAAGGCAGAATTGGTGTGTAGAGCCTGAGTTCTTTCATTAAAACTTGGGGTCCATGGGTCGATTTTAGCAGACAATGGAAAAGGTGCCGGTACTCAGTACTCCCAAGTACCCCCTCAAAAAAAAGCCCTGGTTATAACCAACCCACTGTGACGCTATCAGGCTTATTTTCGAAAGAGAAGGACGCCTATCTTTTGACACAAATCGGAAAATGGGCGTCCTTCTCACAGGATCGTCCAAATCGGTATAACTGATAGCCGATTTTGGACGTCCCCAACTGGGTTCCGTCGCAGGCACGGCCAAAGTTCACGGGGTCGTGTCGGAGGCATAGTGAGACTTCACTACGCCTCCGACACACCCCCCGTGAACTTTGGCTGTCCTTGTGACGGAAAGCAGTTGGGGACATACAAAATCGGGACTTGGGACTTGGGCATGCCTAACACATGGACGTCCTCGACCCATAGTGGAAAAAAAGGGCATCCCTGACGAGCACGTGGACGACTTTACCTGGTCCTGTTTTTCTTACGACCAAGGCACAAAAAGGTGCCCAAACTGACCAGAAGACCACCGGAGAAAATCTAGGATCACCCCCCCTTATGCCCCCAGTGGTCACTAATCCCCTCCCATCCCCCCAAAATCTTTAAAAATATTTTGTGCCAGCCTCAAATGTCATACTCAGGTCCATCACAGCAGCATGCAGGTCCCTGGAGCAGTTTTAGTGGGTGCAGTGCACTTCAGGCAGGCGGACCCAGGCCCATCCCCCCTTACCTGTTACACTTGTGGTAGTAAATGTGAGCCCTCCAACACCCACCACAAACCCACTATACCACATCTAGGTGCCTCCTTCACCCGTAAGGGTTATGGTAGTGGTGTACAGTTGTGGGTAATGGGTTTTGGGGGAGTTATAGGGGGCTCAGCACACAAGGTAAGGGAGCTATGTACCTGGGAGCAATTTATGTAGTCCACTGCAGTGCCCCCTAGTTTGCCCGGTTGGTGTCCTGGCATGTCAGGGGGACCAGTGCACTATGAATGCTGGCTCCTCCCATGACCAAAGGGCTTGCATTTGGTTGTTTCTGAGATGGGCGTCCTTGGTTTCCATTATCGCCAAAAATCAGAAACGACCAAGTCTAGGGACAACCATCTCTAAGGACAACCAAATTTTCAAGATTTGGACGGCCCTGACTGTATTATAGAAACGAAAGATGGATGTCCATCTTGTTTCGATAATACGATCTTCTCCACCCCTCCATCGGGACATTTTGCGAGGACGTCCTCACCAAAACTTGGGTGTCCCTTTCGATTATGCCCCTCCACGTTTTTATGCCTTATAGATTCATTGATCTAATCTTTTTTGGCTCCCATTAGTTTGTAGTATAAGATATTTCATCAGTACTTTCTCTAATTATTTTTTTATACCGTATATATGACAGTTTTCAGCTAAGCCCCCATGCGGAATTTTCACCCAGGACAGACGTTTTAATGCACTTTATTGGCTGCTCCTTTCACATCATTTGGACACTACAGGGCGGGATCTTATTTATTTATTTGTTGCATTTGTATCCCACCTTATCCCACCTCTTTGCAGGCTCAAAGTGGCTTACAATACATCATGAGTAGTGGAAGAATATTAGTAAATAAACATTTAGTATTGCAGGGTTTTGGTCAACATGATGATAATAAAACAAAGTAATAGTATTCAAGCAGATATTAAGAGACAATTCTGAATATAGATGGGCGAGTTGTGCATGTTCACATTGGTTGATCTTTATGGTACGCTTTATTAAAGAGATGGGTCTTCAGTAATGAGCGGAAGTTCGTTCTTTCGTAGATCGATTTCAAGCTGCGCAGCAGTGCGTTCCATAACTGTGTGCTCAGGTCGGTAAAATTTGACGCATGCATTAGTTGTATTTCATTCCTTTGCAGCTAGGGAAGTGCAGATCAAGGAATGTGCGGGATGATCTTTTGGCATTCCTAGGTGGTAGGTCTATCAGGTCTGACATGTAAGCTGGTGCGTCTCCATGGCTAATTTTGTGGACTAGTAAGCATACCTTGAATGCGATGCGTTCCTTGAGTGGGAGCCAGTGTAGTTTTTCTCGTAAGGGCTTGGCACTTTCAAATTATGGTTTGCCAAATATGAGTCTAGCTGCAGTGTTCTGGGCTGTTTGGGGTTTCTTGATTATTTGTTCTTTGCAGCCGGCATATAGTGCGTTGCAATAGTCTAGATGACTGAGCACCATTGATTGTACCAGGTTGCGGAAAACACTCCTTGGGAAGAAAGGTCTTATTCTTTTTAATTTCCACATTGAGTGGAACATCTTATGCCCCTATGGTTAAATAAGGTGGCTCTATCACGGAGAGAGTGGTGGATGCTTGGAATGCCCTCCCGCGGGAGGTGGTGGAGATAAAAACTGTAACGGAATTCAAACATGCGTGGGATAAACATAAAGGAATCCTGTTCAGAAGGAATGGATCCTCAGGAGCTTAACTGAGATTGGACAGCAGAGCCGGTAGTGGGAGGCGGGGCTGGAGGTTGGGAGGCGGGGATAGTGCGGGGCAGACTTATACGGTCCGTGCCAGAGCCAGTGGTGGGAGGCGGGACTGGAGGTTGTGAGGCAGGGATAGTGCTGGGCAGACTTATACGGTCAGTGCCAGAGCCGGTGGTGGGAGGCGGGGATAGTGCTGGGCAGACATATACGGTCTGTGTCAGAGCCGGTGGTTGGGAGGCGGGGCTGGTGGTTGGGAGGCGGGGATAGTGCTGGGCAGACTTATACGGTCTGTGCCCTGAAGAGCATAGGTACAATCAAAGTAGGGTATACACAAAAAGTAGCACACATGAGTTGTCTTGTTGGGCAGACTGGATGGACCGTGCAGGTCTTTTTCTGTCGTCATCTACTATGTTACTATGTATACCCGTGTTGCATATAGCTGATTATGCTTACCCTTTCTCTTTAAGGGCACACTGCTTCTGAGTGTTTTTCAATTTGTAACTCTGTGAAGCTGATTTGCTCTGAACTGCTTCAGTATGTGCTATTTTTAGGCACATTTTTTATTATTATTATTTCCCTCCATCTTTCTCTGCATTTGTGTTCTCATTTTCACTCTTCATTTCCCACATGTACACCTTTTATTCATACTATTCCAATCACTTGATCTTCTGTTTTAACTTCATTTTTATTTTCTCATGTCAATTCATCACCATCACCATGCTTTGATATACTCCCCTTTATTCACCTAATCTGATCTGCAGGTTCTAACTATGCTATGCTACGTATTTTATTTAGTCTCATTATGACATGTTTCATATTTGCTGCTTTTTGTGTATACTCTACTTTGATTTGTACCTGTGCTCTTCAGGGCACAGACCGTATAAGTCTGCCCAGCACTATCCTCACCTCCCAACCACCAGCCCTGCCTCCCAACCACCGGCTCTGGCACAGACCGTACAAGTCTGCCCAGCACTATCCCCGCCTCCCAACCACCAGCCCCACCTCCCAATCTTGACTAAGCTCCTGAGGATCCATTCCTTCGGCACAGGATTCTTTTATGCTTATCCCATGCATGTTTGAATTCTGTTACCGTTTTCATTTCCACCACCTCCCGCGGGAGGGCATTCCAAGCATCCACTACTCTCTCTGTGAAAAAATACTTCCTGACATTTTTCTTGAGTCTGCCCCCCTTCAATCTTATTTCATGTCCTCTCGTTCTACCACCTTCCCATCTCCGGAAAAGGTTCGTTTGCGGATTAATACCTTTCAAATATTTGAACGTCTGTATCATATCACCCCTGTTTCTCCTTTCCTCTAGAATATACATGTTTAGTTTAGCAAGTCTCTCCTCATATGTCTTGTAATGCAAATCCCATACCATTCTCGTAGCTTTTCTTTGCACCGCTTCAATTCTTTTTACATCCTTAACAAGATACGGCCTCCAAAACTGAACACAATACTCCAGGTGGGGCCTCACCAACGACTTATACAGGGGCATCAACACCCCCTTTCTTCTGCTGGTCACACCTCTCTCTATACAGCCTAACAACCTTCTAGCTACAGCCACTGCCTTGTCACACTGTTTCGTCGCTTTCAAATCCTCAGATACTATCACCCCAAGATCCCTCTCTCCGCCCGTACCTATCAGACTCTCCCCGCCTAACACATACGTCTCCCGTGGATTTCTATTCCCTAAGTGCATCACTTTGCATTTCTTCGCATTGAATTTTAATTGCCAAACCTTAGACCATTCTTCTAGCTTCCTCAGATCCTTTTTAATGTTTTCCACTCCCTCCCGGGTGTCCACTCTGTTACAGATCTTAGTATCATCCGCAAATAGGCAAACTTTACCTTCTAACCCTTGTGCCTCCATGTGGGGAAAAAAAGAGTTAGCAGGTGATATTTTCCTCCTTTCACCACATGAAATTAAAAAGAACATTGAACAAGGCTGGCTGAAATGTCAAATAGCTTATTGAACTATTTACAATTTATTCTATAGGAAAGCATTAAGGCATTTGTAATATACTTCTTCTTTTATCTATTTATACTTATTCCCTTGGCAGAGGCGTAGCTAGGTGGGGTGCCAGGGGAGCGACTGCTCCCCCAAACTGACTTCAGACAGCAACAGCGCCTATTTTTCAGGCAGTCCGTCGCAGCTACGCAGTGCGTGCGTGTGACTATGTGGTGTACATGTACGCCTCTCTGCTCCCCCTGGCATCACAACCTAACTATGCTTCTGTCCCTTGGTGCTCTGATCTCATTCTATGGTTCTCCCAGATCTACCTCTGTACACCAGATATTTCAGCAGGAATCCAGGCCCATGTCTCAGCCTGCCTGTCTGACATTGCTATCTGGATGTCTTACTGCCATCTGAAACTGAATATGGCCAAGACTGAGCTTCTTACCTTTCCCTTTAAACCCACCTCTCCTCTTCCCCCATTCTCTCTTTCTTTGAATAACACTCTCATCCTCATGCTGCAACTTACTTCTCAAAGGCCTCCCACAAAACCATAAGAACATAAGAATATGTGTATGTCCCAATCTGTGAGGCATACACAGAAAACAACCTTTTGGGGTGTTATCAGGGATATGACACTCAGTATGGATTACAGAAAAATGTGACTCAGCCCCCTCCTAGCATTAGACAAGGTAGTGTTAGAAGCAAATGTGTACCTTCTCCTCTCCCACCTCGTCTCTTCCCCCATTCTTTATTTCTTTAGATAACAATCTCATCCTCAAACATAATTATTACAACTTTATCTTTCCCTCTAAACCCATTTCTCCTCTTCCCCCATTCTCTCTTCCTTTGGATACCACTCTCACCCTCATGCTTAGATTACTGCAACTTACTTCTCACTGGTCTCCCACTAAACCATAACAACATAAGAATATGCGAACGCCGCAATCTATGGGGCATACACAGATAACAACCTTCTGAGGTGTTATTGGGGACATGACACTCAACAAGGATCGCAGAAGAATGTGATTCAGCCTCGTTCTAGCATTATACAAGTTAAGTTCTTATCATAGAAAGAGCTCAGATTAAACACACATTGCCCTAGACAGACTTATAGTTCTGTCATTCACTCTACCCACAGTACTTATAAAATGATTATACATGGCAACTATACAACCTGGTGTAGACATCCAGCAGATGGCAGAGTGTTCCTTAGATGGTCAGTCAGACAGGAAATAGGGCTGCTCAGATGCAATGTCAGCCCCTTGTCTTCATTTACAGTCCTTCTTATAGAAGAAAAAGCTAGCTACAGCTGATGTGGTGATGTCTCCTCTGGCTTGGCCCGGACTCCACATATTCTGTGAAACAACCTTGTTTGTTACAGATTGTTATGACTTAAGAACAATGCTGACCAATCAGCACCACAATAAAGGGCACTTTAAACATGAAGTCTGTATTTTAGGGAGAAAGATGCTTTCCTGGGATACAATTGTGCCACAGTGTCTGAAACAACCAGCCTGGGACTTTCCACCATTGTGGTTTACAGATTCAACCGCTACATCACATCTGTAATGTACCAGAGCCACTCTGACTGTGGAGTACATTGAAACAGGAAACATAAAAGTGATGTTTTCTTTTTGATAAAAAATTTATGAGTGTTAGTTAAACAGAAAGTCAAGGACACGACTACATAGATATCACATTCACTTTACATGCATGCCTGGCACATAAATGCTAGACAAAACAAAATGCTTCCCAGTGTTACCTAGATGGTAAGCTCTTTGAGCAGGGACTGTCTGGTAGTGCTATATAAATGCTATCAGTAGTAGTAGTAAGTCTAATATGCGAAAGGCAACTTCTCACCCCTACCCCCATTCACTTCTATCGACTCCATTGTGAGTTGTCACACAATGGGTGGTGATAAGAGCTCTCACGCTAACCTGGCAGTAACTGGGTAGCACGCAGCACTGGGAGTGGGAATTACCACTGGGCTGCTGCAGTAACCGGGCTTACTGCTGCTTAGTAAAAGATCCCCTAAGAGAAGAAACAGATATGACCTGACTTGATGGCAGACAGTTCTTTCATTATGGATGTTGTAGATAGAGGCAGTCAGGCTGTAGAGAACATAGAAATCGCAACTGGCAGAAGGTTTCTCTCCTGGACAGTCAGTCAGCAGGTGGTCTCTCTCACACTCAGGCAGGTAACCCCAGTAGGCGGGTGAACAGGAGCAGGTGGGCTCTAGCTACGTTTTATGAGCCTCAGATATTGTTCATCATGTGGCTGGCTCAGACCAGGGCTGCCATCTGTCCCACGGATGGCAGCTCAAATGTGAACTGCTCAAGATAACACCCAGACATAATGGAATGATAAGTAAGTTGATTAAATTTGTAGATGACACAAAACTATTCCAAGTTGGAGATTGCAAAATTATATGGGTGCATTAGTAACCCCAACTTTATCAACTTTAATGGATAATCACCCCCAAAGATGTAAATGTTGACCATTTTTCCCGAGTCTCCTTACAGCGAATAATTTATATATCTATTCCACCTTTCTGTTTACCTCCCCCTTTAGCTCAGTGATGTAACTATTTTCAAATGGTTACATTTCACTCACAGGGTTGCTGCAAGACCAGAATATGTGGTTTAGAAAGCTCTCTTTCTCTCTCAAACAATTCACCTCAGCCAGAGAGAATAAATGTTTTTCAAAGTCAAAGATTTCTTCCTCTCCTTTTGTGTTTAAAAATCCCCTCCTTTTAGGGAGGTTTCATAACGGTGAGGTTTTTCATACCTAAATTAGATTAGATTAGATCACATTCATAACTGGATTCTGAAAAATCTAGCTTCTGCATGCCACAAGTTTGATAAGATGCTGCATCATACCCAACAGAGCATGGTGGGGAAAAAAAAAATATATATATATATACATATATATATATATTGTGAAGAGCCTCCCCTCCGCCTGAGGGTCCTCAGGATCTCCCCTTCACCCTTGCTGCCCAACCTCCTGGTTCACTGCATTCCACAGGGCAGGGCTCAAAGAAATCCACTTCAAAGCAAAACTAGCAAGTTCTTTATTTTGCTTGGGATCCAACAGTCCAGCAGTGCAAAAAGACACAATACTTGAATCAACAAAAAACCTCACAATTCCCCCTGTTGCTCCTCTCAGGGGTACAAACACAGCAAGAAAGAAAAAAAACAACAACACAACTTTTAACTCCCAGGCTTCTAGCACCCAGCTGGGTTCCTTTCAGACAGTTTTATAGCCCTGGGTCTTCTTTCTCCCCACCCTCTCCCTTGGAAGGGGGCAACACACTGCAAGCAGTTCCAACAAAAAAAACCAAACACAGTTCTTGAGGCTTCAGCACACAGCTCAAACCCCTTCAGCTTCTTTTAGGCTTTTTAGCCACAGTTCACACTCCACCTTCTTCCAGCTGGGCTCAGCCCACTCCGAGAAAATCTCTCATCTCTCTTCAACCAGAACTCTTTAAACTCACAGTTCAATCACAGCCTGAGCTCTGGAAAATGAAAAGGCCCCACCCATCTGGGTCACTCTCTCTAAGCACTGACCCATTCTCCCACATGACCTTTCCTCTTTCCTCTCTTAGCCCAGTTACCATACCATGAAGTTACCTGGTCCCTTATTTTGTTACCTAATGAGTGAAACCATGGCTGTAGCCTTTTACTCAAAACTGAAACTGGGCAGAAAACTAATTTTGGACCAGTTTTCGCACCAAAACTGAAACCAAAACCAACATTTGATTGGCCTCTAGTTCCATATTCCTTCACTGTTACTCTGGCTGCTTAGGATTGTTATTCCCTTTTCTCTGAACATAACAGCAAGCAATGTTCATAGACTCTGTTCCTTCTCATTGTCACTTGGACTCTAGGCAACAGAGTTTTAGTTCCCCTACCCCTTCTTCTGTGTGTAACCTGGGTCTCATTCTCACACTAGTGTTCTCAGATACTGACCATCTCTCAGGGTCAAGCACCCTTAACCCAAGTCACAAACAAAGGGCCCTGTTTACAAAGGAGTGCTAGCGCTTTTATCATGTGCTAAAAATTCCACTTATCTTTATTAGGTAGTGTTCATTGGGTGCTGCTCTCTGCTGTGCAGGCCTTCACTTGCTGCCTGAGCTGACGAAGGCCAGCATTTCGCTGCTTCTTCAGGGTCTCAGGCTGCAACTTGGCTAGGGCAGAAGTGTCCATAGGCTCTAGTTCAGTCAGTTCAAAGGGTGGAGGGAGAGACTGAACTAGAGCCTATGGACACTTCTACTACTACTACTACTATTTAGCATTTCTATAGCGCTACAAGGCATACGCAGCGCTGCACAAACATAGAAGAAAGACAGTCCCTGCTCAAAGAGCTTACAATCTAATAGACAAAAAATAAATAAAGTAAGCAAATCAAATCAATTAATGTGAACGGGAAGGAAGAGAGGAGGGTAGGTGGAGGCGAGTGGTTACAAGTGGTTAAGAGTCAAAAGCAATGTTAAAGATGTGGGCTTTCAGTCTAGATTTAAAGGTGGCCAAGGATGGGGCAAGACGTAGGGGCTCAGGAACTTCTCCCCTAGCCAAGTTGCAGCCTGAGACCCTGACGAAGCAGCAAAACGCTGGCCATCGTCGGCTCAGGGCAGCAAGTGAAGGCCCGCACAGTGGAGAGCAGCACCCAATGAACACTACCTAATAAAGATAAGTGGAATTGTGTACATTGGATAGCCCGCTATGCTCCAGTAGTGTTCTACACACAGACAATATATTTATGTGTAACATACAATTGCTTTTTGACCACAGGTTAAAATGTTTTTCTAGATCTGTGGCATTTGGGGGTTTTTTGGCCTATGATGAAGAGACGACCATGGTGTCTGTTTAAGCCCCGTGAGATTAATTTCTGATCTCGGAGCTCTTTGAGGCCTTTTCCCCATTAATTGAGTCATTTTTCAGTAAGTGGATTTTTTTGACATGCACCCACATATACACACACTATTCTATAAACAGTTGCCTAAATGCGATGGTGCGTAGTTTGTTAGTGGGTGTACATATGGGCAGAGTTTGGGCAGAGCATGGGCAAAACACACAATTATGTACATTATAGAATACTATCACTTGTATGCATATTTTAGTAATTTAGGTAAAAGCACTTACACCATGCCTATATTATAGATGTGTATTTTAAGTGTTATGCTACTTTTCTTTACAGAATAGGTGCCTTATAAGTGCCTTCTTTATTCTTTATTTGCACTTACTATTCCACTTTAGTTGGCACACAGAACAAAGCAGTTTACATACTAATAAATAAACCAATAAATGACAAAGAAAATGAACTCCAATATTCAATAGGACAGATGGGAAAGAAAAAAAAAAGAAAATACAACGCATAACCCTAAATAAAAGTGAGGAGGAGACAATGGGGAAGAGGGAAGAGCAGGTGAAAGGGATGGGGTTGACGTCACCAGAACTCTACCCGAACCATTAGCCAAAAGCTTGTCTGAATTGCCACGTTTTAATGGTTGTTTTGAATCTGAGGAGGAATAATTCACCATTAATTTCTAAAGGAAGATTATTCCAGGTCGCAGGGGCTAAGAAATAAAATGCACTATGCTGACAGCTCTTGTGTTTGGCAGATTTTGGACTGGGAAAAAACACATGGTGATCATTGATAGAGCGAAACAATCGTGTAGGGGAGTAGAGTATTATTAGGGAAGACAAATATGGTGGTAATCCAAGGCAAAATGCCTTGAAGGCAAGTAGAAGCGCTTGAATTTGATAGTTAATTGGTAGCCAGTGATGGTCCTTGAGTCATATCTTTTATCAAGGCAAATAAGACGAATTGCTGTGTTCTGAAGAGTTTGGAGCTTCCTCAATGCTGTCTAAGTCCAGGAAAGATAACATTACAGTAGTCTAATTTGGAAATCAGTAAAGAAAGGACCAAGCCATGAGAAGAATCATGATCCAGAAATTTCCACACACATCTCAGTTACTTCAAAATGAAAAATAAAATGGACTAGAGAAGGGAGAAAATGGGGGTGGGAGTGTGGGAAATGAAAGCTGAGAATCTAAAATCACACTTAAATATTGAAAGGATTAGACTAGGGTAATAGTTGTGTCTGAGAGATAATGATTGGGAGTGGGGTCAGAACGATAGCCAGTAATCCAACAAGCAACAGTCTTGTTTGGATGGATTGAGGACCATCTGATGAGTAACCAACCAATGAACAACTGCATCTAAGCAATTTTGAAGAGGGGTGATGGATGCAGTGACCGAATCCATAAAATATAAAAGGAGAATGTTATCAGCATAGATGTATGAGGATATGGAAAAACTCTGGATAAGAGTAGCAGGGAACTGATAATTAAATTGAATATTAAAGGAGATAAGATGGATCTGTGAGGGACACCACAGTGAAGAGTGTAAGAAGCCAATGTAGTAGAAGAGGATGCTACTTTGAAACACTTAGAAAAGAAGGAAAAAAAACAGTTTAAGACTGTTCTAGAAAGGCCTAATGATTCTAAGGGCCCTGTTTGCTAAGCCATTGTGTAGGCGTGCACACTTTTTAGCACGCAATAACACTAGAGATACCCATAGTGGCTTAGTAGACAGGGCCCTAAGTGAGCTAATAAAAGAGGATGATCGATTAAATCGAACATGGCGGAAAGATAGAGGGAGATGACTGATGACTAATGCACAATGGTTTTTGTCCAGATGAGAAGGTATCTCACTGAAGATGCTCGCAAGAACGGTCTCAGTGCTATTGTGGCTGCAAGAGACTGATTGTTGAGGGTGGAGTGCCAACATTTTCTCAGCAAAGATGAAAAGTTATTGAAACACAGCTTTATCGAGAATTTAAGAGAAAGCATAGATTTGAAACTAGACGGTAGTTACAAGGATCAGCAGGCTCCTAAACAAAGGTATACTGTTAGAAATTTGCCCTCTAGGAGTATTTTATTTTTGGTTTATGTATTGTATATTTATTTATTTATTTAAAATAATTTATATCCAGCACCATCTCCAAATCTGGGTGGGGTTTAAGCAGGAATCCCTTTTAATGTGATTTGTAGCAAAATATCAAGTATAATCAAATCAGACCTCTACAACTAGGATTACAATATGAAAACTAATGTAGCCTTATATAAGCTTTCAATTAAATATGTGATGAGAACCCTTGACCTCATACAAATGTGCTCCTTCCCTTTGGAGGTACTCAATAGATGAAAGACATATCAAATTGTTATTACACATAAATCTCATCTGTTTGTAGATATCAACAAGTATTGCTTGCTTCTTGCACATAAGAAATGCCTCATTCATTGATATCAGAATTAACTATCTTTTTGTTTTATTTTAAACTAGTAAAAAAGGCCTGTTTCCGTAACAAATGAAACGGGCGCTAGCATGTGGTTTGGGTTTTTTTTTTTTTCCTGTTTGATATTAAGGGATATAAGTGTTTTCAAAAAAGAGCTTTACTATAAAAACATGTTTGTCGGGTTTAGGTAAAAATCCTTACCAGTCACATAGTTTCAAACAACCTTTGGAGAGTGTGTGTTGAGATGGTCTGTGTGAGAGAGAGTGAATGTGCGTTTGTCTGTGTGTCACACAGAGAGACAGAGACTGGTTGCCAGCATGTGTGAGAATGAGAGTATGTGGCAGGGTCCCCCCTCCCTCCCTCCCAGTTCCCTGGTCTTTATGTCAGTTGCAGGGATTTCCCCATCCCCCCTCCCCAGGCTTGCAAAGTGTCATGGAGCAGAGTGTGGCTTTGAGGGTGTTTATGGCTGCAGAGATGATATAGAGAGATTCAGATAGCAATTGAGTATGCATGTATTTTTGTTTACATTCTGTGGTTTTTTTTGGGGGGAGGGGTGTTTCTGTTAGTTGATGTATGTGTTTGTGGTGCATTGTCTGTGCATGTGTGACAGAGTTAGTTTGTGTGTGTGTGCAGGTTGTTGGTGGGGTTTTTTTTTTTTTAACTTTTGTTTTTGGGGAGGGGGTTGGGGGATGTGCTGTGCTTGCAAGCTGTTTCTTTGTCTGTGGGGTTTGTGTAGGTAGATCTTTGTTTTGGTGAAATGTAAGGGTGTTTGTAGGGGGGTCAGTGTTTGCAGAGTGCTGGATAGATGTTTCTCTTTTTTTTAAGCTTCTTTGGTGTTGTGCTGAGGCAGCAGTGTTTGTTTAAGTGGGCGGAAGGGAGGTTATTTTTGCGATTGTTTTTTTTGGCCTTTTAGGGCTCCTGTAGGTTTTCCTTTGAAAAGAAAAGCAGTGTAAAGCGGAGCTGGAGGCATTCTCAGTGGGATGGCTTCACCACCACGAACTTACGAACCCTTATCGTTCTGCTGTGACTTCATTACCTTTGTCCTCAGAACGTTCAGGGTGCGTTTTATTATAGTAGATATTTGCCCTTCAAATCTAGCTCTTGAGGAAATGGGCACATTTATACTGTATATTCATTATAAAGTAGGCTTGCTTTTCTGAATAAGGATGTGAAAAATATAAGGCTCTTTATAGCTATTCTGTATGTTGTTGATTCTTTAATTTGTAATTTTTTAAATTTGTTTTTCTTATTTTTTTCATTTACTTTTTTTAGAGCTGCAGCTCCTTGTGACTCTGGACAATGGAAGGTTAAGGGGCCCTTTTACAGAGATGCAGTAAGTCCAATGAGTGCTTACCGCTCACTCTTCCGGGACTACCACTGGCCCAACGTGGCCATGAGTGCGCGTACCATTCCTGGGGGGGGGGGGGGGGACCTCCGGAAATGGCTTGTGAGGTGACAACCCCTCAATGGGTGACAGTAAGGGTTCTCCGTCACATTACTGCATGGACATGTGTGCCTAGGGTCTTTTTACCCACTGCGGTAAAAAGGGCCCTGGCGCGTGGGAAAAACAGCCCCTGCAGCTTGTTAAAAGGGCCCCTAAGTGACTTGCCCAGAGTCACAAGGAGCTGCAATGGGAAAATAAATAAATAACATACCTTTAAGTACATGATTAAAATGTTAATCAAAACGCAGCCCTATTATAAATGGCTCACAATCATGTTTATCAATATTCTAAACACAGATTAGCAGAAGTTCTGTTTGAATAAGTCCCTCTATCTTGATTTTAAAGGAGCAGAATGCAGCATCTCTCTGTATTAAGATTTGCAAACAATCTACAAATCCACATCTCAAATTTATGTCTACACCAGATCAAGAGTCCAAAAATAGCAACAGAATACATTTGCTTACATGAGCTATTTTAAGACATTATGACTATAAACTCTACTGCCAATTTTCTCTAAATATTGGACTGTGAATAGTACAGAAATTATAGACTAACCCTTGGATCTCTGCTCAGCAAGATATCAGAATCCTCTTGTACCCACTAAACATTAATGGAATAGAAGTGTTCACTTCCTTTCTGCATTATAGAGATGTTTGCTATGTCTGGCTAGAGAAAGTGAGTAGAGTGCAATATGATGTATTGCACTATTATACAGTACATAACACCAAGGACATTTTAAGAAGTTAGGAATTTATGAACCAAAAAATAAGACAACACTAAAAAAGCACTTTAAGTTCCAGTAGAAATGACCATGGTTTAGGATAAGATGAATATTTACTAGTGTTGCTCAGATTCCAACATACATCATATTTAAACTTTCAGAAATGGAGGCAAAAGGTGTCTTATACTGTAACCACTGAGATCTAAAATGAGCCTGGTATAAGACAGATATAACAAACAAAGAACTAGCATCTATGATCTGCAGTACCAATAACTGCAAATGATTTTCTTCTGTTGAGAAAGGCTATTTTCTCTCAATCTTATTTTCAGTACACTTGATCTTCTGTGATTCCATGACCATGAGAAAGGCCACAAAAATCTGATCTTTACTATGAAATCTTCCAATCTTTGCAAAGTCACCACTGCACACCAGGGAGCTGGGTCCTGTCTGGTAGGGTCAATGCTAGCTGTCCATGTTAGCTGTGTTCCCACTTTTATCATTCAGCAAGAAGAGGAGAGTGGCTGCATGTAGGCTACATCTTCAGGACTGGCCCAAGGATATCTGATGTCCTAGGCAAACATTCTGCCATGAGCACCCATCCCTAGAACAGCTCAAGGCCCTATTACTTCCCTACAGTCTAGCATCTCCTCATTCTTTGCTTACCTATCATACTCCAACATATATCTTTGCCTGTCCACCAGCCTTCCAGAAACTCCCTTTCCCCTCTCCACCATTTCAGATGGCCATCTCCCCTTCCTTTTCCTATCTTCTATCTCCTATCTTCCTTTCTCTTCCTCCACCCTCATTTGGCCAGCAACTTTTGTTTCCTTAATCCAGCAGCTATACTTCTCTTTCCTACTCCAGCTGGCCAGAATATTCTCTTCCTTACCTCTCTAGATTATCAATATCTTCCTTTTCTCCTCCCTACCCTTCAGGTGGCCAACCTATCCCCTTGTCTTACCTAACTTTCTATAGTCTAGCATCTCCTCTTCCCTATTCCCCCCAAGGTGATTAGTATCTCCCCTTCCTGTCTCTACCTCTACCCCAGATGAACACCATCTTCCTTTTTCCCTCCCTACTCCCAAGGTTTCCAGTATCTATCTCTGCTTCCCTTTCCCCCTCCCCCGCATGTCCAGCATCTACCTCCTCTTCTCTATACCCTGTCAGTTCTTCCATTACCACTAGCCTTTCTTTGCTTTAGCCGGAAGAAGAATGAGTACAGCACAGGGCCTTCCAATGCAGACACATGTTCAAGCACTACTAAGTCTTGCTCCCTCTGAAGCAGACTTCCTGTTGGGGGAGTGGGTGGGGTGCACCAGTATTTGAGTACAGCACTGAGGATATTTTTAATGTATTGCTTTCCTGAGGTATAGAGACTGCGCTGCCTCTTCCCCTCCAAAAATTTAGCCACCCTAGACACTTATCCAGGAGAGAGGAAGCACAGTATACTGGCTGGTAAGGGTAGGGGAAGGGGGAAATGGTGTACAGAGGGAGGAAGGAATAAATTGAGAGAGCAGAAGGGAGAAAAAGAAAGAAGAGTGATGATCCTGGAGGGTACAGAGAGAGAGAGAGAGATGGGAAGAGATAGAGGGGATGAAGAAAAGGGCAGGGGAGAGACAGGCTGCTGGGGAGAAGGAAGGGGAGCAAGGGGGAGACCCTGACTGTCAAATGGAGAAGGAAAGAGGATACATGCTGGATGAAAGGAGGGAGAGAAAGAGGACAAATGCTAGGGGGGAAGAAAGAGGGAAGATGCTGGATGGAAGAGGGGTTCAGAGAGAGAGAGAAAGAGAGAGAGAGAGAGAGAGAGAGAGAGAGAGAGAGAGAGAGAGAGAGAGAGAGAGATGAGTAGAAAGATGGGGAGAGAAAGAGGTTACATGGAAAAGGGCAGAGGATTAAGAGAGAAACTGCTGGGGAGAAGTATGGGGAGAGACTGGGGGAAACCCTAGCTGGTCAGATGGAGAAATGTTCAATGAAAGGATGGAGGGAGAGAGGGAAAATGCTGGAAGGAGGGGGCAGAAAGAGGGAAGATGCTGGATGGAAGTGTAGGGAGAGAAAGAGGAAAGACACTGGAAGGATGGGGAAAAAGAAAGGACATGCTGAATGGAAAAGGGTAGAGAGAGAGAGAGAGAGAGAGAGAGAGAGAGAGAGAGAACTGTCTAGAAGGAAGGGGAGATAGAGGGAGACAATGGATGGGAGGATTGGGAGGGGGTAATGGATGGAAGGATGGGGAGAGAATTATTATATCCAATTGACCAACTCTCTTGGCTCTAATCCTCGACTTCTCTTCACCACATTGAACTTTCTCCTCAAGGTGCCCCCTCCCCCAACTCCCCCTTCATTAGCTCCTCAGACCCTTGCTGAATTCTTTCACAACAAGGTTCAAAAGATAAACCTTGCTTTCTCTACCTCACCACCTCTCCCTCCACTAGTCCGTTCCCCTCTCTCTCCTTCCCCTTATTCCCTTTCCTCCTTTCCTGAAGTTACTATTGAGGAAACTACACTTCTCCTTTCTTCCTCAAAATGTACCACCTGTTCCTCAGATCCCATTCCCACCCACCTTCTTAATGCCATCTCTCCTGCTCTTATTCCTTTTATCTGTCACATTCTCAACCTCTCACTTTCCACTGCGACTGTCCCTGCTGCCTTTAAACATGCTGTGGTCACACCACTCCTTGAGAAGCCTTCACTCGACCCTACTTGTCCCTCTAATTACCGACCCATCTCCCTCCTTCCTTTTCTCTCCAAATTACTTGAGCGTGCTGTTCACCGCCGCTGCCTTGATTTTCTCTCCTCACAGGCTATTCTTGACCCACTACAATCTGGTTTTCGTCCTCTCCACTCAACCGAAACTGCGCTTACTAAAGTCTCCAATGACCTATTACTGGCTAAATCCAGAGGTCAATATTCCATCCTCATTCTTCTTGATCTTTCCGCTGCTTTTGACACTGTCGATCACAGCATACTTCTCGATACCCTGTCCTCACTTGGATTCCAGGGCTCTGTCCTTTCCTGGTTCTCTTCCTACCTCTCCCTCCGCACCTTTAGTGTTCACTCTGGTGGATCCTCTTCTACTTCTATCCCTCTGCCTGTCGGCGTACCTCAGGGTTCTGTTCTTGGTCCCCTCCTCTTTTCTATCTACACTTCTTCCCTTGGTTCATTAATCTCATCCCATGGCTTTTCCTACCATCTTTATGCTGATGACTCCCAAATCTACCTTTCTACCCCTGATATCTCATCTTGCATCCAAACCAAAGTTTCAGCGTGCTTGTCTGACATTGCTGTCTGGATGTCTCAACGCCACCTGAAATTAAATATGACCAAAACCGAGCTTCTCATTTCCCCCCCCCCCCCCCCAAACACACCTCCCCGCTCCCCCCGTTTTCTATTTCTGTTGATGGCTCTCTCATTCTCCCTGTCTCCTCAGCTCGAAACCTTGGGGTCATCTTTGACTCTTCTCTCTCCTTCTCTGCTCATATCCAGCAGATTGCCAAGACCTGTCGTTCTTTCTTTACAACATCTGTAAAATCCGCCCCTTTCTTTCCGAGCACTCTACCAAAACCCTCATCCACACCCTTGTCACCTCTCGTTTAGACTACTGCAATCTGCTTCTTGCTGGCCTCCCACTTAGTCACCTCTCCCCTCTCCAGTCGGTTCAAAACTCTGCTGCCCGTCTCGTCTTCCGCCAAGGTCTCTTTACTCATACTACCCCTCTCCTCAAGACCCTTCACTGGCTCCCTATCCGTTTTCGCATCCTGTTCAAACTTCTTCTACTAACCTATAAATGTACTCATTCTGCTGCTCCCCAGTATCTCTCCACACTCATCCTTCCCTACACCCCTTCCCATGCACTCTGCTCCATGGATAAATCCTTCTTATCTGTTCCCTTCTCCACTACTGCCAACTTCAGACTTCGCGCCTTCTGTCTCGCTGCACCCTACGCCTGGAATAAACTTCCTGAGCCCCTACGTCTTGCCCCATCCTTGGCCACCTTTAAATCTAGACTGAAAGCCCACCTCTTTAACATTGCTTTTGACTCATAACCACTTGTAGCCACTCACCTCCACTTACCCTCTTCTCTTCCTTCCCGTTCACATTAATTGATTTGATTTGCTTACTTTATTTATTTTTTGTCTATTAGATTGTAAGCTCTTTGAGCAGGGACTGTCTTTCTTCTATGTTTGTGCAGCGCTGCATACGCCTTGTAGCGCTATAGAAATGCTAAGTAGTAGTAGTAGTAGTAGTAGTAGTAGGAGAGAAAGAGGGATGATTCTGGATGGAAGGGTAGGAGAGAAAAAGGGAAGGTGCTGGATGGAAGGATAGGGAGAGAAAGAGGAGACACTGGATGGAAGGATACAGAGAGAAAGAGGGGAGGCATTGGAAGGATGGGGAGAGAAAGAGGGGAGATGCTGGGTGGAAAGGGGAGAGGATAGAGTTACTGAACGACTGGAGAATAAGAGGAAGGGGCATGGGGAGAACAAAAGTGAAGAAAAGATGAAAAGCCATGAATGAATTAAATCTGGACAGAGAGAGAGGCAGAAAAATAAATTAAAGAAAATAAAGAAAAATGAGAGAAAAATGACAAATGGACAGGAAACCCTGGCAAGAGAGTTAAGAGAAGACAAAGGAAAACAGAATCAAGAGACTGGGACCAACACAATTAGAAAAAAGTAAATGGGCAGACAACAAAGGTACAGATGCTAGTCTATAAATGACACCCAACTCGGAGTGCCATTTATAAAAAAGCGCTTATTGCTCATTTTTTTCAGCACCAACTTTTCAACGCTATATACAGAATCTAGCCCATAGGACATATTTTACCCGAAGTGATTTCTTCACACATTGTACAAAAACAAACAAAGGGATCTCGGTGTTGTTGATGATACGTTGAAATGCTCTGCTCAGTGTGCTGCGGCGGCTAAGAAAGCAAATAGAATGTTAGGTACTATTAGGAAAGGTATGGAAAACAAAAGTGGGAACGTTATAATGCCTTTGTATCGGTCCATGGTGTAAGCACACCTCAAATATTGTATTCAATTCTGGTCACCGCATCTCAAAAAAGATATAGTGGAATTAGAAAAGGTACAAAGAAAGGCGTCAAAAATGATAAAGGGGATGGGATGGGATGGGATTACTTCCCTATGAGGAATGACTGAAGCCTCTAGGGCTCTTCAGCTTGGAGAAGAGATGTCTGAGGGGGGATATGATAGAGGTCTATAAAATAATGAGTAGAGTGGAACGGATAGATGTGAATCATTTGTTTACTCTTTCCCAAAATACTAGGGCTAGGAGGCATGTGATGAAGCTACAAATTAGTAAATTTAATACAAATCAGAGAAAATGTTTCTTTACTCAACATGTAATTAAACTCTGGAATTCATTGCCAGAGAATGTGGTAAAGGTGGTTAGCTTAGCGGGGTTTAAAAAGGGTCTGGACGGCTTCCTAAAGGAAAAATCCATAATCCATTATTAAATTTTACTTGGGAAAATCCACTGCTTATTTCTGGGATAAGCATCATAAAATGTGTTGAGTTTTTCTGGGATCTTGCCAGGTATTTGTGACCTGGATTGGCCACTATTGGAAACAGGATACTGGGCTTGGACCTTTGGTCTGTCCCAGTGTGGCAATACTTCTGTATTTATAATTTATACATGCATTAATGAGAATGTAAAACTGTTTCCCCTAAATTTTCTTAAATAGAAGGATTGTAAAAAATTATGCTTCAGGGAATCTAGTCTGATTTATAAAGGAGTAGCATGAAAAAAAAAAGAATAAAAATATGAAAACAAAACAAAAAATGATCAGAAATAATACCCTCACTTTCATAGCTTATTATTTTCAGTTGAGGATATACCCTCTCCCCCCAACACACACACACAAAGGTATGTGTGTTTCATACTTTGGAATGAAAAGTTTCTGTTCATTATAGCTTCATAACTATTACTGGTGAAATTACTGTAAATGTGGAAAACCACTTCCTGCACTCCATGCCCCTCTGTTTCTTTGACAGCTTTCTTTCAAGTGTCTTCTTGTAATGATCTGAATGATAATGCTTCCTGAGCTCCTCAGTGAATTACTGCTTCAGTTTATACTGTCACCAGGGCTACTAGTTTTAATAAGCATGTCTGCCCATGTTTTATTGCTATACAACAGATGTGTAGGAGAAAAGGTCAAAAACATAAGAATCATACTTGTTATATATTTTCCACCAAATATATTCAGTTCCTCGGCAAATCATGATTGCTTTACGTTGCAACTAGGACCAGCAGAAAGGACACTTCTGTGATCTTAACTACTTCAAATATATATAGAAAGATGAGTTGTGGAAAACAAGAAAAGGTTAAAGTTGTTAAAATGTATTATACTACAGACACCAGAATACTGCATAGTGTAACACAAAATCACATAATGAAGAGCTAAGCAAGCTCATATGAAACAGCAAAAACAAAAACTATATATGTATATATGTTCTATTCAAATACATGTTTCCATTTATATGGAAACCTCCCCCTCACCTTGTTTTGGATCACCCCCAGCTCCATGATTCCTCCCCTGATCTCTCTTTGACATAATCCTCCATCTCCTCATCCCCCTCATCAAATCCCCCTAAAAGAGAACCCTTGATCTCCTTCAAAACATACGCAAACACTGCACAGGGGACTAAGACAATAAAGAAACATAGAAACATGACGGCAGATAAGGGCTAAAAGGCCCATCCAGTCTGCCCTTCCTCAGTACCCACTATCTCCTCCTTTTCCTAAGGGATCCCCACATGCCTGTCCTATGATTTCTTAAATTCTGACACCGTCTTTCTCACGCATCCACCACCCTTTCCGTGAAAGAGTGTCTTCTTAGATTCCTCCTGAGCCTGTTTCCTCTTAGCTTCATCCTATGCCCTCTCATTCCACAGTTTTCCTTCATTTGAAAAAGGCTCACCTCCTGTACATGAACGCCACTGAGGTATTTAAATGTCTCTATCATATCTCGTCTCTCCCGCCTCTCTTCCAACATATGCATGTTGAGGTTCTAAAAACTCCAATGTTTATTTACATCCAAGACCCAACACGGGCTGTGTTTCAGCCACAAGACCTGCTTCAGGAGTCTGAAAGAGATGTATGCAAATTATAATGTTCTGTGGTACTGCAAAATATAGAGAATCATGGTGAATCCTGATGGATAATCACAAGTATAAATGCAGTATAGTGAATTGCGCAATAAGCACAAGTAAATATCTCTTGCTTAGCTCCTACTATGGAGCTCAATAACTTCCCCTAAATCTAAGTCCTAGCTACATGTTCTCAAGGAAACCCTACCTCACCCCCTAGACCCCTCTTGGACACCCTACCCCACATTTTACCCTTATATAGAAGGTTGCTCCCTATCAGAAGTACTGTGAGACTGGTAGAGCTCATTGCCATGGTATTTTAGCAAAAGCTCTTTTCGGCAAATACCAATGAAATTGTACATTTCCCAGTCTAGACATTTTAATTCTGTTTTCTATGTTCTATGTAAAATGACCTTTGTGTCTTTGCACAATAAGCTCCAGCAGCACAGAGATGGTCCTGCACAAATTTACACCTGAAGTTGTATATATGTGGAGGTTCTCTGTGCATATGAATACAGAAAGCAATAATCAGTCGGACACTGGCACTGAATATTCTGGTCTTTGATGGTGCCTAGAAGCCCAGAGCTTGCAAGTTCTGATAGATCAGCAGGTAGATATAGATATAAATATAGATATTCCAAAATGTTTATAAACATAACATATTGATTATTAAGAATGAATCATATATTAGTTATAATATAATTAAAATTTGTGAAGAAGATTCATAAAATATTCTAAGAACATAAATAAGGTGCACAGAAATGAAGATAAAAGGAATTGTAATTGCTGAGACCATAACACAGCAAAATCTTTCTTATTGATGTATGATAGCAAATTTCAAGCTTGGATACTCCTGCATGAAGAAAATACTTTACATCCAAATGTGGGTAATTATTCTTCAGATTCTATTTACCCTTTCTTATTTATAAACAAATTTGAAGAGAAACTGATTAAAGTCTATTGTGGGAAAACAAAACAATGAGCAGATGTGACTGAAATAATTACACAAATCACAGATGGTCTCAATGCTCCTGTGAAATGTCTTGAAAATTTGTCAATTATAAATTGAAATTTGATTTTAGGATTGCCCTGTGCTTGAGATCTTGCATTTTCAACCAGGAAAAAAAATGCTGCTATAATCACATGAGAAATTTATTTAAATCCAGATTATTGCCCATAGGTCTCTGTTATGGCTTGCTAGCGCATTTGGAATTTGGTAAACTTTAAACCCTTAGTCTAATATTACATATATTCATAGAATATAGATTATAGTGCTCCAGGACACTATTATTTCCAAGTTAAAAAAACAACTTAGGTCTAGAAATGGTTGTAAAGACAGTGCCATAGCTTTATTAAGTCAGATCAACATACTATAGAGTGATGAATCATTAAGGGGGAAAGTTATTAAGGTGTAATAAAAGATTGCCTTTTACTGTACCTTGATTTACTATGGTAGTTAGCAACTTGTGGTATAACTGTCCTGCAGGTTGACGACTAAGATGGTAAATGAATAACATTGTATGTGAGCCATCCCGCAAACAGCACTATTCTAGCGGCCTGGAGCATCTGGTTATCAAGCCGCGGTGCTATGCTCCCGGCTAGAGTTTAAAGGGGCTGCCATAAAAAAAAAACAATCCCCCAATGCTCTCCCCAACCCACCTAACCAAACTTTCTACCCTGAAGCACCTCACCATCTGATCAAGCACTACCCCCAAATCAAACGGCCCTCGAGGAAGCCCCCAGTCCCCATCCTCCACTCTCACAAAAGTTTCAAGGTCTCCCTCCCCCTCCTCACCTCTCACATGTAGCAATACCCTTACAGGGCAAGCCAGGTATCTCATTGGTGGTCCAGGTGGGTCTTTGGGCAGGATCCAAATTATAAGACTAGACACTATCTGATCCCGGATTTTTAGTGTCACAGCCCCAGGTAGAAGTATGTGTTGCTGTAAATTCTAAAGAATATGCACGTGTTGCTCTAAATTTTACTTACTCTGTGCAGCATACAAAATGTGAATGGAGGGTGGTTTGTGTCCTGAGGAAGGAAGCGGTGAAACAGAGGCACTCTATTGAGCAAACTGATATGAAACGTATCAAAATAGATGTGTCCTTGATTTTTAAAGTTCCCGATATAGAAGATATTTAGCAATCTCCTACACAACTTGTAAAGTGCAAGTGGAATCACACTAACTCAAAAACGTATATAAGCATACAGCAAATGATCCACAGTATCAATAAATGAGTGAATGTCTTTTTCTAAAGAAGGAAAAGCCTCAAGGAGCTCCAGACTCATAGGTCTATAGAGCTACTGACGATCAAAATGACTTAGCTGATGGCCAATAAGATCTGTTCCTCATCATTGGCTGAAAACCTTCTTATTTTTATACAAAATTCAAAAGCGTGTCCCAGATTTGTGTTCCTTTAAAACAGATACACCACTTCTAACTTCAAGCTTCACCATGTGGTTGAAATATACTTTAGGAACACAACGTCCTTAATTATACTCAAACACCCTTCATGTATTTCATGATACCGTAGTTGAAAGTTAGGAAATAAAGTACTTAGCTTGTATGCAGTTGTCTTCTTTTTGCAGTCACAAATCATGCCGATGCAATTTTGCAGTCATAAATCGTGTTGCTGCAATCACCAATCCTACTTTGGACAGCCCCGGACCTGGACCTGTGTCGGACCTCCAGCCCCCTGTCGCTGAAGTGGGGGAGTTTGGTTGGGTCGAGGTTCCTGTATGGGGCTGTTGCATTGGGGGGAATGGGGGCCTGCTAACATGCAAATGCATGCTGGACAGGGCTCACCATTCCTCCCCAATGGTCTGCAAACCCTAAAACCAGCTCCGAGCTGGTGTAGGGTTTGCTGCGGCCAGCGAGCCAATTTTTGGCGCGCTGATCACTGATTATTGGTGATGAGTAAGTTTAGCCTTGTTCTGCATGCATTTGCATGCTACTTGCATTCAGAGCCTGTGAGTACATTGTTTCACGTGCTCGGGGACTCTGATCATGGGGCAGTAGTAAACACAGGCACCAATATGGCGCTACCAGCCTCTAGCACCTGTGTTTGCTTCTGATCATCAGCCCATAAGCATATTCTTTAATGAACTGCGCCTAAATTCTAATTTGAGCAGTTTGAAAGGGGTGTGGCTATGGGCGGGAAAATGGGCATTTGGTGGGCGTTCCAAATTTTACGCACGTAGCTATAGAATATGGCCCAGTGTGCGTAAATCTACATGCAGGGATTTATGCCACATTTTCATTGGTGTAAATGGAGGCACATAGTTTTAGGCTGGGATATCAACTAAACATATTCTACATACCGCACCTAAATCTAGGTGCTGATTATAGAATAAGCTTAGGCAAAAATGTTTACCATGTGGACTTTTTAGGCACCCTATATAGAATCTGGCCCATTATCTGTGCACTCTGCCCCATCCATGCTGCACCCACACTCACCTGTAAAACACAGGTTATTGCAGATATGTGCAGGTGCTCACCCGGCATGAACGTGTGTATGGGTGCACATACATGCATAGATACTACAATTCTTTCTTTTTATTACAAGAATATATCATAGGTAAAAAAGAATAAAAGAAACATATATCAGTTACAAAAGAACATAGGTATCCAGTCCACATTAAGGAGAGCAACAGAAATTAATTAAAAAAAATAATCAAAACTAATGGATCTGTTTACTAAGGTGCGCTAGCATTTTTAGTGCGCGCTAAACCTAGAGACTATGTGTGTTTCTAGCATTAGCGCATGCTAATTTTTAGCATGCACTAAAAACACTAGCGCACCTAAAGATATTCAGGGCTCCTTTTACCATGACACAGTAGTGACTTCTGCGTGGCAAGTATGATGAAGCCCTTAAGAATTGAATGGGCTTCATTGTATTTGCCGATCTGATAATCACTACCATGACTTGGTAAAAGGAGCCTTTAGGGGTCCTTTTACCAAGCTGTGGAAAAGGGCCCTGTGCTAGTGACAGGGGCCATTTTTCCTGTGCTCCAGGGCCCTTTTTACTGCAGTGGGTAAAAAGCCCCCAGACAAACATGGCCATGTGGTAAGAGAATTTTTACTATGTGCTCATGTGGCGGGGAACCCTTAATGCCACCCATTGAGATGGAGATAAGGGCTCCTACCGTAACCCAGCAATAACCGGGCAGTGTGCGGCAATGCCCAATTACTACTGAGTTACCACCGTGCAAGCCATTTCCAGGGGTTTTTTTTTCCCTGGAAATGGTGTGAGCTTGGGGCGTAACTACTGTCGGTGGCCATGTTGGACCGGCAGTAGTCCCGATTTAGTGTTCGGTAAGCCCGCATTAGGCTTACTTATACTTTTTAAGAGACCCCCTTAATTAATTACCTAGAACCTCAAAGATGCTGCAATTCTAAAGAGTTATGTGCATAAATGGTGTGTAAATGTTAACACCTATTTTCTAAAATTTCCTCAAAATTCTTCACAATGAGACAGGCCTTAAGGCTCATTTAGCAATATATGATTTTTTTTTAACCAGAAGTGACTTTTTATATTTAAAAGTTTTCCTACATAAGCACACAACTGTGGAACGCATTACCAAAAGCCTTGAAAATGACGTACGACCACCTAAACTTCCGGAAATCACTAAAAACCAACCTGTTTAAAAAGGCATACCCTACCGATCCAAATTAAATGCGTAATCTCTGCAACACAACCAAACTAAAGCACGTAATGGACATAACACAACTCTTCCGTTCTCCGATTCCCTAATGTGGCTGTGCCACATGAACTTGATCTTACCATAACATCACCCTGTATTTGTTCACACCGGAGCCTGCAAAGGCCTCTCCGGTACTATGTAAGCCACATTGAGCCTACAAATGGGTGGGAAAATGTGGGATACAAATGTAACAAATAAATAAGTGAATAAATAAATAAATAAATAAATAAATAAATAAAAGAACAAACATGACAGTAAACATGCAAAACCAGAAAGTGTCAGTTTTTTGTGTATTTTAATTTGTAAAGATTCTTTTTTTTTCTACAAAAGAAATTCTACTATGTGTGAAAGTTCATTTAAATTCAACATTACTGAGCTACTTCAATGTAAATCAAACAAAACAGCTCATTAATGCTTAATGTTGGAGCACTCAAGGCTTTAGACTTCAGTATTTGCAAAGATTTCTTTTTTTTCCAAACTGATTTCCTTTCCTATAGTCAGCTACAAGACTTTTTTATTTTTTTTTTATTTTTTACTTTCTCTCTTATGAATCTCTAACATGCCTCAATCAGGCAATTTACATATTTTAAGAAAACTGGTCATAACCAGGAATTACAAACAGTGTGATCCAAACAATCCATAGACATACAGTACCTTAAAATAACCATTCTCAAAAACCCCTCCTAAAATCAATTAATACCTATCACATATTTCTGAAATAAGTTTTAAGGGCTTTATGAAATGCTGTCTAACAAGAAATACATCTTACTTGAATTGGAATTGTGCTCCATCATTTTGCTGCTAAATACGGGAGAGTAACCAAGTATATAACTTTATAACTAACCCCTTTTGGGTTAGGAAACATCAAATTCATATAATTATCTATTATTCTAGGCTTTCAATAATTAGGTACAATAATCAAACTACTCATACAATCAAGGGCTTCTCTATGAATAATCAAGAAAATCAGGTACATAATTTAAAAATTCCCCTGGCTTCTACAGGAAGCCAATGCAACTTAATATAAAGTGGTGTTACCCTCTCATACTTTGATATTGAAAAAATAAGTCAAGGTCCCATTTTACAAATGCTTTCAATTATAGCCACCAGTCAAGATGCCAGGAGAAACTTGCATAGGATCTCAACTAAACTAGAGGTGGCGCTTTTCAAAAATAGAGTGGAAAAGAAACTTCTGACCTTTCTATATAAAGAGATACGAGACTTAGGACCTAAGAATCGGTAGGGTTATACATAAGACTGGGAGCACTGGTTCGGGAAAAGTCTTGCAGATGAGCAGTGATAGAGGATTCTAAGAGCCAAGAGCAATCTCTAATTACTCCCAACTTCACTGGCTGATTTTTTCCACATAATGAGGCAAATGAAGTCAGTGAGAATTTAAAAAATGGTGGGTTTTTTTGTCAGATCAACTGGGTACTGTTCCTGCATTCTGAGGACCCTCAACGATGAAGTAAATTTTTGGAGCATGAGTGGTAGAGCCAGGGTGAAATGGGAGGTTTTTTTGAGAGGAGGGGGTTTTGGATGAGAAGAGGGCAGAGCTTCTATGAGTATGACATGTAAATTTGATTTTCATGTGTTCATCTAGTTATCTTCTCTGTTTTCAGTATAGCAAATATCAACATAAGCTAAAATTAAACTACACTATGGAATTGATCTAGGCATTTTTGTAAGGCCCACAGTTGAACATTAAGATAACTTTCATGAGAGGTGTGGGGCATATTCCAAACTGGATGGCCCCTTTAAAATGTAAAATTTGTATCTCCATGGCCCGAAAAGCATAACATATTTTTACAATATTTAGCTATAGCTCTTAATGATCAAGTAGTTTATTTGCTTCCCTAGATAAATGTGTTTGAGAATGACTGCTAACCTGTGAAATATGAAGCCCTATTCTGCATGGAGGGGCATAATTGAACGAAAACGTCTATCTCCATGGGCGTTTATCTCCGAGAACGGGTCTGTGAAGGGGCGGACCGAACCGTATTTTCGAAAAAAATAGACGTCCATGTTTTATTCGACAATTTGTGAGCTGGGTGTTTTTGTTTTTCAGTGATAATGGAAAATGAAAGCGCCCAGCTCAAAAACGAATACATCCAAGGCATTTGTTCGTGGGAGGGGCCAGGATTCGTAGTGCACTGGTCCCCCTCACATGCCAGGACACCAACCGGGCACCCTAGGGGGCACTTTTACAAAAACAAAAAAAAAGGTAAAAGAGCTCCCAGGTGCATAGCACCCTTCCCCTGTGTGTTGAGCCCCCCCCAAATCCCCCTCAAAACCCACTGCCCACAAGTCTACACCATTACTATAGCCCTAAGGGGTGAAGGGGGGCACCTACATGTGGGTACAGTGGGTTTGGGGGGAGTTGGACGACTAAGCATTAAGCAGCACAATTGTAGCAGGTAGGGGGGGGGGTGGGCCTGGGTCCACCTGCCTGAAGTCCACTGCACCCCCTAACAACTGCTCCAGGGACCTGCATACTGCTGCCAGGGAGGTGGGTATGACATTTGAGGGTGAAAATAAAAAGTTGTGAAACATCATTTTTTGTGGTGGGAGGGGGTTAGTGACCACTGGGGGAGTCAGGGGAGGTCATCCCCGATTCCCTCTGGGGGTAATCTGGTCATTTAGGGCACTTTTTGGGGCCTTATTCGTGGAAAAAACAGGGTCCAGGAAAAGTGCCCTAAATTCTAGCTACAAACGCACACTTTTTTTCCATTATCGGCGAAAGGCGCCCATCTCTCCTCGGCCGATAACCACGCCCCAGTTCCACCTTCGCCACACCTCCGACATGCCCCTGTCAACTTTGTACGCTTCCGCGATGGAGTGCAGTTGAAAACGTCCAAAATCGGCTTTCCATTATACCGATTTATTCGTTTTTGTGAGATAAACGTCTATCTCCCGATTTGGGTCGAAATCTAGGCGTTTTTCTCTTTCAATTATAAGGTGGATAGGGAGTTTAGGCAGAAATGACAAATCCGAGAGGGGAAATTTTTCCTGGGCTAATTTATAAAAAAGGACTCTCAAATGTGCAGTAGGAACAAACAAGTTAATACATGTACAAAAAGAGCAGCATCACCTGGCTCCACCTTCCACATGTGAGTGCCAATGTTTTTACACCTAGGTGGCAATAATTACTACCTACTTGTGTAATAATAATAATAATAATAAATGACATTTGTATCCCACACATACCATCGAATTTCAGTTCCAGGAATAATAAAAATAATTAAGGGCTCTGTTTACTAAGGTGCGCTAGCGTTTTTAGCGTGTATACAAAATTAGTGCATACTAACTGTGTAAGTGCCAATGGGAATATTGTGGGTGCCTACACAGTTAGTGTGTGCTAATCGTTAGCTTACACTAAAAGCAGTAACGCGCCTCTAGCGGGGCCCTAAATGACAGACCACTGATAGAAAGTTGCTAATTCATACTCAAAAAAATTTCCTAAATAAAAAAAGTTTTCAATATCTTCCAAAAAACTATATCCTATTCCCTTCATTTATAACCCGCTAATATCCTTTTGGAATGCAAGCAGATTACAGAATTTTTACATATAAAATTAAAATTCAAGCACTGAATGATTGCTCAATAATTCTCTTTTCAAAACCTTCCTAAACAATGTGTAATTCATTATTGCATGATGTTGTAAGGAATGTGAATTCCACAGTTTAGTTGATAAATAACTAACGCTCCAGTTTACTAAGCAGCGCTAGCAGCTGTCCATGCGCTAGTGCCGACATGGCCCTTCATGTTCTCAAATTTATCCACAGTAGGGGAAGGCACAACTTGATGTGAAGATGGGGCAAGATTTGGAAATACAGTGCAATCCGCTTAAGTGCAAGGGTCTGGGACCAAAGAAATACATGCAGTTAACCGGAGCATGCACTTAACCGTTGTGGCCCAAAGAAGTTTGACATCTGATAAACATATGTACAGTACTCTTTATTATACGTACAGTATACAGTCTCCGTTAACTGACAGTCTCTGTTAACTGACATTAGGCTTACTTGAAGTACGTAAGTAATGCCACATTGGGAAAAGACCAAGGGTCCATCGAGTCCAGCATCCTGTCCCCGACAGCGGCCAATCCAGGCCAAGGGCACCTGGCAAGCTTCCCAATCGTACAAACATTGTATACATGTTATTCCTGCAATTGTGGATTTTTCCCAAGTCCATTTAGTAGTGGTTTATGGACTTGTCCTTTAGGAAACCATCTAACCCCTTTTTAATCTCTGCCAAGCTAACCACCTTCAGCATGTTCTCTGGCAATGAATTCCAGAGTTTAATTATGCATTGGGTGAAGAAAATGTTTCTCCTATTTGTTTTAAATTTACTACACTGTAGTTTCATCGCATGCCCCCTAGTCCTAGTATTTTTGGAAAGCGTGAACAGATGCTTCACATCCACCTGTTCCACTCCACTCATTATTTTATATACCTCTATCATGTCTCCCTTCAGGCGTAATCAGTCATAGTCCTCTGTACACTCTTGGGTCTGTGAGTTCCATAGACTACGTCTGCCATACGGTAAAAACTGTCGTAGCACTGACATCCAGTGGCCTCCAGATAGGCCCGCACGGTGTTGAGACTCTCCAGCGCTCTTGCAAAAGTGACAGGAGGTTGCTGAATTTCATCAGCATGTGCCTCGCTGCTCATTTCATCATCTGTTTCATCATCAGTGTTGTTGCCTGCATGTAGGCGCATAGCTGGACATCAGTGCTGTCGTCAGCTGTTTGTAGATCGTAATCAACAGCTACGTAGTGATGAAACTCCTCTTCAGTAACACAGGCTAGGATGTCAATAGCCTGTTCATCTGACGCGTTTGCAACAGCTGCTGTCCCTCTCCACATCCCTAACAAAGCTTGCCCGCTTGTAGCAGTTCACAATGGTTGCCTGAGTAACATGATTCCAGGCTTCTTTCTGCATATGTAGGGAATCCAACAGTGATAGATTACAAGCCAGTTCAACAGCACGTTTATCCTTGCCAGTCTGGTCATCCATAATGCTCATCAGACAACATAGCACAAGAGCCCGATAATGTTGTTTGAAATTGGCTATTATGCCCTGATCCATAGGTTGGATCAGAGAGGTAGTGTTTGGTGGCAGGAAGACCACCTTGACGTTAGACAGCCTGACATCATCACTGTGTGCAGCACAATTATCACAAAGCAACAAAATCTGATGCTTTTGTGCCCGCATTCTAGTGTCTAACTTCTCCAGTCATCCATGAATTTGCATTAGCCTCGTATGACACAGGAAGTCACTTAACATTCTTGAAGCAATGGGGCTGTTTGCTCTTTCCAATGATTTGTGGTTCTAACTTCTCACTCCCATCCATATTGCAGCAAAAAAGCATCATCAGTCGGTCCTCCGACGTTTTACTTCCTGTAGTTTCGGCTTGTTTGAATGCAAGTGTTCCATCAGTAATCGCTCGCCAGTAGAAACCGTTTTCATCAGCATTGAAAATTTCTTGAGGTGCACAGTCGTTCAAGATGGTAGGAAGAACTGAATCAACCCAATTTTTAGCACCAAAGTCATCAGCGTCTTGTTTTTCACTATGCTGTATCTTGATTGTTATGTTGTTCCTCTCCTTCCATCTTTCCAACCATCCAACAGTGGCTTTGAATTCAGTTAGTCCAAGACTTTCAGCTAGCTGATTAGCTTTCTCCATAAGCAGTGGACCACTAACAGGAAACTATCTGCTCCTGACTTGAGAAAACCACCGAAGAAGAGCATCTTCTACCTCCTCAGCTTTTCCCTCCCATTTTTGTTTCCGGTGTGGATTTGTATTGTTTTGCCAGTCTTTCAGAAACTGGTCTTTCTGCTTCAAGATATGCGAAATTTGACTGGGATTAACACCATATTCTTTAGCAATAGATGCTTGACTTTGTTTTCTAATTTTTTAAGAACTTCTATTCGTTCAGCCAATGTTAAAGTCTTACAGTTGCGCGATGACGACGACCCCAGTGTACATTCTAACAACATTCTTTCACTTATTCTGCTTGTGGCAAAGGGGCGTAAAATTTGAAATTTCGTTGGTTGTCCCGCACCAATCGGCTTCCATATTCCGTGTGTGCATGCTTATGCGGAGTCTTTCCTGTAGAGAAGTGGTCTTAAACCATGCATATAAGCGAATCCTGCACTTATCAGTGGTGCGCTAAACCAAAGTTTGTCCCCATAGAAATTGATGGCGCCAAAAACGGGACTGAATTACGGCATGCAGTTAAACAGAGCATGTGCTTATCTGACGTGCACTTAAATGGAGTGCACTGTATATGCATACTTTAAATTATTTAAACTATGCATATTATTTTATTCAGAAAAATAAGTCACACATCAAGGATGTGCAAATGTGTGCAGGTACCTTTTATTTAGGCAGTCTTCAAAGTGCAAGAATGTGCATGCTCTCACTGTGAAAACTGGTGCAAACTCCATGTGGATTTTGTGGATATGTGGGTAGTCTAAAAATAGCTCATTAATTCAATGTTGTCAGCGTTCATAAACCTTTGTATGATTTTCCTTCATTTATAGCCATGTAGCCAGGTAACAAAATTGTTAGCTGCAAAAATGAATTTTGAGATGTAAGCTATAATCATGAAGTGTGTATGTTTCACAATTATCCTTTAGGGCTAGATGTCAGTGCTGAAGACAATTACTCAACAAACTGCCAAACATGAGGTATTGCTATGACTGAATGTCATTTGCAAATTGTTAGGATTCTAATCTCGCTATCCAACAGATTTTGATGCCTTGTCAAGATGGCAAAAGCCAGTCAAGTAAGAAATCTTTGTTTCAACGAAAGGAATCAGAAATGGAACACAATAGCTTCCTTCTGCTGCAGTACTTTCAATCAGTCTTTATTAGAGAATGACGGGTGTAGACCTTAACATTTTCCTTGCTTCTTCATAAAAGATTCCCTTTACCAATTGTAAGATCATCTGTTTCTCATTCAAATATGTCTGTATTCTAAGAGCATTGCAAAAACATCAGTAAATCAATTGTTTTGCTTTTTAGGTCAGTTGTGGAGAACACTTAAATGCATGGCGAATATCCCTAGACAGTGAAATTTATTATATCTGCAACTGCTTTTACTCACTTCACTAGTCTGTAATGTGGTTTTTGCAGTTTAATATGGCGGGCAATTCTATAACTTGCACTTCTAGTTAGGTGCCTCAATGCCATGAGCTGAGTGCCAACTTTATAGTGGCATCATGGCACCAAGATTCCATTAAAGAATATTAGAGGAGTCAGCATCGATGCACCTATATTTAAATGTGACCACTTACACTAGATCTATGGCAGGCATAAGTTGGTGCACCAAAGTGTACATTTCCTTAACTTATATATAAATTGTATGTGTAAGTAGAAGATGTGCCCATGTCCCACCCATGCCCACCCAAATGAATGCCCTCTTGCAGTTGCACATTATGGGGTCCTATTACTAATTACCAATCTGTCTTGCACATTATGCAAGCCAGAAGTGGGGATATATTCCTAGTATTAAGAGGGTTGAAGTTGAAGCTCTGACCCCTACCAATCAGGAGATATTATTTCATATATACTATTGCTATTTATGTAAATTGGCTTTTCATTATTGAACCCTTATGGTTTCGCTTTTGCTTTTGCACTTAATTAGCACTGTTTTCTCCATGTTTACATTGTCTTTCATGTCTCTTGACATCTATATATTATTTTTGCTTATTCAGTTTACACTGATTATGCCCACCAAGATATAACAATGTATCATTCAGGCATACAGTCATTTTGCTTATTCCTTTGCCAGCCTCTGACTCTTGATGGACTGATTATGATGGTGCATGCCTAGAATAAAGACATGGAAAGATCCAAGTTTGTACACCACAAGTACGTCTTCAAGATCTATCCAGGCCCAAATGATGTTAGATCCCCCAAGGTTGTGGCAATAATCTTTACACCTTGCAAACTACTGGACCACAAGTCTTGAGTCCATGTGACAGATATACGGGTTTACTCAGCCTAACCATCTCAAGACCGGCCACTTCCTTCAGCAGGCCAGCCTGAAAACCCAGATCTCCGTCCAGATTCTTCAGCGCTTCCACCGCCTCAACCATGATCGATGAAAGAGAATTTAGAACTGATACTTAATTTGAGATTTACTGTTGCTGTTTATGGACATTATAGACTCATATTTTGTTTTATTTTCAGTTTAGTAGTAATCTTGTCTATATATTGAAAAGGTTTTATTTTTATTTTCCTATTATTTCCTTTATTGTTCTAATTGTTTTTCCAAGAGTTTCCCCGTTATTTCTGTTTATGTAATTTAAATTGAAGTTGATATTGCTCAAGATACAAGGGTAACATCAAACCCTAATACTGGCTATGATATCATAATGTAGGTGTAAACCCTGTTAGTATCAACCTGTTATGCAATTGTTTAACTTTGGTGTAGGCTTACTTAAGCTGCATGTCTTTCTGTAGGTTTGACTAAGCTCCAAGTGGGGTAACGGATATATAAAATGCTTCCCATACTTCCAGGTCATTATGCATATGTCAAGATCCATGATCCATGCATGACCTTTGTTAATATAAATTTTCTTAGGATTGACCATTTTTTTTTTTGCTGTATAAGGCAACCACATACTTGCTATCCACTTTTTAGTGCTCATGATTGGATGCCAATGATGAGTAATAGTAAGGTCCAGGAATTCCGACCTGTTTAAGGATTCTGAATACCTACAACCTAAAACAGCCTGCAATCTGAGTACTAACCATATATTTGTTGAGCCACCATAACAATGCTTAATCAAAACCACTATTCCTTCCAAGGACCACTGAGATAGATACATTAGATTATCTCTCCATGCGCTATGCAACAGATATAGTAGACGCCATAGAAAGATCTGAAAGTGTTTATTAGTATGATCCACCTGAAATTGCTAGTACCCGCATACCTATACTTCATGGGATTTTGTAGATGAACTCATGGATTTGTCCCATTCATAAAACCTCAAGAGAGATGACATCAGGATTAAGCCCAAGGGGTGGGGTAATATAAAGGGAATTCCATATGCCCAAAAATATAGCATCTAAGAATGAAGTTTCCTGTCTTGCACCATACCTTCTAGCAATTTTTAAGACCAAAACTCCCCCTCTAGTTTGATAGCTTGCCACCTTCTGGAATGGATGATGACAAGCTTGACGAGCTTTGTGTCACCCCTCCTCAGAGGGGGTGACAAGTGGGGAATGTATAATTATACTACAGCAAGAGGCCCTCACTGGATGCCCACCGGAAGGGTGGAAGGCCAGATTTTAGGACTCAGGCTGTAAAAATACCAGCTAGGTTTAAAAATCTATGACTGGCTGAGCAAGGACTTGCTTTTCCTGCAAGTTAATATGTGTTCTAGCTTAAGACCTATCCACTGGAATAGTGGTGGGCCAAGCTACATAGCTTTAAACAGCTGAAAAGCACTGACTAGGCCTGATAACAAGATGATGGCCTTATAGCAGAGAGCCTGCAAGAGCAAGGACTGCTTGGTGAGTTCTAATGAAACCTGGTGCAACTTCCAAATTGAGTGTAACACACATGATGTAGAAATTAAAGACAGAAATGATAAGAAGTTTGGTTCATAACACGGAGTCTGTCTTTAATAAGTTGGCACCAAGATCACAAGATGTTATGAAATTGATATATCTATATTTAGATATCTTCATAAGAACAAAGTGTTTACAAAAAAGGAAATTACACAATAGCCATGTTTGGATGTTTGGATGTCCGTATCTAGGGAGATGTTGACAAAAAGGGAAATTGCACAATAACTTGCAATAGTTAGAACGGAAAAGTGAGGGTACAGATGGACACCTGCCGGAAATGATTCAGAGGTTGGGCAATATTGAGAAAAAAACAGGGTCTTGCCATTGACTTGTATTGAGATCTGCGCCTATAAAAGAGATGAGATTTTGGCAGATCATTGGAACGGTCCCCAACTCTTCTCGGAGGGTAGAAGCTCTGTGCAATTGAACCCAGAACCTGTCTGATGAATGTATCTGATTAAAGTCTGATTTGCAAATAAACTCTTCATTCCAAATGATGATTTGTGGGCTTCACTTAATGATGAAAGGCTGTAAGTATAAATGCTTTTGCTACATCAGGCTATCATTCGCTGCATTGTATAACCTGTAGTCTAAATCCAGTTTGTCATAAGGCTGGTATCCTTTCCTTAGACCTAACGTCTCCCTTAGAGGCAATAACTCCTTGATTACCCCAGTACTAGTGTTATTTAGAGATGGAGCCAGATTAAGGTCACTCTAGCCTTCTTGGGGGGGGGGGGGGGCTCGGGACCTCCCAATTCTCAACACAATCCAGAACTACCACTGGGCTACTGCAGGAGCCTGGCAGTAGTTCCCACCCCCAGCATGCACCATTTCCAGTACTACAAAAATATTTTTGATTTTTATAGTACCGGTGTTTTCCCATCACGCTGCCTGGTTACCTTCAGGTTAGAGCGGGAGCTGTTAGCACCACTTCAGTGGGGGGCAGTAAGTGCTCCCCCTATGAAATGGCCACCCTAGCCCAGCCCAGCTTTGCCCTACCAACATTCTATTTTACCTTTGATTGAGTTGGTCTCTTCCCTTGTCAGCAACAGAGCAGACAGCACGATTGGTGCAAAGGAGTAATCCCATTTCGCAGGGCCTTCAGTGGATTTCCAAACGTTTAGGGGATGTGCTCAGGATTCAGGAGATAGATTGCCAACTTTCTGGATTTTTTCAGGATTTCTGAATACATACCAGACCCCTAAAATACTATCGGTACATCGATGACATTTTTATGATTTGGACTGAGGGGGAAGAAACTCTGAAAAAAATTTTCAGTTCCTTCAATACATACCATCCTACAATCAGATTCAAAATTGACTACTCCCCAGAAAAAGTCAATTTTTTGGACACCGCAGTCTCAATCAGCGATGGCAATATACAAACATCCATATACAAGAAACCCACAGACAAATGCAGCTACCTCCACAGCTCCAGCTTCCACCCTTCACATACAAAAAGATCCATTATTTGCAGCCAAGCCACAAGGTACCACCGTATCTGCTCCAACCCAGGGGACAGAGACAGACACCTCGGAATCCTGACTGTATCCTTCAAACAGAAAGGTTACAATCCCAAAATAATCTCCAAGAATATTGCCTCCTCCCTCAAAACACCCAGGGAAAATCTACTACAGTACAAAGAAAAGAAAGCCACAGACAGAATCCCCCTTATAGTGACATACAACCCAGAGCTGGAAAAATTAAGAAAAATCATAAAAGATCTACAGCCTCTACTCCAGGAGGATGAATTACTGAAAGAGATATTCCCATCCCCACCAGTGCTGGCCTTCCGACAGCCACCCAACTTAAAACAGAAGCTAATTAGAAGTAAGCTCCCAACACAGACTCAAAAAGAAGAGAATGGCACACATCCTTGCATTATATCCAGCTGCAAACTATGCCAAAACATTTCACAGGACCCCACGGTCATTCACAAAGGAAAAATATTCAACATTAAGGAATCTTTCACATGCTCATCTTCCAATGTGGTATATATCATTCAGTGTAAAAAATGCAGTGAAGGATGCTACATTGTAGAAACAAGTCAGATGCTAAAGAAGAGATTTAATTTACATAGACACCATATGAAAAATGCCAGTACCAACCAGGATGTCACCTCTGTGGGGCAACATTTTACAAAACCAGAACAATGTACCAGTGATTTTATGGTAAGAATCCTAAAAGGGAACTTTAAAACAATACAGGATGATTAAATATTTTGACACCCACCAGACAGGACTTAACAAAGATCTGGGTTTTCTAGCCCATTATAAACCATAAAACTGTACTGCTTTGTCACCCTTCTATTTCCATGCATATCTCCCTGCCCCTCATTCACCCAACTCTCCCTGTCTCACTTACCCACCCTCATCCTGTTAGACTGTCATTAAAATGCTTTGATGTTTCATTTATATATACTGTCATCTACCAACATTTGCTTATTTCCAATCTGACGAAGAAGGGCTACCTTCAAAAGCCGATCAAAAAATGTATTAAGTTATGTCCAACAAAAAAGGTATCATTTTCTTTTCCATGTTTTATTTTGTTTTATTTCTATTGATTACCTTTAAAAGTGGACTAACACAGCTACCACATCTCTCTATTCAGGATCTAAAAATTTGTAGATTACCTGTCTCAGATTCACTTATATTTTCAAACATGCCAGCTTGTGCAGCATACTGATGTACACAGAAGAACTGTAATAATGGAATAACTTTTCATAGGTAGAGTAGTAATTTGTTATAAATCATAACCAGTGTGTCATTTGGAGGGGCTGGTTATAGGGACACCCTAGCACGCATTTTCTTTCTCCTGTTTAAGGATCACTAAAACAGACATCATGTTATGAGAATCAGGTGCTCAACATTCAGAGTTTCTATTTATTTATAACATTTATATCCCACATTAAACATGATTTAGCTTGAAACCTGGGAGCATGTAAAATCTTTTTTTTTTTCCTGTGCCTAGATCAAAAGAGAGAGATGGTTTGTGGTAGGAACTTGCTCCTTTTGTTTTGTGGATGGATGGATTATGGGTGAATGGATGGATTATGAATTTGTGCTAATTATGATTATGATAGTGTTGCTGATTATGGTGTTGATTCTGATTATGCTGCTGCTGCTGATTATGCTTTTGCTGATTCTGATTCTGATGATTATGCTGCTGATGATTACAATATTAATATTCATATTGACCGTATTAATATGTATATTGACATTATTAATATTCATATCAATCTTATTAATATTTATATTAATATTGGGTTATTTTTTGGGCTACTTATGTGCTATTTTTGAGTTGAAAGATTTTTGCCATCTGGCAACACTGATGAGCTGCAAGCACTGTGTGGGAGAAGCCAGCTGAGCTCTGCATGGAGTCTTAGGAGGAGAGAGCCAGTAAGTTTGCTGGGAGCTGGGACAGGGGCCAGGGCCACTGAGAGACTAAGCCGAACCTGGCCCCCGCCGCCACAGCCACCCCCGTGCCGCCGCCGGCCCCCCCAATCGCTACTGTTGTTGCCTCCCTCTCCTGCTCCCAAGCCGCTGGTGCTGCAGTCCCCAGTCTCCACCTGCCTACCCTCAGCTCCCTCGACAGCCCCCTTCTGTCTGCCACTGGGCCCCATGCATTAAAAAAACCCCTTTAAATCAGCAGCGCAGCACCATCGAGCAGCGCCTCGTGACTGTGTGAAAGCAGCAGATTAACCTCAGCCCTTCCATCACTGTGTCCTGCCTTCATCTGATGTAACTTCCTATTTCCGCAAGGGCGGGGCACAGTGAGGGAGGGCCCGAGGTGATCTGCTGCTTTCACACAGACGCGAGGCACTACTCGCTGGTGCTGCACTGTTGATATAGAGATTTTTTTTTAATGCAGGGGGCTCGGTGGCAGACAGACAGGGACTGTTGAGGGAGGTGAGGGTAGGCAGTTAGAGACTGGGGGCTGCAGCGCCAGAGGCCTAGGAGCAGGAGATGGAGAGAGACCCCAGTGCTGGACCCCCCTTGGAGGCCCGGGGAATTTTGCCCCCTGTCCCCCCTCTCGGTGGCCCTGACTGGTGCTAAGTGGGAAGGAAGGTGGGGGAAAATTGTTGAAAAAGAGGAGGACTGAAGAATGGGGGAAAGTGTGAAGGGTCTGCTGTCAGCTGAGGAAAAGGACTGACAACAAATGCCAGAATTTTACATGATGGTGGATTCGGGGGGGGGGGGGGGGGGGGGGGTAATGAGCACATGAGCAACAGGACAACACTAGAAAAGAGAGCTAGAAAGTGCATGCAATTGTATACATTTCTCTGTCTCTGGTGAGAACAGTCTGATATAAACAAAGTTTCCATTTGAAAATCTGTATTGCAGTGAAAAGAAAGTTTCAGCTCATAGAATTTACCCTGTTAACTATTTAATGGGTTCGGGTAAAATGAAATTAAATTACTCCAGCAAATTCCTTTGAACACTTTCTTAATGCTTCCTCCACTTTGCCTATATTCCCATAGAAGAATTAATAAAAAAAAGCTAAATTATTTTATTTTGTTTTTTTTCCATTTGTGAACCTTTTTCCACATGTAAAACTTTGTAAATTTATATCTTGGACACATTGCCCTTAAATCTCACTCTTTTGGGCAATTCATCCTTGGAATCTCTAGTTTGTATCAGAGGCAATAGAGAGTAGATGTGCCTTGCCCAGCTTCCCTGGTTTTCAGCCCACTGCTGCAGAGCTGCCAACTTACCCAGCTCCAAGAAGGAGACTTTTTGATCAGTCCTATTTTTGATCTTATTTCCCAATTCAGTGCTCTGTTTATAGTCCCTGATACCACTACTGAAATCAGCATTTCATAAGTACATAAATAATGCCACACTGGGAAAAGACCAAGGGTCCATCAAGCCCAGCATCCTGTCTACGACAGTGGCCAATCCAGGCCAAGGGCTCCTGGCAAGCTTCCCAAACGTACAAACATTCTATACATGTTATTCCTGGAATTGTGGATTTTCCCCAAGTCCATTTAGTAGTGGTTTATGGACTTGTCCTTTAGGAAACCGTCCAACCCCCTTTTAAACTCTGCTAAGCTAACCGCCTTCACCACGTTCTCTGGCAACGAATTCCTGAGTTTAATTATGCATTGGGTGAAAAACATTTTCTCCAATTTGTTTTAAATTTACTATACTGTAGTTTCATCGCATGCCCCCTAGTCCCTTAATGTACCAGGATAGGGTTGTAGAAATGCAAGACTGGCTCAAAATTTTCCTCCTGGAACTGGGTAACTTGGCAGATCTTTAGCTCTAACCATTAAGCATGTGCTTGCATAGCCCCCATGCTCACTCACAAACAATAATGTTATCATACCCACAGCTAAGCTGTGTAATTTTTGCTGATTGTAACAGCAGTTTTGTGGTGTATGCAGTTTTCTGTCCCTGCCCAAAGATGTATTTGGATAAAACTAAAAGACATTAGAGCATCTGAATGAGCACCGTTTCTGTATTATTCATAAAAAAAGAAAATAGAGGCACTGATGGTTGCTCATTGTGTTGATAAGAGTAATAAATTTGAAGATCTTTTCTGTTGTGTGCTTATTCGGGTGAAAGATGACATAAGGGGTGGTGATAGGGGAAAAATTGATCCATCTTAAACAACATTGGATTTTTCGACTTGACTCTCTGATACCTAAAGGAGATTGGAAAGACTGTAATGGGTTTGTTAGAATTAAAAAGTTAAAGTTTATAAGATAATAAGATTTAAAATAGAAATGTGGATGATTCTTTTCGTAGATAGAGCTTAGCTTTTGGTGCTATGAGCATGGACCAATCAGAGGGAGAGGAGCAGTACACTGTTGTGTGATTCTCTCTCTCTCTCTCTCTCTCTCTCTCTCTCTGATGGTGTCTATCATATAATATGGGCACCATTTTGAAACTGTTTTTGCTAGAAGCAGTGAGAACATAGGAAGAAACATAGAGCTGTTTTCTTCAAGAAGGTAAATTAATTCTTTTTGGGACTACAATATCTTCCTGTGTTGGGGATGAATAGATGAGTACCATCTAGAAGGATAAAGTAATTAAGTCACTGAGGGATCTTTTTACTAAGCTGCATAGGTGCCTACATGCACCAAATTGGAGTTACCGCCCAGTTACTGCATGACCCTTGCGGTAATTTCAATTTTGGCGTGCGTCCACTACGCACGTTTGAAAAATATTTTTTATTTTCTGACACACGACAGCTACGCATGTCAAGTGGAATTTGATGTACATAGACCATTACCACCCGATTACCACATGAGACCTTACTGCTAGGTCAATGGCTTGCAGTAAGGTCTCAGACCCAAAATGGATGTGCGGCAATTTTCATTTTGCCGCACATCCACTTTCGGCAAAAATTTTAAAAAGGCATTGTTTGTAGGTGAGCTAAAAAATAATTCTGCATGCGCTCAAAACATGTGTTTATTCTACCGCCGGCCATTTTTCAGCACACCTTAGTAAAAGGACCCCTGAGTTATTTTTTTATTATAGGAAGCAGTGTAAACATAAATAAAAGATCAAAACCTGCTTCTATGTGTCTGATGTTGAAGTCCACTGTTGATTACTCCTGATGAAGCTTGTTTGTGAAACGGCAGCGTCCTTTTGAGGACATCTGAGTACATCTTTTTTTGTCAATAATCAAAGACCCAAAAAACGTGGCAGAAAGATACAAATATTGTCCCATTTCATTGTGCGTACCCAGCCTGATTAAAAAGAAATTTGAAGTGAATCTTGATATGTTAACTGTGTATACTACACTTTTATAATTTTGTTGAGTGTGCACATTTTTGAAAGAAGGCCCAGAAAGAGGGCACACTCTTTCTGAAAGAGGATACACTATAGAGTAAATTCTATAAATGGCACTCAAAAATTAATGCCCCAAAATGTCAGTGCAGAGCAGCACTCTAAAATTAGTGCTCCAAGTTGAGCGGCGTTGGCCATGAGGAGATTTAGATTGAAGAAACTTTTTCAGGGCAACTGTATCTGGCCATGTTCAAGAATTGAGTGCCAAGTCTCAGTTTGTTCATCAGGGGAACCAAAGGAGAAGGTGGGAGGGACTGCAAACAGCGATGGGGAGAGAGAATCAGTCTCAATATGAGAAAGTGCTCTAATTCAACGTCCAAAAGCAGGTGGTAGCAACTTAAGAGTGGGCAGACTTGAAAGGTTAAAACAGAGGAAAGAGTGATCAGACCAAGAGAGAGGGAAAGGTGCCAAGGTGTTTGGGAAGGGTAGAGAATCTTGTAGAGTAACAAGAAGATCCAGGATATCTCCAGCTACTGAGTTGGAAAGGGGACCCATTGATGAAGAAATAGTTCAGATAGAAAATCCTGAAAAGATCTAGACTTATTTTCAGAGGGATTGTCAACATGAACATTAAAATCTCCTAAGATAAGCAAATTGGGGAATCGAATGGTGGCATCAGCAATGACCTGCAAGCAGGACTCCCATTTCTCTACTGCGCCAATGTCAGCATTAATGCTGGAGCAGCAATATTCTATAAGTGCCGCTCAACTTGAAGCACTGTTTTTAGAATACTGCTCCATGCCAATATTTTGGGGCATTAATTTTTGAGCACCCTTTATAGAATTTACTCTATAGTGTGTACTTTTTCAGTTAAGAAGCTCAGCCTACGATGATAGTTTGGCTCAGGAGTGTGAACTTGGAGAGTGACTGTATGGGCCTGAGCATGTCCCTTCAAAGCTATTGAAAACTAGAGTTAGAGAGTAACTTATGAAAAAGGGCTCTGAATGCAGAAAGAAAGTTCTAAAATTTGCCTTTACAGGCATGAGGTTTGAAATAGCATAAGAGGTTGGAATGCTGAAGAGGCCTAGGAGATACTATTAAGCCATCAAACCAGGCTAGGCAAGGCTTTTCTGAGCAGCTAAGGGCTGATGCAGATAAAAGTGCCTAGTTCCCTGAACTGAGGGAAACATCTATACCTGAAAGCAATAGGGAGTTGCTAAATCTCTATATGAAACTATACTTTGGAAAGAAAATACTTATGTTTGACAAGAACCAGAGACTGTAAGAGAATGAATAAGGTTTCTTGATTGACTGTGGAATAGTGTACTACACCCAGTGAGAGGTTTAGTTAGGGAAATGAATTAAGCCTTTACTTTGAGTAGTTAGGGGACAAGTAAAGGGTCTATTTCCTAAATTCTTTAAACTCCTTAGGGATATAGGGTTTATTTTATTGGTTTATGTTAAGCTAGGACAGTATCCTGCTTATAATTGAACGAGAAAAACGCCCAAGTTCCGACCTAAATCGGGAGATGGACGTTTATCTCACAAAAACGAATAAAGCGGTATAATCCAAAGCCGAACTTGGACGTTTTCAACTGCACTCCATCGCGGAAGCGTACAAAGTTGACGGGAGCGTGTCAGAGGCGTGGTGAAGGTGGGACTGGGGCATGGTTATCACCCAAACAGAGATGGGCACCTTTCGCCGATAATGGAAAAAAAGTATGCGTTTGTAGCTAGAATTTAGGGCACTTTTCCTGGACCCTGTTTTTTCACGAATAAGGCCCCAAAAAGTGCCCTAAATGACCAGATTACCTCCAGAGGGAATCGGGGATGACCTCCCCTGACTCCCCCAGTGGTCACTAACCCCCTCCCACCACAAAAAAAATGATGTTTCACAACTTTGTATTTTCACCATCAAATGTCATAACCACCTCCCTGGCAGCAGTATGCAGGTCCCTGGAGCAGTTGTTAGGGGGTGCAGTGGACTTCAGGCAGGTGGACCCAGGCCCATCCCCCCCTACCTGTTACAATTGTTCTGCTTAATGCTTATTAGTTGTCCAACCCCCCCCCCCCCAAACCCACTGTACCCACATGTAGGTGCCCCCCTTCACCCCTTAGGGCTATAGTAATGGTGTAGACTTGTGGGCAGTGGGTTTTGAGGGGGATTTGGGGGGCTCAATACACAAGGGAAGGGTGCTATGCACCTGGGAGCTCTTTTACCTTTTTTTTTGTTTTTGTAAAAGTGCCCCCTAGGGTGCCCGGTTGGTGTCCTGGCATGTGAGGGGGACCAGTGCACTATGAATCCTGGCCCCTCCCACGAACAAATGCCTTGGATTTATTCATTTTTGAGCTGGGTGCTTTCATTTTCCGTTATCGCTGAAAAACAAAAACGCCCAGCTCACAAATTGTCGAATAAACATGGACGTCTATTTTTTGCAAAAATATGGTTTGGTCCGCCCCTTCATGGACCCATTCTCGAAGATAAACGCCCATGGAGATAGACATTTTCATTCGATTATGCCCCTCCACGTATTCTAGAAGAGTCCAGGAGGTTCCTGAGTTCTGGCAAAAAAAGAGCATGCTGACACCCAACACAAAGAAAGGAGAAGAATGAAAATTCCAAGAGAGCTGGAGGAAACAAGCTAAATGGATTCAACACTTGGATTGAGATACAAAGTTAAATAAAAGGATAAATAAAAGTAAAAGGTGGGGTTGAGGAAAAGGAATTAGGGGAATTGGTAGTAAAATAAAAACAACATTTACCTGATTCCCGGGTTGTTATTCTTGAGTGGAATCCAATGTTCCTTGAAAATATAATTGGTTCTCAAAGAATCAATTCAGGGAAAGAAGAGTTGATTTAAAAATGTGAAAAGTTTTTTTTTAATGTTTTCTAATACTGTTAGAGATATCTGGGAGTTTTGATTCTGGAAAAGGGAAAAACAAGTGAATTCTGTGGTTAATTTACATGAATAAGATACCACTTATTTTTATTATTAAAGTTGTCTCCTGAAAAAAAAAGTGTTTGACAAATGTTTAGTTTAGTGAATACTAAAACCTTTTATATGCCAACATCAGATATACAATAATTATTTTAGTGTAAACGTCCCTGGTTTGGAGAGGCTTTTCAATTTGGGAAACAGCCATGACAATAGAACACCTTATTCTTTTAAGTGTAATATCTATCTCCACCACTAGAGGGTAAATAGTGGTCTTGGGAGACCATAGTGGACATTGCTGGTCTGAATGCAAAGCAATGTGAGTGGCATGAAGCAAATATAGTACATTAAGCTATAACCAATAGCTCTACAATAAAACATGGTGGTGGCTGCATTATGTTGTGGGGATGATTTGCAGTGAAGACAGAGAGGCTTGTGAAGATCTAGGAAAAGGTGAATAAGGACAGATCCTATCGAAAAATCTTTTCTGATTTGCCATAATGTTGGGATTGGGGTGAAGCCACACCTTTCAGCAAGACAATGATTTTAAGCACAAAGCAAAAGCACCAATGAAGTGGCTCACAAGAAAAAAAAAAGAATGATCTAAGTACCCTGTAGACTAGATCTGAATGAAACCTGTAGCAAAACTTGAAATCTTCTGTGCATACATAATCTCTGGTTAACCAGAAAGAGTCTGAGCTATTCTGCCAAGAAGAATGGTCAAAAACTGCACTATCCAACGCATGGCTTTTATTGCTGTAAGAAGGGCTTTCACCAGTTATAAAGCCAAAGGAATGAAGATTTACGCAATAAAGATTTTTTGGTTTCTTATTCTTAACTAGTAAAAAAGGCCCATTTCTGTATGAAATGAAACGGGCGCTAGCAAGGTTCCCCCCTGGTTCCCCCCTCCCCCTCCATCGCTCTCTCCCTGTGTCCCCTCCGAGTTGCATGCGGTCCTCCCTCCCCTCTGTTTGTAGACAGGAGTGGACGTAAGGCTATGTAGTGCAGTGTAAGCAAGTGTAACATGGAGTAATGAGGGAAAAAAAAATAAATAAATACTTACCTGGGGGGGGGGGGGGCAGCACGGCAAATTTTGGGGCCCGGGAGCGATGGAGCACGTTCCCGGGCCTGAAGATGTGATCTGGAGCGAGGGGGAGCGATCTAGGGTTGAGAGGCGCCGGTTCTTCGCGTCCTTCACGATCGCGCGAGGACGCTGAGGGAGGAAGAGAGACCGGTTTCGGGGGCTTGAAAAGAAGATGGCCGGCGAGGGGAAGACGTCGGCGCGCGCGTGCATGAGGCGGCGCGCCTCATGCACGAACCGGCAACGCGCGTTTTTCCGACTAGGCCGAAGCCGGGGCCTAAATTTTGGGCCAGGCTTCGGAGGTTTTTTTGTTTTGCCTCCGATTTTGACTGAGGACGTCCGGGACCGGATCCAACGGGAGTGGTCGTGTGTGAGGAATATCAGGAAAGCAGGTAAGGGGTTTTTAACCCAGAATTTAAATTAGTTTATTTTTAAATTGTATTAATGCGGTTTTTGATTTTTAGAAATTAAACGGTTAATGATTTTTAAATTCTGTTTTTGGATTTAGGGTCGGGGAATTTTTTGGGATTTTTCTGGTATGTTAATTTTTGAATTTGAATATTTTAAGTGGGTCATTTGGGAGGGGTCTAGTTTTAAGGGGTTAGGAAAGTGTTAACTGGTTAAATTCGACAGAGTAGGTTCAGAGGGGAATATTAAAATTTTTGAAATAGGTTTTAAATTTTTGGGGAATTTTTTTCAGGGATTTTTAGAAGACTGTTGCGTGGCGGGGGTTAAATGTTGGGATATTTACATTGTAAAAACACCGTTTAATAGAGGATGGGAGGTTTAATTGGCATGGGAAATTTGGGGTAATTTGATGGAAATTTATAGGGGTTTTATATTAATTGAAGAATTTCCCATTGATTTCTATGGGGATTTTTCAATTAAAATGGGGATTGAGCAGTGCTGCTCAACATTCCGCTTGTCAGCAGGGAGAGTTGGAATGTTGAGCAGGACTAGGGATTGGCTGGCTGAGGGCGGAATCCCAAGCCAAGCAGCCGTCTCCTAGGAAACGGTCAGTGGGACAGTTGGCAGAGCGCTGGTGACTGTGGAGGTGGAAGGAAGTGTGTTTGGTGGTGTGGTTAATGTGGTGAGTTTGGAGTGATTTTGAGAAGGTTGGAAGTGGGATTTTGACTGAGTTTGGTGATAGGAGGGCAGTGTGTGAGGGGAAAGTGGTGAGTTGAAAGTATTTTGTAATTTTTTCTGGTGGAAGGTGTAAGGAGGTGTATATATGTTGGTGCTCATTAGTTTAGGGAAAAATAAGTAAGGTTAGGGGGTTTAGCGAGGGTATAGTTATTTTAATTTTCTTAGTTAAGTGTTGCCCAGTGTTTTAAATTGTATATATTTAAGTCATTTAGTGTGGGAAGGGGTTGGTTAGGAAGATAGGGTTTTCCTTCCATTTATTTTTATTAAGAGCGAGGTGTAGGGTGACGGTGGCAAAGATGGTGGCAAAGAAGTCTGGAAAATACCTGAGCTCCTACGCAAGAAAGACCGCGGAGGATTCTGCATCAGAATAAACCGCAGCTAAGTGACAACACAGTGACAGGACAGAGAAATAATTTTTACTTACCTGAGTTGGGTCACTGGGGTTGTCTTACGAGGACCTGTGAGAAAAGGGAAAAGAAAAAGGACACAAAGTATCAATTCTTTAAAGTTGATATACAAGGGAGAGTTAAGAAAGAAATTAGTCAGAAAGAAAAATTTACACTTAATACTTATCTGATAAGAATCTTGGTATCGATACCAGAGGGAGACTTTTGAAAAAGAGAAAAAAAGTTATACGATTATAAAATACATTTGGTTTTGCACTAGAATATAAATGTTGATATATTATTGTAATTGAGGGAAATTGGGGTATTGGAAAAGAAAATATACTGTTGTAATCAAATTCTATAAGGTTAGTGGTGAAAGTCTGTTAGTTAATAATTTATCCTTTTATTATTTGCATTGAATTAAAATATTGTTGTTTTTGGTTAATCATTTTTTCCGTTTGGTTATTTCAAAAACAGGACAAATCCAACTTTAGCTTATTTTTCCCCTCATTTTCTTTGAGATTTTGAGGCGTGGTTAGTGAACTGTCGGCCTCTCCGTCCTTGGTGAGGTGATTTTGGGCACTAATAGAAATTTTAAGTGCTCAGGGACACTTTACACTGAGGAACGAGGGGGGGGGGGTACAACGACACAAGGAAGGCAATTTGGTTAATCTCTGTTTCCCCTGCCCCGTGCAGCCGTCATCACCATACACTCAAAAGAAAGCAAACCTGTGAGGTGCTGCATCCACGTTGTCGTTCAGGTGTTGGCGGGACGGCGAGCGGCTGCAGCGATGACCATCGGGGAGGAGGGTGGGTGAGGGAGGGCTCAGGGCGGGGGGGGGGGGTAAGCAAGGAAAGTAATTTGATTAATCTCTGTTTCCCATGGCCCGTGCAGCTGTCATTGCCATACACTGCGAAGAAAGCAAACCTGTGAGGTGTGGAGGAGGGTGTTTGAGGGGGACTGTGGGCAGGGGGAGGGGGTACAGCGGCGACTCGGGAGGGGGGAGGGAGAGAGCAGCACACTGGCAGCTGATTGTCAGGCAGGGGGAGGAGTAAGGAAACATGCTCCGCATGTTTCCCTACTCCTCCCTTTCCGTTGCATTCCTTTCGTTCAGAGATCAGTTCACTGTAATTGTTCCACCCTCCACGTCATCACGTTTGACATGAGAGCGTGGCAGAGAGAGATGGTCAGTGCGGTGGCTTCACCATCACGAACTAATGAACCCTTCAGGGAAGTGGGTGGAGCTTCGGGCTTCATTAGAACGTTGGGGTTGCAAATTATGTCTGGATGGGGCATGGCTGAGGGCGGGTGTATGAGTGAGAGTGAGAGTGAGTGGTGCTGACAGGCCAGTGGCGTAGGAAGGGGGGCGGGAGGGGCGGTCCGCCCCGGGTGCACGTGCTCAGGGGGTGCCGGCCCCACTGGTTCCCTGCTCCCTCTGCCCTGGAACAGGTTACTTCCTGTTCCAGGGCAGAGAAAGCAGGGAACCAGCGGGGTCGACGCAGCTCCGAGTGATGTGCACTCGGGGCAGATCGGCCCTCCCGCAGGTAAGAATGCGGTCCGGGGGGGGGTTCGCTCCGGAGGGGGGGTGCACCGCAGAGTGGGGGGGGTCGCACCGTGCTGACCCGGGGGGGGGGTGCGCAGCAGCGACCCTAGCCCTCGCTACGGCACTGTGACAGGCTACAACAGTACAGGGCTTCAGTGTTTCCCTGCCACAAGAGTGAGCTTCAGAATTGGAGGTGAGAATTATTTATATAGATTACTTTTCGAATATTTCTGTAATTGTTTTTTCTTACTGAAATATAAAGTATGCTTTGTAGATCAGTGAAACAAACTCATATTTTAATGCATTTTGAAATGTACTTTTTTGACAGCAGAATATGGAAAATGTACAAGGGTATGAAGACTTTAGAAGACACTGTTATTACAGGCTTGGGTATAGAGTATCTTATGGATTACTCAATGAAAGATCAACATTTCTGAATGTTAAGGAGGAGGGATATGTTACTTTGGCTGAAACAGTCACTTCATGAACTATTTATTTATTTTATTTGCCCAAAGTGGATAGCAAGAAAAACATGATCAATAAAAAAAATAATAATACATTCATCTAATTAACTAAAAAACAATCATTGCAATACGTTTCATTCTCCCAAAAAGGCCTTCAAAAATAATGAGTCTTCAGAAAACGTTTAAATTGTTGAACATTGTCTCAAATGTCCTGGCAAAGCGTTCCACAGGATTGGACCAGCAATCGAAAATGCTTGCATCTTTGTTTCCATATAATAATACAATGTTGCAGAAAGCAGACAAAGTTTTGGAGATATCTCTGATATTAATGCTTGTCCAGGTCTATACATTTTCAAAACATTACTAAAATATACAGGAACAATCCCATATAGACCTATTACTGCCTTGGAAACTGAGAAAATACTTTAGTCACATAAATTGTCCTACAGCAGAAAATTATGCAAGAGTTAAAATAACATATATATAGTGCTAATATTCTGATGGGTCAAGACAGCTCACAGACTCAGAAACTTTTTGGTTTTGACCTGAGGCCAAAATTTAAGACACTGCAAGTATTTTTAAAGCTCATGTACCTGCAGTTCCTAGTTGTTGATCTTGAGAAATCAGCAGCCAGGCAGTCCGGTACACATGTTTCAAAAATGCATGCATACGGTAAAAAAGGATAGCTGGCAGAACTCATCCAGTCAAACAGAATCCTGTGGCATGATAAAGGTCTGTGGCGGCTGGCTGAGCTAATGCTACCAGCTGCTAAAAAAGGCCTTAGGCCCACACCATTTGTCAGGGCAGGTGTTCTGTGATCGGCTATTAATTTTATTTTCTAGATAAAGTCAGTAAAATTAGAAAAAGGGAAATAAATTTAACAGACAGCAACTCAACTTACAGAAAATGTCAATGCAAATGTATACTAATTAATATCTTGATATTTCATTCTTGCAATAAAAATTGTAGTAAGGAGTTTAGTGATAGTAATTAGATCATGACAGTGCAGAATGGTAGCCCAAACTGAATCCTGTTTGACTTTGATATTCTTAATGTTTTGCTTCTATTCAATTTACTACTACTACTACTACTTAACATTTCTAGAGCGCTACTAGGATTACACAGCGCTGTACAATTTAACAAAGAGAGACAGTCTCTGCTCAAAGAGCTTACAATCTAATAGACAAGTGAACGGTCGGTCCGATAGGGGCAGTCAAATTGGGGCAGTCTGGATTCACTGAACGGTAAGGGTTAGGTGCCGAACGCAGCATTGAAGAGGTGGGCTTTAAGCAAAGACTTGAAGACACGCAGGGAGGGGGCTTGGCGTAAGTGCTCAGGAAGGTTGTTCCAAGCATTAGGTGAGGCGAGGCAGAATGAGCGGAGCCTGGAGTTGGCGGTGGTGGAGAAGGGTACTGAGAGGAGGGATTTATCCTGTGAACGGAGGTTACGGGCGGGAACGTAAGGGGAGATGAGGGTAGAAAGATAGTGAGGGGCAGCAGACTGAGTGCATTTGTAGGTAAGAAGGAGAAGCTTGAATTGAATGCGGTATCTCATCGGAAGCCAGTGAAGTGACCTGAGGAGAGGGGTGATATGAGTATATCGGTTCTGGCGGAATATGAGACGTGCAGCAGAGTTCTGAACAGATTGAAGGGGGGATAGATGGCTAAGTGGGAGGCCGGTGAGGAGTAAGTTGCAGTAGTCCAGGCGAGAGGTAATGAGAGCATGGACGAGAGTTCAGGTGGTGTGTTCAGAGAGGAAAGGGCGAATTTTGCTGATGTTAAAGAGGAAGAAGCGACAGGTCTTGGCTATCTGCTGGATATGCGCAGAGAAGGAGAGAGAGGAGTCAAAGATGACTCCAAGGTTGCAGGCAGATGAGACGGGGAGGATGAGGGTGTTATCAACTGAGATAGAAAGTGGAGGAAGAGGAGAAGTGGGTTTTGGTGGAAAGATGATAAGCTCGGTCTTGGTCAGTTTCAGGTGGCGGTTGGACATCCAGGCAGCAATGTCGGATAAGCAGGCCGATACCTTTGCCTGGGTCTTTAGATCTTGATGCATCTATCTTTCAAAGACTTTCTGACATATGTTTAAAAAATTGAACTACAGTGAGGGTCCATTTCATCAGTACAAGGAGGTGAAAAATTAACTGAATAGCCATATATCTCTAACTTTGACCATACTTAGCAGCAATTCAGTGCACTTAAATGTGGAGGTGGATTTTAGAAAGGATGTGCACATCAGAATTAGGATGTCTGTGAGGTGTCAAATTCTGCTGGTATGTTAGAACAGGATTAGCTGATAAAAAGCCTGTTCTAAAGTACTTCAAAGAATGGACATGTATGTTCCAGTTACATCTGGCAGCAGTATCCATTTTATAATAAATGACTAAAATATCAAAGGGATCAAAACAACAATGTAAAACATGTATGTGCCAGCACATAGACATGTATATTCTGAAATAACAACATACAAGGGTCCTTTTTCAAAGGCGCGCTGAAAAATGGCTTGCGGTAGTGTAGACACGGGTTTTGGGTGCACGCCAATCCATTTCTTAGCGCGCCTGTAATAAAGACCTTTTGTATTTGTATCAAAAATCAATAAAAGAAATTAAATTTAGAAGTGAATCAATTTTTCACTCTTTCAAAAAGTACAAAGACCAGGGGACACTCAATGCAATTCCGTGGAAACACTTTTAAAACACATAGGAGCAAATATTTTTTTCACTCATCAATGAATAGTGAAGCTCCGGAACTCATTGCCGGAGGATGTGGTAACAGCAGTTAGTGTATCTGGGTTTTAAAAAGGTTTGGACAAGTTCCCGGAGGAAAGGTAATAGTCTACTATTGAGATAGACATGGGGAATTCTTGGAGTTATTTTTGATCATAAATTAACCTTTAAATGGCATATTAAGAAAGTACTCCAAGCCTCCTTCTTTGAGTTACAATGCATTCAGTTAGTTAATCCGTATTTACCTGCATCTTGCATTTGAACACTTATTTTGTCTTTAGTTATTACCCACTTAGACTATTGTAATTCCTTATTTTATGGTCTTCCTCTCACTTCATTCAAAAAGCTTCAACTTATACATTCCACAGCAGTTAAACTCTTACACAATGCTCATAGGTTTGAGCATGTGACACCCCTTCTCAAAGCTGAACATTGGTTACCAGTTTCTGCATGCATACATTTCAAATTGATAACACTAGTATAAAAAGGTTTACAGTCCTCTGCTCTGGACTATATTTTCAATTTACTTCATGTTTGTCATTTCTCTCACACCCTGTGCTCTTCTCAGCATGCCCTTGTACAACTTCCCCCTCATACACTTAGATGCCATTAGGGAAACAAACTTCCTCTGAAACTGAAATTAGAACCTTTGTATGTCACTTTCAAAAAACCTCCTCAAAACATAGCTTTTCCAACAAATATTCAACATAAACATTTTTCTCTCTCTCACCTTCCCCCTTACCCTTTTTTCTTCCCCTCTTCCTCTGTCACCTATTTGTTTCTCGCTTGCATTTTTATTTATAAATGGCCTTGCTGCTCTTTTGCGATTGGCAGTTATCATTTTTTGTAAATAAAATACAAAAAAAATTGAATGCATTTAATCCTGACTGCAACAGTAATAACTGTAGTTGATTGAGTTCTAGAGGACTATCAACGCCAATTTTTTCAGCATCTCAATTTTTGCTTGCATTTTTTTCTATATCCCTTCTTCCTTCTTTTTTGTTTCCTACTTATCTGTCCACTTCTTCCTTTTAAACAAATTGTCTACCACTGTCTCCTACTGCTATTGCTTTGCCTTTTTCTCCTCAAGTCACATCATCACACCTATCCTGTTTTATTTTCCTTAGAGACTGTTTTCCCTTTTCGTAATTTTACAAGTGAGGCTTGCTAATCACATGCTGCAAAACAGTTGTGTTTGAAATTTGCAAATACTGTGCATTAAGGAAGTAATTCTATAAGGAACTGCCTAAAGTTAGGCAGCAAGTAGACACATAAATGCCAGTATGCTAGTCATTTATCTGCGTATGTGAACACACACACACATGTGCAGTAAATAACAATAATCTGGTTACATGCTATCTGTAATTATGTGCATATCTTCAATTGCACATGGAAACAGAGAAAATGAAGGCAGATAAAGACCATCCAGCTTATTTTCGAAGGAGATCGCCGGCCATCTTCCGACACAAATCGGGAGATGGCCGGACATTTCCTAAAGCCGGCCAAATCGGTATAATCGAAAGCCGATTTTGGCTGGCACCAACTGCTTTCCGTCGCGGAGCTGGCCAAACTTCAAGGGAGAGTTTCGGTAGGGTAGCGAAGGCGGGACAGGGGCGTGCTTTGAGATGGCTGGCTTCGCCCGATAATAGAAAAAGAACGGCGTCCCTGGCGAGAATTTGGTCCACTTTATTTGGTCCCTTTTTTTTCAGGTCCAAGTCCCAAAAAAGTGCCCGAACTGACCAATGACCATCGGAGGGAATCGGAGATCACCTCCCCTGACTCCCCAATGGTCACTAACCCCCCCCCCCCCCCACCCTCAAAAAACAACTTTAAAAACTTTTTTTGCCAGCCTCTATGCCAGCCTTAAATGTCATACTCAGGTCCATTGCAGCAGTATACAGGTCCCTGGAACAGTTTTAGTGGGTGCAGTGGACTTCAAGCAGGCAGACCCAGGCCCATCCCCCCCTACCTGTTACACTTGTGGTGGAAAATGGGAGCCCTTCAAACCCCCCCATGTAGGTGCCCCCCTTCAACCATAAGGGTATGGTAATGGTGTAGAGTTGTGGGGAGTGGGTTTGGGGGGGATTTGGGGGGGCTCAGCACCCAAGGTAAAGGAGCTATGCACCTTGGAGCTATTTTTATTTTTTTTTTAATGTTTAGAAGTGCCCCCTAGGGTGCCCGATTGGTGTCCTGGCATGTGAGGGGGACCAGTGCACTACAAATGCTGGCCCCTCCCACGACCAAATGCCTTAGATTTGGCCGGGTTTGAGATCGCCGGCCTCGGTTTCCATTGTGGGCGAAAACCAAGGCTGGCCATCTCAAACCCAGCCATCTCTGACATTTGGGTGGCCCCAACCATATTATCGAAATGAAAGATGGCCAGCCATCTTGTTTTGAAAATACGGTCAGCCCCGCCCCTTCGCTGCGCCGTCCTCGGAGATGGGTGCTCTTAGAGATGGACGTCCCCGATCAAAAATGCCCCTCCACACGGCCTATCCAGTCTGTTAATTCATTACATCTACTATCCCTTCCTCTCCTTCAGACAGCATATGCACTTTTACCATGCTTTCTTCAATTCCAGTACACCAGTTGATATTCAAAATGATGTAAGCGGTCAGGAGAGGCGCCTGCCTGCTTAAATTGCTTGTGACTGCAGGTCAGGGGTGGTACAGGAGGAAGAGTTAGGGATGATCCAGCAGTTACGTGGGAGTCATCAATATTAAGTGCCAGTGCCTGCATAGAGCCATTTAAAAAGCAGTCCTGAATATGACAGCATAACAGTGGCGTTCCTAGGGGGGCTGACACCCGGGGCGGATCGCTGATGCGCCCCACCCACCCGGTGCAGCGCGACCCCCACCCTGGTGAAAGGACACCCCCCACCCCGGTAAAAGAACCCCCTCTCCCGGGTGCACGCCGCTGGGGGGGTGCTTGCGCGCCAGTCAGCTTTGTTTGTTTCCATGCTCCCTCTGCCCGGAACAGGTTACTTCCTGTTCCGGGGCAGAGGGAGCATGGAAATGAACGAAGCTGACCGGTGCGCGGCACCCCCCCAGCGGCGTGCACCCGGGGCGTTCCGCCCCACCGTCCCCCCCTTGGTACGCCTCTGCCGCATAGCTATGCAGGTGCCAGCACTGAATACTAGCCAAAAATCCGCAAAACTTCTTGGTACTAGACTGAAGATTTCCAATACCCTCCCTCTCTCTCCCTCTCCCTCCCCAGAACATCACCAACCCCTCCCCACCCTCCCTCCCAGAACATCACCTCCTCTATTCCCCCAAAACTTTACCAGTCCCATCTATCCCCCCCCTCCAAAAAAAAAAAAAAAACTGTCCGAGGAAACCTCCACTGTAAAAAAGGAAGGAATTCACTTTCCAGAATATTTACTGGTTGGAATAGGCAAATAATGAACTTTATATAAAAGAGTGGCACAACAGCCTCAGAATATTCTGTTTTCCAAAATTCTATGAAACAAAACCTTAAGTGATGAGGTTAGAAAGTTTGGAAAGTTCAAAAGTCGAGTTGCCATATATAATTATCCAAATTCTGTTTTCCTATGGAGCACATTTCTATGTCGCACAAGGATAGATTGTACCACCTTCACTTGAGAAATGTTAACTTCCAATTCTTCTAAATTATTCTGATGGGATTTTACTTGGGATTTCAAATCTGAAAGTCTTTTATCCCTTAGTACAGACCGGATGCTACCTTTTCCACATCATTCAAGAGGCAATCCCTACCACGGTTCACAAAGAGATCTTGGAGTCAGTAAGCCATAAAGTTCATGCAGGCACCTGCTTGGATACCTGGAGGGCTGCTCTCATGGGAGAGAGGCCCTTTCAACTTCATACAAGAGGCAATCCCTACCACGCTACTTGGCTGTGGGCATACGGCCATGGACATATGCCAGAAGGGGCAAGTCCAGTGCAATTTTTCTAGCAAAAAAGGTGCCGGTACTCAAATGCCAGGCCACCCGTCAGGGGTGGGGTGATCACTGAGGGACTCACCCCACAATAGACAGGCCCCCTGCAACTAGTCACAAGATCTATGACAAGGCAGAATTGGTGTGTTGAGCCTGAGCTCTTTCATTAAAACTTGTGGTCCATGGGTCAATTTTAGCAGACACTGGAAAAGGTGCCGGTACTCAGTACCCCCGAGTACCCCCTAAAAAAAAGCCCTGGGCAAGTCCCACCCTTTTGTAGCTCCTTCAGAGCTACTGAGAAGCGTGAAGTGTGGTGGTGCTCTGATCTACTCTCATGGGGAAGCAAAAAAGCAAAGAAGAAACCTGAGGCAGTTACTGTGGTCAGGGGACCAATGGATCTTCATCTACAGGCATCTAAGATGTCATAACCTCCTTCAACAGTGAGTACTTTGCTCCCTAGAGACTTGTTTTTCATCTGGGAGACCTTCCCCACCCCCACAACCTGTGGTGATGTCAAAAGTAGTAGATATGCCTAAAGATGGAAATAGATATGCCTAAAGATAGAAATAGTCCCCGGTCAGGGAGTTCCAACTTGGGGAGAGTTGCTGTCCCTTCTTCTTTGGACTCTTCAAGTGCAGGTGAAGCTTCTGTAAAGGTACTGTCAAGTGTTTCTTTTCAACATACTGGTTTACCAAAGCCTATAGCCTCACATGCTGTCTCTTTGAGAGTTATTTATGATGTGATTCTGAAAATAGATGCAAGTTTGAGAGACAATCTTTCTTTTTTCACAAATTTACAGAAGAAGTGGTGGAAACAGTATCTCAACATGAAATTAGGCTCTCTAAGGTGGAACAAACTGTGGAGAAAGCTACTTCTAATATTAGCAGATGTCAAACAGCTGTTGCTAAGGCATTGAAGAATAGTTCGTTAATGCATCTCCAGATTGAAAATTTAGAGTACAGAGAGCTACTAATTTACATTTACTCAATTTTTCTGTTACTCACTTTTTGTCCCCTGTTGAATTGTTTAAAATGTATTTGAAAGACAATTTGCAGATTTCTTTAGATCTTGTTGATATTAACTGTGCTTATTATTTGCCTAAGGGGGTAAAGCAGATCAATCAGGAAGGAGAGTTTGATACCTTAAACTCTCCTAATAATGGATCTAATTAAATTTTTAGAATCTTCTCAGGAAAATATAGCTAAAAGAGCTACACTGTTGGTAACAATGTCTTCTGTTGAAAAGAAACTGACTGTTTTGAGATCTTATTTTAAGAAAAAGGATGCTGTTCTATGGACAGGTGGTTATAATGCTCCCTGATGTTGCCAGAGCTACTGAGCTCCATTCAAGACTTTTTTGCAGTTCAAGACATGGGTCTTGGCAACTTTTAGTTTTTTCTTACATTTCCCCGCGAATGCTTGGTCACATGTGAGAATTATACCTACTTGTTCTGGAATCCTACCCATTTATACATTTTTCTTTCTACTAAGGTGTCTTCTGTTTCCTAATGTTTTTCTTGGAGAGTACTATAGCAGTTTTTTTGGGTTTTTTTTTTTTAGGGATTAATTAATTGTTGTGCTTGTAAGAAATGTTTATTGATTTTGTTTTTTATTTCTGAAACAGCTCCTTGCTTGATGTGCTAAAAAGTAGATTTTATTTTTTAGCACTGGGGGCAGGTCTGGGGATGGAGAGTAGGAATGTTCTGCGCTAATCAGTTAGCTCAGCTGTATTGTCGTGTGCTTACCGATTAGCATGTGGTTAGTGTGTGAGCTCTTACTGCCTACAAAATAGGTGGTACTAGGAGTTCACACACTAATTGTCACATGCTAATGGAATAATTAGAGTGTGGCTATTAATAGAAAAAAATCAGAAATTTGTCCATTTTCCCTGGGATTCTATATATGGCACCTGAATTTCTGTGTGGAAATCGAATTGTATTCTATAACAATGCGCATAACTTAATTGGGTAACTAGCTAATCAGTGCTGTTAATTGGATGTTAAACAATTATCAGCAGTAATTGGCATTAATTGAGATTTACATTGTAAACTTCCGGGGTAGCAGCTGTATCTTTAGGAGTCACATTGAGTCTTCCTCCAAGTGCCTGTTTCCTCTCACAAACACACGCAGGGCAGCTCAGCAGCTCCTCAAAGGTTCAAGCAAGGATTCCTTGGGAGTTACTTTCACTCAGCAGGGTTTTCTTTTTAGTGTCCAAAAGCAAGAAGTCCCTACCAAATTATCTGAGAAAAAAAACACTGGGCTCTCTCTGTTACAAGCCCAGGAGTTGGCTTCCCTGCAGGGAGAGCCTTGAAGCCTCTGATAGCAGTTCACGTGGAGGGGCATAATCGAACGTCGCTGGCCAAATAGATTGCCGGCGATCTATGTTGGCGGCGGCACTACAGCTGGCCGGAACTGTATTATCGAAAAAGATGGCCGGCCATCTTTTTTTTCGATAATACGGTTTAGCCCGGCAAAATGCCTTGGAGTTTGCCGGGTTTGAGATGGCTGGGTTTGTTTTTCAGCGATAATGGGAAAAAATGCCGGCCATCTCCAACCCGGCTAAATCCAAGACATTTGGTCGTGGGAGGAGCCAGCATTTGTAGCGCACTGGTTCCCCTGACATGCCAGGATACCAGCTGGGCACCCTAGGGGTCAGTGCGGTGGACTTCAGAAAAACCTCCCACATGCATAGCTCCCTTACTTTGGGTGCTGAGCCCTCCAACCCCCCCCCAACCCCCCCAACCCCCCCCCAAACCCCACTACCCACAAATGTACAACACTACCAAAGCTCTTAGGGGTGAAGGGGGCAACTACATGTGGGTACAGTGGGTTTTGGAGGGCTTCCATTACCAGCACAAGTGTTACAGGTAGGGGGGGATGGGCCTGGGTCCGCCTGCCTTAAGTGCACTGCGGTACCCACTAAACGTGCTCCAGTGACCTGCATACATGCAGGCCTCTAGGACTTGTTGCTGCTGTATAACCTTGGCACACCAGGTGACACTTGAAGACTAATCTCTTTGAAAAAGTCCTTTTATTTGAATAAGCATGTTTACTCACAGTTAACTGCAGATCAGAGGTTGTGCCCCACTGGCAAAGAGTCTCCCTGGTACTGAGATTAGCAGTAGGTCAGAGCTGGTAGAATGGTGTACAATGCCCTCTTTCAGTCACATTCAAGGTAATAACGTTCTCTAACGTGGGTAACACATGAAAGGGATCTAAAACTGGCTTACAAAAATGGCCACTACCTCATGGACTACCGGAAACAAAACAGGGCACACTCTGACCCAGTTAGCAGGGGGGAAAAGCACCATGGGAGTAGAGCCCAGTACCCTACACCCAACACAATGCATTGCTAATGTGACTCTGCAGGGCACCTAACAGAAAAGGTGTCACACTCACCCGAGAGCCACATCACAACCAGGGAAAGGCTGTCGGAGGATACAACACATTCTGCTGTCATGGAGGTGGGTACGGCATTTGAGGCTGGCATACAGGCTGGCAAAAAAGGTTTTTAGTTTTATTTTTTTTAGTATGGGAGGGGGTTGGTGACCACTGGGGGAGTATGGGGAAGTCATCCCCCATTCCCTCCAGTGGTCATCTGGTCATTTGGTGCACCTTTTTGAGGCTTGGTCGTGAAAATAAAAGGACCAAGTAAACCCGGCGATATACTGCTTATCGCCGAAAGCCGGCCATCTGGTAGCCACGCCCATGCCCGCCCATGTTCCACCTTCTCTTCGCCGCCGACACACCCCTTTGAACTTTGGCCGGCGACGCGATGGGAAAGCGGCGATGTTGCCAAAAAAGCTGCTTTCGATTATACCGATTTGGTCGCTCTTCCGAGATCGCCGGCCATCTCCCGATTTATGTCGGAAAATGGCCGGCGATCACTTTTGAAAATGAGCTGGACTGTGTCCTTTCCCTCCCCAATCAGTTCAAACAGCCTATCTTAAAAGTTCATCAGTTCAACAAGAATATTAGCAGACAAATACTTAAATATGCTCCGCTCAAAGCATTAGCCCTTCAACAACCTGGGCTGGCAGATCACCTCCCACCACACAGCAAATATTCACCTGTAGTACCTTCAGAGCCATCTCTCAAGGCTTCTTGTTCTCTCAGAGCTCTAAGGAATTCCTCCCTCTGCTCAGCACACCCAGGAGGAATCATATATTGTTTTCTCATCCATTTTTATTGGGATTCATCTCTAACACTCCCTCTAGGGGAAGTTGGGGAAAATGGTAGGCCTTTTACTGATCTACTTTCTTCCCTTTCTTTACTAGGGTTCCACTTCAGGTCTTTGGGCCTGCCTTTCTGACTGTCTTGCAAGGGGTTCTGGGTATTGTAGTCTAGGGGAAGTTTTCCTTCAAATAGGGCTCTGTGCCCTATCCTCCTCACAACATGCACAACTCTCTAAGTGTATTCTATAATGTAGAGCATCTAAATTATAAATCATACTGTTAAAAAGGGGTGGGGCTTGGACATTTCTAAAATCTATGTACATTGTTATAGAATACACCTGATCTGTGCCAAATTTAGGCATCGGGATTTACACCAAGTAAAACATGGCCTAAATGGACGTGACCAAATTTGGTCATGTAGAGAGCCACTCGGCGTATTTTCTATACCGCGAAGAAATTTAAGCTTATTCTGTAAAATTTAGGCATACTTTACAGAATATGCCTAGGCAGTTGTTTTTTTCAGATGCCATATATATAATTTAGCCCTTTTCCCATGCAGCAAAAATTACCTTAGTGTTTGGGACTGACCCGCGTAAGCACGCAATAATGCCACTTTTTAGCACAATTTGGTAAAAGGGTCCCTTAGTGAATTGCATGCCAATGTATAAAGCCTGATTCAATCTTTTTTTTTTTTTGTGCTTTCTGGAGTGTGAATTATGGGAAGCATCTAGGTTTTGTTAAATAGCAACTGTCATAAAAGTAGATATTTACTGCCAAATGCTGTCAGATTTATGCTTGGTTCAAGTGTCCCTCAATTTATTTTCTTTTTATGTCCCTCTTCTTTATCATCTTAAAAAAATTCTCCTGGCCCATATGACTTATGTTCTGCAAGTAATGCTTCTGAAGTCATATAAGAATTAAAGTGCTAAACAAATGTTACAAAGAGATAAAAATAAGGCTGAAACTCGCTGCAGTATACAGTCAAAGGCTGTCTTCAACCTCAGGTTTTCTCTTTCATTTCAGTGCATTTCCAAGCATCTACCTAAGAGGCCTTTTTACTAAAGTACAGCACACACAGTAATGGACATTAACGTATGTTACGTGGCATGTGATCCATAGGTATTAAACAGGACACTCAGCTAACTAATATCTATTAGCACGTGCTAAGCTTTAGTAAAAAGGTCCCTAAGAGGAGCCTCATGGAGATAATTATATATGGACAAGTCACAGTATGCATCTCTAGAATTCTACTTGCATACATCAAAGCCACTAATTAGATGTCAAAATTATTTGCAATTGTGGCCCTTTATATCATATTTCTAATGATACAACAATTAAATACTGCTGGGACTTTGTTACATGATCATTGGGGTTTTGTACCAAGCATTGTAGAATTTTCTACCTATAATTTTAGAATGCTGCTATTATATTAGCATTATTTGGCATTATTAAGCTTTTGCATTCCTGCTAAAACCTTGTAGCATCTCTTTGTACGAGATGTGCCCTTTGTCCTATACATTTGGAGAATAGCTTTCACTCAACTTTTATTACTTTAGTAAAAGAGATTTGTTTGCACTATACCAACTGATAGAGTACTGGTTTGTAATTAAGGGCCCCTTTTACCAAGCTGCAGCAAACGGGGGCCATTAGCACGTGTTTTTGATTTGTGCCTACCACAGCTGGTAAAAGGTAGGTCTTTCTTGTTTTCAGGAAATGGCTATATAGCAAGTGAAACACTTGCCGCACGGCCATTTCGGGTGGGGGGGCCCTTACTGCCACCCATTGAGGTGGTGGTAAGAGCTCCTGTGCTAACCTGGCGGTAACTGAGCAGCATGTGGCACTGCCCAATTACCGCCGGGTACACACAGGTGCTATAAAAATAAAAATATGTTTTGTAGCACTGGATATGATGGCACGCTAGTGGTGGGAACTACCACCGGGTTGAAGCGGTAGGCCAGTGGTACTTCCTTTTTAGCGAGCAGTAAGCCCGTGTTGGGCTTACTGCCAGTTTGTCAAAGGAGCCCTAAACGTTGTCCCTGATCAAGCACAATACCAATTTTGAGCTGTACATCCCTGATGAAAATAATTCAAAACATGACCATGTTAGGTGTTATGTTTTGATACAATAAAGTATTTTAGTGATTTATATTTGGGTCATCTTTTTTTGCTTATTGGTAGAGATGTACAAATTATTCAAATTCAAAGCAGGCAGATTTTTGCCTTATTTATCAATTTTTCGTGGATTTTTCCCAAGGTTTTCTGGTAAAATATATGAAAGATGATGCACTATATATTCCAATAAATTCAACAAGATACAATGGAATTTCAATACTGTGATTTGGAAATTTGTCATTCAAGAAATTAATTTTTCACTTTGGGTAAATAATTCACTAACATTGACTAATTAAGGAACTCTTTTACTAAGCTGCAGCAAAAAATGGCTATTACATACCCTTGTGCAGGTTTTTCCCATGAGCTAAGGCCATTTTTGCTGCAGATTTTGTAGTTAGAATTGGATTACAGATTTCTTTTTGTTAATTTTAGGCACTTTATCTCACAGGCACAGATTGTTTTAATTTAGAAGGTTTTTTTTGAGGACCAATGATTTTTCTCTGTAGCGGGAGGTTTTTTTTAATTGGTTCATTTTTTATTCCTTATTAATATCACAGGGACCAATGATAAAAATCTGCTGCAAATACAGTTGAGACACACCCAACATGGGAGCAAATATTTACAATAAGAATTGTCTCACTAGGAAGCTTTGAGGTCCTCCATTTTGATAACTGTAATTTCATAATTGTACTGTGAGAGAAATGGCCCATGTTCAAACCGGTTTTTGAATTTGTGGATTTGCATTTTTACCAGTTTGATCCCTTATTGAGTAACATGTGCTAATGTTACCATTAAAAAAAAATTATCAAGTGAGAACTTACTGCCACCCATTTTGTAGGCAGTAAGGGCTCAAACAGTAATCTTGCCCTAACTAGTTATAGTGCTGTAAGAGCCCCTTTTACAAAGGTGCACTAGTGTTTTTAGCATGTGTTATGTGCTAAATGCTAGAGATGCCAATATATATCTATGGGTGTCTCTAGCATTTAGCACGTGATAATCATTAGTGTGCACTAAAAATGCTAGCATGCCTTTGTAAAAGACCCCCTAAGTTAGCTGTGCTGATTAGTATAGGAATGCCCCCCTGCCATGCCCCCTCTCAAAAAAATAGAGCATTTTTTAGCACATGGATAAGCGCATGCTAAATTGACACTTTCTGCAGGATTTGTTTTCCACTTTTTTGAAGCCGGCCATCTGTAAACTCAGCAATCTCAACATTTGACTTAAATGTTGAGATTTAGCCGGCCCCAACTGTATTATCGAAAGAAAAGATGGCCGGCCATCTTTTTCGATAATACGGTTGGCACTGCCCCTTTGCGGAGCCGGCCCCGAAGATGGCCGGCCATATAGATGGCCGGCGCCGTTCGATTATGCCCCTCTATATGTGTAGAAGGCAAGAATTTTCTTCTAAGAAACTGAACTGTAGGTTGGATATTCTTTCTTTATTCTGAGTACTACAATAAATAAGATTTGCTTAAGAACTGAGAATCTACTGGAAAAGCTTCTACATGGTGATGGTTTAAGCTGGCTATTTAGCTGCACTATACTTAGCTTAGAACAGAACAGGCTGCTTCTGCTGTACATATCAGCAAATACTTGTGAACTCCTGCAGGTATTTCAGAAAAGGCTCTATATATTGGCAGATCATTTTCTAAAATTCCACCAGAATTGAGTATGTGTTTTGACCTCAACATCTCAATTCTAATCTCTACATTCTATGTAAAATGGGACTCATGAGTTTCTTCGGCCATTGTACTATGGGGTACCACAGGGATCCACATTGTCACCTGTTTTATTTGATATGTACCTCAAGCTTCTAGCTGACCAGTTTCAGTTGGTTAACACAGAATTCTTTATTGATACTGAATCAGAGTTGGTGAAAACCTTTTGGTTTAAACAATATACAGGGTATTACCATAATCTGGTGTTGATTTTTTTTTGTTACATTTGTACCCTGTGCTTTCCCACTCATGGCAGGCTCAATGTAGCTTACATATTGTATACAGGTACTTATTTGTACGTGGGGCAACGGAGGGTTAAGTGACTTGCCCAGAGTCACAAGGAGCTGCCTGTGCCTGAAGAGGGAATTGAACTCAGTTCCTCAGTTCCCCAGGACCAGAATCCACCACCCTAACCAGTAGGCCATTCCTCCACTCCACAGCATGAACCACTATGATAAGATTTATCTTTTTAATGTATGGAGAGAGATTTTGTAGTTGCTGTAGAAACAGATTTTAAAGGTTGTTTGAATTTGCGGGTTCAAAGTAAGTGATGAGTTTAACAGTATTCTAAAATTCCTGACCTGTGATTTTAGGGGCCATTCATACTTCCAAAATGGTATTTTGAAGTCAAGTACTTGTTCACTTGTGTTTGGAACCCAAAGAATGTTTTATTTGGGTTCTGGCAAAGATTGTTTATTTTTGCCCATTCCTAAGTTGCTGTTCAATAGGCAGTCAATGTACTCAAAGCCATGGGTAGATCTGGCTCAATGGGTATGAGTAGTTGTACATCATCAGCACAGATATAGAATTTTGTTTCCATCAACTGAAGCAGCTCAGGTAAAGGCTTGAGGTAATTATTACATGAAATAAGTGACAGTATGGATCCCTGAGATACCCTGCAGTTCATTGACCAAGAGGATGTAAGGCTGAGGTCATGGAAAGAGTGCCTCAGAGCAGAGGTACCAGACATCTCAGATACTGGTTCACTAAAAGACTATAATAGGGGCTCATTTTCAAAGCACTTAGACTTACAAACTTCCATAGGTTATTATGGAACTTTGTAAGTCTAAGTGCTTTGAAAATACACTATGTATTTCAGCCAGTGGCGTAGCCAGACAGCCAATTTTGGGTGGGCCTGAGCACAATGTGGGTGGGCACAAAATTTTCTCTCTCCCCCCCCTCCCAGCCAAGCATCTGTTCCCTCTTTCTACCCTCCTCGCCCTCATAGCCTATTTCCCTATACCTTTTACCTCCCACCACCAGCATCTTCCTGTTCCCTCTCCCTTCCCCCATTGTCCAGCATTTTCCCTTTCTCTTCCCTACCATCCATTGTCTATCTTCTCTTCCTGGATCCATCGTCCCTCTTTCTCCCCTCCCCCACTTGTGCATCTCTCCTTTCCTCTCCTCTTCTCCACCTTCTTCATGTCCAACTTTTCTCCCGCTCCCTGCCTTGAGCCCCTGATTTAACATCTCTCTCCCCCTCCCACCATCTCTCCATCCTTCCTTCCTTTCTCTCACCTCAATGCCATGTTCAACATTTCCCTTGTCATCTCTCCCTCCCTTCCACTTTCATGTCCAACACATTTTTTTCTCTCATGCCCTTTCCCTCCCTCTCCCCATCGCACCCATATCCAACCATTCTCCCTCTCTTTTCCCTTGCAGCATCTCTCCGTCCCTCCCCCTATCTGTCTCACTCCCTCATCCCAACAGTGCTCCTGTCTCTCCCTGACTCCCCCCCCCACCAGCACACACACACACACACACAACAAACCTACCACCCGCCAACATGCTGCAGGTTTTTTCCCCCTCCCTTTCCCCAGACACCACTCACTGACATGCATGCTGCAGGCCTTCTTTCCCTCGGGCCCTACCTCCCCTTCGGGCAGCGCCGCAGTCTACCTGTACAGGAAATTTGCACGGCACCGGGTCGCCCTGCCGCTACGTTGCTGCCCTCCGCTCCAGTCATCATCTTTCTGGCACAGAGTTCTTCTGCTGCTTATCTGCAGCGGATCCGAGCGCTGCCAGGGCTGTATGCTGCTGCGACTGCTTCCTCTGCGCTGGTCCCGCCTTCCGCCTCTTCAAGAAGGCGGGGCCAGCGCAGAGGAAGCAGTCGCAGCAGCATACAGCCCTGGCAGTGCGCGGATCCGCTGCAGATAAGCAGCAGAAGAACTCTGTGCCAGAATGATGATGACTGGAGCGGAGGGCAGCAGCGTAGCGGCAGGATGACCCGGTGCCGTGCAGCTTTCCTGTACAGGTAGACTGCGGCGCTGCCCGAAGGGGAGGGAGGGCCCGAGGGAAAGAAGGCCTGCAGCATGCACCGTTGCTGGGTGGGCCTGAGGCCAAAGTGGGTGGGCCCTGGCCCACCCAGGCCCACCCGTGGCTACGCCCCTGATTTCAGCATGTACCCACTGAAAGGTCCATGTTCCTTCACTTTCCTATAATGCAAATCATGGCTTTGTATGTATGTATGTTGAGCAAACATGCATACAAGGCAAGTGCATCATGCAAACTCTACTATCTGTCCAGTTGCAGTGTTTCATAGAAATGTTGATGTTATCTGAGTTCCATACCCTGTTCTGCTTCTTGAACCGTTTTTGTTTCTTCCATAGATTTTGTGAAAATAAATAGTGTGATGAGTACATCCCCCAAGGAGATCTCAGGATGTAGGAAAAGGACTCCTGGCTGTAATAAACAGAGGTATATACCTTGTAGGGTATGCCTAACTCCGAGGCTTTTACTTCATGTCTCTGATTAACATAATGCAAAACACCAGAGTAAAGTTCAATCCACAATGATTGACAAAAAAACAGACAGATTCAGAGCTACATGTTCACCATTACTAACTATAAGTTCTGGTTTTCAACACAAAAAGTGTCAGATAAAGTAGATCTGAAATTCTATGTAAATTTATTTATTTATTTTTTATTTATTAGGATTTATTTACTGCCTTTTTGAAGGAATTCACTCAAGGCGGTGTACAGTAAGAATATATCAAACATGAATAATAGGCAATTACAGCAGTAAAAATATTCAAATAACAATACAAAGTATGGCTTGGAGGGAATAATCGAAAGGGATGCCCAAATTTTTCTGAGGACGTCCCCTTAGGATGTCCCCGTGAAGGAGCAGGGAAACCCGTATTATCGAAACAAGATGGACGTCCATCTTTCGTTTCGATAATACGGTCGGGATGCCCAAATCTGGAAATTTAGGTCGACCTTAGAGATGGCCGTCCTTAGACTTGGTCGTTTCTGATTTTCGGTGATAATGGAAATTGAGGACGCCCATCTCAGAAATGACAAAATCCAAGCTCTTCGGTTGTGGGAGGAGCCAGCATTCATAGTGCACTGGTCCCCCTCACATGCCAGGACACCAACCGGGCACCCTAAGGGGCACTGCAGTGGACTTCTGAAATTGCTTCCAGGTGCATAGTTCACTGACTGTGTGCTGAGCCCCCAAAAACCCACTACCCACAACTGTACAAGACTACCATAGCCCTAATGGGTGAAGGGGGCACCTAGATGTGGGTACAGTGGGTTTGTGGTGGGTTTTGGGGGGCTCGCTGTTTCCTCCACAAACGTAACAGGTGGGGGGATGGGGCTGGGTCCACCTGTCTGAAGGGCACTTCACCCACTAAAACTGCTCCAGGGACCTACTACTACTACTTATCATTTCTATAGCGCTACCGGATGTATGCAGCGCTTCACACTTGAACATGGAGAGACAGTCCCTGCTTGATAGAGCTTACAATCTAATTATGACAGACAGACAGACAGGACAAGTAAGGGATAAGGTTTAGGACAGACAGGACATATCAAGGATAGGGGACAGTTGAAGGGTTAGGTTTAGGTTTAGGAGTTAAAAGCAGTATCGAAGAGGTGGGTTTTTAGCTTAGATTTGAAGATGGCTAGAGATGAGGCTTGGCGTACTGGCTCAGGAAGTTTATTCCAGGCATACGGTGCAGCAAGGTAGAAGGAACGGAGTCTGGAGTTAGCGGTGGAGGAGAAGGGTGCAGATAAGAGAGATTTGTCCAGTGAGCGGAGTTCCCGGGGAGGAGTGTAGGGAGAGATGAGAGTGGAGAGGTACTGAGGAGCTGCAGAGTGAATGCATTTGTAAGTCAGTAAGAGGAGTTTGAACTGAATGCGGAAATGGATAGGGAACTGAATGCGGAAATGGATAGGGAGCCAATTAAGTGACTTGAGGAGAGGGCTAATATCAGCATAACGACACTGGCAGAATATTAGTCATGCAGCAGAATTTTGAACAGATTGAAGAGGAGAGAGATGGCTCAGTGGGAGACCTATGAGAAGCAAGTTGCAGTAGTCTAAGCGGGAGGTGATACGAGTGTGGATGAGGGTTCAGGTTGCATACTCAGAGAGGAAAGGGCAAATTTTGGTGATGTTATAGAGGAAGAAACGACAGGTTTTAGCATGTTGAATATGTGAAGCAAAGGAGAGGGAGGAGTCGAAGATGACCCCAAGGTTATGTGCTGATGAGACGGGAAGGATGAGTGTATTATCCACAGAAATAGAGAAAGGGGGGAGAGGAGAGGAAAGATAAGAAGCTCAGTCTTGGTCATGTTTAGCTTCAGATGGTGGTGAAACATCTAGGCAGCAATGTCAGACAGGCATGCTGAAACTTTGGCCTGGATGCCTGCTGATATTTCTGGTGCAGAGAGGTAGATCTGGGAGTCGTCGGCAGTGGCGTAGGAAGGGGGGGGTGGTGGGGCGGTCTGCCCCGGGTGCACGCCGCTGGGGGGTGTCGGCTCGCTGGTTCCCTGCTCTTTCTGCCCCGGAACAGGTTACTTCCTGTTCCGGGGCAGAGAGAGCAGGGAAGCAGCAGAGCTGACGCAGCTCCCAGTGACGTGCACTGGGGGCGGATCAGCCCTCCCGCCTGCCCCCCGCTGCAAGGTAAGGGTGCGTTTCAGGGGGGGAGGGTGCATTTCGGGGGGGTGCACTTCAGAGGGGGGGTGCCGTGCTGCACCCGCGGGGGTGCACAGTGGCGACCCACCCCAGGTGTCAGGCACCCTCGCTACGGCACTGGTCATCGGCGTAAAGATGATACTGAAAACCAAGGGATGAGATCAGAGTGCCAAGCGAAGAAGTATAGATGGAGAAGAGTAGCGGTCCCAGGACAGATCCCTGAGGTACACCATCTGACAGCAGGATAGAAGAGGAGGAGGATCCACCAGAGTATACGCTAAAAGTACATTTGGAGAGATAAGAAGAAAACCAAGAAAGAACAGAGCCTTGAAAACCAAGTGAGGATAGCATATCGAGGAGTAAGCTGTGATCAACTGTGTCAAAAGCAGCAGATAGATCAAGAAGGATGAGGATAGAATAAAGCCCTTTGGATCTGGCCTGGAGCGGGTCGTTGGAGACTTTAGTAAGCGCTGTTTTGGTTGAATGACTGGGGCGAAAGCCAGATTGAAGTGGATCAAGAATTGCTTTAGATGATAGGAAGTCGAGGCAACGATGATGAACAGCACGTTCAAGCATCTTGGATAGGAAAGGGAGGAGGGAGATGGGGCAATAGTTGGAGGGACAAGTAGGGTCCAATGAGGGTTTCTTTAGGAGTGGTGTTACTACGGCATGTTTGAAGGCATCAGGAGCAGTCGCAGTGGAAAGTGAAAGATTGAGGATATGACAGATGAAAGGGATGACAGTGGGTGAGTTAGTGTTGAGTAGATGAGTGGGAATAGGGTCAGAGGAGCAGGTGGTTAGTTTTGAGGAGGAGAGAAGGAGTGTAGTTTCGTCTTCAGTGATTTCAGGAAAGGAAGAAAAGGAGGCGGGGGCTGGGGGGTTGAGAAAATGGACTAAGGGAGGGAGAGGTGGGGGTGAACTAGTTGAGAATTCAAGTTTACTCTTGTGGACCTTATCGTGGAAGTACTCAGCTAGAGTCTTGGGAGAAAGTGAGGGGGGAGTTGGAGGAGAAGGCACTTTGAGGAGAGAGTTGAAAGTGGCGAAGAGGCGTCGAGGGTTTGAGCCAAGAGAGTTTGTCAACTGGATGTAATAGTCCTGTTTGGCGAGGAAAAGAGCAGACTGGAAGGAGGTCAGCAAGAATTTGAAATGTATGAAGTCAGCATGGGCACGAGACTTCATCCAGAGGCGTTCGGCAGAGTGGGCACAGGAACGTAAGTAGCGGATTGTAGAGGGCAGGCTGGGGTTTGGTACGTTTTACGGAACGAGGCATGGGAGGAGTGAGAGTGTCCAACGCAGAGGAGAGAATAGTGTTATAGGCTGAGACAGCCTCATTGGCGGACTTGGATACCATAGCGGTAGAGAAGAGATTTGAGACGTTGGAGGATAGCATCAAAGGGTCGATAGCCTGAAGATTCCTAAATGTGTTGCTTAGGATTGGATGTGCCTGGGGAGGAGGGTGTTTAAGTGTGAAAGTTATCAGATGATGGTCGGAGAGGGGAAGCGGTGAGGCGCAGGAATGGGAGAGTGAGCAGTTAGAGGAGAGGATAAGATCGAGACAGTGGCCATTCTGGTGAGTCGGGGCAGTGGAGCACAGTTGGAGATTGAAGGAAGATGTTAAAGGAAGAAACTGAGAAGTATGAGAGTCAGAGGAATCATTAGCATGAATGTTAAAATCTCCTAGAATGAGAGAAGGAAGGTGAAAGGAAGAAGGAAAGCCAGGCATCAAAGTCAGTGAGAAAGGAAGAGAGGGATTTATCAGGGGGCGATAAATGACTGCTACTCGGAGAAGTAGAGGAGCGAATAAGCGGATGGAATGGACTTCGAAGGAAGAAAAGCAGTGTGATTGAGGTGGGAGGAGAAGTTGAAATCTACAAGAGGGCGAAAGTAGTAGCCCGACACCACCTCCACGGCCCACCGGGCGAGGAGTATGGGAGAAAAGATAGCCTCCATGGCATAGAGCCGCGACTGAAGCAGAGTCTTCAGGGTGAAGCCAGGTTTCAGTTAGGGCAAGTAGATGGAGGGTGCGAGAGATAAAGAGATCGTGGATATAGTGGAGTTTGTTGCAGATAGAGCGGGCTTTCCACAAAGCACAGGAGAAGGGCAGGAAAGAAGGGGGGGAGAGAGGAACAGAGAGTAGATTGGAGCTATCATGGTGTGGCCTGCGTAGGTAGGGTGAGAGCTGATGTGGGGGACCGGGATTGAGATTGATATCCCCAGCGGAAAGCAGGAGAAGGAGCAAGAGAGTACGGAGAAGAGTAGGAGAGGTGTGACGACGGCGACGAAGGTGAGATGTACTCAGGTAGAAAGTAGAGGAATGAATGGACGGAAGGAAATGATGAAAACTGCAAACTGCTGTGATGAACCTAAGTTTGACATTTGAGGCTAGCATAGAGGTTGGCAAAAAATATTTTTAAAGAATTTTTTTTGAGGGTGGGAGGGGGTTAGTGACCACTGGGGGAGTAAGGGGAGGTCATCCACGATTCCCTCCGGTGGTCATCTGGTCAGTTCGGGCACCTTTTCATGGCTTGGTCGTAACAAAAAAAAGGACCAAGTAAAGCCGTCCAAGTGCTCATCAGGACGCCCTTCTTTTTTCGATTATAGGTCTAGTATGCCCATATGTTAGGCACACCCAAGTCCCGCCTTTGCTACGCCTCTGACACGCCCCAGGGAACTTTGGTCATCCCCGCAACGGAAAGCAGTTGGGGATGCCGAAAATCAGCTTTCGATTATGCCGATTTGGGCGACCCTGTGAGAAGGACGCCCATTTTGCGATTTGTGTCGAAAGATGGGCATCCTTCTCTTTCGAAAATAAGCCTGATAGTATACTACTTACAATGTCAACACAATATGTAATAGAACATTATAACTGATAGTGAATGGTAAAGCAAAGATGGAACATATAGGTTAAAAGTCTCCCATCTGTCTCTGTCAGGAGGGGGCAAGTTTGTGCAACCCTGGTTGACTTGTTGGGGACTGGAACCTCAAAGCTCGACTTAATGGTGATTTCCAAACCAAAACCCTTAAAAGCAGTCTTTCCCAGCTACAATCCCTAAGAAGCTCACCTCCATGCAATTAAAAAAAAATCTTCTTTGCCTAGGAACAGGTTATCTGAATATATATTCAGGTTTCAGCAGTGCCTCAGTGTATCAGAAAAGACTGGCTGGCTTCCAAATGATTGCAGCCAGCCTAGGATAGTAAAAAGCAGCAAACAAATGTTAATATCCACTACCTCCTATGGCTGTTTAACACAGAGAAAAAAAATATAAAAAAGAGAGACAGATTCACCTGGTTTCATTGCGTTGGGGAATAGTCATTTTTAGCAATGTGCCCATTGTCCCAGTTCCTTCCCTTTGCTCCTTTCTTTGAGCTGTACAAAAATAATGAGTCAATCCAGGCTCATCAGTTTTGTCTTTTAGTCTTTAGCCCAGAGTTCCTGTAAGACTGGCTCAGGAGAGAAGGGCTGCACCTACTTCCTTCCCAACTATATCCAGAAAGGAGATCATAAGGACTCTAGGGAAATGAAGGGTCTCCCCCAGTGGTGTGCTGGAGTCGGCTCGCAAGAGCCAGTTGTTAATTTTTGTGACATTTTGTGAGCCAGTTGTTGAGGCAGGGCAAGCTGGTTTGCCTTTCCTCCTCCCCCCGAGCTGCAGGGTCCCAACACATGCCTGAAGGCAGCCACCTTGGTGGTCTAGTGGATTCTTTGGGGCAGGAAAGATCCCCAGTCTTTCCTGCTCGCTGCCGGTGCTGACCTTCCCACTGCTGCATCGCTCTTTAAAAATGGCTGCCAAGACTTCAAGCGGTGGCCTCGCGAGACTGGGCTGGCTATACCCGAGGAAAGAGCCTATTGTTAAAAATTTACCAGCACACTACTGGTCTCCCCCCTCCTTTGCCCTGATTGTCAGTCGTGGATTAAGCAAGAAACTGAGCTTCATACAGTTTTATGATCCTACTGGCGTCCTCCCCTCTCCCAGCTCTTAAAAGGCAAGATTCCATTAGGTGTCCTGAATAGGTTCAGTGGGGATTTACTACTACTACTAAAAGTCATTTCTATAGCGCTATCAGTCGTATGCAGCGCTTCACAATTGAACATAAAGAAAAGAGAGTCCCTGCTCAAAAGAGTTTACAATCTAAATCAGGACAGACAGACAGGACCAATAAGGGATAAGGGTAGGACAGACAGAAGGACACATAGGGAAAGGGACTATTGAAGAGAGGAAGACAAGATAAAGGTTACGAGTAAGTGACAAGTTAGGAGTCAAAAGCAGCATCAAACAGGTAGGCCTTTAGCCCAGATTTGAAGATGGCCAGGGATGGAGCTAGACGTAAAGGCTCAGGAAGCCTATTCCAGGCATAAGGTGCGGCGAGATAAAAGGAATGGAGTCTGGAGTTAACGATGGAGGAGAAGGGTGCAACTAGGAGAGATTTGCCTAGTGAACGGAGTTCCTGGATTTTCCCTCCCACCCACAGATTCAATCCCCTAATCTCTCCTCCCCCCCCCCCCCCAACCCAAGCCTCTGGCATTTTTTTCAGGTATGAAAAAAAAACCCACTTCTCTGCAATGTGGGGTTTTATTCTTGTTCTTGGCTCAGCTGCCCTTATGCTCCAACACCTTATTATCACAATATCATTTGAGAGTCAGCAGTGAAAATCAAACACACTAGGTAACATAAAAGTTTTCTTTAAGAGTTAAAGTTCAACTGCTTCTGTTTAATTCCTCTTGTATTATATCTGTGCTAATTGTCACTGTTAGATCTGAGAAAAGCCAAAAATAATATTATTTGACATGGACTCTCAGAGGTGATGTTCAATGATGTATGATTTTCTTCCATTAATAGACAACATCACACCCTGTGCAGACAACTACAGCAAAGGTTTGCTTGATGTATCCTAAAATAGTCCCACATTCAGGAACTTCTGGAAGTATGCAACAGTGATGGTTTCTAGGCTATCTCTTCACTCTTCTGCTTTGTCTCTGTAACCTTCTAACTTTTGCACACCCCGTTGTGAAAGGTCTGTGTGTTTCTTCAGGGTATAACATATTATTGTCTACTATAGGTAGATGGTTTAAAAATGCAAAACATTACTTACTGAAATTTCTGGATGGACAGTTCTTGTGGGTTCAAATGCAAAGTACATAATAATACAAATCCATTTTCTTCACACAAAGTACATTAATTACAAATCTTCCATAGCAGTGAGTTTATTTTTCATAAATCATAAATGTAGTACAATTAATCATTTTAATGATGGCAGGTATATGGAAAAACTCAATATTCAACTACTATTTGCCAGGTGGTGATCCAGATCTTTGGGGGGTGAACTGACCCTTTAGTGAATATCTGTGACAATTCTTCAGCTGTAGTCTCATGAGTCTTGAAGTATTGGAAGTAAACTATAGATAGAGAAGGCCATGGAATAGATTTGCAGAAACAGTTTAACCTGAAATTGAAACAGATGCTTCAACAGAGACAAAGCAGGGACACTTTCATTTCTCAATTTCCTTAATAAATAGCGTGAGATAATGTGCAATCCAGTTACTTGTGTTATCTTCTCCTTCCCTCACTTTACAGCAAGGACAACTTAACAATCTACAAGACACAAAGTTAAAACGATTTTACTCCCTTTCTGTTCTTGTCCCATTCTTGAGAAAAACGGTGGTTAATTCCATATTTTGCATGTACCTTTAGACTTGTATTGACTAATCTTATCTGTTTTCTGTCAGCTAGAAAAATGGGTAGATTTGCAAGAAACACAGTGAGTCGTTGTTCTTTGCTAACTTTTTTGAAAAAAAAATATTTTTGTTTCTCCTTTTCATTTTTATAGTGCATAAAGGATACTGCTGTTCAGTGGTACAGGCTATGACAAATCTGAAAATGTGATGGCACGTCTTATTTGACATTATCATATTATTCCATTTCAAGAAAAGAGAACCATGCTTTCAGAGAGCAAATGAGCTGAGACAGACAATTCTACTGGGTGTTTTAATGGCTACCTGCCATTCCCTGAATGGCATGATAATAAAAAAAGATAAAGCAAGGACCGCATGACTGAAAGCGCATTACTCACTATCACCGAAAGTAAATAGATCAACTAAGAGCCATTTGATGGAAAATACAGAGATATGATGATAGGTAAATAGAGGATCATTCTATATTATAAAGTATGTGATGTATTACATGGTAGAAAATAAACAGTATGACTTTTTGGATTGGATTTATTATTTTTAATCCACTTTTGTCTAAGGCGGCTTATAAAAATATGCATATAAAATCATGTAAACACATACATAAAATCTTGTAAATACACAATAACATAATATAAAATTATACCAAACAATAACACCCAAGCCCTTTAGGTGATCCAAAGAAGTAGTATCAGCAAATGCATAATATGCCAGGCCAAACATATCAGAAAGTAACATCCAGACCCTTTAAGTACTCAAAAAGGAAGCATAATCAGATGTATAATATGCCAGGCATAACAAATGACTTTTCAGTTGGCTTTTAAATGTCAGTGCATGTCGTTCATTTTTTAGATATCTTGGCGATTCAGTCCATATTTTTGGTCTGGCTAAAGAGAAAGTTCCTCTTCTGATTATGTCCAAACACACATGATTCAAAACAGGCAATACAAAATCACAAGACAGCAGTGATCGCAATTGGCATGTTGGAATGTACTTGTGCACTGCGTGTGTCAAATATGAAGAGAATTTCTGATGCAAAACATTATACAGTATCAAAAGTAGCTTTGATTTTACACAATAAGTAATTGGCAACCACTTCAAGCTTTTTAAATATACATTGATACGATCAAACTTTGACAAACTAAACAGCAAATGCACTGCTGAATTTTGAACCATTTGTAATGACTTAATACTGGTGGCAAATAAGCCCAAATAAGATATATTACAGTAATCAATGATTCTCATAACAATAGTTTCAACAACTTGAATAGATCCATTTTTGGTAGAAGTCTCTGTAATTTACTAAGTAAATGAAGTCTAAAATAAGAACTACGAACCAGTTGTTGACTTTGAGATTTGAATATAAATTGCAAGTCAAATAACAACCCTAAACATCACACCTGTGTCCTTACCTTTACAAGAACTCTGGACAATAACACAGATACAGGACAAGTGGAGGTTGAATTTCCACAGACCTACAACAGTCCTGCCTTACTTACATTATGATTCAAACAATTCTTTGACAGCCACCCAAACAAATATAGCCCACAATTTACATACTACTTCTGAAACAGAATCTGTTGTTGAGTAAAAATAATTGTATGTCATCAGTGTATATGCAATAGGATACCTGTAAAGATCTTAACAACTGATATAGTGGGGCCAAATATATATTAAATAATATGGCAGATATGGCCAAACCCTGTGATACCCCTGTCTGCAGAGGCCGAAGCATCAAAGTGGCATCCCTGAGACACACCACCTATTGTCTTTCACTCAAAATAGATTTAAACCATGCCAGAACAGTACCCTATATCCCACATGCATTTAGATAGTTCAGCATAATATTATGGTCCAGAATGTCAAATGCTGAATAGAGATCTAAAAAGGCAAAGATATAATTTAGTCACTGATCAAGACCTAATCTCACTTCATCACAGTAACATAGAGACGTCCAAGTTGCGATTTGGACGTCCTTACGATACATCCAAATCCAGGGGCAGGAAAACCTGTATTTTCGAAAAAAGATAGACGTACATCTTTTGTTTTGAAAATACCGTCAGAGACATCAAAATCCTTAAATTTGGACATCCCAAGATTTGGACATCCCTAGACATGGACGTTTCTGACTTTCGGCGATTTTTTAAACCAAAGATGTCCATGTCAAAAACGTCCAAATGCAAGTCATTTGGATGTGGGAGGAACCAGCATTTGGAGTGCACTGGTCCCCCTGACATGCCAGGACACCAACCGGGCACCCTAGGGGGCACTGCAGTGGACTTCAAAAATTGCTCCCAGGTGCATACCTCCCTTATCTTGTGTGCTAAGCCCCCCAAATCCCCCCCAAAACCCACTACCCCAAACTGTACAACACTACCATAGCCCTAAGGCGTGAAGGGGGCACCTACATGTGGGTACAATGGGTTTTGGGGGGTTGGAGGGTTCCCATTTACCACCACAAGTGGAACAGGTCAGGGGGATGGGCCTGGGTCCACCTGCCTGAAGTGTACTGTACCCACTAAAAACTGCTCCAGGGACCTGCATACTGCTATCATGGAGCTGGGTATGACATTTCAGGCTGGCATAGAGGCTGGCAAAAAAATGATTTTTAATTTATTTTTGGGTGGGAGGGGGTTATTGACCACTGGGGGAGTAAGGGGAGGTCATCCCTGATTCCCTCCGGTCGTCATCTGCTCAGTTGGGACATTTTTTAGAGGCTTTTTCCTAAAAATAAATGGACCAAGTGAAGCCGGCGATGTGCTCGTCAGAGCTGGTCTTCTTTTTTCCATTATCGGCCAAAGCCGGCCATCTCACAACCACGCCCCCGTCCCGCCTTCCGTATCCTGTGGAAGCAGCCCCTTTAAGTTTGGCTGGCTTTGCAATGGAAAGAAGTTGGAGCCAGCCAAAATCGGCTTTCGATTATACCAATTTGGCCGGGTTCAGGAGATGGCCGGCCATCTCCCGATTTGTGTCGGAAGATGGCCGGCAATCTCCTTCGAAAATAAGCAGGATAGTAACATAATACATGACGGCAAAGAAAGACCTGTATGGTCCATCCAGTCTGCCCAACAAGATAAACTCATATGTGCTACTTTATACAGTATGTATTCCTGACCTTGATTTGTATCTGTCATTTTCAGGGCATAGACCATAGAAGTCTGCCCAGCACTAGCCCTGCCTCCCAACCACTGGCGCTGCCAGCCAATCTCTGCTAAGCTTCTGATGATCCTTTCCTTCTGAACAGGATTCTTATGTTTATCCCACACATTTTTGAATTCCGTTACCGTTTTCATCTCCACCACCTCTCGCGGTAGGGCATTCCAAGAATCCACCACTCTCTCCGTGAAAAAATACTTCCTGACATTTTTCTTGACTCTGCCCCCCTTCAACCTCATTTTATGTCCTCTAGTTCTACCGCCTTCCCATTTCCGGAAAAGGTTTGTTTGTGGATTAATACCTTTCAAATATTTGAACGTCTATATCATGTCACCCCTGTTTCTCCTTTCCTCCAGGGTATACATGTTCAGGCCAGCAAGTCTCTCCTCATACTTCTTGTAACGCAAATCCCATACCCTTTTTGTAACTTTTCTTTGCACTGCTTCAATTTTTTTTACATCCTTAGCAAGATACTGTCTTCAAAACTGAACACAATACTCAAGGTGGGGCCTTACCAACGACTTGTACCTCCTTTCTTCTGCTGGTCACACCTCTCTCTATATAGCCTAGCAACCTTCTGGCTACGGTCACCGCCTTGTCACACTGTTTGTCACCTTCAGATCCTCAGATACTATCACCCCAAGATCCCTCTCCCTGTCTGTACATATCAGACTCTCACCGCCTAACACATACATCTCCCGTGGATTTCTACTCCCTAAGTGCATCACTTTGCATTTCTTTGCATTGAATTTTAATTGCCAAACATTAGACCATTCTTCTAGCTTCTGCAAATCTTTTTTCATGTTTTCCACTCCCTCCGGGGTGTCCACTCTGTTATAAATCTTGGTGTCATCCACAAAAAGGCAAACTTTACCTTCTAACCCTTCAGCAATGTCACTCACAAATATATTGAACGCAATCAGCCCCAGCACCGATCCCTGAGGCACTGCACTACTCACCTTTCCCTCATCCGAGTGAATTCCATTAACCACCACCCTCTGGCGTCTATCCTTCAACCAGCTCTCAATGCAGTTCACCATGTTAGGTCCTATTTTCAGCCTGTCAAGTTTATTCAAGATCCCCCTGTGGGGAACCATGTCAAAAGCTTTGTTGAAATCTAAGTAGATTACATCTATAGCATGTTCCTGATTCAATTCTCTGGTCATCCAGTCAAGGAATTCAATGAGATTTGTTTGACACGATTTACCTTTGGTAAAACCATGTTGTCTCAGATGTTGCAACTTATTGGCTTCCAGGAAATTCACTATCCTTTCCTTCAGCATCGCTTCCATTACTTTTCCAATAACCGAAGTGAGGCTTGCCGACCTATAGTTTCCAGCTTCTTCCCTATCACCACTTTTGTGAAGAGGGACCACATCCGCTGTTCTCCAATCCCACGGAACCTCTCCCGTCTCCAAGGATTTATTAAACATATCTTTAAGACGACCCGCCAGAACCTCTCTGAGCTTTCTCAATATCCTGGGGTGGATCCCGTCCGGTCCCATGGCTTTGTCCACCTTTAGATTTTCAAGTTGTTCTTACGCTTCCGTGAATGAAGCTATATCCAATCCATTCTCATATGTACTTTTGCCAGTCAATCGTGGTCCTTCTCCAAGATTTTCTTCAGTGAAAACAGAAGTATTTGTTTAGCAAATTTGCTTTGTCTTCATTATTATCCACATAGCGGTTCACAACATCTTTCAGTCTCACAATTCCATTTTTAGTCTTCTTCCTTTCACTAATATACCTGAAGAAATTTTTGTCACCCCTCCTTACATTTCTAGCCATTTGTTCTTCCGCTTGCGCTTTCACCAGCGCTTGCACTTTCGTATCTCTCTCTCTTGGCTTCTTTCAGCTTCATCCGATATTCCTATCTGTGTTTCTCTTCTTGAGTTTTTCTGTATTTCATGAACACCAACTCTTTAGCCTTTATTTTCTCTGCCACTTGCTTGGAAAACCATATCAGTTACCTTTTTCTCTTGCTTTTATTTACTCTCCTTACATAAAGGTTTGTGGCCATACTTATAGCTTCTTTCAGCCTAGACCACTACCCTTCCACTTCTCGTATGTCCTCCCAGCCCAACAGCTCCTTCCTCAGGTATTCTGCCAGAAGTAAAAACTATGTTCGACCATCTAAACGTCCGGAAAGCACTAAAGACGGAACTGTTCAGAAGAGCATACCCCACCAACCCAACATAAAAAACCTGGACACTTGCGACACAATGTAACCAAAGACCACAATGAACACTACTTATACCTCATTCCACCACATTATCACTTTGTATTCATTCATACCATGTGTTTATTCAGACCAGAATCGGATAATGCCACTAACGGTAATATGTAATCCATATTGAGCCTGCAAATGGGTGGGAAAATGTGGGATACAAAAGCAACAAATAATAATAATAATAATTTTACTAAAGTCAACATGCTTGAAATCGAGGACTTTGAGTTTTGTGTGACTGCCCTCCACTTCAGCTGTTATATCAAACCAAACTGTTTGATGGTCACTGCTGCCTAGGTGAGCACCCACTCAGACATTTGACACAGTATCCCCATTTGTGAGCACTAGATCCAGCGTTTCACCCACCCTTGTGGGTTCTCTCACCATTTGTCTGAGCAGAGCACTTTGAAAAGCATCCATGATCTCTCTACTTCTTTCCGATTCCGCAGATGGAACTTTCCAATCTACATCTGGCAGATTGAAATCTCCCAGCAATAGCACCTCACAACTTTTGGATATCTGTAATCAGATCTTTATCTAGATCCTCTGATTGTGTCAGAGGTCTGTAGACAACACTCATGTGGACTGAGGTTCTATCATCTCTTTTTAAGGTGATCCATATCGCTTCTTCCTTTCCCCAGGCCCCTGTCATTTCAGTCGCAATATCATTTCTCACATACAGAGCTACTCCTCCACTTGTATGACCATCTCTATCCTACCTAAATAGATTATAGCCTGGTACGTTTGCATGGGAATCATATGTCTCCATGATTGCTACATCAAAGTCTGCCTCTAACATCAGGGCTTGCAGGTGATGAACTTTGTTGCTTAGACTGAGAGCATTTGTGGTCATTGCTTTTCATCTACATTTCAGTGGCATTTTTGTCTTCTGTTTAGTTTTTCGTTTAGTCTCACTTCCTGCTGTGTTGGTAAGAAGTGATTTGCTTAGATTGCTGTTTTCATTGTTTTCTTTTCTACTGTCACATCTTGTCTTTAGATTTAGCTGGGGGTGACCACTTGAAGAGACCTGCTTCCATATGCCACCCCCACCTTCTACTAGTTTAAATGTCTAGAAATATATTGTCTAAATTTCTCCCCAATGATTATTTTTCTTGCCACAGTGAGATGCAGCCCATCGTTACAATACAGTCTTTTGTTTTTCCATGTATTGCCCCATCCTCCTATGCACCTAAATCTTTCTTGATGACACCAGGCTTTAAGCCAGCTATTGAAATTTTCAGTACATCATAATCTTTTCTCTCCCTTTCCAAAGGTAGGTAGTAATCAGTCATAGTGGCAACAAGTAGTTCAGTGCATTGTGCTCTCCTGAACCTATATTGATGCTCCAAGATTAAATTTTGTGACAGAAAATCATCCAGCTGTTCATAAACAGCCTGCTCTAATACTTTGGCAAGAAATGGCAGTGACAAAATCAGAGGATTGTTTGCTAATATATTGCATCCTATCTTCTTATCCTTCAACACTGACCGCACTGTAGCTATCTTCAATTCCTTAGGACCAAGTGATTTGACAGCCATCAACTCTGGAGTAGCCTATACAGTCTAGAATGAACTCCCCAAAACATTTAGGGCCTCTTTTACTAAGCCGCATAAGCGTCTACGTGCGCCCAACACGCGCCAAAATGGACTTTTCACCTGACTACCGCGTGGCTCTTGCGGTAATTTCATTTTTGGTGCGTGTCCACTACACGCATCTGAAAAATACTTTTTATTTTTTGGCACACATAGCAAATGCACGCCAAGTGACATCTGATGCGTGTAGGTCATTACTGCGCAAATTCTTTACCGCTAGGTCTATGGCTGGCGGTAAGGTCTGAGATCCAAAATGGATGCACGGCAATTTTGATTTTGCCGCATGTCCATTTTCAAGGAAGAAACAAAGAGACCTTTTTTACAGGCATGATGAAAAAATAATTCTGCACGTGACCATAATCCGCACCTATACTACCACAGGCCACTTTTGTTTGACCGCGGCTTAGTAAAAGGAACCCTTAATGCACTAATATCTGTAATTTGGGAAGCAGGCAAAAGCTTGGCTCTTCTCCCAAGCCTTTAATGGAAGAAGGAAGTAACTAGCTAGTCTCACACACACAAGGACTAACACAGGCTACACATATTGTAGCAGGACTTGCTTATCCATTTTTATTCTAGCTGAGATCATTTTCATGAATATTTTCTGACTCCACGTGTAATTTTTTTTCTTCAGTTAGTCACCCTTATTTCTATCAAACTCCTGTTACTCTGTTTTTTATGTCTATATGTTTCACCTCTGCTTACACCCTCTGCTATCTAATAAGATGTTTTAATGTGCATTGTGTTGACATTGTAAGTAGCATACTATCAAAATATGCTAAAGAGCAAAAACCTAGAAACTAAAACAGAAATTGTTCTAACAAATGGTTATTAACCCAGGGCTTCATATATATAAACCATATTTAAATAAAGGAAACCTCAAAAGCCTAGGGTGCCTACAATGATGGTCATCCCCTTACAGGCTCTCAACACAGGCTTTAATCTAACCTCTAAAACCAACTGCAGTGTAAAACAACTCCCTAATGGAGAAAAAACACAGCAGCAAAAAAACAGAGGAAATCTCTTAATAATGGTGAAGTACTGAGTTAATACCTAAGTTATTAAGAAAAATAGCTACTATAGAAGCTAGTCATAAATTGAAAAGCATGTGCACAGCCAAAATGTAAACATTTAGTGGCGATCCAATATCTCGGGTGGCGATCCAACATCCAACCTTCATCCAGGGTGCGCTCCATAGAAATTAACTGAAATAACATGCTATTTTTTCATTTCCTACTGCCTTTTTTAAGCCTCTGTGAAATGGCCACATCTCTTTATCTTGGTAGCAATCTATCCAGCTTATAATCAAAAGAGAAAAACGCCTATATTTCGACCCAAATCGGGAGATGGACGTTTTTCTCGCAGAGGAGCCCAAATCGGTATAATCGAAAGCCGATTATGGGCGTTTCCAACTGCACTCCGTCGCGGAAACGAATAAAGTTGATGGGGGCATGTCGGAGGCATGTCGGAGGAGGGACTGGGGCGTGGTTATCAGCCGAGGAGAGATGGGCGTCTGTAGCTGATAATCAAAAAAAAGGCGTTTTTACCGCAATTTTGGGTCACTTTTTTTGGACCTTTTTTTTTCACAAACAAGTCCCAAAAAAGTGCCCCAACTGCCCAGACGACCACTCGAGGGAATCGGGGATGACCTCCCCGGACTCCCCTAATGGTCACTAACCCCCTCCCACCAAAAAAAAACCCACTTTAAAAATTTTTTTCCCAGCCTGTATGCCAGCCTCAAATGCCATACCCACCTCCATGACAGCAGAATGTGTTCGATCCTCTCACAGCCTTTCCCTGGGTCAGATGTGGCTCTCGGGTGCAGTACAGGGTCACATCAGCATTGCATTGTGGTGGGTGTAGGGTATTGGGCTCCGTGATTTCATTAGCTTGTGTTACAGTCTCACGATGTTGGTACTTGGTAGGCTCTACTCCCATGGTGCTTTTCCCCCTGCCTACTGGGTCAGAGTGTGCCCTGTTGTGTTTCCTGTTGTAGTCCATGCGGTAGTGGCCATTTTTGTAAGCCAGTTTTAGTTCCCTTTCCTGTGTTAGCCACGTTAGACAACTTAGTTCTTACATTGAATGTGGCTGAAAGAGGGCATTGTACAGCATTCTGCCAACTCTGACCTACTGTTAATCTCAGTACCAGGGAGACTCGTTGCCAGTGGGGCACAACCACTGCAGTTAACTGTGAGTAAACGTGCTTATTCCAATAAAGGACGTTTTCGGAGAGATTAGTCTTCAGGTGTCAACTGGTGTGCCAATGTTATACAGCAGCAACAAGTCCTAGAGGCCTGCGTGTATGCAGGTCCCTGGAGCACTTTTAGTGGGTACCGCAGTGCACTTCAGGCAGGTGGACCCAGGCCCATCCCCCCCACCTGTAACACTTGTGCTGGTAAATGGGAGGCCTCCAAAACCCACTGTACCCACATGTAGGTGCCCCCTTCACCCCTAAGAGCTATGGTAGTGTTGTACATTTGTGGGTAGTGGGTTTTGGGGGAGGGGGTTGGGAGCTCAGCACCCGTGATAAGGGAGCTATGCATGTGGGAGCTTTTTCTGAAGTCCACCGCACTGACCTAGGGTGCCCAGTTGGTGTCCTGGCATATCAGGGGGGCCAGTGTACTACCAATCTTGGCCCCTCCCACGACCAAATGGCTCGGATTAGAACGTTTTTGAGCTGGGCATTTTTAGTTTCCATTATCGCTAAAAAAAACAAACGCCCAGCTCAAAAACGTCCATTTTTTTGAAAATACGGTTCGGCCCGCCCCTTCATGGACTCATTCTCGGAAATAAACACCCATGGAGATAGGCGTTTGCGTTCGATTATGCCCCTCCATGTGGGTTAATTTTTGAAATACCGATCCTCAGAAGCTTAGCTGAGATTAAGTGGCAGAGCAGGTGGTGGGAGGCGGGGCTGGTGGTTAGGAGGCGAGGATAGTGCTGGGCAGACTTATACGGTCTGTCCCAGAGCTGGTGGTTGGGAGGCAGGGGTAGTGCTGGGCAGACTTATACGGTCTGTGCCCTGAAAATGACAGATAAAAATCAAGGTAAGGTATACCCAAAAAGTAGCACATATGAGTTTTTCTTGTGGGCAGACTGGATGGACCATGCAGGTCTTTTTCTGCCGTCATCTACTATGTTACTATGTTACTAAATACCGCATTGCGCCATTTTTGTGACATTTGTGTTTTTGCTTTTTAATAGGACACAGCACATTTTCATCGTTTGTGATTCCCATGTTAATAAAGGATCAGTGTGTGTTTTTGTGCTAACTGTTCAACCATTATTTTTTAAGGTCAGTACTCATCTTTTTGAACCCAATGGTGGGCAAGTTCACTTTTGGAATTATTGTAGTATAGTAAGTTAAAGTGAAGCACAGTATACATCACATTTTTTTCTGTTTATATCTCACTGGTTACAACTTTTGCATGATTAGTGACCAATCACTATTTTTCTCTTACGGTCAAGATTATTCACTAGTTCTGCTGTCATGGTCACCTAAGTCCCTCTCTCTTTTTACTATTCTTTTCACTTTTTTATCATTGAATGACTATTTTTGCATGATTATTGAGCAGTCACTACTTTTCTAGATGGCTATGATTGTTAGTTTCATGATTGTTTAATTGTATCTAGAATGTGATCTGGACATTTTCTCTTCATCTGAGCATGTATGTTTCAGTATATTACAGGTCAGCACACATATATTTTTTGTCCAACCTCACTATTAGTTCTTCGTCTATAGGTGGTTTTTATGTGTTGTTTTCCTATTTTGCTGTTTTTATGTTTTTATTTATTTTAATATTAACAGTTTATTGTTAATATGTTTATAACTTTTCATGTTGATTTATGTTTAAATGTGTAAGTAGACCCCCTGATGCAGGCACTGAGTGTTGAAACGCCATCTGTGTTGGGTCCATGATGTACATTATTGATCTAGTCCAGTGATTATAGGACATATTCCTGTTTTGAAGGCTCCTGGTGCTTATTTAGTCTGTGGTCACACCAGAACAGAACTTCTTCAAGCTGTCCAATCAACTTTATTTCTCTTAACTCAGCTAGGCTTCATCATCAACTACCCAAAATTCAAGCTAATTCCATCACAATCCATTCTGTTTATAGGAGCAATCCTGGACACTTTATAAATGGGGTTTTCTTCTTTAGGAGAATATTCAAGCCCTTCCTAAGACTTCAAAGAATTCATATTTGCATCCATTATAACGATTTCCACAGCTCACTTCAGAATATGCCCATTGCAGTGGGCATTAAAACAACATAACAGTGCAACCACAAGCTCTCTCACAAGATTTACTTAACAGTGCAGATCAAATAAACTCTTCAATGGTGGCTCCACTCACTCAGTTTGATACAGGATGCTCCTTTCCATCCTCCAGCCACCACTCTCGCGTTGACAATGGATGCTCCTCCCCCCCCCCCCCCCCCCCCCCCCCCACAAGCTTAGGGAGTTAATCTTTAGCACTATTGAACTCAAGGTCACTGTAATCATTCAGAAGCAGCTCTGCATATCAATCTACTGGAGCTCAGGGCAGCTTTTTAAGCAGTGCAGACTTTTGCTTTCCTACTCAAGGGACATGCAATTTTACTACAGACAGACAATCAAGTCACCATATTCTCTCTGAACAAGCAAGGAGGCACAGGTTCCCTCCCTCTCCGTCTCAAAGCATCCTATATATATATATAGACACTTCTTCTGCAACTTCAAGCAACTCTCCAAGCCACTTATCTCCCAGGCCCATCCAATGTCTTGCGGACAGGTTGTGTTGTCTTTTTTCCCACACAAGTGGTCTCTGGCTCTTCCAACAGTACAGCTCATATTCCAGCAGTGGGGAACTCCAATTGTCAACCTTTATGTTTCAGATCACAATTACAAAAGTCAGAAATTCTTTTCCAGATTCCTGTCCAAACTCAGTCTTCACAGGGATCCTTTCCAGCTCTCTTATACCCAGGATCATTTGAAAAGTTCTTCAGGATGTAGCAGCAGTAATTCTGATAACACCAAATTGGCCTCAACAGCCATGGTATTCTTGGCTACTCAAACTGTCTCATTCAACCCAAATTTCCCTGGGGACTCATCCACAGCTTCTCACTCAACAGAATGGTGACCTTCTACATCCCAATCCCCCAAAACTCTCACTGACAGCTTGGAAGCTTCACAGATAATTACAATCCCTTCACCATTGACAGTCTTGGATGATTTAAATACTGCCACCAAGCTTTCCACATGTAAGTCTTACACATTTAAATGGAAAAGATACAACATGTGGTGTGTGGCACAAGGATGTGATCCTCTTTCTCCATCCATTTCAGAGTTGTTATCCTACTTCATATTTCTATCTCAGGCTTACAACCATCCTCCATTTGAGTACACCTGGCAGCTATTTCAAATTTTATGTCTGCACCAGGATCAATACCACTTTCCTCTCATCCTACAGTCAAGCATTTTCTCAAAGGCTTCATTCATTTTTGGCCTCCAGTTAAACCATTGCCTCCTTCCTGGGACCTCAAGTTGGTTCTCACTCAGTTGACACACCCACAATTTGAACCTCTGGCATCAGCTACCCTAAACACCTCACATGGAAAACTTTATTCCTTATAGCAAGCTAGAAGGGTCAGTGAACTTCAAGCATTAGTTCAATATCATTATAATCAGTTCTTTCCATCTAAAGTACTGTTGCACACCCATCCTAAATTCCAGCCTAAGGTGGTCACAGCTTTCCATTTCAACCATGATATTGTGTTTCCATTTTTCTTTCCTAAACCTCATTCTTCCTTGACAGAAGCATCTCTACATACTTTGGATTTCCGCAGGACTCTTCTTCATTACTTTGCTTGAACAAAGCTGCACAGAAAATCCTCCCAACTTTTCCTGTCGTTTCACCCCAAGTTTCTCGGTACCTCAGTCTCAAAGCAGACCGTATCCAACTGGATCATAGACTATATATATTTCTGCTGTTGTCAACAAAATCAGCCCATGCCTTCTAAAACTGGTGCACATTCTGTTTGTGCAGTGGCTGCATCTATAGTGTTCCTCAAAGGAGTTTTGTTGCTGAACATCTGAAAGGCAGACACATGGACCACACCACATACGTTTATGCAACATTACTGTCCAGATCTGGCTTGCCATTCTGATGCTGCATTGGGACATATGATTCTACAGCAGTTGTTCTCTTAACTTTTTCCTCCACCCATTCTGATTCTATGTTGTTATGATATTATACAGGAACCATTAGCTAGGGAGTCACCAGTGTGCCTGAATTATCTTGCCCCACGGAGAAAGCATGGTTGCTTGTGTGCCTGAATTATCTTGCCCCACGGAGAAAGCATGGTTGCTTACCTGTAATGGATATTCTCCATTGGTAACAGGATAATGCAGACGCACCATCCTTCTCTCCTTCCCCTTGAAGTCAATTGTTGGTTGCTTTGTTTCTGATTATGTTTAGCAGAATACAAAAAACAAAAACACCACAAACAACAAAAACAGCAGAAACCTTTGTTTTTTTCTTGTTGCTTCTATTAAAAGCACAATTCCGTTCAAACTCTTTCCTTTCTATTGGCTTTATTGCTCAGTGTTTGCACATTTATTTTAACCATTGTCTTTCAGTATTCATGTCTCATCCCGGCCACTCAGAAAACTGAAGAGAAGAGGTACAAGCACTGAGTGGGAAGTACATACCTTCTCTTGATTGGTCAACAAACATCCAATCAAATTTAAGCTAGGAGAATGTGTCCAAGCAGGCAGACCATGGAAGAGGCTACCAGTGTGTCTACATTAATCTGTTACCCATGGAGAACACCTGTTACAGGTAAGCAACCATGCTTTCTTTTGTTTTGGTTTGTTTAGGCATGCTTTGCTTTGAATGGGACTGGTGGCTACAGCTTGTGACAGTTTATGTCACTAGGTGCAGGCACTTAAACATTCAAAACTGCTGATTAAGGCAGCTGTGAAGGAAAGAGGAGAGAGTGGATGTGCATTGAACTATTTGTGAGATGTAATGTACCTTATAAGTTTGGGCCGTGAGCACATGAGGAGATAAGGAAGGAAAGCTGGAATGGAAGGATATGAAACTTTTGTTATTATTACAACCTGCTGATTCACAATATCTTAATGGCATGCTTTTCTGAAATCATCCAGTGTCTCCTGTATCATATTTTTAATTAAATGGATCTGAATTGAGGGGTGCAGCAGAAAGGGCATGCTGGATCTAATCTTATCTAATCTGGTGCTTATTAATTGCCAAATCCTAAATAGCTCCAAGGTGGTGTACAGAAATTAAAAAAATACAAAACAAAATAAATAATTAAGGGGTCCTTTTACTAAGCAGTGGAAAAAAGGGCCCTGCGGTAGTGGTGGGGGCCATTTTTCCCACATGCGAGAGCCCTTTTTACCGCAGCCAGTAAACCTCCCCTAAAATATGGCCATATGGTGAGAGAACTCTTACTACATGGCCATGCGGCGGGGAGCCCTTACCCACCCATTGAGGTGTTGATAAGGGCTCCCACGCTAACCCGGCAGTAACTGGGCAGCACACAGCGATATCCAATTACCGCCAGGTTACCGCCGCACAAGCCATTTTCATGGGTTTTCTTTTCCACCAGAAATGGCACATGCTCAGGGTGAGACTACCGCCAGCAGCCACAAGCCAGCGGTAGTCTCAGAAGAGTGAGTGGTAAGCCCATGTTGAGCTTGCTGCCGCTCTGTGAAAGGGCCCATGAATATCTGGGTTTAACGTTGATGGTGGACAGCAAAAGCACTACCCCCCGCCGACTGAATATTGGGGGGTATTTGTCTTTTTTAAAATAAGCTCCTGGAACTATCCTTAATAGCCCATACATTCTTTCACTTAAATTTACACCTGGTTAAAAGAACCATATACATAGAATTCTTCATTGCAAATTGTACATGAGTAGGTATCTGATTCTATATATGAACCTTCAGCTATGTGGTCTCCCCCAGGGTTGCTTAAATCCTTACCTTCCCCCTCCACCCCTGCTCCAGTAGTTCAGCTTCTTCCCTTTCCTTCCCTATCCACTTCCCTGTAGTCTAGTATCTCTTCAGGTAGCTAACATCTTCCCTTCCTCTCTCCTTCCCAAATTCAAGCATCTCCACTTTCCCTCTCTATCCCCAACCTGTGTAAAGCATCTCCCCATCTTTCCTCTCCTTTGTGGGGGCCTGCCATAGCCAATTTACCTTCTGGCAGGCTCGAGCTGAAAGGACGCTGAGCACTGCATGGTGCCTTTAAGCATAGGTCTGTGCTCTACTGCTGCATTTCACTGTCCCTCAATGCAGACTTTGTTTTGGTGGTCCTGTACTTAAAAGTCCAACACAATATTAAGGTGCTCATTTTCAAAAGAGAAAAACACCCCAAAAGTGGCACAAAGCATCTAAGTTGTGATTTTTGAAACACAGATTTGAGATGGATTTCTCTGCAGTTCATCTAAATCACAAGGTAGAATGTTGGGGGTGTTTTTTGGGCGGGCCCAGAATTTGGATGTTTTCCTGGGATAACAGAACAAGATAAAAATGTCTAGGGCAAATATTGATGTTTTTATCTGGACCTGTTTCAATCACAGCTGTGTCACAAAAAGGTGCACTAACTGACCACTTGAGGGATTAAGGTATGACCCCCTTTAATCCTCTTAATACCCCAGTGGTCACTGACCCCCTACCACCCTCCAAAGATGTAACAGTGACAGTACATACCATGCTATGTCACATCTCCAGATATTACACCCTAAGAGTAGACTAGTAGTCAGTGCAGTGTTCTGTAGAGAAAGGGACCCAGGTCTATAACCCACTTATACTAGTGCTCTTGTGGTGGAAATTGTGAGCCTTCCAAAACCCTCAAAATACCAACTGTACCTATAGATAGGAGCAGTGCATTTTGTCTAGCAAAAAAGGTGCCGGTACTCAAATGCTAGACCACCCTTCAGGGGTGGAGTGATAATTGAGGGACTCACCCCACAATAGCCTGGACCCCTGCAACCAGTCATAGAATCTATGACAGGGCAGAATTTGTATGTAGAACCTAAGCTTTTTCATTAAAATACGAGAACCATGAGTCAAGTTTAGCAGACAGTGGAAAAGGTGCCGGTACTCAGTACCCCCAAGTACCCCCTCAAAAAAAGCCCTGTATAGGAGACACCTGAAGACCTGATGGCTTTTGTAGTAGTGTACAGTTAGGTACAGTAGGTTTTTAGGTGTTTCTGGAGGGATCACAGTACAAAATAGGGGTGTTAAGGTGGGATTTATACCTGGGTCTTTTTATGTGACTGCACTGACCATTAGGTTGCCCCTTTGTTCTGTTGGGTTGTCAGTTTACTAGGAATAGTGCCACACAGCCATCTCTATGGCTTCTTTTTGTGCATTTTCTCTAGGACTTTTTTTAATGGTACCTAAAAGTACTGAGCACAGAAACATCTGGACACTAGTGATTTTTGTGGTTTGAAAATTGCTATGTTTCACATAAGAATGTTAGATATTTTCTTTCTTACAAGTAAGTTATGTCGGATGCCTAGAGAATTTCATAACCCTGTAAGCCTAGTTTTAAACTTATTTTTAAAAGGCAACAAAGGAGAATTCAGTATAGTTGTACCCACAGCCGAGCTTAATTTCAGTGAGTTTAGCTGAGAACGGCTCACTTAAAAAGCTCTATACATCATTAGTACTCCTATTATATGTCTTGGTATTTATCGTATATTTTTATACAATATTTTAATTTTACATATCTTTTTACAGACCATTGTTTTTACTCATTTTACTAGTTTAAGATTAACCATTTGACATTCAAATATATTTATATGAAGCTCAGTTCTTTATCTTATCTTATTTTTCTTATTTTTCATCTTATCTTATTTTTAATCATTTCTTATGTTTGTTATTTAATTGATTTAAAACATTTTTGAGTTGAATTTTTATTGTTATGTTTATGGTACATAATTGGTTTGTGTACGTTTTTTTAAAATTATTATTGTATTGTTTTTAATATAGACTCCTGAAGCAGGCTTATCGCCGAAACACAGGTCTGTGTCAAGTCTCTGAAATAAACATTGTATCATCATTAGAAGTCTCTGCGTTGTTCCTGGCAGCCTGGTCTACTTCCCACTTTTCTTGTTTGTGTGACCAAATCGATTGTCATGTCAGGTATCTTGCTGAAGACAATAGCAGGATGTGAATGTGTAGACTTCAATAGTGGCTGATCTCAAGTGGGCTACTGACGCCAGCATGGCTTTGACAATGTGAGCCTTGACATGACCCTCTAGAGTTAGCCCAGTCTGGGCATAAGTAAAAGAAATGCAATCTGCTGGCCAGTCTGAAATTGTATGTTTGTCAATGGCAACCCCCATCCTGATGGGGTCAAAAGAAATAAAAAGTTGGGTGGACTGTCTATAGGGTCTAGTCTGCTCCAGGTAAAAGGTCAATGCTCATTTGTAGTCCAAGGTATGCAGTGCACTTTCACCAGGATGGGAATGAGGTTTGGGAAAGAATGTTGGATGATTGACTGATTCAGATGGAACTCCGACAGTAACTTAGGAAGGAACTTAGGGTGTGTGCAGAGAACTACTCTGTTGTGATGAAATTTCAAATAAGGTGGATCCACTACTAGGTCTTGAAGCTCATTGACCATACAAGCTGAAGCAACTGTCACCAAAAGAAAGCCCCTTCCAGGTCAAGTACATCTGAGGATAGGAATTGAATGGTTCAGAAAGAGCTTTCACCAGCTGGGTGAGGGCGACATTGAAGAGCCATGACACAGGCAGAGGTTTGACAGGTGGGTTTGTCAAAATCAGACCTCATATGAATCAAACAACTAGAGGCTGTCCAGAGATGGGTTTACCCTCTACACGGCAATGGTAAGTACTGATTGTACTGAGGTGAACCCTTACAGAATTGGTTTTAAGACCAGACTTGGAGAGGTGTAGAAAGTATTAAAGCATGTTCTGTGTAGTGCAAGTATGTGGATCTATGGCCTTGCCCTCACACCAAATGGTTAACTTCCTCCATTTGAAAGAATATCATCTCTTAGTGGAATCTTTCCTGGAAGCCATCAATACCTTGGAGACACCCTCTGGGAGAATCAAGAAGCAAATTCTAAGCCCTCAACATCCAGGCTGTGAAAGCCAGAGCCTGGAGAGTGGGGTGCAGAAGAGATCCCTTATTTTGCCTGATGAGGGTCAGAAAACAATCCAATCTCCATGGTTCTTCAGAGAATAAGTCTAGAAGAAGTGGGAGCTGTATTGCTCTGGCCATTGTGGGGTGATCAGGATCATGGTTCCCTGGTCTTACCTGAGTTTCAGTAGTCTCCCTCACAAGAGGAATGGGAGGATATGCATAAAGAAGACCTAACACTCAATGCAGGAGGAAGGCATCTGATTCTAATCTGTCATGTGATCTGAGCCTGGAGCAGTACTGAGGGACTTTGTGATTGTAAGGCATGGTAAAGAGATCTATCAAGGGGATGCCCCACTCTCAGAAAATCTTGCAGACAACAGTCATGTTGCATGACCACTTGTACAGCTGCATGACCCTGCTCAGTCTGCCAGGCTGTTGGACTTCCCTACCAGGTAAATGGCTCTATGAACTATCCTGTTCTGGACAGCCCAGTGCCACATCTCGGCAGCCTCCTGACACAGATAGTATGATCCTGACTACCCATGCTGGTTGGTGTAATATATCGCAACTTGATTGTCCATTTGAATGAGTACAATTTAGTTGATTGGCCGATCTCTGAAAGCCTTTACAGCATTCTAAATTGCCCAGAGCTCCAGAAGATTGATGTGGAAATCTGTCTTCTGAGCTGACCAAGCACCTTGAGTGTGAAGCCCATGTACAAGAGCTCCCTACTTCAAGTGGGATGCATCCGTCATCAGCATCTTTCAGGGCTGAGCAATTTGGAATTGAGCAACCTCTGGAGGTTACTCAGATGACATGTGCCAGGTTCCCTGAGGCCTGACACCACTGGGAAACTAGGGTTCACCAGAAGTTCTCATGTAAAGATGTGCCAAGGGAATGACATGCACCATGGAGGCCATGGGGCCTTGTATCCTCAATATTTGCCAATCTGTGACCAGCTGTCTGGTGCAAAACTGAGTAGCAAGAACAACAAGATTGTCTGTCTGCTTGTGGCACAGGGAGGAATGCTCACGCCTGCATGGTATCTAGTAGGGTTTCTATGAACTCCAGTTGTTCAACAGAGAGTAGATGGGGCTTGGGGTAGGTTAAAATGAACCCTAGTATCTCTAGCACCTCAATAGTTCTCTGCATAGACTCCTGAGCACATTTCTTTGACATACTCTTCACCAACCAATCATCCAAGTAGGCAAACACATGGACTCCTAGTCTGCGTAGCAATGCTGCAACTACTGCTATACATATTTGGTAACAACCCTGGGAGTTGATGTGAGGTTAAATGGCAGAATGCAGTACTGAAAGTGATGTGTCCCCACTTGAAATCTGAGATACTTCCTGTGGCCTGGAAGTATCAGGATGTGTGAGCATAGACAACCTTGTTCTTGAATCATTGGGAGAAGGGTGCCCAGGGAAACCATCTTGAACTTTAACCAGATATTTGTTCAGGGCCCTTAGATCTAGGATGGAGCATATCCCCCTGGCTTTTTTTGGTATAAGGAAGTATTTTGAATAGAATCCCAGCCCTTCTTCCCCTGGTGGAATGGGTTCTACTTCATGAGCCTTGAGAAGGGTGGAGAATTCCTCTACAAGTACCTCCCTGTAGCGAGACCTGATTTAATTTGCTCTCGGGGGGGGGGGGGGGGGGGCAAATTTGGTGGTCTCATTGACCAATGAAGAGCGTAACCAAGATGGACTATTTGAAGTACCTACCTGTTGGAAGTTATAAGGGGCCACTTTTCTCAGGAAAAACGTAGCCTTCCTCTGCTCTGCTGGAGCCAGTCAAAAACTCGCCCTTTGCTTTGACTAAGGAGTTGGTTAAGTCTTTTGGACACACTGTTGATGAGAACAAGCACACTGGAGCTGAACAGGTTGAGTAAGGTGAGAAGAAGGGGTGTACCTATGCATTTAAGAGTAATAGGGACCTTACTTTGACTTGCCCAAAAGCCTCCTAGAAGAGGAGGGAGCAGAAGGTGTCCACCAGGAGAGAGTGTTGATGGTATCACTATGTTTCCTAATCAGGTCTGCAACCGCTTTCACCTTCTCTCCAAAAAGGTTATCTCTATGGCAAGTAGCATCCACCAATCTCTGCTGGACCACTGAGTCTAAGTCAGATACATGCAGCCATTATAGTCTGTTAATTGCTATACTTTGTGCAGAGATCCTGGATGCAACATCAAAGGTATAATATGTGCCTCTGGCTAGAAATTTGCAAAACGTCTTCTGAAGCTTTGCCAACTGGTGAAGAGATTTGGCCTCCTCTGGGAGGAGAGAATCTGACAAATCAGTCATACTGTATACCAAGGACAGCAAGTAAAGGCTCATGTAGAGCTGGTGTGACTGGATACGGGAAATGAGCATTGAGGCCTGATACATTTTATGCCCAACTGAGACCAAGGTTTGAGCTTCTCTGCCTGGGGGTGCCAAAGCAAAGTCTTTGGAACTTCTGGCCTTTTGAGCACTGATTCCATCACCAGAGAATGATGAGGCAGCTGTAGCTTATCAAATCCAGGTGAACTCTGAATCCAATACATGGTGTTAATTTTCTTAGCAATAACTGGGACAGACAGAGGGGACTCCTAGTTCTTCACCTGAACATCCCATAAAATCTTGTGAAGAGGGACAGTCACAGCCTGTCTAGGTGGAGAGTCATAGTCAAACATCTCAGCCCTGGGCTCGTTCTCCATCTTCAACTTAATTGTGATGGCAACAGCCATCTCCTTCACAAAAGCAGGGAAGGAGAGACGCTCTGGTAGAGATTTTCTCCTCTCCTCTGATGGGGATGGGTTTCATGGAATACCATAGGACTCCTCCTCTGAGATCATCACCTGACACCCATGAGCAGTCTGTATCAGAATCAGGAAAAAAATTCCTCATGGGAGGGCTGAGACCATGCCTTCCTCGGATATGAGGAACCATGTCCCTGCCTGGAATGGTGCCAAGATGCAGGTTTTGCTCTTGTCTCTGACAAAGCTTCCTCCACTGACGCTGAGGGAATACCCACCTGAGCAGCTGTTGATGCCGATACTACATGCAGCACCTGCAAGGCAGGTGGTAGATTCATGGCTAGTGCAAGCACCCCCGATGCCAATGAACTGTGCATATGTAAAAGCCCTGCCAAGTGCTCTGGGAGCATGGCTTGGATCCACTCATTGAGGGTGAACATTGTTAAAGGCTGGGGCATTGGTTCAGAGACAGTCTGCTGAATTGTTAGGTACTGGGTCTTGGCTACTCGGAGACCTAATCGGGCACCTCTTCAATAGAGGGAAAGCGTTCCTCCCAGTTCCAACACTTCTTGGATACTGATTCTCTCAGTGCCCCAGTGCTCCTGACACCAGGCATCAAGGGGGATCAATGCTTGTGCTTCTTGGCCTTCACTCAATGCTGAGCATCAACAACCCTCAGTGCTGACAAGGATGACATTGAATCCTCCCATCTCTTTGGTATTGGGTAGATGCTGGTCTATCCTGGGGGCCCTGTATAGCAGCCAGCATCAAGGCAAGTGTAAAACTGCTTCATGTGCGTCCACTCCCAGTGTCTGATAGAGATCTAGTAGCCATAGGGACTGATGTTTCTGATGCTGGTGGAAGTGCTGATTGATACCAATGCCAATGTTGACTATTCAGATCTGGCTCCAAAAATCTTCTCTTTCTAAGCTTTCTGGATTTCTGTGTTATTGATTGCATATGCAGACCATGGGCGAAGGGGCGAAGCCACGGGTGGGCCTAGGTGGGCCTAGGCCCACCCAGCAGTGGAGGCAGCGGGCATTTGCCTCCCTCCCTCTCTCTCACACGCTTCCCAGACGCTGCCTACTGCCGCCACATCGCACGACCTACCTCCCTCCGTCTCAGTAGCAGCGGTAGCGATTCACGCTGCCTCCTTCTAACCCGGAAGCGTCTCCTTTGCCGTGTCCCGCCCCCATTATCAGAACTTCCTGTTTCTGCTGGGGCAGGACGCGGCAGAGGAGACATGGAGAGGTTGTGAGGCAACGTGCAACAAGGGCAAGTGAACGGAGGCGATACGGCGTGGGGAGTTAGGCGAGGCGGGTGGCGAAGCAATGAGGGTGCGGGACCATGAGGCTGTACACCTCGGAGGCCGCGTGTTCTTCCTTCACTCCACTGCATGTTAAGCAGAGCAGCGAGGGATGAGAGGTGAAAAGCGAGGTTGTGAAGCAACGTGCAGCAAGGGCAGCCGAATGGAGGCCGCGTGTTCTTCCTTCACAGCGGGACCAGCAACCGGAGGTTGTTAGAAGTGATTTATAGTAGTAGTAGTAGTAGGCTGTGGGGCGCCGCGCGGCCACGTGGTAGCTGTTCTTCCTCCACTTCGCTGCATGGTGGCTGGAGCGGCGTGAGCTGAAAGGATGAAGCGGGGTGCTTACAGCGCTACTCCTTTGGGCATAGGGAGCCGGGGAGAGGAGGATTGCTGGACATGATGTTTGGAGGAGAGGGAAGGGAGAGAGAAGAAATGCTGTACATGGATGGAGGGGAGAGAAGAGTGAGGAAGGAGATGAGGGAAAAGGAAGAGAAGAGAAAACCTGCACATGGATGAAGAAAATAGGCAGAAGCTGGATCCACTGGACAGTCAAGTCTGCGGAGGACCCAGCTTTTACTTACGGATATAGAGCAAGAAATGAAGAAGAAAGGCAGAAAGTAAAGAAATAAATGGAAAGGAATCCCTGGAAACAGAGTTAAGAGGACAGATAGCAGCAGAATCAGATACTGGACCAGCATGATCAGAAAAACAAAGTCACCAGACAACAAAGGTAGAAAAAAATCATTTTATTTTCATTATAGTGTTTGGAATATGTCCAGTTTGAGAATCAGGTGCTCAACATTAAAAGTTTATATTTATTTACTTATTTATGGCATGGTACCAGAGAGACATTTACCAGCACACCACTGTCTAGTGCCCACCCATCCAACCTGTTGGCCCACCCAAAAATTGACTTCTGGCTACGCCACTGCATGGGCGTAGCTACGGGTGGGCCTCGGTGGGCCCAGGCCAATCCAATGTCGGCTCAGGCCCGCCCACTCAAGCGTCTGCAGCAGCCTTCATCATATCCATAGTGCTGATCCAGCCCACCTACCTTTCGGCCTTGAGGAAGACTCGGGATGCACGCAGTCGCAGACGGCAGTGAAATGCAGGTCACAGCTCTTGGCCCCGTGTGTGACGTCCTAGGCTCTTCCGCAGTGCGCTGAGATGTTGCATCAGTATGCTGTGCGCGGCGGCGCACTCAGCCTCGTCTTCGCTGTGCTCCGTCCGTCCATCCATCTCGAGTGTGACTCAGACTCCCCCCCCCCCCCCCCACAATGTGCCGTGCACAACAGCGAAAAATCGGCTGGATGGTCTCCTCCACTGCACCTGTGTGTGAGCTGAAGAACAGTTGGCCCTCAGTGATCAGCCTTCAGTACAGCCACAGGCCTCAGCTCTCCACTGCAGCCACAAAACAGGCACAGGAACCAGCACATTCTCTGCATACTGAAGCCTGGGTAAAATAAAAGTTTTAAACATGTGTAATGCTGGTGGACATCTAGGTGTAGGTGGGCTATTCACTGCCTAGGGAAAAAAAAGGCTATTACTATATTTAAGGTTGGTGGGTTTCTGGGTCGGAATGGGCTCAGTGGTTGTATATTTCATATTTATGGGGTTTTGGCTGGGGATAGTCTCTGTAGTAGCCAGGTTAAAATTTAAAAAAAAGTTTTATATTTAATGTAGGTGGGTTTTTGGATGGGGTGGGCTCTGAAGTGCTCAGGACATTAAAAAGCAAAAGGCTTTATATTTAGTGCTTCAGGGTGGGTGGGGGAGATTGGGACGAGCAGGGGAGATGCCAGACTATGGGGGTAGGACAGGGCTGAAGCTAGGCTGCAGGGAGGGGTAGGGTAGGGCTGATGCCTAGCTACGGAATAGATGATAGGGAGGGGAAGGGCTGATGTCAGGCTACAGAGATGGATGGGGGTGGGTAGGGAAGGGAAAGGAAAGGAAAGGAAAAGAAGGGCTGATGCCAAGCTACGAGGATAGATGGGGGTAGGAAAGAGAAAGGAAGGACTGATACCAGGCTACAGGGATAGATGGAAGGGAAAAAGAACTTCAAAGGTATTTACCCATTTTTTGAATACAGTTTAATCAGGCATTTACATTTGTTATAAAATAAAATTTGAAGGATATGCCATTGCTGTAATTATATTGCATGATCCTGTCATATGTGTTGAGATGTTTGCCATTATAGTAGACTTATGTCTGGTCAAGTTTAAAATATGGGACAACGTAACCCTTTTAAAAATATTAGTTTTTCCATTAAGTATGTATATGGTTTATGCTGATGCAGGGCAGCTGTTGGGCAGACTAATTAGAAATACATAATCTATTGCAATCTAAGGCATTATTTTGTAGTATCCCAAGAAACACTACTCATACCTATATACATAGTGCCCACCCATATTAGCTCTGAGCCCACCCAAAATGTCAGGTCTGGCTACGCCACTGATGCAGACAAAGAATACAAACACACCAGGAATGAGTATCAGCCTCAGAGATGGTCTGATTGCACCAAACACAGCGCTTAAAGCCACTGGGAACCTTCAATGACATGTAAGAGAAACCAACTGTGGCTAAATCATATGACTCTATGGTGATGAAAAAAGGGGGAATTGCCAAAAAAGCAAGGGATAGTACCCAGCTAATGCTTAGGCCTGAAAAAAAAATAAAACTTAAAACATGCCAAAAAATAACTAAGAGAATATGGGAGAAAAAGGAAACATAGCCTGATGAAGAAAGATATAATAATATTCTCTATACCCCTCGAGGGAAGGCACCCAAAACACTTGAAGGAAAATGACGCTGAAAGGAGCTGCGAAAGACGTGTCTTCCCCTCACCATAGATGAAAAAAGACTAATTGGTTTCGCACTCGTGAGTCGGTGGGATGGCACCTGTGCATGCGCAGTGAGAGCACTGCCTCAAACTTTTAAAGCAGTTTGCTGGGCAGCATTTCCACACCGGGCTCTGTAGATGACATCACCCATATGTGAGAATTAGCTGGTGTGCTTGTTCTCAGAGAATAATCGTTACAAAAATTAATAAGAGACCAAGTCTATCACTGGTTAAAAAACAACACAATAAAAAATTCTAAAAGTTGGATAAATATAGTGTTAAACAATCAGTTAAAACAGTATGGGAGGTGAGAAGTGATCAACATACACAAGTGCTGTTTTTGTTATGGTATAAGCCAATCATCAGAATTACATATATATACACCAATATATTTGTGCAGCTTTTAAAAATATATTTTTGACACTGCAGCAGCGAGAATAGTTTCATTTCAAGCCCCTCTCTCTCTCTCCATCCCTTTTTCTGGGAACTTCTGATAGCAGGGATAGTCAATTACAAACACTTAACAAAGACAAAAGAGAGATATATAACTCTCTCTGCCCTCCCACCTAAAAAGACTGAACAAAAGCTTGACTAAGGTGGGTACCTGGACGCTCATCAGGACATTGAAGACAAAGAACTCAGAGGAAAAGCATAAACAGGACATTTGCTTGTCAAAGGTATACCTGCCCCTCCCATCAGCTTTCAGACATGTGCAGAAAGGAAGGACTTGTAATGTGTATCTGCTCCAGAGACTGAGCAGGAAGCCTTTTTACATCAAAAGACCATTTGTCAGCAAGATCCAGACAGCAAGTCTTGTGATGTCATAAGACATGAGACCAAGATACCACAATGCTTTGCAAATGCCCAAGGGTCATGTGGAAACCAGGAAGCCAGCAACCAGATGCACATGGCCTGCTTCCCTGCAAAATAAGAGTATAAAAGGACAAGCTGTTTCCCCAGGGGCTCGCTCTTCTCTCTTCAAGACTCTCCCTCCAGGAGATTCTCTCTTCAGCACCAATCCAGATACCTTGCTCCTGATCTGCAGTCCACCTGCCTCATGGCTCTTCAATGGACCACAAAATGCTTTTGCAACAGACTGCTTTGTAAGTTATAACTTTTGATCTAGACCTGCTACTCTACTTTACCTTACTTAAGCACAGATTATCTGTAAAGATCTCTTAAAACCTACCTCTCGTGTGCAATTGTATATTAAATCAATTGTATATTAAATCAACCTTTTTGAAGCTAAAAATACAGTCTCTTTGTGTTCTGAGTATATATACTTAATTTATTTAATTTATTGCAATTATCACCTTTGGTGATTGGTGGAGAAATTAATATCCTAAAACTTATAAATACAGCACCTGCTCTTAAATTATAAACAGTAGCAAGTGCTCTAGAGCTCTTTCCCCCAAGATAAATCATTTCTTGTAACATTTTCACATTGCTCCACCTACTTGGATAAGGCCAAAACAACCATATGAGCAAACAATGAAAACATCAAGATAAAGAGGTTTTGTAAACAGGACGGGTATCACTTACCATCTCTATCTGAAGTAGCACCATGCAATGGCAGCTTGTTGTAGTGACCACGTGAAGAATACGACGAAAAAGATGTTCCACTCCATGTGGAAACTCAAAAGAGTAAAACCTTTCTTCCCAAGAAACATCTTCCGTACCTTGATACAATCAATGGTAGTAAGTCACCCAGACTACTGCAACGCACTGTACGCAGGTTGCAAAGAACAAACTATCAAAAAACTTCAAACAGCATAGAATACCGCCGCCAGACTCATATTTGGAAAAACAAAATATGAAAGTGCAAAACCCCTAAGAGAGAAACTTCACTGGCTCCCACTTAAGGAGCGCATCATGTTCAAAATCTGCATGATAGTACACAAAATCATCCACGCAGATGCCCCAGCCTACATGCTAAACCTCGTAGACCTGCCTCCCAGAAATGCCAAACAATCATCCCTGAAATTTCTTAATCTACACTTCCCCAGCTGTAAAAGACTAAAATACAAGCTGATACATACAACTACTTTTTCGAACATGAGCACGAAGCTGTGGAATGCTCTACCTACTGCCTTGAAAACTATCGACAAAATAACCAACTTTCGCAAATCTCTGAAGACATATCTATTCAGCAAGGCTTACAAAGAGAACCCATTACCTCACTAAATCACTTCGCTAACACACCCCTGTAGGAAACTCTTTCATCTATCCTCACCCAACTGTTACGTCTGTGGCCGTGACCACACTCAGACTTACCCTGTTTCTGGGAGTCAGTGGCTGTGCTGGCTTCTGCTTGTCTCTGTGTCTGTCTCTGTCTTAGTTTCTCTCTGGCTCTGTGTGCTGATTGCCCTACTGAACCTCACCTGTGTGGGCTATGCCTTTTCCAAGATGGCTGCCGCCGACTCCTCTATGCCAGTATCCAAGATGGCTCCCGCTGGGCTGACTTCTCTGTGTGTCAAGCCTCTGTTTGGATGCAAGGTGATTGCTGCAGCTGTGCCTCTGGTGTGGAAGGGTTTTATTAATCACTTAGAGACTACAGCCCTGGCCTTTGCATTTCATTTAGGGCCCTGGTGTATAGAGTGCTCTGTACACTGTTTCAGTGTTTGCTCTGTGTGAGTTTCTATGTTTGACTAGATAGCTTAGGCACCGTATGTCTTGTTAGCCTGTGTATAGCTTTGCTAGTGCTCTGTGTTTGTTTAGACTAGCCAGCTTAGGCACCGTGTGGCTTGTTAGCCTGTGTATAGCTTTGCTAGTGCTCTGTGTTTGTTTCCAGTGCATGACTTGTTAGCTTGGGCACAGCTTTGTTGTTAGCTGGTGTATAGCTTTCAAGTCTCCTGAGTGTGCTCTGTGTATGTTTCTTGTGTATGACTGGTTTGCCTGGGTATAGCGTTTCTATTAGCCTAGGTGTAGTTTACTAGTCATTGTGTTTAAACCTGCCGACTGCCAGAACCCGGACAGTCCCTGCCTGTCGGCCTTGCCTGCGCCTAGGTGCCAGGGGGCACTCCTGGATCTTCATTCCTGCTGTTCCTGCTTGCAAGTTCCAGTTCCGGGTTTTCCTGTAAGTCCTACCGGCTGCCAGAACCTGAGGGCTCAACCCTCGGGGAAAGGTGGTCAGGCGTAGGTGAAGCCTAGGTCCAGTGTGTTCCAGTCCAGCGGGTTTCACTCCTGTATGTTCCAGTCCTGTGGGGCCCTCCAGTGTGTTCCAGTCCAGCGGGCTCCACTCCCGTGCGCACCCGTCCGGTGCGTTCCAGTTCCGTGTATTCCGGTGTAGAACTCCAGTCCGGGGTTCCGGTCCAGTTTTGTCTCATCTCTACCTTGGAGGTGATCTTGCCTGCCACTGCCGCTCCACGGTAGTGGCCCATGGGCTCACGAACCCAGTGCTCCCGGGGAAGAAGCCTGACAGTATGCCAAGGTCCTCGAGCACGCGACACCAACCCAATCTTCTCTTTCCCATACCTAACCTTTTATATCACCAATTGTATCTGATATCCTGAAATGACAATGCCATAACAGGATTCTGTAAGCCACATTGAGCCTGCAAATAGGTGGGAAAATGTGAGATACATATACAAATAAATAAATAAAAATTGCTAGGTCTGAGTCAATGCTACTTATTTCTCTAGTCAATGAGGTCAGAAGTCTGTTCTCAGAATTGTTTAAGAAATCTCCAAAATCCATCAAAAAAACTTTCTAATTCCCATAAAAACTTTCTAAATCTCATAAAAGGCAATGATGGTATGTTTTACCCTTTAAAAAAATGAAAAACACTTTAAAAAAAAAAAAAACAGCCCATGGAAGTTTGAAATGCTGAAAATTGCTAATGCAAAATTCACTAAAACTGTACTGAATCGATAAAGGAACCTCTGTTTAGCTGAATCCCATCATTGTTTATATTTTAAAGCAGTATGTGTGTGTGTATATATATAAAACAGCATGAAAACACACGGGCAATGTTGTTGAAATTCAGTTACTTTTATCAACGTAAAAAAGGGGCAGCTGCACTGGATCAAGCTTCTAAGACCACACAGATCCCTTCTTCATATCTGATGATGAGACCCATGTAGTTTTGAAAGATTTTGCATAACCTCTTTAAACAATTTTTATCTTGCTATAAAAAAAATAATGAAGTATTACGGTGTTAAAAGAAAAAAATCTTTTTTTTTTTTCCCAGGACCAATGTGACTACCTGTGCCCTGTGCTATAAATTTAGAGAGGATACCTTGATTCATCAGCAGAGCCCCATGAAGGTTTTAAAAAGGCTATTCATGTTCCATGTGCCAATTTACAATATTTATAGAATATATGGAAAATAATTAAGGAAGCTAAATGATTAAACCAGAGATGCAACAGCTATTTTCTCTTCTTCTTAGAATGTCTATTAATATTTATTAGCACAAGTTTGGATCATGAAATATTTCTTCAATCAAGGCAAAAGGTAATTTTCATCAGATGATGATCATATACAAATTTAGATGAATATGCATTAGGGCATTAACACTCAGGTCATGACAAAGTAAAGCTGTAGATGCTGTAAAAATACTGAAATATTCCATGTTCAGGCCATCAGTTCCACAAAACAAAATAAGAATTGATAGACCTGGGCTGTGAAAAATGTGTTATGTAGATCAAAACATGAACATGACTAATATTTTAAGTACTTTACAACCTAAAATATATTCAGGACAAGCACATTTGTCATACATATAAATATCCATAAATGCTGCATTGTTGCAAATCACTAATCCCTTTAGAATTGTTCTGTGTCAGTCTACTACTATTTATCATTTCTATAGTGCTACTAGACGTATGCAGTGCTGTATACATTATCCCCCAGATTCTATAAATGGTGTATAAATATCTGAGTGCAAAATTACGTGCTATTCTGAGATACACGTATAACTAAATTGTAAAGATCCATGTGCAAATCTTATAATGCACAACTCACAGGGGTGTAGCCATGGGAGGGGCATGGACATTCACTACAATGCATGCACCCCAAGTGCATAGTGATGCTCTTGGGGTGCAGAAACTCAAGAGAGATACCGTATAGGAGGGATGAAATTAGTAAGCTCAACTCAGGTGAGAGACCTCTGGGTATTGGTGTCAGAGGATATGAAGGTCAAGAAACAATGTGACAAGGTGACGGCTGTGGCCAGAAGGATGCTAGGCTGCATAGAGAAGGGTGTAACCAGCAGAAGAAAGGAGGTGTTGATGCCCCTCTACAAGTCGTTGGTGAGACCCAACTTGGAGTATTGTATTCAGTTTTGGAGGCTGTATCTTGCTAAAGATATAAAAAGACTGGAAGCAGTGCAAAGAAAAGCTACAAAAATGGTATGGGATTTGTATTGCAAACCGTACGAGGAGAGACTTGCCGACCTGAACATGTATACCTTGGAGGAAAGGAGAAGCAGGGGTGACATGATACAGATGTTCAAATATTTGAAAGGTATGAATCCGCAAACAAACCTTTTCCAGAGACGGAAGGTGGTAGAACTAGAGGACATGAATTGAGGTTGAAGGGGGTCAGACTCAGGAGTAATGTTAGGAAATATTTTTTCACAGAAAGGGTGGTAGATATGTGGAATACCTTCCCATGGGAGGTAGTGGAGATGAAAACGGTAATGGAATTCAAACATGTGTGGGATAAACTCAAAGGAATCCTGTTTAGAAGGAATGGATCTATGGAATCTTAGTAGACATTGGGTGGCAACACCTGTAATTTGGAAGCAAAACCAGTGTTGGGCAGACTTTTACGGTCTATGCCCTAACCACTAGGCCACTCTGCCACTCCTCAACGCCCTTGAAATTTGGCCATCCCTGTGGGGGGGGGGGGTAGTATGCAGGTCCCTGAAGGGGGGGAGTGTGTATGTGTCAGCGGAGGCATAATGAAGCCGTGGACGTCCTTCTTTCAAACATTTTGGACGTCCTCAACTGCCCCCCCACAGGGATGGCCAAATTTCAAGGGCGTAGAAGAGTGGCCTAGTGGTTAGAGCACTGGTCTTGCAATCTAGAGGTGGCCAGTTCAAATCCCACTGTTGCTACTTGTGATCCAAATAAATAAATAAAAAGGGTGTTAGAGGCATGGCTGTCTTTCTCACACAAAATATTTTGGACATCCTCAATTGCCCCCTGCTTAGGAAGAAAATCGTATGCAAATGAGCTAATAGCATGCTCCGACACGCCCCCGGGAACTTTGGTCATCCCCATGATGGAAAGCAGTTGGGGATGCCCAAAATCAGCTTTCAATTATGCCGATTTGGGCGACTCTGTGAGAAGGACGCCCATCTTCCGATTTGTGTCAAAAGATGGGCGTCCTTCTCTTTTGAAAATAAGCCTGATAGTAGCATAGTAGTTGACAGCAGATAAAGATCCCTACGGTCCATCCAGTCTGCCCAACAAGGAACAGAGGACTATACTGAGTGTGAGAAATATAATCAGCCAAATTGATTCACTGTGCATATACTGCTTGGATAGCCTTCCCTGGACAGAGCAGGGCTTCACACCTGGAACAGCATTGTGCGTTTTGATGCATTTTTATGCAACCTGGAACAGTGGATTATGAAAAACAGAGGCTTTTTAATGAAGCACTACTGAACAAGGTTTGCTGTATTACGTGAAGAGACATTCCACATGTATATTGGGCTATTATGATCATATAGCACTTTTCTGTTCAGATTGATGATAATCTAACTGTTATTGTAAAATTTAGTAGAAATATACCAGGTATGAATGCTGTTGTGTGAGTGGATGTGAATTTTGAAGTATTAGTCTAGTTTAGTTATGGACACATGATGTTTAATAAATTACATTTATACAGACATGAACTTGGAGTACTTTGAGTGATTTAGTTATTAAATTATAACTGTCAGACCCTTGACCATTCTTCCAACGCTTGAAGATCCCTTCTGATGGTTTCTACTCCATCAGGAATCCACTCTATTGGATATCTTCGTGTCACCTACATAAAGGCAAACGTTTCCTCTAATCCTTCAGCAATATCTCTCACAAAAATATTAAACAGAATCAGGCCCACCACTGACCCCTGAGGCACACACTAGTCACTTTCCTTTCCTCCAAGAGGATTCCATTTACCACCACCCTCTCCAGCCTCTCAACCAGTTTCCAATCCATTTCACCACTAAGTTCAACCCTTTCAGCTTATTCAGGAGTCTTTTGTGAGGAACCAAATCAAAGGCTTTTCTGAAATGTAAGTAGATTAAACCTAGAGCGCGTCCTTCACCCAGTCAAAGGAAATCAGATTTGTTTGGCAGGGATTTCCTTTAATAAATCCATCTTGTCTCAGATCCTGTAACCTGTTGGCTTCTAGAAAGTTAACTATCCTTTCTTTAGCAGCAAGTCCATTATTTTTCCTACCACCGATTTGAGTCTTACTGGTCTGTAATTTGTCCGATTTCAAATTTTCAAGTTGGTTATAAATACTTTCTTCCATGAATGGCGCAATATCTACTCCATTCCCAGATATTCCCTTGGCAACCGACCACAGTCCTTCTCCAGGATTTTATTCCATGAACACCAAAGAGAAGTATTTGTTAATTACATTTGCTTTATCTTCATCACTGTTCTCATAGCTGCTCTCAGCATCTTTCAGTCTTACAACTCCATTCGTATCTTTTCTCCTTTCCCCAATATATCTAAAAAAGGTTTTCTCACCTGTCTTTACATCCCAAGTCGGGAAAAGTCTGCAGGCACCTGCTGCTCTGTAGCAGGGGCTTCAATCATCACCTACTGTAAAATCCTCCTACCTTGGTTCTTGGGATTTCCCCTTCAGTGCTCAGGGTCTCAGTGGGGGTGGGCCACCAAAGACCAGAATTTCTGCATGGAATTCCTTTTACTTGTTTGGCCTTGCCTCCATGGGCTGTCCCTTCACAAAATTTTCCACCAGGCTGACAGTACCAGCCTCTGTTGTCGTGGAGGGGCATAATCAAACAGGGCACCCAAGTTTTCCTGAGGGCGTCCTCGCAGGACGTCCCTGTGAAAGGGCGGGGAAACCCGTATTATCAAAACAAGATGGGTGACCATCTTTCATTTCGATAATACGGTCAGGGACGCCCAAATCTCCACATTTAGGTGTACCGTATTACCCTACACATTCTGCTTCTACTAACATGTACACACAGCTTCTACCACCACTATATGGAAATAGGTTCCCTAGAAGTAGTACCATGAGGCTGTTAGGGGTTGCTAGCACCATTTTGGATCTTGACAGAAGTGACAGCAAGAGTGACTGGGGTTCATCCCTTTCCACCCACTACACACCATGGAAAATTTAAGGTGCAGGGGGACCTTTAGGGGGGTGAGGATCTTTTGGGCCTGCTTATACTTGGGGGTGGGGCTTTCAGGTTGGGGAGCCCTGATTGGGGCTCAATATTTTGAGGGAGCTTGATTAGGGGTGCTCAACAGGGGCTTTCTCGAGGAATGGGGAGAATTGCTGATTTTTGCAAGTGCTGGCACTTCTTAAGAGATAGTCTAGAAGCAATGGGCCATGGATTGGCAGCCCAATGCTCCTGAGCCAGTGGACAAACGTTGCTTGTGAGGTGGCTTGCAAACGACGTTAATTCTTTACCACAGGAGCCATCAGCCTTCAGTACTGAGATACCGAGTCTGCCTTTTACTGCACCTTGATAACTTCCCTTCTAAATTTTGCAATTTAATACATTGATCTGAAAGGCTGTCGTAGACGAGACATCTTGCCAGTGTTCACATTCTATGTCTGACAACCTGGATATGTGAACAGGATACCTGGGCAGAATGGAATGGGCTGGGTGGGCTTTGTATGACATCTTTTATTGTGTTAGACAGTATAGTAACATAAAAGAATATTAAATTTGATCTTAAAAATAGAATTATGGTCAAGGTTTCAAAATAAAAATCTTAGGGGCCCTTTTACTAAAGGGCCCCTACTACTACTAACACACAGCACGTGTTAAATGCTGCATGTCTACCCATGGGCCATGTGACACTTAGTGCATGAAAATGATCATTATCACATGCTAAACTTTAGTACAACGGTCCTTCACATAGGCAGGAAAAGAAAATAAACATTAGCATCTGAATTATTATTTTATTTATGTACTTATTTTTGTTGCTAGCTTGTAAAAAGACAGTATCATCAGAATAATATTTACTTCAGATGTAAAGCTCAAGAAAGAATGCTTTAGGGAATTAAAATAGTCACCCAAGTGTTCAGCATATGCCAACAGGTCCCACCCAGAGCTGAAATTGGATGGTTTCTAAAGAGCTGACAAGATGAATTTTGACAGTATGGCATGAAACACGTTTTCCTTAAATAAAATGAAGAGTTCAAACTAAATGTCAGGTCATTCATTTTGTGATGCTTGAAAACAGGTTGCATACAGATGCACCACAGCTATGTGAGTGACAGTGAGCTTCAATGCTCAACTTTCTGCTGCTTCAGTTGGCTCGGCATTATAAATATCCTATCTGAACACAGAAAAAAAGAACTTGATTGTCACTTGAGCTTCTAACTTGACTGAGGACATTTGACTTCAGTTCTGCTTTCTCAGCATAGACATAAGCAATATTCAGGTTAAGCAGCCTTTATCTTTTACAAGAAGACTGTCCAGAAACAGTCATGGCAAGCTAGAAAGCTGAGCATTGCTGGAGCATTCTTACTCTTTATTTGACTCACCATTTTCCAGTCCAGGGAAATTTGCTGACAGTTAATGAAACATGAGAAAATACAGGATAAGTCAATATCAAACAACCAGTATGCTTTTTAGCGCTACAAGACATGCAGTCTGAGTTGAAGCAGATATACCATTTTTTTAGCTGAAACTCATGCCACACAAATTTGACTCTGCAAGGAGGAGGCTTTGCAATAAAAACATACAAGGCTTCCTAAACATAATTAATTCAATTAGGGCTGTGGATTAATTACATAAACAAACACAATTCATACAATATTTTATTTGTGATTACACATTTTAATCGCATTTACTATGCCAGACTACTGTTCCTTCCTTTTCCTTCCTCAGCTCCTGCTGGCCCAGCATTGTGATGTATACCATTACCTGCCTTCCTGCACTGCCCCCCCCCCCCCCCCCACACAGCCTTCCTGTAGCTGTATCCTGCCTCCTCTGATGTAACTTCCTGTTTCTGCAAGAGCTGGGACGTAGCTCCAGGAAGGTTGTGGGGGCTGGTGGAGGAAGACAGGTAATGATATGTGCAGTGATATTGGACCTATGGGAACCGGGAAAGGGAAGTGAAGGCAGAGAGTAACCAAGTACAGCAGTAATGTTGGATCCATGGGAGCTGGGCAAGGAAAGGGAAGGCTCTGGGGCCAACAGAGGAAGGGAGCTGCAGTAGCAACGTTGAAAGTGGTGGTGGGTTGGGAGGGGCACTGCTACATAGCTGGAGGGGGCACCAGCAACCCTAGCTCTGTCACCGCTCTAGCTCTGCCCTATTCTCTAATTGCTGGTGCTGTGTTAGTGAAATCTTAGTCCCATGCTGGACCAGTTAACTCAAAAGATCATGAGATTAATCACAATTAAAATTTTTAATCATCCAACAAGTCTAAATTTAATCAAATGACAAAGGAAAACATACTTCCCTTCTTCTCTAGAAAAGGTTTGTGGAAAAACCATTAAAAGGTTACAGTATGACTGTAATGTGTGGGGAGAATCAAGGAGCGATTAAACAAAAATATCTATTGGTAATAAATTATAGTGGTACAATTTAGGAAGACTAGAACTCCCCTGGATAATCTTTGGCAAAGATGAAAATCAAATAAAAAGGACAAATTATTAAATATAGTGACCCTACATTTCAGAAGGACATCTACAAAATAACTTGAAATGTTTAATCTAGTTTTTGCAAATAATTTGTATATTCAGTGGCGCTATGGAGGTAATTTTATAAAACCATTTTTGCATAAAAATGCTGATTTACTTGTGTAAAAATCCTCATATAAAATTAGGTAATGTCTAAAAATATGGATGTGGTAAATTGTAGAGTAGACCTGCTCAGGAGAAAAGTCTGGGTGAAGCATGGGTGGAGTCATGATGTTTGCACATGTCTTATTACATATGTGCATATACCATTTACTTTACATGCTAACATTTAGGTCTCCTTCTAAGAAGGCATAAATGTCTGCACCTAATTTAGATGCAAGTTCTGCTGGATTTGTGCTAGTATTTTATAAAGTCACACAGGCACATAAGTACATAAGTATTGCCATACTGGGAAAGACCAAAGGTCCATCAAGCCCAGCATCCTGTTTCCAACAGTGGCCAAACCAGGTCACAAATACCTGGCAAGATCCCAAAAAAGTACAAAACATTCTATACTGCTTATCCCAGAAATAGTGGATTTTCCCCAAGTCCATTTAATAATGGTCTATGGACTTTTCTTTAGGAAGCCGTCCAAACCTTTTTTAAACTCCGCTAAGCTAACCACCTTTACCACATTCTTTGGCTAAAAATAGATGCCTTCCTGTCCTATTAACCTAATCAAATTGAATCTATGCATTCAAAGCCTGCCTAATCCCAAAACGGTCCAAGGCAGGTCACAAAAGAGCAAACCAGCATAATATTACTGGGAAGATAGATCAAAGTTTGACCAAAAGTAAACTATTACCAGAAACAACTCCTAATGTTTGTTCAAATATTTATAAAATTTAAAAAATATTCAATTCTCTGTGAAAAGGAGTATAAGAAGTCTGCAATCTGATCTGCAGTAGTATGCCTTGCAAATTCTATTTGTTTGGAAAGAAAACAAACCATCCAAAATGCATTTATAGTGGGTATCCTTCACGGCTTGGAAACTGAGCAACCATGAAGTGAAAAACATGAAGAGTCCCTAAGATCTGATTTAAAAAACTAAAATATAAAATTATTCAAAATTTTAAAACCATAGAGGCTATTTAAGATGTTATAAAGGCAATTCTATAAGCTGACAGCCACATTTAGGCACCAATATCCACTCAATTTACACAGAAGTAGCACATGTAATCGGTGCCACAACTGTTAGGGGGCATACACATGAGCAGAGAATGGGTATGTCATGGGTACAACTTATAGAATAGTTTCAGTTGCATGCATTGCATGAAACATACCCACTTATGCTAGCTATTGACCTGGTGTAAGTGGGTGCACTTATCTTTTAGTATGTTGATAAGGCTTTGTGCTGGTGTACTACAATAGCTAAGGTAGGCCCTTAAGTTGTTCTAGAATTGGTGCTAAGCATCCTCCTTTGTGACATTCAAAATGATGCACTAATGTATAGAATTCCCCTCTAAATGTTCATGAATAGAAGCTGGTTAAATTGATAAAGGGGTAACCTCCTGCTCTTTTTCTTTGTTTTATAATTATTCCTTTAAGACCAACTTCCTTTGGTTTAATATTAGAATCTCTCCATTATTGTGGACTGTTAAAACCAATATTTTACACTGTGTAAGACTGCTTTTTTCTTTATTCTGATGTAGAATTTATTCAAATTCAAATATTGGTGTATCTTTCAAAGATTGTTATCTTTGTTTAATATAAAATTAATAAAGAATATAAAAAAATGTTCATGAATAGGCAACCAATGCAACTGAATCATGACAGGAGAAGAACTAGCATATTTGCGAACATTAAAGGTGAACTCAAGCAGTATTTTGCAAAAGCTGATTTTTTTAAAGTGCTTTAACATATACATCTGAATATAATGAATAAGAATTATCTAATTATGAAAGTATTAAAGTTTGAATAAATAGCTTGAAATGATCCCTAATTGACCTCAAATGTCTAATCTTAAAAAATGACTTTCATAAATTAGCCATTTACTTAAGTTTCCATGATAGAGAAGAATCAAGAATCATTCCAAAGGCCTTTGATTATTACAGATCCTCTGGTGGCAGACTTTGGTGTAAAATCTGATAATACTTGTTGATGTTAATGAGTCATGGCCAAAGGGTATGATTTCCCAGACAAACTTGACACCAACCAGGGAATTTAACATTAAAATGGGTAATATTTATCATCTTGTGAACAATTAAAGGTTAATTTGCTATAGGTTTTCTTTCAGATTTACAGGAAAGAGCAATATATCTATTTTCTAATTAAGGGTTCACGAATATAACATAAGACCACACCATAATTTTCAGATAGGTACACATGTTTAAGGATAATATTTTTACATATTTCTTATCATTTGTTCAGCAGCTAAATTCATTTTCATTAAAGACTTGACTTTTTGTTATCACTTTTTATCTTTCAGGTCCTAAACGATTTTTCCTCAGGCACAGAATTTCAAACAAGTATGTCTTTCCCTCTTTTACTCTTTCTGCCTTTCTCTTCTCTCACTAGCAACCCAAATACCTCAGTTATTTAATCTCAGTCCAATTCTCTGTTGCAAGACTGGCTGGCTTTGAAAATCTTCAGCGCCACAGCTCAGGCCTTCTTGTACATATTTCCTACCTTTAAAACTAAAAAATAAATCCTAATTCCAAATTAGGCATGCTCAATTGACACTGTTTATTTTTTGGAAAAAGCAGTTAACCAAAATCAATTGAATAATTAGTAACCCTACCAAAACCAACCAAATATATTCACTCCACAGACACTTGTTAATACTATCTGATTTACTTCTCTACAGTGTCTCAGTTGCGCGCACGCACACACACACACTTCTACATGTCAACGTATCACTGCTGCACATCAAATAAACCCCAAATGTTACCTTGTCGCACCTGGCACATTTTCTTAATCAAACAAAACTACTTTTTCCCCCCATTTCCATAGACAACAGCCTCCAGCCTCTCACAAATCCTCTCACCAGCGGAGTTCCCTCTCAACTGCCCACAGAACTCTGCCTTGAGAGCTCTATTAGCCACAAGGTAGCATGAGCTGCATGCTCTGCAACAGGCTGCTTTTTTACCCTCACCCGTCTGATAGTTGACTCTCTAGCAAAACCCCAAACAAATAAAATAAACTCCCTTTCTCCCTTACTTCACCAGGGTCTTCTTATCCTCCAATTTCCTTCCCTTTTCTTCAAAACCGACACATTCCTTACTGCCCAGCTCTGCCCACAAGCCAGCAGCTGCACACGCTCCACATGCCCCTCTTCAGTGTGCATGCACATATAGTTTCATGGGGTTTTGGCCCTATAGCGCAAAAATCTTTAGGGAGCCTTTTCTGGCCTTCCCTACTTGAACCCAGCTTCTTCTGGTCTTCCCGCTGGCCCTGACCTACTCTCAACACTGGCCTAGCTTTTCTGAGTAGGCCAAAGTTCTAGGCTAGAGCCCCCACACACATGCACAGGCATATGCATATGCATGGCATGTGATCATTGGCTACCTGCTCTCCAGTGGCCCAGAACAGGAACAGTCATGCCAGATGCACAACTCACACCCCAGGACTGTCCTGGGATGGTAAAATAGCCCCTTCTTAAGCAGTACTTTTGTGCACCCCCATTTGGATGTCACCCTATAGGTGCTGCCATTTGGGCAACTAAACACATTGGCACCAGACTTTTTGGTGCTCAAATAGTGGCCTCTAAAAGTCCTCTATACACTTTGTCCTTCCCTCTGGTGAAAGGTGTTGGGCTGGTAGCTGTGGGTAGCAGTCCTCAGAGCTTAACGGAGATTATAACTGCACCAGGCAGTATCTGTGGAGGACAGAACATTATCACAAACATAGCAGTCCAGTCAAGGGGCCTGTTCTGTCCTCCCTTACAGGCACTACCTGGGGAAGCTATGATCTCCCTCCTGCTCTGAGGACCACCATCAGCAGCTTCCAGCCCAGCTCTTTGCAATGGAGGTCAGTGCAGTGTAGGAGGAAGAAATTCAGAGAGGACTTTTAAATGCCATCATTTGGGCACCCAAAAGTATGGTGCTTATATGGCAACACCCAAAGTCATGGGTCCCCAAATGACAGTGCACATATGGAGCTGCCCAAACAGTGGCACCATAAGGGTGTATCCATACAGCAGCACCCAAAATCATACACCATAACCAGTTAATAATAACATTTTAAAAGGAAGAAGTTAATTCCCAGGCAATTCATATTTCTTTGAATGATTGTGGTGTGTAGTAAATCTCTTCATTAGTTAGGGTGATTCAATTATCTTTTATTTGTCAAAAGCTAATTAAATGTATAATGTATTGACCCTCCCCTGCATTTCATAATGACACCTACTATAAGGCATCAAGTACATACATATTTTATAGAATAATGGGTCAGAGATGCCAATAATTGTCATTTATATACCTGAGTGCTCAGCACTTTCTATAAAGTATGCTCCAAAGTTACTTTGGGGTCCTTTTACTAAGCCGTGGTAAGTGCTAGGATATGCATTCCACAGCTTAAACGGGCTTACTGCTGGACGCACTCAAGTGTCCAGCAGTAATATTCTGATCTCTGTGCAAACCACAGAGGTGTGTATGGGGTAGAGAGTGGTCATTTCTGCACTAATCAGTTTGTATAGCTACATTACAACATGCTGATTTATGCATGCAACTTTAGTCACCCTATATAGAATCCAGGGATAAATGCATCCCATTGTGATGCCTACATCTTGGCATCAAGTTATAAAATTGCCCCCTTAGCTATCTAGAGCAAAAAAAACACTAATACAAAAAATTGTAGTATAGAGAAGGGTGACAGTAGAAATATTTTCATTTTGTTTTGTTTCCCATATTGTTTATAGGATTTTCCATTTTGTTCTTTATTTGTTCTTTATTTATTTCTTTATGTTTTATTTCAGAGTAATGTTGTTAATAGTGTGCACGTGCATGAATAAGCACGGTTTTAAAATAGTGCATTCCCAGTTGCTTGAGGGCAGAGTTACAATCTTTTTTCTTGCCCCAGCAATCTGCTGGTTTTAAGGCCAGTCAGATTTTTTTTTGCCCTACATATGGAGACCAAACCTTCCCACAAACCCAGAAGCAAGCTCTATCTTCATATCTACCTGGGAAACACTAGTTCTAGATTCAGAAACATCATTTTCAATATTTTGGGCTCATTCATCTGCTCTTCCTTCAATTTATTATATGCCATTATCTGACAGCAATGTGGTTCTTCCATCTTCATAAGGCCAATTACTGGGAAAAAAATAATATTAAATTACAGCAAATCTGACAAAAAATAAATAGCAACTCCAGAAACCAGTAGGAAAACATTTCAAACTGTCAAGACATTCTTTAAGTGACTTTAATGTTACTGAATTCCTATAAGGACACTTCAAAAGTGATACTCCAGAATGAGACTGTTGAATTAGAGCTGATCAAGATGTTGGATACCATCATCTGGAAATTAAACAAGAACAATGGTTTCTAGTGTGCCTGAATGTAACTCAACTTGAGTTACTACTGGAAAGGGTGCCAGCTAAATAATAAATGACCACTATAGGTGTCAATTTACTTAACTATACTAAGATTATAATATGAATTACTTCCTCTCCCTTACAGGTATAGAGTGGCTTAATTATACTAAAATTATCATGTCCTCTGAGGATTGTATCCTCAATTTGCATAAATATGCCAAGAAAATAATGACTTCACCATACATTGAATTCTACCTCCCATATACTACATCAACTTGCATACGTAGACATCTCTTCCCCTACACTTCATACAAAGCTTATATTATAATAAATCTGAAAACTACTGGTCCTTGGAAGGTCCTCTGGCTAAGATAACCAGATAAAGGACTTTGCATATCTTCAAAATGAAAGTGTATGCTAATCTTCACATTGAATTTTGCCATGGGTACAAAACAACCACAGATATTATGGCTGCTTTTTCTGTGAGTTGTTTTTTCATAAAAAAATAATTTGCATAGAGTTGGAAATACAATCACAGATACGTGAAGCAATATGTGAACTCAAGTATGTGTTTGATGGTGGGCAATGAACAGATAATTGACTTATCTGTAGAATTTTAAAAGCTATATGGACAGAAGCTGGCTATTTAAGTTGATACATTGACGCATATTCTCTATATAATTTTGGACTGAGCTGGGATGGGGAGGGGATGGCCCTAGAATTATCCAGCTAGTGGTGATATTCAAATGGATAATTTATTCCTATATGAGAGTCTTTTACTAACTATTAGCACATGCTATCTGCAGCAGGGCTCATAGGATAACAGGTGCAGATAACATGCTCTAATTGTTGGTAAAAGACCCTTTGTAGTTTTGGCTTGCTGAATCATGGGCCTAAACTAATTATTCAAAGTCACTATGGGGTCCTTTAAGTAAGCTGCAGGAAAAAGGGCCCTGCGATATTGGTGGGGGCCATGTTTTCCACATGCCAGGGCTCTTTTTACCGCAGTAGGTAAAATGCCCCCCCAAATGACCACGTGGTAAGATAACCTTTACCGGGTGGACATGCGGTAGGAGCAAGAGGTGGCAGTAAGGGTTCCCACAATAATCGGGCATCGTGTGGCAATGCCTGATTACTGCAGGGTTAGCGCCACTCTACAGAAAAAAAAATTTCTGAAGCATTGGAAATGGCATGTGCTCCAGCCAGAACTACCACCTCGATGGGCCGGCACTAGTTCCAGATTAGCAGGCATTGGGATTACGGCCGCTTTGTAAAAGACCCCTTAAATTAACAATGACATTGAAAATACGTATTTTAAACACTGGTAGCATATAATTTACAGTAATTTGCTGACTGTTCCCGTTGAATATTGACCCACTTATTTTCTCCCACATCTACATAAGTACTTAAGTACATAAGTATTGCCATACTGGGACAGACCGAGGGTCCATCAACCCCAGCATCCTGTTTCCAGCAGTGGCCAATCCAGGTCACAAGTACCTGGCAAGATCCCCAAAAAAGTACAATACATTTCATGCTGCTTATCCAAAAAATAAGCAGTGGATTTTCCCCCAAGTCCATTTAATAATGGCCACATCCTCAAGGATATGTCCTCTTAATACAGGTAGATATATAAATGTGATGGAGCAATGCACAGACTTTTAGCCACACATGTCTTGGCATGAATTAGGTAGTATAATTGAGTGAAGGGGAAAGGAATAGGAATGCTGGAGGTTTACAATTTTTTTAAGTATTTCAGTGTCAATTAGTTTTTCGCATTCTTCTTTTTTTTTCTTTTTAGCCATTCTTGGATTAGCAAGAGTGCTGCTGCTGCTGCTGCAAGTGTATGAAACATAAAGGTTCAGAAATGTAGTGCGTGAAATCATCAAGGTGGAGAAAATAGAATCAAAGGTATGGCTGAAGTAAATATTAGGATCTGAGTGATTGCCATTAGGATTTAGTATTAGTTAATCTGAATGAGGATAACTAGAAATAACAAACAATTGCAGTCTGAAACTTTTACAGCATAACACTGAAATGCAAAGTGAAAACTAGAGGCCTACATGATGTATTTATAATAGCTACTGCCTCTGTGCATCCAAAGCATTTTAATATTGTGATTACAAAGTAATAGGATTATACTTCCAAATAATGTATCCAACCATGAGGAAAAAAAAAACTACAAATGCTGATCTTCACTCATTTGCATGTCCTAAATATGGCATGATTAAGCTCATAGGACTCTTGTCTTCAGTCTCCTTCCTCAATAAATTGGCAGCATATGAAAATGCTACCAGCCTGTCATTTTTGCGATTACAGACTAACATGACTACCACAATGGGAGTTTGTGAAAGCAAGTTTCAAATGCAGGAATAAGACCATGGTTTTGGGGAAACACACTGAGCAATATCTCAAAGAACAGGAGTTCTCAAGTGCAGACAAGTAATGCCCCAAACTGGTCTTACCTATAGGGCAATTAAAACATAAAGGGGTCCTTTTACAAAGGCGCTCTGAAAACTGGCTTGCAGTAATGTAGGCGCAGGTTTTGGGTGTGCGCTGATCCATTTTTTTAGCATGCCTGTAAAAAAGGCCTTTTTTGCCTAAAATGGATGTGCGACAAAATCAAAATTGCTATGCGTCCATTTTGGGTCTGAGACCTTACCGCCAGTCATTGGCCTAGCAGTTAAGAATCCAGGTGGTAATGACCTATGTGCGTCAAATGCCACTTGGTGTGCATACGTTACACCCCCGAGACCCAGAGAAGAGATAGCCTCAGCGGAGCAACAGTTTGGTGCACCCGATAGTGGAGGACTCCCAGCTGCTGCAGGAGGAGGCCCCGTAGCGATTTCTTCATCTATGGGAACAGCGCGAGGACAGGATGTACATTCCCTTTCATCTCAGGCACAGGAGAATCTCTCTGGAGCTCTCGGTGGACAAAGACCGGCTGTAGTGACCCTTGATATTTTATGGGATGCAATACAGGGTCTGAATGCTACTCTACAACAGATTTCTACTGCTACTCGTGGATAGTAGGTCTTCTATACCCATAAAGAAAAGGTTCAATGAACATAAATCCCGCATTAACACATTGACCACAGGAGCTTCATTGGTGACCCAGTGGATCAAGAAACAACACAGTTACGGATATTCATTGGTGCATTATTGATAAGGTGGAGATTGGGAGGGAGGGTGGTTGTTCCAAGGATTTGTTAAATTACAAGGAACAATGTTGCATATTTACCTTGAATACGATATATCTTAAGGGACTGAATTTAGAATTGGATTGGAATTCGCTATTGTGAAATTAACACTCTGATTGGCTCTCTCATACCATGGCCCTCTTTTACTAAACTTCACTAGTGATTTACGACATGGCAAATGAGAGAAAGTCCATTCAGTTCCAATGGGCTTCTCAGTTGCTAGCATGACTTTGTAAAAGAAGCCCCATGTGATTTAATTTAAGTGAGCAGTCTGTTTGGACCGCCATTTTGGAAACAATGTGAAGGCAGATTTCAGATATAATAGGTGATGTTTGCCGCAGCATTTTAGAAATTAGAGTTTGAATTCTAAATATACATTGAATTCATTTTATAATATGTTAATTTTAGGAGCTTCTCCCTGATGCAGCAGACAGTGAAACATGGCCCATGTTGGCAGCGGGTCCTTTATTCAGACTAAGTGCAATTGTTGTAATTGTAAAGTATAAGATATAAGAAACATATAGGAAATATAAATAAAGAAATAAGGGGTCCTTTTACAAAGCCGCGGTAAAAAGTGGCCTGCAGTAGTGTGGGTGCATCTTTTAGGCGTGCGCTGGGCCATTTTTACCACAGCTGGGAAAATGGCAATTTTTTAAATTGGCCTGCACTAATATTAAAACTAATGTGCACCTGTTTATGGCTTGAGCCCTTACTGCCACCTATTGACCTAGCAGCAAGGGGTCATGAGCTACCCACATGGGCATGCTGCCGGTTACTGCCAAGAACGTCCCCGAAGTAGAAAATAGAAAATTATTTTCTACCACTGGATTCGGCATGCGCCAAAATCAGAATTACCACCGGGCACACGTGCTACCCTAGCAGTAGTGCCGATTGGGCATGCGCTAACCTTGCGTTAGCTCTCCCGCGCCTTTATAAAATGGCCCCTGTGTGAAAAAGCAGAGTTATATTAAAAATAGACCAGTGAGGAGGCAGGAGAATCATAGGTTGAATTGAGCCAATGTGAAACAAGTCACCTCTGAAGTCCAGAAAAATGAACTGCTGGCTTTAATTGAGAATTCCGAGTATTGGGCATGTGGAACCATGCAGTTATGTGCCATTGAAAATCTGAGGATCACCTGGTTATTGGGAGAAAATTGGATAGGAGCCCTCTTAACTGGTTATCTCCAGCTAAATATCGGCTCATAATATTCTTCTTGTATTTGTGAAACCTTTTGACATGTAAAACTTTCAAAATATATATCTCAGGAACATTGACCATAATTATCAGTCTTTGGGGTATGCCACCCTTGGCATCTACAGTCTGTACCAGAGACAGTGGAAACAGGAAATGACTTGACCAGCTTCCCTGCTACTGCTGTAACACTCAGAACTAGACCTTGTAATTTTCTCCAGCTACTTTGGAAGAGGTGAAGAGTGGCAGCCTGGAAGGGAAAACCATCAATAAAGATTCTGAGATGGGAGGACAGGGAAAGAGTGAAACTGACTTGGGGAAAGATAGATAAAAGAAGTAAATGGGTTGGTCCATGATAAGGGCCTACAATGTATATTTGCCTATGGCCCAATATATTTTTAGCCCAGCTCTAAAGTAGAAACATATCCCATTCCCCAAGATATGACCTTTTCCATTTTACTACTCCATCATTAAGAGGCCCTTTCACAAAGGTGTGCTGAAAAATGGCCTGCGGTACTGTACAGCGTGCTTTGGGTGTGCGCAGAATCATTTTTCAGCACATCTGTAAAAACATGCCTTTTTAAAAATTTTTGCCGAAAATAGACATGGCAAAATGAAAATTGTCACGTATCCATTTTGGGTCTGAGACATTACCGCCAGCCATTGACCTAGCGGTGAAGTCTGACACAGTAACCGGCTGGTAATGACCTAGGCACATCAAATGTCACTTGGTGTGATAACTCAATTTTGGCGCGCGCTGGGCGTGTGTAGACGCTTATGCGGCTTAGTAAAAGGGCCCTATCAGTTACTTAAGAGTGCAAATGGGAGATAAACTGTATTCAATAATAATTATTATTATTAGCATTAGCATTTGTATAGCGCTACCAGATGCACGCAGCGCTGAACATCTGACACAAAGAGACAGTGCCTGGTCAAAAGAGCTTACAATCTAAATATTCCTAGAATCCCCTGACTATAATATACCTGTAAATGTCATAGAAAGAATTTTCAGCTCATGAAGCATGATTTCCGTAGGATTTCATTCTGGTCACCTCATTTTTGTCAATAAGCACTAAAACTTAGTGCTTAATACTCAGGGCTTGAAATGTGTTTGAGTATGAGAACTTAAAAGCAATCATGCTGTCTAAGCACTTACATTATCTTAGTCTTGACATGCTGTTATGAGTAATATTCCTTACCAAGTGAAGATTTTCATGTTGAAAGGCTAGGAACTTTATCTCAAATTATTGCCAGTTTAAAGTTTACTACACTTTAATATAACTTATTGAACAGTCTCTTTCATACAATGAGAATATTTCACTTTTGACTTTTAATAAAATGAAACAGGTAATGAAAACAAGTGAAGAATTCCTCCCAGGGTGTTCTTGTTGGCTGCAGTACCTAAAGAGAGCCCAGGAAAGAGGAGAAGCACCACAACAGACCTTGCTACCCTGTATTTGCCAGAAGCAGAAGCTTATTCGAGGTAGGACAAGTTTATCTTGGAACCTGGTTGACATTGTGACTCTTATCTCTCCATACACTACTCCCTGGGAACTCCATTCATTAGGTAAATCTCTCTTATCTGTACCCTTCTTCTCCACCGCCAACTCCAGACTCCGTTCCTTTTATCTTGCCTCACCATAAGCCTAGGATAGACTTCCTGAGTCAGCACATCAAGTTCCATCTCTGGCCGTCTTCAAATATAGGTTAAATGTTAGGTATTATTAGGAAAGGAATGGAAAATAAAAATGAGGATGTTATAATTCCTTTCTATCGCTCCATGGTGTGACCACACCTCAAATATTGTGTTCAATTCTGGTCACCGCATCTCAAAAAAGATATAGTGGAATTAGAAAAGGTGCAGAGAAGGGCAACGAAAATGATGAAGGGGATGGGACGACTTCCCTATGAGGAAAGGCTAAAGTGGCTAGGGCTCTTCAGCTCATTTTTTGAATTTCAAATTATGTTAAACTGTGAAGAATCTAGGCAGAAGAAGGGCTAGGACTTCATCATCATCGGCAAAAAACCTCCTGATGTCAATAGCTTGTCTTTTAGTTATAGTAATCAAAATGGGGAACCTCAACCATAGACACAATACCATTCCTCTCAGTTAACTTTCAAAAGAAGTACTTAGCTTGAGGAGCGGGTCTTCCTTCAGTGTTCCTCTGTGTGTCGGACCGTGATCAACGATGGCCTCTGTCTCGCCACTGCTGCATCAGAACCACTGGTCACTTATTCTGCCGGAAAACAAAAACACCCGTGATCAGCTGACATATGTACACTAAAAAGACAGCCAGCTCTACCTATAGCTTACATTCCGTTCAGTATGCCGACGGATCACAAAAGACAGCAGTGTGCTCAAACATGGCGGTTATCTCTACTTTTTATGATGTCACACGCTCAGATTATCATCCAATCAGAACGCTGTTATTTTAGATATGTCAGTTCTTCTGTGTATACACTACAACCAAATGATCAAAAGAAATGTGCCCATTCTATTTTTCCATTCAGTCCTTTCGGGGATACTGTATTGAGTCGGAAAATCCATTGTTGTTCTTTTCTAAGAAGAAGCCGACGATAATCATCGTTGCTCTCGGCTGTCTCAATTTGTTGTAGCATGACACATTTAAGGGAAGTAAAACTATGTGATAATTCCGTGCAATGGACTGCCAACAGTGAGGTTGTTTTCTTCATAGTAATCACACTTTTATGTTCTATTAGCCTCACATATAGTTGACGCGAGGTCTGACCAACGTAATGTTTTTTACATGGACAAATTAGACAGTAGACCACCCCCTTTGATTTACAGGTAGCATTCATTAACAAGGTAAACCTACGTCCTGTTGAAGGATCTGTTAGTACATTTGTTTCCAGCATGATAGAACACGTGGAGGGGCATAATTGAACGAAAACGTCTATCTCCATGGGCGTTTATCTCCGAGAACGGGTCCGTGAAGGGGCGGACCGAACCGTATTTTCGAAAAAAATAAACTTCCATGTTTTATTCGACAATTTGTGAGCTGGACGTTTTTGTTTGGCAATGATAATGGAAAATGAAAGCGCCCAGCTCAAAAATGAATAAATCCAAGGCATTTGTTCGTGGGAGGGGCCAGGAGTCGTAGTGCACTGGTCTCCCTCACATGCCAGGACACCAACCGGGCACCCTAGGGGGCACTTTTACAAAAAAAAAAAAAAAGGTAAAAGAGCTCCCAGGTGCATAGCACCCTTCCCTTGTGTGTTGAGCCCCCCAAATCCCCCTCAAAACCCACTGCCCACAAGTCTACACCATTACTATAGCCCTAAGGGGGTGAAGGGGGGCACCTACATGTGGGTACAGTGGGTTTGGGGGGGTTGGACGACTAAGCATTAAGCAGCACAATTGTAACAGGTAGGGGGGGGATGGGCCTGGGTCCACCTGTCTGAAGTCCACTGCACCTCCTAACAACTGCTCCAGGGACCTGCATACTGCTGCCAGGGAGGTGGGTATGACATTTGAGGGTGAAAATAAAAAGTTGTGAAACATCATTTTTTGTGGTGGGAGGGGGTTAGTGACCACTGGGGGAGTCAGGGGAGGTCATCCCCGATTCCCTCTGGTGGTAATCTGGTCATTTAGGGCACTTTTTGGGGCCTTATTCATGAAAAAACAGGGTCCAGGAAAAGTGCCCTAAATTCTAGCTACAAACGCATACTTTTTTTCCATTATCGGCGAAAGGCGCCCATCTCTCCTCGGCCGATAACCATGCCCCAGTTCCACCTTCGCCACGCCTCCAACAGGCCCCCGTCAACTTTGTACGCTTCCGCGATGGAGTGCAGTTGAAAACGTCCAAAATCGGCTTTCCATTATACCGATTTATTCGTTTTTGTGAGATAAACGTCTATCTCCCAATTTGGGTCGAAATCTAGGCGTTTTTCTATTTCAATTATAAGGTGGATAGTAACATAGTAGATGACGGAAGAAAAAAAAACCTGCATGGTCCATCCAGTCTGCCCAACAAGATAAACTCATATGTGTATACCTTACCTTGATTTGTACCTGCCTTTTTCAGTGCACAGACTGTACAAGTCTGCCCAGCAGTATTTCCCGCCTCCCAACCACCAGTCCCGCATCCCATCACTGGCTCTGGCACAGACCGTATAAGTCTGCCCTCCACTATCCTCGCCTCCCAACCACCAACCCCTCTTCCCCCACCTGCTCCGCCATCCAATTTCAGCTAAGCTTCTGAGGATCCATTCCTACTGCACAGGATTCCTTTATGCATATCCCACACATGTTTGAATTCCGTTACCATTTTCATCTCCACCAACTCCCGCGGGAGGGCATTCCAAGCATCCACCACCCTCTCCGTGAAAAAATACTTCCTGACATCTTTCCTGAGTCTGCCCCCCTTCAATCTCATTTCATGTCCTCTCATTCTACCGCCTTCCCATCTCCGGAAAAGATTCGTTTGCGGATTAATACCTTTCAAGTATTTGAACATCTGTATCATATCACCCCTGTTCCTCCTTTCCTCCAGGGTATACATGTTCGGGTCAGCAAGTCTCTGCTCATACGTCTTGGAACTCAAATCCCATACCATTCTCGTAGCTTTTCTTTGCACCACTTTCATTTTTTTAACATCCTTCACAAGGTACGACCTCCAAAACTGAACACAATACTCCAGGTGGGGCCTCACCAACGACTTGTACAGGGGCATCAACTCTTCCTTTCTTGCTCCTGTACAAGTCGTTGGTGAGGCCCCACCTGGAGTGACATCTGGCAAAGGTGCTTCTTGATGCTTTTTCCTCCTAGAAAAACTTTTTTCTTTAATATTGGGCTTACATAAATAACCGGTCTCTTGCATTGATACTAAGAGTAACTACCCGGAGTGGAGACTTGGTCCCTTATATCATTATAGTTCATCTCTAAATATTGAAACTGTGAAGAATGCTAACCAGATTCCTGTAATGGTTTTGTATGAGGAAACTCCTTGAAAGAGTCACATTCAGTCTACAAGTGACCCAAAATATTTCTATTAGGGTTGTGCTGAGATATACTAAACAAGCTGCCCATACTCTACTGCTACATTCTTTAAACCAGCTTTCAATTGGTATACAGGCACAATTTAAGATCTTGTTCTTTATTTTAAGTATTATGAGGGAAGACAATTCACTATATAGCTGAAACATCAGTCATTAGAGCTACAGTGAAGAAGTTTTGCTCTGTGTTCCCAACACTTACAGAAGCCCTAAATGCATATATTAAAACAAGATTGTTCTCTATAGTGATTCTTATATTTTGGAATATAATCCCCCTGGAGATCAGACTCAAATAGATATACATTCCCCAATATTTAAATTCCACAGTCAGAATTGCTTGACAATGTCAATCATGGCATTTATAGCTCTACCCTGGATATCCAGCAGCGGGCTATAACCTGACATTGGTGCTAAATATTCAGGTATGAAGTACCCACTCAACTTGTAATTAAACTCTGGAATTCATTGCAAGAGAACATGGTAAAAGCAGTTAGCTTAGCAGGGTTTTAAAAAGGTTTGGATAATTTCCTAAAGGAAAAGTCCATAAGCCATTATTAGGATGGACTTGGGAAAATCCACTGCATATTCTAGGATAAGCAGCATAAAATCTGTTTTACCTTTTTGGGTTCTTGCCAGGTTCTTGTGACCTAGATTGGCCACTGTTGAAAACAGGATGCTAAACTTGATAGACCTTCTGTCTGACCCAGTATGGCAAAGCTTATGGGAGTCTTTTGCTAAAGCTTAGCTTGAGTTGTCTGTAGCAGGACCCAAAGGAATGGAATGGGCCCTGCTGCAGATAACTCGAGCTAAGCTTTAGTAAAAGATCCCCTATGTTCTTATGTTAACCAGGTACAACCAACTATCTGGGAATGTTAGGGCAGCAAGCACGCTGATTTCAGACTGGGGCATAGCACTGAATCTGTCCTCCTTGGCATGTCAAATGTGATTGAATGTAACCTTGATGATGAGAAATAAGCTATGCTGATATTGTTTGATTTAATAGTTCATCAGTTTTTAATCTCATGTTTGGCTAATTTAGGAATTAGAAGTTCAGTTTTTTAAATGATTCACTTCCAATCTTGAGGATTGTATGATCTTTTTTCTGATGAATCATTTTCTACTGTCTTCTAACTTTAACGTGGTACCTCATAGTGCTCAGTGTTGGCACAAATAATGTTTGCTCATAGCACCTCTAACCATTCTAGTCCAAACTTTGGGGCTTGGAGGCTATTATTATGTGGATGATATTCAAATACTGCCCTAAACTGACCCCTTGTCAGTAGATTCTTCTTCTCTAAGCCTATCCAGCTTATTTTCGAAGGAGATCGCCGGCCATCTTCCGACACAAATAGGGAGATGGCAAGCGATCTCCTAAAGCCGGCCAAATCGGTATAATCAAAAGCCGATTTTGGCCAGCGCCAACTGCTTTCCGTCGCAGAGGTGGCCAAACTTCAAGGGGGCGTTTTGGTAGGGTAGCGAAGGCGGGATGGGGGCATGCTTTGAGATGGCTGGCTTCGCCCGATAATGGAAAAAAGAAGAGCGTTCCTGGCGAGATTTTGGTCCACTTTATTTGGTCCCTTTTTTTTCAGGTCCAAGTCCCAAAAAAGTGCCTGAACTGACCAGATGACCACTGGAGGGAATCGGGGATCACCTCCCCTGACTCCCCCAGTGGTCATTAACCCCCTCCTACCCTCAAAAAAATAAAACTTTAAAAACATTTTTTCCAGCCTCTACGCCAGCCTCAAATGTCATACTCAGTTCCATCACAGCAGTATACAGGTCCCTGGAGCAGTTTTAGTGGGTGCAGTGGACTTCAGGCAGGTGGACCCAGGCCCATCCCCCCTACCTGTTACACTTGTGGTGGAAAATGGGAGCCCTTCAAAACCCACCCGAAACCACTGTACCCACATGTAGGTGCCCCCCCTTCACCCCTTAGGGCGATGGTAGTTGTGTATAGTTGTGGGGAGTGGGTTTTGAGGGGGTATGGGGGGTTTGGGGGGCTCAGCACCCAAGGTAAGGGAGCTATGCACCTGGGACCAATTTGCAAAGTCCACTGTAGTGCCCCCTAGGGTGCCCGGTTGGTGCCCTGGCATGTGAGGGGGACCAGTGCACTACGAATCCTGGCCCCTCCCACAACCAAATGCCTTGGATTTGTTCATTTTTGAGATGGGCGCCATCGGTTTCCATTATCGGCGAAAACCGAGGGCGCCCAGCTCTAAATCCGGCGATCTCAGCATTTAGGTCGACCATCTTTAATGTTGACCTAAATGTTGAGATTTGGGCGCCCCCAACCGTATTATCGAAACGAAAGATGGACGCCCATCTCGTTCCATAATATGGTTGGCCCTGCCCCTTCACGGCGCCATCCTCGGAGATGGGTGCCCTTAGAGATGGGCATCCCTGGTCGAAAATGCCCCTCCACGTCTATCAGACACCATTTTTACATGGCTACTAGCTTATGGGCTTTGTTTGAAATCCTTGAAGTCTGAATCAATGTAGGGGTTCTTCAGGACTGTTACTTGACATTTGAATAACAAGTTTCACCTGTGATTAAGACATCTTTTATTGCTCTAAAACCAGTGGCATTCTTAGGGGGGCTGACACCCGGGGCGGATCGCCAATGCGACCCGCCAAGTGCAGCGCCCACCCAGATGCAGCACGGACCCCCCCCCCCCCGGCAAAAGGACCCCCCCGCAAAAGAAACCCCCCCTGGGTGCACGGCGCTGGGGGGGTGCCGCGCGCGCCTGTCCTTTGTTCGTTCCATGCTCCCTCTGCCCCGGAACAGGAGGTAACCTGTTCCGGGGCAGAGGGAGCATGGAACGAACGAAGGACAGGCGCGTGCGGCACCCCCCCCCTCCCCCCCCCCAGCAGTGTGCACCCGGGGCGGACCGCCACCACCGCCCCCCCCCCCCCCCCGGTATGCCACTGTCTAAAACAAATTTGAACAGTCAAGTCTCTGCTTGATACCAAAGATTTTTGGCCTTGACACATACTTCCATGAGTGGGAAAGCGCAGGGTACAAATGTAACAAAAAAAAATTTATTGATTAGTGTAACTCTAAATAATGGCTTGATATTATCTCCCTCACACCATCTGCAGCTCATTCAGAACACAGCTGTTAAACTTAGAAGCATGTGGATTTGACCATGAAATTCCCCTCCTGGCAGCTCAGCTCTGGCTTTCTGTTCCAAACAGGCTTAAACTTAAGAACTATTTTCTAATATTCAGGACATTACACTCAGATATTCTTGTCTATCAAAATGTCTTACTTTTCATCACACCCTCTGCATTCACAATATGAACATCTCATTCCTATTCCTTGTTGGTGGTTATTCATTCTGAGTCCACCTGATGGTCTGCCTTTCTTATTTAGCTCCTTCCCTCTGGAATTCTCTGCCCTCCTCTCTTCATACAGAATTATCTTACCAGAGACTTAAGGCTAGTCTTAAATGTCTCCTTTTGCCACAGGCTTTTCCTTAGGTTTGATTCTAGGGTGCTGACCAATTAGTGAAGCTGAAATGTGGATATTAGGGTATTGTTATCTTTACCACTTTCCCATCCCTAAATATTTGCCTTATTATTATTATTATTATTATTATTTGCCTTTGAAGTGATTGTGACGTGAGCTTTTGCACTGTCTGTGGAGTGACATATCATTTAAATTTTGTTTTGATTGAATTTTTAAGATGATTGTTGGTTTGTTTTTTGTTTTTATTGTTACCGCTTTGGGTTAAGGCAGGATACAAATGTAAAAATAAACAAACAAGAATTATTGTTACATTTTAAATAAACAAAAACTAAACATGTTGAAAGTGAGGTGAATCTAGGAGTAGGCATTTGCAGTCAAAATATTTAGGCTTATTTAATCTACTATGATGTCTGCATTCTGATTTTTTTTTTTCATTTCAGGGGCAATATCAGAAAGCGTGCTCATTCTTCATGAATAATATACATTATTTGTGAAGACTAGATACTAATCCACAATAGAGAACACAGTCTTCACAAAAGAATGTGCACTATCCTTGAATAGCAGACACTTTCCCCTAATAGGGCATGAATGGGTGCACTATTTTCTTTTCCAAAAGAGTGCACACACTATAGATGACCAGTATCTCTAGAAACGTTGCCAAAAACTGTGCGTTCAGATTTAGGTGTGTTCCTGATTTGCATGCATAATTTAATAGAATGAGTCAATTAGTGCCAATAATTGGCTTTTTAACAATCAGTTATTTGCATTGATTAGATTTAATTTGGAACACCATGTATAAAGTTTGGCAAGGGATCCAGAACTAAAGTTTACGCACAGTCCAAGAAGGGGGTATGGAAATGAAAGGGGCATGGGTGTTTTGGGGGGTGGGGGAAGGGGCATGCCTTCGAGGTATGTATGCATGCAATTACATAATAATAGTGCTCTGTGTATGTATTTATTTGTAACATTTATATCCCACATTTTCCCACCCATTAGCAGGCTCAATGTGGCTTACATAATACCGTAAAGGCGATCGCCAATTCCTGTAGATGTTAAACAAATACAATTTAAAATAGGGTTAGGTAAAGTTTGAGTAAACAGGTACAAAAAAGGGACAAGGAAATAAAGGAATTTATAATGTCCAATGCGATGTAAGGTATTGATGCATTGCAGAGTTGAGGCATTTAAGTAGGGCCGGTAGGGTAGGCCTTGCAAAACAGATAGGTCTTTAATGATCGCCTGAAGTTTTGATGGTCGTGAATCGCTTTCATACTCTTTGGTAGTGCATTCCACACTAAGTAAGAAAAATTGGATGCATAGGTTGATTTGTATCTGAGTCCAATGCAGCTAGTGGAGGTTTAAATAAGTATGTGACGCTCTGGTTCTATTTCTTGTCGGAAGATCTATCAAGTCAATCATATATCCTGGGGCATCACCATAGACAATCTTGTGGACCAAAGAGCAGATTTTGAAGGTAATGCGTTTCTTGATTGGGAGCCAATGCAGTATATCAATTTAGCTGCAGGCATTCACACAACATTTTCTTTGGTGGAAATGGCCGTGCCTAAATTTAAGCTCAACTCTCCACTTAAGTGTGTATTCCAATGGTTCCCAAACCTGGTCCTGGAGGCATCCCAGCTAGTCAGGTTTTCAGGATATCCACAATGATTATTAATGAGAGAGATTTGCATGCACTGCCTCCACTGTTTGCAAATTTCTCTCATGAATATTTATTGTGGGTATCCTGAAAACCTGACTGACTGGGGTGCCTCAAGGACCAGGTTAGGAACTACTGGTGTACTCTATAAACCACACTGAACTTTAGGCATGGCTTATAGAATACCATTTACGCAGGTATTTTTTGGCACTTGAGTCTTCCACGCCCATCGGAAAAACCTTAATAGCCTTCAAGCACAGTGTTAAAAAATAGGTATTGAAAGCAAATATGGTGAAGTAAGTCATGCCATTAAAGGGAAGCAAAGCAATAAAAGATGAATGGTAAGTATGGTCCAATCATGCTTTAGCAGGTGGTGGTACCAGTAACAGATGATCTGATTGACAGTGTAAAACTCTAGTTGAAATATAAGACAAAAATCACATTTGACAAATAAACAGGAAGTCCTGATTGAAGCAACTTAAAGTTAATAAGGAGAACCTTGAATTTAACCCAGTAAAATCATGGAAACCAATGGGCTTCTCTTAATAGTGAAGGATGGCCAGTGTTATGCCAGTTTTAGAAAGGGTTCCAGAGGTGGCTTGAAAAATTATATACTGATGAGCCTGATGTTGATGCCAGGCAAAATGGTAGATACTATTATAAATAACAAGATTACTGAACATATACATAGGCATGGCTTAATGGGATAATAAAGCCAACATGGATTTAGCCAAGGAAATTTGTGCTTCACCTATCTGCTATATTGTTTTGAATGGGTGAATAAACATGCGGATACAATAAGCCGATTGATATTGTATATTTGGATTTACAGAAGATATTGCAAAATAGGATTGTTATGCTAATGCAGTACAAAGATAAACTCCTAGGGTTTCCTAATAAAGTACAAGAAACCTAGATGTTGAGTTTTGTACACAGGATATGAACAATATTAGTTCCTTTTATTTTGTCTCAATTAGAATTATACAGATTAAGTAGCAATGTTAATCATGTTCTTATTAAATATGTGTGAAAAAATACAGTTCTGTTACTGAATAAAATGTTGTCCTAGAATGATTCCAATCTGGATCAATAAAATAAAATTTACATGGCGTACCCAAACTGTTTACTTTTATAGGTTTTCTTTTCAGTCTTCTTTGCTTTAGTTTGTTACCTTAGCTGTCATGCCTAGTACTGTTCAAAATGTCTGCTAAATCAAAGTTACAGCATATCAAAATGCTGAACGGAAGTCTGTCACCATGGCCCAGGACAAAATCCCCTCTGCCCCCCCTCTTGGGTGGGGTCTGTCCTTCCGTGACACATTCTTCCAGTCCCTCTATTGGGCTAGAGATCTCCTTCATCCACTGGATAATATTTCAAAAAACCTCTTATATAGGGTTTATGTCACATGGAGGGGCATTTTTGATAGAACGTCTAAATCAGAATTTGAACATTTTACAAAAACGTCCAAATTCTGAACTGGAAAGAAGGTCATTTTCGAAAAAGATAGATGTCTATCTTTTATGTTCGAAAATTCAAAGGACGTCTTGTGATTTGGACGTTTTGTGATTTGGATGGCCTTTTATTTGGTCCATTTGTGAACAAACGACATCCAAATGCAAGCTGTTCCAAGAAAAGGAAGAGTGGCTTAATGGTTAGTGCAGCGGACTTTGATCCTGGCAACATGGGTTCAATTCCCACTGCTGTTGCTTATAACCTTGGGCAAGACAAATGCACCAGGGGCATTTTTGGATATGACATCTAAGTCTGAATTTGGAAGTTTTTTGTAAAACGTCCAAAATCTGAACAGGAAAGGTCAATTTCTACAAAAAGAAGTCTATCTTTTCCTTTTGAAAATGCTGTTCGGAAAAATGATTTGTGATTTGGGGGAGTAAGGGGAGATGATCACCAATTCCCTCCAGTGGTCATCTGGTCATTTGGGGCACCTCTTGTGTGGTATAGAGGAGTAGCCTAGTAGTTAGTGCAGCAGACTTATGTCACCATTTGGATGTTTTTCTCTTTTAAAAATGAGCCTGATAGTCAATAATGACTTTTTCTGTAATTGGCTATGGACAGGCCTGGAAATATACGATTGGTCCAGCTTAATAGGATATGGTAAGTCATGAGAGATCGTTTCTATGATACGAAGACATAGAAGGGCATTTTTAATATGATATTCAATCAGATTTTAGACATTTTGCAAAAAATGTCCAAAAATTCAATGCCAAATATGGTAATTTTGGAACCAGTAAAATGTTTATCTTTCTGGTTTGAAAATCACCCTGTTTTAGACATTTTTGTGCTCAGCACTTCTTTCTATAAGGGACATTTCATAAGAAAAATGTCCAAGAGAAAAATGCACAAAAACAAGTTATTGAGATGTCTTATTAGACTAGCTACACAGACATCCCAGAAGAGCAGTGGGATAGCCTAAGGGACACTGCAGTGAATTTCAAATAAAAGGACCCAGATACACATCACATCATAACCCCCTTATATTGTGTGGTGAGCCCTCCAGGAATAGCAAAAAATGTACTGTACCCAACTATGCCCTTATGCCTGCAGGTGTCACCTATATGTGGGTTCAGTAGCTATTTTGTAGTTTGGGGGGTGTTCACACTTTCTGCCACAAGTGTACCAGTTAGAAAGTGATATGAGCCTGGACCCCCCCTTCTCTACAGTCCACTGTACCAACCACTAGGCTAATCTAGGGACCTGCTTGCTGCTTTAAGAGGAATGGCCATTATATCTGCAGCTGTCATAGAACCTAGTATGTACTGTCACTTTCACCTCTTATGGGAGTGGAAAGGGGTTATGGGAGATTAAAGGGGGGTTATACCTGTATCCTTCCAGTTTGGGCACATTTTTGGAGGAGTAGCTTAGTAGTTAGTGCAGCAGACTTTGATCCAGGGGAGCTGGGTTCAATTCCAACTGTAGCTCCTTGTGACTCTGGGCAAGTCACTTAACTCTCCATTGCCCCAGGTACAAAATAAGTACCTGTATATAATGTGTAAACTGCTTTGATTGTAACCACAGAAAGGTGGTATATCAAGTCCCATCTCCTTTCCCTTTACTAAAACAGATCTAGATAAAAACATCCTATTTTTCACCCTGGACATTTTTGCAATGTTCCATTATTGCAGAAAAACGGCCAAATCATAAGCCCATCCTAGCCCTGCCCTAAACACACTTCCAACACAACCAATAGAAAAATATCCTAAAAATTAGTTGAGAATATAGCAAGTTGGGCATTTTTATGAAAAAATGTCTACCTGCCACTTGGTGCCATTTTTTTTGGACATTTTTCTGTTTCAACAGTGAGCCCCATAGTTAGCTTCAGCATTAATTATGATTCTCCTTTAGTTAAATAACAAACTAATTTGTCTGCTTCCCTATTAGATGGGAATGTTTGCTGACTGTTATGACATTAAGCTGTACTCAAGTAACATTCCATCATGATTCTTGCATGTCCTGTGACTCCAGAGTAAACGCTCACGTTCACATATTCTGGTACATCATTTTGGATCAATACTTGCTGGCAGCTCAGTACAATTAAAATTACAGTTCAGACCTGCTTTGAAACAGTTAAGTAGCAAAGTTTAACTTTCTATAGTTTGTATCTCCCAAAGCCAGTCTAAACCTAACTGTAACAAAGGCATTTGACAAAGTATCTCATGAACTACTCCTGAGGAAGCTTAAAAATCATGGAGTAAGAAACAGAATCATATTGAGGATTAAGAACTGATTACAAAATAGAAAACAGAGTAAGGTTAAGTGTCCAATATTCTCAATGAGAAGAGGGTTCCTCAGGAATATTGTTGAAACACCTGTAACCCTGCAACACAATCGAAACTCCTACCAGAACTGGACAAAACTTAACTCTCTCTCCTTGAATACTTAATATACTCTGTCACTTATGAACATTAGCACTAGACCACTCTGCATTTCACTCACCGGAATTGGCGATCGCCATCATGGTACTATGTAAGCCACATTGAGCCTGCAAATAGGTGGGAAAATGTGGGATACAAATGCAACAAATAAATAAATAAATGACCAAAAAACAGGAATAATGAGTGAGGTGATCATATTTGCTAACAACACAAACTTATTCAAAGTTGTTAAATTACAAGTGGATTATTAGAAACTACCAGAGGTCCTTACTAGACTGGGAGATTAGGCATCCAAATAACAGATGAAATTTAATGTAAGCAAGTGCAGATGGATGCTCGGACAACACAAAAGAGGCACAATTTTTAGACTTACAGTCTAAGGTACAACAGTTAGGGGATTTATTTTGGTTGAAGTTTTCTTGTAAATGTATTTATTAAAGTGGATTCTTCTATATTATTTTATAATCTAGCTCACCTATAATTCTTTTTGTCTTCATAATAGTCCTTTAAGACTCCCTGTCTCGCTAATAAGTACATCTACATACTGATAGAAATTTAGATTTTTTTTTGTTAAGTTTTTGAAATCATGCCTTGGTTTCTCCATTTTGTGGACTGTTATATTGGGCTAGATTCTGTATGTCACCTGAAAAATCCATGAGGAAAAAAATACACCTAGGCGTATTGACAAAAGTATGCTTAAACTTTGTAGAATAGACTTAAATTTCTATGCGGTATATAGAATATGTTGAACAGCTCGGTATTCTATAATAATGCACATTGATGTTAGGAAAACCCCATGCAAATGGCCATGCCCTCTTTTCAAATATGCGACAGAATTTAGGTGTACCACATTATAGAATACACTTAACGAGTCCTGATAATTGCTTGTTAACATCCAATTAACAGCTCTGATTAGCTAGTTAACCATTTTTCTGTTTCAACAATGAGCCCCATAGTTAGCTTATACGGTCTGTGCCCTGAAAAAGACAGTTACAAATCAAGGTAAGGTATACACAAAAAGTAGCACATATGAGTTTATTTTGTTGGGCAGACTGGATGGACTGTGCAGGTCTTTTTCTGTTGTCATCTACTATGTTACTATCCAGCTTATAATCGAAAGTGATCGCCGGCCATTTCCCGACATAAATCGGGAGATGGCCGGCGATCTCAGAAAAGCGGTGAAATCGGTATAATCGGAAGCTGCGTTTTTGACAGCATCGCCACTTTCCCATCGCCTCGCCGATGAAAGTTCAAAGGGGCGGGTTGCCGGCTAAGCGAAGGCAGGACATGGGCAGGTGTGGGCGTGGGTACCAGATGGCCGGCTTTCACCGATAATGGAAAAAAAACCCGGCGATAAGCAGTATTTCGCCGGGTTTACTTGGTCCTTTTATTTTCATGACCAAGCCTCAAAAAGGTGCCCCAACTGACCAGATGACTGCCGGAGGGAATGGGGGATGACCTCCCCATACTCCCCCAGTGGTCACCAACCCCCTCCCACACTAAAAAAATAAACTTAAAAACCTTTTTTGTCAGCCTGTATGCCAGCCTCAAATGCTGTACCCACGTCCATGACAGCAGAATGTGTTCTATCCTCCGACAGCCTTTCCCTGGTTGTGATGTGGCTCTCGGGTGAGTGTGACACCTTTTCTGTTAGGTGCACTGCAGAGTCAAATCAGCAATGCATTGTGGTGGGTGTAGGGTACTGGGCTGTACGCCCATGGTGCTTTTCCCCCTGCTAACTGGGTCAGAGTGTGCCCTGTTTTACTTCCGTTAGTCCATGAGGTAGTGGCCATGTTGTAAGCCAGTTTTAGATCCCTTTCATGTGTTAGCCACGTTAGAGAACTTAGTTCTTACCTTGAATGTGGCTGAAAGAGGGCATTGTACAGCATTCTGCCAGCTCTGACCTACTGCTAATCTCAGTACCAGGGAGACTCTTTGCCAGTGGGGCACAACCTCTGATCTGCAGCTAACTGTGAGTAAACGTGATTATTCAAATAAAGGACTTTTTCAAAGAGATTAGTCTTCAGGTGTCAACTGGTGTGGCAAGCTTATACAGCAGCAACAAGTCCTGTCCCTGGAGCACTTTTAGTGGGTACCGCAGTGCACTTAAGTCAGGCGGACCAGACCCATCCCCCCCTACCTGTAACACTTGTGCTGGTAATTGGAGCCCTCCAAAACCCACTGTACCCACATGTCTAGGGTGCCCAGTTGGTGTCCTGGCATGTCAGGGGGACCAGTGCGCTACAAATGCTGGCTCCTCCCACAACCAAATGGCTTGGATTTCGCCGGGTTGGAGATCGCCAGTATTGTTTCCATTATCGCTGAAAAACAAACCCGGCCATCTCAAACCCGGCGAAATCCAAGCCATTTGGCCGGGCTAAACCCCGTATTATCGAAAAGAAAATGGCCAGCCATCTTTTTCGATAATACGGTTCCAGCCAGCTGTAGCGCTGCCGCCACAATAGATCGCCGGCGACCTATTTGGCTGGCAACGTTCGATTATGCCCCACCACGTTACATTCAACAGGGTGAATTTCCATCTATTTATTCTCCCCAATACTGAAGCATATCTGTCCAGTTCATCTCTCCCAGAAGCATATTCAATGAACGGCACATGTTTAGAACAAGTATCACCACCCCCTTAGATCTAGACCCCCCTGAGGAAAAATAAATCTTCAACCATGTTCCCCCCTTAAGTTTCAACATTTCCTTAGGGTCCAGTTTAACCTCCTGAAGTAGCGCAATGTCCGTATGGTGATCTTTTAACTCAGAATACGTTTACGTTTAATCAGGTGGTTCACCCCTTCCACATTCCAGGTAGTTAACTTAATCTCCTTGTCCATCATCAAAAAAGGTTTCCCTCACCCTCAAATGCTGAGCTCTCCCCCTCCCCTTCTGAATAATACCCCAACCCAAGAAAATACCCCAACTCTCTGCCCCCTCCACCCTTCCCTCCCCCTCCCTCAATGAAGGCCCTGGGGGGTGGGAGATTTATATCTGGCTTTGGATGGCGCTCCTGGTCTGCCCACTCAATCTCAAATGCTGGCTGGGATGGGGACCCTCCATACAATCTGGAATGCCATATATATGTTGTCTGTTCTCCATGTCTCCAGTTATATCTGTGAGTACTTGCCCTTGTTTAGTAGTTGAGGCCACTATTTCAACGCCTTTTCCTTGTTCCATCTCCACGCTGTGCAAGCGCCCCTTCAACATATCCACTTTCTCTGACAATTCTGCAAAGCGAAGTTCCAGTTTTGAAAACAACCATTTCTGCAGTTTCAGACTCTGCAGCTCGCAACTCCTGAAGAACGAAAGTAAGTGCGTCATCAGAATCTGGTAGTTGGGGCGTGCAGAGCCAATGATTTCTCTCTTGAACCAGCACTTCAGGTCGGCTGTGTGGGACTGCCAACTCCCTGCTCGGAAGCCTTTTGTGAATATAGTTCTGTAATAGTAGGAGTACCTTTTCCTTTGAGAAGCCTGGGCATTCGTAAGTCTTCAGCAGTCGGTAGTCCTGCCCCTACAGTTTCACCATAAAATCAACCAGCGTGGCAGCAAAGTTTCACAGAGATAAGGTAGGGGAGACACGGAGCACTTTTACATCCGTCCGCCTGGCATGGTGACTCCACCGGAAGTCCATTTGGGTATATTTGAATTGTCAGAAAACTGGTGGCACCTGTAGTGTAAAAATATATATATACAAATACAGAATTTATTTGTTCAAGGGTCACTAGCCATCATATAACTTCTTTAAAACAATACTAGCTTTACATGGATTCTGATAAACAATAAATATGTTTTCCCCATATCAGGCACTTAGTAATATTTTGATAGATTCTACTATTTTCTACATTTTAGTGTCATCACTTTATTGGCAGCAATATATTTATACCTGAACTTGCAGTAAAAGAGTAAAATAACACTGTACAGGTTAGAGATTCCAGGATACCTATTTCTTAGCTAGCAACAATGTAATGGCAATTCAGTGACATTTGTGAATGCAAATTTTATTACCATTTGAAATCATTTTTCATCAAGCAATAGCAGCCTACTCTACCGCAATGCATACAGTACACTGCCGTTCTGATGAAGGATACACTGGTAGTGTAATACCACTAAATGTTATGCTGCCTTGGGTTACTTCCACCAAGTAGCTTGTTTCACTGTGGAATATTTTACTGTATAAACTTGACCTTCTGTTCCTTGGTTCATTTTCATAAGTAATAAATGTATAGGCATGGTCATTGAGTCCTACCTAATAAAAATGTTATTTTGGAAGCGCTTGGCAGGAGAGAACATGCAGACTGTATGTATGCAAATCTGATGCTAGGAATGTGCAAGACATCATTTTCTGTTCGCAAGTAAATGCCACAACTAAGTGGGAAGAATTTTACATCTCATTTCCATTCCTGGCTATTTTCAAATGAGACCATCTCCTTTTTCTTTTCTTGGGTAATGAATATATATTGAGCAAAATGGCAGCTGTGAAATTAAAAAGATTCCACAAAATAAGACAAGAGCATAATGCAGCATAAAAGAAAAATGATCAGATCCAGGAAGTTTTCAGAAATACAAGCATAGAAGTACATATACAAGTGAAAATAATATAGGTAATAGAAAAATAATATGAGAGCTACCCCCCTTCCCCCAATATTCAGCTGAATTTGATCGGCCCAGATCGGCATCTGACCAGTTAAAAGCAAGATAACCGGCTATCCGCCAGTATTTAGCGGTACATGGCCAGCCATGTACTGAACGTTGCTGGTTAGCGGCTAGCCGGTTATGTTGGGTGGTATAACCGGCTATCTGCCAATTTTTAAACTCAGACCAGCCAAGTTTGGCAGCCATATTTGGCTGCATGAAACCCTAGAATATCTTTGGCTGCTCAGACTTTAACCAGCCAGTGCTGAATATCAGCTTGGCCAGTTGAAGTATGACCAGCCAAAGTTAAACTAGATATTCAATGTTGGTCACTGGAAATGGCCCAGCATTGAATATCGGCTCTCAGCACCACCCGTGGGAGTTAGCTGCTCTAACTCCCTTGGTCTGAAAATCGGCCTCCATATGCCCTTTTGTTTGTTCCGAGTCATATCTTGTATTTTAAATGTTGATTGTGAATTGTTTAGGTGTGCTAACTATGGGCAGCTTACCAAATAAAATGAACTATAAAAGATAGAACACATTTGACAATGATATGAGGGTTTTGTTTAGTAATGAATAAAGTTATTTTTCATGAGCAATTCAAGCATTAAGTACAAAATTTCAAAACATGCTGTATAAGCTAATTGAGGGGCATAGTTATCAACTATGAGCTACTTTAAGACAGGTTATTTTACCATTAACTCATGCTATTTGAACACAGGTCCTATGTTATGCAATACGACCTAGTTACTAATTACGAAGGTTAACAGTAAAACAACACATCTTGACTGTAGCCCACATTGATAACTTCCCCTGAGGACCATCATTATCAATGTAGGGTACAGTTAAAACATGTTATTTTACCACTAACTCACGCTATTGTAGGATAGGTCCCATTTTATGCAATGAGACGTAGTTACTAATAACTGAGGTCAACAGTAAAATGACACATCTTCCCTGTAGCCCAGGTTCATAACTTCCCTCCTGAGATGATTAAACCAACAAAGAAAATAATTATAAAATATTTCAAATAATAATAATGGGATGGCTGGTATCATCCCGGAATGGCTAGGAATTCTTCAAGTAAGAAGGTTTAAAGCTGAACTCTTATTTTTGTTCTATATAAAACAGGATAGGAAATCAAGTTGAGGTATTTCATAATAACCCTGGAGAAAACGGGAATCTTTTCAAGTCAAGGGGCCCTTTTACTAAGATATGCTAACGTGGGACCTTCATTGTTCAAAGCCCAAGTCTACCACATCTCTAAAATAGTTTTTTTTTTTCTTTTTGCAGGTTCTGAATTAATTTTTTTCATTAGGAGGTGTTAAGTGCTCCCACGTTAACTCTGCATTACCTTGTTAGTGTGTGCTAATGTAAATGCTCTGGCTGGTTAACACTTCCATGTTCATTTCCCACCTCTTCCAGGCAAATTACTACAAAATGCTTTTGTGTGTTTTGCAGTAAGCCTTTTTTCCCACATTAAGGGGCCCTTTTACTAAGCAGCGGTAAAAAGGGCCCTTCGCTAGCAGTGGTGGATGTTTTTGCTGTGTGCTGATGCCCTTTTTACTACTGTGGGTAAAAAGGCTGAAAAAAGACATGGCCATGTGGTAAGATTGCTTTTACCGCGTGGCCATGCGGAAAGAGCACTTTCCGCCACCCATTGAGGTTCCACTAACGCCAGAAATGCCGCACACTGGGGGTGGAACTACCACTGGCGCCTGCATTGTGCTGGTGGTAGTTCAGGGTTGCCAAGTGGTAAGCCCATATTCGGCTTACTGCCACTTAGTTAAAGGGCCCCTAAGGACCAAATTCTATATATGACACTAAACAAGAGAAGTGGGAACAAAAAAAGCACGGATTCCTGAGACTGGAGCACACAATATCTTGATGAAAATAAAGTTTAATGAGAAATTAAAAACGACTCGACACAATGCTGTGTTTCGGCCAGAGGGCCTGCAACAGGAGTCTGCATACAAAGTACGGATCACAGGGGAAAGACATAAGAACCAAAAGAGTTTAATTTTAACGCTTTTAGAATGAAAGCAAAAAATCTGATTGAAGTAAGTTAAAATTAAATGGTCTTTTTAAAGACCATCTTGGATTCTCTTTTGGTTCTTATGACTTTCCCCTGTGATCCGTACTTTGTACATAGACTCCTGATGCAGGCCCTCTGGCCGAAACACAGCGTTGTGTCGAGTCGTTTTTAATTTCTCATTAAATTTTATTTTCACCAAGATATTGTGTGCTCCAGTCTCTGGAATCCGTGGTTTTTTTGTTCCCACTTTTCTTCTCTCGTTGAGCTGCTCCATGGGACCTTTTGAGTTCTGCACACACGTGGATTCTCTTTGGACTTTTCTCTCGGAACTATATATGACACTAAAAAATCAGCACCAAAAACAATGAGTGCTAAGGGCCAGATTCTATATATGGTGCCTAAAAACTCAATGTGGAGCTAAGCATATTCCATAAGATTTAGGCATGGTTTATAGACTATGCTTAGTCGATACCATAGCGCCTAAATCTATGAGCGCCCATTTACACCAATAAAACCCTGGTGTAAATCCGCACACATAGATTTAGGCGCACTGAACCATATTCTGTAATTACACATGGAACTTTTGGAACACCCACGAAATACCCATAAACACGCCCCTTTAAACTATGCACATTTAGTTTGAACTGTGTGCTTTACAATTTAGGCATAGTTCTTTATAGAATACAGTTTCCACGCATACATTATGATAATTGCTAATTAGCGCTCATTGTTGCTTGTTGAGTGCTGTTAAAAATGCTGATTGGCTTGTTACGCCAATTAAGTTACACGCATATTCTGTGCAGAAATCTAGGCGCCATATATAGAATCTGCTCCTAAGCTATGTTGGGTGCCATATATAGAATACCACTTAGTGCCAGAATCCATGCCTAATGATAAATGATGAGTAGGGTGATTTGATTTGCCTCTTTTGAATCATTGCAAAATATGCGCAGTATATATTCTAATTCAAGGAAAACCTCAGAACTAAACCAAAGATACGTGGAAAAAACTCTTAAATATAAGAGCAAGTCTGCCGCCTTTTTTACCCTGTCTTGGAGAGTGAAGAATACCATAACCGGGTAGATAGATGTGAGGCAATATTGGACTATCAATGAGTTGCTAAAAGCTGGCTCTCTGTATGTAATATGTAAACCGCTTTGATTGTAATCACAGAAAGGCAATATATCAAGTCCCAATTCCTTTCCCTTTCCCTTTTAGGCATGAGGATTTACACCAATTGAAACCTGGTGTAATTCCTCATACCTAAATTCGGCATAGATCTGCCGTATTCTGTAACAGTGTGCGCAAATTCTCAGAACACCAATAACCCTCCCGTGGTCATGCCCCCTTTTTGGATCCAGACATAAAAATTTACATGTGCATCGTTATAGAATAGTGCCTAACAAGATGCACATATAAATTCTAATTATTGCCAATTAGCATCAATGATTGAATGTTAGTGCTGAATTATTGGCGCTGATTGCCTCATTACTCAATTAAATTGTGTATACTAATTGGATGCGTACCCAAATTTGTGTGTACAATTTTGCGTGCCATATATAGAATCCAGGGATAAGTGCATTTTAGTACTTAACATGATTTAGTAAAAGATTTCCAAGTTGCCTTTTGAAGGTCTAGCATGAGCAGCTGAACTCACAGAGATATCTGTAAACTGTAGGCAAGACTAATGAGTTTTCAAAAAATTAATGCACTAAATTTTTTTGAGGGGGATTTTATGTTTATATTTATTTAGGGACCCTTTTACTATGACGCGTAGGTGCCTATGCGCATATGTGTGTCAAATTAGAACTACCACTCGGCTACCAAGTGCCCCAGGCGGTAATTCTAATTTCTATTTTCTACCGTGTGGTGCTAACCAGGCAGTAATCAGCAGTGTATACACGCTGACAATTACTGCCCTGTTAATGCGTGAGACCTTACTGCTAATTCAATGGGTGGCAGTAAGGTTTCATGCCCAAAATGGACGTGCGCTGATTTTTATTTTGCTGCACATCCATTTTTGGCAAAGAAAGCCTTTTTTGCAGGTGCACTGAAAAATGGACCAGTGTGAGTCCAATACACATGCCTACACCAGTGCAGGCCATTTTTCGATGCACTGTAGTAAAAGGGTCCATTAAAGTTTAATATACTGCTTCACTACAGCCAAACAAAGTGGTTCACATTTCTTTATTAAAATACAAACTTTAAAAGAAAGGAACTTCATTTACCAAAAAGATAGCCTAAAACATTCATTAAAGAAAACCTCATTCTCCCATAACTTATCTCTGGCAGAGCACCAATGATTCCTACTTAATATATTTTATCATCAGTTTCCAAATCAGTTTCAAAAGCCTGATTAAAAAAAAAGAAAAGGTTTTCAACAAAACCTTAAAATTACTAAAATTTGCTTCATCACATATATGATGTGAAAGATTATTCCACAAAGAGGGAACTAGGGAAAAAAAAGGCCTTAGACTCTAGATCTCTACCTATCTTTTTTCACATTTGGTAAAATCATTCTGTTATGTTGTACTGATCTCAAACTTCTAGCTGGAGTATAAGGAAGAGTTGTAGCATGTAAATATCCCAGACATTGTCTATAATATGCCTTATGGGTGAGAGTCTAAAGCTTAAAATGTATCCTTTTAAAGGTGTCACACATTAAGAAGACCACATATTTTCAGGTGAAACAGAAATATTTTTCTAACCAAGCTAAAATAATTATAAAAATTATGTTTAACAAAGCATTGGGAACCACCAGGCAGAACGAACCATGAGTCAAAAAAAAAACTTTTTATTGACAATTCATATAGGATCAGGTGATACATGGAACTAATGCGAAGTGGCACTTATCATTTCTTAGTCTCCATTTCTATTAGACTCTGTCAATTCCAAGCAGGATCTGAACATCATATTGACTCCCATGGACTCCTGGGGAAGGCAGTTGTGCCGAAACACAGCCTGTATTGAGTCCCATGTATCAATTAACCCTATTTGAACTACCAATAAAGTCCCATGTATTAACTAATCCTATGTGAATTGTCCATAAACAGCTTCTTTTTTTTGAACACTTGGTTCGTTCTGCCTGGTGGTTCCCATTGTTTTTGTTTTGCCATTTGCAGTCTTTGGGTTTCTTTTTGTCTTACATAAGTACATAAGTACATAAGGTCCATCAAGCCCAGCATCCTGTTTCTAACAGTGGCCAATCCAGGTCACAAATACCTGGCAAGATCCCAAAAAAGTACAAAACATTTTATACTGCTTATCCAAGAAATAATGGATTTTCCCCAAGTCCATTTAATAATGGTCTATGGACTTTTTCTTTAGGAAGCCATCTAAACCTTTTTAAAACTCTGCTAAGCTAACTGCCTTTACCACATTCTCTGGCAATGAATTCCTGAGTTTAATTGCACGTTGAATAAAGAAATATTTTCTCAGATTCATTTTAAATTTACTACATTGTAGCTTCATCGCATGCCCCCTAGTCCTAGTATTTTTGGAAAGCGTAAACAGACGCTTCACATCTACCCGTTCAACTCCACTCATTATTTTATAGACCTCTATTATATCTCCCCTCAGTCACCTTTTCTCCAAGGTGAAGAGCCCTCGCCGCTTTATCCTTTCCTCATAGGGAAGCTGTCCCATCCCCTTTATCATTTTTGTTGCCCTTCTCTGCACCTTTTCTAATTCCACTATATCTTTTTTGAGATGTGACAACTAGAATTGAACACAATATTCAAGGTACGGCTGCACCATGGAGCGATACAAAGGCATTATAACATCCTCATTTTTCTTTTCCATTCCTTTCTTAATAATACCTAACATTCTATTTGCTTTCTTAGCCGCAGCAGCAAACTGAGCAGAAGGTTTCAACGTATCATCGACAACGACACCTAGATCCCTTTCTTGGTCCGTGACTCCTAATATGGAACCTTGCATGACATAGCTATAATTCGGGTTCCTCTTTCCCACATACATCACTTTGCACTTGCTCACATTAAACGTCATCTGCCATTTAGACGCCCAGTCTCCCAGTCTCGTAAGGTCCTCTTGTAATTTTTCACAATCCTCCCACGATTTAACAACTTTGAATAACTTTGTGTCATCAGCAAATTTAATTACCTCACTAGTTACTCCCATATCTAGGTCATTTATAAATATGTTAAAAAGTAGTGGCCCCAGCACAGACCCTGGGGAACCCTACTAACTACCCTTCTCCATTGAGAATACTGACCATTTAACCCTACTCTCTGTTTTCTATCTTTAAACCAGTTTTTAATCCACAATAGAACACTACCTACTATCCCATGACTCTCCAATTTCCTCTGGAGTCTTTCATGAGGTACTTTGTCAAACGCCTTCTGAAAATCCAGATACACAATATCAACTGGCTCACCTTTATCCACATGTTTGTTCACCCCTTCAAAGTAGATTGGTGAGGCAAGATTTCCCTTCACTAAATCCATGTTGACTTTGTCTCATTAATCCATGCTTTTGAATATGCTCTGTAATTTTGCCCAGCACCATTGTCAGACTCACCGGTCTATAATTTCCCGGATCTCCTCTGCAACCTTTTTAAAATATCAGCGTTACATTGGCCACCTTCCAATCTTCTGGTACCATGCTCGATTTTAAGGATAAATTACATATTACTAACAATAGCTTCTTATAGGAGATAAGGTTGTATCCATTTTAACTTGAAAACTGTTGAACTGCCGGCCTACATCCCCGCTGATTCTGATTTTGTCCAGCAGCCTTAACGAGTTTTGCTGGCAGGGTGATTAGCACTGTTTCAGTGCTTAAAAGAGTGCAGAACCCTGATTGGGATTCATGCAGTATATTGTGATTGTCAAAGAATTCCATGAGCTGAGTGGTGACTAGACCTTCCATGATCTTTGTCATGAAAGATATGAAAGCTACAGGTCTGTAGATTGTGGTTTAATTTCTACCTTTTTTTTGGTCTTGATAATCGGTGTTAGAATAATGTTGCTTTTATCTTTTGTGAACAAACCTTTGGACAGCATAGAAGATATATAACTTTTTAGAGTTCAATGAAGTGTGCAGGGACTGATCGAATTAGGTGGCTAGGGCACAGGGGCATAGCCAGACAACAGATTTTGGGTGGGCCTAGGCAAGAAGTGGGTGGGCACCAAATGTTCTCTACCCCCCCCCCCACCCCCCCAAAAGATATCTCAGCTGGCAGGAAAATGCTTCTTTCCACCTTGGCAGTCTGCAGCAGGCATGAGCTAAAAAGTGAACATGCGCAGGTGCCAGTATCTTGGAAAGTAGCGTTTTCTTTACCATCAGGGGGAAGTCTTCAGCTGGTAGAGCTTGGGATCTCCACCAGCTACCGCTAAACATGTGCTACTGTTGGGTGGGCCCGAGCCCTAAGTGGATGGGCCCTGGCCCACCCAGGCCCACCTGTGGCTACGCCACTGCTAGGGCAGCTGTCTAACAGTCAGGAGCTTTAGAAAATTTCTGTACTAGTTAGTTATTGTTTCAGTGTTTTGTGAGTTGAAGGATGACCAGGTTCTGTCTGCAATTGTGTTGTCATGTGAGCTTTCCAGTTCATCGATAAATGTATCCAGGTTACATTCTCTGTTCTGGAGTTCTTAGGTTGGTGATGTTGTGTTCAAAGTATTTGGCCAGGGTGTCAGCTGAGGGGATGTTATCATTTAGTGTTGTGAATGTTTGAGTAGATAACAAGGAGTTGACCAGCCCATAGAAAAGCTTTTGTTTTGATAGCTGGGGCCAACTTGTTCCTTGTAATATATCATCTTTGCATGCCTGAATTTGGTTTTACACAGTTTTACTGCTTTCTTCTAGGCCTTCTTGTTGGGTGTTGTTTTGCCCTTGGACCATTGTCTTTCTTTTCTTCTGCAAAGCCTTTTCAATTCACTTCGTTCCAGTGGCGTAGCTACGTGGGGCCTGAGGGGGGCCTGGGCCCCCGTAGATTTCATCCTGGACCCCCCCGACGACCCTCTTGACCTCCCCCCGCGAACCTTCCCCCGCTGCCGCCTACCTTTAGTTTTGCTGGTGGGGGACCCCAATCCCGCGAGCCGACGTCCTGTTTGTCCTGCAGTCAAAAAAAGTCTTCGTTCTGTTGCGTACATGCAGGATGTCAGACTCAGAGAACAGAACGAAGCTCAGAGAACAGAACGAAGCTCATTCTGTTCTCTGAGTCTGATGTCCTGCATGTACAACGTGCAGGATGTCAGCATGCAACAGAACAAAGACTTTTTTGACTGCAGGATGAAGTGTCGGCTGACGGGGATTAGGGTCCCCCGCCAGCAAAACCGAAGGTAGGCGACGGCGGGGGACGGTTCGCGGCGGGAGGGGGGTTTGAGAGGGTGGGAGGTCGTGAAAAGTGGCGGCGGGTCGGCAATGGGGGAGTCGGTAATGGCAGGGGGGTCGGCGGCGCCGGGGGGGGGGGCTAAAATGTGCCCCCCTCACCTCGGGCTCTGGACCCTCCTCCCACCAAAGTCTGGCTACGCCCCTGCTTTGTTCTTTGGTGAACCAGGGGGAGACCTTATGTTTGCTGCCTTTTTTGCTTTGAATTGAGCTATTCCATCTAGGAACATTCTGCTTCTTTCCTCCCATTCCCAGTATAAAGTTAGGTTTAATTTGGGGGTGATCGGACCATGGGGTTTCTTCTCAGGAGATATTCTCAATTTTAAAATTATGGTTTGCTGGAAATCGGTGTGTTAGTAGATATAGGATATGACCCTTAGGGGCTCATTTTCGAAAGAGAAAAATGTTCAATAAGTGTCATAAAGCACCATTTGAACAGATTTCTTCTCTGAACATCCAAATCAGTATTTTTTGAAACTTATTTTGCAGACATTTATCTATGCATATCATCTGTAGTGTGTCCAAATCAGAAGGGAGCATGTCATAGGCATTTTGAAGGTGGAATTTGTGCAGGCTTACAGCCATAATGAAACAAAACAAAAACATCTGGGATGAAAACTTCAGCGTTTTGGTCTAGACCTGTTTTTAGAATGAATAAGGCACAAAAATGTGCCCTAAATAACCAGATGACCACTGGAGGGAATCAGGGATGACCCCCTAACTCCCTAATAGGTTGCTGACCCCCTCCTACCCCCTAAAAAGTGAATAAAAATAGTACTCTATGACAGCCTCAGATGTTATAGCCAGGTCCATTAGAAGGGGGGGGGGGGGGAAAGAAAGGGAATTTGGACTTGATATACCGCCTTCCTGTGATTTTGTTTCGCAACTACATTCAAAGTGATTTACGTGGAGGGGCATAATCGAACAGGGACGAGCATCTCTAAGGGCGTCCATCTCTAAGGACGTTCCGGCAAAGGGGTGGGGAAACCAGTATTATCGAAACAAGATGGGCGTCCATCTTTCATTTTGATAATATGGTCGAGGATGCCCAAATCTCAACATTTAGATTGACCTTAGAGATGGTCGTCCTTAGGTCGTCCTTAGAGATGGTCGTCCCTGGTTTTCGGCCAAAATGGAAACTGAGGACGAACATCTCAAAAACAACCAAATCCAAGCCCTTTGGTCATGGGAGGAGCCAGCATTCGTAGTGCACTGGTCCTCCTCACATGTCAGGACACCAACCGGGCACCCTAGGGGGCACTGCAGTGGACTTCAAAAATTGCTCCCAGGTGGGGGGGGGGGGGGGGGGGGGCCCGGGTCCGCCTGCCTAAAGTGCACTGTACCCACTAAAACCTGCTCCAGGGACCTGCATACTGCTGTGATGGAGCTGGGTATGACATTTGAGGCTGGCATAGAGGCTGGAAAAAATGTTTTTTAATTGTTTTTTTGGGTGGGAGGGGGTTGATGACCACTGGGGGAGTAAGGGGAGGTCATCCCCGATTCCCTCCGGTGGTCATCTGGTCAGTTCAGGCACCTTTTTGAGGCTTGGTCGTGAAAAAAAAGGGACCAAGTAAAGTCGACAAAATGCTCGTGAGGGACGCCCTTCTTTTTTCCATTATCGGCCGAGGACGCCCATCTCTTAACCACACGCCTGTCCCGCCTTTGGTACACTGCCGACACGCCCCCAAGAACTTTGGTCATCCCCGCGACGGAAAGCAGTTGAGGACGCAAAAAATTGGCTTTCAATTATGCCGATTTGGGCGACCTCGGGAGGACTCCCATCTCCCGATTTGTGTTGGAAGATGGGCGTCCTTCCCTTTCAAAAATAAGCTAGATAGTATATCAGGTACTTATTTTGTACCTGGGAGCAATGGAGGGTTAAGTGAATTGCCCAGAGTCACAAGGACTGCAGTGAGAATTGAACCCAGTTCCCCAGAATCAATGTCCACTGCACTGACCACTAGGCTACTCCTTCATTAAAACAGCATGCAAGTCCCTGGAGTAGTGTAGTGGTGGGTGCAGTGCAGTGCACTGTATACAGGTGGACCCAGGCTCATACCTCCCCCTAACTGTTACAGTTGTGGTTAAAACTGTGAGCCCTCCAAAACTCACCAGAAACCCACTGTACCCATATATAGGTGCCCCCTTCACCCATAAGGGCTATTGTAGTGGGGTGCAGATGAGAGTAGTGGGTGAGTTTTGGAGGGCTCAGCAAAAAAGATAAGGGAGCAACAGTGAGATGAGTACCTGGGAGCATTTATATGAAGTCCACAGCAGTGCCCCATTCGGTCTGGTAAAAATGCTGGCCCCTCCTACTTCCCAATGGCTTGATTTTCTATGTTTTGCACTCGTACATTTTTTCCCCAAAATGACCTGAAAAGATAAATGAACAGAGCACAAAACCTTGTTACAAATGACATTTAAAAAAAAGTAGCCGTTTTGCTTTTTCAAAAATGACTACATTTGCTATTCGGATTTGGAACATTTAGCGCAAAATGTCCAAAGTCTAACTTAGACATCATATCGAAAATGCCCCTCTTAGTGTGTGTGGTGTTTATCTTTGGGATGATGAAGTCCAACAGTTGGAAGAATTCCAAGCAATCTTCAGCATTTTTGTCAGATGGGTAGTCTGGGTGGAGATTGTCATTTCCTATCAAATGAACATCGGTGTGGATTACGCATAGGTTTGTGATGAAGTCCATGAATTCTGTCTGTGCCTCACTCCATTTGCCTAGTGGTCTGTAGAATAAGTTACAGAGTAGTTGATCCTGTAGGGTATCATCTCATATTTTAATGCCACAAGTTTCCAGGTGAGTGGAGGAGTGGTCTAGTGTTTAGGGTGGTGGACTTTGGTCCTGAGGAACTGAGTTCAATTCCCACTTCAGGCACAGGCAATTCCTTGACGTAGTATTTATATAATATGGCAATTCCTCCTCCTCTTTCCTTTTCTCTAGTCCAGTGAATGATTTTGTATTCTGTATTTATGATTGGATCTTGTTTGGCATGGAGCCATGTTTCAGTTATGTTTGTTCTCTACCAGTCAGTCTTTTATAATAAGTGTCTTGTTAGTCACTGATCTGGCATTAGTGTAACCAATCGGGATGGGTATGTAGCTGTCTGCAGGTGTGATTCTGAGCAGTTGTCATGCAAGCATTTTTAATTTGATTATGTCTCTTTTCATTGTTGGGAGTTCCTGGCCTATAGAGTAGTCATTTTTAAGAGTTGTATTCCTTAATCCTCTAAGATATCTTTCAGCGTTTGATGTGTAACAGCTTACACTGTGTCTCGTGTTGATAAGAACAGGGTTCTTGTATTCGTTGCCACAAACTAATGTGAGTAAGCTGGTTGTAAGTAGTAAGGATGCAATTAGGTACCAAGCTATTAGATTTTTGAGTGTCATCTTTCTGCTCATCGTGTGTGAAGGATAGCTCAATCAAAAGAGGAGATTGTCAAATGGGAAGGAATTGGAACCTGCTGTCTTCGGACTAATGAGTAGCTTCCTTCTTATTATTGGGCGCTAGCCAATCGCTGATGTCAGTTTAAGGCAAGTAAATAAGAATTAAGATAAACAGAAATACAGGTTCAGGGCAACAAGAAATAAGATCATCAGTAATACAACTAGGCCTGGTGGCAACAGTAATACAAGCATTTGTGCACTCTGTGAGTCTGACACTGACCGATGCTGTTTCAAGTCAGGTAAACAAGAAATTCAGATCATTTAGAGCTGCATGTTCAGGGCAACAGGAAGCTTGGGTCCTCAGAAATACAAGCAGAAGCTGAGGAGCAGGAACTAATAATGTTAGAAATGTTGCTCAGGGAAGCAAAAAATTATATCAACAGAAATGCAAGCAAGTAATGTAAGCATGGACTAATGCAAGCTCCTGTTCTCTCTGTGGGACCAACGCTGTCCGATGTTGTCTTAATTCAGATAGGCAAGAACAGAGATCAATTAGAACTACATGCTCAGGGTGACCAGAACTTAGATCCTCTGAAATACAAGCCAGACTAAGTGACAAGATCTAATAATATTAGAAATACATGCACAGGGCAACAAGAGTTTAGAAAACAGGGGTCATTTGCACCATTTTGGATTCTGGTGCCAACCAGGGCAACAGAAGAGGAGAACTGCTGCTTCCAGGGACCCACTACACCAATGCTTCTTAACCTAGTCCTCAGGGAACACCCAGCCAGTCAGGTTTTCAGGTTACTCACAAATGAATATGTGAGAGATAGATTTACAGGCACTGCTTCCTTGGTATGCACATTTATATCATGCATATTCATTGTGGCTATTCCAAAAACCTGACTGGCTGAGTGTGCCCCGAGGACTGGGTTGAGAAGAACTGCACTATACCATCGATGTTGACTCACAGGTAGGTTCAGGGAGGTCAGGATGGAGGGGAAGGCAGGGCTCGGAGGCAAAGCTTATGTGGCAGGGGTGGGTCTTATGTCATAGTAGGTGGTGATTTGAGTCAGGTGAATGTGGTGCTTGACTGGGGGAGTGAGATTGTGAGTTGGGGATTGAGGTTCCTGATTGAGAGAGTCAGGGTTGTGAGGTAAGGAGATATGGGCTTTCTGTCCTGGGGATCTGTGAGGCCAGGGGTGCACCACATCAGTACATTAGTTTTTAGCAGCCATGCTACTGAACTGCTGTTAGTGCAGCTGCACATACAGCCTTCTCTTGAAGTAGCGATAAGCTCAACTATGCTATCCACAGACATGACAGCTAGAACATGTTATGGACCCACCTGCTACCTGTCACAGACGGCCCATGTCACAGCCATCTCCCTCACACTCCTGTGATACGCAGCTAACATGTTTTTTGTTTTGTTTTACTGCAATAGCTGCCTTATTACTGTGGAAGACAGTAACATGGGCATGTTTACTTAACATGGCTTAGTAAAAGAGTCTTTAAATCTATAAGTGAGGCAATGGAGGATTAAGTGACTTGCATATGATCACAAGAAGCTGTAATAGTGGAATCAAACTTGACTTCCCTGGTTCCAGCGTGCTGCTCTACTCATTAGGTTGCTTGTCGACTCCATGTATCATCCATGGCAGGTTCAGGATAAATTGTAGATCCTGACCAGCATGGATGATAAGGCTTCTAGCTATGGTTTGATAGAGAGGCTTAAGATTATGAATTCCTCTTTAAGTGAGAGGTTGTGGCCACAGGCTTTGAAGCAGACTATCGTGCACCCTTCTTTTATAGAAGCTACATTTGATTTCACTACTTAACAGTATCAACAGACCCATTTTAAAAACACTTATTTTATATATCTGTATGGTAATTCTATAAGAGGGCACCTAGCAGAAGCCTATTCTATAGAGGAAAGTAGGGGCTTTTTTTCCTTTATAGAATATTAGTCTAACAAGTGAAATATGCACTTAGGATTTAGGCATCAGCACTTAACACCAGCCAAAAATGCCAGCATCTAAACACCAAAGATCCATACAAAACTTACAATATTATATAACTTATACAGGTAAATTTAATCCTATCCATGCCTCATCCAGACTCCTTCCATATGTACACTCATCTGTAAAACAAAATACACACTATGTAAGTGAATAGTGTTTAGATGGAATTCTGCAAATATTTTAACGCTGCTGTAACAGAACAGCACTGGGAACATGACCCTGATAGAATTATGGAGCATGAAAACATTGTGATCATCTTTAACTTTCTCACCCCAATCAAAACAGGCATAGTAGAAAGACACAAAACACAAGAACAGCTATGTGATCAAGCTATGAAAAGAGAGGAGCATCACAAGTATTAAAATTGCAGTTAGCAATGAAGAAAATGGGGCACAAAGTTAAATAAATATTTTCCGTCATGCTAGATACAACATACCTGGTTAAGAATAATTTCGAAGCATACTTTTATTTGCCACCTATACTCTTTTGCATGGTGCAAGTACTACAGTGAGTATTAGTAGTACATTTGAGAAACTGAGATTATATCCCTATCACACCCCTATCATGGACAGATCATTTTCTAATCAAATTTTCTATTAAGGACTATCTAAGCATTGAATATTCATGGCTAGCTGGTTATATCACATGATATAGCCAGTTAACTGCTATGCGCTCAGTGGAGATAACTGGCTATCACACTCTGAATATTAACGCTTAAGTGCTATTTAACCAGCCAGGCGCAGTTCCTGGCCAGTTAAATAGCGTTGAGTATCAGCCAGTCTATAACTTAGACTGGTTCCTCATACCTTGTTTAACTGTGCAAAGAATGTGCCTTGAGTTTAGCCACCCATCTGTTTATCCCAATCGACTCTGTACTACCCATCTCGCCCCCATCTATATATTTTCACTTGGCTTTTCATCTACATAGTAAGCTGTATTATAGGTAAAGCATTAACATCATATCTATGTTATTTGAATCTTCTAATATGTGTTTATTAGGTGTTTCATTAGTATTATGCTAACATTGTATTATATTCATGTTATTGAATATTCTTCTGTGCTATTATGGTATTGTTTGTATTGTACTGACATTTATCAGAGTTCTGTTATTTGATTATACTGTAGAGCTGTTAAATATGTATATTTTTGATACTGTTTCATGTTAGTCCTGTTATTAAGTTTAAATTTGCCATTTCCAAGTTCAACTCATTTGTTGCATTTGGGCATTACATCATTGTTATGCTATTAACAAAATTGTAAATCTTATGTTAAACTGTACCTGCTGTAGACCACCTTGGGTGAATCTCTTCATAAAGGTGGTTAATACATCCCAATAAATAAAAATAAATAAATATACAACATACCTTGGCTTAGGGAAGAGGTTCATTGGTGTCATGGTATATGTAAAACTAATATGTAATAATATGTTAAAGTTTGTAAAAGAAAAAGTGAGTCTAAAAATTTTAGAAGAGGCATCAGAAAACACTTTATAGCACATATTTAGATCAAGGGATTTTACAGACATTAATGTTTCAAATATCCAGATCTATGTGCACAATTTCAATCACTTACCATCCTCAATAATCTTTCCACAAGTCAAAGTAATAATTAACTATGCTCCTTTTCAAATGAAACTTGCTTTAAATCATGTGTGCTGCTGTTATGACAATTCATAGAGCAGGAACCTTCAAATTGCACAGTCAGAATAATTCATAACATCATAACAGCTTTCTTCAAATAGAATTAACATGTTTGTACTTATCTCCAACCGTGCTTTTCACAGAGTACTCCATTATAGCCCAACTCCAAAAACAACAGCCAGTGCCAACAAATTGAAAAGCCTGAAAGCAAAAGATGCTGCAAAAGGTATTTCAACACTGCTGCCTTCATCCAGGGCATCAATCTGCACAAGAAACAGCATAAGATCAAAACATAAAACAAAGTGACATACCATTGAAAAATCTTTTAGAAATTTCATTGGGATTCAACCTTTTAGTTATAATCAAGGCACTGGACCAGTGTCTTAAAAATGGTGTAAAACTGATGTAAAGTCATATGATGGCTCAAGTTCAATCCGCTATAACAATTTTTTTAAAGTCCTTTTGATTTTCAATATCAAGGGGGCAATTCTATACAGTATGCCAAAATGTATTCATCAAAATGTAGTGCCTGGATATCTAAACATTTAGGCATGCATATTTACGGTATGTAAATAGCAGGTGTAAAAACGTGTGCCAAAATGTAGTAATTTAGCTCATAAATGACAGTATTCTATAACCTATATGCATAAATGTTTGACATACCCAAGCTCCATCCATGTGCCTCCCTTGTACATACCCCATTGAATTTGCATGCTATCCCCCAGATTCTATATATGGTGCAGAAATGCTGACGTTGAAATTTCAGCCCTGATTAAAGATGCATGTGCAAGTAAACTGGTTAATGAATATTTAACTATCAGTTAATTGGCCTTAACAATCAATTGTTGAAGTTAATAGGCACTAATATGAATTTGTGCATGCATCTGGTTGTTCACTGGGTGCCTAAATCCCATAGGGCTTCTTTTACAAAGCTGCACTAGTGATTCCCGGGCAGCAAATGAAAGGATGTTCATAGGAATTCAATGGGCTTACTCTCATCTGCCGTGCAGGAATCTCTAGCGCGGCTTTGTAAAAGAAGCCCATGGAGGCATATTTTCAAAGCACTTAGCCTCCCAAAGTTCCATAGAAACATATGGAACTTAGCCTCCCAAAGTGCTTTGAAAATATGCCATAGTGTGCTACTCAGAAGGAAGCAGGTAGGGGTGTTCTAAAAATTCACACAGTGTTACAGAACAAACTGGGCAGGTGGCACCTGGCACTCTACTTTCATATCAAACCATACACAACATATATCAAGACTTGACAAGAGTGGAATTTATTAAGGCCGCAGTATTCTACAACTTATATTTGTAAATACATTCACAGTAGTAAGCAATTCATTCCGGTATACATGTTACAATAATGATCCATCAGATACATGACTCGCTTCTATCTAGAGAATTTGAGGCAAGGTGGCCTAGCCTTTTGAGTCACACAGATCCCTCTATTTCTGCTTTAGTCACACTGTATATTTTTCTGCTCTACTTGGGGCATGTATCGCCGACATGCCTCGGCGCTCACATCCCAGCTTTCTCAGGGAATTACCGTAAAAGCATCTTCCCTTTTGCAACCGTTGACTCTCTTTCTTGAAACCTTCCGCCTCCCCATTCCATCTAAGTCTGGGGTAGGCACCGCTGATCATTTGTTACTCTGGCACTGGCCCCCACAGTACAAGAGGGGAACTGCCCTTCGCCTTAGACATCATCCATGCCACTGCTAGCATGGGACAACAACCATTTGACATTTTTGAGCTTGCTTTGGTTTGAGACATACTGCTGTGTACTCTATCCGGCTAGGACCCACCGCCATAGACCGAGACTATGAAGCCTCGCTTATCTCAGTCCCCCCACTGTAATGTACTCCTAGCTGTGGCCAGTTCCAGCTCCAGCTCCATCACTTATCATATTCATCGCCAGCACTATGCAGTTCTCACCCATTAAATAAGCAACCTAGCCTGTCACTTTGTCTGGCTGTCATTTCCTATCCTGACATCCCAGAAGAAAAAAGGCAGAAAGGGTGTTAGTGCGTCACAAAATTCTGTGCAACTTACCTACATCGGTTCTCACCCATTAAGTAAGCAATCTTGGGTGCATGCATACCCTTTGTATGGCTGCTGTATCCTGACATCCCAGAAGTAAAGTCAGACAGGCTGTCAAAGCCTCAAATCTTGCAGAACATAACCTAGAGATCCTAAGTAAATTGGTGTCAACTAAGTAAGATCGGTGCACCAACTCAAGCGCCTCCTGTTAGTGTAATATAACCGTGTGAATCTGTTGCTATGGATAACTTACTGCAACACCGGTAAAGCAGGTGGACCTTGTTATATGCTGGAATTGTCACCCTAAGGTGGCCAACTATGAGGATTCACAAAGGTAGCCAACTATGAAGATTTACATAGTGACTTCTTGTATAAGAAAATTTATCCAGGACTTCCGTTTGGTCATGAAAGAAGAATTCGCCTTACATGGAAAGATTTACTCTTATCATATGTTTTGACGTGTTTTGATGGTGTCATGATTCTCCTTGTCACTGAAAAAGTAGCAAATATGAATGAGTTTAAGCATCCATTCCCATATTTATTAACTGAGGGACTGTCTCAGCTCACTGTATAAACTTTTAGGTCATCATCTGGTACCATACTGCTTGGAATATTCTGTGTGGCATAGCGCTAGTGCCGGACGAAAGTGGTATTCATTGGCGTGTCTGAGTGCGCTGATATGACAGTATCCATGACTAGGCTGTGAGTATTGAGTATAGCTGTGTATGTTATTGGGCTAGGGATCCCGCGCCAGAAGTGTGATGAATAGTGATCTCTTTCAAGCGACAGCTTCCTCCTGTAAGTAGTCTAAAATCCCGTAACATAAGGCCCAAGTCGATGGCTGAAGGATATGAGCATTCAATAACCATCCAGTTTGTACCCTCCATAGGTCCTTCCCTCCCCGGCTCATGGGAGTTCCCTTTCAGATCACCCTTTCAGGGAGCTAGCCACATCTGCTGTACCCCACCTGTTTACCAAATATGCTGTAGTTGTATAATCTTCACTACACAAACGCCCATGAACCAACATCCTTTGCATCAGATAAGGATGGGCCTTCATTAAGATGGAATACAATACCTATGGCAGGATTGAAGCACTAGTACCGCCTTGTCCTGAGTGCATGTTGTACTTATGTGTTATTCATGGTACAGGCAACTGTATGATGCGTAAACATGTTTCATCTATAGCAGTTCCTGGCAGTTCTACATGTTCCCATCTGATGAGCCATACCTGTGCATCATTACTCATGGTGAGATGATTCATGCCTACAGCTAAGGAAACTTATTAAAGGCCATCAAGGTACTGCATCATCAAAATTACCCTCTCCGAGCATCTGCAAAAGTGCATGTTGCACCTCTGTGGGGCATGCCAATGTATGATGCATAAACGTTTAGTTCATAGTTCTGCTAGCCACAGCCTGGCAATCAGTGCTCGAAGTGACATGATTCGTGCCGGCTGCTAATGAAAGTTACAAATTAAAAAGCCATCAAGGTACTGAATCTTCAAGTTACCATCCCCTTGTCTCCCCAAAAGATACAGTATCTGCAGCTGTTTTCCAGCGTGCCACTCCAGGGAAGAAATCCACCATCGATAAAAACTGTGCCCCTCTTCGGTCACATGGACATGTATGCATACAGTAATTTGCTTAATCTGAAGTCGAAATCACTGCACTCCTAATGTTTGTTACTTATTATAGCTATATGTAAACCTCTTTCTACGCCATTTTCTCTTAGGGTATGTAGTTATCTGTGCTGATGAAGCTTCTATGTAAAGCCCTCCAAGTTGTATTCATTATGAAACCCCTGTTAGTTTCCCATTGTTGCAGGCCTTTTTTTTTTAAAGTGATCAAAATTGGAGCCCCTGGTGGCAGTTTACCTGGGATGCATGGCAAGACCGCACTCTAAAGTTGCGAAGAGTAGTCATACTGGGTCAGACCAATGGTCCATCCAGCCCTGTATCCTGTTTTCCAAACACTGGCCAAGCCAGGCCACTAGTACCCAGCCGAAACCCCAATCGTGGCAACATTCCATACTTCAAGTCCTAGGGCAAGCAGTTGCTTCCCATGTCTGTCTCAATAGCAGACTATGGACTTTTCCTCCAAGAATCTGTGCAAACTTTTTTTTTAATACCCTGATACAGAAACTGCTTTACCACCTCTTCTGTCAAGAGTTACGGAGCTTAGCTATTCGTTGAGAGAGAAGAAAAGAAACATTATATGACTATCACATCTATATATATATTTTTTTTTCTATTAGTTTAAAAGTATTTCCATGTAACACAGTTGTGTCAAAAACTGGCAATGTTTCCTAAATGCTTGTTGAAAAGGGGGACAGAAGCCTGTACCACACCTTCCAAGGGCCACACGAAATCAATCACTCGGTGGGCGACTTGTCCACAACCACCCACGCTGCAATACCGTGCTTCTTCCGCCAGTGTTCCTATCCATGTGGAGCCTGTTTCCTTTAGCGCTAGCTCACAGTGAAGGCCCAGGCACACCGCCATGTGACCCATAGCCCCCGCCCTGAATGCGATTCGCAGCCGGGTCCCGAACAGCAGTCACCCACAGCAGAAAGCCAATAAAACAAATAATAAACTGAAGGGTGCAAAACGCGACAGTCATGCGCTCCCAAGACACTACCTGCTCCCTCCATGCAGCACTTCCACAAGTAAGACCCCACTTGGGCACCGCCCAACGCCGAGTCTTCACACCACACGCATCTGGAACTGGCACTCCGCCTCGCATCCCTCTATCAAAAACGTGTCACTGAATGTGCCCTAGCCATGTCACCAGAATGGTTGGGAGTTCAAAGTTGCAGCTGCAACATAAATCAGCCAAACTGGGTTCTTAAGCACCTCGACTAAAAGCCCACATGCCTATTGTGGCAAACTGCACGGCACTGCCCCCCCTGTTACACGCAACGCGCACCCACTTGCGGCCTTGCTGCAGTCATCTCATCTACAGTCAGCTGTGAAACTGAACTGGAACCCGCGCCATGAAGGTGCAGCCAGCCTATGATCCAGCTCTGCTCCACGCACCACTACTGCCTTAGCAATGGCTCAAAGCAAAGGCCTTACACACCAACCAATGGACCCCGCTCTACCTCCTCACTGCAACTTCAGCAGTCCGCTGTAAGTATAGTAGAGAAAAAGCATTAGCGGGAGGCGCATGGCCGAAAATACCATGCGATCCGACAAACTGGAAGGTAAGAAGAAGAAAAGAAAAACTCCTTAAAATTGCCTTATTAGCCAGGGGGCAGCAACCGTAAGCTGTTGGAGCAGCAGGCAAAATAGCGACTGCAGCTTTCCGACGATGCCCTTTGTGCCTCCATTAGCCACCTTCCTCCCCCGCCTCCCTGTCTCTCCTCACCTTTAATACCTTTCCAGTTCCTATCCCTAACCCAAGTAACTTGCTTATCCACCTATCCATCCCCCCTCCCTCACCCTCCATCCCCCTCCAGCAGTGCTGGGCCACTGCCCATTTGGGCTTGTGACCACTTAATGTTGGGTTACTGTCCTTAGCGCTATTTATGTGCCAAAATTAAGGCTGAGTTTCCCTGAGTCCAAGAGGCATAAAACTATGTAAAATGTTTGCTTCTTCTTCTTTTCTGTATTTGGAATTCTCTATCCAAAAAAAAATAACGTTAGAATCAGACCACATCAATATTAGAAAGGCCTTAAAAATATCTCTATTCTTGAAATATAATGGGCTAGATCGCATATATGGTGTCAGAAAAATCTGGTATATTCTCTAAAGTATGCTTAAATTTTATATAATAGGCTTAAATTTCCACATGGTATAATGAATACGCCAAGCGCCTCTCCATGCAACAAACTTGGCTCGCGTCCATTTAGGCCACGTTTTACTTGGCCTAAATCCCGACGCCTTACTTAGGCACAGAGCGAGTGAGTTCTAAAACAATATGCATAGATTTTAGAAATGCCCATGCCCCATCCCTGGCCATGCCTCCTTTTCAACTATATTTAGGTGCACCATGTTAAAGAATACGCTTATTGTGTACGTAAATCTTAATTACTGCCAATTAGTGCTGACAATTGCTTGTTAACATCCAGTTAACGTCAATTAGCTAGTTATCCAATTAAGATGCACGCATTTTTATAGAATATGCTTCAATTTCCACACAGAAATTAAGGCTTGATATATAGAATTTGGGGAAACATGTCTAAATTACCGATGCATCCTGATTGGCTGACTGACGTAATGGTAGACTTAAAAAGCTACCACCATTTTGAAAGTTATTAAACAAGAAAACCAACGGTGGTAACAGGTAGGAACAATAACACATGCAATATCGATCCAGGAACTTTCTAATCTCTCATGATACTACAAACTGTGTATTTATTTACAGATTGCTGTGAGAAGACTTTGGGTTTAGCTCCTTACAAAGCACCTAACGAAACAGGAGCTCGCTGTTGGGCGTACCCAGTAGTCTCAGAACGTACCACAGCTAAGTACTAGTTTATCAAATGTTCGAGTACCAATTTTTCACATGTTTAAATATAACTAAGAAATCTGGATAAAATTTGAAGAAATATAAAAAAGGTGGATTAAATTTGAGGAAAACAATTTAAAAAACGAAGTTTTTTTGACTGATGAGGATACTCGCCAGTGTAATTACCTTATGAAAAGAATTATTTCAAGTATACGCTGAGCAAAGCGGTCCACTGAGCTACTGAGATTAGTAGCAGTAGGAACCGAGTGTCTGAAGTCTTTTCCTCGAAATAAACAAAATATTATAATAGAGAGACCTACTTGCAGACGGTGGACTTTATATTTTCCTGACTTAGGCAAGTACCAGGTATACTGTTACTTATAAATAAGAGAATTCCTAGCTTTTTGCTGAATATATTGATACTTGGGGATCTTTTCCTCTCATTTATTGGTTTAGTTGTTTAACATTAGTGCATGGCCATTAATAGAAAAAAATAGAAAAGGCCATTTTCTGGAAAAACCTGTGTAAGGAAGTTTTATTTTTTAGTAAAAGGATCGCTTAGATTACTAACCTGCAAAGGTGAGTAATAAATACTAGGGGTGTGATGCCAGAAAAGGTTTGTTTCATGTTGTCTTCAGTGTCACTTACTGGAATGTTGATTTTGTTTGAGGTTTTTCAGGCATTTTTTTATTATGGGAGCAAAGTCATCAAGAGCACAAGGTTTTTCAGAAAGAATGTTCACTCTTTCAAAAGATTGGACTTTATTTCCAAAAAGGGTGCACTCTTCCCAATAGTGTATACTCTTGAAAGAGTTTGTGCTCTTTGAAAAGTGTGCGCACTTGACAAATGAAAAAGAAACTACCCCAAAATTCATTTTTTGCTCATTTTCTTTTGACATCAATATAAAATGACATGAGATATGTATTTGACATTTCCCATGTCATTTCAAATGCATATCCCTAATAAAATATTCTAATAAATAAATAAATAAATAAATAATGAGTTACATTTTGGTACAGTAGTTATTTCCCTGTCCCCGGTGGCCTTATAAAGACCTCATTAAAATTTCAACATTCATTAATGAGTATTAAGGTTCATTAATATGAGTTATGTCTTTTGTTAGTAAATAGGTCTCTTTGAGAATATTGGGACAAGTATACATGGATGCATTTTGTACCTGAGAACACAGAGATTGGAGTCACAAGGAGCATCAGTGGGTTTTATGTCAGGCTTATTCATGAGTTTATAAGGGAAACAGTCACAATACCTGTGATATTTTCTCATTCATTTACTTTGTACCAGTTAATTATTGCTGTCCTGCTATATGTCACTTCCAGTCTATGTACAGCGCAGGGTACATTAATAGCACTGATAAAATGACAGAAACTCCCAACCACTTGTATCGAGAGCAAGTTAGCAAAGGAAATGATACAAATTACTGTAAATTCTGTGCAAAAAGAACATTAAAAATTAAAGGCTAATGTGAGACATGAAATAATAGTACACAGCTGTAGCATTCTGTTACCAATAAACCCACAGAAGATGAGCACCATAGGAGGTGTTAAAGACTTATACATGTATAGACGTTAAATCCTTCCTTTTTGTTGGTATCAATGCCAAACAAATGAGAATCTAACAATGTGAGGAAGACTTCAGTGTACAATGGAATACACTTCAACAAAACCTCTTTATAAATGTAATAACAAACTGACGGGAAAAAATATTGTATTTCTTCTAAAGTCAGCAACAAACAACTGTTTTACATTATAAACTGTATAGAACTAGGGATAAAGGGCACTCAAATCCCTATTGTATGGATCATGTGAATAACTCACCTTGGCATCCCGTCATTGTTTTGCATAAAGAAAAATAAATTGTGTACCTCACACAATGTATAAGGTTTATCAGGTGTGTGTATGCATTACAGAACAGACACTGCAAAAAAAAACAACTTCTCTATTTGCTCGATAAGATATGAAAACTGAACTCATTTCAATCCCATCTTTAAATCTCCCATGCAAAATTATGTATTGTTATGATGCTCAAAGAGAATATTTAATAAGCAGGAACTCAGCTAAGTGACTAAAGAAGGTTAGAGGCATCGGACTGGAATTGTACTGTAAATATATAGGGGTCATTTTACTAAAGTGAGTTAAGCAGTTACTGTCTAGCATTCCGCGCCCAAATCTAAGCGTATTCTATAAGAGAATATTTAATAAGCAGGAACTCAGCTAAGTGACTAAAGAAGGTTAGAGGCATCGGACTGGAATTGTACTATAAATATATAGGGGTCATTTTACTAAAGTGAGTTAAGCAGTTACTGTCTAGCATTCCGCGCCCAAATCTAAGCGTATTCTATAACAATGCACGAAACTTAATTGGCTTAAGCCCATCAATGTTGTTAGCAGCACTTACCAAGCTATAATGAGCACTAATTGGCAATAATTAGATTTTACTACTACTACTACTTAACATTTCTAAAGCGCTACTAGGGTTACACAGCGCTGTACAGTTTAACAAAGAAGGACAGTCCCTGCTCAAAGGAGCTTACAATCTAAAGGACGAAATGTCAAGCTGGGGCAGTCTAGATTTCCTGGATAGAGGTATAATGGTTATGTGCTGAAGGTGACATTGAAGTGGTGGGCTTTGAGTAAGGATTTGAAGATGGGCAGGGAGGGGGCTTGGCGTATGGGCTCAGGGAATTTATTCCAAGCATAGGGTGAGGCGAGGCAGAAAGGGTGGAGCCTGGAGTTGGCGGTGGTGGAGAAGGGTACTGAGAGGAGGGATTTGACCTGTGAGTGGAGGTTTCAGGTAGGAACGTAAAGGGAGATGAGGGTAGAGAGGTAATGAGGGGCTGCAGATCGAGTGCATTTGTAGGTAAGTAGAAGCTTGAACTGTATGCGGTACCTGATCGGAAACCAGTGAAGTGACTTGAGGAGAGGGGTGATATGGGCATATCGGTCCAGACGGAAGATAAGACGTGCAGCAGAGTTCTGAACGGATTGAAGGGGGGATAGATGGCTAAGTGGGAGGCCAGTGAGGAGTAGGTTGCAGTATTCAAGGCGAGAGGTAACGAGAGAGTGGATGAGAGTTCGGGTGGAGTGCTCAGAGAAGAAAGGGCAAATTTTGCTGATGTTATAGAGAAAGAAGCGACAGGTCTTGGCTATCTGCTGGATATGCGCAGAGAAGGAAAGGGAGGAGTCGAAGATGACTCCGAGGTTGCGGGCAGATGAGACGGGGAGGATGAGGGTGTTATCAACTGAGATAGAGAGTGGAGGGAGAGGAGAAGTGGGTTTGGGTGGAAAGACAATAAGCTCGGTCTTGGCCATGTTCAGTTTCAGGTGGCGGTTGGACATCCAGGCAGCAATGTCGGATAAGCAGGCCGATACTTTGGCCTGGGTTTCTGCAGTGATGTTTGGTGTGGAGAGATAAAGCTGGGTGTCGTCAGCATAAAGATGATATTGGAAACCATGAGATGAGATCAGCGAGCCCAGGGAAGAGGTGTAGATTGAAAAAAGAAGGGGTCCAAGGACAGATCCCTGAGGAACTCCAACAGAGAGCGGGATGGGGGTGGAGGAAGATCATGAGAATGTACTCTGAAGGTACGGTGGGAGAGATAAGAGGAGAACCAGGAGAGGACAGAGCCCTGGAACCCAAATGAGGACAGTGTGGCAAGAAGTAAATTGAGATTGACAGTGTCAAAAGCGGCGGATAGGTCGAGGAGGATGAGGATGGAGTAATGACCTTTGGATTTGGCAAGGAACAGGTCATTACAGACTTTAGATAGTGCCATTTCTGTCGAGTGTAGAGGGCGAAAGCCGGATTGAAGCGGATTTACATGCATAACACGCTAAGCATATGCTGTAACTCACTGTGCCTAAATTCTTATGTGCACATCCAATAAGGGGCATGGTTATAGGTGGGGCATTTCATGGGCATTCACAAATTTACACATTGTTATAGAATACGACCCAGGAATTTATGCCACATTTGCATTGGTGTAAATGGATGCACATAGTTTTAGGTGCTGGGATATCAACTAAGCACATTCTAAATATGCACCTAAATCTTATAGAATACACAGGCAAAAATGATTTCCGTGCCGATTTTCCAGGTGCCATTTATAGAATTTCTCCCTTAACATAAAAATTTGCATGTTCTGTTACCTCATAAGTGTTTTGTTACCTCATTATAAACCATAGAGTTGTATTTCTCTGTTTATCACCCTCCCCTCCCCTCCCCACCCCCACCCTGTTAGACTGTCAATTAAATGATTTGATGTTTCACTTATATATACTGTCATCTACCACATTTGCTTATTTCCGATCTGACGAAGAAGGGCAACCTTCGAAAGCTAATCAAGAAATGTATTAAGTTATGTCCAATAAAAAAGGTATCATCTTATTTTTTTTTCCATGTTTTATTTTGTTTGATTTATATTGATTACCTTTAAAAGTGGACTAACACGGCTATCACACCTCTCTACTCATAAGTGTAGTAACTGTTGTCCTGATGTCATGATAGCACATGCAAAGTCATGTGTTAAATGCATACTGTGTTTGGGGCAGGAACTGGGCAGGTTATAGCAGAGAAGGAGTAGGGGACTACACATTACAGATAGGGGTCCTTTTCTAAGCTGTGGTAAGCACTAGCACGTGCTCACCATAACTAAAAATGGCTTACTGCATTATATGTTTAGTCATCCTGTGGTAAATTTTGGATCTGTGCGCACAAGCCACATGCTAAAAAATGAGCCACAAGCTAAAATATTTTATTTTTTAGCACAGAGGGGGCATGTCAGGGGGGGCAGATAGTGGGTGTTTCTGCACTAATCAGTTAGCACATCTACATTACTGCGTGCTAACTGATTAGCACAGGATTAGCGCGTGAGCCCTTACCACCTACAAAATAGGTGACGGTAAGCATTAGCGCATGGCCATTAATAGAAAAAATAGAAAAGGCCATTTTCTGGAAAAACCTGTGTAAGGAAGTTCTACGGCCACTTTTTTTTAGTAAAAGGACCCCCTTAGAATATTAACCTGCAAAGGTGAGTAATAAATATTAGGGGTGTGATACTAGGGCTCACGTGCTAATATTTTTAATGGCTGTGTGCTAATGGCAAAATTAGTGCATGGCCATTAATTCAAATAATAGAAAATCTGCCTTTTTCCAGCTGTGGTAAAATGGCCTTAGAGCATGGGAAAGACCCATGTAAGGGCACACTAATGCCACTTTTTACCACAGCTTAGTAAAAGGTCCTCCTTAGTGTACAGTACTTACCACATGCTGTCACTTCTGCAATTAATGTGGATAATTAGAGCAGCGGTAACTGCATCTGCATTAATTGCAATCAATCAACACAGAGTAAAGACCATCCTCTGATTTACCCGGCTCATTACCCGTGTTAACTGGGCACCTAAATTGTGGCATAAATCCTGACACCTAAATTATAAACAGAGCAGGTAACAATGCACATAAATTTTAGAAATGACCATGCCCCACCCATGATCATGCCCACTTTTCAACTATGCAACTATCAAAATAACAATAACAATAATAAGCATTTCCACTTATCTCATGAGCCCTGCACCATTGAACACCAAGTGCTAATGGATCTGAAGTCCAAATTGCTTTTCAAGTAGTGACGACAAGACTGCTCTCCCCTGACACTGGGGGTTTCAGATATTATTATTACTGCTATTTTGATGCTTTGATATACAGACTGGCTGTTTGTTATTGAGAGTGCCTCAGTTTGACTGGCATGTTGAGATGTGCATAATATTTATTTATTTTAGATTTTGCTCACACCTTTTTCAGTAGTAGCTCAAGGTGAGTTACATTCAGGTACTCTGGATATTTCTCTGTCCCAGGAGAGCTCACAATCTAAGCTTGTACCTGGGGCAATGGGGGTTAAGTGACTTGTCCAAGATCACAAGGAGTAGCAGCAAGATTTGAACCAGCCACCTCTGGGTTGCAAGACCAGTGCTCTAACCACTAGGCCACTCCTCCACTCCACAAATAACACTTTGCACATACACAAGGAAAGCACATTATTGCGCTAAAGAACCATGATAGGAGTGAGCGACACAATGAATGAAGTGCAATACCACACCCGTTAGTAGTTTTGTATGACTACCATGTGGGTGCTTAAGGGGCACTTTTACTAAGCCACGTAAGCCTCTATGCACACCCAACGTGCGTCAAAATGGAGTTACTGCCCGACTACCGCGTGGCTCTTGCAATAATTTCATTCTTGGAGCGCATCCGATACGTGCGTCAGAAAAATATATATATTTTTTTTGGGGTGCACATAACTGACACGTGCCAAGTGGCATTTGATGCGCGTAGGTCATTACCGCCCAGATTCTTTACCGTTAGGTCAATGGCTGGCGGTAAGGTTTTAGACCCAAAATGGGTGCGCAGCAATTTTGATCTTGCCGCACATCCATTTTCTGCAAAAAAGACTTTTTTTTTACAGGCACACTAAAAAAATGGGTCGGTGTGCGCCCAAAACCCGTGCCTGCACTATTACAAGCCATTTTTCAGCGCGCCTTTGTAAAAGGACCCCTAAGTTTCTGAGGGTGCTCCTCTTCTATAAATGAATTGGGTACATTTTTCTGGTTTTGGTTTTGTGGCTATTAGCATGCAGCCATTAACAGAAATTGGCACCTGTGCACTTACCACCACCCATTTTGTAGGCTGTAAGGGCTCAAGCACTAATTTTGTGCTTAATCAGTGCGTGGTAATGTAGATGCACTAACTGATTAGCACAGAAAAGCTCACTTTCTGAACCCCCCAGACATGCCCCTCCACACAAAAAAAATGTTAGCATATGGGTAGTGTACGCAGATTAGGAACTTATTGCAGGACACCACAGCGTGTTTCACGCTAAGTCCTTGGTAAGAGCGTGCTAGCGCTCACCGCAGCTTAGTAAATGTACCCCACTGTGTATTAAAAAATTAAACTAAATAATCAAATTTTGCTTCCAAATAATTGCCTATTCCTCCTCACTTCTCATTGATAGAAAGCTGTGAATTTTTGTAGAAAAGGCTTACAAACTCTTTTGCTCAGCTCACATAAATTCCCTGGGTTTGTTGAACTACCATCAGCAAAAATCAATAGTGGATTCATGAAATTCCACTGGTAATGCCTCATAAAATCTACCATGGATCAATGCAGACCAAGAGATCCATAGATCTGCCTAAGATTTGAACAAAAAAATCGTAAGTACTTTTTCAATCTTGAACCAGGGTGATATCTACCTGGGCCGAGTTCAAATTTTCCAGGTAAACTTATTTTTTCACTTGTGAAGATGATTAAATTCTTAAATAATAAGGATTTTAGGATTTGAACATATATAATGTTTACAAAAGGATGTGAACAGTTGCACAATAATTGTTTCTATTATCCCTGGCCCCACTCACTCAGTTCACAGGCATCAGCTAAGCTCTTTGGGTCAGGCACCCCAGGACCATGATGTACAAAAACATAGTTCAAGATGTCGAGCTAGGTGTAGGCCGAACCAAGCGAAATCCCGGTAGGCTGAAGGGTATTCTTTTCTGGGCACTCTATTTCACTCACACACAAAATAGGCAGCAGTCTCTGTATTTCAACTTCAATTTGCTTTACTAACAGTAACTTGAAAACACAGTTAATAAACTTGGCAACTTGGTTTGTACATTTCATGGCTTTTCAAATGATCAGCAGAGCGTCAAACAATCTCCAAAATCATAGTTCAGTTCTACCTCATATCTCTTCTATTTGCCAGGGCCGCCGAGAGACTGGGCCAGGCCTGGGACAAGGCCACCCCCCGGGCCCCCCCTCCACCCGCCACCGGGCCCTCTCTCCACCCCCGGGCCCTCTGCACAGACCTTAAGCGCCAAATCTTCGAAAGCGCAGCAAGCAGAGACAGACCACTCCTTCCTTCCGTGTTCCGCCCTTGTGGGTTACGTCAGGCAAGGGCGGGACACGGAAGGAAGGAGTGGTCTGCCGCTGCTTGCTGCGCTTTCGAAGGTGAGGTGCTTAAGTTCAATGCCAGGGAGCGACGGAGGGCGGGCGGGCTGGACTGCAGCGGCGCCGCCCCCCCCCCCCCTGGGAAATTGTGTGCCCCCTGCCCCCCCCTCTCAGCGGCCCTGCTATTTGCAAACCAGAACAAAGTACTTGGTAATCTCCTCCTAGACTTCTTACATTTTCACAGCCATTTCTACATGATTAACTCAGTTCTCTCTCTCTCTCTCTCTCTCTCTCTCTCTCTCTCTCTCTCTCTCTCTCTCTCTCTCTCTCTCTCCCATCTCGGAACAGGGGGTCATTCACATGTGCAATGAAAGTTCTGCCAGAAGTGACGCACTCCCACTCTGCCTACCTGGGATGTCTTTTTCCCCAAGCCCTCCTAGTTGTTCCCAAGTTGAGAATACTCCACAGGCACCTGCTGCCCTGTCGCAGGGGCTTCAATCACCACACACTGCAAATTCCTCCTGCCTTGGTTCCCAGGACTTAGTTCTTAGTGGGGGGTGGACTATCAAAGACCAAAGTTTTCTTTATGTAATGCCTTTTATTACCTCTTGGCCCTGCCCCATTGGCTGGCCTTTTCCAAAACCACCCACCAGGCTAGCAATCCCAGCCAGTGGCGTTCCTAGGGTGATTGACACCTGGGGTGGATCGCCGATGCGCCCCCCCCCCCCCCGGCAAAAGGACACCCCCCCCCCCCCCCCGGGTGCATTTTTACCTGCTGGGGTGGGGGGTGCCGCGTGCCTGTTGGCTTCGCTCGTTCCATGCTCCCTCTGCCCCGGAACATCCTGTTCCGGGGCAGAGGGAGCATGGAACGAGCGGAGCCGACAGGCGCGTGGCACCCCCCCCCCCAGCGGCGTGCACCCACCGCCCCCCCCCTAGGAACACCACTGATCCCAGCCCACCTTGGTTTAGTGACCGCCCTGAGAATCTTTCCTCCCACTACTCCAAGCAGGGCATTTTTGGGAGTGGGGGGTATCACACCAATAAGTATACTAACTGGTGTTGTCCGATTTGCAATTCAAATCAATTTGCAGATTCATTTGTGGTGAATCAATTTGTTTTGTAAAAATCAAGCCCCCTAGCACTGACTGCACAGCATTCCCTGTGATGCGATTTCCTGTTTCTGTATAGGCAGGAATATGCCAGAGGGAAGGTTGTGGGGCCGGTGAGAGCAGTGTTTATCAGTTGCTGGGTGCTCATACTAGCTGCCGGCGAAGAACTGCTATTAAGAAACTAGCACCTAACAATAGCTGCATTAAGGTACAGACTGAGCAGATGAAACCTTGGCCTAGAGCTGAGCAATATGTGTTACCATTGTATACTGAGTCTTGCTATTGAATTGCTTTTTCCAACTAATACATATTCCCCCTTCATCCAACCATTGCAAGATTGCCTTTCTGCAGTTCAGAAATGGCTTTTTGACCACAGGATGGCTCTGAACAAAGATGAAACAGTAGCCTGCTGGTTTACCAGACGTAGTCCTAGCCCAACCGCAGCCCTAAATTTGTTTGAAACTTCTTATCATTTCAGTCCTTTCTTTTCATTATTTCTAGATTCTAATTTGTCATTTTTACTGCAGATCTCTAATTTCTGTAAAACTGTTGTTGTTTTTTTTTTAATACTTATGCAGTTGCTCTCAGGAAATTCTTTGATCATAATGTATTTCATTCTCTCATCCTGTCTTTATTAATTTCCAAATTGGATTACTGTAATTTTATTTATCTAGGTTCTCTATGCTATGTGCTGAAATGACTTCAGGTATTACAAAACACCGCTTTGAGGTTACTCTATTGTGCTAAGAAATTTGATCATGTTTCCCCTCTATGCCAAGAATGCCATTGGCTTCTGAATAACCACAAAATTATTCATAAACTTAATTCTGACCTTTAAAGCTTTCTAGATAGGTCTTCCACAGTACTTATCTAATCTTACTATTCCCTATTCACCTATGCGTTTGCTTTGATCTTTCAATGTTTATCACTTGGTCCTTCCTAATCCTAAACAGGCCAACCTTGAAACCACGAGACATTGTGCATTTCATTTTGCTGTTCCATTTGAGTGGAACTATCTCCTTCATGAAATTAGAGCCAAAACTTCATTTAAGAAATTCGAACCAGCCATAAAGACTTGGCTATTCCACCAGGCCTTTGATAATACATAGGATGTTTTGCTGTTATTCGATCAGTTCTCCCTTCATTTTGCTACTTCCTGTACCCAGTGGCATACCAAGGGCAGGGTGGTGGGGGCGGTCGGCCCCGGGTGTCAGCAGTGGGCGGGGTGCTCCGCTGGTGCCGCAGTCCCCACTTGGCCACCAGCTCCGTCGACAGACGACCCTCTTCTCCTGCCACCCGGCACCCAGCCTTAAAAAAAAATCAGTGAACCGCCTTGTGTCTGCTGTGCTGTAAAAGAAGCAAATCGGTGCCTCGTCGCGTCGGCCCTTCCCTCACTATGTCCCGCCCTCACGGAGGGAGGGACATAGTGAGGGAAGGGCCGATGCAACAAGGTGATTTGTTCCTTTTACAGCAGACGCAAGGCGCTTCACTGATTTTTTTTTTAAAGGCTGGGTGCCAGGTGTCAGGAGAAGAGGGTTGTCTGTCGACGGAGCTGGTGGGCAGGTGGGGACTGGGTCAGGGAGGGGGCCTCAGATGGGAGAAGGGGACTGGGTCTGGGGGGCCCAGATGGGAGAAGGGGACTGGGACTGGGGGGGGGGGCTCAGATGGGAGAAGGGGACTGGGACTAGGATTGGGACTGGGTGGGGGGCTCAGATGGGAGAAGGGGACTGGGTCTGGGAGGGCTCAGATGGGAGAAGGGGACTGGGACTGGATGGGGGGGCTCAGATGGGAGAAGGGGACTGGGTCTGGGGGGCACTCAGATGGGGGAAGGGGACTGGGTCTGGGAGGGGGAGCTCAGATGGGAGGGGCCTGGAGCTGGAGCTAAGAAAGGGGCAGGAGGGAGAATGGGGCCATGCCTGGGGCAGGTGGGAGAATGGGTGTGGGGCTGAAAAGGGGGGCCCTTATGCAAGGCATGTGGATGAAGGGGACTGGAAATTGGGACTGAAACTGTGGGGACTTGGGGCTAAAAAGGGTACAGGGAGAAGTGGCTGGGGCTGAAGCTCGGGACTGATGGGAGAAAAGGGCTGGGGTTGAAACTGGAGACTGGGGGCTGAAAAGAGGACAGGGAGACGTGGCTGGGGGCTGAAGCTCGGGACTGGTGGGAGAAAAGGGCTGGGGCTTAAATTGGGGAATGGTGGGATAGTGGGGCTGAAACTGGGAGCCAAAAAGAGGGGGCAGAGAGAGGGGACAGATCCTGGATGGAAGGGGGAGCGAGAGGGAGAGCAGACCCTGGATGGATGGGAGAGGGAGGGCAATTGGTGGATTGAAGGGGCAGAGAGAAAGGGCAGACAGTGGATGGAAGGGGGAGAGAGCGAGGGCAGACGGGCAGATGGTCGATGGAAGGGGCAGAGATATAGAGGGTAGATTTGGATGGAAGGGAGAGAGAGGGCAGACAGTGGACGGAAGGGGCAGAGAGAGAGGGCAGACATTGGATGGAGGGGATGGCAGAGAAAGAGCGCAGGCAGATGCTGGATGGAAGGAAGACAATGAAAAGAAGATGAGGAAAGCAGAAACCAGAGACAACAAACTGTAAATAAAATATATATTTTTAATTTTGCTTTAGGATAAAGTAGTATTGTAGATGTGTTAATAAATGTTTATAAACAGAACATGTACATAAGGTAATCTTTTCATTGGACTAATTTTAATACAGTTTGACTAACTTTCGGAGAACAAAACCCCCCTCCTCAGGTCAGGATAGGATACTGTAACAGCACTATACTGTATTGACCTGAGGAAGGAGGTTTTGGCCTCTGAAAGCTAAATGTATTAGTCCAATAAAATGGTATTTTATTTTCTATATTTGTTTTATTTCTATTTGTTGATTTGTAAAGTGGTGATTGGTATTTGTTAGTTTTTTCAAATTTACATCTGCTGTCTTTATATTTTGCACAGTACTAGGGGACATTTTCTGTTTCTGTGGTGTTGCATTGTATGCAGAGTCTGGCATCTTGAGGATTCATTTTAATTTTTGTCTAAATAGAAAGTTTATGATTACTTATTCTATAGTGGATTAGGGTGTATCTGTTTGTGAAAAAGACATGGCTTTCAGTTGGCATTGACTGTGCAGGATTGACGATCTGTACTATTCTTTCTGGTTTCATTTTACAATTGATGTTCTAGTGCTCACTGTAGTGTTTAAGATGCTTTCCTTTCCCTTGTGTGACTTGTAGAAATTACTGCTTATGGTATGGAATTGCTCTATAGGTCCTGAGTGTTTTGTATTCTCGGTATGCCTAGTACTGGATTTTGGAGGGGGGCTGTTAAAAAATGACCAGCCCCGGGTGTCAACTATCCTAGATACGACACTGCCTGTACCCCTTATACTTTATAATGAAGCTCCTGTAACTTTTCTCCAATCCTTTCCTTTTGCTGTCTTATAACTTGTGAATGAATGTGAATACTTTCCTGTCAAATTATTGTAGTTATTTTCCTCTTTCCTAATTTGTGTTTTTATTGTGCACTGCCTAGACCAAACTGATAGTTTGAGGTGGTATATCAAGTTTCTTTTAATTAATAAATAAATAAATATTAGGCATTCTTGGTGCTGCTGTCCAATTCCTACTTGTTTGTCTGTCATAACAAGATTTACTAGCCTCCTCAAGCTTTGTAGTAATATAGTATGGTTAAATTGCAAGGTGCTCTGTAGACCATGAACAGCCACACTGGACCCTTATCTCTCAGCTGGATTAGGAGGCATTCTAGAGGAGTAACCTAGTGGAGGAGTAGCCTAGTGGTTAGTGCAGTGGACTTTAATCCTGGAGAACTGTGTTCAGTTCCTACTGCAACACCTTCTGACTCTGGGCAAGTCACTTAACCCTCCATTGCCCCAGGTACAAATAAGTACCTGTACATACTATGTAAACCGCTTTGAATGTAGTTGCAAAAACCACAGAAAGGTGGATTATCAAGTCCCATTCCCTTTCCCTTTCTGACTCAGACAGGTGGGGGATGGAGACTCTGTGCAGTTTGATTGTCTCTCAGATCAGGACTGCTACCCCTCCACCCTGCTTCCCTTGTCTTGGTTGGTCCAAGATAGTGAATCCTGTGGGGCATAACTCAGCCAATCGTACTCCTCCGTTTTCATCCAGCCAAGTCTCAGTTATTCCCAGGATTTGTAAGCGGTATTCAGTTATGAGATCATAGATCATAGGCATTTTTTTGTTGTTGTTGGCTGATCTGGCATTTACTAGGCCCGAGTTCCCAAGTACTGTATAGCTAGTTAAAAGTTTTGCCTGTTGAATTTGTGTCCTTTAGGTGAATGGGGAAGTCTATTGGTTCTTCTTCCCCAGATTACTGGGATGTAAGAATATCTTTGCTTTAATAGGCAAAAGCACACTGTTATTTAAAGTAGGTAAGATTAAAGAGCTCTCTAGCTATTCAGTATAACAAAAGGTCAGTTTGTCTTTGGCAGCAATTAACAGAAGAGTGTTAATTATGCAGACTATACTTGATGAAGGTCTGAGTCCCTTTGAAGTTGGAAAATTGAGATTCTATGATAGATATGTAGTCAGTAGAACTCTTATTTTATTTATATTTTGTACTTTTAAATCTTGAAACAAGGTAAAATAGTTTTTTAAGTCTAGTATCTAATATCTAACGGCACTTCTGTTCATTAGAGACATAGATCAAATGACTGTATTTCACTCCTGTTAATTTGGAAGATTAATTGAAAGGGAGCTTCAGCAGGATATCAGAAATTTAGAGATAATATAAGTTAAAGATATGAACTTCAACTCACAGAATTGCAGCTATGGTTTTTCATCATTTTGCAGTTCTGATCCTGTTGTTTGATGATCCAATTGATGCAGATCACTGGAGGCTTTTGTTGTTGTTGTTGTTGTTGTAGATTCAGCTCAGATCACAAAGAAAGAGAAAGGTTTCTTGCTTGTAAAGTGCAGGGAGAACAAAAGTTGCTTTTATCCAGACAAAACAATGAAATATCGAGAGTTATGGAGAAGTTACATCAACTTGAGCATACAGGAGGATGATATAGAATAATTAGAGGGTGGAGACATAGGGGAGGAGTAGGGGGAAGGGAGGGCAAGGGTAAGGGAGGGGGGAGGGAGGGAGGGGGAAATAAGATGAAAATTGTCATGAGCGGATGGAATATGAGCTTTCTGTTTGGAATTCTGATAAGGTTGTCTTATTAGTTTCTTTGCTCGGCTCTATAAAGAGCAAGGGATTAGGGGTATATGCGGGTTTACTGAATTATTTTGTGCTGTTATTGACTGCTCGACCGAGGGATGTCTCGGTTCTGTACTGACTTGTTACATTCATGACACAATAAAGATATTTCTAAAAAAAACAAAAAAAAAAAAAACAATGAAATTAAACTAAGTGAAGGAAAGAAAACTCAAAATAAACTCAGGAATGGTACCCAACATATTCTGAACAGAAGTATGTAAAAATTTGAGCAGTAAATAAATAAATACCCCCACATTCTATATAGCGTGCCTAGAGATCCACGCCAAAATAGGTGGATTTTATAACAATGTGTGTAACTCAATTGGCTTAACAAGCTAATTAGCATTGATAACAGCACTTCAAGCAATAATGAGCACTAATTGGAACAATTCGCTAAGCGTATTCTGTAACACACTGTACCTAACTTCTAACATGTGCAGACAAAAAAGGGTGTGATTATAGGTGGGGAAATAGGTGTTTCATGGGCTTTCCAAAATTTATATCCGTAGTTCTAGTATATGGCCCTCTGCGCCTAAATCCATGTGCCAGGATTTGCGCCATGCTTTCGCTGGTGTAAATGGATTTGTGTAGTTTTAGGCATTGGGATATCAACTAAGCATATTCTATATACTGTGCCTAAATCTAGGTGCTGCTTAGGTGAAAATGTTTTCCATGCGGATATTTTAGGTGCCATATATAGAATCCCTCACCCATATTATATTATTTAGCCTAAATTTTAGGAGCCTGATATGAACACAGCCTCTGCCTTTAAACACATAGTAGCACTTATACATGTACAGTAGAAGTCTGGAAATCTGGATGCCAGGAATCCGGACCACCTGAGAATCTAGACCTTTTAAAATTGCCTGCCAATCACCTGAAGATCTAGATGACTGTCAAAGAATCCAGACCCCCCCCCCACCACCACCCCATACAGCTTTTCTCCCTCTGCTCTCAGCCCTGCACACATAGCAACATGTATGCTGAATTCCAAATTGGTGCTGACTAATGTCGATTAGCACCCAATTATCAGCACTAATTGAACTGAGCCAGTTTACTTGGACGCACATCTTGAATTGGTGCCCAAATATCAGTGCTCAATTAAGGACATTGTATATAGAATCTGGGGGTATGTGGGTTGAGCGTTAAGCTTATACAATACTGTGTAGCACCCAACCAGCACTTACACATGGGAATTTAGGTTTAGATTATAAAATAAGAAGCTATATGGGCATATATTGGCATACACGTTAAGACAACTTTACAAAATTATCCTCACTTGTAGAAGATGAGTGAAAAGGAATGAAAGTTCTTGGGTCAAAGAAAGAAGAAAAAAGTTGGATCATGGATGGTGAGATCTAGATCAGGAAAGAAAGAGAGGATAGATCCACTCTCAAACCTCCCCTTCTGACAATCCCTTTTCTCGCTCACACACACATGCTTCGTACCCTCTTCAACCCCCTTGCTCTCGCACATGTGTTCCATGCCTCAGACAATCACTTTACTTGCTCTCAAAGACATGTTGATACTCCTTGTGATTCTCTTACTCAATATCTCTCCCACGCCCCTCTTTCAATCCCCTTACCATCTGTCTCTCACACACAGTCTCTCTGATTTACTTCCTTACTCCATAACCCCACTCTTTCTCTCCAAAGACACTCTTATACCCCTGAACATATATCAATGATACCGATAGGAGAGAGATTGTGCTAATCCTGCAGCAGAAGGGTAACTCAATGGAATGCTAAATCAAGATTCTGGAAGGGTGCCATGGATGTTCTCTGTGCAGGGTTTAAGCCGTCAGAGATTCTTTTTCTCAATGATATTATGTTCTCAGAGAATAAATCAAAGGATCTTTTTTTAACCTAATATATGGTTTAGTCAAGAAATCTAAAAATCTATTGTTACTGGCCTGTCTGTTGCAACTGCTGGGGGCTTGGCCTAGGTTTCATTTGATAAATTTATTGTATTCTGAAGAGAGCTAAGTACGCATAACATTACTGTAGTCCAAAGACAACTGGATGGTAATATCCACAAAGATCTGGACAAGCAATATAAGTTTCCTTCTGACATATGGGATTCGTTTGAACTAAAAGATGTGCCAAAGATGGACTTTATCCTGATGTCATTAAGCTCCAGTTTTCTTTCACTAGATTCATGTCCTTCATGGCTCATAAAGCAAGCACAAACTGATTTGTTAGTTCTTCTCATAATGATAACTCAGTGAAAGTTGCTTCCCAGCATATCTTAAGGAAATTATACAGGGTGATGCAAAAAAAAAAAAGTAACTCCCTAGAGTTTTTTGCTGTTTTCTCAGCAATCACTTGGAATTTCAAAGTGAAAATTTACAGCTTGATTTGCTGTTACTATCTACATTTATGTGCCAAGTGGAATGAGATTATCTTTAAACATAGAAAAGTTACAGACTTTTTAGTGTGACCATCCCACGATTTTCACACGGTAAAACATTTTACACTGTAAAAATACCATTATTTGAAAAACAAAAAGGGGTACCAGCTTACTGTTAATGATGTCATAGTGATGTAGATGTTTCTAAACAAATTTACCAGACCTAAACCTCTTGGATCTACCATGTCTTGGGAGCCAACCTCCACCCAAAGCTGAAAACAATCACCAAACTGTCATGCTTCCCCCCTGTCTCTAGTTTAAAAGCTGCTCTATCTCCTTTTTAAATGCCGATACCAGCAGCCTGGTCCCCTCCTGGTTAAGGTCGACCCTATCCTTTCAGAATAGGCTCCACCTTCCCCAGAATGTTACCCAGTTCCTAACAAATCTAAAACCCTCCTCCCTGCACCATCGTCCCATCCATGCATTGAGACTCTGCCTGTCTCTTGGGCCCTGCGCGTGGAATGGGTAGCACTTCAGGAAATGCTACCCTAGAGGTTCTGGACTTGAGCTTTCTACCTAAGAGCCTAAATTTGGCTTCCAGAACCTCTCTCCCACATTTTCTTATGTCATTGGTACCCACATGTACCAAGACAGCCGGCTCCTCCCCAGCACTATCTAAAATCCTATCTAGATGATGCGTGAAGTCCGCCATCTTCACATCAGGCAGGCAAGTGACCAGGTGATCCTCACATCCACCAGCCACCCAGCTATCTACATGCCTAATAATCGAATTACCAACTACAACAGCCATCCTAACCCTTCCCACCTGGCCAGTAGTTCCTGGAGACACATCCTTGGTGCAAGAGGATATTGCTTTCCCTGGTGTGCTGATCCTGTCTAAAGGATTACTTCCAGCTGCACCAGGGTGATGCTTTCCTTTTAGAAGGCCTCCCTCCTCCAAGGCAGCACAGGTGCTGCCATATTGGAGGTGGGACTTCTCTACAACATCCCTGTAGGCCTCCTCCATGTACCTCTCTGTCTCCCTCTGCTCCTCCAAGTCTGTTATTCTAGCCTTAAGAGAACAGACTTGCTCTCTGAGAGCTAGGAGCTCTTTGCATCGAGCACACACATATGACATCTCTCCAAACAGGAGATAATCATATATGAACTGTAATCAACACAGGAGTTTTAAATCAATAGCACAGCACATGCGTTGGTGTTTGGATGGTGCGGGGAGGAGTGCGGGATTTGGTTAACCCTTCCTGCGATAGCCAACACATATTATTCCTATATATGACTTTAAGACTGGTTGGTATGTAAGTTATTTTTGTAGATATTATTACAGTGTAAGTAAGAAACCCAAAATAAATAATTAACAAAACAAATTTAGTTTGTTCTCCTGAAGATGCCATTAGTGGTGAAACGTGACATTGCATTGGTAACAGCAGAGGGAGTGACATTTTTGTGTGGAGGAAGCCTAGTGGTTAGTGCAGTGGACTTTGATCCTGGGGAACTGAGTTCAATTCCCACTGCAGCTCCTTGTGACTCTGGGCAAGTCACTTAACTCTCCTTTGCCCATGGTACAAAATAAGAACCTGAATATATGTAAACCACTTTGAATGTAGTTGCAAAAACCTCAGAAAGGTGGTATACCAAGTCCCATTTTCCCTTCCCTTCCCTTCTCAATGATATGATTTCACCATTTACAGACTTCACTTGGATACCAGTAATTTGGCTTTGGAACATCTAAAAGCCAGCAGCAACATTCCCTCAATGATAATTGATTAGAGTCCAAAAATAAATGGATTGTTTTATAGATGATATCTTTCACTAACAGGAATTATAGTTTGGGCGTAGATGCCCAGATACATCTTTAACAACAGTCTCGTGCTCTGTTTAGATCTGTGGATTTAGGACTATATAAAATATCTTCTGAGCTGTCAGGCTGGAGGGGAGGGAATCAGTGCAATAATGTTTGACAGTTAAGTGCCTAAGCTGGTACCCATATTATGTGGTGTTTGGCACTATACGTACTCTGAGAACTATACAATTGCCTGAGTGTGTGGGAAAATGTGGGGTAGAAATGTACTATAAATAAATGAATAAATAAATTATAGACATATAATTCAGCATTTTAGGTTAATACAAATACTGGTAAATAATTGGGAATTATTTAATGTCATTATAGTTACCAGAGAATTAATTTTGGACCCTAAGGCATACCCCACCGACCCAACATAAAAACCTAAGTTCCTGCGACACTGCAAAACCAAAGACTGTAATGGACATGCCTTAACCCTCATCCCCCCTCCCTAACTTCCCCAATGTATCTACCAAACCGGTGAAGGATTATCGACGCTCTTGGACCTGGAAACAACTTCATCGCTTCCGAATCATTTAACCACCATGTCCAAAGGAGTAGAGGAGTGAGTTAGGAGTCCATGCTGAAACGAAAGTCGTTTACAGCTGAACCCGATTCGGCGGTGCCACTCCTAAACCCATAAGAGCTATCAGCTTGGAGTTTTTGGCTCCCGTGGAGGTTACATTGAATATTATTTGGAAGGCGCTCCAGGACCTAACAGTGGTAGTAAATAACTTTGCTTCGGATATAATCTTATTAGTGAGCTACATGGATAACCTAATCGAACCCTTTAAGAAAGAAAAAATGATACAGCAAATGAAGTTTGTAAGGGGTTTGAGAGAAGACTGCTTCAAGGAGAGGAAAGGCAGAGACAGGAGGGAAGTATGTTTGGGAGGAAGAGCAGATTTTATTCACAGGTTCCTTATAGACATGGAATTTGCCCCCTTGTGGCCAAAAGGCCAACCAGAATACTAACTAAGGATAAGGACTACCATTCCCACAACTCCCCAGACCTGGTGCAGGACTCACAGGAAATAGAGGGGGAGGGGCAGGACTGGGAGATGGTTTCTGATCAGGGAAATGGGGAGCAGCTGGGAGAACCCTGTGGGGAGGAGGATATGGAATGGGATAAAAAGGGGGCAGGGGAGGAGATGGAAGAGGAGCGCATGGAGGTGTCAGCATTAGCACAGACTGCAGATAGCAAGGTGAGAGGTTTCCTGGCTACAGTATTACCCCAACTGTTTAAAATTGGAGAAATAAAGCTGAGCCAGTTGGGGAGGAACCTGTGGAGGAAAGTAACTCAGCCAATTAGTTGTGCACAGAAGGAAGTGCCTTGCAAGGTTGGACTGTAATTAAAGTCTCCGTGGGAGAGGAGGTTGCAGCTATGTTGATAGAATGAACTGTTTGTGAGAAGAGAAAGTAGCCAGTAAAATACCTGGAAAAGGAAGGTAGTGACAAGAGAAACTGGACTGTGATTAGAATGTATTGAGACAGGAAGTTGAACGATATTGTCAAGGTGGAGTAAATGTGAGAAATCTGAGATGAAGAACTGTTCTGTAATAAGGAAGTTGGAACAGGAATAAGTCTGTGTAACTAAGCCTGTGTAAATTAAAACTCTTAACCTATAAAAGTATCAGTGTGGCTGCACGTTTGTTGAACTACTGCCCTAAGGACGGCTTGAGTAACGGTTACCCGAAGAGGCTGCAGAAGCTGGAGTTTGGAACAAGGACCAGCACGTAGTTCAAAGGACTGGGCCTACATTGAATCCTGCAGGCTAAGCAGCGTCAAACCTGGCTGGAGAGTGGAAGAGGGACCAGCTGACAAGTTCTACAGGAGTAGGAAACAGTTAAGATTTTGAAAATGATAATAGACCAGAAATTTGAACAAAATGAATATTATTACAGATGATTAATATCGAGATTGTTGTTTTCCCAGAGTTCCGGGTATGACTCCTAAATTTTGTTATTTTCCTTTTTAATGATTCCTTTTAGTAACATAAATTATTACTTAGTAATATTAATTCAAAAGGAGTGAACATGTGACAAACAGTATTGATCTTATTGGACTATCTATCTTATTTATTTTTCCAACCTGCCTCCATCTTATGGATACCATAGTGTGTTTAATCATAATCCCCACAATTATGATCATACTTCAATTGAGACTTAATGCTTAACAGAAGGTCTATCCTGCGTCGGTACAACTGAATACAATATACTAAACTCTGAGTGTCTAACAAACATAGCAATCAAAATGAAGAAATTCGCTATTCCCACTTAAATAAAACATTGTATATATATTTTCCTGAGTGTCTAACTAACATATTTTTCTGAGTATCTAGCAATACAATAGCAATCAAAATAAAATAAAAATAAATATAAAACATTTCGCTAATCCCACTTAATATAAACATTGTATATATATTTTTCTATTTACCAGACCATAAACTGGTATCTGTATATAGCCCCACAATCTTTCACATTTAATTTTCACAGACTTATCTTCCCGCTTCTTATCAATTCTTAGCGTACCTGACACTCACAAACCTCATGGCTCTAATCCTATTTTATGAGCAGCAGAATATGTAGTGGCAAAAATGATCTGTATGAGGATGACACTAATACAACAAGCTTATTAACCCGCTCTATAACGCATAATGAAAAATCAAGTACTTACTATGCTTGTCTCACTGCTTAGCTTCCAACACTTCGTAATGCTCTGTGTCAGCATTACCGTATGTACTACGTCACACAATTTAAAGTCTCACCATAAGCTCATAGGTCACCAACCGTCACAGATTATAAGCTTAAACAAATTAACCTCATAGCATGATGTCAAAAGTAATCTTTCAGGAAACGTTGAATGTCATGACGTTGTCAATTGCACTTGTTCAAAATTGATCTTTCTTAGATTGCTACTGACACAAAAGAGTTTCCTGAAAGATTACTACAACCCCTCTATTTTAGGTATGTACATATTTAATTTGGAAGTTTTGAAAACTCACTAAATGTCTAAGCATGTGCATGCTACACTACACATTTAGTAAATTTGATACGTATTTTATTTACATTACATCCACCTTTCCTTGTATATGTTTTGATTTTCCACTTTTGTTTTTATTCTTCCATTTTTTTATTATATTTGAATGTACTAATTGTATTACTATATTATTGGTTAAGTATTTGATATCTGATTTTGCTCTATTTTATTCTATTTTAAGTTATATTATGGATGATTTGAATATGTTTTAAATATGTGTTCAGTTTTGATATATATGTACACGATTTGTAAATAAGCTGATTTTATATTTATGTTTTTATTTTATAGTTTTACCCCTGATGCAGCCTGAGGATGAAACGTGGCCACGTCGGGTATTGTTTTTACTTCTACCTCTGGGTTTTGTTTCAATAAAGTACTTTTTACATATTTTATATTTTTAATGTCTTCTTTTTTTAGTCTGGTAATACAAATAAAGACCTTTGTTTACAAATGCCCGCTATAGGCGTGTTAGCATTTTTAATGCATGTTAATGGTTGACACATGTTAAATGCTAACACGCCTAAAGGAATGTATTGGCGTGTTAGATTTAACACGCCTTAACTTTAAACGTGCATTAAAAATGCTAACGTGCCTTAGTAAACATACCCCAAAATAAATAAATAAACAGTGTAATATAAGTTCTGTGTATAAGTCTGAGTCCCACCCAGACTAGGCCTATGTGTATGTGTATGTCCACCTTTCAAATGCATACTGTGTAACATACAGAATAGCACTTAGTCAGATTTTTGTTGTATAAATGTTTTTATTTATTTATTTAAACCCAAAATTGTACACCACCTTGTCCTGACAAAGCAGGACAAAGTGGTGTGCAATCTAAATGATTGTACAAATCTTGATAGGAAAGAACTCACTCATAACAATAAAATCAGTACATAAGAATTCAACATTCAGAACAGGACCCTATGTTAATTGCCCTATCATTCTAGCAATCAAATATTTTCTTTCATATGCCTAGCAAAGTGTTAATTATGCAAAATTGCTTTATGTAATTTTGCCTTGACCTGTACAGACACCAAGACACTAGCTTTCAAGGATGCTCATTAAAGTGGTTGAATGTGCTTGTTGTACAAAAACCTAAAACATCACAGAGCTAGTTATTTGCTTCATTCTGAAAATTATGTAATTTAAATGAAACAAATTGGATACTCATATGCTCTCTGAGGTAAAGATCTGATTTCTTGAACTGCATGAATTTTGCCATTTTTTAAGCAAATATCTTTAAAACTGCTGAGTTAACAAAAGGTAAGCAACCTTTAACTAATCTCTGAACATCCAATTAATCACCTCAGAACATTAATTAAATATTTAATCTGCCTGCCTTAAAATTAGAATGCATTAAATAATTCAACAAAACCTCCTAGCGAAGAGTGCCTGAAATTAAATGAGTCCCTTCTGCGGCAAACAATGAAGAAAGGTGGAAAAACCTGCATTTCAATCTCTCGCTCCAGTACTGTATTGACACACTAGGGGGAAAAGCCTAAATAGATTCACTGGAATATTTTAAGAGATAATTAAATTAAACAGGGGTATCTTTCATTAAAAGTGCCTAATTATAGAGTAACAGAGCTGGAGAGATAAGAAACACTCAGTGCTGTAGGGTGAAAAAGGACAAGAAGTTCAGCAGCGCTACCCGCTCCCACAACAGACTTGCTTAATAGCAATCCTGGTAGGAAAACATAAATCACTTCCACTAAGAAGGAAATTTGTACTCATTCCAGGAAACACCAGGCCCGATGATGTGTGTGTAAATGTGCTGCTCAGCTTCAGATTTGAAATACATTAAAGCCTGATAAATATTTCAACAAGGACAGCTTGCTCTTCTGAAGCCCAAGATATTAGTTTTCTTTTCAACACAAATTGCTTTGTTTAGATATAGAGAAAAAAACTGTGTGAAGAAGCCGTAACACATCTAAAGCAATACATCACATTTAGTGAAGGAAAGTCCACCCAAAGTGCGGAGTACCTCGGCTGCACTGTCAGGCAGTGAAACAGATGCCACCCGCTTCTGTTTACACTGTCACACACAGTCCACCTGCCAACTATTGTACAACCTTATCTAATTTATTATATATTTTAAGATACCAACATCCTAGGGGGCGGGGAAATTCATTTACTAAATATTTTCCTTTCATGTAGTTTTTTCTCATTGAAAAATATAGGCATAACACATTCCAAAAGCTTTTCTACTGTTTGCCCGTGTCTCTTGAGGGCAATTTCCCCAAATGGGGAAATGACAGGAATGATCCTCACTCCTAAACTAGAGTATGTGGAGTACAATCCCAGTCTCTCAAATTTACTGCTAATGCTTGCCACAGTACTTGCATTATGCCAAAGAGAACTTATGTCTAGCATTCATAAGATGTAACATGAATAGGTAACTTGTCTAGGTGCACTTGGAAGTTCTTTTTGATCAAGCTTGTGGCACCCAAAATCACAGGAAATGTATCGGCATCTTTCTACCACATTTTCTTGGTCTCCAACTGTATTTCTTTGTACTTGAGGATCTTCTCTTTCTTCACATGATTCACCAAGTAATCACTTGGGACCAACACTTCTATATTAATGCCATTCTTATGTTTTTCTCTTTTACCACTATATCCAGTTACAGCTGGGATGGGGATGCCCCAGGTAATCATGACTTCTTTGTTTTCCACAGTTCTCTTAGGGTCATGCCTTTCCAGTACAATGATGTTGTAATGCTTACAGCGTTTCTTTCTTGTGAATGAGATGTGCCTCCTTGTTGTGCCTTCTTGTATACAAATGCTTCTGCCATCAGCACTTCACAGCCAGCCACAAGATTAGTAACTGTTTCTAGCTCTTTCTTACAGAATCTACAGATGTCTGTTGCACCAAATTTTTCAATGCTTGCTGTATACCATCTCATCTATAATCCACTGTCCTGGGCAGCAACTATCAATCGCTCATCCTTAGGTTTCAATTGGAAGAGTGGAGGAGTAACCTAGTGGTTAGAGCACCAGTCATGCTATCCAGAAGTGGCCAGTTCAAATCCCACTGCTGCTCCTTGTGATCTTAGGCAAGTTACTTAACTCTCCGTTGCCTCAGGTACAAAATTAGATTGGAGCCCTCCAGAGACAGAGAAATATCCAGTGTTACCTGAACATAACTCAGCTTGAGCTACTATTGTAAAAGGTGTGAGCAAGGGGTCCTTTTATTAAGCAGCAGTAGTGTGGGCTCATGTTTTTGGCATATGCCAGGCCAGTTTTTACCACATCTGAGATAAAGGGCTTTTTTTCAATGGGCCAGGAAAGGGCCTGCGGTAAAATTGAAACCAGCACATGCCTATTTATGGCCTGAGCCTTTAATGCCACTCATTGATCTAGCAGTAAGGGCTCACATGCTACATGCAGCACACGCCAACTGACTATTAATGCCGGAAACGCTGCACACAATAGGAAATAAAAAATAATAATTTATCCCAGCTGTTTAGGCGCACATCAAATCTGAAATTACTGCCAGGGGTGCTTGCTAACCTGGTGGTAGTCTCATTTTGCATGTGCAAAGAGCCTACTCTGCCTTTGTAAAAGGGACCCTAAATAAATAAAATTCACCTCCCCTTAACTATTTATGTGTCGAATGTTGATCCATAAATGATGAAAAATGACCATCTGACCTGTCCAATTATTCTATCCCCATTAATAAGGACAACTCCTAGCTGCCCTGCACAGTGGGTGACCATTTACAAGACTTCAATCCATCCAGGATAGTCAGCTTGTGTTCCTCCTTTGTAATTCACCGTTCTCATACTAGTTCTCTACTTAGCTTCCTACAGCACCCCACATCTTGTAGGGAAGATGCGATCACTTTGCCTAGAGGAGGAGGTTCTGCACATTTCCCATATGGGAAACCTGCAATTGCCTGGCAAAGAGATGACTGAGAATGAGGCTCATGCTCCTAATGGTTTACTGTAAAATAGTAATGGCAGTACTTACAAGAATGAGATAGTTATGATTGTAGTAGTCTCATTTTCAGGCAGCACTAATCTTATCATAAACTAGTAACATTTCCTATCAAAGCTAAATACCTTTATGTCACAAGATCTGGCTTGCATGATACAATAATAAGAAATAAGATGCCAATGTTTAGCTAGTGGCACTCAGTGTTTTAATGAATGCTGTCGGCATAATGCCTGGAAATTCGAAGCTGGGCCATGTCTTGGCTTCGGAATTGAATATCCGGGTGTACAGAGCCAGTTACACCATAGCCAATTTGTATGATATTCAGGTAGAAATAAAACAAAATAAAACATGGAAAAGAAAATAAGATGATACCTTTTTTATTGGACATAACTTAATACATTTCTTGATTAACTTTCGAAGGTTGCCCTTCTTCGTCAGATCGGAAATAAGCAAATGTTGGTAGATGACAGTATATATAAGTGAAACACCAAAGCATTCCAGTAACAGTCTAACAAGATGGGGTGGATAGGTGAGAGACAGGAAGAGTCAGGTGGATGAGGGACAGGGAGATATGCATGGAGATAGGAGGGTGATAAAGCAGTACGATTTTCAAAGCAGTACAATTTTATGGTTTATAATGGGCTAGAAAACCCAGATCTTTGTTAAGTCCTGTCTGCTGGGTGTCTGATATTCAGCAATTAACTGGCTATGGGGCCCCGCGTAAAAATAGTATTGTACATAAGGGCACCTGGCAAGCTTCCCAACCATTTTTGCAGCCTTATTTCTCTGAAACCCCCAGTCCAATTCCACCCGTTTCTGAGTTCAATTTATCTTTTTACTGGTTTTCCCAAATGCCAAGTTTCATCCCATTTGATTAAATTTTCAGAGTTATTTTGGTTCCTGTCAGACAATCCAACTTCCAAAGAATTGGAAAAGAAATGAAAGGGATGAGATTTTGGATTAAGTAAAACTAGTACCTCTCCTACACTTACAGTGCGTTCCTACTAAACATTATCAATGCATCATTTTTTAAAAGGTTACCTATTCTATTTCAACACAGGGTACCCCTAAACACTTGCCTTCTTTATCTAATGTGAAGCCTTGTCCTGAGGATAGGAGAGGTGCTCGTCACCTTAGCTATGGCACAGATGTGATCATGGAAATGAAAGCTATGACTGGGGGGGGGGGGGGGGGAGACAGAGAGAACATTATCTTAAGCAACATAAGTACATAAGTATTGCCATACTGGGACAGATCAAAGGTCCATCAAGCCTAGCATCCAGCCTCCAACAGTGGCCAATCCAGGTCACAAACACCTGGCAAGATCCCCAAAAAAGTACAAAATATTTTATGCTGTTTATCCCAGAAATATTTTCCCCAAGTCCAATTTAATAATGGTCTGTGGCCTTTTCCTCTAGCAAGCCGTCCAAACCTTTTTTTAAACCCCGCTTATATGCAGTCCCATTTTTGTGGTGACCTTGGTCAGCTGAATGCTGAATATTGGCATTTAATTTGCCAAGTGCTAACTCCACCCTAAGAATGACCTCAAAATAGCTGGTGTTTAGCATTAGGTGCTAACTGAAAAAGGTATGAGTAAAATCTGAACTGATCATTTTCAGCAGCACTAACCAGTTAAGTGCCGCTGAAAATGACTGTTTAGCCCTGAACAAGCAATTTAACTGGCCAGAAGCCATTTCTGGCCGGTTAAAATCACACTGAATATTGACCCTTAAATGTTTAGCTCACTAACCTGAGAAAGATAATTAAAACCACAGCCTTACTACCTTTCAGAGACAATGAAGGGTGCCAACAACAATCCAAGTCCTTGGAAACAACAGCGGCTTTGTGAATAGGCGGGAAAGTTGGTATTCCCTACTACCAAGAAAGAAAGGAATTCGCCACCCTGAAAAATGCAGTTCTGCTGGGGCTTGAAGCAGGTCCAGGAGGGGTAACAGGCCTAAGAGAAAGGTAAAGGAGTTTCCCCAGGACTAGTATGTTTATGCATCAGTGCCAGGTAGTAGTACTGGGAAGGGTAGAAGCTAGATCCCTAGGGGCTACTGAGAACTAAAAAAAAAACAAAAACTATGTATGGTTACCACAGCCATTGGTGAGGTGTCCTGAGAGGTCTCATAAGTGTGAGGGTGTAACCAGGAGTTAAAAAAATTATAATTGCTCACCCAGACTGACTGGTGACATCGGTAGAAGAGCCCTGTTGTTAGTTTGCTGGTTGGTCCGGGTGCTGTTGGCAGTTGGCTTGGGGCAGGTAGGAGGATAGGTGAGACTTAGGCATCCATGGATTCAGAAGTGCTGTTTTGGAAGCACTCTGGGTCTGTAAGCAGTCCTAAGGGTAGCAAGCAGTACAGAGGAAAAAGAGTGGCAGCCAGAGGAGCCAGCATCAGCCCCTAGATCCCTTCTCTCACTCTGTAAACCTGGAAGTGATTTGCACTCATGTGTGTATGTAGAAGAAGCCAGGCCACAAAGGAGAGAGGAGAGATTAATTCAGGGCTGCAATGGCCTAAAGAGGGCGGCAGCAGCAGGTCTGGGGATAGAGGGCTAGGTTGGAGAGGCCCTGGAAAAGTTTGGGGCTTGGATCAAGGTTGGCTCCGAACCCAGACTTGCAGGAAACATGTGCATGGGATGGAGCAGCATGCTGCATAGGCTCATCAAAAGCAGAGCCATGCAGTGGATAGCATGGGGAAGAAGCACAGAGGAAAGAGACCAAGCAAGGACACTGTATTAAAGTACAGGAAGGAACAGGTATCATGGGACTATGTGTGCATATGTGTGTGTGAGAGAAAGTGTGTGTGCAGCTCGTGCTTCCTCGTGGCTGTCACGAGTGTTAAGGGGGAAAGCTAAAAGATTCTAAACAGCCACAGCAGAGGCGTAGCCAGGTTTTGATCTCAGGGGGAGCAGACTTTTATAAAATAGGCGCCGGTTGGTGTCAGCTAGACAGCAGTGTCTGTGTTGTTGCTCAGGGGCTGTGGTGGGCAATGATTAATTCAGGCTGTCTCTGTTGCGTCCTGCCTACAAGGAAACAGTAAGTTACATCAGTAGGCAGGACGCAGAAGAGGTCCCTGGACTGGCCAGAGCAGGCATCCTGTCTTCTTAACTTCAAATAAAAATATTCAAATCTTGACCATCACCTCAGGAATAGCACACCCAGTCCTTCCACTGCTAGACACCTTGTTTAAATCAGATGGGCTTTTGTTTGTGTGGCGACTTTACAGGATGTGAAGAAAACTAGTCTTGAGCATTTTTATCTTGGGTGACCTTTGGTGGCCCTTGCCCCAGAGCCTACTTTCAAATAGGGCTAGACACTTTGTGAAATAACACAAACCCCTGCAAAAAGACACCCAAAACCTATACTTAAAAAAACTTACCACACCAAAACAGCCCTAACCCACCTATGAAAAGACAATGCTATAAATATTACAGTGGGACCTAGAGAAGTGTTTCCCTAGGTGGTCCTGGAGTACCCCCTTGCTATTCAGGTTTTCAGGCTATCCACAATGAATCTGCATTAAAAAGATTTGCATGTAATGGCGGCAGTATATGCAAATCAATGTCATGCATATTTATTGTGGATATCCTGAAAACCTGACTGGCAAGGTGGTACTCCAGGACTGCCCTAGAACACAAAACTTACCACACCATAACAGCCCTAAACCACCTATCAGAAGACAGTGCTATATATATTACACTGGGCTCTGGAGCACCAATATACCTACTATTGGGAAACTGGAACAAGGTGCACTGTCACACATTCCTACACAGATACTACATGCTGGCAGAATCCTTTACCTCAGTTACACATGCAGAACATGGACAGACCCTCATCTATATGATATAAGAGTAGCCATACTGGGTCAAACCAATGGTCCATCTAGCCCAGTGTCCTGTTTCCAATGTGGCCAACCCAGGTCACAAGCACCTGGCAGAAACCCAAATTGTGACAACATTCCATGCTACCAATCTAATGCAGAATAGGGAGCCACAACCCCCCCCCCCCCCCACCCAAAACAAAAACAATTGAAATAGAGACCCCCTGCCCAAGGAAGCCAGACTCTAAACAGTGCAATACTGGTAAAAAAAGAGACAGAAATGCATTTTCTCCTGTACTTTGCAAAATAAAAATAGAAAAAAATGTACATTTTACAAAGCAGGTGCATCTCAGTGCTTACAAAGTATTAAATAAAAATATTTTTTTCTACCTTTGTTGTCTGGGAATAGTCTTTTTTTTCCATATTCCATGAGTCAGACTTACAAATAGTTTTCCAGGTTGACCTTTCCATTTCTTCTCTCGCTTCTTGTCTTCTTCCTTTCGTTCTGTACATCTGTTTGGCACTGATCTTGCATTTTACGTCCCCACTATCAAATAGCTGTGTATAGAGCTGCCAAGTGATCCAGTTCCAGAAGGGAGATTTTTCAACCAGTCCTAGTGTGAACTCACATCCCAAATTCATGTGGGATTTGCAGTCCCTGATTCTACCCATCAAAATCTGTGCTGCAGTACATCCAAAATGACTTAAGAAAATGCACTCGGACCCCTCTACTGTTGATTGAACAATTTATTTTCTCATTTGCTGTGCTCCCACTGTCTCTTTTCTGTTTTTCTCTGTTTCTTCTGCCTTTACAGGGTTTCTTGCCCATCTGATATTTCTTCTGTCTCCAAGTGCACCATCCTTTTTTCCTCTGCACCACTATTTGTCCTGTCCAGCATCTCCCTTCTGTGTCCCTTGTCCCTCTCCTACCCCCAAGTTCAGCATCTGTCCTGTGTCCCCATCTCCCCCCTTTTTCAGCACAAGCCTACCTGGTCTCCTCATCTCCCACTTTCTAGCATCTGCCGTCCTAGTTTCCCCACCTCTCCCTTTTTCTAACATTGTCCTGTATCCCCATCTTCCCCCTTTTTCCAGCATTACCCCCATTACCATTTGCTCCCTTTTCCAGCATTACCTCTTTGTCCCCATCTCATCCATTTTTCACCATTGTCCCCATAACCCCCTTCCAGTGGTGCCTCTCTCTGTCCCTATCTCCTCCTCCCCTTTCCAGTAGTGCCCTCTTTGTGTCCCTATCTCCTTCCCCTCCCATGTGATAATCTTTGAATAACTGTCTATACTTATGGCTATGATTTCTGAACATGTGGTATCAATAAAGGACAAACTTTTAAATGCCCAGTTGGGTATATATGCTAATCTCAACTTTGTAAAATGTTTCAGACACATCCATCTATTTATTCCCATGATATAGCTAAATTCTATTATTCTGTCTACTATATTTTCAAATGTAAGCTACACTGAATCCAACTTTGCTTGGGATAATGTGTGATATAAATATTTTTTTAAAAATCCTTTATCCTCCACATTTTAAGGCACTGCCTATCCTGCTGGATAGTGATGACACAAGGAAAGCAAGTTTGGTCCAGTGAAGACTAACTCAAAATAACTTATTCCTTAGCTGGGCCCTAGTATTACCATATTCTACCAGCAACAATAAATTTTGCCGCTGTTTTAGTGATACTCAACTGTTATTTCTTTACTCCTCCAGCTTTTAAGGCACTGCCTATCCAACCAAAGCAGCTTTAGCGTTGTTACAGATGGACCAACAATAAAGAATGACATGTACTGTATGCAGCAGATCATAAGTTTGCTTGCTTTGAACTGAACGGCAACGACAGCTGCATGGGGGTGGGGGGGGGGGGGGGAGGTGGAGACAGATTACCCAAATTGGCTCCCTTGTTAAAGTGGACTAAATAGGCTCACTTCCACTCCATTCAATTAAACCTCCCTGTGCAGCTTTCTCCCTTCTCCAGCCTCCTTCCCCCGGGCAGCTTTCTCCCTTCTCCAGCCAGCCAGCCAGCCAGCCAGCTCCCCCCCCCCCCCTCCTGGGCAGCTTTCTTCCTTCTCCAGCCTCCTTCCCCCGGGCAGCTTTCTCCCTTCTCCAGCCAGCCAGCCAGCTAGCCACCCCCCCTCCTGGGCAGCTTTCTTCCTTCTCCAGCCTCCACCCCCTGGGCAGCTTTCTCCCTTCTCCACTCCCCCCAGGGCAGCTTTCTTCCTTCTCCAGCCTCCTTCCCCCGGGCAGCTTTCTCCCTTCTCCAGCCAGCCAGCCAGCCAGCCAGCCAGCCAGCCAGCCAGCCCCCCCTCCTGGGCAGCTTTCTTCCTTCTCCAGCCTCCACCCCCTGGGCAGCTTTCTCCCTTATCCAGCGTCCCCCACCCCCTGGGCAGCTTTCTCCCTTCTCCAGCGCCCCCCACCCCCTGGGCAGCTTTCTCCCTTCTCTAGTGCCCCGCCCCCTCCCCGAGCGTTGCATCTTTCACCTTCTCTTCTGCCCGTATCTCCCATCCGCATGGTCACTTTTTCCTTCTCCTTCTTGCGCAGCACTGCACCGGCGATTCACAGTCAGCCTTCTGCCAGCGTTGGGGCCTCTCCTCAGGCGCATCCCGCCTACTCTATTGCAACTTCCTGTTTTCCGCAGAGGTGGGACGCGCCTGAGGAGAGGCCCCAACGCTGGCAGAAGGCTGACTGTGAATCGCCAGTGTGGTGCTGTGCAGGAGGGAGAAGGAAAAAGTGACCATGCAGATGGGAGAGACAGGCAGCAGAGACTGGAAAAGATTAAGACTCGGGAGGGAGGGAGCAAACACAAATATTTATTGGCATGGGGCACATAGGCGCCATTTTTTCAAAACAGCTGTTTGGGGGAGCGACCACTCCCCCTGCGCCCTACCTAGCTAGGCTTCTGCATGTATGCTTGCAGCCCTCGAGGAGTGAACTTGGATAAGCTGGATTATATGAATGCCAGAAAATGGGTAAAGCTGTGAATGCACATAGAACTAGGCTTGGGATAGGAGAAGTGGTTTGCCTAATCTATAGACTAATGTTGACTCAGAGGAAGGATAGCATGTAAGTTTCACCATCTTAAAAAGTGGTGCCAGTCCTCTAAAAATGATTTATGTGTAGAAATTATAGCCGTTCCCTAAAATGGAGAAATATTTTTGAAAAATGTTTTCTTCTTGAGAGAGGAGTTCCTTATATAGTAAAGGATGCTATTAACTTTCACATAGTACAGCAAGATTTCCATGTTTCTGCTTCATGAAGTATTTAAATGAGGCAGACACTATCAAGTCAATTCATGTACAGTCCCAGTCTGCAAAAGAAGTCATCATTTTCCAAATTGTAGGTGTATGCAGGCCAAAAATTTTCATTTTGTTTAGGTTTCAATGTTGTGTACCAGATTCTTCATTTTGTTCAGTGTTTGCTTAAATAGTGTATACTTTTTATGACACTGAAAAAAGTTTAGTTTTCTCACGGTTTTTTTCCCCCCAAGCAAATGCACAACCCTACCTTTTAATCATCTCAAGAAAGATATAGTAGAATTGGAAAAGGTGCAGCGAAGGGCGACTAAAATGATAGCGGGTTTGGGACGACTTCCCCATGAAGAAAGACTAAGGAGGCTAGGGCTTTTCAGCTTGGAGAAGAGACTGCTGAGGGGAGACATGATAGAGGTATATAAAATGAGTGGAGTGGAACAGGTGGATGTGAAGCGTCTGTTCACGCTTTCCAAAAATACTAGGACTAGGGGGCATGCTATGAAACTACAGTGTAGTAAATTTAAAACAAATCGGAGAAAATTTTTCTTCACCCAACGTGTAATTAAACTCTGGAATTCGTTGCCGGAGAAAGTGGTGAAGGTGGTTAGCTTAGCAGAGTTTAAAAAGGGGTTGGACGGATTCCTAAAGGACAAGTCCATAAACCGCTACTAAACGGACTTGGAAATAACATGTATAGAATGTTTGTACATTTGGGAAGCTTGCCAGGTGCCCTTGGCCTGGATTGGCCGCTGTCGTGGACAGGATGCTGGGCTCGATGGACCCTTGGTCTTTTCCCAGTATGGCATTACTTATGTACTTATGAATATCACCTCCTATTCACCCTCTGGAGCCAAAAGAATTTGAGTGAATCAAGCCCCCCTTGTTTATTATATTCAGTTTTATGCTGTGTAGCAGTTTTGCAGGATACCTATGAATAAGTGTGATTTCTCTCACTTCTTTCAGATCTCAAGTGTTTTGATATAGGGAATCCACTACACGTGGAGGTATTTCTGAGGACAGACTGTTTACTGCCACTAAAAATAGCACCAAAACAAACATCAGATAGTCAGAGATATTGTCAACAAAATGGCCCAGTATTCATTCATTAACATATAATCACCAGTGCGGCCAATTTTTAGTATACCCACAGGCAATAGAAACACCATGAACTTTCAGAAGCCAATGATAAATTCCATACAGAAAAGATACATCTTGCAGGCATAATTTCAGTTTCTAATTCTGTGTCACATTGGCAAGTAACTCCTAGACCAATGAACCTCTAGCTCTTTCCAACTGAACTTTTTCTTGATCTATAGGGACCAAAATAATAGGAGCATTGCTTTTATTCAGGTTTGTTAAAGTGAAGTTATGATACTTTGTAGAAAGGAATATGTTCTATGCTATTTATTAAACACCATGTAGCAGCCAATATGTTTCAGTTACCCAAGAAAACAATTCTTTTTAATGGCAGTAGAGAAATCTGATGATCGGGATAAGGAATAGTTTTTCTGTCACATGACAAAGTCTTGTATTTCTTCATTGGATGTTGTTATGTTAGACAAGGACTGTATTAAGATATATTAGCTACAAGCTGGCCTTTCGCAAGCATGATTGTGCAACTGAAATTGCAATGATGAAAAAAGTGACATTAGGTAACTGTTACTTACTGAATGCTGATATGGTCATGCCAGGAGAAAATACTGAAATGTGACATTTTCTGTGTTACTGAATAACTTATACTAGAGAAATCAAATTGTGAACTTAGGGCCTCTTTTATCAAGCTACACTAGCGGTTCCCGCATGGCAGTGCTGATGGAGTCAATTCAAAGTGAAGGGGCTTTGTCGCCATTACCTCATGGGCCCTTAATCTAGATTTTAGTTTACTGCAGTTCAGCTACACAGACAGATGAAAGCCATGTTTTTGTTTTTTCTTTATGTTTTTTTCGGCTATGGAAATAGCAATAAAACAAAAAACAAACACAAAACAAAACAATATAAGGAGATTCCCTTTTATTAGGCTAACTTAATTTCTTGGCTAACATTCAGGAATTTGCATGCCCTTTATCAGGTCCAAACAGAAATATCAAAACATGATATTGCTTGAAACATAAGTGAATGGTAATGTAAAATGGGTGTGTTTGATGGTCCTATTTATTAAACTGCAGTAAGGATTCATAGTTATTGAAGTACTTGCCAAAATAACACATAATAACTACAAAATCTCTGCATTAAGGCCCCTTTTGCCAAGCTGAGGTAAAAGGGACCCTGTGGTAGCATCAGCATGTGCATTGGCCACACGCCGAGGCCCCCTTTTACCGTAGTGTGCAAAAGGCTTTTTTTTTTTAAGGGAAATGGCCCTGCAGTAACTGAACCACTTGCCAGATGCCCATTTCCCTGGAGACCCCTTACTGCCACCCAGTGAAGAGGTGGTAAGGGCTCCCGCGCTCATCCGGAGGTAACCGGGCAGCGCATGGGTCTGCCCAATTACCGCCAACTTTAGAAAATAAAAATGCATTTTGTAGCATCAGAGTTGTCATGAAGCGGAGGCGGAGACTACCGCCAGGCTCCTGCAGTAGGCCCGATTTGCCACACACCAACACGGTGGTAGCCCTACCGCCCTTTAGTAAGAGGGCCCCTAAATATTGGGGTTATTTCCGGAAGTTTTCCCAAACAGTTAACATGGAGAGAAAAGTGCTTTACCATGTATTAACTGCAATGCACATAAGGCAATGCAATTAGTGATACCTATTGAGATGGGCATATGCAGGGACATATCTATGGAGTGGGGTGGGGTTTCTCAGGGACCTGGGTCCCTCCACTTTTGGCTTGGGTTCCGCTAGCCAGTGAGACCACACAACTGTGGTAGGTCGCAATGGAAGACAGACACAGATTTCCTGCTATGAAGTGGGACAGGACATGGCATGCATTCAGTTCATGAAGTGCAGTGGGCCTAGAGGGGCTGACACCCAGGGTGGATTGCTGATGCCCCCCCCCCCCCCCGGTGAAGCAGGACCTCCCCGGCTAAAGGACCCCCCCACCTCAGTGAAAGAACCCCCCCCGGGTGCCCGCCGCTGGGGGGGGTGCCACACGCCGGTCAGCGTAGTTTGTTTCCATGCTCCCTCTGCCCCGGAACAGGTTACTTCCTGTTCCGGGGCAGAGGGAGCATGAAAACGAATGACGCTGACCGGCGTGCGGCACCCCCCTAGCGGCGTGCACCCGGGGCAGACCGCCCTCACCGCCCCCCCCCTTGGTACGCCACTGTGAAGGTGCTAAGACCCTGCATGTCCATCCTGTTTTTCCTACCAGCTTTCCTTCTAAGCTCTAGCAATTACACCTGCCACAGCACTGGAACCACAGCAGCAGGAAATAGGGGAAGGACAAAGGAGAGATAATGGACTACTGAATGGGAGGGGGGTAGGGGACACTGGATAATGAGGAATAAAAGGAATCATGGAGATGCCAAACTGACAGGGAGAAAGGAAGGAAAAGAGGGGGTAGATGCTGGACCATGGAGGGGGACAGGAAGATTCTGAGTTACAGAAGAGGGTGGGAGGCTATGCCAGGGAAACAGGAAGATGCTAAATTATGTGTGGGGGATACTGGATTACACAGCGAAAGGAAGGAACAGGAATATGCTGGGCTTCAGCAAGGAGAAAAGAGAGGCAGGGAAGACTCTGGACTAGAATAGGGGGATGAACGAGTGAGAGAGAGATGGGGCAAATGTTGAACTAGGAGAGTAATAATTGAGTAAGAGATGCTAGGGGGAAGAAGGGGGAAGATTCAAGTCATGAGGGAAAGACCATGGGAAGGCTTGCAAGGAGTAGTCTAGTGGTTAGTTCACTTGCTTGAGAACCAGGGGAACAAGATTTGATTCCCAATGCAGCTCCTTGTGACTCTGGGCAAGTCAATTTACCCTCCATTGCCCCAGGTACAAAATAAGTACCTGTATATATAAACCACTTTGACTGTATCCACAGAAAGGCAATATATCAAACCCCTTTCCCCTTCCCTTTTCCTTTACCCATTAGTGATTGGAGGATGGAAACAAAGCCAGTGAGTTGGTAAAAGGGGGAGGTTGCAGATTGGGTGGGGACAAGAGACAGGATATAGTGACTGGAGGGGATGACCAGAAAGGAAAGAGCTGGAGCTGGCAAAGGGGTAAGATTAGAGAAAAGTAGATGGGGTGAAAACAGATGTTAGCAATGTGGTAACTGTGAATGGTTGAAACACAAAAAGGAGACAGAGCATGGAGAAGGAGTTAAACTGGATAAATGGGAAGGCTAAGCAGAGGGTAAGTGGTAAGAAGATGGACTGGGGAGGAAGTGGGAGAAGGAGACTTAAAATTGATAGATAAAAAGTAAAAAGAGGGTGATTGAGGACTGGAGGGGGAATTTTGAATGTCTAGAGAGACAGAAAAGAAAAATATGAAGGAAAAAAAAACAGAAAGGGAAAGATGAATGTTAGAGGCAAATGTAGGGGAAGAATGGAAGAAAGAAAGAATAAATTACAAATGGATAGCAGATCCTGGAATGAGAATTAGGAGAAGAGAACCAGAGGAAAGCAGAAGAGAGATACTTGTACCAAAGTAACTGAAAAAATAAAATCCCCAGACAACACCAAATATCCTTTAAAGTAAGGCATCAACTAAAATCAGACATCTAGTTAGTCACTAATCTTCCTCCTGTGAGAATATAATCATCATGGCAACAGGAAAGACTGGAAAACGACATAGAATAGAATCATTGTCACCAAAAAAAGGACCTTGCAAGCAAATCTGAGGACCAGACTGCAACAGCCATACTGGATGAAATACAGACCTTAAAACACATGCTCCTGGATAATAAAGAAGACATAGGAGAAATAAAAGATAACATATCTGCAATCAAATCTGAAATGTCTCAATTTAAAACTTGCATTGAATCGCTGGAAACTAAACAATCCATAGCAGAAGAAAATATTTAAAATGTGCAACGTCAACGCAAATGCATTGCTATCATAGAACAAGAACTTGAAGACTGCAATAATCGGGCATGGAGAAATAACACCAGACTCTTGGGTATCCCTGAAAAGCAGAAGCCAATCACATGATAAAGTGTCTTGAAGACTTACTTCCATCACTGCAAGACCTTCGCTTCAACTGCACTTCTGAAATTGAGCACGCACCTTGGGTGCCTTCATAGTGTGGCCTCCATGACAAGCACCCGCGCCCAATTGGGCTACTTGTACTCCGCTACAGCCACATGGTTGACATTATGTAACGTGCTTATCTTCGTGCCCTGATAAAATTAGATGGAAATACCATACAATTTCTTCCAGACCTACACAAAAACACTGCTAAGCTATGGAAGCAACTATTAGAATTTTGTCCAAAACTCAATGAGCTCAACACCCGCTATGGGCTATTTTACCCAGTGCAAATGCGGGTAACACTTAACAACCATACTAAGGATTTTTCTGACCCCCAGCACACTTGCAGCATTTCTTGAAGAAATATCTCCCAGTCCTATTGATGTGGTATGATTTGCATGCAAATTTCTACCTGTGCTCTTATGTGTCTGTGGTTACTTACATAAGTACATAAGTAGTGCCATACTGGGAAAGACCAAAGGTCCATCTAGCCCAGCATCCTGTCACCGACAGTGGCCAATCCAGGTCAAGGGCACCTGGCACGCTCCCCAAACGTAAAAACATTCCAGACAAGTTATACCTAAAAATGAGGAATTTTTCCAGTCCATTTAATAGCGGTCTATGGACTTGTCCTTTAGGAATCTATCTAACCCCTTTTTAAACTCCGTCAAGCTAACCGCCCGTACCACGTTCTCCGGCAATGAATTCCAGAGTCTAATTACACGTTGGGTGAAGAAAAATTTTCTCCGATTCGTTTTAAATTTACCACACTGTAGCTTCAACTCATGCCCTCTAGTCCTAGTATTTTGGATAGCGTGAACAGTCGCTTCACATCCACCCGATCCATTCCACTCATTATTTTATACACTTCTATCATATCTCCCCTCAGCCGTCTCTTCTCCAAGCTGAAAAGCCCTAGCCTTCTCAGCCTCTCTTCATAGGAAAGTCGTCCCATCCCCACTATCATTTTCGTCGCCCTTCGCTGTACCTTTTCCAATTCTACTATATCTTTTTGAGATACGGAGACCAGTACTGAACACAATACTCCAGGTGCGGTCGCACCATGGAGCGATACAACGGCATTATAACATCCGCACACCTGGACTCCATACCCTTCCTAATAACACCCAACATTCTATTCGCTTTCCTAGCCGCAGCAGCACACTGAGCAGAAGGTTTCAGCGTATCATCGACGACGACACCCAGATCCCTTTCTTGATCCGTAACTCCTAACGCGGAACCTTGCAAGACGTAGCTATAATTCGGGTTCCTCTTACCCACATGCATCACTTTGCACTTGTCAACATTGAACTTCATCTGCCACTTGCACGCCCATTCTCCCAGTCTCGCAAGGTCCTCCTGTAATCGTTCACATTCCTCCTGCGACTTGACGACCCTGAATAATTTTGTGTCATCGGCGAATTTAATTACCTCACTAGTTATTCCCATCTCTAGGTCATTTATAAATACATTAAAAAGCAACGGACCCAGCACAGACCCCTGCGGGACCCCACTAACTACCCTCCTCCACTGAGAATACTGGCCACGCAATCCTACTCTCTGCTTCCTATCTTTCAACCAGTTCTTAATCCATAATAATACCCTACCTCCGATTCCATGACTCTGCAATTTCTTCAGGAGTCTTTCGTGCGGCACTTTATCAAACGCCTTCTGAAAATCCAGATATACAATATCAACCGGCTCCCCATTGTCCACATGTTTGCTTACCCCCTCAAAAAAATGCATTAGATTGGTGAGGCAAGACTTCCCTTCACTAAATCCGTGCTGACTTTGTCTCATCAGTCCATGTTTTTGTATATGCTCTGCAATTTTATTCTTAATAATAGCCTCCACCATCTTGCCCGGCACCGACGTCAGACTCACCGGTCTATAATTTCCCGGATCTCCTCTGGAACCTTTCTTAAAAATCGGAGTAACATTGGCTACCCTCCAGTCTTCCGGTATTACACTCGATTTTAGGGACAGATTGCATATTTCTAACAGTAGCTCCGCAAGTTCATTTTTTAGTTCTATTAATACTCTGGGATGAATACCATCAGGTCCCGGTGATTTACTACTCTTCAGCTTGCTGAACTGACCCATTACATCCTCCAAGGTTACAGAGAATTTGTTTAGTTTCTCCGACTCCCCCGCTTCAAATATTCTTTCCGGCACCGGTGTCCCCCCCAAATCCTCCTCGGTGAAGACCGAAGCAAAGAATTCATTTAATTTCTCCGCTACGGCTTTGTCCTCCTTGATCGCCCCTTTAACACCATTTTCGTCCAGCGGCCCAACCGACTCTTTGGCCGGTTTCCTGCTTTTAATGTATCTAAAAAAATTTTTACTATGTATTTTTGCTTCCAACGCTAATTTCTTCTCAAAGTCCTTTTTTGCCCTCCTTATCTCCGCTTTGCATTTGGCTTGGCATTCCTTATGATCTATCCTGTTACTTTCAGTTGGTTCTCTTCTCCACTTGTTTTTTTTTTTTTTTGTTACATTTGTACCCCACGCTTTCCCACTCATGGCACGCTCAATGCGGCTTACATATACAGGTACTTATTTGTACCTGGGGCAATGGAGGGTTAAGTGAATTGCCCAGAGTCACAAGGAGCTGCCTGTGCCTGAAGTAACCAATAATACAGTAATACAGTAACCAATCATATGGGATTTTTTATACAGTAACTCAATCATTGTGAATTTTCTACTCTTGCGCCTGAGATAACTGATGCTTAATATTTGTATTTTACTATTGCACCAAAATATTTGACTAGTTTTTATGATATATGTAAGATGTTTATATACTTCACTACATAGGTTATCTTAATAACTTTTATGTTCATTCACAATAACTTCATATTTTGTTGTTTGCTAGCATTTGATGCCTTTATAGTACCTCTGCTCTACTTATACCAAACATAAGAAAAGGTGGATGTCAGTACAGTTATTTTCACATTCCCTCAGCACCCAAGATTTATTGCCCATTGTGTGTTTGTTTTGTTTTTTTTGTTATGCACAATGCTTTCATTTATTGCACGTTAGCCTAAACCTATTCTCAAGCTATGCCTCATAAATGTAAGGTACTACATGCTTATTTGGTACACTTGGCAGCTGCAATATCTCTATATCACTCATTTCTATTATATTGTTAAATGTGTGTAAAACTAATATCCCTCAATGTAAAGGGCTTCAATAACTGTATCAAAAAGAAAAAGAAAATTCTCACTCGTTTATCTAAGGATTTCCTAGATGTTATATTCTTCCAAGAGACCCAGTTGTCTGTTTCAGAATCTGCCAAGTTACAAACCAAATAGTCCAATCCCACCTTCTTTTCATCAGCTACTGATTCGGAAGGGATATGGCTCAAAGTAAATATGAAACTAAATGACACTCCTTTTTCTCTAATCAATATATATGTCCCCGATTTGATTGAATGCATACTTTGTCCTTTAGATTGTAAGCTCCTTTGAGCAGGGACTGTCCTTCCTTGTTAAATTGTACAGCGCTGCGTGACCCTGGTAGTGCTTTAGAAATGTTAAGTAGTAGTAGTAATATAGACAACCCCAATTTGTTTCTACACATAGCTGATCTGATGGCACAAGAAGGACAAAATCACACCTTTTTATCACACCCTTATAACACATACTCGAGAACAGATTTTTTTTCCTTGTAAGTACTTCAATGTTAGACACAATGCAAACATATGAAACTGGTGTCATCGCAGGGGCGTAGCTACGGGTGGGCCTGGGTGGGCCCAGGCCCACCCAATTTCAGCTCAGGCCCACCCAGCTGATCTCTCCAGACTTGCAGCAGCGGCGAACTGGCGGGCAGCGGCACTAAAAGCATAAAGCAGCGAAGCTCTTCGAGTCCGTTCTTCGCTTTCCGTTTCCTGCCCTCTCAGCGTCCCGCCCGCCCGAAAGGAAATGACATCAAAGGAAGGCGGGACGCTGAGAGGGCAGGAAACGGAAAGCGAAGAACGGACTCGAAGAGCTTCGCTGCTTTATGCTTTTAGTGCCGCCGCCCGCCAGTTCGCCGCTGCAACTCCAGAAGGAAGCCATTTTTTAAAAATCTGTTTCTACTCCCCTGCGCAGCCGTCGCCATTCACTTAAAGCACAGCAAGCAAACCAGTGAGCTGCTGTGCTGTCTGCATCCACGTTCTCTTCTTTATTCAGCAGAGGGTGGTGAGCAGAGGGAAGGATGGGACTGGGAGGGGTAGTGAGCTGAGGGAAGGCGCAGAAGATGGATGGGACTGGGAGGGGTGGTAAGTACAGAGTATGGGGAATGGGGGACTAATGAAGTGGGTGAAAGATGGGGGAGGAATTTAGGAGACTGGGTAAGGGAGAGACAGAGGGGGGAATGGGAGTGCTGGAGAGGGAATGAGAGGGAGGTGGTCAAAGGGGAGAAAGGAGCATCGATGGACATGGATGGGAGGACAAGGACCAGGGAGAGAGGAGAAATTGCTGGACATGGAGGGGAGGGCAGGGGAGAGAGGAGAATTTCTGGATATGGATGGATAGATGAATGGAGGGCAGGGGAGTTGCTGGACATGGGTGGATAGAGGGGAGGGCAGGGGAGAGGAGAGTTGTTGGACATAGGTGGATGGAGGGGAGGGTAGAAGAGAGTTGCTGGACATGGATGGAAGGAAGGGCAGTGGAGAGAGGATGGTTGCTGGACATGGGTGGATGGAGGGGAGGGCAGGGAGAGAATTGTTGGACATGGATGGAGGGAAAGGAAGGGAAGACAGGAAGGAGATGCACATGGATGGAGGGGAGAAAGAAGAAGAAATTCTGGACATGGATGGAGGGGAGGGAAGACAGAGGAAGGAGATGCACATGGATGGAGGGAAAGGGAGAGAGAAGAAATGCTGACATGGATGGAGGGGAGGGAAAGGGAGAGGAAGGATATATGAAGGAAAAGGAAGAGAGGAGAAAAACAGCACATGGATGGAGAAAATAGGCAGAAGCTGGATCCACTGGACAGTCAAGTCTGCAGAGGACCTAGCTTTTACTTACGGATGTAGAGCAAGAAATGAAGAAGAAAGGAAGGAGGAAAGTAAAGAAATAAATGGAAAGGAAGCTCTGGAAACGGAGTTAAGAGGACAGATAGCAGCAGAATCGGATACTGGGCCAGCATGATCAGAAAAACAAAGTCACCAGACAACAAAAGTAGAAAAAAATCATTTTATTTTCATTATAGTGTTTGGAATATGTCCACTTTGAGAATCAGGTGCTCAACATTAAAAGTTTATATTTATTTATGGCATATTATCCCACATTAAACATGAATTAGATTGGAACCTGGGATCATTTAATTTTTTTTTTTTTTCCTGGAGAGAGTAATGCATTGCCTCCCCCCCCCCCCCCCCAGGCTCTCTCCCCGGCTATAGCCAGCTCTGCAATTTTGAGGGGGGGGGGGCGCAGAGGTGGACCGGGGAGAGAGCCTGTTGTTAAACATTTACCAGCAAACCACTGTCTAGTGCCCACCCATCCAACCTGTTGGCCCACCCAAAAATTGACTTCTGGCTACGCCACTGTGTCATCGGTCTTCATCGCTTCTACATGATTATCATTCGCTGGTATCACACCCTTCCTACACAACACCGCATGGAGGTTTAATGCCTCAGTCCTTGAAAATCCTGAATGTCATTCTCTAACAGCAAATTCCATCAATGAATTCTTTCAATTTAATACCCCACAAGACTCAAATTGGATTAACTTGTGGGACTCTTTTAAGACTTAAATAAGAGGAGTGATCATAGCATACCCAGCTTCCCTAAACAAAAAACTAAACAAAGAAACCTTCATCCAGCGATTCTCCTCTCTCCCCTGTACCCCCCCCCCCCCCCATCCAGCCACCCAGTGATTCTCCTCGCTCTCCTGATTACCTCCGTCGAAGCAGCCACGTCTTTGAAAGCCCTGCCCATCTCTAGCCTTCCCTTCAAGTTCGTTCCCTCAGAGTCCCGCCCTCGCGGAAAGAGGAAATGATGTCAGAAGGCAGAACTCTGAGGGAACGAACTCGAAGGGAAGGCTGGAGACGGGCAGGGCTTTGAATGACGCGGCCACTTCAACGGAGGTAATCATGGGAGTGAGGAGAATCGCTGGGTGGCTGGAGGGGAGGCAGGGGAGAGAGGAAAATTGCTGGGTGGCTGGAGGGGGGCAGGGGAGAGAGGAGAATCGCTGGGTGGCTCAGAAGAGTCCTGTGAAGTGACGCATGTGCAGAACAGCTGCACTGTTCTGCGCATGCGCGGCACGTCAGTCACAGCTCATTTATATAGTAGGATGGAACAAAACAAAAATGTCTAGGGCTAAAATTTCAACGGTTTAATCTAGACCTGTTTTTAGAATAAACAAGGCAAAAAAGGTACACTAGGCCTATTTTCAAAGCACATAGACTTACAAAGTTCCATAGTAACCTGCGCACAAGCAGGCAGGAGGTCGAGAGCAGCGGTGGCGGGGCAATCGAAGCTGTGCGGCCCAGGACCGCGCGTCCACGTGGCAGCCGTCTCGTTCCGCTGCCTGGTGACCGGCACAGCGTGGGAGTTTGAGGTAGGGTGGTGAGTCGGCGGAGGGCGGCCGGGACCACGCGTCCACGTGGCAGCCGTTCTCCCTAGCCCATCTGAGAGCCAGGAGACCTGGGCAGCTGGCCCTGGTGTTAATCCTGCTGACGTGGGAGCTTGGGGAGCCAGGTGTCCACAGGCAGCTGTTCCCTAGGACCTCATGTTCATGTCCCGTGGCCCTCACTGGCTCTGGTCCTGCCTGTCTGCCGCCTGCCCTCTGTCCTGGCTTGCTCTGGCCCTTCAGCCTGCTCCGACCCGGCTTGCTCCAGCCCGCTGCTCTGCTCCCTCCTGCTTCTGCTTGTCCCAATCTGTCTGTTCCAGCTTACTCGGGCCCTGCTACTCCTACTCCTGCCTGTTCCAGCTTGTTCCAGTCCATCCGTTCCAGCCCATCTGCCTGAGCCTGTTCCAGTCCATCCGCTCCAACTTGATCCAGGCCATCCGTTCCAGCTTGCTTAGTCCGTCTGTTCCGACTTGCTACAGTCCACCTGCACCTGCTTGTCCAAGTCCGGCTGTTCCTACTTGCCCCAGTACATCTGCACCTGCTTGTCCTAGCGTGTTCCAGTCCTGCAGTGCCGCTGTCTTCTGCTCCAACTTGATCCAGCTTATACCAGCCCATCTGGCCTAGCCTGTTCCAGCTTGTTCCAGCCCGTGTGCCAGCTCGTTCCTGCTCTAATGCTCCAGCTTGTTCCAGCCCATTCCAACCTGATCCAGCCCACTCCAGCTTGTTCCAGTCAATCCCTGCTTGCTCCAGTCAATCCGCCCCAACGTGTTCAAGCTTGTTCCAGTCCTCCTGATCCCAGTTTGTTCCAGTTCGCCTGACCCAGCTTCACCCGCTTGTTCCACTCCATCGGCTCCAGCGTGTTCCAGCCCGCTTGTTCCAGTCCATTGGCTCCAGCGTGTTCCAGCCCGCCTGATCCAGCCAGCGTGTTCCAGCTCGTTCCAGTTCTCCTGAGCCCAGCTTGTTCCAGCCCGCCTGATCCTTCCAGTCTATCGGCTCCAGTGTGTTCCAGTCCGCCTGATTCAGCTTCTTCCGGCTTGCCCCTGTCCACCGGATCCAGCGTGTCCAGCTAGTTTCAGCTGCCGATCCAGCCTTCCCCTTGCTGTCCATCGGCTCCAGTGTGTTTCAGCCTGCCTGACCCAGCCTCTCCTTGCTTACTCCAATTCTTCTGCTCCAGCGTGTTCCACCTCGTTCCAGTCTTCCTGATCCCAGCTCGTTCCAGTCTTCCTGATCCCAGCTCGTCCGTCTGCTCATCCTGACACAGTTCATCTGTTCCTGCTTGTTCCAGCTTGTCCATCTGTACCTGCCTGTTCCGGCTTGTTCCTGCTTGCTTCAGCTTGTTCCGGCTTGCTCCAATCCATCTGACTGTTAACACATCGAGTAACCTGCCTGCCTGCTTGCGAGCCTCTCAGCCATTGACTTACCTACCTGCCTGCTAGCTTATCAGCCATTGACTTATCTAATCGCCAACCCAAAACCTAGCTTCAAGCCCTATCTATCTGCTTAACACCTCAGTCATTACATAGTCACCCATTAACACCTGTTAACTGCTTAACACCTCAGCCACTATATTGTCACCTGTTACACCTCAGTCACCACCTATGGCCCCTGTCCATGTTCTCTTCCTTGCCCTGTCCCTTCCTAATCTCCTCTCCCCCCCACTCCCACTGTCTACCATTAGAACTACTCGCTGCCCTCCCACCCTGCCCGCCACCGCAATACCCTATTCACCTCCATCCCTCACCTTACCATCCCTCTTGTCCCCCTCCTTCCTGGCTCTCAACCTTCGGCACTTCCTTCCTGCCATTAACCCATCCCCTTTCCTCCTCAGTACACCCCGTCTTCGTCGCCTTCGTCGCCCAACCTCCCCCACCCTCCTCCGCACTCTCTTGCTCCTCCTCCTGCTATCCGCGGGAGACATTAACCCTAATCCAGGTCCCCCTCACCTGTCCCCGTCCTATCCTTGTGAACGATCCCGGGATGTCTCCAATCTCGTCTCTATTCCCCTCCTTCCCCCCTCCTCCCTCCCCTTCTCATGCGCCTTGTGGAATGCCCACTCAGTCTGCAACAAACTGCCTCTCACCCACGATCTCTTTATCTCTCGCTCCCTTCAACTGCTCGCCCTAACCGAAACCTGGCTCTCCCCGGAAGACTCTGCCTCCGTTGCAGCCCTCTGCCATGGAGGCTATCTCTTCTCCCACACGCCCCGCCCAATTGGCCGCGGCGGAGGCGTTGGGCTACTACTCTCACCCTCCTGTAGTTTCCAACCCCTCCACCTACCGCAGTCTCACTGCTTCTCATCCTTTGAAGCCCATTCCATCCGGCTATTCTACCCGCTACCACTCAGAGTGGCAGTCATTTACCGCCCCCCTGATAAATCCTTCCCTTCCTTCCTTACCGACTTTGATGCTTGGCTCTCTGTCTTTCTTGACCCCTCATCTCCGTCCCTCATTCTCGGAGACTTTAACGTACATGCTGATGACCTATCCGACCCCCATGCTTCTAAGTTCCTCACCCTAACATCCTCCTTCAACCTCCAGCTGTGCTCCACCACCCCTACTCATCGTGACGGCCATTGTCTTGACCTCGTCCTCTCCTCCTCCAGCTCACCCTCCAATTTCCACGTCTCAGCTCTTCCTCTCTCCGACCATCACCTGATCACATTCACACTTCTTCACCCCCCCCCTCCACCCCGTCCAACTTTAACCACCACCTCCAGGAACCTCCAGGCTATTGACCCCTCCACCTTATCATCTACTATCTCTAATCTCCTCCCCTCCATCATGTCCTCCGAAACTGTCGACAAAGCGGTCTCCGCCTACAATACCGCTCTCTCCTCTGCTTTGAACACCCTTGCGCCATCCATCTCCCGTCCCACAAAGCGCACCAATCCCCAGCCCTGGCTGACTCCTTGCATCCGTTACCTTCGCTCCTGCACCCGATCCGCTGAGCGCCTCTGGAGGAAATCTCGTACCCTTCCAGACTTCCTCCACTACAAATTCATGCTATCCTCCCTCCACTCCTCCCTATTCCGTGCAAAACAGGACTATTACACCCAATTGACCAATTCTCTCAGCTCCAACCCTCGTCGTCTCTTCACCACCCTTAACTCCCTCCTAAAAGTGCCCCCCGCTCCCACTCCCCCTTCTCTCTCTCCTCAATCACTGGCCGACTATTTCCGCGACAAAGTGCAAAAGATCAACCTTGAGTTCACGACCAAGCCACCACCTCCTCTTCACCCTTTAACCCTCTCCATCAACCAACCTACCCAGGTCTCTTTCTCCTCTTTTCCTGAGATCACCGAGGATGAAACTTCCCGCCTTCTTTCCTCCTCGAAATGCACCACCTGTTCCTCTGATCCCATCCCCACCAACCTACTCAACACCATCTCCCATACTGTCACCCCCGCCATCTGTCGCATCCTCAACCTCTCTTTCTCCACTGCAACTGTCCCTGACACCTTCAAGCACGCCGTTGTCACACCTCTCCTCAAAAAACCTTCACTTGACCCTACCTGCCCCTCCAACTACCGCCCCATCTCTCTTTTACCCTTCCTTTCCAAAATACTTGAGCGCGCTGTTCACAGCCGCTGCCTTGACTTCTCTCCTCTCATGCCATCCTCGATCCACTTCAATCCGGCTTTCGCCCTCTGCACTCGACAGAAACAGCACTCTCTAAAGTTTGCAACGACCTGCTCCTGGCCAAATCCAGAGGTCACTACTCCATCCTCATCCTCCTCGATCTTTCCGCCGCATTTGACACTGTCAACCATGATTTACTTCTTGCCATGCTGTCCTCTTTTGGGTTCCAAGGCCCTGTCCTCTCCTGGTTCTCCTCTTATCTCTCCCACCGCACCTTCAGGGTACACTCCCATGGATCTTCCTCCACTCCCATCCCACTATCTGTTGGAGTTCCCCAGGGATCTGTCCTTGGACCCCTTCTCTTCTCAATCTACACCTCTTCCCTGGGCTCGCTGATCTCGTCTCATGGTTTTCAGTATCATCTTTATGCTGATGACACCCAGCTATACCTCTCCACACCTGACATCACCGTGGAGACCCAGGCCAAGGTATCGGCCTGTTTATCCGACATTGCGGCATGGATGTCCAACCGCCACCTGAAGCTGAACATGTCCAAGACCGAGCTCCTCGTCTTTCCTCCTAAACCCACTTCTCCTCTTCCTCCACTCTCTATCTCTGTTGATAACACCCTTATCCTCCCTGTCCCATCTGCCCGCAACCTCGGAGTCATTTTCGACTCCTCCCTCTCCTTCTCTGCGCATATCCAACAGACTGCCAAGACCTGTCGTTTCTTCCTCTTCAACATCAGCAAAATTCGCCCTTTCCTCTCTGAGCACACCACCAGAACTCTCGTCCATGCTCTCATTACCTCTCGCCTTGATTACTGCAACTTACTCCTCACCGGCCTCCCACTCAGCCATCTATCCCCCCTTCATTCAGTTCAGAACGCTGCTGCACGTCTTATATTCCGCCAAAACCGATATACTCATATCACCCCTCTCCTCAAATCACTTCACTGGCTTCCGATCAGTTATCGCATACAATTCAAGCTCCTCCTCCTTACCTACAAATGCACTCAGTCTGCGGCTCCTCACTACCTCTCCACCCTCATCTCCCCCTATGTTCCCGCCCGTAACCTCCGCTCACAGGACAAGGCCCTTCTCTCAGTACCCTTCTCCACCACTGCCAACTCCAGACTCCGCCCATTCTGCCTTGCCTCACCCCATGCCTGGAACAATCTTCCTTTACCCATACGCCATGCCCCCTCCCTACCCATCTTCAAATCTCTGCTTAAAACTCACCTCTTCAATGCTGCCTTCGGCGCCTAACCACTCGAGATATATAAAATACCCCAATCTATCCACCCTATCAGACTAACTGTTCACTCGTCCTCTAGATTGTTCACTTGTCTTTAGATTGTTTTCTTGTCTTTTAGATTGTAAGCTCTTTGAGCAGGGACTGTCCTTCTATGTTTAAATTGTACAGCGCTGCGTAACCCTAGTAGCGCTTTAGAAATGCTAGTTAGTAGTAGTAGTAGTAGTAGTTTTGAAAGTACGCCTCTTAATGACCAAATGACCACTAGAGGGAATCAGGGATGATCTTCTTGCTCCCCCAGTATCATTGATCCCCTCTCACCCCCTAAAGATATAAATAAAAATAGTAGTTACCAGCCTGTATGACAGCTTCAGGTGTTCTAACCAGTTCTATTACAGCAGCACGCAGATTCCTGGAGTAGTGTATTGGTCAGTTCAGTGGACTGTAGATAAGGGAACCAAGGCCCATATCTCACTCTATCTGTCACACTTGCAGTGGAAAGTGTAAGCCAAAACTCACCAAAAACCTACTGTACCCACATATAGGTGACCCCTTCCCCATAAGGGCTATTATGTACAGTTGGGGATGTGGGTTTTAGACAGGTTTTGGAGGGTTCAGAAGACAAGATAAGGGGGTAACGGAAGCTTTTACATGAAGTCCACAGCAGTGCCTCCTAGGGTGCCCTATTGCTCTCCTGGGATGTCTGTGTTGCTAGTCAACTAAGATTGCTGGCTCCTCCTATTTCCCAATGGCTTGATTTTGTGTGTTTTGTACTTGAACTTTTTTTTTTTTCAGAAATAGACCAAAAAGACAAACGCACAGAGCACAAAACCATCTAGCATGTGGACATTTTTTTGAAAAAAAAAAAAAAGACATTTTGCTGTTTCGAAAATGGCTATATTTCCTATTTGGTTTTGGGACTTTTAGCACAAAATGTCCAAAATCTGACTTAAATGTCATATTGAAAATTCCCCTCTTTGTCTCAGAGGGTCTACAGTTCTGGGTTGGTTAAAATTATTTTAATTTAGCCTAAAACAAAAACAGATTACAAACCTTGAAGACTAATTCAAAGAGAAATTAAGAGAAAAATATCCATTTTGCCTCATAAAAAGGTTGTCTGATTTCTGACTTTGAAAGGTTTCTGGATGTAGATGCATTCAGAATCTTCTTCATGCAAAATTGGAGTTTCTAGCCTGATTTATCTAAAACCAGAAATAATTTTAGGATAGTTAATCTGTTTCTGCGGTGTTTCCTTGTTCTGCAGCATGAGAGTGGGAAGCTGGACTGGAACTTTAATGTTCAAGGTGATCAGCTTCAGAACTATTTAGTTCTCTCTAGCATGGTTAAGCCTGTGAATGAGAAGGGGGTTTGTGATAAATACTTTCAAGGTTTTATAGAATGTTGAAATCTGGCAGGGAGAAACTGCAGCTGAAATGTTGGGGAGCTGAGAAGTGAGAACTTACTACTACTACTACTACTACTTAACATTTCTAGAGCGCTACTAGGGTTACGCAGCGCTGTACAATTTAACAAAGAGAGACAGTCCCTGCTCAAAGAGCTTACAATCTAATAGACAACTTGAACTGCATTTCTGAGTGGATACAAGAGATAACAGTAGAGGTCCTGTTTTATAATCCTGTGCTGCAAAGAGTTTTTACAGCTTTAATATGTACTGTTCTGATTGTGGAAGTAATTTTGTGTGGTCTGTGCTCAGACAATAAAAGCTGCCAGCAGCTTGCTAAGTGGAGAGGGAATACTGTAGTCAGGGCTACAACAATCATCTTTTGGTTTCAGTTGCTAGGGAACATGGCCTATGCCTAAGAAGAAACTGACAAAGTCAGACAGGGACACTCATAGAGCTAGACAAGGAGAAAGGGTTTCTCTTTTTGTGTTCCTTAAAGTTGGAGTAGTAGGTGATAATCAGCACCGGATCAGACCAGGGGCATAGCCAGACCTCACGGTGACAGTGGGAGGGGGCCAGAGCACGAGGTGGGGGGCACATTTTAGTCTGCCATCCCACTGCCTCACCCCCCCCCACCACCACCCTGCCACTCCCCATCCACAGCTGCAGCAAAGTACCTTGGCTGGCGTGGATCCCCAACCCCCACCAGCTGAAGCCTTCTCCAGCGCCGGTCTCCAGTGCCGCCGTGTTGCCTGCCCTGTTCTCTCTTCCTCCTCACGTCCTGCATGCTCCTTTAAGTGAAACTGAGCATGCTCAATTTCATTAAAAGGAGCATGCAGTATGTGAGGGGGAGGAGAAAGCAGGGCTGGCAACGCAGCAGCGCCAGAGACCAGCGCTAGATAAGGCTTCAGCTGGTGAGGGTTGGGGCCCTTCGCCAGCCAACCAGGGGCCCGGAGGAAAGTTGGGAGGCCCAAGCCACCATGTCCCCATGTAGCTGTGCCTCTGGACCAGACTTTAGAACACAGCCTCAAGAAGCTAGCCTATGCAAGAGAGCAGTGAGCCAGCAAAGAGCTAAGTAGTATCATCATCATCTTGCGTGCACAAAGACATATAAGTTGATTACTCAGATCTGAGGTGAATAACTACATTTATGTATTTATAATACTTATTTGTGAATTAGATCCAGGCAAGTTCCTTCTGACACCTGCAAAGGAAGAGAACAACATATTGAGGACCCAGAAACGAGATAAAGAGAGTTGCATTGAAGTTTGAGAATGTTGTTATATGTTGAAGCTCTTGCTGACTTAGGTTGTCAAAATGAAATGTCATGATAGAATCCTGAAGCAAAACTGGGATTCCTACTTTGGAGGTTGTTTTATGAATCTGTGGCAAAAGGGGACCTGACCTGGCTTCGGCGTGTGTTTTTTATGAGTGCCGAGGCCCCCTTTTACAGCAACAGGTCATTCTTTTTTTTAAAGAAATGGCCGTGCGGCAAGTGAAGCACTTGCCATGCGGCCATTTCGGGGAAATCACTTACCGCCACCCATTGAGGAGGCAGTAAGGGCTCCGACACTAACTCAGCGATAACTGGGCAGCGCGCGACACTGTCCGATTACTACCGGGCATTTATTTATTTATTTGTTACATTTGTATCCCACATTTTCCCACCTATTTGCAGGCTCAATGTGGCTTACATAATACCGTTACGGTGTTTGCCAGTTCCGATATGAACAAATACAAGGTGATATTGTGGTAGAATAGGTTCATGTATGGTAAGTATAGTGGGGGAACTTAGGGAAGGAAGAGATAGAGATGTCCATTTCGGTCTTTGGTTTCATTGTGTCGCAGGTGACCAGGTTTTTATGTTGGGTCAGTGGGGTATGCCTTTCTGAACAGGTTGGTTTTTAGTAGTTTATGGAAATTTAGGTGGTCAAACGTAGTTTTTTGCTGTTTTGGCAGTGTGTTCCACAGTTGTGTGCTTATATAAGAAAAGCTGGATGCGTAAGTCGATTTATATTTAAGTCCTTTGATGCTTGGGTAATGGAGATTTAAGTATGATTGTGTTGAACTTGTAGTGTTTCTGGTTGGCAGGTTGGTTTTCAGTTGTTTACGGAAATTTAGGTGGTCAAACGTAGTTTTACTGTTTTTGGCAGTGTGTTCCATAGTTGTGCACTTATATAAGAAAAGCTGGGTGCGTAAGTCAATTTATATTTGAGTCCTTTGGTGCTTAGGTAATGGAGATTTAAGTATGATAGTGCTGATCTTGTAGTGTTTCTGGTTGGCAGGTCTATGAGGTCTGTCATGTATCCTGGGGCTTCGCTGTAAATTATTTTATGGACTATTGTACAGATTTTGAAAGCAATGTGTTCTTTAATTGGGAGCCAGTGCAGTTTTTCATGTTGGGGTTTGGCGCTTTCAAAACACATTTTTCCAGATATAAGCCTGGCTGCTGTGTTTTGGGTGGTCTGAAGTTTCTTTATGATTTGTTCTTTGCAGCCCGCATAAATTCCATTGCAATAGTCTGCGTGGCTTAGTACCATGGATTGTATCAGGTTGTGAAATATATCCCTTGGGAAGAATGGCTTCACGCATTTGAGTTTCCACATTGAGCAAAACAATTTCTCCATTGCAATAGTCTGCGTGGCTTAGTACCATTGATTGTATCAGGTTGTGAAATATATCCCTTGGGAAGAATGGCTTCACGCATTTGAGTTTCCACATTGAGCAAAACATTTTCTCTATTGTAGATTTTGCTTGGTTCTCTAGTGAGAGGTTCCGGTCGATTGTTACTCTGAGAATTTTCAGGCTATCTGAGATAGGGAGGGTGCAACCTGGGGTGTTAATGTTTGTGGGTTTGTATGAATTGTATTGTAGCACCGGAAATGGTGCATGCTGAGGGTGGGAACTACCACCGGGCTGCTGTGGTAGCCCAGCGGTACTTTCATTTTGGCAAGCAGTAAGCCTGTGTTGGGCTTACTGACGCTTTGTAAAGGACCCCTTGGTGAGATATTTTGTATTATTGACAGAAAGCATTTTGTTGTGCTGTTAGTTTACACAGCTGTGATTTTAAATTGTATTTTAACTATTTTAGCATATTTTAAATCTGGTTTTAGATCATCCTTCAGCACTGAAATGGTTCTAACCACTTTACAGTCTACTTTCAGATAAGACATTAGTTTAGGTAAAAATAATTCTGGTGTTGCATACAGTTTGATATGTCAAGTGCTTTTGACATAGGCGATCATGATATTCTATTAAAGTTTAATAGATCACTATGTGGTAGATGGAAATGTTCTTAAGTGGTTTCAAGGCTTTCTAAAATCTAGATCATACCAAATAAAAATGTCAGGTTCCATCTAATCTCCATGGCCACCTGATTGTGGTGTGTCACAGGGTTCTCCTCTATTGCCTATCCTATTTAATATTATGATGGCACCACTGGGTAGCAAACTGGAAGCAGCGGGATTTCATACCTTTATTTATGTGGATGACGTTACTATCTATATCCCTTTTAGGCATGACATCCATGAAATTACTGACAAGATGAAACTAGGTCTTGATTTGATGGAATCCTGGGCATCTGAATTCAAACTGATATTAAACAGGGAAAAAACAAAATTTCTGATAATAACTAACCCTTTTGACCACTCCACTCATAACAGCTTTACCATAGATCAAACCACATATTCTCTGGAACCCACACTAAAAATGCTAGGTGTGACTATAGACTGCCACCTAACTTTTGAACCTCATACTTTAATTGTTAAAGCCAAATTCTTCAAAACCCTCTGGAAACTTAAACAAATAAGATCCTTCTTCTCACTGAAGATCTTTAGACTACTAGTGCAATCCCTTGTTCTGACACAATTTGACTACTGTAATGCTATCTATTCAGGGTGCAAGGCGCATATATAAAAAAAAACTTCAAACTGCCCAAAATCACAGCAGCCTGACTTATCTTTAGAGTACCTCATTTTGAAAGAACTTTACCTTTACTACTTAAATTACACTGGCATCCAATTAAAGCCAGAGTTACCTTCAAACTCTGCACCTTTATCTTCCAAATTTTGTACGGCTTCACCTCTGAATACATGTAACATTTCATTGAGCTCTTTTCATGAAATGCCGTCCTTGGGGCTAGGGACTACTTAACACTTCACTTCCCAAGCTGCAAAAATAGTACTTCTGTGCATGAAATAAGAGAAGGACTTAGGGCTGATCATATCTGATAATCTTAACATGATTAAACAGATAGAAAAGGTGGTGGTAAAAGCCAGAAGGATGCTTGGATGCATAGGGAAAGGAATGGTCAGCTGGAAAAAAAAGAGGTAATAGTGTCTCTGTGTAAGTCTCTGGTGAGATTCAATTTGTAGTACTGTTTACAATTCTGAAGATCATGCCTTCAAAAAATATAATCAAGATAGCATCAGTCCAGAGGGCAGCTACTAATATGGCCAGTAGCCTTTGTCATAAAGCATAAGGGGATAGACTAAAATACCTCAATGTATATATTTTAGAAGAAAGGTTGGAGAGGAGAAATAGGATAGATAAATACCTCTATACCACAAGTGTATAGAATTTGAGTCTCTTTCAGCTGAAAGAAAACAATGCAATGAAGGGGCATAGGATCAAAATGAAAGGGGATAGATTCAGGAGTAATCTAAGGAAATACTTCTTTACAGAATGGATGATGGATGCATAGAACAGCCTTATGGTGGAGGTGTTAGAGGCAAAAACTGTATCTGAATTCAAGAAAGCATAAAACAAGCATATAAGACCTCTGTGGAAGAGGAAAGGATAGTAGATGGTACATATGGACAGAATGCATGATCCATATGGTCCTTATTTACCATCATTTTCTATGTTTCTATCTAAACAGATCTTAACTCAATAGGGTGAATAAGAGAACATCATCAGCATAAAGATATGCCTCAAAATTAAGAGAGCAGATAATCTTCCCCAAGACCCTCGTAAAGATGTAATAAATAAATAAATAAAACATTAAAGTCTCCAATGACCTATTACTGGCTAAATCCAGAGGTCAATATTCCATCCTCATTCTTCTTGATCTTTCCGCTGCTTTTGACACTGTCGATCACAGCATACTTCTCGATACCCTGTCCTCACTTGGATTCCAGGGCTCTGTCCTTTCCTGGTTCTCTTTCTACCTCTCCCTCCGCACCTTTAGTGTTCACTCTGGTGAATCCTCTTCTACTTCTATCCCTCTGCCTGTTGGCGTACCTCAGGGTTTTGTTCTTGGTCCCCTCCTCTTTTCTATCTACACTTCTTCCCTTGGTTCATTAATCTCATCCCATGGCTTTTCCTACCATCTCTATGCTGATGACTCCCAAATCTACCTTTCTACCCCTGATATCTCACCTTGCATCCAAACCAAAGTTTCAGCGTGCTTGTCTGACATTGCTGCCTGGATGTCTCAACGCCACCTGAAATTAAATATGACCAAAACCGAGCTTCTCATTTTCCCCCCCAAACCCACCTCCCCGCTCCCCCCGTTTTCTATTTCTGTTGATGGCTCTCTCATTCTCCCTGTCTCCTCAGCTCGAAACCTTGGGGTCATCTTTGACTCTTCTCTCTCCTTCTCTGCTCATATCCAGCAGACCGCCAAGACCTGTCGTTTCTTTCTTTACAACATCCGTAAAATCCGCCCCTTTCTTTCCGAGCACTCTACCAAAACCCTCATCCACACCCTTGTCACCTCTCGTTTAGACTACTGCAATCTGCTTCTTGCTGGCCTCCCACTTAGTCACCTCTCCCCTCTCCAGTCGGTTCAAAACTCTGCTGCCCGTCTCATCTTCCGCCAGGGTCGCTTTACTCGTACTACCCCTCTCCTCAAGACCCTTCACTGGCTCCCTATCCGTTTTCGCATCCTGTTCAAACTTCTTCTACTAACCTATAAATGTATTCACTCTGCTGCTCCCCAGTATCTCTCCACACTCGTCCTTCCCTACACCCCTTCCCGTGCACTCCGCTCCATGGATAAATCCTTCTTATCTGTTCCCTTCTCCACTACTGCCAACTCCAGACTTCGCGCCTTCTGTCTCGCTGCACCCTACGCCTGGAATAAACTTCCTGAGCCCCTACGTCTTGCCCCATCCTTGGCCACCTTTAAATCTAGACTGAAAGCCCACCTCTTTAACATTGCTTTTGACTCGTAACCACTTGTAACCACTCGCCTCCACCTACCCTCCTCTCTTCCTTCCCGTTCACATTAATTGATTTGATTTGCTTACTTTATTTATTTTTTGTCTATTAGATTGTAAGCTCTTTGAGCAGGGACTGTCTTTCTTCTTTGTTTGTGCAGCGCTGCGTATGCCTTGTAGCGCTATAGAAATGCTAAATAGTAGTAGTAGTAGTAGTAGAGGTAACTTCCTAGGGAACTCTACAATGCAGATTCCTAGAGGTTACATAATTGATACAGACCCATGGCTGTCTTCATTTAAGAAGGATGAAATCTAACCTGCTATCTTTCCTTAGCAGCATATAGAATAGTACCTCTCCAATGATAGTGCCTGATCTACAAGGTCAAAAGCACTGGAGAGGTTCAGGAGGATAATGAAGGCAGATTTCCCTAGTGACTCATAATGCATCACACACAGCAAGGTCTCTGACAGTTAAAGAATTGACAGTGGAAAATAACTAGTTTAAGTTGTTTCCAACTTTATCAATCGTCCTGTCAAAAAGTCCTTTCTTGGCCTTCAGAACAGCATTGTAATATTGATTATCTGATTTATGCCAAGTTAAACAACCTACAGGGGAGATGGACTTTTCCTAGTCTACACACTGAGTGTTGTACTCTTATAGCTCCATATGAAATCACAGGACAGAATATATTGTTTTTATTTGTATGCAGATGGAATAATTATCCATTGTTTCCACTATCTCTGTCTGCCATTGACCTAACAGTTGATCATCTGGGGGCATTAAAGGTCTCAGAATACATTCTCTAATAGGTAAAGACAATAAATCCACATTTATATTCCCCTTGCATAGCTGCGGCTGTTCAATAGTTCTGGAAAAATAACAGAAACTAGAAAATCAAAAGAAAAAGATAATACCAAATGGAATGATTAAGGGTCTGTGGGTTATTTAACTCACAGAGGTTCCAGAGAGCCAATAAAATCTAAGGTATGTGTGGGAACACCTACTATCTGAGACAATTTTTCAATAACACAGATTTTAAAACCTACAGTATTTCAATATGTGTAAAAACCTATTTGCATATAAATTAAAACCCATTACCACAAAAAAGAAAATAAATTTCTAAGACATCACTGTTGATTTCCACTATATTTTGATGGCTTTTTCCATGTCTCAGTCAGGGGGGCAGAGATATGTTGATTTTACAGTAGCCACAGCTATTTGTAAAATATGCTACAGGCTCTAGACATTTTGGCAAAAAACGTCTATATAGTTCTGACTTCCAAGACTTTTCTACAATGGCACTGTACACCTCATCTTATCAATCCATAAGGCTTACAAGATGCAGCTTATAACAATTTAAAAACATTATATAACAATATGTTTCATATAATACATATGCAAGTAAATACCACTTGCCACAAAAAGCACAAAATATATCTCATAACAATACATGTCAGAAAATAAATTAGGAATTATTGCCAATTTAATTTATATCATACTACATAGTAACATAGTAGATGATGGCAGAAAAAGACCTGCACGGTCCATCTAGTCTGCCCAAGATAAACTCATATGTGTATACCTTACCTTGATTTGTACCTGTCTTTTCCAGGGCACAGACCGTATAAGTCTGTCCAGCAGTATTTCCTGCCTCCCAACCACCAGTCCCGCCTCCCATCACCGGCTCTGGCACAGACCCCGTATAAGTCTGCCCTCCCCTATCCTAGCCTCTCAACCACCAACCCCTCTTCCCCCCGCCACCCAATTTCAGCTAAGCTTCTGTGGATCCATTCCTTCTGCACAGGATTCCTTTATGCCTATCCCACACATATCTGGGATTTGCTCCTCATCCTTACTAAGGAGAAAAGTAAACATTTTAAAACATGCAAAGTTATATTACAATTTTTGTAACACAATAAGAACACAGAGGCATGCCCTGAAACTGCCGTACATTTAAGGGGAAATTCTGTAAATGGCATGCAAATTTCAGTGCACAAAATTGTGCACTTTTCTGAAATGCACACATAACTAAATGCCAATTAGCACTAATAATTGGGCACTAACAATCAATTATTTATTTATTTATTCAGAACATTTATACCCCGCTTTATACCACTGAGAGCAGCCTCTAAGCGGCTTACAAAGAACTGAAGAAACAATTACAATATCAATATAGGGAAAGGCTCAGATGAAGAAGGGAGAGGAAGAGACAGAGAAATAGGGAGAGAGATGGTCCACAAAGCTGAGGATGGAAAGGACTGTAGGCATGACGATGAAGCACAGGAAGGGGCTGAATCTCCGAGTCCACCGGTACAAACACCGATGATGTGAAGGCCAGGACTCTCCGAGCGAGTGACGGGAGCTGCAGCAGGGGAAGTCGAAAGATGTCCATCAGTGTTCATTGCCAACAATTTGTATTTGTGCATGCATCTAGCTAAACCCTATAAAGATCTACGTGTAAAGCAAAAGGGAGTGTGGCCATAGAAGGGATATGGTTAGGTCAGGGACGTTTCCTAAAGATGTGCACAGTATTATAGAATTTGGAGGATTTGTGCCTAACTTATGTGACATAGAAAGAGAGAGAGGATAACCTGGAAGAGGAACCCATGGATATCTCAGCTCTTGCCAAAGCAAAAGATTGCTGAAGGATCTCATTACCAGATTACTTCTACAATTCATTTCAACATCCATTATCTTCCACGACATCAGAGATTTTACAAGACCCCTGAGGCAGGCCCGGCCGTGTCTGGTCGTTTTTCAATTTCAATAAAGTTTCCTCTTTGGACTTACCTCACTGGTTTGTTTCTGTGTCTCACGGTTTTGTGAGGTCTTTTCCTCCTCCTTGTTTGTTTCCTGCCTAACTTATGTGCCAAAATTTATACCAGCTTTCAGTTGATGTAAGTTGGGCACAGGTTCCAGTGTTACATGCTTTCCTATAAATGGAATCCAACTCAGCATGTCATTTATAGAATAGCACTCAGCATGCATTTTTTTTGCACCCAGACTTGGGCACCATTTAATGAATCTAGTCCTTAGCACATAGGGCATACTGTTAATGCACTGCTACTGTGTTACACACCTGGGCCAATAGCACAAGCTTCATGCTATCAATCTGGGCAAAGGTACCTGACGGTGGCGGCGGTGGGGGGGGGTTGGCGGTGGCGGCGGGAGGGGGGTCGAATGTGGCATGGGAAAGTCGGCAGCGGGGGGGGGGGGTGAAACCAGGGGGGCCAGGGCTAAATTGCGGGGGCCCATGCCCCCATGGCCCTACCTAGCTATGCCCCTGGTCATAACATTGGTGTGCAGATTCGTACAAATAACATAAAACATTCAACATGTTTTGGCTTGATGCTTGCATCAGGTGCTGTGACTAGAGCTTCATTATACAGGGCAGCATCGAATGTAAGAAAAAACAGCAGAAAGACCATTAAAAATGAAAAAGACAAGCAAAATACTATAAATGAATTGCTATAAAGTACGGACATATTAATATAGTTGATGAAGGTAGTTAAAGACCTATATGATTCATCCAGTCTACCTAAAAGTCACATTCATTATTGTGATAGGATGTATATCCTACTATGGGGTGAGATATAACCCTGGCCCAAGAAGTGTGATGGACCCAGATTTTATAAGGTAACTATCTGGATTTGAATTTAGTCTGGTGACCACCCATACAGTTAGGATGAATATTTGGGACTCCTGTGTGGGAGGTAGTAGGTAGTCAGAGTAAGTTATATGGGAGGTGACAGGGAGGAATAACCCTTCTGGGATCAGTTTGGAATGCCCTGAACACTGAAAGCAAGTGGCAAGGTCCCGTGACTAATATAGGATAATTTGCATATGATTAGAATAGGCAGGTTTGACTGGGCAATCCTTGCTAGCAAGATTGTAGAAAGGTGAAAGACCCCTGTTAGGAAAGGGGGAGGACAGTCTATTCTTTAGGGGATCGGTAGGGGTGTGGGTTAATAGGTAGCCCCAACTCACCCTGACAAGAAAAGGGGACTTATTGCAAGACCCCAAGGCTGCTGAACCTAGCGAGCTGGACTACCAGTTGGGGAATTATGGAAGAGATTTGTGTACTGCATGCTAGTAGATTCTGGTGTAGAAATATGGACTAATCTTTGCTTTGGATTTTTGTTGAAGATTCACCTTGGCTTTCAATTATTGTATTTGGCTTGGTCTATTGGCAAAAGGATCACAGGCTTACTATTCTTACCACATGATCCTTGTGGGACAGAGCTGAGATCAGCAGGAAACAAGGTTACTCACCCACACCTTCTGGTGGGTGGGGATACAGATATACAGTAAGTTACACAGCACCCACACTTACAGCATATGATATGAATCTAGTATAAAATATGTATACTTGATGCTGACCTGAATTTTGCCAAAAGCAGACCAACATTCAGACAAATTTATTGTGCAAACATACATATTCAGAAATTCAAAAGCAATTATACTAATTTTTGTCTGTAAAATATAATGTTGGTCGGCTTTTGGTATCCATCTTTCTTGTTTGCAGACACTAGCCTCTCAGGGCAAGATTGCACTGGTCATTTCTCTAGACTTGTTGGCAGCGTTCAATCTAATTGATCACAATTTACTTTTACAATGTTTGCACTCAATGAGTATTTCTGGTACAGTTTACAATTGGTTTTCTCAGAAAAGAACAACAATGGATCTTTCGGTTAAACTCATTGGTCCCGATAGGGCTTAATGGTAAAATTGAATGGTTTCACTTTTTCTAACTCCTGGAAGAGTTCTGATAGGCTACTAGTGACAGCGTGTGATGTCACGAGTAGTATTAATAGCCGCCATGTTTAGTATGTGGCTGCCCTTCATGCAACCGTCAGCAAAGTGAACGGAGTGTAAGCGAATGCTTGCTGTGTGTACAGAATACTAGGATGAAGAGTACAGCTTTCTGAGCACCCTTTTCATTCAGCTTTTCTATCTGCTAAGAAGATAAGTAAATTCTTATTAAGTTAAGGCAGTGCTTTTCTATCTGCTAAGAGGACAAGCAAATTGAATAAGGAGGTTTTTAGCCTATGATGAAGAAGCCCCAGCCCTCTTTCAATAACAATACGGTAGAGGTGCTTCTCGAGGCATTTTCCTCCTTTAAGAAGGATTAATTAATGCTTACTTTAAGACTGTGTTTCTATATTTATATGCATATATTTGAGAAAGGAAACCAGTTCCCCTAGAATATTTATAGTTCATTTCTTCTTTCTTTAACAACCGTTCTTTTAGAGCAGTAAAATGTGGCTCTTTTTTTCAAAATCCTACTCCACTTCATGTGGCATTTCTTAAGGCTCAGTTTTATCACTTTTGTTGTTCAATTCATTTGTGAGTCCACTGACACTACTCATTCAGCCACTTGGAATTAGCTCATATTCTTACGCTGATGATTTTCTGCTTATTCACTATACGGGTCCATGATCCATTGATTTAAAACCAATTCAGAACTATCTCCAAGAGGTAGCTAGTTGGATAGCCGAACATCACCTGCTACTAAATCCAGATAAGATGATAGACTCATGGATAACCGATTATAGTCCAAATACCCTTACTTACTCCAATATTGTTTGACAGGCAGGTTACTCCTGTACCTTTCTTTAAATATATAGCAACCTGAATTGAATTGAATTAGTAAAGATGATCCTGCAAACAGAAAACCATGTCTTTTTCACAAACAGAGAACACAGATACATCCTCACCCAGTACAAAATAAGTAACCACATACTAAAAATAGAAATATGTAGAGAAAATTAAACTGACCCCCACCAAGAAGCCAGATTCTGCATACAATGCAACACCACAGAAACAGTGATGCATGTAGTACTGTGCAAAATATAAATATAAAGATAGGAGATGCAAATATGAAAAAAAAGAACTGTCAAATACCAATCAACACTTTACAAATTAAGGACCCTGTTTACTAAGCCACACTGTAGGTGCGCTAACTTTTTAGCATGCTAAAAATTAGGAATACATGGGTGTCAATAGCATTAGCATGTGCTAATTTTTAGCATGCACTAAAAAGTTAGTGTGCCTACAGTGCAGCTTAGTAAACAGGGCCCTAACAAATAGAAATAAAACAAAAAATTGAAAATAAGATAATACCATTTTATTGGACTAATACATTTTCAATTAGCTTTCAGAGACCAAAACCTCCTTCCCTAGGTCAGAACAGTATACAGCATACTGCTGTTACGGTATTCTGTCCTGAACCAAGGATAGGGGTTTTGGTCTCTGAAAGTTATATATATAGTTTGTTGTTATTTTTTTGTTTGTTTTGTTGTGTTCTACATTTGTTGTCTCTACTTTCTGCTTTCCTCATCTTCTCTTCACTCTCTCCCTTCCATCCAGCTTCTGCCCTCTCTCTCTCTCTCTCTCTCTCTCTCTCTCTCTCTCTCTCTCTGCCTTCCATCCAGCGTCTGCCTGTTTTCCCTGCCCCTTCCATCCACCACCTACCCCTTCTTTCCCATAAATCCCTCTAACAACTCTTTCAGATAAAACATTACAAGATGACAACATGAATATGGCATGCTTGCAGATATAGTCCATATATTCTGATCTAGCCTTAAAATATGCCCTTATTGAGAAGCACTGTGTTAAATATACTAACCGATTGAAAATGCTGTTTCAATTAATTAGCATTAATGGACCCTGTTAATGATATGCAAAGGAGTTTTCCATTACGTTATTAGCATTAAAATGAGCACATTAACACATATATTATCCAAGGTGTAATTAGCTGTTTTTTTTTTACTAACAGGTCTGTGTTCACCTTTGCACATTTTAACGCATATTAGTTTTCTATGTGCTAAAAGATCTTGAGCAGTTTTACATATATATTTTTAAAATTATTTCATTATGTCATAAGCTTCTGTGCTAAACTTTTCATGAGCTAATAAATAGGCTTTTGTGCTAAGATTTTCATGACCTAATAAACCCACTGAAAAGTGCTATTCTGGTCATTGGTTTTCACTCTGTAAATTCTATGTTGTATTTAGTAAAGGTCAAACATTGCAACTCAGGCTTCAGATATTTATGATTGTATAATGTTCCTACTTTAGTCTATTGATTGTTGCTGGAATTGAATGATTTTATTGTAAATTGTAATTATGTTACTATTAATTATGGTGGTAGTAATTATGCTAGTATTGATTATGTTGTCAGTCACTGTTTTTGAGCTTTGACTATATTGGACACTTAGATCTATATTTGACTATAAATTAAATTAATTTCAATTGAATGAAATACAGGTCACAATTTATGCTAAATGCTACTAAATAAAGATGAAAATGGAAGAAAGCTGGGAAGATGCTAACTTTGCTGATTATAGTAATCATACCGAATGTATGCTTTGAATTTTGTTGGACAGCAGGAAAAACAGCTTTGTGATAACTGACAACACACACAGACTCACAAAGCTGTTTTTCCTGCTGTCCAACAAAATTGAAAACATATGTCTTTGAAAGCCACAGAAATCCTAAGTAGCAAATATAATGTGTGCAATATGACAGAGACCTGTTGCTGAAAAGATGTAAGAAATGATGCAAGATAATGGAATTTTGGGGTTGTCTCCATCATTGTCATAAAGTGTGGTTCATCGTTGGTGTGGCTCATCATTGGTGCTTATCGCATCTTAGTAAAAGGGCGTTAAGACCTCAATGATCAAAGGTAAATGTGGGTGCTAGAGGCCACTAGAGCCGGACTAGCATCTGCCATTTACCAACACAGGATGATCAGAGGGGTCTGGTACAAACGCACCAGAGAATACCGCAAAGCTCATTAAAATTATATTTAAATAAGATCTGAGGTATTCCGCCTGTATGATCGGAGCACTGCATTCTGATTGTATGGGCAAAATTGCACCTTAACCTTGCACCACTTCGAAGCTGGCATTAGGGATATATAAGAACATAAGTGTTGCCATACTGGGACAGACTGAAAGTCCATCAAGCACAGCATCCTGTTAAGGGTTAAGGCTCATCTAAAAAATTTCAAAATGAAATTACCAACAAAACGTATACCCTCAAGTACTTCACCAACTGTCTTTCTGATTATGTAGTTTATGCAATCAAGTGCCCATGTCAGAAAATATATGTGGGCATGACCACCAGACCTCTAAAGTTGAGGATTTTAGAACACAGGTCTAACATCCGCAGACTGGTCAGGAAGGAGCCTTTAGATGAGCATTGTATTCAATTCAAACACACATTTGAAGAACTGACATGCTGTGCTATAGATAGGGTAGAACCGTCAAGAAGAGGAGGAAATCGCAAATTATTATTACAGAGGAAGGAAGCCAAGTGGTTTTTCTTACTCAAGACTTTAAAACCATTAGGTTTGAACAACTCCATCGATTGGCATGTATTTTATTGAAAATGGCTATAAATGCGAATCATTCTTTGTAAGATGGACGACCAATTTACCTTTAGAATTAAATATTCTGTTGTTGAAAGAAGTAGTACACTATCATGACATGTGTTGAATACACTGCTCCTTTAAATATTATAATAATGTGTGACGATATATAAACACCTTAGTTTGGCATGTGATGTTGCAGGGCCATTTTGAAAATGAGAATCTAAAAGTGAAAACAGGTGAACAAGTGAGTTGGTTAACTCGTTGTATTTTCACTTTGCAAAATGTTGCCAAGCTCTAATAATGTAACCATTCATTCTTTAGATCAGTCTTGCTGCACAACACAGCACGTTGTTCCTAAAGAAGCCCAGTGGGGGGTGAAACGGGTGAGCCCCGTAGAATAATGAAAGACGAGTGCTGTTTTGAACAATGAAAGCTAAGTTTCTATAGCAAGCTGCAGATAAGTCTCTAATGGGTCATTTTTTGATCTGACCTTGATTTTTTTTGAATTTGGCATAACAATTGTATTTTTGATTAAGTGAATTTGAACTTTATAAGAGTTTGCACAGTAGCTGCACTTTGAATTTGACACTAATTTAAAAGCACAATCATAAAATAAATGCAAAGAAAATTTTAAAAAATCTTAGGTGGAGTTTTCAGCCCAATGATAGAAACTAAACACTGACACATAAGAGAGTCTTTGTAACAGTGTTCAACAAAGAACATTACTTTGGTTTCTGAGGGCTTTTCTCCAAATACATCTAAAAGAATACTACAACTGTTTAGAGTATCATAGGCCAGTTTAATTATAAGTTAGTACAGCTGAGGGTTAAGCTGATGTGCCTCCTGAAGATATAACACATTCTTATGGTCAGTTAGTACAATAAAGGGGAATTTAGCCCCCTCGAGTAAATGGTTCCACACCTCCAGCGCAAATTTTATGGCCAAAAGTTCCTGGTCTCCTATTGTATAGTTTCTCTTGGCTGGGGAAAACTTCCATGAGAAGAAAGCACAAGGGAGCAGTTTCCAACAGATATGGGTCTGGGATAGAATGGTCTCCGCTCCAATGGCTGAGGCATCGACTTTGACATAGAACTTTTTCCCAGGATTGGAGTGTCAGAGGATCAGAGCAGTCATAAAGGCCTGCATCAGATGGTCAACCACAGCTATGGCTTCAGGTGTCCAGTCCCAGAGATCCATCTCTTTCCGGGTGAGAGCCATCAGAGGTGCTGTAATAGCACAGTAATTCAGGGTAAACTGCAGGTAATAGTTGGTGACAAACAAAAATCTCTCGAGAGCTCAGCAATCCAAAGGTCGAGGCCAGTAAAGGATAGCAGACAGGTTGTCTGGGTCCATTTGCAACCCCTGATCAGAGAAGATGTACCCCTAAGAAGGGTAATTTGGAGCATTCAAAGACAAATTTCTCCAATTTGGCAATTAATCGGTTCAGGCATAGACGGTTTAGCACCATTTTGACATGCTGCCTATGTTGTTCCAACAAATAGAATAAGATCAGGATGTCAATGAGATAGACAAGAACCCATTTGTACAACAGATCTCGGAATATATCATTAATGAAGTTCTGGAAAACAGCGGAGCCATTGGCAAGACCAAGGGCATAACAAGATGTTGAAGGCTGTTTTCCACTCATTCCTCTCCTGGATTTGGATGAAGGTATAGGCTCCTCATAGATTGCATTTGGTGAAAACACAGGCGCCTTGAAGTTGGTCAAAGAGTTCAGAGATTTGTTCTTTACAGTAATTGCATTAAAGCCCCTGTAGTCAATGCATTGCCGCAGCCCCTTATCCTTCTTGCCTACGAAAAAGAATCCTGCCCTGGCCGGGAATGTAGAGGGAAAGATGAACCCCTGCTGCAGATTTTCCTTGATATAGGAAGATATGGCTTTGGTCTCAGGGCGTGAAAGCAGGTAGACTCTGCCCTGGGGGCATCTTCCTAGGCAACAGCTAAATAGGGCAGTCGTAAGCCTGTTAAGGTGAAAGGATCTCTGCCTGTTGTTTAGATAAAACATCTTCCAGCTTATTAATAGCCATCGACATGGGAAGCATAATGGAGCTCAAGCACCGTCCTCAACAGGGCTGACCACAAGCTGCTATCTGACCCTGATCCCAGTCAATCTGGGGGTCATGCCGTTGTAACCAGTGAAGGCCCAGTATGATGAGGTTCACGGCTGTTTGTTGGACATACAGCGTTATAGCCCCTCTTTGTAACACCCCAATCTGGAGACTGAGCAGAAGTGTTTTGGTCGTGATGATTCACTAAATGCTGTCATAGAGGACATGAGTATGGGTCAAGCAAGTTTTGTGTAGGAATATGATAATGATAGACAACGGCCTCATCAATAAAGTTGCCTCCTGCCCCAGAATCTATGAATGCTTCAGTGAAGAACTCGGGTTCCAGGTCAATTCCAGCTGGAACCAATAACTGGGTGTAGGAAGTTCATTGAGAAGGTTCTAGTCTTGCTTCCCCAGCCAAAACTAGATTTGCAGGTTTCCTGGCAGTGGTGGACATATTGCCCTTTCTCACCACAGTACAAGCACAAATTCTGTGTCTGTTGCTGCTGCTTCTTTTGGTCTGATAGCCCCAGCCGATCCATCTGAATAGGTTTCCCATTGCTGATGGGTGAAGCATAAGTACATAAGTATTGCCATACTGGAAAAGACCAAAGGTCCATCAAGTGCAGCATCCTGTTTCCAACAGTGGGCAATCCAGGGCACAAATACCTGGCAAGATCCCCAAAAAGTACAAAACATTCTATGTTGCTTATCCCAGAAATAGTGGATTTTCTCCAAGTCCATTTAATAATGGTCTATGGACTTTTTCTTTAGGAAGCCGTCCAAACCTTTTTTAAACTCCGCTAAGCTAACTGCCTTTGCCACATTCTCTGGCAACGAATTCCAGAGTTTAATTACAAGTTGAGTGAAGAAAATTTTTCTCTGATTCATTTTAAATTTACTACATTGTAGCTTCATCGCATGCCACCTAGTCCTCGTATGTTTGGAAAGCGTAAAAAGACGCTTCACATCTACCCGTTCCACTCCACTCATTATTTCATAGACCTCTATCATACCTCCCCTCAGCTGCCTTTTCTCCAAGCTGAAGAGCCCTAGCCACTGTAGCCTTTCCTCATAGGGAAGTAGTCTCATCCCATTTATAATTTTCGTCGCCCTTCTCTGCACCTTTTCTAATGCCACTATATCTTTTTTCAGATATGGCGACCAGAATTGAACACAATATTTGAGGTGCAGTTGCACCATGGTGCGATACAAAGGCATTATAACATCCTCATTTTTGTTTTCCATTCCTTTTCTAATAATACCTAACATTCCATTTACTTTCTTAGCCACAGCAACACACTGAGCAGAAGGTTTCAAAGTATCATCAACGACGACACCTAGATCCCTTTCTTGGTCTGTGATTCCTAACGTGGAACCTTGCATGACGTACGTAGCTATAATTCGGGTTCCTCTTTCCCACATGCATCACTTTGAACTTGCTCACATTAAATGTCATCTGCCATCTAGGCGCCCAGTCTCCCAGTCTCGTAAGGTCCTCTTGTAATTTTCACAATCCTCTTGCGATTTAACAACTTTGAATAACTTTTGTCATCAGCAAATTTAATTAGCTCACTAGTTAATCCCATCTCTTGGTCATTTATAAATATGTTAAAAAGCAGCGGTCCCAGCACAGACCCCTGGGGAACCCCACTAACTACCCTTCTCCATTGAGAATACTGATCATTTAACCCTACTCTCTTTCTAGCTTTTAACCAGTTATTAATTCACAATAGAACACTACCTCCTATCCCATGACTCTCCAATTTCCTCTGGAGTCTTTCATGAGGTATTTTCTCAAACGCCTTCTGAAAATCCAGATACACAGTATCAACCAGCTCACCTTTATCCACATGTTTGTTCACCTCTTCAAAGAAATATAGTAGATTGGTGAGGCAAGATTTCCCTTCACTAAATCCGTGTTGACTTTGTCTCATTAATCCATGCTTTTGAATGTGCTCTGTTATTTTGTTCTTTATAATGGTCTCTATCATTTTGCCCAGCACCGATGTCAGACTCACTGGTCTATAATTTCCCGGATCTCCTCTGGAACCTTTTTTAAAAATCGGCGTTATATTGGCCACCTTCCAATCTTTCGGAACCACGCTTGATTGTAGGAATAAATTACATATTACTAACAATAACTCCGCAAGTTTATTTTTCACTCCTATCAGTATTCTGGGGTGAATACTATCCAGTCCAGGAGATTTGCTACTCTTCAGTTTGTAGAACTTCCCCATTACATCCTCCAGTTTTACAGAGAATTCATTAAGTTTCTCCGACTCGTCAGCTTCAAATACCATTTCCGGCACTGGAATCCCACCCAAATCTTCCTCGGTGAAGACCGAAGCAAAGAATTCATTTAATCTCTCCGCTACGGCTTTGTCTTCCCTGATCGCCCCTTTTACTCCTTGGTCATCTAGTGGTCCAACCGATTCTTTTGCCGGCTTCCTGCTTTTAATATAACTAAAAAAAATTTACTATGTGTTTTGGCCACCAACGCAAGCTTTTTTCGAAGTCCCTCTTAGCCTTCCTTATCAGCGCTTTGCATTTGACTGAACATTCCTTATATTATTTCTTATTATTTTTAGTCAGTTTCTTCTTCCATTTTCTGAAGGATTTTCTTTTAGCTCTAATAGCTTCCTTCACCTCACTTTTTAACCATGCTGGCTGTCGTTTGGTCTTCCGTCCTCCTTTTTTAATACGCGGAATATATTTGGCCTGGGCTCGCAGCCACTCCTCTAAGTTTTTTTTCACTGTTCTTCTCATTTTATCATAGTCTCCTTTTTTTAAAGTTAAACGCTAACATATTTGATTTCCTATGTATACCTTCTTCAAAGCTAATATCAAATCTGATCATATTATGATCACTGTTATCAAGCGGCCCCAGCACCATTACCTCCCGCACCAGATCATATGCTCTACTAAGGACTAGGTCTAGAATTTTTCTTTCTCTCGTTGGCTCCTGTACCAGCTGCTCCATAAAGCAGTCCTTGATTTCATCAAGGAATTTTACTTTCCTAGCGTGCCACGATGTTACATTTACCCAGTCAATATCAGGGTAATTGAAATCACCCATTATTATTGTGTTGCCCAGGTTGTTTGCATCCCTAATTTCCATTAACATTTCTGCATCCATCTGTTCATCCTGGTACACTCCTACCATTATCCTTCTCCCCTTTACACATGGAATTTCAATCCACAGTGATTCCAAGAAGTGTTTTGTTTCCTGCAGAATTTTCAATCTATTTGATTGAAGGCTCTCATTAATATACAATGCTACCCCTCTACCAATCTGATCACCCTATCACTACGATATAATTTGTACCCCGGTATGACAGTGTACCACTGGTTATCCTCCTTTCACCAGGTCTCAGAGATGCCTATTATATCTAATTTTTCATTTAGTGCAATATATTCTAACTCTCCCATCTTATTTCTTAGGCTCCTGGCATTCGCATATAGACATTTCAAACTATGTTTGTTGTTCCTATTTACATTATGCTCAGTACTGTGAAGGAGGAGGAGGCACAGGTTTACACTGGAATTTGGGAGCCAACCGATAAGACCTGTGACTTGCCTGGTGCTCTAGGGCTCACTCACGGAAGTGGATATCCACTTATGTGCATATTAGAATTAGATCAATGAGATTCATAGGGAGCTCACACCCAGCCAGTTTATTCTTAATCTGAGAGGATACGCCTTGCCAGAACATGGTGGCTAGATTCTCATTTATTCTATTCTAGCTCAGACACTAGATTCTGGAACAGAATGGCGTGGAGGGGCATAATCGGATGTGAATACCCATCTCCATGGGCACCTATCTCTGAGGACGGGTACGCAAAGGGGTGGGACAGACCGTATTTTCGAAAAAGATGGGCTTCCATCTTTTGTTTTGATAATATGATTTGTGCAGGGCAAATGCATCGCATTTGGGTGGATTTGAGCTGAGCAGTATCAGTTTTCAGCGATAATGGAAACCGAAGGCGCTCAGCTCAAAAACGAACATATCCAAGGCATTTGGTTGTGGGAGGGGCCAGGATTCATAGTACACTGGTCCCCCTCACATGCCAGGACACCAACCGGGCACCCTAGGGGGCACTTATAACAATTAAAAAAATATATTAAAATACCTCCTAAGTCCATAGCTCCCTTACCTTGGGTGCTGAGCCCCCCAAAGCCCACTGCCCACAACTCTACACCATTACCATAGCACTTATGGCTGAAGGGGGGCACCTAGATGTGGGTACAGTGGGTTTTGGGGGCGGTTTGGAGCGCTCCCATTTAGCAGCACAAGTGTAACAGGTGGGGGGGGATAGGCCTGGGTCCACCTGCCTGAAGTCCACTGCATCCACTAACAACTGTTCTAGGGACCTGCATACTGCTGTGATGGAGCTGGGTATGACATCTGAGGATGGCATACAGGCTGGGAAAAAAAGGTTTTAAAGTTCTTTTTTTTTGGTGGGAGAGGGTTAGTGACTACTGGGGGAGTCAGGGAAGGTCATCCCCAATTCCCTCCGGTGGTCATCTGGGCAGTTGGGGCACTTTTGGGGGACTTGTTCGTGTCAAAAAAGGGTCCAAAAAAAGTGACCCAAATTCTCGCTTCTGGCACCCTTTTTTTTCCATTATCGGCCGAGCGCACCCATCTCTCCTCGGCCGATAAACACGCCCCAGTCACGCCTTCACCACGTCTCCGACATGCCCCCGTCAACTTTGTTCGTTCCCGCGATAGACTGCAGTTGGAGGCGCCCAAAATCGGCTTTCGATTATACCAATTTGGGCGTCCATGAGAGAAAGGCGCCCATCTCCCAATTTGGGTCGAAATATGGGTGTCTTTCTCTTTCGAAAATAAGCTGGATAGTCACCTAGGGTCTGGGATCTGTCATAAGTTCAGTAGCTCCATGGCCACGGAGATAGCTTTGCTAGGCTTCTTGAAAGTTGTATGAAACTGGACAAGAAACTCAGCCAGATTGTTTAGTATAGTCTCATTCCTCTCCCAAATAGGGGAGGCCTAGTAAGGAGGGAAATGAGATAGGGCCAAAGTGGCCTATCAGAAACAAAGTGTTTGTAATTCAAATATGATTTAATATTGGTTCATGAATCGCCGGCAGGTCTTTGGATTCTTATCAGAGCAAAGAGGTGGGGCAATGCAGATCTCCACACCACTCTGTTTATTACATTTCAGTTCTCCATCTCCTTTTTACTTTTCACCTATCAAATTTCCATCTCCTTCTCTATTGGTTAGCTCATCTATGATGACATATATCTTAACCGCTTTCTTGGGTTGCTCTTTGGTATACACTTTAGGTAAGCATATCTTGCTGCAGGACCTCCTGCTGCTGCTTCCTCCACATACTTGTGTACATTTTGGAGAAACAGCAGATGCTGGTGCCTGTTCTGACTCCTCCTCCCTGCCATGGCTCATATCAGGAGCTGAGGCTTCTGGAGGATTAGATTTTATCTGGTCAGGGTGTAGAACACTGATATGTCAGACATAAGTACATAAGTATTGCCATACTGGGAAAGATCAAAGGTCCATCAAGTCCAGCATCCTGTTTCCAACAGTGGCCAATCCAGATCACAAATACCTGGCAAGATCCCAAAACACTGGTTGCACTCTGTACACTTAGCTACTTTACAGTGTTTAGCCATGTGACTAGATGGAGAGCAACATTTGAGATGGAGAGCAACATTTGTAGCAAATTATATACTTCTTTAGAAGTTCTTTGCATTCTTTTAGGGGTTTCTCCCTAAACCGTCAAAATTTTCTGAGTGAAGAGGTTTCTTGTGTACAGGGTAGCATGAATTTGGATTCTTTGCTTTATCTGTGCTAGTAGGAAGATTGGGTGTGGATGTTATAGGCAACACCTATGTTTTATGCACAGATATGGGTTTTTTAGTGTTTCTATATTTATTGGATGGCTCCTTGTTCAGGAAATGGCTTGTCTTGTTTGCTTCAGGTTTATCAAACAAGAAACTAGGATTGTTTCTCCTCATTTATAAGTCTCGAATAAACTTTGTGAAGACTATGAAGGAAGTTTTCCTTGATTATCTTTTTTTATCCTTTGTGCCATATGATGACCATTTCTCTTTTATGTCTTTACTACAAATATCACTTATGCTCAAAGAAGTGTCTGAACAGCAGAGCTCAGAAATGTTTGGGCCAGCTACTAACTCTTGTAACTTGTGGTTATCTTTGCTTGAAAATTTTGGAATGTTTTTCAGCTGATTTATTCCAGGCATTTCAGCTTCCGATTCATCTTTTCCTTTGGCATGAGATTCATATCTGATATGGTGTCCTTAAAGTTACCTTTCCATGCCCTGTATCTCTCAGAATGATCATTGAACTTGGTAAGTCCCACAATTATGATCTCACATCAGTCATGTACTTTGCTAGGTCTTCACTGTCTGAAGTCTTAGGCTGAATAGCAGAAAGCCTTTGCAGATGGTTGTGCTAAGGACTCTCCCCTAGCTGACTGTGTACTTTGCTTCCTTTGAACAGTGGTGTGAGATGCAACTGCTCAGATGCCTCTGGTTTAGACAGAGTGTTTGGCTGATGCCTTCCATGAGAGCAACTGCCCAACTCTTTGTTGCACTCAATCTCCTAGAGCACTGAATCTGTGCCTGAAGTGAAGAATCTTCCCTGGTGTGCATATCTTGAGTATGAGCCAGCAGCAGTGCATCGGCATGCATGCTAGCATGTGGATCACTGCAGTGGCAGTTGACAACCATGACATGCTGCACATTAGCTTGATTCTCTCAGGCAAAATAGCCACTGATGAAATAGGATGTATTTTTTCAGCATATGAAGATTCCTCAGGTTCAGATTGTACTTGTGTGCTAGTATGCATTGAGGCATGAGCCAACACATAAGCTTTGGTATGCTGGGCAGGATCTTCAGAGGTAATGTGGCTAAGCTGGTTCTCCCTGCCATCCTGCCTTGTAGCTTCTTCAAGGGTCTTGACCTGGACCTTAATGATAGCTGCATCTCCTTGCTACCACAACACTTCTATAGCAACGTCCAATTTTAGCTTTTTTGCATGCAGTGACAGCTTCCACAACAGCAGCACTGGTGGCAGCCTTAACAGCTGCCTTTTGGTCTTCCTCTTCTATTCTGAGATTCTCAAGTTTTAGGGCTGCCTCTTGTTGACTATAATGGGTATATGATTTAGCAGCCTCCGTATCCTTTCACTGTCTGATGGTGATGGTTGTGGACTGATATGAGCGGCTTATCTTGTGTCGAGAATTATAAAGTATCCTATTTCTGCTTTTCTGATAGTATCTGTTACCTTATTCCAGGGGTGTGCTGGTAAATTGTTAACAGGGGGCTCTCTCTTGCCAGCAAAGTAAAAGAGAATTCAGGAGGGGCCCAAGCCCACATTTTGGGATCCATTTGTTAAAGTAGCCATGGAGAACCGGCTCCCAAAATTCTTAAAAACTTAACAAACGGCTCTCGAGAGCCTGTGAGAGCCTGCTCCAGCACACCACTGCCTTATTCTTTCATGTTGCATATCTCTTTGGGTCAGGCTTTCTTCAGTGTTAGCTCTGGTTAAGAATTGGCACAACTCTTCTAACTTCTGCTGATAATGCTTATAATAAATTAAATGCAATTATGGTAGGTGGCATCTGCCTTCTTCTCTTAAAACAACTAATATATCTTGTTCAACTTTAAACCAGTGTTTATCCAATGCTTATCTAATTCTGCTTCATAATTCTATCTTGTTTTGACTGTGAGTTTGTGTGTCCTTTTGGATTTACTTTCCGCACTCTCAGGATTTCCATGTTCTATATTTGAAATGTCACCTGGCTCAGCATACTTATTCTGCTCAGTCTGAACAATTACTTCACCAAACTGTGCCATGGCCAGATTACAATTTAATCTAACAGACAGCAAGAAATGTCTCTTTGAACACCTTTTTATAAGCAGGTGTGTGAAATTTAACTCTGTGCCAGAATTGTTTTCAAAGGCTGGGAGTTTAGCTGTAAGTTTACAAATAACTTTCTTTTGTAGAAATTAAGATACACACCTCAGGTAATTCATTATGCACACTTTCTGATCCTTATAGCTCTTTCTGAAAAGCTTTCACAGTCCTTGCAGTTAGATTCACAAAATGAGTGCATTCTGGAGCAAATTTAATCTTTACTTAATCTGCTTTATAAAGATGCCAGTATTCCTCAGTCACCAAATAATGATACTTTCAGAGACTATCCTATATCAGGCTGTACTGTAAGCTTACTTGTTTCAAATCTCCCTGAAGGAAAATTTGGTGCATTTTTACTCTTCAGTCTTACAGAGAAGCTTAATACAGTATTTGACAGAGACCTGACCTAGTATTTTTAACATCACCATGGGTAGACTCAAAGCTCTAGTTCCAATTGTTTGTTAATGCAGATAATATAAAAGAAAAAAAGAAAATAAACATAAATGAGATAGAGTCACTTGCCCTTCAGATATGTCTGTTCTTCAACCAGCACCCTCAGACAGCAGAGGCTGGGAAATTTAGCCGCACAGACTTGATGGTGATAGTTATGATAATACTTTATAGTGAAAACACAATGCACCTTCAGGAGTTTGAAAGAGGGCTCAGAGCAGAAGGAATTTCAAATGTAAGGCACTCAAAGATTCTTTTACCTCAGATATATGATGGGAAGGGATCTGATTGTTTTGGCTTCAAGCCTGCTGGGTACAGTCAATGAGACAATGGAAGCAGAGAAAATGTGCTCAAGGGGGGGGGGGGGGGGGTGCAAAAACAGCTAAACTACAACTTGCAGGAAATATAGCAAGCCTGTAGTTCACAGCACAACTGGGTTACAGATATAACAACATAACATGCTCACATTTAAATGGGGGCAGAACACATGCCTTTATGCATTTTATATAACAAATATAAATGAGTGCACATTTATGATGACATGAGTGAATACTTGCATTATAAAGTGTAAAGAATGTGCATATTTTGGTAACATGTCCTGAATTTAACCTTTTATCTGTATTGCAAGCACACATTCTCTTTCTTTTTACCAAATGGTGAAAGGCATAGCTCATGGAATTCTTTCCACCCCTCTTTGAGTGAGTGTCTGTGTCTGTGTGTGTCTTGTCTGTGTGTATAATCTCTATTTTTATGTTTATCTGGTGTGTGTGTGTGTGCGCGCACGCGCATGTGTGTGCATTTATATATCTTTGTAGGCTGGTATGTCTATGTTCCTATGTATGCATATGTGTGTGTGTGTGTCAGTATATGTATGTTTGTATGTGTAAGTATGCATGCTTGTGTGTGTGTGTGTGTGTGTGTGTGTGTGTGTATCTGTGTCGGTTCTCTGCATGTCTCTAATCAAAAAAGGGAGGACTGTTTGAAAGGTACACTTCTGTAATTGTAATACTACTGTGAAAGAGTATATTTGTATGCTGCAGTGGATGGAACTGCTTTTCCCATTTTATCCCCCTCCACATGATGAAATTTCATTCTACAGCACAATAAATTACCGCAAGTTGCCACCACTCTATCTGTGCTTCCAAAGTTCCATCCCCGCAGCCTTCCCATTGGCTAGATCCTATCTACAGTCTCCGTGGCTAGAGCAGCCTTCCATCCCCACATCTTTCCATTTGTGGTGCTGGGTGTAGCTAGGCGGGGTCACGGGGGCAGATTTAGCCCTGGCCCCCCTGCAGATTTAGCCCTGGCCCCCCTGCTTTCACCCTCCCACCACTGCTGCTGCAGCCACCCCTCCCCGCCACATTCAACACCCCCCCCCGCCGCCGCCGCCGCCAACCCTACCCCGCTGCCGCCATCAGGTACCTTTGCTGGAGGGTCCCCAACCCCCGCCAGCCAAATTGCTCTTCAGTACCGGTCTCCGGCATGTTGATGATCTGGATTCTGTTTCTATGAGTCCTGATATCCTGCACATAGGAATGTGCTGGATGTCAGGACTCACAGAAACAGAATCCAGATCAGCAAATGCACCGGACTCAGAGACCGGCGCTGAAGGGGACTTTGACTGGTGGGGGTTGGGGACCCCCACCAGCAAAAGGTACCTGGCGGGGGAGGGTTGGTGGCGGAGGGAGGGGGTCGAAAGGAACGGGGAGGGGGTCGGCAGAGCTGGAGGGGGGTAAAATGTACCCCTTACCTCAGGCTCTGGACCCCCCCCCCCCCCCCCCGCCGAAGTCTGCCTACGCCCCTGTTGTGGTGCATACACAGATAACACTTATGGGGTATTATTAGGAATATGATAGTATAGATAACAGAACGTGACTCCATCATGTTCTGGTATTAGTGTAGTATCTGCAAAGAAATTGTGTTCCCTTTTATCTATAAACCCATATTCATAATGCCCAAATAATAACAGAACTCCACACCCAAAGGTATTGTAAAAATAGTTTATTTATTTACAATAGCAGCAAGAGCACAATGAAAAGGAAATAATGAAGACAATGAAGGTCTTATTATAAAACAGTACAGAGTAAATGTACATTACCCTAGACAAGCTTATAATTCAGCCATCTATCCCCATAGCACTATACAGAAGTACATGGCAAACATACAACCTGAGTAGATGGTGCAGACTCAGGTGGCACAGCAGGGGCTGCACTCAGATGGAATAGAAAACGGCAGCCCTTTATCTTGGTTTACATTCTTTTTTTATAGAAAAAAGGCCAGCTACAGCTGATGTGGTGATGTAACTCCTAGCTTGGCACAGACCCCACATGTTCCTTGAAACACCCTTGCTTGTTTCAGATTGTTGTGACTTCAGGGGTTGCAATGCTGTCTCACTGGCACCAAATTGCAGGACACTATTCATGAAGTCAGTGTTTCAGGAAACAAGGTGCTTACCTGGGGTGCAAATGTGCCACAAACTCTGGACAACAAGTCTGGGACTTTCCAATATTGATTTAGAGAATCAAAACATTACATCATATGCATGATGAAGCAGAGCCATTCTGACCGTGGAGTGCTTTGTCCCAATAAACAAATATTGTTGCATTCTATTTCTCCAGCCATAGTCACCAAGGGAATTTCCAGTGGTCCGTGGGCCTGCAATCCTTGATGTTGTTTTTGTTGACTGCTCACACATAGGCCTTTGCAACAGGTCTCACCAGTGAAAACTGTTAGCCAAAGTCATACCAGGTTGGTAACGCTGGAATGTGCCATATATTAATTCTATAAAATGTTGTTATATAGTGGCATGTTGTGCTGCATACAGTGCCTTTTTGCTCCTACACATTGGCTGGATCCTTCCCACAATCTTCAGCTAGTTACCCTGGAAACAGGCAGGGCAGGCTAAGTCATACAGGAGGATGATTGGAGAATAGCAGATAAAGGGGTCCTTATACTAAGGTGCACTAACAGATTTAGCACATGCTAATAATTAAGGTGTGCTAAATGATAAGATGCCCATAGGAATATAATGGGAGTCTTATCATTTAACGAGTGCTAATCATTAGCATGTGCTAAATCTGTTAGCACTCCTTGGTAAAAAGACCCTAAAGTTTTTAAACTTTGAAATATGCCTAGAAACATTAGCATTTTGATAGCTTCTGGATATGAATGTAAAAAATCAGTAGTATCCTGTAAAAAGCCAGACAGCTGTCAATCCTAACTTCCTGAGTTCTGAAAACATCTGATGGGGCTCCCTAAACATGTATCCTGAGTATGTTGCTGGTATTCACTTGACTTAATCTAGCCCTTCCCACAGCAACAGATATTAGTTGGCAGTACACATAGCAACCAATAAGAAAACTGTTAGAATCTTTCACAGTAGAAATAACATTAAAAAAATGAAATATATATCTGAATAACTTAAAATGCAGTATATCACATTATTTGTAACCTCATATGTGTGTGTGTTATGTGTTCTATGTGTGCTCTGTATATGACGGTGGGAAGTTGCTGGGGTGCTGGAGCAGTTTTTTAGGGGAGGAGCAATTTGTAGAGTGGTGATGTAATTGTGAGGAGGTTGATTTTGTTGCTGGGGTAGTTGGCAGGGTAGTGGGACAATTGCAGGAGGTAGTTTTTAAACTGGGAGTAGTTTGCAGGATGGTAGATCAATTGTAGGTGGTAGTTTGGGGGAGTGGAGACAGTTTGCTTTCTTTAAAAAAATACATTGACCATTTAAACTTTCATGTCTGCTTCTGTCTCTCACTCTTATGTTTCTACATTCAAAATAAGCCTTTGAAATAACATTACATTACATTAACTCTATTCTTATAATCTATGATATTCCCTATTAAAGACCTCAATGTGGTTCATATTTCCAACAGCTGGGCACACCCAGGAAATATATTATCTCACAATTCTACTAATCAACATTAGATAAAACATATCTTTAAAAAAATGTTTTTAGTGTTCTTCTGACCAAATCATAAAGAGTGATCCATCTAATTTGTAGGGGTAATGAATTCCAAAATTTAGCAGCTTGAAACTGAAAACACTAAGAATATACAGGTTTATAGATTACTTTTTTTTTTAAAAACTAGGATATTGAAGTAGCTGTTAGTAGTGTACCTCAACTGCATTTGTCAAAATTAATTGATTTTGACAGGTGACATGCCCACTTCTGGGTTTCCAGCCAGTCATGAGGACATGCCCAAGACATGCCCACTCCCCACCCTCTTTGATGATATAACCAGTTATAACATCTTGACCTCGCCTAAGCTCCACCTATTTTGCATAGCCACTCCCTTACCATACTTTATTTGCATAGCCCTTCCCCAAACCCCCACCTTTTGTGCATAGCCCCACCCCTTCTGGTTATGTTGCAATAAGTGATGTCATAGCCATGACCCTTTTCCAAGATGGCTGCCACTACTGTATGCATCATATCACTTCCTGTTTCCACTACTTGCCGCCATCTTGGTTTTGTCTTTTAAATATGATGGGAAGTGACATCAAAAAAACCCTGACACCGCCCCTACAGCCTCGGCAGAATTTAGTTGCGCATGATCAGCTTAACCTTATTTTTCTCACAGGAAAGAAAATAGACATTTTTGTTTTCTTTTTTTTATATATTTTTTTCTTTCAACAGGATACCTTATGCTTACTTTTAAAGCTGTTTCTTCACAGGAAATAAAATAGACATTTTTTTCTTTTTCTTATAATTTTTTTCTTTCAAGAGAATACCTTGTGCTTACTTTTAAAGCTGTTTTTACTGAATGACAGCCATTTTAGGTTTCACATTCAACTTATTAAGCTTTTAATTCTATTTACACTGGAGATCAAAGCAAACATAAGACAGGGCTTGGGTGGGGTCAACACATCATATCTGGTGATGTCATAAAGGGGGTGGGGAATAGGTGTGGTTGGGGAATAGTTTGGGTAGTGATGTCATCAAAGGGGGCAGTGAGTGGGCATGGCTTGGGCATATTCTCACTTCTGATTGACTGAAAATCCATGAGTAGGCATGTCACCTGTCAAAATGAATTATTTTTGACAAATGACAGTGAGATTCACTACTGCTGTTATATGTCTATTATGTACATGTAGTAAAACCAGGTTGTTCATATATTCTGGAACGCCACAATAGATAATAAGCAAAATAGAAACACATAATTTAAAAATTATTCTTTTAACCACTGAGAGCCAATGCAGTTCATCATACGAAGTGGTAACTCCGTCATACCTGGACTTAGAAAAAAAATCAGTCTTGTTGCTGTGTCCTGCAACACTTTTAGCTTTTTTCTATTTTCAACACTGTTGCCTGCAAACAACAGGTTACAGTAATCAATTTGAGGTAGAATTATAGACTGCACTATCAATTTAAAATTATCTCAGTTAAAGCAGTGCATAATCCTTCTAAGTTTTCTTAGCATCCAGAAAACCTTTTTTGTAAGCCCCTGAATTTGTGTATCCCCCCCCCCCCCCCCCCAGGAACATAATTTTATGATATGTTGTCCAACCTTTGCATTGAATACATGCATAGGTTTGTAGGAGCAAAACCAGCACTATGAAGCACTATACACCACATAGATATAGGATTATAATACATGGCACTATTGAGCATTAGAAACTTGACTTTAAGATGCAGAATCAGAGTTATTCCATCTTTTGTTGCTAAAGCATGTTATTTGCTGAAGCTGTGACCTTGCACACAGACGAAGACTGCTGACAAGGGTCCTGATGTGCTAAAATAACAAGGTTATTATCAGCATCTACATCATGCTCCAAATAGCCAAGGACTCTTAGAATTACCCTTGCAGCTGGAAAGTGCTGTAGCTGGCAAAGTTGCACATAGTAGATGATGGCAGAAAAAGACCTGCATGGTCCATCCAGTCTGCCCAACAAGATAAACTCACGTGTCATTTTTTGTGTATACCTTACCTTGATTTGTACCTGTCTTTTTCAGGGCACAGACCGTATAAGTCTGCCCAGCACTATCCCCACCTCCCAACCACCTGCCCCGCCTCCCACCACCGGCTCTGGCACAGACCGTATAAGTCTGCCCAGCACTATCCCCACCTCCCACCGCCGGCTAAGCTTCTGGGGATCCCTTCCTTCTGAGGAGGATTCCTTTATGTTTATCCCACGCATGTTTGAATTCCGTTACCGTTTTCCTCTCCACCACCTCCTGCGGGAGGGCATTCCAAGCATCCACCACTCTCTCCGTGAAAAAATACTTCCTGACATTTTTCTTGAGTCTGCCCCCCTTCAATCTCATTTCATGTCCTCTCATTCTACCGCCTTCCCCTCTCCGGAAAAAGTTTGTTTGCAGATTTGCCTTGTAAGCTCATTGTTTATGAAACACTGGCTCTCTGTCAAGGTAATCCCATCAATGACAATAATGACAATGTTGGGGCCCTTGAAGTCACAACAATGGGGATAACAATGTTATGTGTGCATCACCCCAACAAGGCCAGATTGTACATCATTAGCCCAGCAGCAGCTTGTAAATACTATATAAAAAGGGGCTCATATCTGATACTGGGGCAGCTGTATTGATATTCCATCCAAGAAGCAAACCAGCGCTGAATCTGACTGATCACCTGAAGCACACGATGCCATCTAGAAGTCTGCATCAGGTTGTATGTGTGCGATGTACCTTTGTATAAGTGCTTAAGTTTAGTGTGACTCTTTTACTTAAGAGTTTAGTTAGGGATGTGTGTGCAATTACTCTGAGCTGCTTCTTTGATAAGACTGACCATGTTGATATTCTTGCCTTCTTTGCACATTACTTTTGCTGCTATTGTAAATAAATAAGTATTCTATTTTATAATACTTGGTTGTGGAATTAGTTCTTTCTATTATTTAGGGCATAGTAAGCTTGGATATAAGGATAAAAGGGAACATATTTGCTTCTGACAGTTTACTCACTAAGATTAGGATTGAAAGAGACCCATTCTTTTATAATTTATACAAGTGTCAGGTTCCCCAAATAACACCCCAAAAGGATGTTATCTATGTATGCCCCATAGGTTGCACCAGTTTTCAGTGAGAAAATATGTGCATGCTTTCTCTTGAAAACTATTCAATAGAAAGTACCCACAAACATGTTTTCACCTGCTATTTAGCACATATAAAGTTTCCAGCTTATAAAATATATGTGTATTTTATAAAGTTAGTGCACTAACACTAATGCCTTCCCATCCCCACTTCCTGAATATCTCCACTCAGTTTCCACTCAGTTGTATAAAAGCCTATTTTTGTACATAAAATAGGGTTTATATCTGTGGAATTGCCTTTCAAAATGTCTCCCAAATGAAAAATGTTTCTATATTTTCTAGATCTCAATTTTGCAAAATTCCTGAGTTGTGCAAAATGGCCAAATACTGTATGTGGTGATCCTTGAGTTGGGGGTGTTGTCATTTTCATAATTCTGTTAAATGTTTGATTGCATTTCTTCTTTAGACTCTGTGGCAATACTGGTAGTATCAGCACTAGCTTGATAGAATGCTCCTATCTGGTACCAGAAAGTGAAACTTATAGTCATGGCTTTGTTGTGACCTAGCTTCTAGAATTTCTCTTGTGACTCTTTCTCATAAGAAAAGAGATTAGAGAATTTCTGTTGTGACCCTTATACACAAGTAGTTCATTATGCCATTAGCATTAAATGAATTTATTTAGGAGACTAAACATTGAACTGGTTTTTGTACTTTAGAAGAGCTCCAGTGGTCATCCTGCCTGAATAACAAGTATGAAGAATATTGTAAACTTGTAAGTTATTTATATTTCTAAATGCTATTATTGCCTGTAATAATTGTCAATTTTTCTGCTCTAACCAGCAATACCTTACTTGTGAGAGAACTGGAAAAGTATTATGGCTACCACCCAAACCATGACCAAGCAGCGTAAGTTTAGTTTTTTCTATGTTATGCTAATTTTTTTCTCTGATTTACAGGTTAAAATGAATAACATTGGCATTCACACTGCACCTGAACAACACCCTTGACACTCATACCAAGGAATCAACAATGAAACACTCTGTAAAGACCTATAACCATATTTGTAAGTGTCACTTTATTGGCCGCTGCTTTATTATCAATATTCCACTGAAACAAAACAACTACATTAAAATGAATAACAACTGCAGTCTTTAACAACATTCCCAAGGCAAATTCTCTTCAACACCTAAAACCCCTGGCTATTTGCTGTCAACCTAGCTGTAATATTCAGATCATTCATCATGCCATAGTCCTTTTACACTACTCCTGCAAAAGCCTGCGATGAAAACAAGCCTCCATTGTCACCAGTGGTGGTGTCACATATGAGTCCAGAACAAATTGCATCATTCTTTTCCACTCCTCAAACACCCCTGCAAAAACTGCATCTTGACAATACAATGCCTTCTTACCCACCACAAGTGGCGACAGCCTCAAGCTTGTTACTGTTCCCACCTAACTCCAGCTGCAGCCTATAGTCGACAGATGCACTCCATCAGGCCTATATAGACCATATCATGACTCGGTATATTCAATTCTGTATTGTAACCTGCTTAGACTTCTTACTGATACAAGCGGGATATAAACACTGAAAATAAAATAGAATAGAATGGACTTGGGCAGTCAGCTGTCAGCAGATCATGAGAAAGTACCATTCGAGGGAAATAGCATGCAGTCAAAAATAAACCCTGCATTATCTGTGTAATTAAATTAACTCCCTTCACTTTACATAAATCATTCCCTTCTAAGGGGCCCTTTTACAGAGTGGTAGTAAGCCCAACAGAGGCTTACTGCTGTCTCTTCCGGGACTACCGCATCATTTCTGGGGCAAAAAGAAAACTCCCGGAAATGGCTTGCGTGGCGATGACACAGCAGTAATCGGGCAGCACTGCGTGCTGCCCAGTTACTGCCGGGTTAGCATGGAAGCCATTATTGCCATCTCAATGGGTGGCAGTAAGGGCTCCCCGCCTCATGGCTACACGGTAAGAGTTATCTTGCTGCATGGCCATTTTTTTTCGCCTTTTAACGGCTACGGAAAAAACTGCCCCCGCTGCTAGCTCAGGTCCCTTTTTCCTGCAGCTTGGTAAAAGGACCCCTGAATGAATTATAATCATATGGGAGAAATAAAAATGTTGCACCTATAACAATTATGGAAGAAGTTGATCCCATAACATGCACTGGAGACCAAACCATCGAATCTGGACACCCAGAGCAGCCAGGCCCAAATTCAAACCCAAATGGAAACTCCACTGCATACTTCTGTGCCCAAAAGATGTAGGAGAGCCCACAGCAAAGATCCTGAGAAAGAAACTATAAAAAATAAAACAGCAATTATTCATGCAGAAAGGGAAAAACCCACAACCCTAACAACAAACATAATGTAAATAACTATTGGAGTCCCATCTCCACAACCTTTTATTCAATGTAGGCGACTCCTCCATTCATGGCCACAAAAGAAGCAGCTCTTATGCAGAATGAATACATAGTAACATAGTAACATAGTAGATGACGGCAGAAAAAGACCTGCATGGTCCATCTAGTCTGCCCAAGATAAACTCATATTTGTATACCTTACCTTGAATTTGTACCTGTCTTTTTCAGGGCACAGACCGTATAAGTCTGCCCAGCAGTATTTCCCGCCTCCCAACCACCAGTCCCGCCTCCCATCACCGTATAAGTCTGCCCTCCCCTATCTTAGCCTCCCAACCACCAACCCCTCTTCCCCCCACCTGCTCCGCCACTCAATTTCAGCTAAGCTTCTGAGGATCCAATCCTTCTGCACAGGATCCCTTTATGCATATCCCATGCATGTTTGAATTCCCGCGGGAGGGCATTTCAAGCGTCCACTACCCTCTCTGTGAAAAAATATTTCCTGACATCTTTCCTGAGTCTGCCCCCCTTCAATCTCATTTCATGTCCTCTCGTTCTACCGCCTTCCCATCTCCGGAAAAGATTAGTTTGCGGATTAATACCTTTCAAATATTTGAACGTCTGTATCATATCACCCCTGTTCCTCCTTTCCTCTAGGGTATACATGTTGAGGTCAGCAAGTCTCTCTTCATACGTCTTGGAACGCAAATCCCATACCATCCTCGTAGCTTTTCTTTGCACCGCTTCCATTTTTTTAACATCCTTCGCAAGGTATGGCCTCCAAAACTGAACACAATACTCCAGGTGGGGCCTCACCAACGTCTTATACAGGGGCATTAAAACCTCCTTTCTTCTGCTGGTCACTCCTCTCCCTATACAGCCTAGCAATCTTCTAGCTATGGCCACCACCTTGTCGCACTGTTTCATCACCTTCAGGTCCTCAGATACTATCACCCCAAGATCCCTCTCCCCGTCCGTGCCTATCAGACTCTCCCCGCCTAACACATACGTCTCCCTTGGATTTCTACTCCCTAAGTGCATCACTTTGCATTTCTTCGCATTGAATTTTAATTGCCAAATGTTAGACCATTCTTCTAGCTTCTTCAGATCTTTTTTCATGTTTTCCACTCCCTCCGGGGTGTCCACTCTGTTGCAAATCTTGGTGTCATCTGCAAAAAGACAAACTTTACCTTGTAACCCTTCGGCAATGTCACTCACAAATATATTGAACAGAATCGGCCCCAGCACCGATCCCTGAGGCACTCCACTACTCACCTTTCCCTCCTCCAAGTGAACTCCATTCACCACCACCCTCTGGCGTCCCTCTGGAGTCCCATAACAGTTTTATAGTAACTAAGTAAATGTAACTAGCTACTGTACTTAAGTCAAAGTTTTGTTACTTTTACTTGTAAAGAAATATGAGAACATTTTGTTACTTTTACTTTTTTACAGAAGTAATAATTTTACCAGTTTTTACTGCTTTTATCTAGTTTCTTCTGATGCTTGCTGTTTAAAGTAAAAAGTGGCAGAGAGACCTAAATAATGATTTCTTAGTAAACCAAATGAAACAGCAAGTCCTGGAACAGGATTTTAGTATTGCAAACCTCATCACACAAGATTATCTCATCTTACATTTTAGCGTTCAGGCAGTACAGCCTATGAAAACAGTAGATTTGCCTGTGACTATTGAACTGGTTACTAGTCTCCAGCCAAACAGTAAAGTGATGAGTTTGGTCACCTTGAAGCAAAGAAGAAGCTGAAACTGGTTGCAATTCTTGGTGAACAGACATATATCTCTACCTTAACACAGGGGCGTAGCCACGGGTGGGCCTGGATGGGCCCAGGCCCAGCCACTTTCCCTCCAGGCCCGCCCCAACATCCTTGTACCAAGGCGGGGCGATCCGCCCCGCCGGCGTCACAGTCCCCACCTGCCCACCAGCTCCATCGAGGAACAGACCGACCCTCTTCTGCCACCCGGAACCCAACCTTAAAAGAAGAATCGGTGAAGTGCCTCGCGTCTGCTGCTCTCTCTGCCCTGCTCTGCACTGCTGCAGCTGTAAAGCGATTTGCTCGTCGGCCCTTCCTTCACTGTGTCCCGCCCTCTGATGTAACTTCCTATTTCCGCGAGGGTGGGACACAGTGAAGGAAGGGCCGACGAGCAAATCGCTTACAACTGCAGGCAGAGCAGGGCAGAGAGAGCAGCAGACGCGAGGTGCTTCACCGATTCTTCTTTTAAGGCTGGGTACTGGATGGCAGACGAGGGTCGGTCTGGCCCTCCATCGACGGAGCTGGTAGGCAGGTGGGGACTGGGTCAGGGAAGGGGGCTTAGATGGGGTCTTCATAGTACTCAAGTGTAAATTGCAGGTTTTGCTTTGAATGCATTCACAAATTGCTTCCCCCCCTACCCTCCTCCTACCTCCCTCCTTTTCCTCCCTCTGTTACCTGTCCGCTGATATTCTTTGGTGTGATTACCTGATTATTTCTTGTAATTTGTATTTCCTACCCCTGTTATTAAAATTTAATAAAAAAATTTCTAAAAAAAAAAAAAAAGAAACACTACTCACACCTAGTGCCCACCCATATTAGTTCTGGGCCCACCCAAAATGTCAGGTCTGGCTACGCCACTGCCTTAACAGACTGTTGGACATCCCATGGAAAATTTTACATTGGCATGACAGTCTGCTTGTCTGACCTTAAGACAAGAGTTTCCCTACATTTGACATTCTTGTATCAGTTTTTGAAGATATTCAAACAGAGTTTGCCAAAAAATGAAAATTTGTTAGGACAATAACAGATAATGGTTTCAACTTTGTGAAAGCCTTCTCTGTAATTGGACAGCATGACAATGATAAAAAAGATGAAGATGCATGTGATGAATTAGCACTACTATTAGTACAGATGATAACAACAATGATGATAAAGCATTCTTAGCTATAAAGAAATCAAGTGCTTCAGACAGAGATTCATTTTATCAATACCTGCAGGCCAAGGCATCAGTAATATTGTGACCTGGCCTGATTTGAAGGAACTTTTTATCAGACTGAACAATCCACTTCCTGATAGTGCAGATGTTGAACACCTTTTTAGCTGTGGTGGATTAATGACTCACAATCGCACAAGAGACAGTCATTTTCAAAATTTAGTTTTACTAAAAGTGAAGTAGAAAAGGCAATAAAATTGTTGGGATAAAAATTTTAACAATAGTTACATTCACTGTAGTTACGGTACTTTTACTTTTTACTCAGAAACTATTATACTAGGCAGTAACTTTTTAAATTTCATTTAAGTAAATTTTTTAATGTGTTCTTCATTGTACTTTTACTTACATATTAAAATACACATTTATTTTTACTTTTACTTTGACCTAGTACTTTGAACAACACTGCCCACCAGGGCCTGAATTTCCCACAAACTCAACTTGTTCTTTTCACATGACTTAGCAATTACCTCACACAGATCCTGCCCTTTTTCCCCTAGTAGCTTAGATTTCATTCTCTCAAAATCTAACTCAATTCCTAAAAATACTAATTTCTTAGGCCCTCAAATTTGTCCTCCACCAAAGGAATACCTAACTTACTTGCTATCCACCTGAGGAGTGGGTCATACCTGCAAATAAAAAATCAACTAAGTAGTGTACAATAGTATTCAAAACTCACTCTTTCAACAACTCAATGAACAAAGGTGAAGAATGCTTCAAAATATGCGAATAAAATTAAGCACCCCATGAGTATACATTTATCAAAATAAAAGTTGTTCTCAAATTTAAAGCCCCAAAAATTGAATAACTGGGGATGCATGGGCAACAATCGAAAAGCAGCTTCAATATCAGCCTTCCCCATCCGTACTCTAATACCCAGTTGATGCAAAATCATGACTGCAGAGTCAAAAGAGGCATATTGTATAGAACAGAAATCATAATCTATAAAGGAATTGATTCTCTAATGCTCTGGATAGGACAAATTGTGTATTAGGAGAAATTTTTCAGGATCTTCCTTTGGAATCACACCCAAAGAAGAGAGCACCAAATTGGGAAAGGGTGAATTCTGAAAAGGCCCTGCAATTCTTCCTAATTGTAGTTCTTTAGTCAATTTTTCATGCACAGTCTCAGAATGAAGTGACACTGATGGAGAATTATTACAAGAATGAGACAACCGAGGGCCTGAATAAGGATTATAAATCCAACTGAGAATCCTTTCCAAATCAACTGAACATCATCAATATTGGGATAGTTCTTGTGATCATCCTGGTCACCCTCCTCATGGTTAGGAACCATCAACTTCAAGTACTAGCCATTTTTAGATCAGGAGAACCACTTTGGGGGCCCTTTTACAAAGGTGTGTAAGGGCCTACGTGCGTCCAGCATGCGCCCAATCGGCATTACCGCCTGGCTGCCGTGTGCCCCGGATACTAATTCTGCTTTTGGCACGTACCAAAAACACATGTTAGAAAATATTTTCTATTTTCTACTGAGTGACTCTTACTCACACGCTGCATGCCTACCGCCTAGGTAGCACATGAGACCTCACCGCTAAGTCAATGGGTGGCGGTAAGGTCTCAGGCTGAAAATGGACACGTGCTGGTTTTTATTTTGCCGCCTGTCCATTTTCTGGCCCCTTAGAAAAAGATCCTTTTTCCAGGGTGTGGTAAAAGCTGGCCCAGTGAACGCTCCAAATACATGCTCGCACTGCCGCAGGCCACCTTTTTGCCATGGATTAGTAAAAGGGCCCCTTAATTTCTAGGAGTTCAATCCATGGCCAGAAACGAACCCAGCCTGGGTTTTCAGTTTCATAAAACACACCAAAGGAACCAGTTCAACGTTCATATCAATTTATTAACTTCCAAACAAAACAATCCCCACTATGTGGCAAAGGCTGGCATTCTTTATGTATGCCTGAACATATTTCACAGGTATCCCAAAGGCTTTATTTTACCTTCTGGCCTGGGATCGTTTCTGGCTGTTTCTGGTGGTTTCTCAGCAGGACTTACTTGCAGCCATGCTCCCACTACAAGCACATGGGGGATTCCCCTTCTCAAAAGTACCTTGTCCATATCTCTCTCTCTAAAGGCTTGTTCCTTTCACCACAACCAGTCTCATAGTGTCCATGCCTGTGGGCTGCCAGCAGCACCAACAAGGAAAACAAGCTGCTTCAGCCAGCCCCAGAAGCATTCCCTCTGTTGTGTCCCACCTCATCCGATACAACTTCCTATGTCCACGTAGACAGGACACAACAGAGAGAATGCTTGCAGGTCTGCCCAAGCAGCTTGTTGATGCTGCTAGTGGACCACAGGAACATGAAAGGATTTCTGGGAGGGAAGGGCAGGAGAAATACCGGATCATGGAGGGTAGGCAGGAGGAAGAGGGAGACATGTTGGACTATGTTGGGAGGTGGGGATAGAGGGGGAGAAGAGATGTTGGACCCTCAGAGGAAGGGAGACAAAGTTTTTACTATACTTCTTATTTTTGTGAAGGGCTATGGGCTATTTTGTTATAGGGGCTATTTTGTAAAAGGATATTGTTACAGGGCAATTTTATCAGGGGTTATTTTGTCAAGGGCTATTTTGTTACTTGGCTATTTTGTCCAGGCTATTATGTCAGGATGCCCCCTCTTATCCCATCAACAGACTTCCCTACAATGAGCTATGAGGTGGGTGCCATTGCAATGACTGCACTAGTGTCAGAATCAGCATGAGGGGTGCTCACACTTCCTTGCATTGAAAATGGAGGCACACGTAAATAAAGAATGCCAGCCTTTGCTACATAGTGGGGGTTGTTTTGTTTGGAAGTTAATAAATTGTTCCTTTGGTGTGTTTTGTGAAACCGAAAACCCGGGCTGAATTAGTTTCTGGCCATGGATTCAACTCCTAGAAACTAAGGGGCCCTTTTACTAAGGTCCATTGGGAGGGCCAGAAGCTCCAACAGCTTCTGGTCCTCCCAAATTAACATAGGAAAAGCCTCTCCCCAAGCCTGTTGAGGAATCTTAATGGACATCCCTCTCCTTATAGTGCCCTTGAGGGGACACCACACAAAAGGGCCACAACTACAAAGGTGTCATTTCATTGAGTCACACATCAACATCACAGAAACTCCAACATTCAGATTCATCCTGGGCCATTTCTTTACAAAAATGCTCATCATTTTTGAGCCAGGCCCATCCACCATAAGTCTTATATGTCCTGATTATCAAATCAGAATACTTCAACAAACCAGTATACAAACTTTGCTTTACTGTTCCCAGAACACTAGCATAAATATGCAATGCTAACAACCAATTTAATATCATCCAGGGAATGCAGTCATCTTTTTATTTGCTTCATATTTCATATCATCTACCTTCTTTCACTCACTAAAGCCCAACTCCCTTTCCAATAAGGAAAATAAATCAACTTTAATTTCCTTTTCAATTTTTTTTCTCATTTTTTTTGAGATATGAAACCATTTAAAGGCACAATAGCACACAAGGAATGATCCTTCCTAGACACCTGTGTTATACCTTTGAAGTGATTAAGTAATCCAGCCTGCTGCCCCTTTTCAAATGCCATCTTGCTGCTCTTCTGTAACCCCCTCCCATACATTCATCATCAAATGATGAGGAATCATCTGAAGAGTCCCAAGACTCCAAGGATTCCCAAACTCTCAAAACATCTCCCTGCTCCCGTCGAATGCATTTTTCTACCTCCAATCTTTTAACCACATGTTGCAAGTTTCTTAAGAACTTATTCTTGAATTTTTTGCCTAAAGACTTTCTCCTTTGCCCACCCTGTCCCATTGTTCACCTTCACCCTCCTCATTATGCCACTCAACAAACCCTCTTCTGCTAAAAAATCATCCACCCTCTTTACCAGGTGTCACAGAATCTCTATGCTGATGACTCCCAAATTTACCTCTCTACCCCTGAAATCTCAACCAGCATACAGACCAAGGTTTCCACCTGCCTGTCTGATATCGCTGCCTGGAAGTCCCAACGTCATCTAAAACTTAACATGGCCAAAACCGAGCTTCTCATCTTTCCCCCTAGACCTACCTCTCCTCTCCCCCCTTTCTCTATTTCTGTGGATGGCATTCTCATTCTCCCTGTCTCATCAGCTCGCAACCTTGTGGTCATCTTTGACTCCTCTCTCTCCTTCTCTGCTCATATTCAACAGATTGCCAAAACCTGTTGTTTCTTTCTCTATAACATTAGCAAAATCCGTCCCTTCATCTCTGAGCACTCTACCAGAACCCTTGTCCACATTCTTATCACCGCTCGTCTTGATAATTGTAACCTACTACTCACGGCCTCCCTCTTAGCCATCTCTCTCCTCTTCAATCAGTCCAAAACTCTGCTGCGCGACTCATTTTCCGCCAAAGTCGCTATGCTCACATTAGCCCCCTCCTTAAGTTACTTCACTGGCTCTCTATCCGTTTCCATATTCAGGTCAAGCTTCTCTTATTGACCTATAAGTGTATTCACTCTGCCGCTCCCCAGTACCTCTCCACTCTCGTCTCTCCCTATGCCCCCTCGGGTACTCTGTTCTGTAGATAAATCTCTCTTATCCGTCCCCTTCTCCTCTACTGCTAATTCTAGACTCCATTCCTTTTGTCTTGCTGCACCTCATGCCTCGAATAGACTTCCTGAGCCTGTGCGTCTAGCCCCGTCTTTGGCCATTTTCAAGTCCAAACTTAAAGCCCACCTCTTTACCACTGCTATTGGTTCCTAACCACTACTCACTTGCCCTGTCCTTTAACCTCACCTATTTATTCCCTTACCCTTAATTGCTCTGTTTGTCTTATCTAGATTGTAAGCTCTTTGAGCAGGGACTGTCTTTTTGTGTATGGTGTACAGCGCTGCATATGCCTTGTAGCGCTATAGAAATGATAAATAGTAGTAGTAGTAGTAGAACCCACAGCAGCACCATTCGATGGGCTCACTTCCACACAGTCATGCATAGCTGAAGGCTAAACTCCTGCAGGCACAGCTTGAACATCTGAGACAGCCTTATATCTGAATCTTGTGGCATCTCCTCCTTCTGTGGTCCTGTCACACTGCTTAAAGAGCTGACCTGAAGGACTCCCAGTGGCCCTAAGCAGCCTAATTCTCTTATTTTGTCTGCACCATTTAGCTTAGCAGACTGTTTAGTTCCACTCACTCACTCACTCCTTTCCCTCACAACTTCTTCGGACTCATGGGAATCTTCACTTTTGTTATGATTTAACAAACAAAAAAAAATTACAGACACAGAGCCAGCCACCTTAAAAACTTAGGACCCCAGAAATTTGGTAAACCAGCACTAGGAAGTTGCAGCTTACACAAAACAGAGATTGCACATTACCACCTCCCAAAACCACATGTGCTAGCGATATTACAAATATTTCATTCATCACGACAGTAGACAAAGAAAAACTCCCACAGACCTGCTGCTTCTACTGTCAGAAAAAACAAACAGCTCTTTGATGCTGCACTTGCCAGGACACTGCTGCCTCACACGGCTGCTGCAGCCAGTGAACCACCTGATACTTAAAATATTCTGCATTCATCCGGTAAGGCAAAATTTCCTCATACCTATCTACCTAACCCCACCTTGCCACCTGCCTCACTGCCCTATTCTTTTTTTTTTGCCCACCAATTTCTCCTTTTGCTGTCACCTCACACATGCCACACCCTCCCTTTACTGTCCTCCAGTCACCCCACATACACCCCACCCTCCCTTTGCAAACCTCCAGTCACTCATCTGTCTCTTCACATATCATCTCTCCTCTCGCTCACTATTCCACCTATGCTTTACCTTTCCCTCTCATCCAACCATGGCCTAATCCCTTTCCTCCCCACCAGTGGCGTACCAAGGGGGGACAGTGGGGGCGGTTACTTCCTGTTCCGGGCAGAGGGAGCTGCAGCGAACGAGCGACGTTAGCGAAGTCAGAGCCCACAGGCGCGTGCCGCGGCACCCCCTCCCCCCCCAGCGGCGTGCACCCGGGAGTTGTCATTTCGCCGGGGGGGGGAGGGAAGGTGCAATTTCACAGGCGGGGGGGGCATGCTGCAACCGGGGGGGGGGGGGCGCATCGGTGATCCACACCGGGTGCAACCCAAGCTAGGAACGCCACTGCTCCCCACCCTCCCCTCACCCCATATAAGACCAGGGATTTTTTTGAGGGGGTACTTGGGGGTACTGAGTACCGGCACCTTTTCCATTGTCTGCTAAAATTGACCCATGGTCCCCAAATTATAATGAAAGAGCTCAGGTTCAATACACCAATTCTGCCTTGCCATAGATTATGTGACTGGTTGTAGGGGGTCTGGCTAAATGTGCCTGATATCATGGTCCTCTATGCCTTAAGACAGCTGATTGCGAAACTCTGGCCAAAGTCGGTGTGATGGACTGACTATTTGCACATTACCTGTTCTACTTGATAATTAAGTTAAGTAAAAACTGTTTTCATGTTTAGGGATCCACTTTCTATTTTTGTTACATTTGTACCCTGTGCTTTCCCACTCATGGCAGGCTCAATGCGGCAATGGAGGGTTACGTGACTTGCCCAGAGTCACAAGGAGCTGCCTGTGCTGAGAATCGAACTCAGTTTCTCAGGACCAAAGTCCACCACCCTAACCACTAGGCCACTCCTGACTTCAAGTCAGTTCTGTGAAGTCAGCATTTTTACATTAAAGATAGAAGGGTTTTTTTTGTAGCGCATGAAGATTAAACAGCCCATTGATTTCTTTCCACCCACGATGTTTTTCAACGTTGTTTTTGGGTGGTTGGTTGAGTTTTCTGCTGAGGCTTTATTCCCCTTTTCTTCAAAAGGAAACATTGAACTTTACAGCTAAGATATTCTACAATGCACTTCACAGAACCATAGTCATACATATATATAAACATACTTTGGTGCCAACATATGAGAGAAACGTTTGAGGTTATACAGTAGTGATACTCTCTCAAATCCTTTTTTTGTGATATACATGGCAAATATTATTGACATTCCCCTTGTCATTCCATACAAATGTACATCAATAGCCTGCTATTGGTTAGGGCCTGTGATCAACTACTACTACTTAACATTTCTAAAGCACTACTAGGGTTACACAGCGCTGTACAATTTAACATAGAAGGACAGTCCCTGCTCAAAGAGCTTACAATCTAAAGGACACATGAACAGTCAGTCTGATAGGGGAAGTCAAATTGGGGTAGTCTGGATTTACTGAGAGGTAAGAGTTAGGTGCCGAACGCAGCATTGAAGAGGTGGGCTTTAAGCAAAGACTTGAAGATGGGCAGGGAGGAGGCTTGGCGTAAGGGCTCGGGAAGGCTGTTCCAAGCATAGGGTGAGGCGAGGCAGAATGAGCGGAGCCTGGAGTTGGCGGTGGTGGGGAAGGGTAATGAGAGGAGGGATTTGTCCTGTGAACGGAGGTTTCGGGCGGGAACGTAAGGGGAGATGAGGGTAGAGAGGTAGTGAGGGGCAGAAGACTGAGTGCATTTGTATGTAAGAAGGAGAAGCTTGAACTGAATGCGGTATCTGATTGGAAGCCAGTGAAGTGACCTGAGGAGAGGGGTGATATGAGTATATCGGTTCTGGCGGAATATAAGACGTGCAGCAGAGTTCTGAACAGATTGAAGGGGGGATAGGTGGCTAAGTGGGAGGCCGGTGAGGAGTAAGTTGCAGTAGTCAAGGCGAGAGGTAATGAGAGCGTGGACGAGAGTACGGGTGGTGTGTTCAGAGAGGAAAGGGCGACTTTTGCTGATGTTAAAGAGGAAGAAGTGACAGGTCTTGGCTATCTGCTGGATATGCGCAGAGAAGGAGAGGGAGGAGTCAAAGATGACTCCGAGGTTGCGTGCAGATGAGATGGGGAGGATGAGGGTGTTATCAACTGAGATAGAAAGTGGAGGAAGAGGAGAAGTGGGTTTTGGTGGAAGACGATGAGCTCAGTCTTGGACATGTTCATGGACATTCCCCTTGTCATTCCATACAAATGTACATCAATAGCCTGCTATTGGTTAGGGCCTGTGATCAAAAGAGGAAACATCCAGAAATATTCAAACAACTCCTTATAGCTCAGGAGATGGATGTTTTTTTGTATATTTCTGACCAAATAAGAACAGTATCTTTATTAACAGCACTGATTAGCATTGTTTTATACAGTGCTTTTTTTTTCTAAGAAAAAACTACCCTATTTCATGATAGGTAGTTACTCCCAGAAGTATAGTCCTGAATAACAGAAATAATCTCCCTCATACCTGACAGTGCATTAACGCAAATAAAATGTAAAGGCAGTGGAGTGAGATCAAGACGCTTCTCTACTTTTTTCTATAGAATGAAATATTACATTGACTGTGCAGTAATTCACTGCTTGAGTATATTATAAAAATATGAGCCATAGACACATTTGTACAGAAGTACATAAAGATAAAAAGATATCTTTATTTAATAGTCTTTTTTGCCAAGTTGATTTATTTGAGATATTAATCATGAATATTTCATAAACTTTAATTTCTAAACCATTGCTCATGACTGAAGCACTAAGGTTTTGCAGCTTTTTTAATAATAAAAGTAAATTACAGTCTCAGTAAAGAAATAATGTGACTCATGTGGACAGAAGGATGGCTTGATGGATTGGCAAATGAATGCAGAGATCTTCACCTGTGAAGCCCAGTTTTCATATACAGTAGATAAGGGCCTGAAGCTTTTTGTAAAATATGCCTAAGGCTATGGAAAACATGTATTTGGCAGCAAATAAGCAGGAACCGCCAAGTTCTGAAACATATTTTTGGATTTTGGAGATACAGTACGACACCAATTATCCGGACTATCCTTGGCAGGCGGCGGTCCGGATAATCATAAATCCAAATGACTAGATAACCTATATGGACATCCAGCTGAGTTTTTCCCATGGTAAAACAAAACAAATTCACTGATTACTATGCCTCCATGTTTCCACATTTCTTGTAGTTCTCTCTCTCTCCTGTTCCTCCCTCCCTCAATCATGGCCAGCAATCTGGCATCTCTCATTCTCCCCCTGAACAGTATTATTAGACACTTTAGACACAAGCCCTGGGATTGTATATATCGTGCCTTAATTTCCATGCGAAAACCAAAGCGTATTCTATAACAATGTGCACAACTTAATTGGTTAACTTCCTAATCAGTGCTGTCAATTGGATGTTAACAAGCAATTGTCAGCATTAACTGACATTAATTAAGATTTACGTGCACAATTTGCTAAGCATATTCTGTAACATGGTGCACTTAAAGTCTAAGTTGCATAGTTGAAAAGTGGGCATGGCCATGGGCAGGGCATGGGTGTTTCTAAAATTTATGCATGTTGGTACAGAATATACCCTCTGTACACCTAATTTAGGCATCTGGATTAACGCCAAGTTATTTGGTTGTGTGGAGAGGCGCTCAGCGTTTTCTATATACCACATGGAAATTCAAGCTTATTCTATAAAATATAAGTGCACTTTAGAGAATAGGCCTAGGCATATTTGTTTTCCACATGGAATTTTCAGGTGCCATATATATTTAGTTATTTGTTCTATTTGTATCCCACATTTTCCCACCTATTTGCAGGCTCAATGTGGCTTACAATGTATCGTTATGGCATTCGCCATACCAGATTAGATAACAGTTGGTATTACATAGAGAACATGTCTGACATAGTCAGATTAAGCAAACAGATATGAGAGGAAAACAATTCCAAGTATAGGTAAGGTGGAGAAGTATATAAATATAAAATCTAGCCCAAAGTATTTAATGTTCCTCCATACTTTGCCTTTCAGAGAGGCAGAAATTTGAAAGATTCACTTACCCATTCTTATTTTCAAACTAATATATCTGCAATGATTATGAGAAACCCGTGGGCCATCATTCTTCCAGCCAATGCTCAGTATGTGAGTATTCTATGGATACTGATTTAGTGCTACATTTCCAACAATCTTTTGATCATTCTTTTACTCAGTTTACTATATGCACTACTCATCAAGTGATTTATGTAATCTAATGTCTGTGTTACCTTTGAATCTGAGAACATCTGAGTTGCCTTCAATATAAAATGATAGATGCAGTTCTTGAGGCCTTCACTTTGAAATGAGGGGCTAATATTTCTCAAGTTCAATGGTGAAGAGAGCAAAATTGGATTCACCAATGGAAAACAATTTCAACTGGGAATTTAAAGCAAGAAATTAAAAGGCAAGCTTACCTGTAATCTGATAGATTGAATCATGTGATCTTTCATAGCACTTTATTTCCATTGGATGCTGTGTCATGTGACTTTGTATAAATTGACTTCTTGCTTGTGTGGTGGCAGTTTTTAACTGTTATGTGCAGACTTCAGGTCACCCATCCTCATGGTTTATATATGTATTTGAAGAATGTTTTGGTTGAAAGTTTTATAATAAAGACAATTTTGTTTTGCAATCCTCTGTCATATATGGAAGAGACTGGATTCTTTGAATTCATTGTATTTTGAAAATTATTGAAGTTAATTTCTTGAATTTTAATTTCAGGTCTTCTGAAGAAGAGGGTCATAAAACATAGCCCATTTTGGATCCCTGCCTCAATGGGTTCCAGTACTCTAAATTTTCAAGATAAATACATTGTTGAAGAATTTACTTTAGTATAAGTTTTGACTTTAATTTTGATGCAATTATTATTGAGCAGAATGCTGCTGATCTGCTTAGACTTTGGAAGTCTCTCAACTTCTTATGAACACTAAAAAATATATATATTATTTTTGAATAATTTATGCATTTATAGTGAGGGCATGTAAAATAAAAATTCAGCTTCAAGGCTTTTTGTGGTTTATGATTAAACATTTTTCCTGCATTATTTATGTAGGAAACCCAGGGGAGTAACACAGCTGTAGGAGGGAAGAACATGCTCGTGCCACTGCTGGGGCAGGTAGAAGCTTACTACTACCAGAAAATTTAGACCTGGATATTCAGTTCCAGGCCATATCCAGGCTCTGGCATTAAATATTCACGTCGGAAGTGGTACCTGGAAGTTATCATTCACAAAACTTCTTAGGAACCAAGTAGTGCAGTATAAAAAATGCTTTAAAGTGTATTTCTAGATATTAAGTACAATCTATTCAAAGAGGGGAAAACCATGGGCACTGTTAACTAATGCCAGCGTGTCGTAGTAAGCATGGCCCATGTGCTCAGTCAAGCATTTAACACCATCCTCCTAAGGGGAAAATAACTTAACCCAGTCTAATTATTGCCCATGGAAAAATCCCCAATGTACAGACTTCTGAAACAAACTTAGAAGTAATAAGTGAAACAACACTTGTCTTGTAGCAGGCATTCACCCCTGGATTCTGTATATGGTGCTCAAAACTGTGCACAAATTTACATGCACAATTTAATTGACTAATGAGCCAAATAGTAGCGATAAATGGGTGCTAGCAATCAATTATTGGTACTCATTGGCAATAATGTGGATTTAAATGCACATCTTGCCAAGTGCTAGTCTATAAAGACGTCCGTGTAAATCTTTTAGCACACATGAAAAGCGGGTATGGCTTTGGGAGGGTCAGGGTGGTCAGGAGCATTCACTAAGGATGCGTGCAATATTGTAGAATTCAGGGGATCTACACCTAATTTACGTGCTAGGGTTTAAATCAGGTTTCAGTTGGTGTAAATCCTTGTACCCAACGTTGGGCACAAATACTGGCACTATGTGCCATTCTATAAATGATGCCCAAGTCAGATCAGCAAACAGAAGGAACGGCAAACTCCCACAGTACACAAAGAGAAAACAGGAAAAGGTGGAAGAGTCGTGTTCCAGGAAATCTGGCTAAGAAAGAGAAGTCGAAAGCTTCTAAAAAAACCTTTGTTCTCCAACAATTGATCAAATGAGTATACAGTCTTGACACATCAAAAGCGTGTACAGTCTTGACCCTACATGGGCATAGAAGCCTTCCTCAGGGGGTCACAAATGCATGAAGGGAAACAAATAAATTGGAGGGTGACCAATGTAAACCAATTTTTAAAAAGGGTTCCAGAGGAAACATCAGAATAAGAGGGAAAGGAACTCCCTTCCTTTAATGATATGGAGTTCCTGTTCCCCTTATTCTCATATTTCCATTCTTTACCTACTATGTATGCTGCTATTTAAGTTATAAGGTTTATCCTATTTTATTTGTACATTGTAAACCGCTCTGAAAGTCGGTTTACAATGTACAGGGCAGTATATCAAATTTTTAATAAACTTGGAAACTTGTATAATCCTCTGGTAAATTCAGTTTGGAAATTTCCTCAGGGGATTACTAGACTACTTTAGAACTCTCCGGAGTCACTGGGGAAGGGAGTGCAGTGGGAGTGTAGCCCAATCCAGAGGGAAGTTTAGGAAAGGAAGAGGAACATCCAACTGTTTGGTCACCCAGTCAAAGAAGTCAATTAGATTTGTCTGACAAGATCTACCTCTAGTGAAACCATGCTGCCTCGAGTCCTGCAGTCTATTTGATTTGAGAAACTTCACAATCCTCCACTTAAAAGTGTTTCCATTAGTTTACTCACCATTGAGGTCAGACTGACCGGTCTGTAATTTGCAACCTCCTCCTTGCTTCCATTCTTGTGCAGAGGGACCATATCCGTCCTTCTCATGTTCTCTGGGACCACTCCAGACTCTAGGGAAGTATTGAACAGGTCAGACAGCGGAGCTGCCAGAACTTTTCCAAGTTCCTTGAGTACCCTTGAATGCATCCCATCATGACCCATCGTTTTGTCTACTTTTAGTTTAGCCAACTCCTTATGAATACAGTCTTCTGAGAATTGGTCCTGGTCTACCAAACACATGCAGACTGAAAAATTGCAGGAAGACCTTAGGAAATTGGAAGACAGGGCATCCAAATAGCAGATGAAATTTAATGTGAACAAATGCAAAGTGGTGCACATTGGGAAGAATAATTTGAATCATAGTTACCTGATGCTAGGGTTCACCTTAGGAGTCAGCACTCAAGAAAAAGATCTAGTTGTCATTGTAGATAATATGCTGATATCTTCTCCCCGGTGTGTGGCGGTGGCCAAAAAAGCAAACAGGATGCTATGAATTATTTGGAAAGGGATGCAAAATGAGACCAAGAATATTATAATGCCTCTGTCACTCCATGGTGCAACCTCACCTTGAGTATTGTGTTCAGTTCTGCTCACTATATCTCAAAAAAGATATAGCAGAATTAGAAAAAGTTCAAAGAAGAGCGACCAAGTGATAAAGGGGATAGAACTCCTCCCATATGTGAAAATGATAAAGAGGTTAGGGCTCTTCATCTTGGAAAAGAGATGGCTGAGGGGGGATATGATTAAGGTCTATACAATTCTGAGTGGTGTAGAACAGGTAAAACTAAATCAACTTTTCACTGGTACAAAGGCTAGGGGACATTCAATGAAATTACATGGAAATACTTTTAAAACAAATAGGAGGAAATATTTTTTTTTCACTTGAAGAATAGTTAAGCTCTGGAACCTGATGCCGGAAGATGTGGTAGCAGTGGTTAGCGCATCTAGGTTTAAAAAAGGTTTATACAAGTTCCTGGAGGAAAAGTCTATAGTCTGTATTGAGATGGACATGAGGGAAGCCACTGCTTGCCCCAGGATTGGTAGCATGGCATGTTGTTACTATTTGGGTTTTCGCCAGGTACTTGTGACCTGGATTGACCACTATTTGAAGCTGGGCTGGATGAACTATTGGTCTGACCCAGATGGCTATTCTTATGTTTTTATATTCTTATAGACCAGTGGGCCTGATTGACTTTGGTGCTGGGCCAAATGGAAGAGTGGAGGCGTAGCCTAGTGGTTAATGCAGTGATCTTAGTATCTGCGGAACTGGGTTTAATTCCCACTGCAGCTCCTTGTGACTCTGGGCAAATCATTCAACCCTCCATTGCCCCAGGTACAATACTTAAGGATCCTTTTATCAGAGTGGTAAAAGTGGCCTTAGTGAACCCTTACATTGGTCATTCCTGTGTACTAAGGCCATTTTTACCGCTGGGGTAAGTTGACTGATTTTCCTATTTTTCCTCTTAATGGCCATGTGCTAATTTTCCCATTAGCTCATGTCCATAGTTCATGAACCACTGCTGCCACCTATTTTGTAGGTGGTAGGGACTTACTAAACCTGTACTAATCAGTTAGTGCATAGCAATGCACATGCGCTAACCGATTAGCACAGAACATGCCAACTGTCTCCAGCACTAAAAAAATAATTTTATTTTTTATCACATGGGTAGCATGCTCACATCACCAAATTACTGCAGGATGCCTCAACATGCCCCATGGTAAGGGGAACGCCATTTTATGCTATGGCATGCACATATTTATAATTACCATAGCTTTGTAAAAGGGCCCCGTAAATTGTAATCCCACTAGGGACCGAAAAAGCACCTGCATATAATAATTAAAAAAAATGGAAACCACTTTGATTGTATCACAGAAAGGCGGTGCATCAAACCCCATTACCCTTACCCCTCAGAGACTATTATAAAGAAGAAAATTACTGAATATATATATATATATATATATATATATATATATATATATATATATATATAAGTATGGATTAATGGGACAAAGTCTTGCCTCATCAATCTGCCACATTTCTGTGAAAAGGTGAGTCAGTTGATACTGTGTATGTTTATGTGTTACAGAGGTTATTTAACAATTTACCTTATGAATGACTCCTGGGGAAATTAGAAAGTCATGGGTTAGGAGGCAATGCCCTTTTGTATATTAAGAATTGGTTAAAAGATAGGGAAAAAAGAAAGTAGGGTGAAAACATCAATATTATCAGTAGAGAATAGTAAATAGTGGGGTTTCTCAGAGATCTGTGCTGGGACCGCTGCTTTTCAACATATTTATCAATAGAAATCAAACAAAATAAAACATGGAAAAGAAAATAAGATGATACCTTTTTTATTGGACATAACTTAATACATTTCTTGATTAGCTTTCGAAGGTCGCCCTTCTTCCTCAGATCGGAAATAAGCAAATGTGCTAGCTGAAAGTGTATATAAGTGAAAACATTCAAGCATTACTATGACAGTCTGACAGGGTGGGAGGAGGGGGGTGGGTAGGAAGTATGCATGGGGACATCAAAGCATATCATTGATATTCTAACAGGGTGGGTGTGGATAGGTGAGGGGAGGGTGATCAACAGAGACATACAGCTTTATGGTTTATAATGGGCCAGGAACCCCAGATCCCTGTTAAGTCCTTTCTGTTGGGTGTCAAAATATTCAATCATTCTGACTTCAAAGGTCTTACGTTCTTGTATGGTTTTAAAGTTACCTTTGAGGATTCTCACTGTGAAATCACTGGTACAGTGTCCTGGTCCTGTAAAATATTGACCAACAGGCGTGGGAACCCTGCTGGCACCAGTATTGTTCATATGATGTCTATGTAAATTGAATCTTGTCTTAAGCATCTGGCCTGTTTCTCCAATATAGCATCCTTCGCTACATTTTTTACATTGAATGATATATACCACATTGGAAGATGAGCAAGTGAAAGATCCCTTTATGTTGAATATCTTTCCTTTGTGGATGACTTTGGGGTCCTGTGAAATATTTTGGCATAGTTTGCAACTGGATAAATTACAGGGAAGTGTGCCCTTCTGTTCCTTTTCAGTCTGTGAAGGAAGTTTACTTCTGATTAGCTTGTGTTTTAAATTGGGTGGCTGTCGGAAGGCCAGTACTGGTGGTGATGGGAATATCTCTTTCAGTAATTCATCCTCCTGGAGTATAGGTTGTAGATCTCTTATGATTTTCCTCAGTTTTTCCAGCTCTGGATTGTATGTCACTACAAGCGGGGTTCTGTCTGTGGAGGAGTGGCCTAGTGGTTAGGGTGGTGGACAAAAAGAAAAAATCCACAGAAAGAAGTCACGTCGTTAGTTTTAAGTTAAGCGGCTGCAGTGCTGCTGTTTATTTATTTTTGTGTGTGCATTTAAGGAGGATGGGAGAATTGGGCTCGGGTCAAGGAAGCAGCGGTGCAGCGTGGTGATGTACCGTCTGCAATGGGGATCCCTTCTACCAGGGTTGAGAGGAAGGTGGGCAACTTCGATGTCTCCCTGCAGGAGATGACGGACAGTGTGAACGCTCCCTTTGGCGCTGTTTGCAACCTATACACACCGCAGACCGGCCACTGGATTACATCGCTAGGCTACGACCCGCATAGTGGCGAGGTGTATGTGGCCAGGGGGTGGTGAAGGCTTCAAGAAACTCAAGTAAGCCTAGCACCCCCATACTCCCCGCAGTGCACACGGCACGATGGCACTGTAACCGGGGGTTAAAATAAAAAAAAAGAAAAGTTTTTTTAGTAGTTTTACCTGGGAAGGTCCGCGTAGGGGGGCTCCTGGCGTCGATGACTGGGAGCTGAAGAGAAGGGGGGCCGCTGTTGGAGGAGCAGCGCCGTTTTTGAGCTCCCAGGGACGATTGGGCATGTCCCCTGGAGTGGAGAGAGACACTGGGAGCGGGGAGTCCGCTGTTTGGGGCCGGGTTTGGGTCTGGCAGGTTGTTTTGGGCTGTCTTCGGGGCAGGTTTGGGGCCGTTCGCGCGTAGGGGAGACGGCGCTGGAGTTTTCTGACTCCCGGGGAGGATGAGGCACATCCCCGGGAGAGATGTGAGGAGAGACGCTGAAAGAAACAGCGCCACTGTTTGTGGGCGCTGTCGCTGCTTTCGGGGCAGGGAAAGAAGCGCTGGGGCCGGTGAGAGGAAGGTGAACGGTTGGTGAGAAGGGGAGGCGACGTCGGGTTGTTTCCGGCGACGATTTGGGGCCGTAGGAGAGAGTGCAGCCCTCTGCGCTGTGAGGAGAAGAAGGAGGAGTCATCGCGAGTGTGCATGAGGCAGCGCGCCTCATGCACGAATCGGCGGCGCGCGTTTTCGAGAGTAGGCCGAAGCAGTAGGCCGAAGCCGGGGCCTAAATTTTGGGCCGGCTTCGGAGCTTTTTTTGTTTTGGCTCCGTTTTCGCGTCGGGACGTCGTGGACCGGAACGGAGGGAAGCCATCGAGTGAGGAGAAAATCCCGGATCAGGTAAGGGGTCACTTGACCAAAAATGTTAATCGGGTGATTTTAAATTTGCATAAATAGCGTTTTTTATTTTTAAAAATTCGGGGTTTCAAGTTATTTAAATTTAGTTTTCAGATTTGGGTTCTGGGAATTTTTTAGGATTTTTGTGGTGATTTAGTTTTTCAGTTTTTAATTTTTAAATAGGGGTTTTGGGCGAGCGTGGGTTTAACAGGGTTAGGAAAGGGTTAAATTGATAAATTCGATAGGGCAGGTTAAGGAAGTATTTATTGAATTTTTGGAATGGTTTTTATTGAGTTTGGGATTTTTGGAAGGGGTTTAGGTGGAATAATGGCGGGCGGACGTTAAATTGTGGTATATTTAAATTCTAAAAATACCGTTTAGTAGGGAATGGGAAGTTTAGTGGGCATAGTAAATTTGGGGTGATTTATCATAAATTTATTGTGGTTTTTAAATAATTTAGAAAATTCCCATAGATTTCTATGGGGATTTTTTATTTAAAATGGAGATTTAGTTGTGCTGCTCAGCATTCCGTTTGTCAGCAGGCAGCTGCGGAATGTTGAGCAGGACTTAGGATTGGCTGCTAGGGTTTGGAACCCCAAGCTGAAGGGTCCGTTTCCTAGGAAACGGCTTGGTGGACAGTTGGTCAGAGTGGTTTTGACCTTCAGAGAGTGAAGAAGCGCTGTGGTGTTGTGAGTGTGGAAAAGTGATTTTGAGTGAAAAGAGGAGAACAAATAATTTTAGGGTAACAGAATTATTAAGGGTAGTTAGGAAGTATGTATGTGTGATTAAAATTTAGAGTGTTAAGTGTTCTATTAAGGTTATTTTGAGTTTGAATGTCCTGGGTGAGTAAAAGGTGATTGAGAGTGAAAGTTAGGTTAGATAAGGTGGGGGGGAGAGGTTAAGTGGTTGAGTTAAGTATTTGTTAGGTTGGGTTTTGGGGTTTTAGGTGAGGGTAAAGGAAAGAATCTTGAAAGGCTGTATGAGTGCAGGGAAGGTGAAGGAGCGGAATGTTGGGAAGTAAGGCTGGCATGGAATGTTGAGCTGCACTGCTCTGCTGCAAGTGATCAGACACTCTGTGTAGCCTAGGGCATATATAAAAGAAAGCCTAGAATTGACATAGAAGGGTGTTTAAATTAATTTTTGTTTAATTTTAGCTAGTGTGCCCAGTTTAATATTATAAATTCCCAGAAATAGAATATTCTAAAAGATTTAAAATAAGAAGGTAGGGTTTTGCTCCCATTTTATTTATTAAGAGAGAGGTGTAGCACACAGACGTCACAGAGGAAAGAGTGGCTATCCGAAGTTGGGCCCCACCGCAAGAAAGATCCTGTGTACAAGTTTGGCGACAGCTAAGTACAATTGAATAACAAAGAGAGTTAAAGAATACAGATAACAGAAATAGACAAAAGTTATTACTTACCTTAAGTCTCCCGGGAATGAAGATCCTTGACACCTGTAAAGAAAAGAATAACAAAGAATCAAATTCTAAAAAGGGGTGGGTCACTGATTATAGGGGTTTTTCTTAAACATATACATTTTCTGTCTAAAAAGGGGTAGGGTGAATGTTATAGGACTTATCTGATTTGTTCTTGTCTGCAATGGTAAAGTTGAGAAACCTGTAAAGAAAGGAAAAGTTAAAAGGTTAATGTTGTGTAAATGTATTGATTCAACTAAGGAAACTAATAATAGAAATTATAGTTCAATTATTACAAAACTGTTTACCATTTTCATGCACTGAAACTGTTGATGTTATTGAATAAATATCAAATTATTACATCTTACAAACTAGTCTGGTTTTCCTCAGAATCAGGAGTAATCCAATTTTTAGTTTTTTTCCCCCTTTAATTCTAGGAAGTAAAGGGCGGGGTTAGTGACCTGTGCAGCTTTCTGACGCTCAGTGTGGTGAAAGCTGGGAGTTGGCCACGACTAATACCATCAGACTTCCAGCCTAACACTGTTAACTGAGTGTGAGCAAGGCTGATTACAGCACTGCACGCAGTGCCGCATGGCCCGGGAAAAGCTATCGGCTGTGTCGTGGGCGCGGCTCCTCCACAGTCCACCCTGTGCCTGCCAGCTGGGTCTAGATGATTTTATTTATTATTAGTCTCTTCTCGAATCGATCATAGCAGCACTCCCCCGCGCCCCCACACAACAGGAACATGAGCCAGGGTGCTTTTCTGCACCACATGCAAGCAGCTGCCCAGCAGGTAAAATACATATATTTTTTTAAATTTTAGTGTATGCAATGTGTTCATACTCAAGAGTGTAATCAGAATGCTGGCTAGTGGTGGGCTTCTGGGTGGGGTAAGCACTTCACTGCCTAGGGCAAAAAAGGTATATTTAATGATTACATATACTTTTTTTGCCATAGGCAGTGAAGATCCCACCCCACCCAGAAGCCCACTACCAGCCAGCATTTTGATTACTTTTGTAATCAAAATGATGGCTCTGATATTGTTTTTTTCCCCCTCCATTAAGTATGTATGTGGTTTACGTTAATACAGGGCAGCTGTTGGGCAGACTACTTAGAAATCCATCATCAAGTGCATTCTAAGGCATTATTTTGTAATATCCCAAGAAACACTACTCATATATAGTGCCCACCCATATTAGCTCTGGGCCCACCCAAAATGTCAGGTCTGGCTACGCCACTGTTCTGCCTAATATAAATAAAATGCAGATATAACTGGAAAAAAAGGAAAATGAGAGAAAAAGAAAAACATTGTGCTGGGCAAAACTGATCAATACATTTACTCCCATGCCTAGAGATCAGTGCCTAAATTTAGGCGTATTCTATAACAACACATGTAACTTAATTGGCATAACAAGCTAATCCATGTTGTTAACAAGCAATAATGAGCACTAATTGGCAATAATTAGAATTTACGCACACAACTCGCTAAGCATATTCTGTAAGAACTGTGCGTAAATTCTAATGTGCGCAGTTCAAAAGGGGCATGGCTATGGGCAGGGAAACGGGCATTTCATGGGCGTTCCAAAATTTCCATGCGCAGTTATAGAATATGGCCCAGTGCATATCTACGTGCAGGGATTTAGGCCATGTTTTCATTGGCCTAAATGGACGTGTGTTGTATTAGGCGCTAGGAGTTCCACCCAGGTGTATTCTATTTACCATGCCTAAACCTAGTTGCCACTTATAGAACACGCTTTGGCTGTGGATTTTTTTAGGCACTATATAGAATCTGGCCCTTAGTGGGCAAAAAGATATGGTGCATTCCCAAGGATGACAGTTAATATACTGTGATGGTGAAGAAAGCAGTTAGGTACCAAGACAGACAATAGATAATAAGGAAGAGAAAATATGATTCTTCTAAATGGTCTGATAAACCATAATATAGAGGGTAAGATACAAAAAAAATAGCAAGACGCTGTCATCGGATTCCTACAGTGCCTGTAGGGAACTTCGGAAGGAGCACAGGAATTAAGCATTTTTCATATTTTGGTTGAGAGAAGACCATTTAATTTATGTTTAATCTTCTATAAACTGCTCACATTAGTTGTTTATAATACAGTGAGACATTCACATATTACACTACATTAAAAGAAAAAATCCATTGTAATTATATACCAGGAAAAAATGTTCAAAGTGCAATAAAGTGGATTAGTACTTAAGAATTAAAATATCAGTTGTTGTACAGTACTATGAACTACTAGAAACCCATTTACATGAAGTTTTGAGTAGAGTAATATACAGTACATGGGTACATCAAAATATAGGTCAACTCACAAAAAGTACGTGATACTTTTTCATGGGACTAAGAAAACATTTGTGGCTCCCTTTATATTATACTATTTTATACCACGTCTTCTGTCCTGCCACTACCAGACCTAAATGTTCGGGAATCACAGCTAAAGACAATCATCAATCTAAGAAAAACCTTGCCAAATTGTTATATCCTAGAAATATATCGCAAAAACAGTATAATCAACAAATTAATTGAAATCAGTATTCAGGAGGCCAGATTTGTAAAACAAAAATGCTTTCAATTTTTTCCTAAAACACAAATAGCATCTCCAAGATCTTAAGGAAAAAGGAAATGAATTCCAGACATCTGCCATCTGGTATTGTATATATAAATACAAATGTTAAACTGATTTTAATTTAGTCACCATCAGAAAACGCAGGTCAATGATTTTGTAGACATTACATTCAGCTTGTTTATTGACATTTATTTCTATGCATATTGATTTTTTTTAAGTTTGTCAATAATTACATGATTTTATATACAGTGGGGGAAATAAGTATTTGATCCCTTGCTGATTTTGTAAGTTTGCCCACTGACAAAGACATGAGCAGCCCATAATTGAAGGGTAGGTTATTGGTAACAGTGAGAGATAGCACATCACAAATTAAATCCGGAAAATCACATTGTGGAAAGTATATGAATTTATTTGCATTCTGCAGAGGGAAATAAGTATTTGATCCCCCACCAACCAGTAAGAGATCTGGCCCCTACAGACCAGGTAGATGCTCCAAATCAACTCGTTACCTGCATGACAGACAGCTGTCGGCAATGGTCACCTGTATGAAAGACACCTGTCCACAGACTCAGTGAATCAGTCAGACTCTAACCTCTACAAAATGGCCAAGAGCAAGGAGCTGTCTAAGGATGTCAGGGACAAGATCATACACCTGCACAAGGCTGGAATGGGCTACAAAACCATCAGTAAGACGCTGGGCGAGAAGGAGACAACTGTTGGTGCCATAGTAAGAAAATGGAAGAAGTACAAAATGACTGTCAATCGACAAAGATCTGGGGCTCCACGCAAAATCTCACCTCGTGGGGTATCCTTGATCATGAGGAAGATTAGAAATCAGCCTACAACTACAAGGGGGGAACTTGTCAATGATCTCAAGGCAGCTGGGACCACTGTCACCACGAAAACCATTGGTAACACATTACGACATAACGGATTGCAATCCTGCAGTGCCCGCAAGGTCCCCCTGCTCCGGAAGGCACATGTGACGGCCCGTCTGAAGTTTGCCAGTGAACACCTGGATGATGCCGAGAGTGATTGGGAGAAGGTGCTGTGGTCAGATGAGACAAAAATTGAGCTCTTTGGCATGAACTCAACTCGCCGTGTTTGGAGGAAGAGAAATGCTGCCTATGACCCAAAGAACACCGTCCCCACTGTCAAGCATGGAGGTGGAAATGTTATGTTTTGGGGGTGTTTCTCTGCTAAGGGCACAGGACTACTTCACCGCATCAATGGGAGAATGGATGGGGCCATGTACCGTACAATTCTGAGTGACAACCTCCTTCCCTCCGCCAGGGCCTTAAAAATGGGTCGTGGCTGGGTCTTCCAGCACGACAATGACCCAAAACATACAGCCAAGGCAACAAAGGAGTGGCTCAGGAAGAAGCACATTAGGGTCATGGAGTGGCTTAGCCAGTCACCAGACCTTAATCCCATTGAAAACTTATGGAGGGAGCTGAAGCTGCGAGTTGCCAAGCGACAGCCCAGAACTCTTAATGATTTAGAGATGATCTGCAAAGAGGAGTGGACCAAAATTCCTCCTGACATGTGTGCAAACCTCATCATCAACTACAGAAGACGTCTGACCGCTGTGCTTGCCAACAAGGGTTTTGCCACCAAGTATTAGGTCTTGTTTGTCAGAGGGATTAAATACTTATTTCCCTCTGCAGAATGCAAATAAATTCATATACTTTCCACAATGTGATTTTCCGGATTTAATTTGTGATGTGCTATCTCTCACTGTTACCAATAACCTACCCTTCAATTATGGGCTGCTCATGTCTTTGTCAGTGGGCAAACTTACAAAATCAGCAAGGGATCAAATACTTATTTCCCCCACTGTATAATGGTAAAACTTCCAAGGAAAGTAGACACCTACTTTCATAAAATACTAGCATAGCAGGACAGATATGGATGTTTGTATTTAATACCAAAGATATGGGCTATGAGACCCGGGTAGGATTATAGGGTAACCCTGTGAATTGTCAAACCAACAAAAAGAAGGTCCAGGTCTCCCACAAAAAGCACATAAAACAACAACCCCTTCTTCAGGGGTCTTCAAATTGACGTATACAGATGTGCCTCCAGTATTCTCATGGAGTGCAAGGCATAAACGCTGGTGCTGTCTAAAATCGAACATCAGCGTGCATGCCTTGCACTCCATGAGAATTCTGGAGGCACATCTGTATACCTCAATTTGAAGACCCCTGAAGAAGGCTGGTTGGCCGAAACACGGACTGTGTAGGGTCTTAATAAACTTCTTTGGTGCTCTTACTCTTTGTGGTTTCTATCTGGTCTATCTTGGTTTTTCTCCCGCTTTCTTTGTTGTTTTATGTAACCCTGTGAATAACTCAGCCAGACAAGAGATATAAATGTGAAAATAAATGTTTTATTCACCTGAGTCCTGGGAGGTCAATGACTGGCATAAATGTTAATGCCTAAATGTGACATTTATGTGCATAATTTATAGTATTCTTAAGTTAAGCCATGGAAGAGTGGCCTAGTGGTTCGGGTGGTAGACGCTGGTCCTGGAGAACTGAGTTCAAGTCCCACTTCAGGCATAGGCAGCTCCTTGTGACTCTAGGCAAGTCACCTAACCCTCCATTGCCCCAGGTACAAATAAGTACCTGTATATGTAAGCTGCATTGAGCTTGCCATGAGTGGGAAAGTGAGGGGTACAAATGTAACAAAAATAAATATTGGTTCTGCCTATACTCAGCCCATGCTCTCCCCTGGAAATACCCACAACTTTTGCTAGTTAAGCCATTTTAGGGGCCCTTTTACTAAAACGTTGGCGTGCGGAAACAGGCTTGCCATGCGCCAATCTGGAACTACTGCCGGGCTTAGTTCCCACCCCTAGTGTGTGCCATTTCTGGCGCTACAAAAATATTTCTATTTTTGTAGCACCAGTGCTTACCTGGTAATAATCAGTGCTGCCCATTTACTGCCGGGTTAGTGTGGGAACGTTTACCGCCACTTCAATGGGTGATGGTAAGTGCTCCCCCCCACACCGAAATGGCTGCATCGCAAGTGGTTCACATGCATGGCTATTTCTTTTCCAGCAAAGAAGACAGTCCTTTACTCACTGTGGTAAAAGGAGGCCTCAGAGTGCATCAAAAGAATATGCTGATGCTAGTGCAGGCCCCCTTTTACCACAGCTTGGTAAAAGGACCCCACCCGCCAGGGCCCTTTTTACTGCAGCAGGTAAAAAGTCCCCAGACAAACATGGCCATGCGGTAAGAGAACTCTTACCGCATGGCCATGTGGCAGGAAGCCCTTAACACCATCCACTGAGGTGGCAATAAGGGCTCCCATGGTAACCTAGCAGTAACCAGGCAGCACGCAGCGATGCCCGATTACCTCTAGGTTAGCGCCACACAAGCCTTTTCTGGGTTTTTCTTTTCCCCCCAGAAATGGCGCATGCTCAGGGCAGAACTACCGCTGGTGACCGTGTTGGGCCAGCGGTAGTCCCGATTTAGTGTTCGGTAAACCCGCATTGGGCTTACCAATGCTTTGTAAGAGACCCCCTAGAAGACCTTATCAGAAGTTTCCACAATAAACTTTGGTGTACAAACATTAGAAGAGATAGAATTGTAATCTGTTCCTAAAAACCTTCGTTTTTCTAATTTTGTATAACTTAGATCAGGATGCTTTAAAATTAAGATGTTGATTTCACAGTATCAAGAGGGGATGGGTTCCAGGATTTTTTTAGTAGTCAGTAAATCATCCACTCTTAGAGATAATTCTGACATTTTTGCCTTGACATACATATTATGGAACTACACAAAAATAAGGATTTCAAAAACAAGAGAACCAATTTTCTTCCCAGTGTTATTTTATCAATAATCCTGCCAGACCTGTAAGAAAAGTTTTAAAACACAATGCTTTCCAGCAATAATGATCCAATTCAAGGGATGTATATTGATCTTGAAAGATTTACAGCGTGGAAATTGTGATCCATCCTTGAAACTCTCGTCTTGTTTAAATAAATCAAAGATCTCGACACAGGATTGGCTAGAGATACCTTAGAGGGTATGAGAGACAGGGAATTGTGAAGGACTGACAGATTCCCACTATGGCAGATTGGCAGTTGGAAGGAAACTGGCTGGTCCCCCTTGATATTTTAGAAGTTAGAAGAGGAATTTGGGGGAGGCTGCTGAATTTCTAGAGTCAGGAAGAATCTATGTGTGTTGTTATAGAATACACCCATTCTGCGTCTAATTTAGGCATTGTGATTTACACCAGGTTTTACTTGACGTAATTGACCGAGACTAAATTTAGTCATGTGGACCAGCTCTTGGCATATTCTATAAGGAACCCCTAAATTAAACCGTACTTTATAGAATATGCTTCAATTTCTGAGTGGAAATCCTAGCAAGATATATAGAATCTAGCCCTTAGCGCCTAAGCCAAAACTAGTTATTTTGTGGCATTCTAGGGGCAGAGTCAGCTGAATATCACACTTAACTCTGTAAATTTCATCTGGCTCTGTATGCCTGGATATTCAATGCTGGAGTCCAGATGTGGCCCAGCACTGAAAATCCAGGTATAAATCCAGCAAAAAAAAAAAAAAACGCTGACCACCATCGGCTGAATATTTACCCCTAGATGTGTCTTTAAAATGTTCTGTTTGCACAGAGAGGGAGGGGGTTTGGAGGAAGCCAATCCCTAGAGAACTGCAGAGAAGATAGGGGGCAGAGGAAGCTAGAAAGGGAAGAAAATTGCCTTTAGAAATTGTTCTCTCAGGCATGGGAAAAACCAGCACCCACCCGGGGCGGGTCACCGCTGCACCCCCCGATGCATCACCCCCTGGCATGTCATTCCCAAGATGCACCACCCACCCCCTGAAGCGCATCACCTCACCACATTTCCTCCTAGCAAAGGGGTACGTGGAGCAGGCTTGTGGCTGTCAGCTTTGCTAGTCTCCTGCCCCGGAAGAGGAAGTAACTTCAGAGGGGGCAGGGTGCAGGGGACCAACAGAGCCAACAGCTGTGCACCTGCTCTTCACACCCCCTTGCTGCCTGCACCAGGGTGTACCGCCCCCACCGCCCTGCCCTTGGTGCGCTACTGCTTAGATGTATTCCTTGGAGAGTGGACTTTAGCCCTGGTAAGAACATGGAAATCATTGAAAAATCCTGTGCTAGGGAACTGCCTGAGCAGGGAAAGAGATTGTGATTCTGAAACAAGGTCCTGTAAGCAGTGTTGTAGCTACAGGTGGGCCTGACAGGGCACAAACTTACTCATTCTTGGCTCAGTCCCACCCAGTGGCAATGTTTTACTCCTCTCTTTCCCTCTCTTCCAACAGCGGCTTAGCATCTGCCTGTCTCTCTGAACCCCCCCCCCCCCCCCCCCCCAGTGTACCTCTGAGGCATTGCAAGCTGCTGCAGCAATTCATATTCATTGCTTGTGCCATCCCCACAGGCTTCCATTTGCCACGTCCCACCAGTGAAGAAACAGGAAGTGATTGAAGGTGGGATACAGCAGAAGGAAGTGCACAGAGCGGGTGCAGGCAACTAAATTGAAGGAGCAGGAGCAGAAAAGGCAGGTTGTTACACAGACAGCAACAGGAAGAGAAGCAGAGGCACAGGAGTGGTGGAGAAGAATACCCAAATGTGATGGCAAACCCGAGCTCAAGACATGATGGGAGAAGTGGTTTCCAATACTTTAAGAACATTCTTGGGGGTTTCCTTTTGTGTTCTGAGGTGCTAATAGAACCCACTGGGGAAAAAAAATACCAGGCACCAGAAATTGGAATGGTAGCTAGCCAAAACCACAGCAAGACACTGAATGGAAGAGAGGAGCTGTGCATAAAGACCTTCTCCCAGGCACATGGAAATGAAGGGAAACCAAGTCAATGGAGATGTCTTTAGGAACACCAACACCAACTTCTTCATTATGTCTGGTGCTAGTCATGAAAGATATGGACTCATGATATCCCCTACCATTGAGAATATCTATTCATGGAGTATGATGATTGGTAGGAAGAAAAAGATGTTGGGCAACCTTGGTCAAGTCTGCACTGATTACAGACTTTTCTGCCCAATATGGTCTCAACTGCCTACTACATAAGGTGGAAAAACTAGGATCCTGCTTATATTTCCAGTAGTGCTTGATAGCATACCTACTCTTTTCCCTTCTGCATCCCTACTATCCCCAACAGCAAATACAGGGGTCCTTTTACTAAGGCTCACTGAAAAATGGCCTGCGCTGATGTAGGTGTGTGTATTGGATGCGAGCAGGTCCATTGTTCAGAACGCCTGCAAAAGAGGCCTTTTTTCTGGTCGAAAATGGACATGCGGCAAAATAAAAATTGGTGCATGTCCATTTTGGGCTTGAGACCTTATCGCCACCCATTGACTTAGCAGTAAGGTCTCACGCGTTAACTGGGTGGAAATCGTCAGCACGTGTACAATGCCGATTAACACCCAGTTAGCGCCACGCGATAGAAAATAAAAAATATTTTCTGCCACTCATATCAGATGTGTGCAGAAATGAGAATTACCGCCCGGGGAACGTGGTAGTTCTAATTTGACGTACATTGTACATACATAGACACCTATGTGCCTTAGTAAAAGGGCCCCACAATGACTTTTCCTCACTATAATTACCCTTCCATGACCCCCCCCCCCCCCTAAAAAAAAGTTACAAATGAGGAGGCAGCAGGAGAACACATCTTTACTGTCTACTTGCCATGCATCTAGCACTACTTTGGTACCACTTTGAACCACATGCATAATTTTACTTCACAATATTTGTAGAAAAATAAAGTTTTTAACCCATGCTAAAAAAAAGTGCAGTTGTTAATGCTCATCTTTTAACACATCCTTTATACTGCATCCCTTTCTATCCCCATTTACCTTCAGCCTATTATCGATTGTATTTAAGATCTTGTAATGACTACATCATAATAACACTCTGTAAGCCACATTGAGCCTGCAAAAAGGTGGGATAATGTGGGGTGCAAATGCAATAAATATATACATAAATAAATAAATAAATATCTTTATCTTTAGAAAAAATCAATTTGTTGCATATTATTAAATAGATTAACCATGTAATATATCTGTTATTTTTTTCTACAGCTGCCTTGGTAATTGCTTCCTTAAAGATAATGACCCCCCCCCCCCCCCACACACACACACACACACTATATCGTTCTACATTATATATAAGAAAGCATGGTTCTTTAACAGATATTTCTATTTTTTTTTTTTCAACTATCTAGAATGAGCGCTTTCTCTGTATTGACATTTGTACATTGACCCATAATGACTGTCAAAAGCAGAAGAAACTTGCAATCTTTACAGCTGGTACCACTTCTATTACTGCAGGTGAAATGGGTGAAGTTCTTTGTCCCCTAAAGACCTTCTTTAAACAGTAGCATCAGATAGGCAATTCCTTTAACAATCAACCAGATCAGATATACCAATGGCCTTCAGGGCATTTGGAAAGGACATCTTTCATTAATGCTGAAGGATAGCTGGTTTTCCAAATACAGTTCAAAAAATAGCAGGTCATACTGTGTGTGACATGTTTTCAGCTTGTAAAACTTCAAGATAGGGTGGAAAGAGGAGAGCGGCTCTCAAGTACTAAATTAACTTATGTTTGTAGAAAATCAAGGCAGACAACAGCCTACATCAGTTTATTAATTAGCATACTGAATTAAGCTGCAGGTTAAAGTTGGGCTCAGATTGAATACCAAGTTATAATTCACTCAACAGAAAAGCACAGACTTCAGAAACTCAAAAGTACAGCTCGAGTGCTATAAAATAAAAGAGAGAGAAAGAAAGAGAAGTCACTGGGGTGAATTCAGCTGTTTTGCTAGCACCAAGGTCATCGATTGTCATTTGTAATACACTACTGAAAAGCTTTTTTACCACCAAACTTGTAAAGGCTTTGTGACAATAATGCCTTCAGAATAATTGCGAGATCAAGGATCCTGACTTTCAATTCTTTAACCTTGCTTGCTAGCTGTCCTCCTACACTACCACCACTAAAAGTTACTTCCAAAAAAGGGAAATTTCAGAAGTTCAGCCATCTGTGTCATACTGTGACACTACCTAAAACAGGATTTTCAATAACTTGTTTTCTGCCTTACCTCAAACTTTGTATCAGGTTCATCATTTTATCGACACATTTTATAACTAATAAACCATGCTCATATTCTGTTCAATGAACTGTTCAATGTTTTAACTTTCTAGATATTTATCATGCACCAAAGAAAATATGGTACAGTCTTCAAGAAGACTACATATGCTCTCAATTTTGCAGTGGCAATCGGCTGCCACCCGGGGCAGATCGCCGCTGTGCACCCCCACCCCCCCACCCCCGGTGCAGCATGATACCCCCTCTGGTGTATCACCGAAGCCCCCTCCAGGTGCAGCACGACTCCCCCCCCCCCCCCCCCCCCCAGATTGATTTGAAGTGGATTTGTTTCTAAAGAATTAGAGTTGGTTGAGGACAGGTTATTCAGCTAATGTAGAAACAAACAAAAGATTTATGACAAAACAGAAATTAAGCACTAAGGGCTAGGTTTACTAAGTGGCGCTATGGGTGCATTAGCATTTTTAACGTGCAGTACGCACGTTAAACGCTAACACACCTATAGAAATGTATAGGTGCGTTAGCATTTAGTGCGCCATAAATTTATTTTCTTTGCATTTGTTTCCAGGCGTTGAGTGTGTGATCGTCTTTTATTTTTGTCCATGCTCGCTCGAGCTTCCTGGTTTGTGATATTAGCTTTTTTAGTTCGTCGTTGAACCATGGTATTGAGTTATGTCTTCGTGATGTGCTTGTTCGTAGGGGTGCTATTTCATCTAGTATGCTTCTGCATCTTTTGTCCCATTCAGAGAGGTAGTTTGTGGAGTCCGTCTGTGCTATCCATTTGTTATTGTATATCAATTGCCAGAATGTTTTCGGGTCTATTTGGCCTCTTGTGTTGTAGGTGGTTTGTTCTTGTATACGATATGAGCCCTTTTTCTGCCAATTTAGGGATAGGTTTAATTTGTAGTGATCGGTCCAAGTTGTTTCTGACCATTTGATGTCTGTTATTATTAGGTTCTGGTCTGTGGACAATTTGTGTGCGATGAGGTCAAGTGTGTGCCCATTGACGTGGGTTGCTTGCATGTGTGGCCATTTGAGATCCCTTAGGTGGAGAAATTCCTTGCATTCACGTGCGTTGGTAGAGTTTGGATCTTCTAGGTGAAGGTTGATGTCTCCTAGTACTAGTATATTGGACTTGGCAATGCACGTAATTGAGATGAAGTCCGTGAAGTTTGATTGGTTTTCGTTCCTATTACCTGGTGGTCCATAGAACAAGACACAGTTCAGATGATCAAGTAGAGATTTATTGTGTATTCTTATTGACGCAATTTCAAGTTGGTTTGTTATTGACTCGGCAATGGTTTCGGTGGTAAATTGGGATCGATAGATTAAAGCTATACCTCCGCCTTTCTGGTCCTGTGAGTAATTTTATATCCTGGGGGGCAAAAGTCGAGGATTATGGGGTCCTTTTGATCATGGATCCAGGTTTCAGTGATGAAAATAAGATCAAGGTTTTCTGACATAATCCAGTCTGTTATTGTTGTTGTTTTGTTTACAACAGATCTGGTGTTAATGTAGCCTACTTGAATTCTTTGGTGTGGGGTTTCTAGGTTTGTTGTTGTATGGATTGTTCTTAGTTGTTGATTCTTTGTGAGCGTGTGGTTGTTTTGACCTTTCATTCTATTCTGTTGATGTTGTCCACAAGTTGGTATTCTTCCTTTGTTTTGGATGTTGTCAGTTTGGTAGGTTGTGGGGTATCTGGACAGTCTTTGATAGTTGTGTAGTATCAGTATGATGTTGTTTTCAGCGAGTGGGGTAGTTAATGTTAGATGAATCAGTGATAAGGAGTAGATTACTAGGAGCGATTTGATGGTATTCATTTTGGGTCGGGACAGTTTGGGCTGGCGTAGACCGTGTACAATAGGGAGGGGTGAAATTCTTACTTAAGTTGTCTCCTATCAGTTTCTTGCATCCACTATGATGAGATGGAATAATTGTAGTGAATAGTGGCACTACAATCACACCTGGGTCACTTTCTTATCTTGGGTTTATTTTAATGAGTAGGTACAGATATTTTACTCACAGTCAGATGTTCGGAAGTGGTGCTCCAGGGCGAAGAGACTCCATGATTTTGAATGCTGTATCTGTGGGTTGTGGTAGGGGGTCAAGGGAGACAGTTATATTGCAGGGCGAGGGCCATTTTCAATCAGATTGAAGTAGATCAGGGTTAGGTGGCTGGAGAGTATTATATCTTCTTTGGAGGCTGCAGGACACAGGGATTCCGTTTCGGGTGAGTAGCAACATCCAGTGCACTTTTGTCCGAGGACGCGTGGGTCTTGCCCCCTCTCAGTCCAGCCTTGAGTCCAAGGCTACTGTACTCCCGGTTCTCTGTTTCGTCCAGGTTTCACGTACCGCGTGTTCCTCTGATTTGGAGGGTCGGTCGGCCTCAGATGTCTGCGGGCTCTTACTCCGAGTTGTCTTCAGTTGGCGGCGGGGTTCACTACCGAGCCGATCTCTCTGATCCCAGCACGTTCAGTCCTTCGCTTCAACGGGTGCAGTGTGGGTCTCCGGTCCAAAAGGTGCCAGAAGTCCAAACACACTGCGGCCTCCTTCATTGAGTCCGGATGCCATCGCTGGGGCTGACCTGTCACTCTGCTCTGGCGCCTGTGCCTCTGCCGCACCGTCCCATCCCAACTGGTGCACAGTTGGTTCTCGAAGCCAGCTACTCCCGTGGCCCTGCCGTCCAAGTTCCGATCGGGTGGGACAGAATCGGGTATGCGGCTCTCTGCATCCGCATGGGGTCTTCAGGCGGCGTGACCTGGACTCTCACGCTGCTCAGTTTCGGTCGGGTGGGCAGAGTCGGTTCAAGGCGTGCCCCATGCATTCCTCGTGGAGAGAGGTTCTCTTGCCTCTCCCTACTCCGAGGTTGTCGGCCAACCGTCGGGCTCATCGGAAGCCTTGTGCACCTGGGGCTCCATTTACAGCCTCAGAACTGGCCTTGTTCCGTTCTCTCAGTCCGATGTCGTTTCCTGAATTGGAGCTCTCGCAGGTCAGTCTTACTTCGGTGCCATCTTAAACTTTCTACAATGTTTTGTTATGAAAAATCAATAACATGTATTGCAACAACAATGGGACATCACTGTATGTGACCCTGTCTATGTATGGTGCTTGCACATGAGTGGTGCTATGATCCTGGGGGGGGAGGGGTAATGATTCACACTCCCTTTTCAAGCTGCTCCTTATGGATTTCCATGCCCTCATAGAGACATTGTGTGGAGGCAGGTGGTGATGGTGCTTGAAGATTTGTCAGACACAGGAAGACCAGGAGCTCTGACTCCTGCTCAGAGAAATTGGTCTCCCTGCACCATGACATAGCTGTGCACACTGAGGTATATTCTTCCACATGCAGAAGTATATATGCACATTTTGCACATGGAGGGAACATCCTGCCATTGACACAGACGTTTTCTTGACACGGGGATCAGTACTGCCCTTGCACATTTTGCATAGTGTATTTTTGATTGTTGGAAACGTTTATTTCTGCACATCTATGATATTTGCAGTGCACTTTCTTTCTAAACTTTGTTTTTGGTATTTTCGAGTATCGAAAAACATTTAGTTCCATTATGGACTTGTGCTTTTAGACATTTTCTGACAAACTTTTATTTTTCCATTTGAACATCATATCGAAAAATTTATTTTATTTATTTATTTATTTGTAGCATTTGTATCCCACATTTTCCCAACAATTTGCAGGCTCAATGTGGCTTACATTTGCTGTAATGGCGGTTGCCATTTCTGGGTAACAGAATTACAAATGGTAATGTGTTAAGTTGCATACATACATGGTAACATACATGTAACATAACATACGTGGACAGATCATGGTATAGATATATATCATGTGCATATATATGTTAAGGAAGAATAAATTATGGTAATACATGAAAGTTCCTGAGTACAAAATTGGGTTGTATCATTCTTTAGATCATCGACTATGGAGAGACCATATTCGACATATTCAAAAATGCCCTTCTTCATCAGCTTTGCTGCTCTTTTCTCATCCTACCAGTATCTTCATACCCCCTATAATCCAAATAGTGCTTTATTCAAAATTATATTACCTCTTTTTCTTAATTACAAATCTTTCTCGGTTCATGTTTGTATGGGTAACTGTTGATTAATAAACATTTTATGCTGGATCGAGATTTTATTTTTAGAAATAACAAGCAATTTCTTGATTACACTTCAAATGTATTAGTTTCCCATAGTTAAAAATGTATCTTAATAATATAGCAATATATATTTGAAAAATATTTTGCATAGTTGGTTTCCAAAGCCTTCTGTACGTTTTGTTTTGTTTTCATGTTCACTATCTTGTGTTTTTTGAAACATCACTTGCTCCACCTAGTGGAAATCTGGCCAGGATATAATGATGAACACCAGTACTGGCTGCATGTAAACACAATAGACAAGATATACCAAGGGTGTTTTCCTAGCTTCTGTCTCTGTGGGACATTTTTGGTGTGTCTGGTTGATTATGCATAAATAGAGGTTTCCCCCCCCCCCCCCCCCCCCCCCCCCTTTGTGTTCTGATTTATCAACTATGGTAATTATTTTACTAAGGGTTACATTCTTCTCTGTTTTCACACAGTCTTATAATTATCTCAGTTATGTATATTCTCTTGCCTATAACCAGGCTAGAAAACATGAAATCAAAAATGTATCTTCTGTTATATCCTACTTCTTTCCTGCATCTCTATGTTTTATTATTCATTTTGTGTTTTATTGAGTTGTACCATTGTCTAGGACATGGAAATCACTGTGTATTTTCATAAAGCACTATTTTTGTTGATTACGTGAAGCTGAATATCTCAAGGCAAACCTTTTTATTTAACATGTGCTTTACAATCATTTTATTTTAGTAACCCTCTCATTTCATTTGGACAGAAGCACAAATGAATGTGACCATACAATCAAACTGGAATTAACATGGCTTTCTGGGTCACAGGGTGAGGCTTGATAGCCCTTTCATTGATTTACATGATGAATTCTGCCTCGTTTGGCCCAGGGTTGTCTGGTGACCAGCTATCTCATTAAGCATCTGCCAAGCACACCTGCAAATAATGTTTGACAGCTGAGCACTATCAGCATCGACTGAAGAGTAAATGCATAGCACTGAACAACCATGATAAAAATGCAAGTGCTATAATATGTCAACTATATATATCAGTTTGACAGTGAAGACATTTTAGGAATACTTAAAACTATGGCTTTGTATATAAGGCTTTGTGGATGGGTATAAGGATTATGGATTTTTTTAAATAAATTTGCAAGTTATGAATTATTTAGGCTTCGGTCACTGGTTTAAATCTGGCTCAAGCAGGTAAAATTGTAATGTTATTACCAACTGAAAATTGATCTCTGGTCTACATGAGTTTGCTGTTGGCCTTGGCATAGTTGTGGGTAAAAATGAATCTTTATCAGTAGCACTAAATTTATCACTGTGATTCTCTTGGTTAGTAAACTTAAGAAAGACCAATTGAATAATCGTTAATTAAGAAGAAAAAAGAAAAGAAAAAGAACATCTCATTCATTAGAGCAGTTTACAATCCATTCCTGAAAGCACACTTCACCAGTCTGATTTTCTGAATTGACACAATGAATATACTTGAGATAGATCAGTATACACAGATAATCTAGTGTGTTGAGGTTTCTCTCCTGCATTTCCAGGCTACACAGGTGTAGGAACAAACTAAGCACTCCAGTAGAGCTTTTCAACCAGTGTGCCACAGCTGCCCCCTAGGTGTGCCATGGGGATCCTATGGGGATCATCTCTACAGATATGTGTAGTTACATCTTCCAGGTGTGCCCCATGCCCCCCACCCCCTGCCTGAACCAGCATCTTCCATCCACCCCCCCCCCCTCGAGGTCCAGCAACTGTTTTTATTCCTTTCCTCCTCCTCCCGATGCTCTTCCAACCTTCTCATTCAGTGCTAGCAGTATCAGCAATCAAGGCAGCAGGCCGATCCCGGAAGCTTTCTTTCTGCAGCTCCCACCTCGTCTGATGCAACTTCCTGTCCCCGCATAGGTGGGAACTGCAGAAAAAGCTTCAGGGAATGGCCTGCCTGGATCGCCAATGCTGCTGGCACTGAATGAGAAGGTTGGAAGAGCATTAGAGGGAGGAGAAATGGCATAAAAACAGTTTCTGGACATCGGGGGATGGGAGGTGGAATATGCTGGTTTGGGGGGGAGGCGGCAAGATGCCTGATCTGTGGAGGAGAGAAAAATGCTGTCCAACAGCTGAGCTGAGCAGAGCAGATAAGAGTGGGCAGGGAAACAAAGATGCCTGAGCACGAGGCAGGGAGGGAAAGAGATGCTGGGAAGGGGGAGGTGACATGGAGAGAAGAGAGAGATTGTATAAAGGAGTGAAAAAGGGAGTGGGAGAGAAGCTGGAGTAATGGAGAGGGGAAGGCAGCTGAGTAGAGGGAAGAGTAGGAAAGATGCTAGACCCAACATGGAAAGAGATCCCTGGCCTTGGATGAGGAGAAAAATCTGAACACTAGAAGGGGCAGGGACACAGAAGGAAAGATGGGGACACAGCAAGCAGGTGCTAGACAGGAAAGAGCACAGAGGGAATGATGGTGGACATGGAGAGAGAAGAAATGTCAAATGGACTGGAGACCCTGGAAAGAGCAGAAGATGGGACTCAGGGCTAGGGAAACAGAGCAGAAAATGACTTGGAATTGGGAATTGAGATGGGGAATGTTTAGAGGGAACCATGGATGGGAGAGATGGAGAGAAACATTTGAGGGGCTAGTGAGGATCAGGCAATTAGTAGATAATAGTGATGGTGTGTTGAGGGTGTGAAATGGGGAGGGGGTAAGAGAGAGGGAATGAACTGTGGGGGAAGGATGAGACATAATGTGAATAACCTGGTAGACTGCAGAGAGGATGAGAGGCATTAAAAAGGGATAGGGGTCCTGAGGAGGGGTACTAGAGGAAGGAGATGTGTCTCTGAAGGGGTTGAGTGAGGGTGGAAATTGGGTTAAAAAGGTGGTGAAAGAGAGGTAATATGGGTTGGGTAGAGAGTAAGAGATTAAAAGCATAGCATGGAGGCAAGTGAAGAACAGAGAGATAGGGATGGACCTGAGACTGGTGAGGGGAAGAGATGCAGTGCAGGGTAGGTGAGAACTGAGAGGATATTGAGCAGACTGGATGGACTGTTCAGGTCTTTATCTGCCATCATCCACTATTATACTATGAAATGGAGGACTAGGGAGAGAGACAGAGAAAGCAAGGGAATGCTGGAGAGGGGGATGAGAGGGAGATGGAAAAAGCCAGTAGACAGATAAGATGTAAAAAGGAGTCTTAAAAGAGGTTGAGAGAAAGAGAGAACTAGAGTAAAATCAAATAGGTAAATATAAAAGCAGAGAAGAGAAAAGTGAAAAAAAAAACATAGATCAGTGGCAGACAGATATAGAGAATGAAAAGAAAAAGATGAAGAGAAGAAATGGAAAGGCACACCTGGGAAATAATTTTGAAGACTGACACAAGGGGTCAAGGAGAGATAGAGGTTCTGCATGAGGGACAAGGGGGGGGGAGAGATGTGCTGGACAGGGAGGTCAAAGCCCACCTCTTCAATGTCGCCTTCGGCACCTAACCACTACACCTCTATTCAGGAAATCTTGACTGCCCCAACTTGACATTTTGTCCTTTAGATTGTAAGCTCCTTCGAGCAGGGACTGTCCTTCTTTGTTAAACTGTAAAGCGCTGCGTAATCCTAGTAGTGCTCTAGAAATGTTAAGTAGTAGTAGTAGTAGTACTTAGGGAAGAGAGAGATTCAATGGGGTGCGTGAAGAGAGGGGGTGTGGAAAAGGAAAGAGGTGCTGGACTTGGTGGGAGGTGAGGTTCCAGGACCTGCAGAGAAAGATGGAGGAGGAGAGACAATATAACAGAGGAAACTGAGTGAAATGTTGCACATAAGGGAAGTGAAGAGGGGAGAAAAGCTGAACATGAAAGGAAGAGAAAGGGAAAACAAGATGGATTTGAGGAGGCAAAGAAATTGTTTAAAGCTGATATGAAAGATCAATGCCAAACAGACATAGGGCAGGATGTGAGAAAAGAAATTGCAAATGGAAAGGAAAAAGAGCACAGACAGAAGAAAGCAGAACCAAAGATTGGGAACAAGATGGTTGTAATAATAAAATCACCAGAACACAAAGGTAGGAAAAATGGTTTTATTTTCAGTTTAGTGATTGACTTATGCCAGTATTGAGAATTTACATCTGTCGACTTTATTTTGTACTGTCAGGAGGACATGCATTTCTTTCTATTTTTCTGGTGTTGCTCGACATGTAGAGTCCGGTTTCTCTGCTTTCAGTTTTTGTCTGCATGTTTTTTTGTGGTTCTCTATTTTGTATCAGGTGAGAGTCATATTCTGCATTTGCAGCTGAGGTGACAAATTCTGCTGGCATGTGGCGTCTGTTTAGGAATCTGTAACAGTCCAACTTGCTCCAGTTTCCCAGTAGCAGGTATATTGGTGCTCTAATGTATTTCAGTAGCATAATTAAATGAAATAACTACTTCTGTAGGTTAAAGGTACGGGTGGGGATGAAGGAGATTATCTGTGGGGATGGAATGGATCTTAGCGGGGACAAGCGAGTATAAGCTAGATTCCAGTGGTGTGCCTTGACAGTTTTTGTTCCTTGTATGTGTGTCATGAGATGAAAAAGGTTGAAAATCACTTCACTACAGAATGAACTATGGAGTGCTGCATGTCACTATACAGCAAAGCTGTATAGAAATATGGTGACTGGCATTATTCAGCTAACCTGAGTTTGTGAAATACAGACTCTGGCTAATTCCATCTTTCAGTGCTGGGGCCTAGAGCTCATTAGGCCCAGATTTGTTTGCAGCTGCTGTAATCTACTGAGATCTGCTGTTTTCCTGTCTACTGAAGTCCAAGAGCGTAGCCAGACCTCGGCGGGAGGGGGGGGTCCAGAGCCCAAGGTGGGGGGGGCACATTTTAGCCCGCCACTTTTGACCGCCACCCCTCCTCCACCACCACTTTTGACCCCCCGCTGCTGCTGCTGCCACCGCTGCAATGTACCTTTGCTGGTGGGGGTCCTTGCGGTGGTGGGGGTTCGAAAGTGGCGGGGGAGGGTCAGCGGGGGGATCGAAAGTGGAGGGGGCCAGGACTAAATATGTAGGGGTCCATTCCACCGTGGTACCACCTAACTATTCCCCTGTTGAAGTCTGCTCCAGTCTACATTACCATTCACAGAAAAGAGTGCCTGACAGCCCTGCTTTGGACGTGGTCTCCCTGTTCTTGCTACAGCTCCTGTGAATCTCCCTGATCAATTCCACCTCCATGAGAGTGAAGGAGCCATACTTCATCTGTCAGATTGTAGCTAACTTTTCCTAGTGCATGGGATTAAGCAGTGGCGTTCCAAGGGGGGCGGTCCGCCCCAGGTGCACGCTGCTGGGGAGGTGCCGTGCACCAGTCAGTGTCGTTGGTTTCCATGCTCCCTTTGCCCCTGCTCCGGGGCAGAGGGAGCATGGAAACCAACGACGCTGACCGGTGCGCGGCACCCCCCCCCCAGCGGCGTGCACCCCGGGGGGTTCTTTCGCCGGGGGGGGGGGTCATGCTGCACGGGGGGCGCTGCACCCAGGGGAGCATGGCGCATCAGCGATCCGCCCCGGGTGTCAGCGCACCTCGGATCGCCACTGGGATTAAGAGTCCTATTCATTTCAGGACATAGTGTATACAGTGTGTGTTACCTTTCCTTGCTTTGACAGATGCCTAAACACTCATTGTTCGCCATAATTTTGGGTAATTCAGCATAAATTCATTATCTCCAATTTACACTATTTTCCTGGCTGCCAATTTAATAAATTAGCTTTTATATATTTTTTATAATATCTGAGCCTTCTGTCCAGTTCTTTTCCGTGATTATTTTGGGCTATGTGGGCTTGGAGTTTGCTGTTGGAGGGACATCTAATTACACCTAATTACATTCCCAAATGCTACCTGGAGGAGTAGCCTATTGTTTAGTGCAGCAGACTTTGATCATGGGGAACTGGGTTTGATTCCCATTGCAGCTCCTTGTGACTCTGGGCAAGTCACTTAACCCTCCATTGCCCCAGGTACAAATAAGTACATGTATATACTATGTAAACTGCTTTGAATGTAGTTGCAAAAACCACAGGAAGACAGTATATTAAGTCCCATTCCCTTTCCCTATATATTGTTACCTCATTGCCTGTCTTCTACCTGAGGTGAGGCCTCCCAAACTTGACCTGCTCACCCCACAGCTGGTTGAGATTTCAGGATATGTACAATAAGGGGGCAGTTCTATAAGTGGTGTCCTAATGTCATATGGACAGACTCTATTTTATAATGGAATTTAGATGCCCAGATTTCATTATAGAGTACTGATGTAACCCAGCAATCGCTTGCCAATCATTTAACTATCCACAGTTACACCAACCGTAGCACTGGCATATCTGCAGACAACTAAACGCAGCGACAGTGTGCATAAGTTATGTGCATAAGTTGCAGCATTGCCTATATCCCTCTCATACTCCACACATATGAATGTCCTCTTCAATTTACACTCTATCCAGCTTATAATTGAAAAAGAAAAACGCCTATATTGCGACCCAAATCGGGAGATAGACGTTTATCTGACAAAAACGAATAAAGCGGTATAATCGAAAGCCAAATTTGGACGTTTTCAACTGCACTCCGTCGCGGATGCGGACAAAGTTGATGGGGCGTGTCAAAGGCGTGGTGGAGGCGGAACTGGGGCGTGGTTATCGGCCGATCAGAGATAGGCGCCTTTCGCCGATAATGGAAAAAAAATATGCGTTTTTAGCGAGAATTTAGGGCACTTTTCCTGGACCCTGTTTTTCCACGAATAGGGCCCCAAAAAGTGGCCTAAACGACCAGATGACCACTGGAGGGAGTCGGGGATGACCTCCCCTGACTCCCCCAGTGGTCACAAACCCCCTCCCACCACAAAAATATGCCGTTTCACAACTTTTTATGTTCACCCTCAAATGTCATACCCACCTCCCTGGCAGCAGTATGCAGATCACTGGAGCAGTTATTAGGGGGTGCAGTGGACGTCAGGCAGGTAGACCCAGGCCCATCCCCCCCACCTGTTACACTTGTGCTGGTAAATGGGAGCCCTCCACACCGCCCCCAAACCCACTGTACCCACATGTAGGTGCCCCCCTTCACCCCTTAGGGCTATAGTAATGGTGTAGACTTGTGGGTGGTGGGTTTTGAGGGGGATTTGGGGGGCTCAACACACAAGGGAAGGGTGCTATACACCTGGGAGCTCTTTTACCTTTTTGTTTTTTTGTAACAGTGCCCCCTAGGGTGCCCGGTTGGTGTCCTGGCATGTGAGGGGGACCAGTGCACTACGACTCCTGGCCCCTCCCACAAACAAATGCCTTGGATTTATTCGTTTTTGAGCTGGGCGCTTTCATTTTCCATTATCGCTGAAAAACAAAAACGCCCAGCTCACAAATTGTCGAATAAAACATGGATGTCTATTTTTTCCCAAAATACGGTTCGGTCCGCCCCTTCACGGACCCGTTCTTGGAGATAAACGCCCATGGAGATAGACGTTTTTGTTCGATTATGCCCCTCCACGCCACTTACACATCCCCTTGCAGAATAGAGTTTAGTCGCATTGCTGCCATTTACATGTAAATAAGTGTACATTTAGTGGCTCATTTCAAAAGAGAAACATGTCCAAATGGTGGCATGAACCGGCAGGCGGACATTTTTCTTGCAAAAACATCCAAATTGCTATTTTAAAAACCCATTTTTAGATGTTTTTCTATGCTATTCATCTGCAGTGCATCCAAATCACAATAGGACATATGTCAGGGGTATGTTAAGGGTAGACTTTGGGTGTTCCTAACACTTGAACACTTCTGCCATAATGGAACAAAAGGAAAATGTCCAGGCCTAAACATTGGATGCTTTGGTCTAGACTTGTTTAATAATAACCAAGTCACAAAAAATTGCCCTAAATGACCAGATGACCACTGGAGGAATAAAGGAATGACACCCCCTTATTCCCCCAATGGTCACTGACCCCCCCTCCCAGCTTCCAAAGATGTGAATGAAACAGTAATTACCAGCCTCTATGACAGCTTCAGATATTGTGGTCATTCCTATTAGAACAGCAAGCAGGTCCCTGTAGTAGCCTATTGGTCAGTGCAGTGCACTGTGGAGTGTCAGGTTCTCAGGTTCAGAGTTAGAGCAACTCAGGCAACACACACACAGCTGTAGTGAAGTGAGACAATTAACCCCATGCTGCTGGAAGCTGCCAGCACAGAGAGACAGAGCCAGCTCAGAAAGGAAAGAGAAAAGAAACAGAAGCCAGCTAAGAAGCTGACCCCCAGGAAAGAGGTAAGTTTGAGAGGGGTTCAGACCCCAATCATAACAGCACCTCCCCCTCAAGGCTCCCGTGTCCCCACGGGAGCCCCAGGTCTCAAAAGACAATTTAGGTCTCCATGGGTAGCTGTGATGAAATCTCCCAATGGGTTTCACAACATAAATCTGGGCGGCTGGGCAGGACGTGACAAGTACATCTGGAACTAGGAAACCAGAATGGCTTTGGCCGCCACGAGGCTCTTTAGAACGGCTGCTAGGCAGGATCAGAGTCTTGGATGCAACAAGTGGAGTTCTATCCAACAGGAACCATCTCCTGAAGGAGTTCACAACTTCCTTGACTTCCTGGCACTCCACTGTAGCAGCCAGAACTGGGCTAGAGCCCACACCCATCCTGGAATCTGAAGCCAGACAGGAACTTGAACTGGACTTCAGACTAGACCTTGCCCCTTGGCTGGAGCTGGAACTCAGAAGGAGTTCAACATCTTGGCTGAAATGGGAACTCGGAGTAGAGTCAGCATCTTGCCTGAGACTGCAACCTGGTCCGGCCTCAGCATCTTGGCCGGAACTGCAACTTGACCCAGACTCAGCCTCTTGCCTGGGACTGGAACTCCAACTTGACCCGGACTCAGCATCTTGACCAGAGTTGCAACTTGACCTGGACTCAGCATCTTGCCTGGAACTGGAACTCCAACTTGGCCCGGACTCAGCATCTTGGCCGGGACTGCAACTTGACCCAAACTCAGCATCTTGCCTGGGACTGGAACTCCAACTTGACTCGGACTCAGCATCTTGACCGGGACGGCAACTCTCACCGGGCTCAGCATCTTGGCCGGGACTGTAACTCAATTCTGATTCGGCATCTCGGCTGAACTCTGCACTCGGTGTAGACTCAGCACTCATCGTGGACTCGTCATCTTGGCTGGGCTCTGCACTCGGTGTAGACTCAGCACTCATCGTGGACTCATTATCTTGGCTGGGCTCTGCACTCGGTGTAAACTCAGCACTCATCATGGACTCATCACTCGGTGTAGACTCAGCATCCCGGCTGGGACTGCAACTCGCTCCAGACTCAGCATCTTGACTGGAACTGCAACTCGCTCCAGACTCAGCATCTTGACTGGAACCACCACTCGCTCCAGACTCAGCATCTTGACTGGAACTACCACTCGCTCCAGACTCAGCATCTTGACTGGAACTACAACTTGATCCAGACTCAGCATCTTGACTGGAACTGCAACTCAATCCAGACTCAGCATCTTGACTGGAACTGCAGCTCCCACTTGACCTGGACTCAGCCTCTTGGCCGGGACGGCAACTCTCACTTAACCCGGATTCAGCATCTTGGCCGGGACTGTAACTTGACCCGGACTCTGCATCTTGCCCGGGACTGTAACTCAATTCTGATTCGGCATCTCGGCTGAACTCTGCACTCGGTGCAGACTCAGCACTCATCGTGGACTCGTCATCTTGGCTGGGCTCTGCACTTGGTGTAGACTCAGCACTCATCGTGGACTCATTGTCTCGGCTGGACTCTGTACTCAGTGCAGACTCAGCACTCATCGTGGACTCATCACTCGGTGTAGACTCAGCATCCCGGCTGGGACTGCAACTCGATCCAGACTCAGCATCTTGACTGGAACTGCAACTCAATCCAGACTCAGCATCTTGACTGGAACTACAACTCGATCCAGACTCAGCATCTTGACTGGAACTGCAACTCGATCCAGACTCAGCATCTTGACTGGAACTGCAACTCGACCCAGACTCAGCATCTTGACTGGAACTCCAACTCGATCCAGGCTCAGCATCTTGACTGGAACTCCAACTCGATCCAGACTCAGCATCTTGACTGGAACTCCAACTCGACCCAGACTCAGCATCTTGCCTGGAACTCCAACTCGACCCAGACTCAGCCTCTCGGCTGCCACTGCTGCCACTCGATCCGGACTCAGCATCTTGGCAGGCAAAGCCCTTCAGGCTGGACTCAGAAGTTTGGCGGGAAAAATCAGGAAGCCACCTTCTTTCAGCTTGGGCTTCAGGAGTATCCCGCAGGGTTGGCTCCGAGAGGAGTTGGAAGCGGTAAAAGAACAGCTTGGTAGAGGGATCAATAGCAGAAACTGGGTTTTCTTCGAACCCAAGCCAGGAGACACGCCTTCTTTCCGCTGCAGCTTCAGGAGTATTCTTCAGGGCTGGATCAGACAACAGTTTGACACGGTAATCATGGAGCGTCAGAAACGGATCCAGCTCAAAAATGGGGTTGGAACTGGGATCCAAACTTGTACTAGGAGGCTTGGTTTGAAGCGCCACTTGAACTGGACTCCGAGGCTTGCGTGTTGGCGCCATCTGGACTGGCACCGGAGGCTCGGTGAGAAGCCCCTCTCGGACTGGAATCGGAGGCTCAGCCAGCAGCGTCCCACGGACTGCACTCTGAAGCTTGAGTGGAAGCGCCACTTGAACTGGCATCGGAGGCTCGGTCAGAAGCGTCCCTCGGACTGGACTCTGAAGCTTGGCTGGACATGCTGCTCGGACTGGATTCAGAGGCTTGTCTGGGCGCGCTGCTTGAACGGGACTGGACCCCTGCTGGGCCCAGAACGTGGTATTCCCAAGACGTCTCCTCTCAGCGACAGCTTCAGGAGTATCCCACAAAGCTGGATTCAAGACAAGGCTGCGGCGATACTCAGCGAGCGTGATAAAAGGGTCCATATCTGAAACTGGGTTTTCAGCAATTCCAAGCCACCGGACACGTTTTCTCTCAGCTGCCGCTTCAGGGGTCTTCTTCAAAACAGAATGAGACAACAGTTTATTCCGATACTGACGAAGAGTCATAGAAGGATCAAGAACAACGATGGAGCTGGACCCCAGCTGGGTCAGCTGGGCGGGGGTTCTTGCCGGGCTCATGGCCTTTGCAATCTGTCAGGTTCTCAGGTTCAGAGCCCGCGGGGCCGGGCTCTGGAGCAAACGTGAGCCCTTGGGCTGCTGCCGAGGAGCGACAGCAGCAGGCAAAACCCACCAACCAACACTGGGTAAGCACACCAGCAGGGACTGCAGGCACTGCCCAGCGAACCAGAACACCTGGACTGGAATCCCCCGGACTGGAGGACACAGGACTGGAACACTGGACTGCAATCCCTCGGACTGGAACACACACCGGACCGGAACACACTGGACTAGAGCACACCAGACTGGAACACCCTGGACTGGTCCCCCGGACTGGAGGACACAGGACCGGAACACGGGACTGGAGCACACTGGACTGGTCCAACAGCTTCACCTGTACTTAGCTACTAAGCCCCCCAAGAGTTGAGCTCCTGGGTTCGAGTAGCCGACAGGACTTACTGGATACCGGATGACATAGGGACCAGGACTGGAAACAGAAGTGCTCCTAACCCTAAACTGATCTACGTGCTCCCAAGCCCTAAACCAGCAGGAGTGTTCCTAACCGTAAACTGACAAAAGGACTTCCTAAGCCCTATACTAAACAGGAGCTCCTGAGCCCTGCTCAAGAAAGGGACTTCCTAAGCCCTAAACTAACAGAGCAGGGTACTAAATACAAAGCTAACACAGGTGCTACTAAGCACCAAGCTACAAGCAGAGCTTTACACTAATAAGCTAAACACAAAACTAAACCAGCTACCTAAGCACTGCTCTAGCAAGCTAGATACAACTAACAAGGTGCTTCCTAAGCACTACTCTGGCAAGCAACCAGAAGAGCTCCTAGCACTAAAAGGGAAGACAGGGGAGCCACAAGGAAAAAACAGGGAAGCTAACTCATAAGCCAAAAGTGCTTCTAAAGCACCAAACACCAACAGCAAAGACTGCAATGCTCCCAATAGGACAAACACCAGAAGTACTTCTAACAGCAAACTCTGCAGTGTTCCTAACAACACCAAACCCTGAAGTACTTCTATCAGCAACAGAGCTTCCAAAGCCCTACACATAGCAATGCTTCCAATAGCACAAACACCAGAAGTACTTCTAACAGCAAACTCTGCAGTGTTCCTAACAACACCAAACCCTGAAGTACTTCTATCAGCAACAGAGCTTCCAAAGCCCTACTCACAGCAATGCTTCCAAAACCAAGAGGGAAAAGCAGGGGGACCAAACACACAAACACCAGTGCACACTGCACTAACACTAACCTGGACCTTAGCAAAAGCAAGCAGGGAAACTAGACACAACGTCAGAAGTGCACACTGCACCACCCTACCTACAGCAAACACCACTGTTGCAAAGGCCCTGAAGGAAACAAGACCACTTCCTTATCAAGGCCCTCCCTGATGATGTCACACTCCCTAGACCTAGGCAAAAGCACACTGACCCAGAGAGGCCCAACCCACACCAATGCAAAACCGTGAAACACTTGAAGCCAGTACACCCAAAGAGAGTTAGAGCAACTCAGGCAACACACACACAGCTGTAGTGAAGTGAGACAATTAACCCCATGCTGCTGGAAGCTGCCAGCACAGAGAGACAGAGCCAGCTCAGAAAGGAAAGAGAAAAGAAACAGAAGCCAGCTAAGAAGCTGACCCCCAGGAAAGAGGTAAGTTTGAGAGGGGTTCAGACCCCAATCATAACATGGAGAATGGGTCAAAGACCGATAATCCACTGTAATACTTGTGGTGGAAAGTGTCAGCCCACCAAAAACCTATTGTACTCAGAAATAGGTGACACCTGCAGCCATAATGGCTATTATAGTGGTTTATAGTTGGTTATAGTAAGTTTTTGGTGGGTTTTGGAGGGCTCACCATACAATATATAGGGTTAAGGGTGAGATGTGTTCTTAGGATATTTTATGCGAAGTCCACTGCAGTGCCCCCTAGGGTGCCCCACTGCTCTGCTGGGATGTCTGTGTGGCCAGTCTACTAAGAATGCTGGCTCCTCCTACATCCCAATGGTTTGATTTTGTGCATTTTTTACTTGGATGGCTTTTTTTTGTTGGGGGGGGGGGGGGTCAAAATGGTCCAAAAAGATAGATGCACTAAGCACAAAATGTCTACACAAAATCTGGGAAATGGCCATTTTCAAAACAAAAAGATAGACTTTTTCAGGTTCGAAAATTGCCATTTTTATCACTTTTTTGGACATTTTCAGCAAAACATCCAATGTCTGATTTAGACCTCATATCAAAAGTGCCCCTCCACACATAGTAACATAATAAATGATGACAGATAAAGGCCTGCATAGTCCTTCCAGTCTGCCCAATAGTTGCATTCATTTTGAATTCATGATTCAACCAACAATCCAAAAGTATTACTATCAACATTTTACTCACTGTTTCACTTAAAGATGTCTTCCCCTGCCCAGTGAGATACACAGCACCCACACTCATAGCATATGAACAGTGGCGTTCCTAGGGGGGCTGACACCCGGGGAGGATCGCCAATGCGCCCCGCCCCCTGGGTACAGCGCCCCCCCCCCCCCCGGGTGCAGCGTGACCCCCCCCCCCCGGCGAAAGGACACCCCCCGTGAAAGAACCCCCCGGGTGCACACCACTGGGGGGGGGGGGTGCCGCGTGCGCCTGCCCTCCATTCGTTCCATGCTTTTTCTCTGCCCCGGAACAGGAAGTAACCTGTTCCAGGGCAGAGAAGAAGCATGGAACGAACAGAGGACAGGCGCGCATGGCACCCCCCCAGCGGCGTGCACCCAGGGCGAACTGCACCCACCGCCCCCCCTAGGAACGCCACTGCATATGATATACATGTGGTATAAAATACACATACTTGATCCTAATCCATCCCTGCCATTTTTGGGGCTCGACTTTGTTCAGTATTTTCTCTCTCTGTCATGATCTAGTATACAAATTATAACGTTTTAACTACTGATATATTCGCTGTCTTATTTCTAGATTAATAATGTTTCCTGTACAATGAAGGTTCTCTGGATAATTGATGGTTATATTGATTCACTGTTGACTGTACTCCACTTAGAACTTGTCAGGTAAGCGGATTATAAATGTCAATATCTTTAATTAAATTAAAGCAATTAGTGTGATAAACTGATATGGAGGAAACCGAGAAAGTTCAGGAAGAAACATTTCCTTTCCTCTTTGGAGTACAATACAGACAGAGAGGGCACTACAGTATACAAGCAAACAAGTCCAAAGAAAAAAGCAACACTGGGCCTTCAGAACTAGGACAACAGGAGTATTTTATTGATCAATAAAATACTCCTGTTGTCCTAGTTCTGAAGGCCCAGTGTTGCTCCTTTCCTCTTTGGAGCCATAACAAACCAGTGAGTTAAGAAAACCCATGGCAGCTTCTTCTAGCAGCTTGTCAGGCCACCATTTTGACTGCCCACTCATACTACTTAAACTCATTGTAAATGCACGGTCTCATCACTGACCTTATGTAGAGTCATAGCTTTTGAAGGCTAATCTGTAAAAGGATTGAGTTAGTCCAACCAAAAGGTATCACCTACAACATCTGGTTGACTCTTTGGCTTATACATGAGGTTCAAGTTAACTAGCGCGGCAATCACTTTATTTTGTTTGGAAAGAAAAAAAAAGGAATCTATACAGAGTGGAGTAATCTGTAGACTAGATCCTCTCTTATGCAGGAAAAAAGGATCTGATTTCTAGCTCAGCATTTTATTTATTTATTTGCTGCACTTGTATCCCACACTTTCCCACCTATTTGCAGGCTCAATGTGGCTTACAAAATGTTATAGCAACATGTACACATTATAGGATAAGAATTTCAGAATATAGATACAAATGGGTACATAGAATATCATAGCAATCATATTAACAGAATAATAATTTTACAATTATTACAAATAAAAATGCATAAGTAAATCATATTGGATTGGAAGTGGATTGAAAGATCAACATAACATAATGATATCAGGACAAGATATAATATTCAGTCGTGAGGATCTAATTAGAATGAACAGATAGGAGGTTTCCTTAATAGTTGTGATTGGAATAATTAGGAAGTCAGATCGTTATGGGGAATCTTTATTGTACGCCTTTATGAATAAGTAGGTCTTTAATAACTTTCGGAAGGTTGTCAGGTCGTGTGTTGTTTTTATGGCATTCCATCTCTGACTTATCACTGCTGCCATAATACTGATTTTATAGACTGGAGACAAGCTTAGTGTAAAAGATGGAGCCCTCACAGTGCGTGAGGTGTCCATCCAGAGTTCATGTGTTTCAGCAAGGTATGCTGTAATTGTACATAAAGATAAAGTGTGTGAATCAATAAAACTTGGTAGAGTGATCTTGAAAGTTTTTTTTCCTTTTTTCCTTTTACATTGCTACTCTGTCAGATCTGGTCTAGCCATATATCTTACCACACCAGAATAGTCTGGATAGAAAGTCATAGTAAATAATTTAGGATTATTGGCCAGGGAGGAAATGGAATAAAAGTCAAATACAGGCATGTGAAAGAAGTTTCTTGCCACTATCTTGAATTTTAAAGTGTGTGCTATAATGGAACTATTCCTGCAGATCCATCTCAAAGGGACTCTTCAGAGAAGAGTGTTGAATATGACAGTCAGATTATATCCATTAGCCTGCAATTGTTTCAGCAATATCAATGGGGTGAAAGGGGTCAGATTCCAGCCAACACCAGAGACATACCATTCTTGCTGCCTAAGTAAAGTTTAAGTTTTAATAAAATTCTTTTAAACTAGATAGGATAGTGCTCTTACTGCCTTTTAATAATAGAATTATACTCTTAACAGTACTTTTACCTGCTTAAATTACTGAAAAGTGTCATGTGCATCAGAACTCATTTTATAATCTGCCTTGGTGGTTAGGTTTGAAAGGTGATCAAAACAAATAAATTAATTAATTATTCACAAATGAAGGAGTGGCCTAGTGGTTACAACACTTAACATCCAGTGGTGGCAGATTCAAATCCCAGTGCTGCTCCTTGTGATCTTCGGCAAGTCACTTAACCCAACACATACACATGAATAAAAAAGCAAGCACTCACACTTTTTTTGCAAAAATTAAGGAGGGAAAAAACCTCATAATACTGCAGCAAATCACCATAAAACAAACCACTGAGTCAGCGGCTATACTTGTGTACACAGTAAAAAATTATTAATCATGGGTCAAAAAACCTCCTCTTCAACAATGCAAAAAGACTTAAACACATTAGTACCATACATTTTACAGTCCTTAAGAGTGAGCACTTATCTTAATAGTGTAACGACTTATCTGAATAGTGCCGTGTCTGTTAAATCAGTGGTTCAGTCTCAGTGGGATAACAAAAAGCAGTACGGTCTCGACGGACCCGTTCCGCATCAGCTTCCTCTGGAGACCTCACTCGGCTTTAATTTGATGGGATGTGAGATACAAAACTTTCCCTGCTGCGATGGACGTTGATGATGCTGCTGTTCTGTAGTAGAAATATTAAGTAGCATTATTAAGATAAGTACTCACTCATGAGGACTGTAAAATGTATGTTTGGAGATTGATGCACCCTGTTGATACAGATTACACTTACTGCTCGCAGGTGCATCAGTCATTTTCTAGAATGTACTTCTTTTTAGAGTCTAAGTTCATCCTCCCATGGGCACTACAGGCAAGGATAGGTAGTATCTCCATGTGGTTATAGAGCTACATTTGGAGATTGGTAATCAAAACTCTCCCAGGCCAGTATGGCGCTTTAATAGCACATTATTATTGATGTGAAATTTAGTAGTCATTAAAGAAGCTATAGTAGAATATTTCCAACATAATGATGCGGCAGCTATCACATGGGAAATAAAACGGATGCATTTAAAGCAACCATAAGAGGCATTATTCCAGCTTATATGTGAAAAATTAATAAGGATCAAAACAGGGCTCTGACTGACTGAGAGAGGGAGAATGCTCAGCATAAGCAACCAGACCAGATCAGTCGATTCCTGCACTGCTGGAATTAATAACTTTTGTGCGTTTTCTGGCTACAAAATTAACTGATCCAAATCAGTGATATTACCACTGAATGTACACTGTACCAGTGTTCTTTTTTAACAATTTCCATTTAAATGGAATTCTACTGGTATAAAATATTTGGGTATTAGACTACACACTACACTTGAGGACATGTTGGTCAGTAATGAGTGGAGAGTTCTGGATGCTGTTAAGGATCTAGGCACTAAGGAGAAGATTCTATATATGGCATCTAAAAAAAATCGGCACTGAAATCAGTGTCAATTAAGCATATTCTATAATCGGTGCCTAGATTTAGGCACCGATTATAGAATTTGCTTAGTTCATATTTTAGCGTCTAAATCTACGCACATCCATTTACATCAATGAAAACATGGCGTAAATACCAGCATGTATATTTAGATGCACTGGACCATATTCTATAACTAGGCATGGTAATTTCAGAACGCCCACGAAACACCAATTTTCCCGCCCATAACTTCACCCCTTTTGCCTGCATGCATTGGGATTTTGGCACACATTGTTACAGAATACACTTAGCGAGTTGTGCGCCTTAATTCTAATCAGTGCCAATTAGTGCTCATTATTGTTTGTTAAGTGCTGTTATTAGTGCTCATTGGCTTGTTAAGCTTGTTAAATTATGTGCATTGTTATAGAATCCACACTGATTTCAGCACCAATCTTTAGGTTCACTATATAGAATCCAGGGGTAAATGGGAGCATTCCTCAATTGATGGGGAAGGATTGAGAAAGTCAAAATGTCAATAGCACCTGTAATGATGTATACTTTAAGTATGATATTAATGTTTTGTCCTCAAGTTTTTATAAGACCTTGGATAGACAGTTAACAGGATTCCTTTGGAGAAATAAGATGCCCAGGATCGCCTTGAGGAAACTGCAAGGTCCAACTTCAAAAGGTGGGATTAATTTTTCCCCACTTCTATGCATATCACCATGCATACATTATGAGGCACTTCAAAACCAAAAAGATCCTCACTAGGGAGCAGTAAGCTAATTAAATAACAATCAAACAGAATCAATCCCAAACAATGTAATTAGAGCTTCTAGAAATGAAAAGTTGGAAATAATGTAAAAATAGAACTAAAATGTTTTTGTAAGATATGGGAGACTTCAGTGTAGGCTTCACCTGCAGCACAGCTTAATTATCAATGAATCACGCCATGAAAAGGCTCACATGACTTCTCTATACATCATGTTTATCCATAAGAACAAAACAATTTTCTGCTTTTTTAAAAATAAGACAATGTATAAACTATATGTGAATTATTGTAGTGCTAAAGTCTCTAACAAAATGTTTAAAAACACCCTCATCTATCATAGTACTGGACTTCTGCAGTAAAAGTGGACACAGTCTCTTTGAGGCACTGCAACTTTATAACAATAGCGAGAGCCACTTATCTGAATCTTCACTGTACACTGACATCCGACAGAGATCCCTGTTTTGGAAACTCCTTCAGGGATGTGGGGTGCAGTCATGTGAGCCATTTCATGGCGTGATTCATTGATAATTAAGTTCTTCAGGTGCAGCCTATACTGAAGTCTCCCTTACCTTACAAAAAAAATTATTTATACTTTTACATTATTTCCAATTTTTCAGTGCTAGAAGTTCTAATTACATTGTTTGAGATTGGTTATATTTGACTGTTATTACATTATGAGATGGGCAATGCAATGGTGCATGCCCTTGAGTAATAGGATGACACCTGGATGGCTTAGACTGGAAAGGAGCATGTTTTCTCCAACGCATTTGTACAATATGCCTGTGATGGTACTGCCTAAAGACCTGCAAGGTAGCTTGATCATCCAACATATGTTCGATGTGTTACCATATTTTGACTCCCATTGGACTGTCCCTACAAATAATATGGCTCAATGTTCCTTGTCTCTTAATCTGATGATTAAGATTGGTAATGTTGTTGTCTACTAGACTGATTGGATTTCAAAAGTAGTAGTAGTAGTAGTAGTTCGTACTCTGGCAGATGTTATGACAGATGCAAACCTATTACTCTATTATTATTACTCTAATTACCTTTAACTTTCTCTTTGCTTCATGTACAGTTTCTCATTCATAATAGCTATGCCAGTATGTTTATGATACTGTATTGTAAAAATGGATTCTTACAACAAATTACTTTCTTATGCATTAATCTTTGTTATGTATCCTATACTGTTTATTGTAAGTCACATTGAACTCAAACTTGTTTGGGATAATGTGGGATATAAATATATAAATAAAATAAAATATTCTTTGCAAACAAATACATTTAAGTTACCTTTTTCAACTTGTTATAGGTGGTTGCAGTTTAGACATGCCTTGAAAAAGCACTACACATCCACTGATGTATCTGGAGCACAACCAGAGTTACTGTTACACTATACAGCAAGCTGTATATGAAGAGTCAAACTGGTATAAAGTACTCACAGAAGTTGAACCGCATTCTAAGCTGGATGCCTTAGAGGGGCATAATCGAACGAAAACGTCTATCTCCATGGGCGTTTATCTCCGAGAACGGGTCCGTGAAGGGGCGGACCGAACCGTATTTTGGGAAAAAATAGACGTCCATGTTTTATTCGACAATTTATGAGCTGGGCGTTTTTGTTTTTCAACGATAATGGAAAATGAAAGCGCCCAGCTCAAAAACGAATAAATCCAAGGCATTTGTTCGTGGGAGGGGCCAGGAGTCGTAGTGCACTGGTCCCCCTCACATGCCAGGACACCAACCGGGCACCCTAGGGGGCACTTTTACAAAAAAAACAAAAAGGTAAAAGAGCTCCCAGGTGCATAGCACCCTTCCGTTGGGTGTTGAGCCCCCCAAATCCCCCTCAAAACCCACCACCCACAAGTCTACACCATTACTATAGCCCTAAGGGGTGAAGGGGGGCACCTACATGTGGGTACAGTGGGTTTGGGGGGCGGTGTGGAGGGCTCCCATTTACCAGCACAAGTGTAACAGGTGTGGGGGGGATGGGCCTGGGTCTACCTGCCTGACGTCCACTGCACCCCCTAATAACTGCTCCAGTGACCTGCATACTGCTGCCAGGGAGGTGGGTATGACATTTGAGGGTGAACATAAAAAGTTGTGAAACGGCATATTTTTGTGGTGGGAGGGGGTTTGTGACCACTGGGGGAGTCAGGGGAGGTCATCCCCGACTCCCTCCAGTGGTCATCTGGTCATTTAGGGCACTTTTTGGGGCCCTATTCGTGGAAAAACAGGGTCCAGGAAAAGTGCCCTAAATTCTCGCTACAAACGCATATTTATTTTCCATTATCGGCGAAAGGCGCCTATCTCTGATCAGCCGATAACCACGCCCCAGTTCCGCCTTCACCACGCCTTTGACACGCCCCCATCAACTTTGTCCAGATCCGCGACGGAGTGCAGTTGAAAACGTCCAAATTTGGCTTTCGATTATACCGCTTTATTCGTTTTTGTGAGATAAACGTCTATCTCCCGATTTGGGTCGCAATATAGGCGTTTTTCTTTTTCAATTATAAGCTGGTTAGTCACATATGGGTCAAAGAATGCAATATGGAGATTTCCAGTTTAAACTGAAAGCTGTGGTGGAGGGGGATGGCTGAGGGCATGAAGAGAAGAGAGTGTGCTGTGAGGCACATCATTGTGGTGTGGTAGTTGTGGAGGGGGCGGTGGGGAAGGTGTGGTGTGTGTGTGTATATATTTTGTGGGGTTGGTAGATCAGGAGGTTTGGGAAGTGAAGGGTGGGCGGAGGTTGTTGGGTGGAGGAAGGGGAGGAGTTGCTGGTGGGTTTGTCACTATTATTTGGGAAATAAAGGTAGCATTCACTGTCACTAAAACTGTGTCCATATGAGCCTTTGTTATGATTGCACCTCCAGCTGGAGTGGTGCCTGGTCCAATCTGGTGAAGGGGGGTGAGGTCCTCCTCCTCTTTGTTTAGTTCTGCCTGCAGCTGCTGCAGCTGTTGCTGTATGGGCTCTGGTAGGGGCTGTTTTCTTTGCTGGGCAAAGTTGTTCAGCATGCATCATGTCATGATGATTTTGGCAACCTTTTCTGGAGTGTAGAAGTGCTCCCCCCACCTTCAAATTATCGAGGCATGAAAAACTAATCTTTAGATGGCAAAATCACCTTTCTATGATGGCACGGGTGTTCCTATGGGCTCTATTGTAGTGGTGTACAATGAGGGTCGTGAGCCATGTTCATTGGGGTAGCCTCTGTCACTTTGAGAGGAGGGAACAAAGATCACTAACATGGGTGTGTGTAACAAGGTTTGGTCACCTTAGGAGGGTGGGGGAAGGGGGCACCAGAGGAGGGAATCCCAATGCTGATTACTTAGGAGCTATCTGCCAGTAATTTCCCCTTTGTCAAAGCATTGATAGATTTCTGAGTGCTGTAGAATGTATGCATTGTGGAAGGACCCTGAGTACCTAGCATACATGTCCACTATCTTCCCCTGGGCATCACACATGACCTGCATGTTCATGGTGTGATAAGATTTCCTGTTCTTATAGGTTTCCTCCTGTGCCTGGGATGTTCTGAGGGCTATGTGTCTGCAGTCAATAATCCCTAGAGCCAAGGGAAAGCCATCTTTGGAGTTATAGTGGGTCATGTTGTTTAGGCAGACCTGGACAGTGCTGGGGAAGGAAATGTAGTGTGAGGTATGGGTGAGGAAGGCATCAAGGAACTGGGCCAGATAGAGATGGCAGGCTGGTTGAGGCCTGCTGTGACTGTGAGCATGGACTGAAAGGTACCATTGCAAGAAAGGCGAGGGAGGCTGTAACCTTAAGGTGCACTGGCACAGGATTATTCCTGCATGTCCTGGCCTGGACTGACAGAGATGTTTTATTTCAGTTCTATCAATGCAGTACCTGGTAAGGCACTCCTGGTCACTGAGGTCCAGGAACTGGATCTGGGGCCTAAACACTCTGATAAGGGTGCCTCTTCTTAGTCCTCCCCTCCAGACTCTCAGTCACATCCAGCAAAGCCTCAATAACAAGAGCATTCAGTGCAGATGTCCCACCACCACAGGTGCTACCTCCAAATCCCTCTAACACCACTTTGTACACCTCTACCTACTGCACAATTCAGCACCATCTAGTGAGACACTGACCCACCACCAGCAACAATATACAGCACTCTCAGCACCAGTACACAGCACACTGACAAAGTAGGACTGGACAAACATAGGGGCACAAGGAGAGACAGAGTAGGAGCAGTTAAGGGGTTAGGGAGAAAGGTGTGGGTGTTTGGACATGGGATAGAGCAAAGGGGTAAAAGGGGCCTCAGAGACAGCAAGGGATTGGTTTGGGTGAGGGCTGGCAGGTGTGGTGAAGGGGTTTCGGAGGTGAGGACAAGGCAGGAAATGGGAGGGGACAAAGGTTTCAGATTCGGACAAACAGACCACTCAGCAACTCTTTACTCTTCTTCACACCATGACTAACTCCACCTCTCTACTCGCCAACTCAGCCAAAGCACAAATGGGTATAAAGACAGGCTGTGGCTTCACTTGTTCACATTTATAGCAGATCTAAATTGGGACATTTTGATTTCCAAACCAGGATGTCACCCTGCTATCCGTTATCACTAGAAAATGTCCACCCTATAATACCACCCATAACACACCCCGACGCACCCATGAAATGCCCCTTCTCAGTACAAAATACGAGATAACCTTGAGATTTACTGTTCAGTCCTTACTTGGGTTCATGTTTTTTTTTAATCCATTGTGTGAAGATGAAGGGAATTATGTCGGATTCATGGAGAGCATTGTGTGGAGTGCCACAAGGATCACCTTTGTCTCCAATAGTTTTTAACATCTTAATGCAATCATTGCCTGTTGTGCTGGAGAATAGTGGGGTGACATCACAGTGTTTTCCCATTATTAGCAAGTAAGGAGTACTTCTAGGATTTAACATTGTTTGGAATTGATTGAATTATTGGTGACCAGTCACAAGTTGAAACTGAACAAGGAGAAGAGCAAATTTTTGGAAAGTAGTTATTTGTTATCAATTGGATCTAATACATTTCAATTGGAATTTACTTCTTATATTCTAGGAATCGAGATTGATAACCTATTACAGGTGAAGATGCAGGTTAATAAAGTAGTGAAAAATTCCTTTGCTATTATGAAGAAGTCAAGAACTATTTGTAAATGTTTTGTTCAGTCTCTGCTACTGGCACAGTTTGATTACTGCAATGCAGTTTATATTGGCTACATAAAATCTCTCATGGGCAAGCTCCAACAGGTGCAGAATGCAGCTGTTCATCTGATCTTTAAAGCAGGTAAATATGAATCTATCACTCCACTGTATTTAGCAATCCATTGACTTCTGATTGAAACGAGAGTACCATTCAAGTTATGTATTTTAATTTTTAAAATTTTTCATGGAGATATACTAGTGACTTTGGCTTGTTTTTTTCATCCTTTGAATAGCAATTAGTCATATCTTATCAGAATTCAAATGCTACTTAGTTTTCCTAACGTATGAGGGATTACCTCTTTTAAATGGTTTCAGTCCTCATTGGTTTATCAGGTCACATCATTTTGAAATTTGCTATAATAAATTATTATCTCCTCTTTAGGAGACTATTGAAAACTTTTTTTATTTTATAACTATATACATTTTTAGGTTTTTAGGATTTATTGTTGTTTTATTTTAATTGTATTTCCCAGAGTATGCTTTGGTCTGTTTTCTGTACCCTGTATTGAGCCATAGTGTAATGCAATGTTCCGCTTGGATGTTTCCTGAGTATGTGTTTGATTATGGCGATTTGGCTTCTGGGTCAAGCTGTCTTTGGTTCATAAGCTTATAAGTCATGTCAGCATCATGGAGGCATAAAATGAAGGCCTTAATATTAAAAGGTACCTATTAATGATATATGATGTAGACAATGAAGATCATTCGGGATGGAGATGACAACATGCATAGTGGTCAGTCTGAGAAACATCATCCATATTCCTAGTAATGTTGAGTTTGTAGTTACCTTATAGAATTAAACTATGCACTTAAATGCATAACAGTGATTTAATGGTTACAAATAATCAAAATAGTGCGATTTGAAGCCCAATTTTGTATAGCTCATCTAAGTCAGAAAAGAGACATTTAAGTCAGTATGTTCAGAGTTTACAATGTATTTTATAAAAGATTTGATGAACACAGACCCTTATGTAAAATCCCTCGGATTCTATATATAATGCTAAAAATCACGTGTGTAAATTTGGGTGGAATTTAGTTGCATAATGAGCCAATTACCATCAATAATTGAGCACTTACAATTGATTATTGATGCTAATGGGCAACAATTTGGATTTGCGCATGCATCTTGCTAACTGCTAGTCTATAAAGATACTTGTGCAAATCTTTTAGCATGCAATTGAAAAGGAGGCATGCCATGGGAGAGTAATGGGCAGGTCAGGAGTTCTTACTAAGGATGCTCACAGTATAATTAGCATTCCGGGATCTGCACCTAATTTACACATGAGGATTCACATCAGGTTTCAGTTGGTGTAAATCCTCACATCTGAAGTTGGGTGTGGGTCCTGGGGCTGTGTGCTATTCTATAAACAGTACCCAACTCAAAGTGCAATTTATAGAATAGCGCTCAGCTTGCATTTTTTGGCACCAAATTTGGGCACCATTTCCTGAATCTAGTCCAATATGTATAAGGCTGAGGGAAAATATGTATATTTGGCAACATGTACAGCATGAACCACCATTTTACAAAACACATGTTCAGACAAAGAATGCATCACTCAGAGTTCTGTATGTCTCAGTGCTAGCATTTACCCATGTAAGCACCAGATTTTGTAACCTGCATGTGTAAGTAATGGATTATATAAAACTGCATGTCTGAGAGTCAACTAAGGATCCAGATTCCAAAATGCAATGTTTTCAGTGTTTAAGGTCTGTTAACCAAACAAATCATATTAGTGAAGAATTTAAACTGCAGAGCTAATTATGGTAAATGATTCTATCGATTTATCTGTTGTGTGTATATATATATATATATATATATATATATATATATATAAGGCCTAATTGATACGGTATGTATTTGATCACCATTTGCTGAATCTGGCCCACTGTGTCCATAACATGTCCCTTTCAAATCTGTATGTACTGTAAATATACACGTGTAATAAGTGGATTTTCTAAAATCACTACTTACCTGTATGTGCCCATTTTGCAATTTGTTAGAATTTTCTGTAATGCCTTATTTGTATCTAGAAGTCAAGGTGGTGTACAAAATTAAAACAATGTAGATTCAAATAGAAATCCATAAAAAATAGGAAAGAGCGGACAACCAAGGTTTACAATTAACTTTGCACTGTAAATCAGCTGTTTGCATGTATAAATTACACCTAAACCATCTAAAATTATCTCCTTAATTATACCATAATTTGTTTGTTTTTTTGTATTTGTATGATTTACCTACATTTTTGTAGGGTTTCAATTGTAATTATTGCCCATGGATTTCAATAGTAACAAGCAGACTGGTTGAAAGAAATCTTTGAATAAATATTGAATAAGTAAGTTATGGAATGCCTATGTCCTATTATAATCATTTCACATACAAAAATTCTGTCTTGTGCCATTCATGATTTTGAAAATACGGCAATATGGAGAATGTCAAAGCACACAATACAGAAAAAAGAGAAAACAGCACCAGGGGCCTTCAAGGTTGAGATAAAAGTAGTCCTTTATTCATAGACCTGACACAGGCTGTGTTTCGGTGCTAAGGATGACATATATAACACCTAAAAAATTGGCACTAAAATCAGTGCCAACTAAGCCTGTTCTATAATCGGTGCCTAGATTTAGGTGCTGATTATAAAATAGTTTAGTTGATACCTCAGTGCCTAAAACTACATGCATTCATGTATACCAATGAAAATGTGGCACAAAACCCAGCACATAGATTTACGCACACTGGGCCATATTCTATAAATATGCATGTAAATTTCAGGACCATGCATTAGATGTTCCGCGCACTTTTGTTACAGAATACACTTAGAGGCCCTTTTACTAAGGCACATAGGCACCTACCCGCATCCAACGTGCATCAAATTAGCATTACCATCCAGCTACCGTGCCTTGGGCGGTAATTCCATTTTGGCTGGCACCCAAAACACGGCATAGAAAATATTTTCTATGTTCTACCATGGGGCCCTTACCCGGCAGTAATCAGCAGTTGGCGCACGCTGCATGCTTACTGCTCTGTTAGCACGTGAGAGTTTACCACCAAGTCAATGAGTGGTATTAATGTCTCAGGCTGAAAGTGGATGCTACTGGTTTTCATTTTGCTGCACATCCATTTTTCCGCACATTAAAAAATCCCCTTTTTTTCCAGGTGCACTCAGGAAGCATGCGCCTACACCAGTGCAGGCCACTTTTGGGTGCACCTTAATAAAAGGACCCCTTAGTGAGTTGTGTGCAAAAATTCTAATCAGTGCCAATTAGTGCTCATTATTGCTTGTTAAGGACTGTTATCAACACTGATTAACTTGTTAAGCCAATTAAGTTACACGCATTGTTATAGAATCTGTGCTGAAATAGGCACGCTATATAGAATCCAGGAGTAAATGGCTGTGTGGGGGTCAAATAAGTATATGAATGTAAACTCTCAAATGTCACAAAAAAGATGGTCTCAACTCTATCAAGTGTGGACCAGAAATGCTATCACCTCATTGCTCAGTAAGACGCCATTCTCGGGCATTAGGAGTAACTGAGAATTTACTTTCATATACTTATTTGACCCCTGATGCTGACATTTAGCCCTTGTTGGGTCAATGAATCAACCAGTAGTATGATTTTGGCTTAAAATGTTTTTTTAAATGTGAGTTTTAATCTAGATATACTGTTGAATATGATTGTGTTGACAAAAGTCAGTTCTAGATATTTTATGAATAGTTTTGAAAAACACACCTTGAAGAAATGTATCTAAAATACAAAATAAGTGATTTTTTGATTGGATTTCTCTTCTTTTTTCTTTAAATTTTGCCACTCTCCCCTCTCATGATGGAGTTAACTTGTAAGAAGATGCTGTGCTATAAAGTTTCCAGTATGTGGTGTGGTAGGGCATTAACCTGAAATGTTTAGTTCAGAAACTTTATTAGTTTCAAAAGTTGAAAGTCATGAAATCAAACATACTGTGATAGTGCTGGGCAGACTTATATGGTCTGTGCCTTGAAGAGCACAGGTACAAATCAAAGTAGGGTATACACAAAAAGTAGCACACATGAGTTGTCTTGTTGGGCAGACTGGATGGACCGTGCAGGTCTTTTTTTCTGCCGTCATCTACTATGTTACTATACATAGGCTCACAATATAGCAAAATATGACATTGCAGACACTAACCAATCTCCCTTCCATCCCAGTTCTGTCAGAAACACAAATCTCACATAAAGTTTGTGCAAAACAGGAGAGCGCATTTGATCTTGTCATAGTGCCAAGATATTGTTTCAAAGGCCCTCAAGTTATAATCTTCTTAATAATATCTGAACCTGGGAAATATTAGACTCATATTTAGAATCAGCAATCTATTCCACCATAAATACACATTGAGCAAATGTGTTGATTTTCATGCCTTTAGTAGGGTTTGTATCACCAAAGCTGTAAAAATGTGTAACAGATTACATGGGCCATCTTCCAGTTCCTCCAATTATTGTCCACTACCAAATATCACAGTGAATTCATGAATTGTTTGAGCATATGACCACACCTGTACCCAGAAATCATACAGTATATGGCATTCAAAAAGCATATGTTCCAGAGTTCCCAGTGCATCAGCACAGGTCCAGCTTCTATTAGAGCATGAAACTTAATTTTATGAAATTTCAATTGCGTCCAAACTGCTCAGTGTCCCACCAGATATAATGATTGATTTATTGATGCCAATCAGATGCATCTTATTCTATTTTGTCCATCGCAACTTTTTTACCTATCTCTGAATTTCTCTTTTTAAAAAAACCTCTGTATATATGTAAATATATAAGAATACTTCTGAATGCACCTGTAATAAAGTCCATAGCCAGAGTTGGAGTGGGGAAAGCAGTCTGTAGTGCAGAGAGCAAAATCTAGTCTTGACAATGACATGGAACCCATGCTGGTGTTATACCTGTCATGTGGTTAGTGTTATACAACACACCTTGAAAAACATCTGATGTAGTGCTAGCTACAGTATGATGGTGGCCTAGAAGGGAGAATGGGGTATGTTTACTGTGAGGATTGTCTGGAAAATTGGGGCCAGGACTTATGCAGAGGCTACTTTAGAGGGTGAGATAAGAAGGGCTACCTGCAGGCTGAATAGCTCCCCTGGGAAGACTACTATCTCTGACTCAAAAGGTCATAGGTTCAGGGCTGGGTGTTGGACCAAGGGGAGAACTGAAAAAGGTCATGGATATTGACTGAGAATTGTTAAGGGGTGGCAAGGCTAATTTTGGAAGGCAGCACCAAAAGGTGTCAGCTGGCAAAAAGCCCATACTATTTGAAAATTACCTGTTGCTGGACAGAGAGATGCTTTCTACTGGCATTATCTGCCCTGCAGCAGGGGTTGTTGACAGCCTCCTGAGGTGGCCATTCCAATGCAGACTGACTATCATGTTTGTTAGTGGGACAGCCATGATGGGGACCACTGTAGGGGCCTGCATAATCATGGTATTGACATGGTTAGGTGACAAGACATTCAGGCCTACTCATACTACCTGTGCTGCAGACCAGATCCCTGTAGGTAGCATAAGCCTACCACTTGTGTAGATTGTGAGTGCCAATGCGACAGAGGCATTCCAATGCGATACCTATGGCATTAAAAGTTATTGGCATGGCACATCTTAGTAAATAAGGCCCCAAGTATTGTATATGATGCACAAGAACAATATATCAGGGTTTCTCAGCGCTGTGCTTAATAGCCCCAAATAGGTCTTTTTTCAGGATATTCACCATGAATAGTCATCAGGCATTTCTGCCTGAGAACAGAATAACTTGCATAGCTTAGTTACTCTAAAGTTAATCTCGTTTATGCCATTAATAATGATGTGTTTCCTACAGTGCCAATAGATTCACTCCCACTGAAAATTTTGGAATCCATCACTGTTCCTTGTATTAATTACCAGTAATGTCCAGAAATGCTAAATCGACATGCAAATTTCTTGTGGGTAGAGACAGAGTTACATTGAAGTACAGTTGATATTTCCTTGTCCCCATTGAGCTCTAAGGGTTCCACTAATTAGTATTAACCAGTTAACATAAATTAATGCAACATAAATTAATGCATCTTAAATAGGCCCCATTGAAAACAGTGGGGTAGGTCTTACTTAGCATGCATTAAATTATTATTATTATTATTATTATTTGTTACATTTATATCCCACATTTTCCCACTTATTTGTAGGCTTAATGTGGCTTACATAGTACCAGAGAGATGTTACAGACTCCGGTGTAAACAAATACAAAATGATGTTGTGGTAAGATAAAGTTCATGTGGCACAGCCACAATAAGGAATCATACAGCGGAAGAGTTGTGTTATGTCCATTACGTTCTTTAGTTTTGTTGTGTTGCAAAAATCAGGCATTTATGTTGGATTGGTAGGGTATGCCTTTTTAAACAGGTTAGTTTTTAGTGTTTTCCGGAAGTTTAGGTGGCCGTTTGTAGTTTTCAAGGCTTTAGGTAATGCGTTCCACAGTTGTGTGCTTTTGTAGGAAAAACTGGACGCGTAAGTTGATTTGTATTTGAGTCCTTTGCAGCTTGGGTAACATATGTTAACCAGTTAATGAGTAAATAGAGCCCTAACTTGTACCAGGGGCAATGGAAGGTGATGTGACTTAAGCTCATAAGATGCATCAGCAGCATTTAAATCCTGGTCCTCAGCTGCTGCAGCTCTTAGCACCAAGCTACTTCTTAAGAGCACACGGATCTGCAAAACCTTTGCAATCCACTGAAAAGGGCCTTGATAATGGAGCAAACTTTTATTAACTTTCTTTAAATTGCACACCAAGTAGCATACCCTACCTCTTGCATAGAAGGACCTGGAAACATCTTCAGAAACCTGAATGACAGTCAAGCTGCTCAGACATCAGCTACAATTACAATTAAAATAATATAAAGAGAACCTTCTATAATGCTTTTCAGTGTGTCAATTCCATAATAAATCTGTGACGTATTATTGCATTCAAGCATTATCACACATTTTTATAGGTGTCTATTTAATCCAGATACAGTCATTTGCAAAACTACACTGAGCTCCACTTTTCTTGTAGTTGGTCACCATGGGGACATCAAACACCAGGAGGCTTATGAGGAAATTCTAGAGACCATTGTGCTCCATTTCCAATTCAGAAGGCACAAACAATAAATACATTCTCCTGGTTTGGCTTTGAAATTCTAGCTTGGCTTTGAACAGCTCATTTATGACACTATTTTTCTCTCTCAGCAGCACAAAATCCTGTGCAAAACAAAATATGTGAGGTACATAAGTATATTACTGCCATATTGGGACAGATTGAAGGTCCATCAAGCCCAGCATCCTGTTTCCAACAGTGGCCAATCCAGGTTACAAGTACCTGGCAAGAACCCAAGAAAGTACATTTTATGCTGCGTATCCTAGAAATAAGCAGTGTATTTTTCCCAAGTCCATTTTAATAATGATCTACGGTCTTTTCTTTTAGGAAATCATCCAAACCTTTTTGAAACTCCACTAAGCCAACTGCTCTTACTACATTCTCTGGAAATGAATCCCAGAGCTTAATTACACATTGAATGAAGAAAAATTTTCTCCGATTTGTTTTACATTTACTACTTTGTAGCTTCATTGCATGCCCCCTAGTCTTGGTATTTTTAGAAAGCATAAACAAGCGATTCATGTCTACCTGTTCCACTCTACTCATTATTTTATAGACCTCTATCATATCTCCCCTCAGCCATCTGTTCTCCAAGCTGAACAGCCCTAGCCACTTTAGCCTTTCCTCATATGTACTTGCAGTAAAGGGAAAAGGAACAGAGTAAGAGAAAGCAGTAGGCAGGAATGTATGCTCAGATTTCTTCTTACTGGTTAGACCACTTGGTTTGCTTCTCTAAGGCTTGCCTCTCACGAAAGCAGTGATCAAGATCAGTGCACTGATATTGAAGCTCTAATGAGTAAGAAATAGGGCTCAAAGAGTGAGAAAGCTTTCCAATGAGTGTGACATACTCGTAATGAGTGAGGCTTGGCATCTCTGGCTCTTAATTCAGACTCTTTAGTCCTGGAACAACTGTCTAGCTCAATTTTCATTTCTGGTTTAAACCTTGCTCAGTTTGTCATACTGCTAACAGATTTCACATTAATTTTGTCAAGTATTTAATAGAGGTAGAAAAAAATCTTAACTCTAAAAATATTTTGCATAGAAGCCCACCTCATTTTTAAGAAGTCTCAAACACCGTAGTTTTGGTTTCACTCATTTTTATTCTCTGCAAATATTGGGGTTTGGAATCTTCCTCCTCCATCCTAGAGCATAGCATCTTGACCTGAATATCCCTCTACCTCAATTGTGTCCAGTCTTACATGAATAAATTGGCAAAAGCGTATTTAGGACTTGCATGCATAAAAAATAACCTATGGAACTTTGTAAGTCTAATTGCCTTGAAAATGAGCCATTTACTGTATATGTACTGAATAGATTTTTAGCCACTTAAAACATATGTGTAAGTTGATAACACATATCTATTTTGCCATATTAAACAGCATGTCTGGAGGATGTTTCAAAAGTATGCCATCAATTTGTGTGGCTTAAAAATTTCAAAATAATGCACATCTCTTTATGCCCATTGAGTAAAATTACACATATATAGCTGCACAACCCAGTATTCCATCCCAACCAATTCAGGCATGTTGTGTGCTGCAGTAAATGAACCTTCTCAGGACAGGTCATAGGTCTTTAGTCTTCAACATATTTCAAGTTAGCCACCAGTTCAGCTGAGATTCTGTAGGAATATGTCATTACCAGTCCAGGCTTTACCATCTCCCCATTGGATCCAATTAGTAGGCCACATAAGAAAAAAAAAAAGTGCCTTAAGGCAGATCATTGCTCAATTGGGATTATTTAGGATTCATAGTTTGCTCCTGCCTGCATGGATTTCTGTTCATTTGGAACCAGTCTCTACTGGGGTTGTGGCACTCATATGCCTATAGTAGTTGTAACTACTCCCCCTCCTCCCATCTTGTCAAACCATCACAGAGATCCAGATCAGACCCTGGTATCAATTTTCCAGCCGTCCGTCCACTAGGCATTGGCTCCAGTAATTTGTGAATACTGCCTCTGACATTCCCAGTCCTTCCCAGCTTCAGAAGCAGCAGCTAAACTGAGGAATCAAATCCAGGTCTCCAAGATGGTTATGCGCACTTTTACCATTAAGTCAGCAGGCATTCACCTCAGAAATTTAAAAAAAACTGAACAATTTTGTATTAATATCACAGCATATTATTTGCTACTATTTTTGCTATAAAATATAAACATCATTGTAGGTACTCATGCAGAGTCAAAACTCAGTTGACATCTTTTCCTGCAACACTTCATCTTGTTGAGGATGCTAAAGAAAAGGGCGAGGCACACATCAGCAGCAGGGCTGGTCTTGTGGTTAGTGCCAGGTTTATGAAAAAAAAAATGCCAGGTTTTAAATTGTGGGATTGGTATCGTGAAACTGACTGACTATCTCCTTCAGAGAGCCCCTCTTTACTTTGAAGGGTAAGATACTCATCACAATCCTTTTCTGATCTCCTTTCCTCTGTCTGCCATACCTAATTCTGACTGCCTCTATTTTACCCATGGGCATGTGAGATAGGTACCAGAGTACGCTTTTTTTTGGGAGGGGGGGTGGGGGGGGGCTTTCCATCAGCATTATTAAACCAAATTCACACTGTGCCATTGAGCTTTATTGAACAAAATATAAGGCTTTAATTCTAAATATTGTACTATTTTCTACCTGGGATTACAACAAAGCTGTTGGTCACCCTAGGAAATAAGAATGTGCTACTCAAGAAAGCAAAGTTGCAGCTATCTATGAGGTAGAGCAGAAATAGAGAAGGTGAATGGATACTATAAAATTCAGAAGGATATATTAATATGGTGTATTACAAATAATTATAGTTAACAGCATATGAATTTGATTTTAAAAGTGTTCAGATGGTGATGTAAATATCAGTGAATATTTTAAGCATGCAAAAAGAAAAATTACCTGATATTCATAGTACACCATAAGGCGAAAACAGATTATTCATGCAGCTGGGGTTAAAGCAAAGAGATTATATTTAAGATGCAAGCTCATTTTGTGTCCTGATTCAAGATATGTTATGCAAAGTTTTTGGAGCTTGTGGGAATGCAATAGCCAATTTAATTGCAAGGGAAGGATTAACAATGAATATTCATAAAGGTATGTCTATACATGACTCCAGTTTCAACAACAATTGATTTACATACTCAAGTTATCCTGTTTGCATCCCATGAGAACAGAATTGGTTACCCCTTAAACTTCTAAGACTAGTACTGTAGAAGCACATTTCATGGATATTAGCATTTTAATAGTAGTAGCAGTGTGAAGAGAAAGAGTGGGAGGTTGACCACGGATACCATACTGGAGAGATGAACACTTTTAATCAACCGTTTATTGATAAAAAAGACTTGACAACCGTTGTGTTCGGAAGTCATTTTTAATTCATTTCTATGTACCTTCATTACATTGCTCCAATATAATTTTACAATTGACACTTAAGATAGATGTCACTTTTTTGTTTATCTATGTATACTATGTCAAAACAAATCATACTTATTTATGCACACTTTTACATCTTATTTATTAAATCATTCTCAATAATGTATTTAAATGATGCGATAATGTATATTGTTTTATGTATATTTTTTATTTCTCAAATGCATTTATTGGAACAATACCAGACGTGGCCACGTTTCGCCCTCAGGCTGCGTCAGGGGTACAAACTATAAAAACAAAACACAAGTATAAAAACATGTATAACCATACATATTAACAATGTCATAAGCATGATTCAACTAATAAAAAGCAATTATTTAAAAAAAGATTCAACATATATAAAACAATCCTTTTATAAGTTCTAAAAAACATGTATAGACATACATATCATCTGTAAAACAAATATTTATAATTATTATTAAAATCATACATCACAATTTTTTATCAGAACATCTACAATTCCTCATATCACATTTATAACTCTCAATAAAAAATGTTAAGATCATACAATTAGAATCAAAACAATTCAATGAAGAGGGGAAGAAATTTCTTTATACATACCTATCAAAAGTGTATGTAAATATATCATACACACCAGTAGTTCCAAAAATTGTTCCAATAAATGCATTTGATTCCACTGCTTTGTTGTTTTTTATCTACTGTTTTGTAAGCAGTTGTGTGCCTTTTTGTTTTTTTTTTGTTTTTTTTTTTATTTCTCTACACATTAGCACATTTTGTTTGCCATTACTTATTTACTGTTATCTTTTATATATATTTCTTCATATATATGTATACCATGTCAAGATAAATCATACTTTTATCTTTTTACACATTAGTATATTTTATAATCATTAATGTACTCAAATGATGTCATGATGTATATTTTTGATTTCTCTACACAGTTGCATATTTGCTATTATTCTTTGACGGTTAATTTTTTTATGTATATATATATATATATTTCTTTTGTAGACTCCTGATGCAGGCCGAGCGGCCGAAACACAATGGCTGTGTCGAGTCTTTTTTTAATCAATAAATGGTTGTTTAAAAGTATTCATTCTCTCCAGTCTTTGGTATCCGTGGTCAGCATCCCACTCTCTCTCTTCACACTTTTGTGATTTTCCGTGGAGCGTTTGAGTTCTCCGCCTCAGGCGGATTCTCCTGAACAGTAGTAGCAGTACATGAGTACTCATTAAAACTGCTGGAAATTACTATCCCAAATATGGTTGTTTTTTTTTTTTTTAATAAGATGGAACTATTTCAGGGTCATAAGCAAAACACACGTGCTTTATTCATTCAATTAAATACATACACAGATTTCTTTTCTCTTTATAGATGGTACCACAGTTTCTAATTCAACCGATGACAATTGTAAGCAATAATATACAAACCGGACTGTATACTGCTGAAAAGTTAACCATGTGTGCTATCAAGTCAAGAAAAAAAAAAAAAAAAAAAAAAAAAAAAAAGAGAGAGAGAACAGTATATTGCATCTACTATTCTTCATTTTCTGGTTACACAACCATACAGTCTACATTCTTAGGCCACCAGGAAAACAGAAAATATCGCTGGGCTATTAGCTATGTTTCTCATGCATGGCAATGTTTTAAATAATCCTCAAGGAAACATTAGAACCAGAAATGTAGAGCACAGAATACTAATGGCAAAATATAATGGGATGTTTCTTGTTGTACAAACTGAGCTTGTATCTTACACCTTCAAAGGTGATGTAACACTATTATACAGAGTATTGTAATTCAGTCAGTTAATGCGTGGAGATAAATGAAGAGATAAGGCTCCTGAAGCCACCTATTTTCAAGGCACGGAGCTATCAGCATTCAATGATATTTAAATCTCGAACTCAAAATTTCTCAGAATCCAAAGCACATTAGAAGTGTGATGGAAAGTGAATAGCAGTACATAACTTGACAGTACTCCATTGTACATTGACTGGGTATGTACATCAATACGTCTGTTATTAGGGGGAAACTGTATATTCTAAAAGAAAGGAAAAGGGTGGTTCATCACTTGAGTATTACTCATGAAGTACAAAATGAAGATTCATGAAGGCAGAACCCCCCCCCCCCCCTCACACACACACACATTTCCCTCAACATGTACAGCTAATTAATCTTACAGTTAATTTTGTAGCTTCTTTGTATGTATTTTTCTAGGTATAAAACATGTTATAAAAGTTCTGAAGACTTGTACATGCCTGTTCACAAACAATTCAACTTCAGCTGTGGGATGTCACAGTGCATATATAATTCATCTTCTTTAAAGGAATCCATAACTGTCTTGGCTGTAGTGTTTAATACATTCTGTAATTTGTACAAGTCATTCACAGAAGTATTTTAAATACCCTATAAACAAACAAACAAACAAACAAAAAAGGATACTGTCTCCAGCTCCACAAGTAAACTGCATTGTGAGGGTCAACAGGAGAAAGGCTCAGTTTTAAAAACAATGTCCCTCAGGGCACAATCGGGGAAGACATGATACACATAAAGCAGTGGCTTTTTTAGAATAGAGAACTGGTATCAGAATCACCATATTAGAAGTGATAAACATGATAATCCATACCCAGGCTAATGTGCTTTTAACACCTGCTCCCTATTACTATCCTCTCCCTTTATCAACAGGCTGCACACATTAGATCGACCTCAGGTTACAAAATATAAGTTGAAGATTTTTTTCTTCTGGCATCAGTTCTGGAGTTCAGCATGAATTTAAAAAAATGTGCTTTTATTTTTAATGCACGGGTAAAACAAAGAGTCTTCAGTAGTGGTAGAGTTTGATTCTTAATGAAAGAGGTATGTAAAGAAAAAATAGGAACCTACTTAAAGGTTGAGGGCACAGTGCTGCAGCCAAATTAAGAGTCTCAGTGACATTTGATAACCATCTGAAGGTACAGGAGCAGGATGGGACTGAGGGAGAATCTCGTCTTGCATCTGCTTTCTTAGAACTCACCAATGGTGGTAGTTACATAATAGTGAGTAATATGACTATGGTGTAAGGCAGAGTGGAGACTGAATAATTCTAAGAAACACCATTTCTGCTTAGTGATGCAGGATAATAGCCCCAGTGAGGGAGGGAAATAGACCGGGGTGGGCAACCTTGGTACTCGAGAGCCACAAATCAATAAATACATATGTACTGCCTCCATTGCAGGTAAAATAGATCTCAGGTATATTTCATTAGGGAAATCCTGAACATCCAACTGGATTGCAGCCCTCAAGGACCAAGGTTTCCCACCCCTGGTATAGACTATTCAATTGCCATATCCACCTGGTTTTCCCCCTTTGCAATTGACTTCAGCTATTATGCATATGTACATTCTTTTTATGTAAATATAAGTGACATCATTTGTGATGATAGTAGATGTGTCATGGGGTTTGCAAAATACAATTGTCTCCACACTGAGAACAGTCAGACCCAAACAAAAATAAATACCCTTATATGAACAAATGCCTTTTACTACTGATATAATATATAATATGACACACAATCTGAAATATCCCAATTTCCTTTTAAAAACACATGTTGACTTATAAAGCAATCACATTTAAAGATCCCCCCTTGTTTAAGATGACTCCAGTACATAGAGCTTACATCACACACTATTTTTATAAGTAACACAGAAAATCTGTCTTGCTTACAATTATAATATATGCAATATGTTAATACATGTTTTGTGCTTACATTCAGTTACTAGTGACTACATTAAAAATGTGTAATAAGTGGAAAGAACTTGTGCACATCATAGAAAATGATGAAGTTTTAGACAAAAGGTTTTCCTTAGAGTTATGCAGTATTTTGGCAGTTTTGAGGAACGTTAAAATTTGAAAATGTTCAGTCACATATAATACCTCTCTTCAAAACTGAGGTTTTTTTTTTTTTTAAGATGCAGGAAGTCTTGGCTGCTGTCCTGGAAAGTAGGCTGACACTACTGATGAACTTCCTTGTCTAGCTAATGTAGATCTTGGTGGAGCTGAAAATAAAATTCAACATAGTATTAAATAGAAATGATGTGATCCAATTTCCATAATCCACAGCCTAAAATTTGGGATCAAGGGATGCTGAGATTTGAGATTAGTTGCTTTCATGGCATCCTGTCTCTTTGCTCATGATTTTCATTAGAAAACAGACTTTTGTCTCTCACCTGGACTTGATTCAAGGTCTGGCATCCTGGCAGGTGGAATTTTATAAAGATTGTGGTGTAGAGCCTACATTAACTAGCTTGGTAGAAAGATTACATAGAGGTCTGGACCAAGGTCAGTAGTAGTTGATTATATTGTTAGATTTGCATACATATCATATTATCAATAAGAATTTCTTATTTATTAATATTAAAACCCACCCTATTCTATATCACATCGCTGGAAGTCAGCAAACTTAATGACAATTATAAAAGTAATGAGGTTGTATTCACTAACACATCTCCATACTTCTATCAAGTTCATATTATGTATATGCAGATGACATAATAGGGCAGTAAATGGCCGTGTGCTAAAATTAAACATAGCACAGCTCTGTACTGCCTAAGCCCTTACTGCCAACCATTGATCTAGTGGTAAGGGCTCATGTATTACTCATGTGGTAATAATGCAGCACACGTCAATGTGGGTGCACTGCAGATTACTGCAGGCAAAGCCCCCTGCAGTAGAAAATAGAAAATTATTTTCTACCATGGGAAACAGCACATGCCAACTTTGGAGTTACCACCGGATGCAAGCACTACCCTGGTGGTAGTGCCAATTTGGCGTATGCTAGCCCTACTGCTGTTTTGTAAAAGGACCCCATGGTCATCTATAGAAAACCATCTATTTTTCTGCCTTGGTAAAAATGACCTTAGCACATGGGGAAAAACCAATGTAAGGGCACAATAAGGTCACTTTCTACTGCAGCTTAGTAAAAAGACTCCTTAGTGAATTATATTAAGAAATAGACACCTCAGAAATATCTTTGTTCAGTAAAATAAGATTTTATTTGAACAGAGTGGGAAATATGTCCCTGACAATGGCCTTTCTGTGGGCCCAGTTATATGCTAAGGTCATTTTTACCACAGCAGAAAGATAAGAAGCTGAGTCTTGGCCATGCTTAGTTTCAGAAGGCAGTGAGACATCCAGGCAGCAATGTCAGACAGGCAGGCTGATACTTTGGCTTGGATTCCTGCTGAAATTTCTGGTGCGGAGAGGTAGATCTATGAGTCATCAGCATAAAGGTAATACTGAAAACCAGGGTGTGAGATCGGAGTACTAAGGGAAGAAGTATAGATGGAGAAGAGGTCTCAGGGCAGATCCCAGACATACACCAACTGATAGTGGGATAGAAGTGGAGGAAGATCCACTAGAGTATACACTAAAAGTACAATGAGAGAGCTAAGAAGAAAACCAGGAAAGAACAGAGCCCTGAAATCCAAGTGATGACAGCATATCAAGGAGTAGGCGGTGATCAACAGCGTCAAAAGCAACAGATCAAGAAAGATGAGGATAGAATAGAGACCTTTGGATCTGGCAAGGAACAGGTCATTGGAGACTTTAGCAAGTGTTGTTTCAGTTGTGTGAAGAGGACAAAAGCCAGATTGAAGTGGATCAAGAATAGCTTGAGATGAAAGAAAGTCAAGACAATGGTGGTGAACAGCACATTCAAATATCTTGGATGGGAAAGGGAAGAGCAAGACAGAGTGATAGTTGGAAGGACAGGTAGGGTCCAATGAAGGTTTTTTTAAGGAGTGGTGTGACTACGGCATGTTTGAAGGAATCAGGAACAGACAACAGTGGAAAGTGAAAGATTGAGGATATGACAGATAAAAGGGGTGACAGTAGGAGAGATAGTGCTAAGTTGGTGGGTGGGATAGGATAAGAGGAACAGGTAGTTAGTTTCAAGGAGGAAAGAAAATGTGCAGTTTCCTCTTCAGTGATTTCAGAAAAGGAGGCAGGGTTGAAGTAGGGTTGAGAGAATGGACTAAGGGAAGGCGAGGTGGAGGTGACAATCTTGTGAACCTTATCATGAAAGTACTCAGTCAGAGGCTGGGGAGAAAGTGAAGGGGGAGTTGGAGGTGAAGGCACTTTGAGGAGAGAGTTCAGTGTGGCAAAGAGATGTCGAGGGTTTGAGCCAAGAGAATTTGTGAACTGGATGTAGTAGTCTTGTTTGGCAAGTGAAAGAGCAGACAGGAAGGAGGTCAGCAAGAATTTAAAATGTATGATGTGAGCATGGGCACGGGAGTTTAGCCAAAGGCATTCGGCAAAGCGGGCACAGGAACGTAGGCAGCAGATTCTAGAGGTCAGCAAGACTGGGGTTTGGTATGCCTTATAAAACAGGGAATGGGAGGAGTGAGAGTATCCAAAGCAGAGTAGAAAGTAGTATTATAGGAAGAGACAGCCTCATTGACAGACTTGATTTGAAGCACTGGAGGACAGAGTAGAAGGGTCAATAACCTGCAGATTCCTAACTGTATTGATTGAGATTGGATGGAACTGAGAGGAGGGGGTGTAAGTGTGAAAGTTATCAGATGATGGTCAGAAAGGGGTAGAGCTGAGGCATAGAAACTGGAGAGTGAGCAGTTGAAGAAGATTACAAGACAGTGGCCATTCTGATGAGTGGGGGTAGTGGAGCACAGTTGAGCATTGAAAGAGGATGTTAAAGCAAGAAATTTAGAAGCATGAGAGTCAGAGGGATCATTAGCATGAATGTTAAAATCCCCAAGAATGAGAAAGGAGATGAAGGTTCAATAAAGAAGAAAAGCCAGGAGTCAAAGCCAGTAAGACAGGAAGAAAGGGATTTATTAGGGGGTCAATAAATGACTGCTACTTGAAGAGGCAGAAGAGTTAATAGATGAATGAAGTGGCCTTCGAAGAAAGAAAAGCAGTGAGACTGAGGTGGAGCAAGAGGCTAAAATATTCAGGAGGGTGAAAGTAGTAGCCCAACATCACCTCTGCGGCCAACCGGGTGAGGAGTATGGGAGAAAAGGTAACCTCCATGACACAGGGTCACAGCAGAAGCAGAATCTTCAGGGCAAAGCCAAGTCTCAGTTAGGGCATGTAGATGGGAGAGTACGAGAGATAAAGAGGTCGTGGAGGTCGTGGATGTAGTAAAGTTTGTTGCAGACAGAGTGGCATTCCACAGAGCACATGAGAAAAGGCAGAGAAGAAGGGGTGAGGAGAGAAACAGAAATTAGAATGGAGACATCATGGTGTGACCTGCATAAATAGGATGAGAGCTCATGTGGAGGACCAAGATTGGGAATGATATCCCCAGCGGAGAGCAGGAGAAGAAGCAAGAGAGTACGGAGAAGCATAGGAGAGGCATGATGATAGCAACGAAGGTGAGATGCACTCCCCCTCCTGTAACAGACAGACACCTAATCTAAGCAGATTCTACTATGAAGATCATATATCAATAAAGACACGGGGCCCTGTTTACTAAGGTGCGCTAGCATTTTTAGCAAATGCTAAAATTAGAGTGCGCTAAACGTTAGATACACCCATAAATTCCTATAGGTGTCTCTAGCATTAGCGTGTGCTAATTTCTAGCACGTGCTAAAAACACTAGTGCCTATAGAGTGGCTTAGTAAACAGGGCCCATGGTCTTCTACTTGTACTGGTAGATGAAGAACGCTGGCATAGTAACATAGTAAATGATGGCAGATAAAGACCTGAATGGTCCATCCAGTCTGCCCAGCAAGATAAACTCATGTAACATGGTATGTAATACTTGGCATTTTTGTTAAGAAACTAACACTGGGGAATCTAGTACTAAAGAACCCCACTTATTACCATAGACCAGTGGTTACCAAACTTGTTCTGGTGGAGACCCAGCCAACTGGATTAGCAGACTATCTACAATGAATATTCATGAGATAAATTTATATTTAATGGAGGCAGTGCATGCAAATCTATCCATACATGTCCATCACAAATATCCTGAAAGCCGAATGGCTGAGGGTTATCTCGACAGGTTTGAGAACCACTGCCATAAACCAGCAGAACTAATTTATCAAAGGATTTCTTTCAGTCTTCTATTTAGTCAAAGGTTTCATAAATGTGACTTGAAAACAGCTCTTTTTAGCACACAGAATTGCTTAGCCTGACTTCACTCAGTAAGAACTCTTGTGAAGTGGCATGCTCGGATAGCATAGGGTAAAGTACGATCAGATCAACTGAATAATAGAAATAAGAATTCACAGAAGAGGTATTTTCCATTGTAGTTCAGTGTACTGTTGCTGGAAAATGATATTTCCCCCACGTGATTTGTTGATCAAAATTTTAGTAAACTGGTAATTCCAGACAACAATCTTCTGAAACCCCTAGAAGACAAATTGTTTCTGATAAAGAATCGTATCTATCTCTCTAACAAGAAAACACATCTATGCCTTTCTGGAATGTATATGGGAAATATTTGGCTGCTGACCAGTTTTTGTTTTCACATAAATACTTCATAATAAGTATCAACACATAAAAATAGATCATATTGATGAAGAAATTGTGGTACACTCTCTAAAAAAAAATATTTTGTAAAAGAAAAATTCATCTGGTCAATATTCAAAGTGATTTAACCAGCCAGAGTTGGCTGCTGACTAATCAAATAACTTGCTGACTGTCCACTAATTTTTAGTGGCACTTTATTACCACTGAAAATTAGCAGTTAGCACCAAAATGAAAACCAGCTAGTTTGGGAGTGTTCTGGGGGCGGAGTCAGCACTTAACCAGCCAGTGTAACCCCATAAATAGGACCACATGAAACACAGTCCTATCTCTATCTGGGAAACCATTGCTAGTTAAGTTCCGAATATCAGCTTATCCAGCTATGTTTTAGCTGGATCTGCATAAACCGGACACTTAATACCAAAGCCTGGACATGGTGTGGCACTGAATATCAACGAATAATGCAAGCGATGGTCAACAAAACGCTCACCACTGCCGGCTGAATATCTACCCCCAGTTTTATATTTTACTACACAACATGATTGTGTTACACTGGAAATTTCTGCTTATATGAGAATAGTATGTTGCTACTGCACTCAATATGTCTTTTCACTAAAGTAGTTTAAAGACCAGGTGATCAATGATCTAATAGACAGTAAAGTAGTAGAAGGGTCAAACTTTTCCTTTGTACACCAGATGGTTAAAACGGTAAGATTTTCTCTTAAGATTGTTTTCTAGAAGTTAAGGGCTCCTTTTACTAAGGCATGCTAGTGATTAGCACATGCTAAATGATAGGACATCCATAGGAAAATAATAGGAGTCTTAGCATTTAAGGTGTGCTAATCATTAGTGTGCACTAAATCCATAACATCAGCATTCACACCATGCCATGCTCCAAATACCAGTCAAACAAATAAACACCTGTTGGCATATAAATGGGCTGCAGCTTTATTAACAACTTTGCATAATTAACAAGTATATTAATTTAAACTTCATAACATAAGTAACCAGAAAACACAAATTCTAGAGAGACCTTTCAATTCTTTACAAAATGAAGCCAGTCGGTGCTGAAGTGACCTCAGCAAGCACTTAGCCTTAGTCCCATCCAATCCCAAAGTCCACGGTAACGCAGGACTTGGCGAAAATAATCATGGTGGTGATCCACGCAAATTAGCAAATCCATTATTTTAATTCATTTCCCCACTTTACAAAAGGCCTCCCCAACAGTTTCACCAACCCCCAAAATTTGACACAAGTGGTGATGGCCTAGTTTGTCACCACTCCCCCCCCCCCCCCCCCCCCAAAGCTGCAGCCCCATCTGCCACCCAGTGTGGCCTCAAAAACATCCTGAATACTGCTAATGAAAATATCCTGCCCAATGAAAGTCAAATGGACACCATCTGCCCAATACAAACCAGGTCAGTCAACCAAAATCAATTCATGGGTAAGAACCTCTAAACCCTCTAAACCCACAACAACACACACTACCTCAGAATTCACACATTTCTGAAGGTGCTCAATAGACCTCCACTTTTCTTACCTCATTCCAGACCATACTAAACATGCAAAAGGAAAATACCTTTTGACCACAGTCCAATCCCACTTCATACAGCAAATTAAATCAACCTCTTTAACCTGGCACAAATCATTCCCCACTAAATGTACCAATATAAACTCTGGGGGTGAAAAATGATGCATTTGAAGAGTAGGCAGCAGCTGATCCCACAACATCCCATGAATCCCCAGCCAGTGAACTCGAATGCCTTGTTCTGCTGAGCCAACTGCCCTTTTCTGGACCCAAAATATATTGAATGTCCATAGATCCAAGTGCAGAAATCAGGAGGAAGCAACCCTGAAAAAGAAACTCAGAAAATAAATTAACAAGCAAAGGAATCAACAGGACTTTGGCACATAACCCAGATAATGGCGGGAATGCCAATGCACCAAATAGTGAATAAAAATCAGGTGAACCCCTCCACTCTGCAGCAAAGCTGCCCCAATATAAAATAAGTGAGTCCCAAAATGGGAAGGCTCAAAGCCCAAATGACCAAGACTCCCCCCCCCCCCAAAAAAAAAAAAAACAGCTATAAATTGGAAACAGATGAAAGGACTCCCGTTCTCATGCACCAAACAAAACAAGCCATCTGGTGGCCGTATCTGGACATAAGCCACAGCACATCACACTGGGCAAACCACCAATCCATCAGTAGTACGCAAATGCCATGTATCCCTACCCAACTGGTCCGTCTTGGAGCGCAAACTCCTAGGCTGTAAGAAAACATTATCCATAAACAAACCTGTGGATTCATCTGCACGCTTTGAAGGAGTTACCAATTCCCCAACATGAAAAGCATAAAAAAAACAAACTGTAAATGCCAATTGAGAAAGAACCACCTCAAAAGATGAATAACAAAAAAAAATAATTCACAGGTATGCTAGGCGACTTCAACCTTTGGCTGCTCAGTCAACGAGGTTGCTTTGTTTGGGGTAATGGGGGAGGTTTAACAACAAAAACATCAGTCAGATCAGGAAAACCTCAAATATGGGAGGAAAAGGTCACACTAGCAAAGGCTTGATGCAGAAGCCCCACTGACCAACCCTGAGCCTCGACAAAAATAATAAACTCCACTAACAGAGACTGGCACAGGAAAGTTACAAGAGGCTTCTAAAAGAAAAAAATCTTCACCATTCCTGATATATAGGATTTCCACGTACTCAGTGGTAATGATCTCTTCAGCAGCGGTCTGACAGTTCCAGGAAAGTGGACCACAGTTTCTCCAGTATCACTGTAGTCAAATGATTACTACTATTATTTAACATTTCTAGAGCGCTACAAAGTGCACGCAGCACTGTACAAACACAGAAGAAAGACAGTCCCTGCTCAAAGAGCCCACAATCTAATAGACAAAAAGTACAGCATTTAAATTTAAAATATTTAAGCAGTCAAGCACAAGAGAACAGTCACAGAAGGACTGAAGATGTTGAAGGGTGGTCAGTGTGATTAGGTGTAACTCTGGTTGGAGTAGTGGGAGAAGGTGATAGAAGAATAGAAATGGGTGAGGTAAAAGTAATGAGTGGGTTGATAGGGAGGTTATATAAGACATGTCAGTCTAGGGGTGGGTGGGTAGAGGGGTAGGGTGGGCGGGACTAAGTCTAAAGCAGGAGAAGGTATTCTCTGCAGCCTATCTGTGAGATGGAAAATGCTCTCTGAAGCTGCTGCTATAAGTTGTTAGTTTTCTCTCCCTGAAAGAGATCCAAGCCACACCCACGATGTTCAAACTGCAGATGGAGCCAAGGCTTTAAAATGGGTCCACTGTAACCAGGAAAGAGCATCAGCAATATCATTAAAAATTCCCATTACATGCCTGGTGGATAAAGAAACAGAGTCCAAACAATGTAAAACAATGATATGGAGAACAGTCACCAACAAAAGGACATCAGTAAGAGAATTAATCGCTCACACTACCACCTCATTATAAGAGTATAAATCACCCTTCCTGTTCGCCAGATGAACATCCTATATCATCAAGGCAAATAAAACTGGGAACAACTCAAGGAAAGCAATATTAGTACACCACCCACGCCCCCTTCCACCTTCTAGGCCATGAGTGAGCACACCATGCCCCACCAAAATAAGCACCAAATCCCACAGCCCAAGACACATCAGTAAATTAGCCAAATCAGCATTAGACACTGGATCCCCTTGCCACATCCACACCCTATTAAAATTACACAAAAATTGATATCAAAGTAATAAAACATCACACACTACTCTAGGCAGATGAACCTAATTATGTTTTTTTTCTGCAAATCCCTAGACAGAAATGACAAACGCCAGGAAAAAAATGTGTCCCATGAGGATAACATGCATTGCAAAATTGAACTGCACAATCAACACTTGAATGTCATGCAAAGTCAGCTTAGCATGGGCACGTCTCATCAATGGCAGCCGTCAATGCTTCAACCTTCACCAATGGAAGTCAAGGCTCCATATGAACTAAGAAAACCAAAGTCTTACAAGGCCCCTCTGATTTATCCACCACAACCAGAATGCCCAGTTCAGAAGCCACTAGTTCAAAAACTTTCACCAATAAATTACATTTCAAACTCCCAGCTGGACCAGCAATTTGAAAAAAAATTATATATAAATAATGGACTAAAAAATCAAAACCAGAGACCCTCTCCACCACCCAGTGTACAAACGTAGAAATGGTTTCAAACTAAGAACACAAAATAGAGTAGCCAATTGGCATGCATCTATCAAAATAAAATAATCCATCAAAATGAAAATCAAAATTCAGACAATGTCCGCCTTGGCCATCATGACCCCAAGACCCAAAAGGTGTAGCATGTCTTTTGTATGATTGAATGAGGCATGTTGGACTGAACAAAGTTCCAGAGCAATGACGGAATTAACATTATTACCTGGAGGGTAAGACAAATTATGTCTCAAACGACCCTTGTCCGGCTCATTCTTTGATACAATACTCAGTGGTGACAAAACAAAGTCAAGAAAAGGAGAAGACACATCCGTAAAATCCGTAAAATCCGCCCCTTTCTTTCCGAGCACTCTACCAAAACCCTCATCCACACCCTCGTCACCTCTGGTTTAGACTACTGCAATCTGCTTCTTGCTGGCCTCCCACTTAGTCACCTCTCCCCTCTCCAGTCGGTTCAAAACTCTGCTGCCCGTCTCATCTTCCGCCAGGGTCGCTTTACTCATACTACCCCTCTCCTCAAGACCCTTCACTGGCTCCCTATCTGTTTTCACATCCTGTTCAAACTTCTACTAACCTATAAATGTACTCACTCTGCTGCTCCCCAGTATCTCTCCACACTCGTCCTTCTCTACACCCCTTCCCGTGCACTCCGCTCCATGGATAAATCCTTCTTATCTGTTCCCTTCTCCACTACTGCCAACTCCAGACTTCGCGCCTTCTGTCTCGCTGCACCCTACGCCTGGAATAAACTTCCTGAGCCCCTACGTCTTGCCCCATCCTTGGCCACCTTTAAATCTAGACTGAAAGCCCACCTCTTTAACATTGCTTTTGACTCGTAACCACTTGTAACCACTCGCCTCCACCTACCCTCCTCTCTTCCTTCCCGTTCACATTAATTGATTTGATTACTTTATTTATTTTTTGTCTATTAGATTGTAAGCTCTTTGAGCAGGGACTGTCTTTCTTCTATGTTTGTGCAGCGCTGTGTATGCCTTGTAGCGCTATAGAAATGCTAAATAGTAGTAGTAGTAGTAGTAGTAGTGCCAGCAATCCAAACCAACCTCAACTCCTTCTCCAACATTTCAGACACAACAGAACACAACTGATCAACAGAGTGTATTCCAACAACCATAAGTCAAAGGAGGGCTACAAAAGGGGATGACAAACCCCAAAGAAAGCCCATACCAGCGTAATCACATCCTATGCACAATCATGATACACCTGCAACCAGGAATGCAACACAGACAACTTATGAGCAAAGGTGCCTTGACCAAACACCTCTGGCACTCCATCCCTACCAACATGTCTGCGACCTCCCTGTCTGGAATGGAAAACATCTGAAAGCTGGGTGCCAACCTCCACAGTGGCTATAACCATGTCGGTAATGACTCCTGTATGATCACAACACCTGGCATTGAATTGGAAACAAATATTTCCTCCTCCCCCACTCACTCCAGAGGGTGATGGAAAGGAAGTACTCAGCCCATACAGCGATCTGGACAAAGGACATCCTGAGAACAACCTAGCAAATGATGACTGAGCTCCACCCCCCCCCCCCCCCCCCCCACTGCTCCAAAGGCAGGTCCCAGATGAAAGGATCTAAACTTAGAAGAGGTCATTTCCATAACCCATAGGTCAACATTTTGAAAACCCCAATGCTCAACCTGGTACTTGGCCAAACTGCACTGAAAATGCTCATCGTAATTGAGCCAGGACATCCACCATGGGTACGATATGCACACAAAATTAAATCAGCATACTTCAACAATTGCGGATGAAGAACAGGCCTAGCCTCCCCCAAGACATTGGCATAAACTGCCAGCATCAAATTGAATATAGTTTTGGGCACCCTCTCTTTCTTCCTCTTCCCCTTGGAACGATCCCATTTCTCATCATACCTCTCCTGCTCTCTAGCCAACAAGGAAAATATATCAACATATTTCCCCCTCAAAATCTTCTGACACATTTTTTGAGACAGAGTATTATCCTGCATGATACTAGAGCAAACAATAACTCAACAACTGCATTACTACTAGGAGTAATCCCATGTGACACACCAGGCAAACTCTAAGATGATGATGAAGATGGCGGCTCCATAGATGAAGCTTGTGAGTCTGGATAACTGCATAAGGTCTTCCCTCAACCCCCTCTCTGCTTCCGCTTCTCAGAATCCATATGCCTCGCTACATGCCTCAACTGATGCATAAACATTTATCACATAAGCATTTGCCCAGAGACCACCAGGATCGTCCCTCCAAGTGATGACTTGCCTGCTCCCTAGAAATAGCTCCATCAGCCTCTCAATGACCCCACACGCCTAAACAAATCTAGACAACACCCCTAACTCACCAGCAACTGCAGGCTGCATTGAAGAAGTAGAAGTACCAGGAACAGCATCAACAAAGCTCTCAGCCAACACAGCAGAAATGGCACAGCCCCCTGACCCCAAAACCCTTTTTTAGCAATGCCTTTTCCCACAGCCCTCACAACACCTGACTCTGGTTTATCCCCAGCACTCTTTTTATCCCACTTAGGACCCATCACCAAGAATAACAACCCCAAGCTTACCCCCACCCACAGGAACACTATCAATCAAAATTACCCCAAATCCAAAAAAACTCACACTTTTAACAGCTCAAATCCAGAGGACATTAGGACCCAGCCCATACAAGCTCACACAACCAGATATCCCAGCACTCACCACAAGATGAGACAGAAACAGACAGTGTCTACCCAGCAAGCTTCCGCACAAAGAACCACAGTGAGGGAAACTACTACAGGGCAAGCAACGAACACAGACCGCTGAGAAATATACTGCTGGCACTCCAGGAAACCTGGAACCATGGTCACTGTGCAATAGGCCCAGCTACTCTTCCAGCACAAGGACCTCCCAGCCATCACCTGGCACAATAAGGAACCCGAGTAACACTGCCGCCGCTCAAAAGAAACTTAATACTGCTGCCACAGTGAAAGAGGCTCCACTACATTGTCAGCACCTCAACCTGCAAACCACAAACTAACACAGAAAAGAACCCATCTCCACCACAAAAAGGTAATATTTACTTAAGTAAAAACTTTCTTACTACCTCAACTCCCAAAACTCGCTCTCTTCTTCTACCTCCCACCCACAACTTTTGCCCACTGAACATCCTAACAAACCCACCAACCCCCCCCCCCCCACCCCTAGCAACCAATCAAACCTTCCAATGCACCCTAACTTACCTAACCCTTACCCCTCACCCTACCTTCTTCCTCCTTTCTTTCCTACATCAAGCCTATCACCTCCACCCCACCGAAATACCTACAGTATGGCTTAGGCACATCTTAAGGTTGGGAGTCCCCTTAATGCACCTTAGTAAAAGGACCCCTAAGTTATCTTTCTTTTCCTAAGACAATTGAAATGACACTACTAATGAGCTTTCAACATTGTGCACTGTGAAGTGAAGACAGATGTTTAGGAGAGGATCCTCCTTTCATCTTGAGTTACCAAGTATAAGAAATAATAAGATTAATAAGCGTAACTGATAGCTGATATAGGTGAGCAAACCAGATTTGATGCAGCCAGAATGAAGCTAAGATGATGACAGAAGTAGTGCCTTGTTTTATCTTTGGTAGAATTTTTTTATATAAGTGGGATGGGTAGAAAGAGAGCCATGGAGGAGTCCTGTTCCACAATGAATGCTGGAAAGTCTATGAAGCCAGTCTTTATTAGCCACCTTCTGGAGCAGAAAGTTTGGCATTTTTCGTCTAGCTTTCTACCATGAAGTGAACTATTGCTGAGATTCCCTCCTGGATCATGGACTATTTACAAAGTTCCAACAACAATTGAGTTTATCTATAATCACATTCTATGTTCCAGAAAAGTATGTTACTGAAAGGCACATCTCAAATAAAAGTCAGTCCCTGTTTGTCTACCTGGATCAGAATTATTTCCAAGAATACAGTGGTGAATACAACATACATAAAAATTAAGAGTTGTCATACTGGGTTAGACCAAAAGTCCATCTAGCCCAGTATCCCGTTTCTATCAGTGGCCAGTGCAGGTCATAAGTATCTGGCATAATCCCAAGAAATAGCATGATTCCATGCTACTTAATCCTCCCAGAATTTGACCAACCCTTTTTTAAACCCAGCTACATTAACTACGTTTACCATTTCCTCCAGCAGAGCTTAACGATATGCAGAATGAAAAAAATATTTTCTCCTGTTTGTTTTAAATGTGCTACTATGTAACTTCATGGAGTGTACTAAACAATCAGTTCAAAAAGATGTGGAGTCAATTGAACCAAACTATCAAAATTAAAATAATGACCCACTCAAAATTCAAAAATATGTACAAACAACAGGAATGCGCATTAAAGGAAGGGAAAAGCCTCAAAGAACTCCAGATCAACCGATGTTACAGAGCTAAAGACAATCACAATGATCTGTTCTTCATCATTGGCTTAAAAAACCTTCCCAATCTTTAGTTACTATGTGGATTAAATCAAACTGTCTGTGTATGGCTTGTCATAGTCCCTCAATATAAACAGTATCAAACAGCGATACACATTGTACAGTGTTTTGTATTCACTACTGTATAAATCCAACAAAGCACAGAATTCAAAAACGTAGGAGTCTGTATTTAGCTCAAAAGGCTCAGCAAGTCATCTCTCCTGTATTCAATCAATCCCTCAGACCAATATTGGCCAGCGTTTCACTTTGCTCAAACTTGTTCTGCTGCTTCAGGGTCTTGAAAGTTGGGGTAAAATTTGACAGCATCTCAAAATAGACGGCAGTTACTTGTTGAGATGCTCTTACACTTCTGAACAGCAAACTATCACTCAGTGTCTAATTTATCATTTTTGTCCAAACTGAAAAACCATTAAAAAAAAAAATATATTACTTCAATCAAGCTTTCAAGTCAGGTATAGCACAGGGAACATGATTACAGTATTAGTGAGTTAGTCATCTGGAGGTGGGATAGGCTGAACTGATGGTTTGTCTTCAATATGGTAGACCATTCCCTTAATGGCAGGTGAAAGGGGACAGAATACCACAGGCTCAACAAGATCTGTGATAACCCAATAGGCACACTAATAGCTTCCGTGTTTCTGTTATGCATTACATAATTTTCAAAACATTTGAACTACATGAAATTAATTTACCTGTATTTGGCTTATTCAAAGATGGTTGGCTCTTCACAGGATTGCTGCCATTCTTTTTCAAGTATTTCATGTCCAAGCCAGGTGGATCACTGCAAAATCAAGCATTTGCTTGCTATTATACTGTATTGATTCTGTAGCATTTGCTTGCTACTGAATTATGTTGATTCTGTAAACTCCCTTGGATGATCACATGCTTGGAAAAGTTGTCTACAAATATTTAAAGAAGAATCATCCTCAGATACAGAACAGTATTTGTTGCTAGATACACAGAGTAATTTTATAACAGGATATGAAGGAGCCTATTTTAGAAAGTCACATCAGCACCTACAAGTCTTTATAAAATACTAGCATGGATCCTACAAAAATTGCACTTAGACTGAAAGTGTGGACATTGCACTTGCTCTCAAACAGGTGTAAAAGTAATTGTATATTTTATAAAGTATGAATGTACATTTCAACTTTGCCCATGCTCTGTCGAAATTCGCTCCTCAGTATGTCTACTGGACAAGTACATGCTGACTTGCACCGCACAGACTTTTAGGTGTGACCTAATTTTATAAATACTCATTTACGCATGTCAATTAGCATTTTACATGTAAAAATGTTTTATGAAGTTACCCTCATTTGGACAGATTATCATCAACTTCTTTAGTATTAAACCATTATATAAAAGATTGTATTAAAGCCCAGTTTTCCAAAATTAGATCTTTATTTATTAGCATATTACACATGTGTAACTTGCACAAGAAAAAGAAGAGGTATAGAAAAGCGATATCCATAAAGGTAACAAACAAGCCATAAATTTCTACTAGTCCACAATTTTAGAGGAAGACTACACCACAACACATAGGAAAATACTCTTATTCTTCCCCAAGTCTCCCGTTGTACACTCTGTACTCATTGCTTCCTTACCTTATGTCTCTGTTTCTCATCCTTTACCAACCCAAGCTCCTTCCTTGTCATTCTTCCCTCTCAAGCATCAGTTCCTTTATATCTTATCCCCTTATTCAGGCTCCCATCTCCCCATCCACCTTCCCTATTTCCATCCTTTCTCAGCTCTTTCAAAGATATATCCCCTTCCTTTATCTCTAACCCTCTTCACAGCCTTCCCTCTTTTTTCCCTTTTTCCCATCTTCCATTGCCCCATCTCTTCTCCCATACTTCATTGTCCCCTTTCTCCAGGATCCATCCACTGACTTCCTCCTCCATTTTTTTAAAATTCTTTCTTCCACCTTAATCCCCACCACCCAACTCTCTGCCCCTCCATATTCACCTTCCCCTGCATATGACCTTGCTTCTCCCCTCCCCACTCAGTATCTGTCCTTCTCTTCCTCCTCCCAAACTCTGCATTAACCCCCCCCCCCCCAACCTTTTTATCCCACCTGTCCATTGTCAAATCCCAGGCCCCTTCTCTCATGGTTACCATTAGATTTCTTCTCCCACCCCCATCTCCAACCCCAATCTGAGAGCTCAGAGACCCCCTTCTCTCAGCTCAAGCCTTAATATCAGCCCCTTCTTGCATCAGTCCCATCATCAGATGATCTCTGCCAGCATGAGCCCTCCTTTGCTATCTCCAGCCTCCAGTGCCAGCTTCCACCTACCCCTACTTTTCAGCATCTTCATCCCACCTGCCCCCTTTTCAGCCAGCAGTCCCAGCCCCCTTCTCCCACCTGCCCCCCTTTCAGTTTACAGCTTCCTTATCCTACCTGCCTTCCTTTCAGCCCCCTTCTTCTTGCCCTGGATTTACAAATTGTTTGCCCTGAGTTGCCAGCTGTGTCAACCATTCAGGCCTTCCCCTCTGATGACATTCCCTGTTTCCACAAGAGGAAAGCCCTAGGCAACCTGCTTCCATGGTTGATGATTTCAGTGACTCAGGGTACGTTTTCCAAGGACTGGCTGCAGGGAGAGAAGAGAGAAAGATGCCATATGGCATGGGTGCGAGGAAGTCAGAGGAAGAAGGTGACAGGCAGTGTTGGACTGCACTGGGGCAGTGGGGTGGAGAAATATCAGACCCACTGAAGCTGAGAGAGAAAGAAGGGTGGGGGTCTGGTGGCTAGTTCAACAGGTAACAGAACTTATGGTCGCTTTTGGCCCTTCCCCCAGAGATCAGCAGTTGGCATCCCTGCCATGTTTACTGTATTTATTGGGTTGCGCCAGTCCTGACTTAATTGACCCAGAATAAATTTTAGCCTTGTATAGCAGCACTTTGTATGATGTATTAATGAAACCTTAAAGTATACTTGGCTCTTCCTAAGATCAGAGAGTTTTTACCATGTCTAGGAAAAAGGTGGTTTTTTTTCCAATGGGCCAGCGAAAGGGCTTGCAGTAAAACTGAAACCAGCACACAACTATTTATGGCCTGAGCCCTTACCACCACCCATTGATCTAGTGGTAAGGGCTCATGCACGGCGCACACCAACTGCCGATTAACGCTGAAAATGCATTACGCGGTAGGAAATTTAAAAAAATTAATAATTTCTCACTGCACTATGGGTGCATTCTAAATCCTAAATTACCACCAGGGGGGCATGCTAGCCTAGTGGTAGCCTCAGTTTTGCATGAGTGTACAGTCTACCACTCTTTGTAAAAGGGTCCCTTATTTCTTACTACTAAATCACTTCCTGCTGTATGTCACTTCCAGAACCCCCACAACCCATTTCACTCAGCTTTGGACATATATATCTCCATCCATGAGACTGGAAAACATGTTGGAACCTACATAAAGGGTATTTCTCTATAATACACATCTATAAAATCCTTTTTGATCACATGCACATATAGGAAAATACATTTCCACTATATCCTATTAAGATATTGATAGTACAGAAAAATGAACACCACCTGGAAACCATATTAAAAACATGAACAAATCAACCCACACAAACACATAGAATAGAGGAATAAGCTGAGATCTTCCCAAGAAACAATGCTGGGAGCACACCAGTGCATCTAGAGACAGTCTAAATTAGTTAGAACAATGTATAAAGAAGGGAGAGCCCCATTCACAAAATTCATCAAGGTTGACCAAGTCTAATAATAAGAAGCAGAGAAGGGAATTTTAATTTACTTTGAACAAAAGGGTTGTGACTTACGGCTAAGACTAACTGCTGTTTCAAAACTATACATGGTGCGTTAATGAATGGTATAGAAGGTGACAGTTAACTAAGCTCATCCAAGATTCCAAACTGAAATATTTAAATCAGTGTTATGTAGTTTATTGATAAAGATTAGAAAAAGCAAGGTGGGGAAGGAAAAACCAATCAAGAGGCAGGCGGTTTTTCACACAAAGTGCTGAGTAGTTTTAAAAAAGCTCATTACAAGGTAACAATTGTGTTGGGTGAAAACTATAATTAAAAATGAGCCACACTAAATGCATTTTAGCAGATAGCCTTATGGAATACAAGGATATTTGCAATTGTTTGCTTAGAGGTACTCAAGATAATGAAGACTTGAAGTACCGGAGGGAATGCATTAAAACGGGGGAAAAGAATTAAGATAACTGATTGTTAATAATTGTATGTACCAGTTTGGATCTGTTTTGCCTTTGTCTGTTATTTCCATTACCATGTGCATGTGTCGGTCATATGGTAAATAAATAAAGGGTTGAATCAGTTAAGCTTTAAAGTTAAGATGATGCTGTATTTGTACTAAGGATGCTGTCTCAACAGATTCAAGGAGATTAATCTCCTGTGTGGCTGAAATTGTCACTTAGCTGTTAGCATCCCAGGAGTGCTTTAAATTAAATTGAACACTCTACAAGCCTAAAAATAATTAAACAAGCTTTGAAACGTACACACATAGAAAATGAGCACTGTAGCTGGATCCATGGCAATGCTATATTTTGCTATATGTTTTGCCATTTATATCCAATCGTCAGGATAGCATCCCAGATACTTGAAAAAAAATGCATTTTTCCTAGATCCTTCCCTCCCTCTCTTACCTTCATCTACAAACAGATGTTTACATTTTCCAATTCCTTCAACGTTTGCAACCTGAATATTAATCTTGTTCTAATCCAAGCATGAGGTCAGTAAATGAGAGACATTTATCACTTGAAATAAGAATGTTAATATGACTGAATTATGAACATGTACAAAAACATATGTCAATTTGCATGTATCAAACTTGTGCTAAGTCAAGCCCTTTTTGTGTCTGATGTTTCCCAACCACTGAAATGATGTACACATTCTAATCTTATTCTACGGTGACATTTTACTAGGCATAAACACTAAAATTTCCTAAACATACTGGATATCATAATATTCACTAACAGGTCTACTACTACTATTATTTAGCATTTCTATAGCGCTATAAGGCATACGCAGCGCTGCACAAACATAGAAGAAAGACAGTCCCTGCTCAAAGAGCTTACAATCTAATAGACAAAAAATAAATAAAGTAAGCAAATCAAATCAATTAATGTGAACGGGAAGGAAGAGAGGAGGGTAGGTGGAGGCGAGTGGTTACAAGTGGTTACGAGTCAAAAGCAATGTTAAAGAGGTGGGCTTTCAGTCTAGATTTAAAGGTGGCCAAGGATGGGGCAAGACGTAGGGGCTCAGGAAGTTTATTCCAGGCGTAGGGTGCAACGAGACAGAAGGCAGTAAACTCAACGCGGGCTTACCGCATGCTAACCCGGAACTACCATTAGCCGAATGTGGGTGCTGGCAGTAGTTCCAGCCCCGGCACGTACCAGTGTGGCACTAACACAGAGGTAATCGGGCAACACTGTGCACTACCCAGTTACCTCAACGGGTGGTGTTAAGTGCTCCCCCTCCCACATGGCCACGTCAGTTGTTGGCCTTTTTACCTGCTTCGGTTAAAAGGGCCACAGTGCAGAGCAAAGAGGGCACCCGCCACTAGCACAGGGCTTTATTTTTTACCCTAAAAAAAAAAAAAGTTTGCAATAATTTGGGACAATATAAATAGATCATTTTAAGCCTGTAAACCAGAGGCTGTAATTGAAACAGATGCAAAGCATGCTTAGATAGGGAACTACTAACTTTCAGAAAATACATTTTTGAAGGATACACTACATGGGATTCTTAAATAATTAAAAGTGTCAAACGCTTGTAGCATGTATGCTAAGCACAGAATTCCCAAGGTTAAAAAGCATGTGATACATTTACAGTATTTGTTCACAGGGGTGTGGTTATGAAATCCAAGAGATCGATTGGTCTACGGGAAGGGAGTTCCAGCTCCAGAAAACTAAATCAAGAAACTGAAGTTAGTTGAATAAACAGGAATCACTTTACATAATTATTTTTTTAACCTTTATTTCACAGCAACAGAGGAAATTTTTCCTTCCTGAGATGAGAAACTGCAGGTTTAAAGATGATGTCTTGATTTTAATTAGCAATAGTAGAATGTGAAAATGAGATGTTACGGAAAGCAAAAGACCATAAAGTAGTTCTTAAATGTCGCACAGTGGGCGTTTTACAAAGGTGCGCTAAAAATAAGCAAGTGCTAAATGCTAGAGTTGCCCATATATTCCTATGGGCATCTTTAATGTTTAGCACACACTAATCATTAGCATGCGCTAAAAATGCTACCTTGCCATTGTAAAAGACCCTCCTCAATAACAAAGCAGCAAAGAAAGTTCAATTGGCCCCACCTAGCCTGCCCAGTTACCTAGCTTTCATGCATATAAGCCGCACACAACTATAAGCTGTGGATTTTCTGTCTTTATGAAAATGTGCCTCTGCATAAGCCATACATATGTATTAACCACCACTCAGGTGTACTTATACATTATTATGCATCACATGTTTGAGCTTGTGTGTTAATGTGCATATTACGGATAGCTGCAAATTGTAAGTTTTAAACAAATAGTAAGCAACAAGTGTGTGTTGTCTGAACAAAACTGAAAACAAAGCATTCTTCTGTTTTTGTCTGAGTACGTGCGCAAGAGCTGTGCTTACCAAAAAACTTTGTGCATATGTACCAGGCACGTTCCTTCTTCCATGTTCAGTTTAATAGCATGATTTAACCATACAAAGGGAGTTGTTTACTAAAGCTTAGCTTGAGTTATCTGCAGCAGGGCCCATAGGAATAAAATGGGTCATGCTGCAGATAACTCGAGCTGAGCTCTAGTAAACAGGGGGGGGGGGGGGGGGAATTTGATAGACTTCACATTTATGTAAGCAGGAATGTGTATTAGCCCCGACCCCTCTAGTCAAAATGTAAAAATAAGAATAAGTTGTGGCATATATGCTTGAAAACATGGTATTCCTGTCCACACTGCAAGCACATTTCCCAGCTGTCAACTATAGAAGCATTCCAACCTGAAAACTTATTTTTATGTACTACTAAATACAAAATAAAGACTACTTAAAAAATGTTTTGTGTGATAGGAAGCATCAAAGCTGGAATTCAGCCATAATGCTTCTACTGACTGACACTTCAAACAAATCAGACTTCATTTGCCTCCTACTATTTCTGAAATACATAGTGATCCCTAAAAATATCTGTGAAATTACTGAAGAAAGTATGTGGAGTATGGCTCAAAGAATTCTTTCCAACCCATCCATGTGTCTCAGTCTTAGAGGAAAGAGGACAGGAGGTGATTTTCTTCACAGATTCCTCCCTACCCTTCACTTCTCCAGAAATAGCATTGAAAAAATGAAGGGTCAGGTTCTAGGTGAGGCAGCAGTAGTAGCAGCCGCTTCTAAGTGAGCATGGTGACCATGCAACAACTTGCTTTGAATGGAGCAATCCAGTGGTTACAGCAGAGGGCTGATACCCAGTCTTTTACACCCTCCATTGCCTTTGATACAAACCAGAAGCCAAGGGTTGACCACACCAAAGAATTACATTAAAGGGCAAAATCCACCCTTGTCGTCTCTGGTTTGTATCAAAGGCAATGGAGGATGAAAATGATTTTTTGTAAAGGATCCCTTAACTCTTTCATGCACTAAACTAGTGGATTCTGTTCTTGAAGCCCAGAACTGTGCTCTATTGATACACAGTCACAAAGACATAACCACTGTCAGACAACAGAAAGGGATGGTAACTGACTTTTTCCAGTCAGGTTTACTTTGAAACAGTTTGACAACACATTGTAAATGGCACTTATCCTCCCAGCACTTGACTCTTCTGATTGCTGTTCAATTCACTGCTCACTAGTGCATTGAAAACCCATAAAACCTGCTCACCAGGATACAAAATTCAATCCAACACTGAGGACGCTAGCATCCCTAGAATGCAAAGTCATTCTACAGGGAACTGGAGTCTACGACCTGGCACAATGGGGGAAAGCTCCTCATACCAAACTACTTCAGTTCTGAACCATGGCATTTACAAGACAATACCTACTGTACTCCTGAATAGGCCTTTATTGCTTTCTACTTACAGTAGAATGGGTCACAAAGTGCTACACAGATAATTGCCTTGATTCAATAAATTTCAAGAGACAATCAAATCTGACCACCACCTTTCAGTGGCTAAAAACCCTGCTTCTGCTGTAAGTTGTCAACACAGCAATGTTACTCTCCTAAATATTTAGATGCAATATGGTTTTTATCCATTTGATTTCCTCATTTGGTGCCAGTCATTCCAGCAGGTTCAAAGTAACCTTTTCAACACTGAAAAAAATGACTTTTAGAAATATCTTTCTCTGGAGAAATACAGTCAGCCCAATATTCAAAAGCATTTATCTGGGTAGCAGTCGCTGATATAAGTACCACTGACTGGGGTCATCCCTTGATTTTTAGTGGCACTCTGGATAATGTCACTGAAAACTATTGTACACTGCCCTGGCACTACCTGAACAGTCATATCCATAAGAAACCAGCTCTTTTAAATTATAAAGAACAGTGGTGGATCTTTCAGCTTGACTCAGTTCATCTCAAGGGTTTGAATGCTGAATTGGACTGGTGGTCTCTGATTGGTTGCTGATATAGCAAAAGATCCAATCAGATCACCTCCTGTCATATGATGTTTATACGGTGGGACTGAGACACCATCATCATTTTTTAGCACACATTGAATGAGGATTGAGCTTACATGATAAGAGTTTTAATTTATAAATTATCTATCCATCTATCATATAGATAATGAGGAAGTAGTGATACTTCTCTGAAGAAGTCATTGAAACACTGGCCATGTCGGCAGTGAGTCCATTGGTTCAACCAATTAAGTATATTTGAATAAAATATACAATATGAGACAAAAGAACATAGAAGATATTGTTTTGAAACATATGAAAAACAAAAAGGACTAATGACAATTATAGATAAACAGTAAGCAGTGTTGGTGCTACATGCTTGAGTTTTTCTACCTCTGATGGTCCTAAATTTTTCCACTCTGGAAATGGAATTAGTAAATTCAAGAGTCCTTTTCCTTATGGATACAGTGGTTTTCCATGCTCAGCTGCCACTCGGGCCACATTGCCGCTGTGCACCCTCCCCCCAGCGCATCACCTCCAACTCTCCCCCCCCCCCCCCCCCGGGTGCATTGCGCTTACCTCCTGGGACTGCTGAGAGCAGCTGCTTAGCTGTCGGCTCCGCCAGTTCCCTGCCCCGGAACAGGAAGTAACATCAGAGGAAGCAGGGAACCGGCAGAGCCAACAGCTATGCTGCTGCTCCCTGCACCCCCCTGCAGCTTGCACCCGGGGTGAATTGCCCCCACCATCCCACCCTCAGTACACCACTGTATGGATATGAGTAGTTAACCACTGGGAGATATTTGATTCCTGTAGCAGCTTTCTTGCTTTGAAAATTTAGGTCCTTTGTAAGTGGTACCACCTGAATAGTAGCAGTGGCTTAAATATCGTCACTTCGTGGTTAACAGTGGTGCTGCCTGCACTGCCCAGATATTCAGCACCTCTATTCAGATAGCACTGAATACCCAGGTATAGCTTCAACTGCCACAGCTGGCATTTAAATTGAACACCAATTGAAGAATCTAAATATTGACCCATGTGTTACCAAACAAGTCAGCATATGATTCAAAAATATTTTTATAAAACAAACATACCTCTGGCCTGAGAGTTGTGGTACTGTGGGAATGGGCATTGGAGGGCTAGGTTTTGACTCAGGTACTGGTGTACTGGTGGCATTTGTTGGCAACTTAAAATGCACCTATATCATAGAAGAAATTTTAAAAATGATATATATTTAACTAACATTTTTCCACTTCTATAATTTTCGTTTCCATATGTTCAAAATGTAATAATGAATACTAGTTTAATATAACACTGGAGATAGCCCTAAATGACAAAGGCAATATCAATATTCACTTACAAACTGTAAAGGAGTGAACTGTGGTGCAAGGTACGAATCTGAGATTAGTAAAAGATGTGCATATTATGTTCAGTTCACACAGTCTAAAGCGCAAGACAAACCCATGGTATTTCCTGACAACTATTTAATGGCTTAGACAAACACTAATACCAAGGCAAGGGCAGGTGGGGAATAGGAAAAGGAACATTTAAAGGGCAGAGACATAATTTAATCTGGTTTGAGCCAAGAAAAATCTGACTGAAATAAAAAGAAAGGGAGAGTGCAAGTGAAAAAAAGCAGGGTGAGGTTGTTGGTTCAGAAAAGGAAAGTAGGAATGAAAGTTAGATAAAGAAATATATAACGTAGGAAGATTAGTGAAGTGATACTACAAAGGTATGCGTGGGAGTTAACATATAACAAAAGAAGTCAAAGAGAAGAAACTTCTAAAGGACTAGATAAAAGGTATAAATAGTGCAACACTTCAAGAATACAGCCATGTTGGCATTTGGAATTCTAGCATTTATAATCTGCTTAACCATCAAGTTCAAGGCAGAGAACAATCACACATTATAAGCAGGGACTTTCTCTGTTCCTAGAAGGCTCACAATCTTGGCTTTTGTACTTGAGGCAATGAAGGGTTAAGTGACTTGCCCAAGGTCACAAAGAGCTGCAGTGGGAATCAAACCCAGGATGCTGGGATCAAAGCCCGCTGCACTAACCTAAAGACTAGAAAAGAGAGTGGTTAAAGTTCAGAGGAATGAGAATGGAATCTAGTTTGACAGAAATGTAGTAGCATGGTGGCCAGGCATGGAGCCTTCACAGATACAGTTAGCAGACAGTGTCAGTCAAAGCAAAAGCTCATTATTATGAGCCTAAAGATACCAAAGGTCTGTTATTATCACAAAACTGGTAGTATAGGCAGAATTCAAGTAAAACTCAGTCTCACAAAAAAAAAAAAAAAAAAAAAACCCTTTACTCTTTCAGGTCCCCTGACACCTAGCTTTAATAAACTTATATGGTGACCAGCTCCTAGCATGTCCAAATTCATTCGTCTCACTTCTACACTATATTTTTTTCACCTGGACCCGTCTTCAAAACACTGCAACCACAAGCTAGGAACTCTCCTGGAGAACTCCTTCCTCCTGCCCTGGGCCCATTTTTGGATACTGCAGCCCCCACCATGGAAACTCTCTTGGAGGACACTTTCTCCCTGTTTTGTACCTCCCTGTCCTGTTGCTTGCTCCGGGGTTTTCATTCTAATTAGCTGGGCCCTACCATCCTAGTAGAGCAGTCTAGCTAGCATTCTTTTATTGTGGCCCGGTGAGGGAGTGCTTCTAAGAGAAACTGTGTTTATCACTCTCTTACAAAAGGTACAGATATTGTACATGTGAATGCAACCTAACTCTGTTAAATAGGAAGCCAAACAAAGGAAAAGAAAAGTGATAGGAGATAAAAGGATATTCCTTAACTGCATGTCAATGAATTTACAAAGAGAGGGAAAGAAGTGAAAGATTTGTTTGTATCAAGTACAGGTGGATAAAGGAGGGCTTATTGAGAAGAAATGATTGCCTGTTCCAGAAAGATGGTAATACTTAGAAGATGGGGGGAGGGGGAGGGGGTGGGGGGGGATGAATGAACAGCTAAAGAATGGGAGTAGATGGAAGAAAATTAGAAGAAACAACATTAAGAGGTCAGATGGTAACTTGAGATTAAATAAAGAGTAGAAAATACTTATTTAATATGGTAAGAGAAACTGAGAGGACCAATATAAGCTGTGTTATGCTTTAGTGCTGCAGTTTTGTTCTGTTTTTTTCTAAACTACTTTTATTCACCATAAAAATATATGTTTTAGCAGGAAAAATCTGCAATAGAATCTCCACACTGAAAGGTAGAGAAATGGACATGCAAAATGTCTGACTTTGAATTTGCTCTTGATATAAAGTCACACTAAGGAATCCTTTTACCAAGGTGCAGTAAGCATTACTATGTGCTTACCACAGCTTTAATTGGTGTACTATACATGCAAACCATTGCAGTAAAGGATAACCGTTTATTATTTCACAGATATTGTATGTGAAAGTGTTAAGACACTGAGGGCCGGAATCTATAAATGGAACTCAAAATTAGTCAGTGGAAAAAATTGGCACTAAGCGTTACTCTGTAAAGGGCATGACCTTTACAGAATAGTGCATAAGCATGGATATTGCACCCAATTTTGGGCACCAGACTTGTACCTTTAAACATGGTGTTAATGATGGAGCCCAAGTTAGGTGCGCTTACCCAGTATTTTATAAATATGCATGCAAATTTTCAGAATGCCCCTGCCACATGCCTCCTATGGCCACACCCCCTTTTGAGATATGTGCTATAGGAGTTCGGTGCACTGCTTTATGGAATAGCCCACAGCCAGATGCATGTGCAAAGATCAATGAGTGCTATTCATCATCAATAACTGGTTGTTAGAACCAAATTATTGATAAATCAGCTTGTTAAGAAACTGTGGAGAAGACAAAAATCAAACCATATACCAAAATAATAAAAATCTTCACTTGACTCGATACAGGCCATGTTTCAGCTCAAAGGCCTGCATCAGGAGTCTAAAAAACATATAAACAATATAACAACTAAACAAATGCAACACTTCCCCCTCCATCCCCTCTTCCTTTTTCCCATCCACCCTTCTTTCTCCCATACCCTTTCCTTCCTTTTTCCCTCCCCTCCTCCTTCCTATTCCCATACCTACGTAACTTTAAATCTATATAAGCACATACCTTTATATATGGGGGTTTTTTTTTTACTTATCAATATTTATCCATTTTTATTTTCACCATGCCCATTAGATGAAGATATTATGTTAAAAAATGTTTTATATATCAAATGTTTTACCTTCTTATCGTATGCTAATATTGTTGACTATATCTAATTTGAACAAGTTTATATGCATATACATAGATTCTTGATTCCTTTTAATTTTCCTTGCACAATGACAGCTAAACTGAGTAGCACATTAATTCTTTCAGTTCAATTCCATCACATTATTCATACATAAAAAAAATTCATCTATATCAACTTTTTCAAATAATGATGGTTATATTCATATCAATAGCAGATCCTGAATTCATCAGTTTAACTGAATTATACTATTTATATGTACAAATTTTATTATTGTACATTTACATATTAATTTCAATTCATTTTATTCACACTGATGGATTGTTTTTCTCTTGGTCAATAAGGTACAATAATGTGTTTACATATTCAAACAGGTGTGGCTTAGTGAATTCATCAATTTTGTTTTGTCTAAAGATGGGCTAAAGGAAACCTTGTATTGTAACATGGTTAGTTTAATAAATAGCACCAAAGAGATATATTCATTTTCATATTTTCTCATATATTATATACAGTGGTGGAAATAAGTATTTGATCCCTTGCTGATTTTGTAAGTTTGCCCACTGACAAAGACATGAGCAGCCCATAATTGAAGGGTAGGTTATTGGTAACAGTGAGAGATAGCACATCACAAATTAAATCCGGAAAATCACATTGTGGAAAGTATATGAATTTATTTGCATTCTGCAGAGGGAAATAAGTATTTGATCCCCCACCAACCAGTAAGAGATCTGGCCCCTACAGACCAGGTAGATGCTCCAAATCAACTCGTTACCTGCATGACAGACAGCTGTCGGCAATGGTCACCTGTATGAAAGACACCTGTCCACAGACTCAGTGAATCAGTCAGACTCTAACCTCTACAAAATGGCCAAGAGCAAGGAGCTGTCTAAGGATGTCAGGGACAAGATCATACACCTGCACAAGGCTGGAATGGGCTACAAAACCATCAGTAAGACGCTGGGCGAGAAGGAGACAACTGTTGGTGCCATAGTAAGAAAATGGAAGAAGTACAAAATGACTGTCAATCGACAAAGATCTGGGGCTCCACGCAAAATCTCACCTCGTGGGGTATCCTTGATCATGAGGAAGGTTAGAAATCAGCCTACAACTACAAGGGGGGAACTTGTCAATGATCTCAAGGCAGCTGGGACCACTGTCACCACGAAAACCATTGGTAACACATTACGACATAACGGATTGCAATCCTGCAGTGCCCGCAAGGTCCCCCTGCTCCGGAAGGCACATGTGACGGCCCGTCTGAAGTTTGCCAGTGAACACCTGGATGATGCCGAGAGTGATTGGGAGAAGGTGCTGTGGTCAGATGAGACAAAAATTGAGCTCTTTGGCATGAACTCAACTCGCCGTGTTTGGAGGAAGAGAAATGCTGCCTATGACCCAAAGAACACCGTCCCCACTGTCAAGCATGGAGGTGGAAATGTTATGTTTTGGGGGTGTTTCTCTGCTAAGGGCACAGGACTACTTCACCGCATCAATGGGAGAATGGATGGGGCCATGTACCGTACAATTCTGAGTGACAACCTCCTTCCCTCCGCCAGGGCCTTAAAAATGGGTCATGGCTGGGTCTTCCATCACGACAATGACCCAAAACATACAGCCAAGGCAACAAAGGAGTGGCTCAGGAAGAAGCACATTAGGGTCATGGAGTGGCCTAGCCAGTCACCAGACCTTAATCCCATTGAAAACTTATGGAGGGAGCTGAAGCTGCGAGTTGCCAAGCGACAGCCCAGAACTCTTAATGATTTAGAGATGATCTGCAAAGAGGAGTGGACCAAAATTCCTCCTGACATGTGTGCAAACCTCATCATCAACTACAGAAGACGTCTGACCGCTGTGCTTGCCAACAAGGGTTTTGCCACCAAGTATTAGGTCTTGTTTGCCAGAGGGATTAAATACTTATTTCCCTCTGCAGAATGCAAATAAATTCATATACTTTCCACAATGTGATTTTCCGGATTTAATTTGTGATGTGCTATCTCTCACTGTTACCAATAACCTACCCTTCAATTATGGGCTGCTCATGTCTTTGTCAGTGGGCAAACTTACAAAATCAGCAAGGGATCAAATACTTATTTCCACCACTGTACATATATACATACATATATATACATACATATACATATATATCTTGATTAGAAGTTTAAATTTTAGAGACAAATTATAAAGTAATTATATAAACACATTTACTTATATCGTTCTTATGTTATTATATTTATCGTCTGGTATCAGAAGCACTGTTTGCTCCTTCCCCCTTTTTGAGAATGTGAGTAAACGCATTTTTAGAATTCATTTTTAAGTAGAGTGTAGTTGGACCCTCCCCCCCCCCCCCCCTTTTCTTATTTAAAAAAAAAAAAAAAGCTCTATAATACTACAGTTTTGATAAAATTGTGAAATAGGCTTTCACGTCTCATACATTGCTTTTAGATGTTATATTTGTTTAGTTGTTATATCATTGTTTATATGTTTATTTTTTTTAGATTTGATACAGGCCATTCAGCAAAAACATGGCCTGTGTCAAGTCAACTGAAGATTTTTGTTAAAGGATATTAGAGCACTTTTGGTCTATGGTTTGAATTTTGTCTCCTCCACTGTTTATCTGCATTGTTGCTTGTGGAGAATTGTTCTTCTGTTTTTCCTTATTGAGTTTGTTAAGTAATTTGTACATGTACAAGTTTGGATGTCATATACAGAATCCAGGGGTGAAGGGGAAATTATCAACATGGGGTACCATTAAGATGGGTTATTTTACTGTTAACCCAAGTTATTAGTCACTAATGCGGCAATGTCCAAGAGCTAACTCCTTAGCGCTGAACATGCCCACTCTCTGCCCCCAAATACACTCCCAGCGCATATAGGCCCAAACTACTGTGAACACGTCATCATGTCTCGCGGTAGGCATGTGTGTGTGTTTATTGTAGCTTTGTAAAAGGGCCCCTAGGTTTCATTGCATAAAATGGGAAGTGCTGATTCAGTAAATGGTGCTCAAACATAGGCACCGGATAAAAGCTGCACAAAGTGCTATTGAAGAGCGTGAGGATTTATGCCTGTTGACACCTGGTGTAAATCCTGGCGCACAAGTTGGGCATGCAACCCCTGAATTCTGTAACACTGTCTAAATATTTTGACCTTCCCATGCCCCTCCCATGGCCACACCTCCTTTTGGGTTGCATGCAAGACAGTTTGGGCATACAGCATTATATAATATGACAGCAGATGAACACATAAATCTAAATTAGTGTTAAATTAATATAAATTGGTTGATAGCACCCATTTGACTGACTAGTTTACGCATAAATCTGGGCTCGCACACCCAAATTTGGGTGACCTTTATAGAGTCCTGTGGTTAGTTAAGCATGATGAGAAAGGGATGAGCCACCAAAACCAAAAAGCTCAAATGGGCTGTGGCACCAATATTTCACAAGGTTATTGCTCTGAGCGCCATTGAACTTTATGAGAAAACTGTACACAAAGATGAATTGCCTTAGATAAAAACAGCTAGAGTAGATGTTTCCCAGGAACCTCTGGGGGGGGGGGGGGGGGGGGGAAGCAAATTACAACAGAAATTAACTGAAATAGCATTACAAGTATCTCATTGAAGATCAAACTATTAAGAGTGCAAAAAAAAAAAAAGTATGCATGCCTGCAAGCCGGATCTTCTAGTACTGCTGCCTGCACATGAAGTGCTTCTTCTCAGGAATGGGGTAACAGTCGTAGAGCAACTATCGAAAGCAAAAGCAGAGCTGACTGGTGGACACACGGCAGAGACAGAGTAAGGATTGTTGCAAAATGGAAATGAAGGCTGAAAAAAATGGCAAGACACTGCTTTACATTAAATGGATACTACGCAAAACAACTATGAATAAATGTGATATACAAAGGCTTGTTAGTGCAGTGAACAACATCTTACATTCACCATAATTTTGGAATGCATAGCATATTTGTTGAAGCTTGAAAAAAGTATTTTAAATTAAAAATAAGATAGATGGCTACTGATTAGCCTTCAGGGTCTATCCAGTAGACAGCTTGACAATCTTAACAGCAGCAATACAATTTATTTAGAGAATATTTAGCACTGTTTAAGTTAAAAAATGAAATTGTCTATTCAACTATTGGCGTCATCAATATGCTCAAAAGAAGGCAAAGTACATTTCCCATTAATTCTATAAACATTTTTAATTTACCCAAAGAGCTAGCTGGTTCCCAGAACTTTGTGGCGAGAGCAGGATTACAATAGGTTCTATTTCTTTTCAAGCACTCCAACCCACCCCCCCACCCCCCCAAAAAAAAAAAAATTCTCAGTAATTTTCTGGAATACCTCTTTCCATTTCTGACAATTGCTTTCCTGTACTGTTTCTTTCAAACAGCTACTCATTTGGTAGGATACGTATTACTCCTTTAATGAGTTTGTTTCCCTCTTCTAAAGAAGCATAGAAAGCTGCTGGAGACTGGCTCATGGAATTCTTTCTGACCTCCAACCCTTCCATACATGTGCATCTGTGTAGCTGTGTTGTCTCTGACCAGTGGGGTAGTTGGGGGTATAGGCTTTGTGAGGTAGATGGTGGTGATGTGCTTATGGGGTCAGAAGCTGGAGTGTGACCAGGAGAATAGAGAACAGTGGAAAGAGTTTGAAAGAAGCATTTCCCTAACTGCTGTGTTTCACTGTAACTTTCTATGCAGCAGAAGCTGAACTGCTTCTCCCATAGAAATGCATTGAGCCACTGGTTAGGGGGTTTATTACTCTGGAACCCCAAGTCCAATCTAGCACATTTTCAAACTTAGTCTGGCCAATATTCAACTGGTATTTTTGTTATTGTTTTTTTTACGTTGACTAATGCTGGCTAGATTAGCCTCAGATATTCATGTCCGGGCACCAGCACTGAATATTGTGGGCTAATTTGGCTGATACTGGCTGCTGTTCCTGCATAACTTATTTTGTCTTTCAAAGCCCCCCTCCCCAACTCTCCCTCCTGACAAAGCCCTCTCCTTCCCCAAGCCTGCTGCCATGAAGACATTCCCCCCCCCCACACACACCATCTAGGTAGGTCTCCCTGGGCCTGTTTGATATTCTTGGTAGTCCATGGGGGTCATTGGGGTAGTGTAACCATATGTCCAGATTGCCCCGTACATGTCTTCTTTTTTAGGGGACTCTCGGGGGGGGGGGGGGGGGGGGGGTCTAGGTTGTTTTTACCAGCCTGCCCATTTGTCCAAATTTCTGGGCAGGAGGGCAAACTGGCGGGCCCCCCCTCACGTACCTTATCACACCCTGGTGGTCTAGTGGCCTCTTCAGAGCAGGAAAAATAACATACTCTTTTCTGCCCAGCATTGCTGGTGACCTGCTTGCTGCTGCTTCAAAATGGCTGCCAAGACTTCTGCAGCAATCTTGCGAGGTCACCACTTGAAGTCTCAGCAGCCATTTTGAAGCAGCGCCAGCAGCAAGCAGGTCAGCGGCAGTGCCAGGCAGGAAAGAATGGGCTCTTTCCTGCCCTGAAGAGGCCACTAGACCACTTGGGTGTGATAAGTTACATGAGGTGAGGCAAGATGAGGTGGATGGAGTCGTGTGGATGGGATTCATGTGGGTGGAGGGAGGGAAGGGGCTGTATAAAGAAGTGGGTGGAGGGAGGCTGGAAAAAAGTTTGGGGAGGGGGATGTACATGGGGGAGGGAAAAGGGAGAAATACAGCATATGGATAGAAGGAGGTGGAGAGGGGAAATATGCTGCTCATGGATGGGAGAGAAAGGAAAGAGGACATTCTCATGGATGTTTGCTTTTTTGGAAATGTACATCTCTTCATTTTGTATTTAGCCTACAGAAGAAAATGCATTTCTGTTACTTTACCAGTATTTTCACTGCTTATAGCATCTGACTTTCTTGGGGGGGGGGGGGGGGGTGTTAAGGAGACTGTGCAGCATAGGGGCATTGGGGGGGCAGGGTAGGTTGAGGCTGGGCTGCACTTTATTTTGTGTCTTTTTTGTCATGGCAAATATGTTAACCTCACATTAGTGGCAGGAGAGAAGTCCCCTCGCTCTTGCCCCTTGTGGCTTCCCTAAGAATATGGCTGCTACAACTTCTAGTGGCACTTCACGGTATTGCACAAAGTACTGTGAGTTGGAAGGGACAGGGTGGGGATGAAGTAGGGATAAGGACAAACATTGTCCCTATGTCATTCTCTAGTATATACTCTTACCTGCATACTAAATGGAGGGGAGGAGATTCAAAAGTGCTTACTCCACGGATAAGCATTTCCTTTGAAAACTGCCCACTGACCCCCTAATTTTATATATAGTGCTCAAAGCTTCAAATGAAAATTTGAGCATGCACCCAAATTATGTATGCAATTTGTTTAATGAGTCAATTAGGGACAATAATTGGGTACTAACAATTTTTGGTGCTAATTGGCCATAACTAGTGCATATTTACAGTCACTATTCTAAGATGGGCATGTAAATTTGTCTGTATGGATCTCAAAAGGGGCATGGGCTAAAGGAGGGGCAGGGGCATTTCTAGGATTTGTGCGTAGTGCTATAGAATTCTGGGGATCTGCGCCTACTTTAGGTGTAAGGATTTATACCAGGGTTCAGCTGGTGTAATCCTCCCACCTAAAAGTTAGGTGTGGATCCCAACACTAAACGCTGGTCTATAAATGGCGCCTAACATGGAGTGTATTTCATAGAACGGTGTTTAGCACACATTTATTTTTTGGCATCTATTTTCAGCATTGCTCTAACCTCTAACTCTACTAGCCTTCAGGGCTCTGAAACTCTGAATCACCACAGTGTAAATGCGGGGCCCGGACAGTTATATACAAATTGGCAAACTTGATGGAATACTGAACATTGTTTTCACAAAGAAGAACAAAGTATTAGCCTGCTTTATGAAACTAGTGTAAAAACAGTCTCTCTACACATGTTCTACATCAACAGACAAAATGCTCCAAGCAAAATCTACTGGAAGCTCTTATGCCAGGAGGGGAAGAACGAGCAGTGAAAAAGCTTGATCTCTCTATGAAAGATATCAGTGCAGGAAAAGGTGCTTTTGGCAATTTTGGTTTTGGTTTTAAATTAAACAAGTAAACCCATGAAAAGGGATTTTCAAACATAAAATTGCAAAGAGAATAAGCTGCAGGATGAAAGCAGTGGGCAATTTTTGTCTGGGAGATCATTAGGAGAGAAAGTGAATGAGGTGGCAGCTTCTCTTTAACTGAGCCCCCTGCTCTTCTTCTGGATTTCTATGGGTAACCCTACTAACATAGTCCAGGCAGCAGAGACACCAATATGGATTAAGAAAAAAATCTCATAAAACGAGCAATCTAAGAAAACCAAAGATGAACAAGCTACCTTTGAAAAAAAAACAAAACAAAACTATGAAACATTTCTGTTATGCAAAGTACATTCATGAAGCAGTTCTTTTGAGGCAACAGCAATTTTGGTTTCAAAATGGTCCACATCATAAATAAGTAATAGCCTATACTGCAGCAAATACTTCTTTTTTTGGAGTTATTGCTCTTAAAAAGAATTATACTTCCTTAATCATACAAAAGTATAGGGCTACAGCTAATGTATCGCTGGCAACCACACATTTCAACAGCTGGATGAACTACCCTCTAACTAGCAACGCTGAGACACAGTGCATTTAAAATAATTGCATGCCCATAATAAATAACTGTGTATTGGGGTTGATTCCATAGAGGCATATTAAAGTATTGTGCCCATGCTATGGAGTTCCAGCAAAAAACAATAGCCCATTTCAAGCTGATGCATGCAAATCGTCGCTGTGCTGCTATCTGAACTAAACGAGGCGTCTAAAGCCTGCTCCGTAAAGAAAACCTAACAATAGCATTCCTGACAGGATCACAATTATGTTCCACTTGAGAAAATTGCATTATGCTAACTGCTAGCTGATTCAAAGTTTTTAGCTTTATTAAAGAAAATCAGTTCAACGGCATTCCGACAACTGTCTTACTTCATTTCTCCACTGACGTTTAGAGGTTTGATAAGAAAATGTTGAGGTGAGAGTTATGGTAAATGGTGATTTAACAACATCAATAGTGAAATCTGAGCATGATACGGCACCATTTTCAAAGGTGATTTCCAGCTGAATGATTATATTGCCTGTCATTAATCGCCCACTTTTTTTCTCTCCATCCCTTTGGCACTCTTCTGTTGTAGTTGTTTTGTGGTTTATAAGTACGTAAGTATTGCCATACTGGGACAGACCAAAGGTCCATATCAAACCCAGCATCCTGTTTCCAACATTTGCCAATCAAAGTTACAAGTAGCATGTGAAAAGTGAGAGATGTTGAGAAATTTAACAACTTTGTGAGAAAAGCACCATTTATACCTGTCACCATAGGATCTAATGCCAAATTTGTTTCTGTACACATCCAATACCTGATTTTTGCCAAATCAAGAGACATTTTTTGTCAAAAAGAGTATAGAATTCATCAGAAATGCTTGTCATAACTTTCTGGAAAAACAAATACAAAATTTAGCATTTAACCATTGATATCTTTTTCTGAATTTTGTGCCAAAAATGAATGCAAACATTTTGTAAGGTGAATACATAAGTTCTCATGCTGAGGGAGTCTTTTACTAAAATGAATTAAGCAGTTACTGATGGAATTATCTCATGCTGTTAGCTTACAAGCATGCAAAAATTTAATGAAGTAGCACAACACTTAGGAGCAATTCTCTATGGAACCATCTAGTGTCAGGCACAGGAACGCATATAAATGGTGGTAAGTATGGAAAGTATGCATGCAGATGGAAAGTATGCGCTGTGTTTTGATAGCATGTATTTTGCAGGTGGGCATGGGCATGTGCATGGGTACAGCATGCAAGTACAAGCATATTTATAGAATTCTATAATTTATGTGCATTCTAGATTACATCTACGTACAGACATTTATACCAGCTGAAGGCCTGGTATAAGTTATTGTGCCTTAAATATAAGCGGATTTTCAGCCACTTCTGCTAGTTCTCTAAAAAGAAAAGTAGGCATCTACTTTTCTTTCTAGAACAGGCTTGAAATAGGTGCCTGCTTACCCTCTTATACTTTCAGTGTATGTGCCGATTCTCACATTGCACGCTTATGCATCACATGGACTTCACCTTGCACTAAAAGCATGTTAACTTATCATGCATTATTAATGCAAATCACTTGATGCCACCTCAATACTCAGTCAAGGAGAAAATGGCAAAGAAAGCCAATAGTAGCTGAGGAGTCTTTAGCTGACAAAAATGATAAATATGGTGAATGATGTAAGAGCTTCCTCCCATTCATTTCAGTCTTCTATCAGCTATAGCATTCAGACTGGAGGAGAATTTGTCCCAGCTGACATGTGCTGGCATTTCAACAGGCATGACAGTACTAGGACAACCCCTCATTTCAAATATGTAGTGGTAAACCGGCAGTTCAATTATTGGAGTTATTGGTGTTGATTTGAAAGTTATTAGCATCATTCATTTATTGCAAAGAATTTATGCTTCTGAGAAGACTCAGCAGTGTTCTTCTGATGAAGGCTGTTATGCCAAAACATGGCCTGTGTTGAGGACATCCAGCTGGGTCATGTATATTTTGGATGAAGAATAAACTCTCTTTGTTTCATCCATCTTCGTACTTAGTGTTCGTCCACTCCTGTGTTTTTCTTGTTGGACTTTTTTTGTGGAAATCCTTGGTTTTCTTGTGGTGTACAGTACCTCATTCCACTTCCAAGAGACCAAAGAAGCAGCCATGGGCAAATAAATGTTTACCACAAATCGCCAGAATTCACCCATGTTCAATAGCAGTACATGGAGCATTAGCTGGCTACCTACCCAAATTCAACAGTGGCCTCCTCATTGTTCTTTGGGTTTTGAGAAGGGCTCTGTGTACCTTAAAAAGGATTCCAATAACCCACATGAAGTACACAGTCATCCATGATAAATTGGTCAACGAAACTGAATTGACATGAGTGGCAGGACCTTTCCATACTGAACCATTTCCAGTTTTGATTTTTCTGAATCTGATGGTGGTAGTCCTGAAGAAGGATGTTGGCAAATTCAAGCTAATTCATACCCTGTTTTTTTTCCAGCAGGGAACTCAGTAAAACAAGTACATCCCTCCTAAGGAGTGCTCAGTACAGTAAAAAGATCCATTTTAGATACAACATAGAAATTACAATTCCATTTCTGAAAGGGTATTTCAGACCTTAAATAGCGTCCTCTGGGGTGACTCCCAGATCTACCCCAAGTAATTTGGTTCTCTGCTCCTGTTAGCATGCACCCCCTCCAGATACTTTCCAAGTGCTGGGAATGTTTTGCATTCCATCTGCATATTCCTCCCAGTGTCCTCTATGGGTGCCTCCCAGGTCCACTCTGAACCAGCTGGGTCTCTGCTCCTTCCGGCCACCTACTTGGTAGCTTTTGTTGATATCTTTATAGATTTGTGTTTTCCTTTCTCCTTTTTCCTGTGGCTCCACTACACCTTCTCTTCCTGATACTAAATCTTCCCAATAGTATTCCCCATCTCAAACCAGTACATACCTAAAGACCACACTGTCCATAGAAACATAGAAAAATGTAGGCTCATAAAGACCATATGACATATCCAGTCTGCCCATCCATGCCATGTCCCAAGCTCACTTTCCACCACTTCTACTGGGAGGCCATTCCATAAATTCACCATCCTTTCCATGAAGAAGTATTTCCTCAGGTTACTTCTGAGTATCCCCCTTTCACCTTCATCCTATGCCCCCCTCATTCCAGAGCTTCTTTTCAATTGAAAGAGAATTGCCTCCTGTGCATTTATGCTGCATAGATATTTAATGTCTCTATCATGACTCCCCTCTCCTGCCCTTCCCCCCCCCCAAAAGTATACATATTGGGATCTTTAATTCTGTCCCTATATACTTTATGAAGAAGACCACTGACCATTTTAGTAGCCGCTCTCTGGACCATCTCCATCCTATTTATCTTTTTGAAGGCACAGACTCCAGAATTGTACACTAACTAAATGAGGTCTCACTAGAGTCTTATATAGGAGCATCATCACCTCCTTTTTCCTGCTGGCCATTCTTATCCCTATGCACCCAAGCATCCTTCTAGCATAGGCGCCCAGTATAAGAGGCCTCCCCAGCTCGATCTTCTAAGCCTGCTGCTTTCTTCCTAGTATTGCCCTTCTCTTTCCCCCCATCCCACCTCCCACCTTAGGAAGTAGAAGGTTTCCTTCCCTGTCTCCTGTTGCCACCTCTGCCGTTCCTACAGTACTAAAGCTGCATGGGACCGTGGGGCTCTCTGCACGCTGCAGCTGCTGACTCCTCTGCCGGTCAACCTCCTCTGAAAGAGGAAGTTATAGCAGAGGAGGTTGGGTCGGCTAGAAGTGGTAGCTGCAGCGTGCAGAGACCCACAGTCCTACACAGCTTTGCTCTATAATTAGCGAGGCAGAAATGGCAACAGGAGGTAGGGAGCCTCTGCTTTCATAGGTACGGCTGCCGGCTGTGCTGGTCACACTCCCTCTGACATCAATTTCCTGTTCCAGATGGGGAAGTAATGGCAGAGAGCCAGCAGCCACACCTATGAAAGCAGAGGTCAGTTTGTTTGTTTTTAATTGCTGCTGCTCTTTTGAGGAGAAGCAGCAGTGGTCGGGAGGAAGGGGAAGGGAGTTCAGAGAGAGAGTAGAGGTGCTGGTTGAAAGAGGGCAAAGAGAAAGAAGGAATATTTGTTGGGGGGGAGTTAGAGAAAGAAGAGGCTAGCTGCAGGGGGATACAGAGAAGCGGGACATGTTGGCTGAAAAGGTGTGGGGGGGAGAAAGGTGGGAGAAACACTGGATATAAAAGGTGGAGAAAAAAGGGATATGCGGCATGAAAAGGGGGGGGAATAGAGGGGAGTTGCTGGATGAAAGATGGGAGAAATTCTGTCAGGAAAGAGGTAGAGAGGAAGACACTGGCTGGAAAGGGTAGGGAAAATGCTGCATGTAAAGGGTGGAGAAAAAGAGGGGAAGATGCTGTATTGAAATGAGGAGAATGGAGGAATGCTGGTGGGAAGAGAGGCTGGCTGAAAGGGATGGAGAAGATCGGGAGATACCAGATGGAAAATGGTAAAGAGGGAAAATCTGCAAAATCTGCATGGAATTGTGGCAGGAGAGGGGAGATATTGAATGGGAGGGGGAGAGAATAGAATTAGTGAAAGACTGGAGAATAAGAGGAAGGGGAATAGAAGAACTGGGCTGAGGGAAAGAGTTGTAAAGCTATAGGTAGATGCAGTAAAAGAAAGAAATTGAATAGTTTGAATAAAAGAAATTTGGACAGAGAAGTGGAAAAATAAATAGAATAAAGCTGATAGGAAAAAAAAATTAATGTTGGAGACAGATGTATTAGAGGAAATGAAGACAGGAGGAGAGAGAAATGACAAACCGCGAGAAAACCCTGTGAAGAGAGCTAAGAGAAGACAAAGGAAAGTAGAAACCAAGGACTGGGACTGATACAATGAGAAAAATTGGCCAAACAAAAGGTAAATAAGAATTTTATTTTAGAACAGTGGTGTTCCTAGGGGTGCTGACACCCGGGGCGGATCGCCGATGCGCCCCGCCCCCCAGGTGCAGCGCCCCCCCCCAATGCAGCATGACCCCCCCAGCCAAAGGACACCCCCACCCCAGCGAAAAAACCCCTCCCCCCTGGGTGCACGCCGCTGGGGAGGGTGCCGCGCGCTGGTCAGCGTCGTTCGTTTCCATGCTCCCTCTGCCCCGGCATGCGGCACCCCACCAACGGCGTGCACCCGGGGTGGACTGCCCCCCACCACCCCCCCCCTTGGTACGCCACTGTTTTAGAATACATCACTGTTCACATGGCCAATAGGAAGATGCTAGACTAAGGAGCTAGGAATGACCAAGAGCCAAGTGTTAAACTACCTGCACATAATACTACACATACTATTCTCTTTAGTATATTATATTATTTAAATTTTTTTGGTACATAATTCCCTGGAGTATACTCCGTGTGCATGATACCATCAGTTACAGAGGTACTAGGGGGAGGCAACTGGTAGGGGTTCTTCCGTACTGTGCTTAAAAATGCATCTGCTGTCCCTTTCCTGTTGATATAGGTGTTGCCCCTTAAGGTTTTTAAATTGGCCCCGCCCACCTTAGCCCCACCCACCTTAGCCTCCCCAAACAGTTGAGTCACCGACCGCCTATGCCTTTTAGCTTTCCCCATCGCCTTTTCTACCTGTTTGACCACTTTAACATCACCACATATGATCACTCCTAAGTCCCCCTCCTCTTTCATGCACAAAAGTTCTTCACCCCCTAAACTGTACCTTTCCCTTAGGTTTTTGCAGCTCAAATGCATGACCTTGCATTTTTTTTTTTTACATTAAATCTAAGCTGCCAAATTCCAGACCATTCCTCTAGCTTTGCTAAGTCCTTCCTCATGTTATCCATACCATTAGAGGTGTCTATTTTGGTATCATCCACAAAGAAGCAAACCTTACCAGACAGCCCTTCAGCGATATTGCTTACAAATATGTATTGAGTAGATTCGAATAAGCACAGCAGCCTGACAAGCTTGCAATTACAAATATGTTAAAAAGAACCGAACCAACAACTGAACCTTGCAGCACAGCACTGGCTAACATTTTCTCCAGAATGAGCTCCATTTACCACTACCCTCTGTTGCCCTCCACTCAACCAGTTCCTAACCCAATCAAGTCACTTTAGGGCCCATACCAAGGGCACTCAATATATTTATTAGTCATCTATGCAGAACCATGTCAATGGCTTTGCTAAAATCTAAATACACCATATCTAGCTCTCTCACTCGATGCAAATGAATGGCCACCCAAAGAAACCAATCAAGACCTGCCTCTAGTGAAGCCACATTGCCTCTGGTCTCAATGCTCATTAAATTATATACCTCTCATCTCCCTTCATCTTCTCTCCAAGCTGAAGAGCCCTAGCTGCTGCAGCCTTTCCTCATAGGGAAGTTGCCCCATCCCCTTTATCATTTTTGTCGTCCTTCTCTGTACCTTTTCTAATTCCACTATATATTTTTTGAGATCTAGTGACCAGACCTGCATACAGTATTCAAGGTGTGGTCACACCATGCAGAGATACAAAGATAAAATAACATCCTCATTTTTGTTTTCCATTCCTTTCCTAATACCACCTAACATTTTATTTGCTTTCTTCACCACCACTGCAGAGGATTTCAACATATTGTCAAAGATGACAACTAGATCCTTTTCCTGGTCGGTGACTCCTAATGTGGAACCTTGCATCACATAGCTATAGTTAGGGTTTTTTTTTCCCACATGCATCACTTTGCACTTGCTTAGTCCCTTAAGGCTGTCCTCCTTCCACGGGTGTAACCTCATAGGGTGACACCCCGACCTTGAGCAAGCTATGTCCTGTCCTAAAACTTTGCTTACAGGCCAGACTCCCCACCCTGCCAGAAACTGACTCCTTCACCAGTTATTATGAGTGGGGCAATGACTGCTGCTTATTTCTAGCCCAATGTTAAGATGGTGATTCAGGATCCCTGCTCTCCTTCTTCTGGTCACTTGGCAGGGACTTGCAGGTAAGCAAAGACCCCTCTAAAGTGCAAATCATCATTTTTATCTCCTCCCCCTCTGCACTCTTCCATATCATGGCACTACCTTTCTGCATTTTATTTCAAACTGCTCCCCTTGGGCTAGGTTTCCTCCAAATCAGGGACCTTCCAGTCACTCCCCCCCCCCCCCCCCCCCCCCCCCCCCCCCCCGTGACTCTCTGCGAGGACTCTATTTCTTAATAATCCCCATATAATGGGGAAATTACACAAACAATAAACATAACGTCAACATTTCATTACCCCACTCTCCACCTTCACAGCTAGACGTATCGCACTAGGGGCCCTGTTTACTAAGCCGTGCTAGAGGCACGTTAGCATTTTTAGCACACACTAAGCATAATATTCCTATGGGCATCTACATGGTTAGCACATGCTAAAAACACTAATTGCACCTTAGTAAAAAGGGCCTTAGCTGGTCCCTCCCTTCCAAATGCTCATTCACAGCCTCAATGCGGCGCCGTGGTGTCGCACAAACATGCACAAACTCCATGGCAGTAATGAATATGAGCCAAAAACTTTTAAATGGCTTCACAGAGCCTAACAAATCACCACCATGCTTTTTCACATTACTGACCCACCCAACTTCTTCACTGCCATACCAGCTGAGACCTTCAATCACCTAAACAAACCATAAATTCCCCTTGGAGAAGGTAGGGTGGGGAAAATGGCCCAAAACTGCACCTTCTCCTACCCGCTCCCTCCCTCACACTGACCCTTCCCGTCCAAACCCAGCATTCTAAGTTACCTGTCAACCACTCGGAAGCCACCTATCCCTTACCTAATATCCAATCCCTGCCATATCCCCCCTCCCAAAACCATTGCCTTAAACTATCCTTGCATCTACTTTAATCCTACTATTTCCCTTCCCACTATTTCCTACCCAAACCAAGCCTTTCATACCTTTTCCTACCCCCTGACCTACCCCCTCCTTTTCCATAGAACATTTTCAATCGTGCCCCCCCCCCCCCCCATTTTATAAAGACACATAGGCATCCATGTTGTCTGTACGATATAGGTGCTTTTCTAGGTTTATACCAATAAAATACGAAGCTACTACAAAAATCACACTGTGTTAACTCTACATGCTCCAAATTTGTCTCCACCCAAGCACATTATACCAGGTTATCAGTAACATGGTTATATATCATATTCTTAAATGGCTCCTATTACATTCATTTCACTCCCTTTATTAGTTTTGCCTTTCACATTTGTCATCCAGATGGTCTTAAAATAAGTTCAATGCCAGTTCTGCAGAATTTTATGATATTCTTCTGGTGCCTTCTCCATAGTTTTTGTTGTTGAGTTTTTTTTTGCACTCTCATGTAGCCTCTGGGATGAATTTTTCCCTCCGTACCACCTGTCATTAATTTAAGAATATTTTTACATTGTGTATCATCAGCAGGTTTAGTACCATCTGTTATATATCCTCACGACTTTCATAAAAAGTTACCTTTCCTTCTTGACTTCTTATTTAGCACAACATATTCCAACAAATCAAATGTTATCAAATGTAGCAAGGGATTCTCCTGAGTGTGTGTGTAAATATATATATATATATATATATATAAATAAAAGAGAGAGAGAGAGATGCCTATTATACCTATCGCCAATTATTTTATTGTTGTACTGGGCAGTTTATCATTTTATTTCCATTTTTTAAACAAGTATATTTTCCTATCTTTATGAATTTTATTATAATTGCAGAAGCTCTGGTATTAGCAACAATATAAAACTTGGCAGCACCCAGCATATAGTATCAGCAAATAAATGCAAGACTGATACCGTCTTAAATATAGTTCTACACAAGCCAGGAAAACCGGCACATTATGCACCTAAAACAACAAAATAAGACCATATTAACTTTTGCTTTTCGGCCACTGCACCTACCTATCTTGCATGGTTTACTGTGCCGTACACCCCAGCCCATCTACTGTGATCTCTTAATGATTATAAACTGGTTATCCCAAGCCCAAAATCCGCCCACCTTTTTTTTATTAAGCCACATACTTTCTTTTTTTGACACCCACTTTATGGAATGATATCCCAAAATCACTATATTCCAAGCAATCCTACCAGAAGGGAGCGATAGGAAGAGCAGATGGCATGGGTAGGCAGACAGGATAGGCTATATGGCCTTTATCTGCCTACATTTTTCTATTTTTCTAAGTTTGTCAGGTTTCATGACCCACTTTTTCTGATGATCTTATGGGTAACCCCACAAAATTATGGTTCTCTCTTGTCGTGACCTGGCAGGAATAGTCTGCGCTTATGGATAGCCAGAACAGCAACGGCAGTGGAATATTTTACTCAATTTCTTCTTGAGTGTAAGTATAATTGGATCTGTCCTAGTTTGGATTGTACTTCTTTGATTAGTTGTACATCAGTTTAACTTGTATGTTCTGTAAAAGTGGTTAAGTAAATACTAATAAAACCAATCAATAAATCATGAAAAGCTTTTAGGAAAATTGAGTGAGCAAACTGGGCTTCTACAGTTCCCTGTATAGAGACTTCATTGTAGCAGAATACTTCCCTTTAGTCACTCACAGAACTCAAGACAAACTCAAGAAATACAAACACAACCTGAAATAAAAACTTCAAATAGTCAATGTTTGGAGTAAACTGTTATTACTTCGTCGATGACAGAGTTAACTTTTTGTCAGTCCTCAAGGTTTTTGCCCCTCTATATGCATGCCTGGAAGGTACTGTCAGGGGTTTAATATCAATAGGCTGAAGGTTAATCCCCAAAGTCAATGGCTATATGGGTAACCAATGATGGTTCTGGGAGACCACGCTTATCACCATCACTTCTTGAATCTCTGGTAGACTGTTAAAATCTTGGGCTTTCACCTAAACTTTATGCTATCATTTGAAGTTAAAATTGCCAGAGCAGTTAGATCATGGTTCTTTAGCCTTAGGAAGCAAAGGTATAAACTAATTCCATCTTTATCAAAAGAGTCATGAGAACACCATTGCACTCACTGATACTCAGTTGTCTTCATTATGGAAATGTTTTTACAAATCGACAAATAACCAGCTTAAACCCTCTGCAAACATACAAAATATAGCTATCAAATTACTTCATATAATGCTAAAAGATACAATTCTATTATGCCATTACTTGTCTAGCTACACCCCAGATTTATTTTTTTGCCTAAAAGTCATAAAACATATCCTCACCTCCTGGTTGTGGAGATGGACTAGGGTGACGTAACCCGGGTCTCACCCATCCACTAACTCTGGTCCTGGGCCACAAGCAAAACTTACATGCAGTTCTTTTCTCTCAGGCCACTCTTACCATACTCATCAGTTCCAGGTCATTTTGAAGTCAAGCTTGGGAGTGAGTCAATGGTCCAGAATAGCAATCCGGAAACTGGGAGTAAACCTTAGTCTGTTTCCAGCTTCTACTCAACCCTTCAGTCCAGGGACCACACAGTACTCCCGAGGGCTTTATAGAAACAAATCTTTATTGGAAAAATACTGCAACAGGTAGCAACTGCAGATCCAACTTAAACTAAAAACATCCACTTATTGTCAACCCAGTCCAATTTCATCTGTTGCTCTGCTTGAGAGGTCCATTACCACTCTACCTCTTGGATTACTTACAGGGAACTCTTAAGCTTGGGGCTATGTACATACATACAAGGCTCCTGTACTATTCAATTCTTCTGTTGCTCTGCTTGAGAGCTCCCTTACCACTCTGCATCTTGGGTTACTTACAGGGCACCTTGAGCTTAGGGCTATATACATAAATACAAGGCTCCTGTCCCTCCCATCCTGTAGACTTTATTCCCAAATGTTGTACTCCTCTCCTCTGTATTAAGCCATCTGTGTGGGTTCAGACATCTCCTCTGTCTGACTCTCCACCAGCGGTGACCGCTCTCTTGATCCACCCTGGACCTTGGCTGTCCCTAGTTCTGGTCCTCTGCTCCTGGGCCTTCTTCCTACCCACCTGTAGCACATAAATTCCTGGTTGCCACTTTATGGAGCCACAGCCTGCCTCTTGCAACCAATGGGTCTCAATTCCACTACGCCCCTTCTCTCCTTCAGGTCAATAGCAGGGGATGTGCAAGCAATTTAAGACTTGCAAGCAGCAAAAGATCCTTATTGGTATGGTCTCTTTCCACACAGTTACAAGCTATTAATGAAAAACTAGCAGAAATGTTGCAAAATGTAGCTGGGCAGGCTCAAGAATTAGATTCATTAAAACAAGTTTTTATTGAAGAGGACTCTCTGAAATTGGCTTAGTAATGTGGAGAAATGTCATTAAAGATTCTGTGGACATGCACAGGAAATTAGAGAATTTGGAGAATGTTGTGCGCAAGAAAAATCTCAGTGTATTGAACTTTCAATGTGTGCCTAATTTTTCCCCACAAGATTTGTTCAAGAACTTTTTGAACATGACTCCTAAAATTCCAGCAGAGAATATTCCACCTATAGCTAAGGAGTTCTATCTCCCTTCAGCAAGGAAAAGAGTTTCCTTGCATTTGCAGTCTTCTCAGGTATCAATGTAAAAGCTTGCATTTGACTCAAGTTTCTGTAAAGATCAGATTCCGTTGGATCTCATATAACTGCAACACTGCTTGTAACATTAGCAGGTGAATCGAATAGATACTGGTTTTTGCAAATGTTTTTCAGAGTTAAGGGCTGTGTTTATAAGAACTTTCATATACAGATTTTTCCGGATGTTTCTAAGTTAACACAGAAAAGGCGGCAACAGATTTTGCTGCTTCGTCCAAAAATCAGCAACTTGGTGGTCTTTTTTTCCTCCCTGTTTTCCTTGTAAATTTTGATTAAAATTGAAGGCCAGAATTTTATATTTTTTTGATCTACAGCAAATGACAGTGTTTGTTACTAATAGAATGTCTACTGTTCCTCATGATACAGAGACAGGGTATTTTTTCCGAGAATAAATAAGGCAGTGTTTCATTGGAAAGCCTATTCCCTTTTTTTTTTTTACCTCCTGATTTATGTATGACTTTGTCCCCCCCCCCCCCCCCCCTAATTGTGGGCTGGTGGGAGAAGTAGTGTTATTTAATGTAATATTGTGGTGTATATTTTTGTCTTTCTAGACTGCATTATGATACACTTCTTTCTTTTCTTAGCAAGTTCATACTAGCTAAGAAAAGAAAGAAGTAATTATATGATTATTATGTGAAATTCATAAATAAAATAGAAAAGGAGCTGTAGAAGTCCCTCTAATTGAAATTCACCAGCGCATTCATATTATTCATGGTGATGACTGTTGATGTTTTTGATTCATTACAATATTTACATTTAAACAAAAGCTATAGAAGTGGAGGCACTGCGTTTCATTCAACCCTCAAAAATATTCCCCCATATTCTATATATGACTCCTAAAGTTGTGTATGCAGTTTAATTGGTTAACAAGCGAACCAGCACCAATAATTGGTCACTAACGAGCAATTATTGGTGCTAATTAGACTTCATTCATATTCTGTGAAGTGGTGCACATAAATTCTAACATGCAGATCTCAAAAGGGGGTGTGGCCATGGGAGGGGCATGGGCAGTTCATGGGCATAAGTATATAAGTATTGCCATATTGGGACAGACCAAAGATTCATCAAGCCCAGCGTCCTGTTTCCAACAGTGACCAATCCAGGTCACAAATACCTGGCAAGATCCCAAAAAAGTTCAATACATTTTATGCTGCTTATCCCAGAAATTAGTAGTTGATTTTCCACAAGTCCATTTTAATAATAGTCTATGGACTTTTCCTTTGGGAAGCGATCCAAACCTTTTTTAAACCCTGCTAAGCTACCCGCCTTTACCACCTTCTCTGGCAACGAATTCCAGAGTTTAATTACACATTGAGTGAAGAAATATTTTCTCCGATTCGTTTTAAATTTACTACTTTGTAGCTTTATTGCATGTCCCCTATTCCTAGTATTTTTGGAAAGAGTAAATCAACGATTCACGTCTACCCATTCCACTCCACTCATTATTTTATAGACCTCTATCATATCTCCCCTCAGCCATCTTTTCTCCAAGCTGAAGTGCCGCAGCCGCTACAGCCCTTCCTCATAGGGAAGTCGTCCCATCCCCTTTATCATTTTGGCCGCCTTTCACTGTACCTTTTCTAATTCCACTATATCTCTTTTGAGATGCGGTAACCAAAACTGAACACAATATTCGAGGTGCGGTTGCACCATAGAGTGATATAAAGGCATTATAACATCCTCATTTTTGTTTTCCATTCCTTTCCTAATAATATCTAAATGTTCTATTTGCTTTCTTAGCCGCCGCAGCACACTGAGCAGAGGGTTTCAACGTATCATCGACGACAATGGCAAGATCCTTTTCTTGGTCAGTGACTCCTAACGTGGAACCTTGAATTACCTAGCTATAATTCAGGTTCCTTTTTCCCACATGCATCACTTTGCATTTGCTCACATTAAATGTCATCTGCCATTTAGTTGCCCAGTCTCGTAAGGTCCTCTTGTAATTTTTCACTATCATTTTGCAATTTAACAACTTTGAATATCTGAGTCGTCAGCAAATTTAATTACCTCAGTAGTTACTCCCATTTCTAGAACATTTATAAATATGTTAAAAAGCAGCGGTACCAGCACAGACCCCTATGGAACCCCAATGTCAACCTTTCTCAATTGAGCATACTGACCATTTAACCCTATTCTCCGTTTGCTATCTTTTAACCCGTTTTTAATCCACAATAGGACACTACCTCCTATCCCATGACTCTCCAATTTCTTCAGGAGTTTTACATGAGGTACACTGTCAAGCACCTTTTGAAAATCCAGATACACAATGGAGCTCATTTTCAAAGAGAAAAACGTCCAAAAAGTGGCAAAAATCTGCATTTGGATGTTTTTCTTACAAAAATGTTGAAATTGGTATTTTCAAAACCAATTTTTAAACATTTTCTATGAAGTCCATCAGAGGTGCATTCCAGTCACAAGGGGGTATGTCAGAGGCATGTTAAGGGCAGTATCTGGGCGTTCCTAACACTTGGACGTTTTTCAGCTATAATGGAACAAAAGTGTTCAGGACTAAAACAAAGACGTTTTGAGCTAGACCTGTTTTTATTTGTCACATTTGTACCCCACATTTTCCCACCTATTTTCAGGCTCAATGTAGCTTACATAGTACTGTACAGGCATTCACCAGTCAGTTGTTAAATATACAGGTTATATTGTGGTCGAATTGAGGTAGGTGTATATCAGGCACCATGAGGATGGGAGGGATGAAGTTTGTATATTGTCCAGTACGATCATTGGTTGTGTTGTGTTGCTGGGTGTGGAGATTTATGTTGGATCGGAGGGGGAGGCCTTTTTGAAAAGGGTGGTTTTTAGTGATTTCCTAAAGTTTAGATGGTCATGGATTATTTTCACAGCTTTAGGGAGTCCATTCCATAGTTGTGCGCTTAGGTAGGAGAAGCTGGATGCATAAATTGCTTTCTATTTCAGTCTTTTGCAATTTGGGTAATGTAGGTTTAGGTATGATTGTGATGATCCAAATCTGTTTCTGGTAGGTAGATCTATGAGGTCTATCATGTATCCTGGGACTACGCCGTAGATAATTTTGTGGACCAAGGTGCAGATTTTGAAGATGATCCGTTCTTGGATTGGGAGCCAGTGTAGCTTTTCTCAGAGGGGTAGGGCACTTTCAAAGCGTGTTTTACCAAATATCAGCCTGGTAGCTGTCCTTCCAACTATCGCCCCATCTCCCTCCTCCCTTTCCTATCCAAGATACTTGAACGTGTTCACCACCGTTGCCTTGACTTTCTTTCATCTCAAGCTATTCTTGACCCACTTCAATCTGGCTTTCACCCCCTTCATTCAACTGAAACAATGCTTGTTAAAGTCTCCAATGATCTGTTCCTAGCCAGATCCAAAGGTCTCTATTCTATCCTCATCCTTCTCGATCTATCTGCTGCTTTTGACACTGTTGATCACAGCCTGCTCCTTGATACGCTGTCCTCACTTGGATTTCAGGGATCTGTTCTTTCCTGGTTTTCTTCTTATCTCTCCCAGCTTACCTTTAGTGTATACTCTAGTGGATCCTCTTCTACTTCTATCCCACTGTCAGTTGGTGTACGTCAGGGATCTGTCCTGGGACCTCTTCTCTTCTCCATCTATACTTTTTCCCATGGTACTCTGATCTCATCCCATGGTTTTCAGTATCATCTTTAAGCTGATGACTCCCAGATCTACCTCTCCACACCAGAAATCTCAGCTGAAACCCAGGCCAAAGTATCAGCCTGCCTGTCTGACATTGCTGCCTGGATGTCTCAGCGCCATCTGAAACTAAACATGACCAAGACAGAGCTTCTTATCTTTCCCCCTAAACCAACCTCTCCTCCTCCCCCATTCTCTATTTCTGTGGATAACACTCGCATCCTTCCTGTCTCATCAGTTCGTAACCTTGGGGTCATCTCCGACTCCTCCCTCTCCTTCTCTGCACATATTCAACAGACTGCTAAAACCTGTCGTTTCTCTCTCTATAATATCAGCAAAATTCACCCTTTCCTTTCTGAGCACACTACCAGAACCCTCATCCACGCTCTTATCACCTCTCGCTTAGACTGTTGCAACTTGCTTCTCACAGGTCTCCCACTTAGCCATCTTTGTCCTCTTCAATCTGTTCAAAATTCTGCTGCACAACTAATATTCCGCCAGGGTCGTTATGCTCATATTAGCCCTCTCCTCAAGTCACTTCACTGGCTTCCTATCCGTTTCCGCATACAGTTCAAACTCCTCTTATTGACCTATAAATGCATTCACTCTGCAGCTCCTCAGTACCTCTCCACTCTCATCTCTCCCTACATTCCTCCACGGGAACTCCGTTCACTGAGTAAATCTCTCTTATCTCCACCCTTCTCCTCCACTGCTAACTCCAGACTCCATTCCTTTTATCTTGCTGCACCATATGCCTGGAATAGACTTCCTGAGCCGGTTCGTCAAGCTCCATCTCTGGCCGTCTTCAAATCTAAGCTAAAAGCCCACCTTTTTGATGCTGCTTTTAATTCCTACCCCTTATTTTATCATCCTCACCTTAATATTCCCTTATCTCTTGTTTGTCCTGTTTGTCTGTCCTAATTAGATTGTAAGCTCTGTCGAGCAGGGACTGTCTCTTCATGTTCAGGTGTACAGCGCTGCGTACGTCTAATAGTGCTATAGAAATGATAAGTAGTAGTAGTAGTAGTTTTGGGCAGTGTGGAGTTTTTTTTTGCAAGTTGTTCTTTACATCCCTCATAGATTCCCAAGTAAGACACAAAAGAGTGCCCTAAATGACCAGATGACCACTGGAGGGAATCAGGGGAACTCCCAATACCTCCCAGTAGTCACTGACGCCCTCCCACTCCCCACAAATGTGAATACAAATATGATTTAGCAGCCTCTATGACATCCTCAGATGTTAGAACCATGTCTATGAGATCAGCATGCAGGTCCCTGGAGTAGTATAGTGGTCAGTGCAGTGTATCCTGGTGTGGGAGACTCTAGTCCCTATCTCCCTCTGTCACATTTTTGGGGGAAACACTGAGCCCTCCAAAACTCACCAGAAACCCACTATACAAACAAATAGGTGTCCCTTTCATCCATAAGGGCTATTGTAGTAGTATACAGTTGTGGGCAGTGGGTTTTGGAGAGGGGGGTTGGGGGGGGCTCAGCACACAACATAATGGAGCATTGGTGAGATGTGAACCTGGGAGCATGTTTGAGAAGTCCACTGCAGTGCCCCATTTATCTCCTGGGATGTCTGGGAGACCAGTCTACTAAAAATTCTGGCCCCTCCTACATCCCAATGGCTTCATTTTCTACATTTTTCACTTGGACATTTTGTTGTTTTTTTTTAATGGACCAAAAAACAAACACACCCAAATCACAAAACTTTGATAGAAACAATATTTTCTAAAACAAGACACAGATGTTTTTCTTTTTTGAAAATGGACTTCTTTCCTATTCAGATTTTGGACTTTTTTTGCAAAACATCTAAAGTTAGATCCACATCAGCCAGCTCACCTTTATACACGTTTGTTCTCTATATTTGGCTTTGTCCCATTAATCCATGCTTTTGAAAATGCTCTGTCATTTTGTTCTTTATAATAGTCTTTACCATTTTAACCTGGCATCGATGTCAGGCTCACCAGTGTCTAATTTCCCTGATCTTCTCTGGAACCTTTTAAAAATATCGACGTTACATTGGCCACCCTCCAATCTTTCAGTACCATGCTCGATTTTAAAGATAAATTATGTATTACTAATAGTTCTGCAAGTTCATTTTTCAATTCTATCAGTACTCTGGGATGAATACCATCCGGTCCAGGAGATTTGCTACTCTTCAATTTGTCAAATTGCTCCATTATATCCTCCTGGTTTATAGAAATTTCATTCAGTTTCTCTGACTCGTCAGCTTTGAATACCATTTCTGACACCGGTATCTCTCCCAAATCTTCCTGGTGAAGACCGAAGCAAAGAATTCATTTAATCTCTCTGCTATGGTTTTGTCTTCCCTGATTGCCCCTTTTACCCCTCAGTCATCTAGCTGTCCAACCGATTCTTTTGCCGGCTTCTTGCTTTTAAATATACCTAAAAAAAATTTACTATGTGTTTTTGCCTTCAACGCAATCTTTTTTTCAAAGTCCCTCTTTGCCTTCCTTATCATCGCTTTGTACTTGACTTAACATCCCTTATGCTGTTGCTTATTATTTTCAGTCACTTTACTCTTCCATTTTCTGAAGGATTTTCTTTTAGCTCTAATAGCTTCCTTCACCTCACTTTTTAACCATGTCGGCTGTCGTTTGGTCTTCCTCCCTCCTTTATTAATACATGGAATACTGTATATTTGGCCTGGACTTCCAGGATGGTATTTTTGAACAGTATCCACGCCTGATGTAAATTTCTGATCAACACAGCTGCTCCTCTAAGTTTTTTTTTTTAACCATTCTTCTCATTTTATCATAGTCTCCTTTTTTATAAAGTTAAATACTAACGTATTGTATTTCCTGTGTATACTTACTCCAAAAATAATATCAAATCTGATATTATGATCACTGTTATCAAGCAGCCCCATCACCATTACCTCCCACACCAGATCATGCACTCCACTAAGGACTAGGTCTAGAATTTTTCCTTCTCCTGTCAGCTCCTGTACCAGCTGCTCCATAAAGCAGGTCTTGATTTCATCAAGGAATTTTACTTCCCTATCATGCTCCAATGTTATATTTTCCCCAGTCAATACTGGGGTAATTGAAATCACCCATTATTAAAAATTACATGCACTGTTATAGAATAAGTCTGAGTTAGGTGTGGGCATTTATACTAGGTTTTAGTTGGTGTAAATGGTCATGCCTAAATTTCAGTCCCAGAACAGATGCTAGGTATGTTCTATAAACAGTGTTTAAATTTAGGTGAAGTTTATAGAATAGCGCTGTGTGCTCTTTTTTAGGTGTCATATATAGAATTCACCATGTTACTCCCTTCCTTCACATACTGGTTAAGTCCTTTACTTCATGAGAAGCGCCTAAGCTTTATGAGATAAGCACAGCAGGTTATGCACAGACCTTACTGATCATTGTGAGGTCCTTTTACCAAGCTGCGGTAAAAAGGACCCCTGCAGTGGCATTAGCATGCGCGTTTGCCATGTGCCAAGGCCCCCTTTTACCACAGCAGGTAAAAGGAGTTTGTTTGTTTGTTTTTTAAAGAAGGAAATGGTGGTAAGGGTTCCCATGGAAACTTGGCAGCATACAGTGCAGCCCAATTACCACCGGGCAAGCTACAGGTGCTTTAAAAAAAAAAAAAAAAAAAAAAAGAAAAGATTCCAAACACCAGAAATGGCACATGGCACACACAGGAACTACCACTGGACTCCTGTGGTAGCCTGGTGGTAAGGCTAGTTTGCTGTACATCATTGCCATGGTAGGCATACCGCAACTTTGTAAAAGGGCTGCTTTTTGCATTTATGATCTATGGGATGTGTATACTCATTGTGGTGTCAAAACCAGTAATATTTTTTTCTCAGCCAAGCAGCATCCTTAAACAGTAGGCAAATCATCACTCCTCCTTATGCCACTCTCCCCTGGCAACTCTGTAAGGAAACAATTAGCCAAGAAAGGGGAACTACTCACATTTTGTTGTTGTTGTTACAAAATTCAGAATAGACACTTTTTCAGAGTGCTCTACAGGTAACCCCTTACTTAGCTTGCTAGTTTGATTTTGACTAGAAAAACTAGAATCCACTCCGAAGGATAAGATATAATTTAAGAAACATCCCACATTGCATTAAAAAAAGTAGCATGATAAAAAGTAGAAAGAAAAATGAAGAGACAATACATGGATGTTGACAACCTTTTTTTCCCCCTCATCCATATACTCACATAGTCCACTTTTATCATAGCAGAACACTTAAAATGAGACATTCTTACCAGAGCATTCTGGATTGCCCCTAGGTTTGGAGAAACAGTGATAGATTTCAGAGAAGGTGGCATGTCGCTTCGGCCAGCTGTATCTTGCAAGCATGCAATTTTCTTTTCATTCAGTTGCTTGTTTAACCAGGAAATAACTACAAGAAATGTTAATATAGATGTTAATATTCATTGAATTCACACTTTCTCTCCCACACATCCTCTTACATGTGTAGAAGGAATCATAAGGGATTCAGCATTACACTTTGAGTTAAAATATGCTGTCTAATATAGGCAGAAAACATCTTGGAATAACTATAAAGGGGAATTTAAAATAAGTAGATACAATTAAAAACATTTTTTTAAGAAAAATGTTATTACTTTAGATCAGAAAGTTAAGGCATTTGCAGAAGGTCAGGGTTACATTTTCAAGACCTGAACAAATGTAATCTCCATACACAGAGAAGAAAGACAAACCACCACACATTTATAAAAAGAAGTCAGAATACCTGGCTACGTCATTTGCAGCCTATAAAATGCTGCTCTGTAAAACTGCACTGGAAATCAGTTTCTAATAATTATGGTAGTATAGTTTCAAGCAGAAATCCTAAACACTGACTGTGAACCTGCTAGAAAACACCACTGCTTTTGCAGATTGCTCTTTACAGCAGCAAGATATTTATGAAAGTTGAGTTCTACCTTGGGATAAGATGAGAGAGAGAGAGAGAGAGAGAGAGATCAGCAGAAGTCTATGACTTTGTAACAAGTAGTAAACTGGGCAGACCAGACCAAAAAAAAATGCTTACTGTACCTGAATATGTGCCATTTCAATAGCTTTTGAGTTTGCAAACAGTATATAAAAAAAAGAAAAAGTTTATGGTTGTTACTGTACCTGCAATCATATTCTATTTCTGTATTAAAGTATCAATTATTTTCTAATGCATTACCAATATCACTGACCACCTCAGCCCAACACTATTTCAATACCTATGGATTAAGAGCTTCTTGTACAAAGCTACACTAGTGATTCCTGTGTGGTAAATGAGAGCAAGACCAAAGGATTTGAATGGGCTTTCATTTGCCACAGTGAGAATCAGTAGCACAGCCTGGTAAAAGAAGCCCTCAGTAAGTTATATATTTATCTGCTGTCAGTTAATGAAAACTGACCCCTATATTTTTTTGAAAGAACTCGTATGTCTAAAATGGTGATAACAAGCAAGCTCTTGCACAGGTTAATGGTGTCCTCCTTATTCCTCAGGTGATAGAGTCACCCCGTGGGCAGTTTTCAAGCCAATTTAACAAGAAACTATAGTACATTTTTCATTTTCATTTTAAACTGTCATTCAGACAGGCAAGTACTGGGATCTGGATGAACAGAAGAGTTATTCTTTAATCGGCCCTGGATTAACCATTAAGAAGAATAAGCACATTCTCAGGCACCAAAGGAAGGGGGCCACCACAGAGGGTATTTCCCCCCCCCCTAACTATTTCGTTACCATATGCCACACCCACTATCCAACATGAATTTCAGTGTTTTTCTAATCATTATAAATATATATGATTGTTTAGACTGGCCATACAGGCATTCCAGCAGAGCAATTGGGCACCCTAGGAGGCACTGCAGTGAGTTCACATAAAAGGTCCTAGGTACACATCTTACCATTACCCCCTTAAATTGTATGGTGAGCCCTTCAAAACCACAAAAAAGCATCCTGTACCCAACTATACACCACTACAATAACCCTTATGGCTGCAGGTGTCACCTATATGTGGGTACAGTAGGTTCTTAGTAGGGGGGGGTTGGGGGGGCTAACACTTTCCACCACGTGTAATAAAGTGGATTATGAGAGTCACCTTCTTTACAGTGCACTGCACCCACTTCTAGGATACACCTGCTTGCTGCTCTAATAGGACTGGCCATCACGTCTGAAGCTGTCATAGAGGCTTATATATACTGTTTCATTTACATCACTTCAAGGTGGGTGGTGGGGTCAGTAACCACTGGGGGAGTAAAGGGTGTCATTACTTTATTCCTGCAGTGGTCATCTAGTCATTGAGGGCACTTTTTTGTGACTTATTCGTTAACAGGTCTAGACTAAAAACGTCCAATTTGTGGCCCTGGATGTTTTTGTTTTGTTCCATTATGGCAGAAAAATGTCCAAGTGTTAGGAACACCCAGATCCCACTTTTAGCACACTTCTGACACACCCCTTTGTGATTGCAATGCACTTTATATAAAACATCCTTATATAAAAACATCTACTGACCTGAATTAGGTGTTAAGGTGGTGAGGAAGCAGAATATTTGCAAAGGTTACTAAGGGCAATCTGATTACTGAGTTAGATTGAAAGGGTCTGTTTGAAGCAGTCCCCTTAGATTCAAAATTATATAAAAGAGGAAAAGGTCCCACTTAACATTTTCTCTTGAGAAGTTCTGAGAGAAGATGATACTTCTCTGGTAAGTGAACATTATTTTGCTTTGTACTTTGGGATCTTAAAGATTGGGGTTTAAAGGAGGAATTGTAGTTAGTGATAGGCAGAATAAAAATATAAAAAAGCAAACTATCAACTAATCTCCATACTCTTTCCCCCTAGTTTTAAACCTTGAACTTTGACCCCACAGCATTAACAGCCTCTAGCAGGCACAGCAGGACCTAGGCTTCTAGGGATGATCCGGGAAATTATAGACCGGTAAGCTTGACATCAGTGCCAGGCAAAATAGTGGAAACTATTATAAAGACTAAAATTACAGAATAAGTAAACAAACATGGTTTAATAAGACAGAGTCAGTACAGGTTCAGCCAAGGGAAGGCTTGCCTCACCAGTTTGCTTCACTTCTTTGAAGGCATAAACAAACATGTGGATAAAGGTGAGCTGGTTGATGTAGTGAATCTAGATCTTCAGAAAGCTTTTGTTAAAATTCCTCATTAGAGACTCGTGAGAAAATTAGAGTCATGGGATAGGAGGCAATGTTCTGGTGTGGATTAGGAATTGGTTATTGGACAAAAAACAGAGGGTAGAGTTAATTGGTCATTTCCCTCAAAGGAGGAGGGTGAACAGTGGAGTGCTGCAGGGATCTGTACTGGGACCACTGCTATTTAACATATTTATATGGAAATCAGAACGAGTGAGGTGATTAAATTGCAGCTGACAAAATTTGTTAAAACACAAGCAGACTGTGAAATATTGCAGGAAGACCTTAGGAAATTGGAAGACTGGGCATTCAAATGGCAGATGAAAATTAATATGGACAATTGCAAGGTGATACACATTGTAAAGAATAATCCAAATCAGTTACCTGATGCTAGGGTCCACCTTGGGGGGTCAGTAACCAAGAAAAAGATATGGGTGTTGTTGAAGATAATATGATGAAATCTTCTGCTCAAAGTGTGGCGGCAGGCAAAAAAAGCAAACCGGATGCTAGGAATTTAGGAAAGGGATGGTGAATAAGATCAAAATTATTATAATACCTTTGTATTGCTCCATGGTGTTTCATCACCTTGAGTATTGTATTAAGTTCTGGTCGCCATATCTCAAAAAAGATATACCAGCATTAGAAAAGGTACAAAGAAGAGTGACCAAAATGATAAAGAGGATGGAGATCCTCTCGTATGAGGAAAGGCTAAAAAGGCTAGAGCTCTTTGGCTTGGAAAAGAGATGTATAAGGGAGATATGATTGAGGTCTACAGAATCCTGAGAGGTGTAGAATGAGTAGAAGTAAATCGATTTTTTACTCATTCCAAAAGTACAAAGACTAGGGTACACTATAAGTTAAATGGAAATACTTTTAAAACAAATAGGAGGAAAATATTTTTTCACTCAATGAATAGTTAAGCTCTTGAATATGGTAACAGTGGTTAGTTATCTGGGTTGAACAATGGTTTGGACAAATTCCTGGAGAAAAATTCCATAGTCTGTTATTGAGACAGACATGGGAAGCAACTGCTTGCCCTGGGATTTGTAGTACGGAATGTTCCCACAATTTGGGTTTCTACCATGTACTTGTGACCTCGCTTAGCCATTGTTTGGAAAACAGGATACTGGGCTAGATGGACTATTGGTCTGACCCGATATGGCTACTCTTATGAAATAAGTTTTACATCAGGAAAATCATAGTTGCATTGAAAACAGAAGAGAGGCTCCATTGATTTCAAATTGTGAGCATTCTCATCTATTTGAGGATTTCAGGTGTTTCATCGTTCACCATATATTGTTTCATTTGCAAGGTGGTGATTTAAAAGAAAACACAAAGCATGAGCAGTTTTGGATTTAATTTGAACATCATGGAATCATTTGGATTGAATACAGAAATAGAATGATATTTTCCCTAAAAAAGCAGTGGATAATGCTTTCGTAGATGGCTGGGGTAGCTTTAACAATAAAATAGAAAGTATCTTTGTGATTGGCCATCCAGTGTCCACATTCTTTTAAAGCTGACCCACCAGAGTCAGCATTGTTTTAATCTGATCCACTATTTTGTTTAACTTATTGCATTAGGTTGCATATTCAACTGCTGCTAATTGGGTTTCTGCCAGGTACGTGTGACCTGGATTGGCCACTGCTAGAAGGATACTGGGCTATATAGAGTATTGATCTGACCCAGTATGCTATTCTTATGTTCTTATGCTAGCAGTGGCATCTGTTTGAATTACTACTTACTGCTAGCAGTGATGTCTGCCACGGCAGAGCGCTCCCAAGAAGTAAGTGCTCCTTTGGCATTCTCATTGGGGCAAGCTATGGGGGTGATCCAATTGAGGGGATTCTTTGACATTTTGTTTTGTAGGTAAGATGATTAAGGGTTTTTTTTATTGTGGGTTGTTTTAAAGTTGGTGTTTCATGGGGTATGACATGGTGGATGAGGGTATACCAGTTGTTTGGAGCCATAGGTTAAGCTTCCAGAGGGGTTATAGGTTGGTAGGCTTGCGGTGTTTGGTGAATTGTAGTTCTACGTCCTCTAATGCTGGTGTAGTTTGGCCTGAGGAGGTTTCAGCAGCATTATTAAACTGTCACTCGTTTCATGGCAAGGCAGCTTTGTTTGTGGCATTGGTGGAAGAGTATCGCCAAGTAGTATTTATTAACTGAGACCTGGCTTTCAGGAAGGGGAGGAGGCTGACCTCATTTCTTGTTTGCCTGAAGGACATGTACATTAACTTAAGTAATATTAAAAGAAAGGGGGAAGATTAGATATGGTTTGCTTGAAGGAGTTGGGTTGTACTAAGGTCTTGAGTCCTTTGTTGGTATATCCAGAAGTTTTGTTGCTTCGGGTGCAGGCGTGTGGGGTTTCATATAGCTTTATTCTATTGTCCACCATCATTATCTATGATGGACTTAGAACTTGTGCATCAAACCATTGTTGATTTGGTAGTGCAATTCTCAAATTTGTTAGTAATGGGAGATTTTAACCTTCATGTGAATGATTTAGGAGATAGTAAAAGCTCACCAGTTCTTGAGATTTATGGATGAAGTAGGGTTTCAGGTAGCCCTCAGGTTTTTGGAAGCCCTCACATATTGAAGGACACGCGTTAGATCTTATTTTCTCACGGCTGGAATCTTGTGGTATTTTTCCCCACCTGCCCAGTTCCAATCTACTAGTTGGATCATTTCTTGGTCCCATTTGAGATACAGGTGGCACAGATGCTTAGTGTTAAAGGGAGAAGGCAAGGGAAGTTAGTATGGGATTTTTCTGCTGTCGATTTAAGAGGCTGCTGCCTTTAGAAGCTCAATTTCTGGAAGAATTTGCTGTTGAATGAGCAGTTGTTAGTAGGGGATACTACATTGACATCAGTTGTAGATTTGGAATTACCTTGAAGGATTACAGGTTCCACATGATTTAAGAAAAGAAATCTTTGTATCATGGTGGTCTGAGCTTATTAAAGAGTCAGGTTAGAAAGGCTGAGTGATGGTGGAGAAAAACCAGGCTGCCTGCAGGCAAGTTAAATTTGCAATAACAGCAGCGGTTTTATACCTGCCAGGTTAGCTTATCAAAAGTGGAATATTTTAAATCTTTGGTTGCTCATTCTCCTTGTACAGCTCAAGCAGCTTATCGAGTCTTACAAATTGTTCTTCAAGGTGTATATGTTAGAGAGTCCTTTCCAAAGCCAAATGTGGAAGTGTTGACAAAATTTTTTAAATAACGTGGTGGTGTTACAGCAGCATATGAGGAGGGATGTTAAAGTAGGGATAATGGGGAGATTTGAGACACTGGAGTCCTGGGGGGGGGGGGGATAGAGGATAGGAGTGGTGAGGGAGAATGGGAAATTCTTTGTTGCCCTTCCTAGGAAGAACTTGCCTGTACTGCTTCTAATTTACAAGGAGGTGGTGTCACCTGTGGATTTAATTCTGTTGCCCTGGTTGAGAAATCAGTTTCATGGGGTGCTGCGTTTATTGCATTCCCTAGTTTGTAAGGAAGAGATTGTGTCTGTGGAATGGAAGGACCAGTTGTTCATCCTGTTTTGAAGGATTTAGACAAAGATAGTAGGTAGGTTTCTAACTATAGGCCTATCTTGAATCTCTGAAGTCCAGCAAAATTGGTTGAGAACATGATGTTAGCTCAATTAATTGATTACTTGGATAAGGTAGAAGCCCTTAGTCTCTATCAACCAGGGTTTCGATTCACCTGTCTGCTTTCTAATGTTAGAGGGTAGGTGGATAGAGGTAGGGTTGCAGTGGCAATATAGCTAGACTTGGCAGCAGCTTTTGACTTATTGGATCATCAGTTATAGAGTAGGCTGGTTGACTTAGGACTTAACGATTGAATGTAGGATTGGTTTGAATTCTTTTTGGAAGATCAAACCTATTTTGTACAAGAGGGAGGTGAAAGATCATCTGTGCATTCTGTAGTGTACATCTTTTATCACCTATTCTATTTAATTTGTTTGTTGCCACTCTGGTTCATCTGATTCAGACAGACATTCCCACTTGAGGTCTATGTATATGCTGATGATATTTTGCTCATCAGCTACTGTGATCCCTGTGAACTGAAATTAAATTCTGTGAATGCTTGTTTGGTTGCTTTTATGAGATGGCTGGACAAGAATGGCTTGATATTAAAATATAGATAAATCACAAACCTGTTGATTAACAGGTCATTTGTAAAAGCTATTGGTGATAGCCAGATTTTTGAAGGCCAGGTAGCCCTTTGTGATTTGTAGTTTTGGATACACAATTGCGGTTTGAACAGCAGGTATTGTGAGTGATTCATTCAGGGCTGTGACAGGTTCACCCTTATTTTGATGATACAACCTTGCACTTGTTTATGCACTCCCTAGTAATTTGGTAATATAGTCTACTTGGGGATTACCCATTGTCTCCTTAAATGATTGCATACTGTGCAAAATACTGGTAGTAGATTGTTAGGAGGGATAGGGTGGAGAAAACATGTTATGCCTTTATATGTTAAATATTATTGGCTCCCCATGGAGTTTAGACCTTTGTATAAAATTTTGATATTGACTGAAAGTGTTACATGGAAAGACACCTGCTTACTTGGTTCCATTGATTCAGTTTTACAATCCACGGCGGACATTGCATTCTATGGATTCTGTTTTATTGGCTCTTCCTAGAATGTAGCAAGCACACCTCTGTAATGCAAGGTAGTGCCTATTATTGGCATGCTCGTTATTTGTGAAATCAGTTAGCATATTCTTTGTGGGTTGAGACATCTTTAAGTTAATTTAAATTGAAATCCTATTTTTTTTTCACAAGTGTTTGGATCTTGTGCTTAACTAAGGTCATATCTCAGACGCCTTGCAGAGTGCTAGTAGTTGTGTTGAATGGAATAAGGGTTTTTCTTTTTTTTTTGGGGGGGGGGGATTTGTTTGTCCTATTGGTGTGAGTGTCTTTCCTTTAATGACTAGCATTCTCTTCTGATTAAGTTTTTGGATTGTAAACCACTCTGTCCTTATGAAGGGGGGTATATCAAACTATTAAAGATGTTTTTGTATATGAAATTGTTTTTCTAGATATTCTGGATATATTCTCCTATTGTTGAATGTACCCTGGCGTATATTAGAATCACAGAAACAGTGGTAGAGTATATTTATGGATTTCAAAAAGCTGGTCACCATTGGAGAAAAACTTGATGAATGTGTATTTAATATATAAGAAAAATTATTTTTCAGGCAGTGATAGTAGGCCACAGAAAGAACCATTTTGACTCACTGAGGCCTTTTCTTTCTCAATGAATGATAAAGTATTTGGATACTTCACTACTACTATGATGGTGTGAATATTAAAACAACTAAGGAGAGTTCACAGTTTTTGATGTGTTGTTCTCAGCTCCACTTTCCATTTTCAATGTGTAGTTTCTAATACTGTTATAAATACACAAAAATTATTTTATAAAATTGCCCTGCAGGCTGTATTCTTGCATCACAAACAGCAAAAGAGATGTTTTATAGTGACAAAACTCTTGTCATTCAGTTTTCAGAACAGACTTGGTTCCTAGGAATCACAATATATTTTATACACATTTATAAACGAAAGGAGAAAAATTGAAGTTATAAACAAATCTCTTTCCAAAAGGAACACAATCTGTCAATACAACTGCTGACAATTCAACAACAAACGTTTACGATCATCTTGGATTCCTTGTGTGGTGTCTGACTATTCTCCTCCATAAGAAGCATAAAGTTAATCAGCATAACAGAAACTTAGTCGGGAGTAATATGACATTTCCTCATACATCTCGTAACAAACATGAGAGTTTTCATTTGACATTCTCACAAATGAGTTTGAAATAGCTCAATTTGAGTTTCAAACACATCTACTGAAATATATTTTCAAATTAAATAGAATGCATCTTAAGCCCATTTTGGGCAGTTCAAATAAGGGCCACCATGCAGTTATGTAAAATGAGATTGCTTCAGTTCTAGTTTGTGCATTTATGGTTTTAAATTTTCATCAAATTCCACAAAAGCATGTCCTTCACACTTGCTCATTTCTCCACAAACATCACATTTTCAGATGCAAATCTGCTGAGCACTTCAAAGAGGAAGTATATGCTATAATGTTTTGTGATGCTGGAAAACGTTGGATTTCTAAAGGTGCAAAGGGCAGAGACATTACTCAGAAGAATCATGTGCCAATAAAGGGATGACAGCATAGGATGAAAGTGAAAGGGGACTGACTCAGCCGTAACCTGAGGAAATACTTCCATTACCTCCCACTGGAGGGTCGGGGGAGATGAAAACTGTATCAGAATTCAAGAAATCCTGGGACAAGTATATATCTCTAAGGTAGAGGAAGGGACTGAAGATGACATGGATGGGCAGACTTGATAGGCCATATGGTATTTATCTGCCTTCAGTTTTCTATGCCCATGTTTCTATGAGTTCTCAGTCTCAACGACCATAATCAGAGTTAAACTTTTCAGTGAGAAACAGTCTGATGGTTAAACGAACAGGCTGAAAACCAGGGTAGACCAGTTCAAATCCCACTGTAGCTCCTCGTGATCTTGGAAAAGTTATTTAACCCTCCACTGCCTCAAGTACAAACTTAGACACTGAGCCCTCCAGGGACAGAAAAATACCTACTGTACTCGAATGTACACTACTTCGATAGCTTTCAGATTTGCAGGTAGTATAATAAGTCAATCCTAAAGATCAATTTCTAACCAAAATGGATGTGCACTGCTGCCTGCCCACGAATTGTCAGTGGAATCCTCTTCTGAGCAACACTTGACACAAAAGGAGGTCTTTATAAAGGTTAACATATCATATATAATCATTTTAATTGAACTAAATACATTTCTGCACTGCCTTTCAAGAATGAGTATAGCTCCCCTAAACCACCTAAGATACTGTTTGAGAACCTTTAATTCAATAAATGTTTATGGTAAAATATTTTACAAATGCATTCATCTTTATTTCACTCTAATCAGAAGCAAGACATGGCAAAGTTAATCTAAACACAAAATCTTGGATTTCAGGAACTAGATCAGAATTAATTTGAGCTTCATCTTTTGTAAAATACAACCCTGAGTTCCCCAAGTCCCATTAATTGGGTACAAATTTACTTTAAGATATTTTAGAGCTATGTTTTTTTTATTATTATTATTTTAGCTAAGATGGTAAACCATCTAGAGGTTGCCTGAACCTTCATATCAGACAACCCAGAACCAGCACCATGCGTTATAGCAGCTACATTTTATGCTATCTTCTGCAAATGCCCTCAAATATGAAAAAACAAAATAGGAATATATGTGTGGACCCACTGCCCCAACTATCTCTAACTCCTGAAAATCTGTCTCCCAGGCTAATATTAAATATATATGTATAGTGTTAGACAGCATAGGTATTTTTACCTAAAGAGAGGTTTTATTATATTCTGAAGCATGTTGTGAACAACATATGTTCACATCAGCAAGGAATGCATAAAGGGACAATCTCATCATGTTAATGGTATTTCCTCTGTAATTATGATTTCTAAAGGACAATTTTGGGTACGGTATTGAGACAAGTGTCTAAAGAACCAGAACCAATCATCAAATGGCCAGCAAATTTGTGATCATGAAAGATAAATCACATTTTAATGGAATTACCATTTAAAGTCTTTAAGGGCAATTCTGGATAGAATACAATGAAGAGGTTCTAAGGAGCTGAAAACAAGCATCAAATGGAACATCTCAAGCTCTTGTCTGGAGGCTTCAATTATAGAACCATCATTTATGGAGACCTGACATACACAGTTCTGCCAAAGGACCAATGCTTTACTGTCCTCAGACATCATTGCCATCCTGAACAGAATTTGATGGATATCACTGCTAGTTAAAGCCAGAGTATCATTTTTAATTTAAAAGCACCTTAAGAGTCAATTCCTTCTATATAAGACAATATTTCCTTTATTGTACCTGGGCCATGTTTAAATGCCTAATGATGCAACGACCAAAGTTGCATTTTTCTAATATAATCTTAATCTTCAGACCCCAGTACTTTCACGTTAGTTATTGCAATTCACATCTCCCTCACAAGTGGGCTATTCATACAAAAGCCCTCCGAGTTGAAACAACTCTGTATGGAATAATGAACCAAAAATCCTAAAAAAAAAAAAATTAAAAAAAGTGAGAAACTCATCCACAATGCCAGGAATTATTTAATTGAATATATTGCTGCTCAAGGAGGTGCCACCAGATACTGAATAAAGGGTTCATATAATTTTTCACACAAGGATACTTGTTGAAACTTTTTGTTGAGCATCAAAATATTATCCTACTAAATAAATCAGAAAAAAGATATTTCTAACTTACTGAGTTTTAGATTAGGATTTTATTTTTATTTATTTTTGTTACATTTGTACCCCGTGCTTTCCCACTCATGGCAGGCTCAATGCGGCTTACATGGGGCAATGGAGGGTTAAGTGATTTGCCCAGAGTCACAAGGAGCTGCCTGTGCCTGAAGTGGGAATTGAACTCAGTTCCCCAGGACCAAAGTCCACCACCCTAACCACTAGGCCACTCCATAGGATGCAATCTTGTTTGGAGTTTAAATTGTGCTAAAATATAGACCATCCTTAAAGGTTCATAATTTTTTCAGCGCTGTACATGAAACAAACAGCTTATTAGGGCTGAAGTGAAAACTTTATCATCTATGATGTTAATTAATATTCTCTCAAAGTCAGGGGGGCCTCTTTTTCTCTTTTTAGGAGACATGTAAAGTTCAGATATTTCCAAAATACCCATGGAGCACTGTTACAGGAAATACAACTGTTGAAAACATGCCAAGATTCAAAGGGAGTTCATGAGACAGGTATTCTTCAGGCAAGGGAGCTTGTACCCTGATCCATAACAGTCATCAATTAGAGGGCAAATGTGAAGGAAGATTTGTCATCACGGATACTCAGCATATTCATAGGATTTTCTACTGTTGAATATTTACAGACCAAATAGTGGTGAGAACACATAATAGCACAGGAGTTAGATGCATCCCATGCATGACCTGTTTGCTGGAGATCAGAACATGTGTGTTAAAATTTGAGCCTTCATAGATTGTTCCAGTCAGTGGGTTGTTCAATGCAACTATGGATATTCTTCCTCATGAGATGCTTAGAACTAAGCAATATTTAGAGTTACTTGCAGACCCCTGGTGATCTGCGAGACCATTATAGGGAGTCCACAGGACACAGAAATGACAAAGTCTTTTATGGCTGCTATAATCGATACAAGCAGAATAGAGAGGCTGCTTTAGAGGCAGGATCAGCAGTAGCTCCAAAAATGACAGTAGTAGCAGCATCAGCAGCAAAGTGGGATGGAAAAAGGAGCAGCTGTTTGACTGGATATTGTTGCACAGGCCAGAAGCAGTAGCAAACCTGAATGTAGGTTAGAATAAGAAAGATGAACAGACTGGAAGTACAAGTGGTCGAGGAGCTGGAACCAGCAGTGGTGGCACGGATGTGATCCAAGGCAGCTGTGGAAACTTGAAGCAGAAGTTCTGGGACCAACATCAACCTTCAGGCCTGGAAACAGCGGTGCAGCATCAGTAAGTGAGGAGAAGGAGAGATATTAATGGTTGGGACTGGCTGGAAGAAAAGAGGGACAATGACTGACTAGACAGGAGATATGAGATGGGATATAAAGATGAATAGAGGGGACAGGCTTCTTGCTGAAGGGAGGAGGGTCTGGGAAGAGTGTTGAGGGAAAGAACTGGAGCCACTTAGCTGTTTGGAGGTTAGCAAGGGTCCCCACAAGCAAACGGTTGGAAAAAAATTGAAAGGATTAAATATTCATCTAGTAGGGAATATGCTTATTAGCACCTCAGGTATAACTTAGATAGCCAACTGGACTTTTTCCTCTATTTGCCTAGTCTATTAGAATAGAATTTTTTTCATACTCATCTACTGTCATCCAGTAACACGGATTCAAAAATTTGGGATTGTGGATTATTCAAATAGGATTGTTTTTACAAAGTAAAGTATTTAAAACAATGGTGTAGCTACAGGAGGGGTGCCTTAGGGGCCTGGATCCCCCCCCCCCCCACACACACACACACACACCTTGGGCTCAGACCCTCTCTAAACCTGCAGTACCTTAAATGGCTGGTGGGGATGTTGAAGCCCTGTCAGTCAAATAGATTCACTACCCGTGCTGCTGCAGTAAAGAGAAAATCAATAGTGTGCTTCTGACCACAGATGCACACACTCCTCATGCATGTTCAGAAGTCAGCATGTCCAATGATTCCCGGTATCAGCAGCTAGATGCATGCTGCTGACTTTCTCTTTACTACAGCAGCATGAGAAGGGGAGTGGCTCAAGCAGCGAATTTCTTTGGCTGGTGGGTCATCCAACTACCCCACCAGCATAGATAATATTTTAACAAGTGTATATGCATTTTGGTGGGGGGAGGGAAGATTTGTGTTGCTCCCCCAAGTTCATCCTTGGTGCCCCCAAATGAAAAGCTGGCTACCCCATGGTTTAAAAGCATTGCTTTCAGACATCATGGGTGAATTCATCTTCCATCATAATTAAAAAAAAAAAAAAAAAAGTATAACCCACATATTCCCCAGTGAGAGACCATGATTAGAGAGGATCATAGTTTATTCTAGCCATGTTTGGGGGGGGGGGGGGGGGTATTTGCAATAAAACAGTACAATAGCAATACATATCAACACTTGAGCAGCTACATAGGCAAGTTCTGTCTAAGAAGACATGGAAACATAGCAGAAGAGATAGGCTAAGTGTCCTGCAGGTTTAAGAAAGTGAGGGAACATTCAGGTTAACTAAACAATTTTAAGGGTCCAGAATCACCCAAGGACCAGATAACATTGTCTAGGCCCCTTTTGAAATTTAAGATAGTTTAAGTGGGTATGGGGTAAAAGAGGGTGGAAGGGGGGAAATGTGGCAAATCAGCTTTAACAGGAGTGACCTAGTTGAATTTATAGTAAATATTATGATATTAAGGTGGGGTCTGCAAAGGAAAAACAAGGTTCAAAGAAGCCTTGGGAAAGTATTGGGACAGGATAAGATATAGTAGGGTTTTGAGATGGAGGAATGAGATTGGCCAAAACAGAGTGATGATGCATGCAGGAATACTGGGAAGATGATTTCTGCGGGTAAGTTTTGAGAAGAATTTGGGTTGCTGGAGGTTGAGGGTGGGAGTGGTATGTGTTTTGTGCTACTTTGTTTTTCCCTCCCTGTGTCATTACAGGGGCTTTTAGTGACATTAGTTGTGGTTTGATTAAGAAGTTGAGTGATTGCTGGAGGTCACAGCAGAAAAATGTATCAATATCAGGTGGCCTTCTTGGGTAAGGGAAAAGGGACGTAGAATTAATACTGGGGGGTACTATTTCTGCTTGTGTGCGATACCACCACAAGTGGAGGCAAGGACTTGGTGACACCACAAGTGTCATGGAAATTAACAGGCAGATGATCAAAAGTCCCGCGCTGTTGCAAACAGTGCTCTAAAAATAGCACAGTGTGGGACATTAGAGATAATGACATACAAATTTAAGCATGCAATTATCTCTGATCATGGGGTAGAAGTGCAGAATTGTGCCCGAGCATGCGCTGAGCACAATCCTCCTGCACGTGTTTCACAGGTCCGGGATATCAAAAGCCCAGACCTAACACAGGGGCTAGAGGTCCATGGGACCACCAGACCCCAACTACCCCTGCCCTGAGCAAGGCAAAATGGGGGCTGGAGCTCCAGCCCCCCCCCCCCATGTTCAAGGAGGGCTGGAGATCCGGTGGGTCTCCAGCCCCCCCCCCCCAACTCCCCTCAGCATTTGTAAAAGGTCCCTGGTGGCCCAGTGACAGACACCCCCCACCCTGACCCCTAACATTAACAAAGGATCCCTGATGGTTCAGTGTCAATCCCCCTACCCCCACCACCCCCTACATTGAGTTGGAGGAGGGAGGTAGCCTGCCTCCCTCTTCCTTCAACAAGGCCTGCAAAATGGTGGCACCCGGCCCTGCCCAGTGTATCCTGGGATGCACTGGGTGGGGCTTCACACCATCCCTTCTACGGTGGGGGGGGTCAGGAGCCCCCTGTCACTGTGTGGGTCTTTGGTTTGGGGGGGGGGGGGTTGTTATGTTGGGGGGAATGGGGGCCTGCTAGCAATAAAGCTGCATCCAAAGTTTTTGTTCCAAGCTTTTGGGTGTGAAGAGTTTCTTCTTTAAGACTGAGTCGGTGAGAATGCGAAAGTAGTGTGAGTGCCAATGTTATGTAAGCATGAAAATAACCATCTCTTTTCTGGTGAGAATGGTAAGGAAAGAAATGCAAAGCAAGATAATTAAGAGGGTTCAGAAAGGAGTCGATATTATTTTCAGAGAGGCCAGGGATATAAGGAAGGTCTGTTACAGCCTTATTTTTCTGAATTCTACATGGGTTCTGATGAGTGTGGAGGTGAGGAGGTCAATGATTGTTTGGTAAGTTTCAGACTTTTGGCTCACCAAGAGGACATGACATAAATGCTCTCTGTTTCACACTCTGCTGAAAGTGCATAAAGCTCCTCAAAAACTTCCTGCTAATAATTGCTCTGGTCTCCATTAAGTCTTCAGTTATTTGCAGATCTTTCATGCTACAGCTTCAAACTTGACAGGCAAAACAATTGTTCTTATTCATAAAAAGGGCAAGAATAGAGGGGAAGTTCATTCGTATCAGCCCCCCCCCCCCCCCTTTTTTTGGTTTAATTAATGTTGACATTAAAATCTTAATGAAGCCATTGCAGAGAAGACTGGAGAGATTTTTTTTTTGCTAGTTATTAAACCCAGAGAAAACTGGTTGCATGAAAGGTCATTCGTCAACATGAGACAGTTACTTATTAGTGCTCATATTGCAAGGCAAGATAAAATCCCAGATAGGTATTCTTTCATGGGCTGAAATGACCCTTTTGCTTGTACTTTTGAAGTTAGTAAGTATCCTAATACTGGCCTTTTTACATCAGTCTTTGTGCTAAAAAGATGAGTGCTAATATTTACCATCCCTGATGGCCTCTCTGACAGTCACACCTCACCAATGTACTACATTTCTTTGAAGGGGTCAATAAACATGTGAATTACAGTGAGTCGATCAATATTGTGCATCTGGAATTTCAGAAGGCCTTTGTTAAGTATCTCATGAAAGACTCCTGAGGAAATTGGAAACTCATGGGATAGGAGATAATGTCCTATTGTGGATTAAGAGAGGGTTAAAAAATTAAAAAAAAAAACAGAGTAAGGTTAAATGGTCAGTATTCTCAATGGAGAAGGGTAGATAGTGGTGTTCCCCATGGGTCTGTGCTGGGACCATTGCTTTTTAAAATATTTATGAATTATCTAGAGAGGAATATCTAGTGACAATTAAATTTGCTGATGACACGTTATAGTTGTTAAATCACAAGAGGACTGAAAAGGCTCTAGGTGGCATCGTTGATATATTGAAACCTTCTGTTAGGAATTATTAGGAAAGGTATGGAAAAGAAAAATGAAATTATAATGCCTTTGTGTCGCTCCATAGTGCAACCCACACCTCAAATTCTGTGTGCAATTCTGCTCACCGCATCTCAAAAAAAGGTATAGCAGAATAAGAAAAGGTGCAGAGAAGCACAACCAAAATGATGAAAGGGATGGGACAATTTTCCTATGAGGAAATGCTAAAGAAGCTAGGGCTCTTTAGTTTGGTAGAATGTTAATTCTACTGCTTAGACTACCTTTAGCTATTTCTTACCTGCACCTTCTGGTTCTCACTCTGACTGCTACCCGCTCCACAACTTGGGTGACAATCTCCAGCAGACTCTTTTGAAACCTGAGGCAAGGTGCTTGTGTGTGCCTAAGGAGCGAAACCTTTCGGGTCTATCTACACAGTACTTTTCATCTTCATCGTATGTTGTATCTTTTTGCAGTCCAATACTCTTTCAGTTAAACTCCTCCACTACTGTTCTTCTTACTATATGCTCATAAATTCCTACTTGGTGGGATCACTGACCGCTTCTTCTGCTCCCATCTGGTAAATTTACCCCCTCCCCTTATCAGTTGGTTACCCTTATGCAGTGTGTTTCTGCTAGCAACAAAGGTGCCAGTATTTAAATGCCAGGCCACCCCTCAGGGGTGGGGTGATCACTGAGGGGACCCTCCCCACAATAGCCAGGCCCCCTGCAACCAGTCACAGAATCTATGACAAGGCAGAATTAGTGTGTAGGGCCTGAGCTCTTTCATTAAAACTTGGGGACCATGGGTGAATTTTAGCAGACAATGGAAAAGGTGCCGGTACTCAGTACCCCAATTACCCCCTCAAAAAATGCCCTGCCCTTATGCCTTCAAACTCCAATCACTCATCTAGCATTTCCCCTCCTATCACCCTTGGTCTACTCAACAGCCATTCACCAAGACACAAAGGTCCTTGATTTCTGACTTAAAGTATTAAAAAACATGAACAGCTCCACCAATCAAGCACAGCTGAAATACAAAAGTCACGTGGAAACGCAAGAAACCTGCCCAATTACTATCAATTATAAACATCAGTCTTTCCACTAAAATGTTATAATACACCATTTTTTGTATTTTCTACTTTTTTAAACTTTTATTTTATCCAAAAGGGAGAAAAAAGCCTCAGCAATCAAAGGCTTGTGCTGTGGACATTAGGCAATATCCGTTCCACTCAGTTGCTTTAACATGAATACCACAACTGCCTACTGACTCAGACCTAGGGTTACCATATGGCTCCAGAAAAAGGAGGACGGATTGAGCCAGCCGGGTTTTACTTCCATTGCTTTCCTCCTTTTTCTGGAGCCATATGGTAACCCTACTCAGACCAAACATTGGCAAAAAAAAACCTCCCAACTAGTTTTTTAATTTCTCAATGTCTTGTCTTATTCTCAATTTCTTATCATGTTTAATTCTCTTTTCTTTCACCATAGTTTGGTGTATTATGTTTTAGTGGAAAGACTGACATTATTTGATAGTATTTGGAAAAGTTTCTTTAGTTTCCACATGATTTTTGTATTTAAATAGTCAAATATGTGAGTATCACCAAAACATGCCTACAACCATTATGCCTCAATGCTAGAAGCCTACCCCCCTGAATATAGGCTCATTTTCCACAACCGCCATGCTGTGTGGCTTTGCTTCTTTTATTCTTCCTCATTTAAGTTTATATCTGTCCTATCAAGTCACTAACCTTCTCTGATGTAGGAATTCTCCACTTTGATACCTCATCACTTGTCTTTTATATTGCCATAGTCTACTATTCTACCTCTGTTTCTGATCTCTTTTTCCCCTCTCCTCCTGGTTGGTGACTAACAAAATTAGACAATCATTTCCTCCAGTTAAGTCTAGAAAATGCTTGTATATCCCCAGGTAATGACTGTGTGTAATATTCCTAGGACTGATGAGACAAAGTCAGCACGGATTTAGTGAAGGGAAGTCTTGCCTCACCAATCTAATGCATTTTTTTGAGGGGGTAAGCAAACATGTGGACAATGGGGAGCCGGTTGATATTGTATATCTGGATTTTCAGAAGGCGTTTGACAAAGTGCCGCACGAAAGACTCCTGAAGAAATTGCAGAGTCATGGAATCGGAGGTAGGGTATTATGGATTAAGAACTGGTTGAAAGATAGGAAGCAGAGAGTAGGATTGCGTGGTCAGTATTCTCAGTGGAGGAGGGTAGTTAGTGGGGTCCCGCAGGGGTCTGTGCTGGGTCCGTTGCTTTTTAATGTATTTATAAATGACCTAGAGATGGGAATAACTAGTGAGGTAATTAAATTCGCCGATGACACAAAATTATTCAGGGTCGTCAAGTCGCAGGAGGAATGTGAACGATTACAGGAGGACCTTGCGAGACTGGGAGAATGGGCGTGCAAGTGGCAGATGAAGTTCAATGTTGACAAGTGCAAAGTGATGCATGTGGGTAAGAGGAACCCGAATTATAGCTACGTCTTGCAAGGTTCCGCGTTAGGAGTTACGGATCAAGAAAGGGATCTGGGTGTCGTCGTCGATGATACGCTGAAACCTTCTGCTCAGTGTGCTGCTGCGGCTAGGAAAGCGAATAGAATGTTGGGTGTTATTAGGAAGGGTATGGAGTCCAGGTGTGCGGATGTTATAATGCCGTTGTATCGCTCCATGGTGCGACCGCACCTGGAGTATTGTGTTCAGTACTGGTCTCCGTATCTCAAAAAAGATATAGTAGAATTGGAAAAGGTACAGCGAAGGGCGACGAAAATGATAGTGGGGATGGGACAACTTTCCTATGAAGAGAGGCTGAGAAGGCTAGGGCTTTTCAGCTTGGAGAAGAGACGGCTGAGGGGAGATATGATAGAAGTGTATAAAATAATGAGTGGAATGGATCGGGTGGATGTGAAGCGACTGTTCACGCTATCCAAAAATACTAGGACTAGAGGGCATGAGTTGAAGCTAGTGTGGTAAATTTAAAACGAATCGGAGAAAATTTTTCTTCACCCAACGTGTAATTAGACTCTGGAATTCGTTGCCGGAGAACGTGGTACGGGCGGTTAGCTTGACGGAGTTTAAAAAGGGGTTAGATAGATTCCTAAAGGACAAGTCCATAGACCGCTATTAAATGGACTTGGAAAAATTCCGCATTTTTAGGTATAACTTGTCTGGAATGTTTTTACGTTTGGGGAGCGTGCCAGGTGCCCTTGACCTGGATTGGCCACTGTCGGTGACAGGATGCTGGGCTAGATGGACCTTTGGTCTTTCCCAGTATGGCACTACTTATGTACTTATGATCTTGGAATAATTTCAAGACAATCCCCTTCCAGTCAATTAAAAAATTTGGTATGGCAGTTTAGTAAAAGTCAAGCTCTCTAGATATTTGTCCCTCTTATCTATTAGCTATAGCTCCCATGAATATTCTTGTTTTGTTTACAGAGTTTGTAAATTCTATATTTCAATCTAGTTATGTGAAGAGCCTGTTGACCCCTTTTCCTAAATCATTGAATACTGATCTAATTGTTGTAGATGACTATCGTCCAGTCACCAGCATCCCTTGGATTAGCCAAATTAAAGTTCTCAGTGAATGAACACTTTGGAGAGACAATATTTTACAAAATCAACAACATGGTTTTAGGTCCAGACACAGCACAGAAACACTTTTTAGCCCTTACAACACGGGTCAAGCAATTAATAAGCAAAGGCACGCGGGCTGTTTTATTGCAGTGTGACATCTCTGCAGCCTTTGAAGTGATTAACCACTCTCTATTATTTAAACTTGGGGCCCTGCTTGCTAAGCTGCGTTATAGGCGCTAGCGTTTGTAGCGCATGCTAAACATTAGCGTGCGATACTGCTAGAAACATCCACAGGAATATATGGGCATCTGTAGTGTTTAGCACATGCTAATTTTAGCGTGCACTAAAAACACTAGCACACATTAGTAAACAGGGCCCTAAGTGAAATTAGGAATAGCCAGGTCAGTTTTGAGTTGGTTCAAACAATTTGAGATCCAAGACCTACACCGAGTGAAAGGGAAAGATAGAGTTTCATTACATTGGAATCCTGGTTGTGGGGTACCACAAGGTTCCCCATAGTCTCTGCTTTTAATATATATTTACAATCACTTGGGGGTCCTTTTACTAAGGCACACTGAAAAATGGCTTGCAGTAGTGTAGGCGCGAGTTTTTGGTGTATGCCGATCCATTTTTCAGCACTCCTGTAAAAAGGGCTTTTTTGCCGAAAATGGACATGTGGCAAAATCAAAATTGCCGCGCGTCCATTTTGGGTCTAAGAACTTACCACCAGCCATTGACCTAGTAGTAAAGAATCCAGGCGGTAATGATCGAAGTGCATAAAAATGCCTTTTTAAAATTTTTGCTGAAAATGAACATGTAGCAAAATTAAAATTGCCGCGTGTTCATTTTGGGTCCGAGACCTTACCACCAGCCATTGATCTAGCGGTAAAGTCCTATGCGTGTCAAACGCCACTTGACATGCGTAGCTGATACATAAAATATTTTTTATTTTGTGGCACGCATGTGCATAGCAGACGCACGCCACAAATGAAATTACCACAAGGACCATGCGGTTGCCGGGCGGTAACTCGGAATTTGCGCACGTTGGGTGCACATAGGCGCTTACGTGGCTTAGTAAAAGGGCCCCTTATTGTTTGGAGATGCGGACAGATCTTTAGGCAAAGAACATATATTATCAATTGGTGAAAAATTAAAGAATGAAAATCAGTCCAAACAGGGATTTTTTTTTTAGACTCAAATCTGTCCTATACTGACCAGATCAATGCATTTAGCAAGATTTTTTTTTTTTCAAGCTCAGGCAGCTCCGCACGATTAGAGCATTACTCCACCCATACAATTTTAGGATCTTGGCCTGGGCAATTTTGTTGCAACAGTTTGATTGTTGCAATTTATATAGTGGTATCTCAGTTAAATTGCAACATTGGTTATCACCGTTACAAAACACAGCAGTTAAGATTGACATTTAGTAGAGGTCGCTTTGGTTCCATGTATAACTTTATGAAAATCTTCATTGGTTGCCTATTAAACAATGGATTAGCAGCTTGAATTCTGAAGATGTGATAGAGTTTTTGTTTTTTTCCAGCCATTGAGTGGAGTAACTGTTCCTTACGCACATTACAAACAGGCTACCTCACATCTAAAAACATACATTTTAAAAGGGTTCATGAGAATTCATTTTCTTTTCAGGCAATCAAGATTTGAAATAATCTCCCTCGAGACAGATTCATTCCATCATATTTTGTTTTTAGAAAGGCCTTAAAAATATTTCTGTTTGAGTTATAATTGTACTTGTTTGATTTAACTTATAGCTAACTAAATGTGAAAATGTATTCTGTTTGTCAACTACTTTGGATCCTTTGAGAGAGTTGGTAGTACATAAACATGAATAGAAATAGAAAATAGAAATACTGACACCCCCTTCCAATTTCATTTCACTTCTAATATTGTTTTCCCCCAACATATCACCTTCCCAACTCATTCTGTCAGTAACATTTGATCTGTTTTTCTCTAACAGTTCAACTAAAGTAACAAAAAAAGGGTGAGGAATTACAAAAAATCGCTAAGATGAACTGAGTAGTCCACACAATGAAAACATACGGAGCATAAATATATTACCAAAACAAATTATTTAAAAAAAAGGAAGGAAGGAAAAGCCTCAAAAAGCTCAAAATCAGAAAGATTTGTAGAGTTGTCATGATCAACTCGATCTTCACTTCATCACTGGCAAAAACCAGATCTAAAACTTTATTCCAGCTACTGTATCTAAGAGGGAGACCACAAGAAATATTTAAAAGAGAAATAGTCATACAAAAATAAAAGCATGCTGTGCTTAAAAAAAAAACATCAATTTTGTGTAAAAATATTTCCAGAGGATAACTTTCAATAAAGCACAATCTGACAACATTAAAATGCTAATTATTAAGTCAAAATGCTATAAAATCACTGCAAAATAGCTAAAAATAATTTTCAAAATTTTATATTCCAGTGGCCATTTTCTATGTGTTCCACTGACACAACCGAGATCACTAGAACACAGGAATGTAGGAAGCAAACCAAAAAAATGGACAAGCAGCATTATTTCTCTAAGGTGGGATCCCATGAGAAATCAAGGTGCAGTAAAATGCAAACTTTTACCGCACCTTGATGAATCCCCGCCCCCTTGCTATAACTGTTCTAAATTTAAATATCAGAGAATAATGGTTGCTCCGGTCATTGATGTTTAATATCTTATGCATACCTATATCTGTTTCCACTATGTGTAAGTGCTAATCTGGTCTCACTTATGGATCAATGCACCATTATGACTCTTGAATTTAACTTGTATGGAATTCATTGTGTATGCTTGCACATAGCATGATATCTCACTTTGAAAGTTTTTATATTTGGAAGTGTATTTTTGTGATTTTATTTTTGGTTTATATATGCTTTTATATCTGGGTTTTTTTTTTTCATTATTGTTTTATAACTTACCGTGAGCCCATTTAGTAAGCGAAACTAAGGGTGTGTTAGCATATTTAGTGCACGCTAATGATTAGCATAAGCTAAATGCTAAGGGGTCCTTTTACTAAGGTGCACTAAAAAATGGCCTGTGCTGGTGTAGATGCGTGTATTGGATGCACGCAGGTTCGTTTTTCAGCATACCTGCAAAAAAGGCCTTTTTTTGGCCAAAAATGGACATGCAGCAAAATAATTGATGCATGTTCATTTGAGGCCTGAGACCTTACCACCAACCATTCACTTAGTGGTAAGGTCTAACGTGTTAACTGGGCAGTAATGGTCTATGTGTGTAGAATGATTACCGCCAAATTACTGCCACGTGCCGAAAAATAAAAAATTATTTTCCATCACGCATAGCGGACATGCATAAAAAATGAAATTACTGCCTGAGCCAAGTGGTAGCCAAGCAATAACTCCAAATTGCAAATTGACGCACATTTGGCGCACGTACACGTAGGTGCCTATGCAGCTTAGTAAAAGGGCTCCTAAGTCACCCATAGGAACATATAGGTTACTCTAGCATTTAGTATGCACTAAAAAATGCTAGTGCAGCTTAGTAAACAGGGGCCTATGTATTTAAATTTGTATTAGTTTATATATTTATTTTGTAACGTTACCCCTGACACAGCCTTCAGCAATAGGTGGCCACATTGAGTTATCTTTTTTTTTTTTTTAATAAAATTAGTTGCTGTGTGAACTTCACCTGGGATGTTTCATTTTTTTGATTTATAAATTTTAAATATGCCATTTTTAATGGTGTATATTTATTTATTTTATTGCATTTGTATCCCACATTTTCCCACCTTTTTGCGGGCTCAGTGTGGCTTACAATACATTATGAATCATGGAAATACAATTTGTTACAACTTGGTTATGGATTACATTGTGATGATATCGATAAGGAGTATAAACATGGAAAAAACACAGACATTGGAAGGAAACAAGGGAGACAAAAAAGGGGCAATATATAACAGGAACACACTTGGTATACATTTTCTGTGAGTAAAGGTGTGAGTGTGGTATGATTTCGGGGGATGAGAATACAGGAGTGGCTGTATTGATGCATGACTGAACAATGAGTGTGGGCTTTATGTGTTTTAGTTCTTTCCGTAAATGTTTATTTGGTAGCATTACCTCTGACAGCCTTGAGGCGAGAAGTGGCCTTGTCGAGTTATCCTTTTCAATAAATTAGTTGCTGTGTGACCTTCATCTGTGATCTGATTCTTTTCTTTGATTTGTCATCTGTTACAGATCCATAGTGCCTCTTCTGTTTGGGCTGGATATTAAAGTTTTACAATCCTTCTTTGCATTACAATGCATATATTCTGATGAACACTTTCTCCCTTTATCTTGCATTCAAATGCTTATTATGTCCCTAGTCATCACCCACATGGATTTCTGCAATTGTCTTTTCTCCAACCTTCGTTTTGCACCCCTTAAAAGGTTACAATCAACAGTTGTGAAACTTTTACATAATGCCCACTGGTTTGATTGTGTGACCCGCCCTCCCCAAAACAGAACACTGGTTACTGGTATCAGCACACATACAATATGAATTAATAATACCAGTATTCAGAGGTTTATGACCCTCTGTCCCTGATTACATTTCCACTCTACTTTGTCCCCTATCTGCAGGCTACATTCATCATAACAAGCCCTTTTATGGCTCCTCCCCCCCAATCCCTCATAAGATTAGAGGTTACTTGAAAAACCACATTTTTATATGTGGCTCCTAAACTTTGGAATTCTCTTCCCCTGGCATAAAAAAAAAAACCCAAAACAAAACTGAACCTTCTTATCCTACCTTTAAGAAAGTTCTTAAAACATGGCTTTAACCTTTGACTTTCGAACCCTCATACTTTGTGTGAGTTAACACCTGCACTGAAACCCTGTCTACATTGCTCGGGTCAGTATTTTTCACTTTAACCTGCAGTAACGCACACGGTTTGCCTTTCGGTAGCATTCTGCATCGGTTCCACAATCTTTCCTTTTCAGGCCTCAGGTCTCTAATCTTTTCACAACAAATTGCCCCAGGAAGTGCTGTGTCTTACAAATGATACTATCTGCCACTTTACTGCTTTTCCTTGGATCTAGATACTTTTCAGGATAACTGCCAATGTTTATTTTCTACTCTGGCAAGAGTGTCAGTAAGAAAGTCCCGCCTGCCTTAGCTATGTGCTGTTATCTTTTCTTATGATCACTATACCCTTTAATTTTCTTCCATCTCCAGTATCCAAAGACATTATATCTGCTCTTGCAATTTGTGACAATATTATTCTTCCAATTACATACCCAAAGCAATCCGATTGGAGTCACCATATCTAGAGACTATGCAAACTCTACATACAATTGTTACATCGTTTCGTCTATTTGTTCACAAATCTGTGTTGTCTGGAAATGTTTTCTAATCATATATGATACAAATGCCGAAGCTCTCTCATGTGATTTAATTAACAACAAAATATTGTGCAATAATCAGACAAGGGAATCTCTCAAACATCCTCTTCTAACAAAAGGAAATCACATCCTGGTGGGGTCTCCAATTTCAAATAGACCACTGAAGATTTAAGTAAAAGCCTCCACCTCTCACTTCTTGTCCCTACTCTATATACCAGGATGACAAATTAAGAAGCTAGCAACCCACTCCCTAATTCAGTTATGACTTTATCCTTCTGTGACCCATAATGCCCTTTACCAACCACACAGTCAATATATTCCTCAACACCACCCTTCCCCATCACGGCTTGTGAGCCTTCCACTCAAAATCAATAAAACATCAAAAAGCTTTAACTCAACCGACAGCCAATGTTCAAATATCCAACTAAGCAACCAAGGGGTGTAATAAGAAGCGTGCCCTTTTGGTGGAACTTGCCACTGGGACTGCCTTTTAGTAAGGCGACACCACCAGTGCTGGGGGCAGGATCAGATACCATGGGTGTACTTAGGTTAATTCAAGAATGGAAGGGCAGATGCCAGCAATTTCTGGTAGATGGCTCTCGCTCTTCTATTCAAATCTGGTGACTCATCTAAATTATGATTTCATCATATTTTGTTTGATTTCTATTGATAACCTTAAGAGTGGACTAACACAGCTACCACACTCCTCTACTTAATCATGGTTGGACAAACACATTTGTTACATTTGTATCCCACCTTTTCCCACTTATTAGTAGGCTCAAAGTGGGTTATATGAAATGGTGGAAAAGGCAGCTGTCCACTCATCACAATATCATTGATATATGATTTCACTATTATATTCTTTCCCTGAAGAAATCTGCCCGTCCATCCATTCTGAAAGTTCCATAGGTTACTACTGGGCTCATTTTCAAAACAGAAAAATGTCTAAAAAAGTGGCAAAAACGTCAAAAATCAGTATTTTCAAACCTATTTTTAGATGTTTTTCTTCAAAGTCGTCAGAAGAGCGTCCAAATCTCAAGGGGGTGTATCAGGGGCATGTTCAGGGCGAGACTTGGGCGTTCCTGAGACTTAGACGTTTTTCAGCCATAATGGAAGAAAACAAAACCGTCCAGGACTAAAATTAAGATGTTTTGAGCTAGACCTGTTTTTATAATGAATAAGGCACAAAAAGGTGACCTAAATAACCAGATGACCACTGGAGGGAATCAGGGATGACCTCCCTTTATTGCCCCCAGTGGTTACTAACCTCCTCCCACCCCCCACCCCCCAAAAAATGTGATGAAAAACATTACTTGCCAGCCTCTGATGTTATAACTCAGGTCCATTAGAACAGCATGCAGGTCCCTGGAGTAGTCTAGTGGTGGGTGCAGTGCAGTGCACTGCAGACAGGTTGACCCAGGCTTCTACCTCCCCCTACCTGTTACACTTGTGGAGGAAACTGTGAACCCTCCACACCTCACCAGAAAACCACTGTACCCACATATAGGTGCCCCCTTCACCTGTAAGGACTATGGTAGTGGTGTACAGTTGGGGGTAGTAGGTTTTGGGGAGCTCAGCAGACAAGTTAAAGGAGCAATGGTCAGATGCGTATTTGGGAGCATTTTATGAAGTTCACTGCAGTGCCCCCTAAGGTGCACTATTGCTTTCCTGGGATGTCAGGTGGTGAAGGCGGTTAGCTTAGCAGAGTTTAAAAAGGGGTTGGACGGTTTCCTAAAGGACAAGTCCATAAACCGCTACTAAACGGACTTGGAAAAATCCAAAATCCCAGGAATAACATATATAGAATGTTTGTACGTTTTGGAAGCTTGCCAGGTGCCCTTGGCCTGGATTGGCCGCTGTCGTGGACAGGATGCTGGGCTCGATGGACCCTTGGTCTTTTCCCAGTATGGCATTAATTATGTACTTATGTACTTAGTGTACTAAAAATGCTGGCTCCTCCTACATCCCAAAGGCTTGATTTTGTGCATTTTTGCACTTGGACATTGTTTTTGTTTGTTTGTTTTTTTTAATGGCCCAACAAAAAAAATAAAACATCCAAATCACAAAACCTTCTATTTTTGAAAACAAAAGATAGACATTTTTCTTTTTTGAAAATGACCTCCCTTGATATTCAGATTTTGGACGTTTTTTTGCAAAACGTCCAAAGTTGGACTTAGACGTCATATCGAAAATGCCCCTTTATGTAACACTGTAAATCTGAGGCCTTGATATTCAAAGCATACCGTACTTGCAATGTTTGATTTAGACTGATTGCAGCCAGTCTAACATGCACTTTATTCAACATCTAATGCACAAAGAGGTTCTTTGTTGCTTTTACCATTCACTGTAGCTAATACTGATAGTCCTCAACAAATGTGTTACCAGCTCATTAGTATTAAAATGAGTATTCCATGTGATGCACAGAAAGGAGCGCCTACTTTTAACGTTCAAAATTTTCCGACAGATCTGGAGCTGTCATTGCACGAGGGTGACTTCTCGGTGGCACAATCTGTTTTTTTTTAATCTGTACATGTGTGGGGAATGTGCTATATATATATATATATACACACACACATACATACATACATACAGCAGACATACAGACAAAAGGCACATTCCCCACACATGTACAGATTAAAAAAAAATGCCCTTAGGATGGACGGATAGATAGATAGATAGATAGATAGATAGATAGATAGATAGAGATAGATAGATAGGATATAGTGGTAAGGGCTCCCCCCCCCAAAAAAAAAAAATAATAATAATTGCCATGCAGAAAGTGCTTGCCGCATGATCATTTCTTTAAAAAAAAAAAAAAAAAAAAACAGACTTCCATTTTACCCACTGCGGTAAAAGGGGGCCTCAGCGCACGTCAAAAACACACGCTGACACCGGTGCAAGAGGCTTTATTTAACTCTTGTGTACTGCTTCTGCTTTGTTGTCTGGAGCTTTGGAAATCACATCCATACCCTCTACAAAGCATGTGCACAAATGTGTGCCTACTGCTCAGCTCTTGTGGGCATACATCAGGCACGTTCCTCCTCTTTTAATGTCCAATGCTCAACATTAACTGCATGCATATAATTCACTTGCTGCCAGTGTTGAGCATTGGTCGGTAATTTAAATTTGCTGTTCCCTACAGTACTGGAGTTCTGTACATCTCCTCCTGAGTGCTTTGAAAATACACCTCTTAATCAAATTACAAGTTTTAATATCTTAATCCAGGGACTTTTAGGACAAGGTTTTAAAAGCACCTTTTTTTTTTTTTTTTCCAAATATGCAAGTTTCTCTTTCAAACTATGAAAAAAGGCAACCTTTTAGTAAAGAAGTCCATCAAGACCAAAAAAATTAGATAAAAATGATTTTCAGATACTTACACTATCACTGAAAAAAAATATATATAAAATACAGTAATCAGATCCATTAACAATTTTGAAAATGTTATTCAAACACATTACTGGTGCTGAATATACCTATCATAACTTTTGACCTTGAAACTGGGATGGTATGCACATCTTCAAAAAGGACTGGACAGTAAGGGCTTCTCTTACAAAGGTGCACTACTGATTCTCAGTGTGGCAAATGAGAGGAAGGCCATTCAATTTCTACAGACTTCCTCTCATTTGTTGTGTGGGAATCACTAGTGCAGCTTTGTAAAAGAAACCCTTAGCAAAATTCAATATGCAAAAAGAAAATAAATGCCCCAGAGCTGAAATGATCATCTCATTGCACAGTCAGTATTTTCACCATGAAGCATGCCTGTACTCTGCTTACCATTCTCATTAGTTTTCAACAATTGTTTGCTTTCTTCCAGTTTCTGAACAGTGGCATCCAACTGCTCCTGTAACTTTAAGGCCTGGGGAAAGGCATTTTTTATGTTAAATCATTCATGTATCATCCCACCAAACTTGAAATATTATATTTTGAATGTATCATAAATGCAATCTATTGCCATGAACAGTATGTATTTAGAGTAACTGGGAAAATAAAAAAACCACCAATATACTACCTCAGGTTTTTATAGTAGCCTTCTACCAAACAGGTACTAAAATAACAAGAAAGGAATTAAGCATTAATGGCATTGCATAAGTGCTACTTGCCATCAATTTTTGTCTGTAAAATGTCTGAATTTAATATAAAATTGTTTCATGAAACTCAAACTAAATAACTTAAAACAAAATCTCTAGCAGTATTTTCTAGAGGGCAAGCATCTATTAATTTCTACTTTCAATGATTTTACAGGCTAGGTGTAAAGATCCAGCAGAGTCAGAACAAAGACCTGCCAGTGAGGTTGAAGACAAGTTTCAAAACAATTTACCAGATAAAGGGTTTGTTGGAAAACTGCACCATCTCTCCATCATTCCCAAGTACAAGCAAGCCTTCCCAGTGCACCTTCTTTGAGCTGGGTTGAAAATAGTGCTCCTGTGGGTATGTTTAGGTCCAGAGAGTAGAACAGTGCATATACCTGACATTCTCTGAAGTCAGCATGCTATTTCCCCCATGTTTAGCCATCCACAGAAGTAGCAAGTACAAAATATACCATCAATTTCAGCACACATCCTTTATAGCTGCTAATTTTCAAAGAGAAATTTGCAATTTCTTTTCCAAAATTTGAATGGTATAATGTATGTGGCCTAAATTGCCCATCTACACTGCTGGGCCAGATTCTATATAAGGCACCTAAAAAATCCGCATGGTAAAAATGTCCACTTAAGTGTATTCTTAAGTGATGCCTAAATTTAGGCACATAATATAGAATACACTTAGTTGACCTCCTAGGACCTAACACTACATGCCTCCTTTAACACCAAAGAAAATGTGACATAAATCCCTGCATGTAGATTTACACACACTGGGCCATATTTATAACTATGCACATAAATTTTGAATAGCCCAGAAAACACCCATTTCCCTACCTATAGACTTGCCCCTTTTGAACTGTACGCACTAGAATTAAGGCGCAGTTCATTATTGACTATGCTTATCGAGTTGTGTGCATAAACTCATTTTTTCCAATTAGCAGTGGCGTAGGAAGGGGGGGCGGTGGGGCGGTCCGCCACGGGTGCACACCGCTGGGGTGGGTGTCGGCTCCGCTGGTTCCCTGCTCCCTCTGCCCTGGGAACAGGTTACCTCCTGTTCCGGGGCAGAGAGCAAGGACCAGCGGAGCCGACGCAGCTCCCAGAGACGTGCAGTCAGGGCAGATCGGCCCTCCCGCCCGCTCCCTGCTTTCCTATGCTAGTAAGAATGCGCTCGGGGGGGGGGGGTGCGCCCGGGTGTCAGCCGCCCTCGCTACGGCACTGCCAATTAATGCTTATTGTTGCTTGTTAAGTGTTATCAATGCTGATTAGGAGTGGCCTAGTGGTTAGGGTGGTGGACTTTGGTCCTGAGGAACTGAGTTCGATTCCCACTTCAGGCACAGGCAGCTCCTTGTGACTCTGGGCAAGTCACTTAACCCTCCATTGCCCCATGTAAGCCGCATTGAGCATGCCATGAGTGGGAAAGCGCGGGGTACAAATGTAACAAAAAAAAAATTTACATTACATGCACTATTATAGAATACGCCTGCATTTCAGCGTGGATCTCTAGGTGCACTATATAAGAATCCCAGGGGATTATTCGTAATTGCCCCTTTATTTGCAGAATTCTGGAACATATTTTAGCCCAAGATTTTAATTTCCTGCAACTTCTGAAAGGGAAATATTTCACAGAGTCATTGCTTAAGAAGGAAACTACTACTTTAAGCATTTGTTTCTTCATGGACTAAAACTAAGAGAGAAATTTGCAACCACAGAGTGATCAAAATGGACAATATCACCTTCAGAAATAGTTTTCTAGGACTCTAGCACGCATATTTTCAAAGCACTTAGCCTTCCAAAGTTCCATAGAAACCTATGGAACTTTGGAAGGCTAAGTGCTTTGAAAATATGCCTGTAGATTACTTTTATATCCTGCTTTCTTTCCCATTCTCCTGCTCTATCCCCTCTTGTGCAGACATATATAGATGATATTTATGAACTTGAATAGTACCGAATAAATCATGTATGAGCTCATCTTTTCTTACATATTCAATTTAGTAGGAGGAGAACTGTAACCAAGTAGACCAGAGCTTTTTCTATGTAGGTATTGCAGTACATGCTTTAAATCTGTGAATGTATTGTGGAAACCTTTGTGACCCCTGACAAAGGTTTTTCTGAAACTTGGCCAGGTTGGGTCTTGTTTCCATTAAAGTTGGCATTTGGATCAACGCTTGCTGTGTTTGTCCTTTCTTGGATCACTGCTACTGTTTGGTTGTCTGTTCTACTTCTGCAGTAGACTGTCTCCTGCTTATTTCTGCTAGATTGAAGCATAAACATTACATCAGCTCTCATGAAGGTGTATTAGCACATATTAGCTCTGCGCTAAACCCTCCCCTGACCACACCTACTGTACACACATATGCTGGTGTGTGAGTGTGCATGCTTGAATGACTCTTAGGTTCCATGGGATCTTCATACCGTTCTTGAAGTCTTGAAACGTCTGTTACCTCTGTGGAAGATGCTTGTCAACAAGTTTTAAATAAGTTTGAATAATACGGACAGAAAATCTCACAGTTATGGCTACAAAATTCTGCAAAAAACAGCCCTGTGAGAGCTTTTACAGAACACAAAAGGTCCTTTTCACAGACTGGTTTGCTAGGGTGCTGTATTACCGTGGACCTCTGAGGCTTCCCCCCTTTCTTTCCAAATGAGCTGTTTGGCATTATGTGATTATCCACTTAGGGTTGATGGTTTTGCAAAATTCTTTCCACATCGATTTTAAGTTTCTCACATGATCCTGTGTCCCACAACAAATTGAACCAGTGACTGAACCAAGGATGAAAATCTGAGACCTATTCCCTGCATATTCCTAATATTTAATACAGGGCAAAAAATATAAGATAAAGATGGCAGGTCCAATAAAAGGTATTACAACTTACAAATACCAGTTTCTCCAAGATGGAGCATGGCTACAGAAATCTCAAAACAGAGAAATGTTTCCAAAATATCTGTAAACTGAAACATATTCTCACTGACTTCCATTATAACTGGAGATATAAATTTAAGAGGACACCAAAAATAAACAAAACAAGATATTTATATTTTAGAAGTATATGGCTACTGATATTATCTGTGAATCCTTTCCCCCCCCCCCCCCCCCCAAACCTTCAGAATCATCTTTCTTCTTTCATCTTCCTAAGATCTGCATTCACACCCTATCCCGGAGGCAATTTACATATAGAAGTAACACCAACAAAAAGGAATGCAAACTCATAATAGTGGCAAAGGTTCTGGCAGCAGCTTTATTGAAATCACATATAGAACTCCTCAAAATAATTAACGATTTCAAATCCTCTCCCAATTCATCCATTCCCAGAGTGGCCTTTCCTACCACTCTCTATAGCTGGTCAGTGAAGAAATAGCCTTATCTGATACAGCCATAGCATTGTCGTAAAATCAACCTCCAGCAAAGCCCATGGTGAAGCACAGCCTTACTTCCAAATGTGTCGGTGTCACACAAGCGAATACCATTCTATTATGCCTTACTTTTTCAACCTCCCTTTTCATCAGGCCACACCTATGTCCCACAAACCCGTTCTTTCCTGACCCACATTAAAGCTGCAACCCCCACCCCACCAAAAACCCACCCAGGAATATTAAAAAATAGAAGGGGGAGAAATTTATCACACACACTCGCTATCCACTCCTACCGTACCTCACTGCTCTCCCTCAACAAGAAAGCCTGGCAAACCACTATCACTAAGGCTCCTTTCACCATAACCCCTCCCATACATGTTCCTTTGTCCAATCATAGACCTCCATCCATCTAATCCTGTTCATCATCCTTTTCTTCTGGAGGGAGCATTCAGCAGGCTGTTTTTCTTTGCAAAATGAAAAATGCATCCCAAGACAACTGTGTGCATCATATGCTTTTTAAAATATCTCAGAAGGCACTCTGCTCATTCCACAATTTTTCATATAAATTGAATGCCTCTTCTGAGATTACCCTTGTGCTTTTGAGTTCATTACATTGTGATCTTCGGTCCATGCAGCCATGGATTTTTCCCACATCTTCTGTGGCATCACTCCTACAATGAGACAGCTTAACAGCAATTAAATGTGTAGCTTCTCAAGCACGCTTTTTAATTTTGTCATGGGTTGTGCCCGCTGTTGATTTTATGAGCCCTAATGCCTTTGTGTGTGTGTGTGTGGGGGGGGGGGGGGGGGGGGGGTACTAAGCTGTGGTAGCATTTTTAGCTCACGGTAGAAATCAGCTGGCAGTAAACGATGAGACATTCATTATATTCCTATAAGCGTCACCACCAGATAATGTCTACCATGAGCTAAAAACACTACCGTGGCTTAGTAAAAGACCCATTTGATCTTTAAGTCCATTTTTCATCAGATTTCAACTACCTTGTTGCTATTTAGTCAACAGAGAGCCTCTACAATGGTAAAACCTCCCTCCCTTCCTTCCTTCTCAGGCTGTCCTTCATCCCTTAGATAAATCAAATGGTTTTAGCAGTAGGCTGAACCAGGGGACCCTGGTTCAAATCCCACTGCTGCCCCTTGTGATCTTGGGCAGCCTCCATTACCTCAGGTACAAACTTAGATGTAAGCCCTGTAGGGACAGGGAAATAGCTAGGGTACCTGAATATAACTCACCTTGGCTAAATCTAAAAAGGAGTATCCTAAGTCTTCTCATATACTTTGCTCCCCTTTTGTTATGAATCACAGATCAGTTTTAGGCTCAATCAGAAAGGCAGAAGTGGCAAAACATGTAGGGACTGAGCTACACCCTACTTAGGTAGATCAAGTTGTGCTTTCACCTTCATTTTATGTAGGGAATTGAATTTCTGCTTCAAGGGAAAAAAGTCAGATCAAAATGTCCATGCATGCCTTAGAATAAAGCATGACTGAATTCACCTGTTCCATTCACAACTCTAGTTCCACTTGTAGGTTCCTCCATTTTTTGGCATTCACTTAGCCAGTAGGGCAGGACAACAGAACATATACTAGCTCAGACCCCAGAATTTAGACCTTCACAGTTTGTAGCTCTCCTTGGTTTGGCCTAGAACCAGTCCCTGTTCCATAAGGAACAGTGTGTAGAGGAGTAAGAAAGAATATGCAAGGAGGAGGAAGAAATAGAGGTGGTCATTTCAGAAGCATGTGTTAAAAAAAAAAATCTGTGGGACTTTTTCTAATGATTACATCCAATAATCCCAAATTCATTCTTCATAAGCTGTTGCTTAAAATAAACTGTGTGGAAATATGTCTGTCTCAGAATATGCATAAATTAAACCCTTGAGCAAAATATGTATCCGTTCAAAACTGTTCATTGAATTTGTCCATTGTTGACAGCACTTAAACCTAACCCCTGTGCCATACCTCTGCCTCTTTTTGCTGAAGTGCTTGTTGTACTTTAGTAAGTTCTAGTGTCTCCTTTTGCAATGTTTGTTCTTTATCCCCCAGCAATTTCTCTTGTTGCATGGTAACTGCATTTTTTAGCTTTATTTTCTCCATTAATTTTTTCAGATCTATTTGCAGCTTTTTGATAATCTCATTAGCCTATGAAAAACAGAATATAACCACAGCAAGTACCATTAATAAACTTTAGAAAGTTAACACAATTAAGAAAATTATCTAAGAAATATCAGCCCAAAATGAAAACATATCAAGCCCCCATAATTGTTACACATATATCAATAATTTAAGCTCCAAAACTTATATCACATCATAGTTGAAAGATCAAGAACAATAACTGTAACCACAACACCTTACCATTCGACCTCCATTTCGATTGATTTCCTTTTATGCCTGTATGTTTAATTTTTTCATGTCAACCCATTCTCTATGTAACAACAATTGTATCTTCTACTCTGGAATGGCGAATGCCATAACGGAGCATTGTAAGCCACATTGAGCCTGCAAATAGGTGGGAAAATGTGGGATACAAATGCAACAAATGCATAAATAAATATTTCTTGACAAAATTTCATTTTAACAGCCATATACCTAACCATCATAAAATACCTCTTCCAGCTCATTCCTATTGGATTAACAAACTTATTTTTGAGGTTAGGAAATTAAGGGGGCCCTTTCACTAAGGTGCATAGGCACCTAAGCTCATCCAATGCGAGTCAGTTTGGAACTACTGCTCGGCTACTGCGAGCCCCAGGCAGTAATTCCATTTTTTGTGTGCATCCGATTCACGCAACAGAATTTTTTTTTACTTTCTACCACATGGTGCTAATTGGGCGGTAATTGGCTGTGTACATGCGCTGATGAGTACGTCCCGGTTAACACGTGAAACCTTACCGCTAAGACAATGGGTGGTGGTAAGGTCTCAGGTTCCAAAATGGATGTACGCCAATTTTTATTTTGCCACACATCTATTTTCAGCCAAAAAAAGGCCTTTTTTTGCAGATGCACTGAAAAATGGACCTGAGCGCGTCCCATACACGCATCTACATCAGCGCAGGCCGCTTTTTGGTGCACTTTAGTAAAAGGACCCCTTGATGACTATTCTGGTTCAATTAAAAAAAAATAGTGCTCTTCTAAGTAACCCTGTGCTTGACAGATAATGCAAAAAGGTAGCATCTATTGCTTAAACTCAATTACTTAAAAACTTCTTCCTTCCAACTTGATTAAATCTGGAAACAACTGAGACTGTTAACTCCACTTGTACTGGGAAATAACTTGTGTACCTGAAGTTTTAAATCACCTTGAAAACTGAGCAATAAAATCAATCCAAAACCACACACTTAAGGCCTGAATCCTGCTTCTGCCAAGCTTGTTCCAGTATCCTGTTCCTGCCAAGCTCATTCCAGTATCCTGAATCCTGTTCCAGTCAAGCCAAGTCCGGTGCTGCATCTGGTTCCTGTCAAGCCAAGTCCGTCACAGCATCCAGTTCCAGCCAAGCTTGTTAGTCCAGTCCTACTTGGGGGGTTTTGCCTCCTGCTGCCACTCGACAACAGTAGGCCAAGGGCTCACGTTGCTCCAAAGTTCGTGACTGTTTGTTTAAAGCCTGAGACCGTTACACCTCATATACATTTGTTCTAATGTATGCCACATCAAGGTAAACCTGTGCTCTGCCCCCCTTCCTGCATTACTCAATCAGCATTATCTCACAGTATCTGTGCAGCTCACCTTGCAGTAGCATTCTGCATCGACCCTTAAATCTGCTTCCCTAATCCAGGCTTCTTTCTCACCCTTCCAAAACATTTATCTTTTTCTGTTTTCTAAACTCTTCTCCAGATTGTAGCTTTATCTAAGTTCTCTGTTTTTGTCCGGTATGTCTCTTCTGTTTCTTTTGTAAACTGCATTGACGTGTTTATGAAAGGCAACATATCAAGAAACTAAAATAAATTAGCAGCCTCAGTACTCTCCATTCATAACAAGCTCTGAAAGGGCCACCTCATCCACATGACCAGTCTGTTCTGACCTTAGCACTCGGCTCCCCAGTAACAGCAATGAAATTCGTCCAGGGGGAGGAAATTACCAGTGGCAAAATGAGCAAGTTTGATTAAGGGTGCTGCAGAATCTGAATCACCAGTATTGCTATCACTGCAGCTGCACTACCACGAAAACCAAAGGAATCAGTAAGGTACGATACACTGCGTCCACCAGAAAGAGGGCTTCTTACTTTTATGTTTCCCCACAGAGCCAACCACAAAGTAGAATAAAGATCAAATCTACTCAGAAACCGTTGGAACACACCAGTACCTAATATCATTCCACCACCTGGCTTCATCATCTGTATCCATTATAAATATTCAACTTGCTAGAATGACTTACTTTAAGAAGCTCTTCTGAAAGGGTCTTCACAGTTGTTTCTAGCTTTCCAATTTGAACCTGTTTTTGCTCTAAAGATTCTTCCAACTTTTTCTGAAAGACATATTTGTATATAATATTCAATAACCTCTGCAAATGTAAAGGTTACAATTCACAGCACGTTAGAATAGCATTCCTAGCCGAAACTGAATATGCATATATGTGCGTTTATAAAATTGCGCAGAGGTAGGAGAACTTGCAGTGTATTTGTTGGCAGGAATAGGCATATACACGCATACCATATTTTAAAAAAATTCTATTCTTCATTGTTAGAATGTCTACACATATAGGAAGCACCTCTATTTAAGTGGCCTAATAATGGGCCCCTTTTACCAAGCTGCGGCAAAAAGAGGACCAGCGCTGGCATCGACATGTTTTACATGCATACAGAGGCCCCCTTTTACTGCAGCTGGTAAAAAGGGAAGTCTTGCCTTCCTGCAGGAAATGGCTATGCGGCAAGTAAAGCACTTGCCATGCAGTCATTTCGGGGGGGGGGGGGGGGGGGGGGGGGGGAGCCTTTACCGCCACCCATTGAGGTGGTGGTAAGGGATCCCGTGTTAACCTGGCAGTAACCGAACAGTGCACATAGGTACCCGATTACCTCCAGATACACACAGTCACTACAAAAATAAATAATTTTTTGTAGTGCCGGAAATGGCGGCATGCTAGGGGTGGGAAGTACTGCCAGGCTGCTGCAGTAGCCCAGTGGTACTTCCTGTATAGTCAGCTGCTTAGTAAAAAGAGGCCAATGTGCATTGTGAGTCTATTCTGTAAGAACATTTGGGTGCTCGTGCCCTTATAGAATATTAGTGTAAACCTGGCATTGGTGTGCTGAAATGTAGGTGTGCACCTTTAGAGACAGCCAAATGAGCAGTGTAGCTGCTTAAGGGGTCCTTTTACCAAGCTGTCGTTCTAGAGACAGCGTGTGTTTTTGATATGCGCCGAGGCCCCACTTTTACCACAGCGGGTAAAAGGCTGTCTTTTTTGCCGAAAAAGAAATATGTGGTAACTGAGTAACCACAAAAAGAGGAAGGCTACTGTCACTCTAACTCCATAGATGAACATCAACAAGTGAAGAGTCCAGTGTAAATATTTAAATCAACATGATGTATTAAAATTCCAAAAAATTCCTTTATTCGCAAATTATCTTCTTTTATATATAAAAAGTAGTTGAGCATTTAGCTATGGCTCGACAGTGGCCAAACCCATTTCACTTTACATGCTTCATCAGCAGCCGTGCATTAACTTTCTTATAATATCAAACAAGATGGTATCACATATATTTGTGATCACATTTCATCTTATCAAACCCCAGTTCTTTCATGCAGCATTCTTAGCTGTTAAGCAGGCTAGTAAAAGACCTGTTCTAGAGTCAGCGTGTGTTTTTGATACGCGCCAAGGCCCCACTTTTACCACAGCGGGTAAAAGGCTGTCTGTTTTTGCTGGAAAAGAAATGGCCATATGGTAACTGAACCATTTTCCATATGGCCATTCAGAAGCACTTACCGCTACCCATTGAGGTGGCGGTAAAGGCTCCCGCGCTAACCTGGCAGTAACTGGGCAGCAATGACCGCCGGGTAAGCACCAGCTAAACGCGCTGTGATTGGCTCAGAGACTTCCTGGTCTCTCAGCTGAGTGAAGCACTGCCAAAAAAGACGTTTTTATTATTGCAAGGGGGAATGACAGCCAAAATTGGCGGTTTTTTTTTTTAAATGGGCGTCCTCAACTGCACCTCTGGATCGAGCCGCATTGGAGAGGGGTGAGCAGCGCTGCGTCTTTTGGGCGGCACAGGGAGGTGTATTTGGCATGCGCAGAGCAGCCAGCATAACGATTGGCTGCTATGCGCATGCACGACCGGCCGATTGGCTGACTGTTTAACAATGGAATAGAGAATTGCAAGTGAGCTACAACGAGCAGCTCATTTGCATTCCTATTCCTTGATGCATGCCCATTCCTTACCGATTCGCTAAGGGAATCGGTAAGGGAAGGACTCTAACGATTGTTTAGTGCATCTAGCCCTGAGAAGGAAATTAAGGAAAAAGGATGCCCCACTGCTAGGATTGAGCCTTCAAAGCCAAAACTTTTCTATAAAACAGTATAGCCTTAACTACATCAGAAAAAATGTGTGAATATGAACATAACTTACATCTGATAAGGCAACCATAAGGGTGGTCATAAAGGAAATTACCTCCTGAAATGTTTCCAGGAAAGTAGTCAAGTGTAGTTATCCAAATTTCTTCTATCCTTACAACACCCTACTAAGTAGCTCAATTATAGTATGGATAAAAATTGAGGAAAACAATATTTCAGAATCCTCAAAAAGTTAAAACATTTCCTAAATAAATTCTCAGGGGACAAAGAACAGCAGATCAGAAATTTCTCTAGGTTCTCCAATTGTTCATGTATACTCAGCTGTCCTTAATTGCTGAAGCACTGTAAGCCTGCAAATTTGAAATTTGACTATCCATTTAACTAATTTGATTCTAAATAGTTATGTTATCCATGTCTGCCAATTTGTCCAGTCTAATATGAAAATTTACACAACTGGAGTACAGAAGACCATAACCACCCCGCAGCCCTAGAAACCATTTTCCAAATGTCAATAAGAGACACTTCCTTTGTGTATCCTTTGCCATTTCCACAAATGGACAATGAACAGATGTAGGCAAAGGTAAAGATGTGAAGTGGATGGATCTACTCAAGGAGGAGAAACCACTGAAGATGGGGCAAACCAATAGAAAAAAGTCCTTCAGACTGTGGAGCAAAGGCAGCTATAGGTGGGAAAGGGGTGGGCTAACCCCCCCCCCCCCCCTCCCAGAATGGAGATAGGCTTCTGAAACTAAGGAAATGCCCGACTGTTGCACGAGGCTTGGAGGTGATGACAATAAATGTCTGTCCATAGGGCCCATCAGCCAAGAGGTGCTAACAATATTCAATCTTGATTTACTGTACCTTTACATTTACCCTTCCCCTCAGATTCTACATTGAGAAGTGGATCCTCTTTCCTCCTGGGTTGCAGCTCTGACCTCCTCCCGCTTGACCCGGCTTGGCCCCGCTACTTCCTTGGCTTTCGCTGAGCCAGAGCTGAAAAGTCCATCGGCTCTTCCAGGGTGTTCTCCGGTTCAGTCAACTCCATAGGGCAAGGCTCACTCTCTGCCTCTCTCTCCTCAGGAGCCCAATCCATATTCTCCTCGCCCCGCCCTTCTCCCAGCTGCTCACCCTTTCTTTCATTAAAGCTCTTTGGTGGCTCTTCTTTCTCCACCCACCTGTTCCACCACCTCTTCCACCAGGTTGGAGAATCAGCCTTATTCCTTCTCCTGCGGCCCTCCTCTGGAGACTCCTGGGAATGCACATAGTTTCTCTTATCCCCGGTCTCCCTTGGGGCATGCTGGGAGTTGTAGTTCTTTATTTCTAGTTTTTTCCTGGGGAATGCCTGCCTATAACGGGGGTATTCTGGCCTATCCCAGGGTTCCTTTGGGGCCTGTCCTACATACTCTTTACATACCCCCCCCCCCTTAAATTTCCACCCCCGCATTCTTTTTCCTCCTCCTCCTCCACCCGGGACAGGGCATCAACATTTCCTAAACATCGCCCGGGACGATGCTCCACAGCATATTGGAAAGGCTGCAATGCTAAGTACCATCGCATTAGTCTCCCATTATTATTCTTCATTACATTCAACCATTTCAGGGGAGCATGGTCCGTTACCAACTTAAATTTTCTCCCTTCTAAATAGACACTACACTCCTGCACTGCCCATCGTATGGCTAAACACTCCTTTTCTATGGTGGAGTAATGTTCCTCATGAGGCAGGAGCTTCCGGCTTAAATAAAGCACCGGGTGTTCCTCCCCTTCATGCTCTTGGGACAGCACTGCGCCTAACCCCCTCCCTGAAGCATCTGTTTGAAGGACAAAGGGCTTTTCAAAATCAACTGCCTTCAGCACAGGTTCCTGGCACAGGGCCCTCTGCATCTGTTCAAATGCCCTCAACTCCTCCCCTCCCCACCTCAAGTGGTCCGGATTCTTCCCTCTCAGCATGTCAGTTAAGGGAGTGGCCATTGCGGAAAAATAAGGGATGAACCTGCGGTAATACCCTACCATCCCCAGGAATCTACGCAATTGTTTCTTGGTGTTTGGTCTGGGAAACTCTTGGATGCTTTTAACCTTATTCAATAAGGGCCGGACCTCTCCCCTTCCCACATTATACCCTAAATACTTCACCCGGTACTGTGCAAAATAGCATTTTTTGGGGTTTAGGGTGAGACCTGCATCCCTAAAAGCCTGCAGCACTGCCTCTACCTGGTTTAAATGGGTGTTCCAGTCTCCACTATGTATTACCACATCATCCATATAGGCGGCGGCATATGCCTGATGTGGTCGGAGAACCCTGTCCAGCAACCTCTGGCAGCTTGCAGCTGCTGAATTAAGGCCAAAGGGCAATCTTTTGAACTGATACAGGCCTATGGGCGTACTAAAGGCGGTCTTAGCTTGTGCCCCTGACGTAAGGGGAATCTGCCAGTACCCTTTTGTCAAGTCCAGGGTGGTGAGATATTGTGCCGATCCTAGCCTGTCCACCAGCTCCTCAATATAGGGCATAGGATATGCATCTGCTTGCGAGATATTATTAAGCTGGCGGAAATCTATGCAGAATCTCCACTCCCCTTCGGGTTTTGGTACTAACACCACTGGGCTTGACCAGGGGCTATTTGACTCTTCGATCACCCCGAAGTCTAACATTTCCTGGACCTGTTTTATCACCTCCCTCCTTTTCATGGGGGACAGCCTATATGGCTTTTGCCGAACTACTTTACCCCTTTCCGTTATGATGTCATGCTCCACTAGGTGAGTATTTCCCGGGCAGGCCGTCAACACATCATCAAACCCTTTTAGGAGCCTTCCTATCTCTTTCTTTTGTACTTGTGTCAACCGGGGATTAACCCCTGGTTCACCGGGCTTGAAAATATCTCTTATTTGCGGTCCCAACTCTTCTCCCTCCTTTTCCTCTCCCCGGGTCTGAAAGCCTACCCTTGCTACCCAGGGTTTCATCAGGTTAACATGGAAGGTTTGGACCCGCCCCTTTTCGTTCGCCATCTCATATGTAAGAGGCCCAAGTCTCCTCCTCACCACCCAGGGACCCTTCCACCTAGAGGCAAACTTATGAGGATCCTCCGAGATTAGGATAAGGACCCTATCTCCTATTACAAACTCCCTCTCACGAGTACCCTTATCATAATATTCCTTTTGACGATTTTGGCTCTGTTCAAGCCTATCCTGGGAATATTCCTGTAACTTATCTAATCTGGTCCTCAGATCCTGTAGGTATTCGACCACTGACTGATCGGAGGTGTCCGGGGGTACCCAGTGTTCCTGTAAAATATCTAAAATGCCCCTGGGCCTCCGTCCAAACATCAATTCATAAGGCGCAACTCCTAATGAGTCTTGCACCTTCTTCCTGTAGGCATATAGCACGAAGGGTAACAGTTGGTCCCAACCTGTCCTATCCTCGCCTAACGCTTTTTTTAACATACCCTTTAAAGTTCTATTAAAACGTTCCACCATCCCATTAGTTTGAGGATGGTAGGCCGCTATACGGATATGTTGTATCCCAAAAGCCTCCCACACTTGCCTTAAGGTACTTGACAAAGTTGGACCCCTTGTCGGTCAAAACTTCTTGGGGGAATCCCACCTCACAAAAAATTTTTATCAGTTCCCTGGCAATGACCTTCGCTGATATGCTTCTCAAAGGAATGGCCCAGGGGTACCTAGTGGCCATATCCATAACCACTAAAACGTAGAGGAAGCCTCTCTGAGATTTTGTTACTGGGCCAATAATATCCATGGCTATTCTCCTCCCCGGTTGTTCCACTCTAGCAAGGGGTTTTAACGGTGCCTTAGGCGGTAGCCGGTCTGTCACCTTCTGACAGTTGGGGCAGGACTTGCAATACCTCTCCACCTCCCCATAAACTCCTGGCCAATAAAACCGGCCCAATATCTGAGTCAGGGTAGCTTGGGAGCCCTTATGCCCCCCCAAAGGGTGATCATGCGCGAGCCTTACTACTAGGGGACGGAAAGCTTGGGGGACTACTAGCTGTCTCCCCGCTTCAGAGTTCTCCCAATTGGGTACCCTGCGATATAGAATGTCCCCCTCTATCATGAACCCCGGGGCTTCCTGGCCCTCCCCCTGTCGGGCCCGTTCCCAGGCATATTCTAAAGTAGGGTCCGTGGCCTGCTCCCTATGAAACTGGGGAAACTGCTCGCTCAATTCTTTCGGGGCCACTGGCAGATAACTTTCTTTTCTTGCCTGCTCCAAGGCCTCCCGTCTGCCCCTCTGCTCCTTTTTTTTCTCAAAGCTTTCCCCTTTCTCTCTTTTCCCGGCTCCCCTAAAACCTCCCCTTGAAAAGGAAAAATACCTCCTATTCCCTCTTCCTCAGCCTCAGGGTCTCGCCGAGTCTGAGAGCGGGTAGTGACCAACACTCTTTTTTCACTAATACACTCGGTAAAGGGGGGCCAGTCCCTTCCCAAAATCATCTCCTGTGGCAGTCTGGGCAGAACGGCAATGGCTATCTCTATCTCCCCTGTAGGCCCCTTCACGTGAACCCTATGGAGGGTATAACGAGTACTGGCCCCATGTATACATTGAATAGCCACTGCTCCCTCATAGGTATCCTTACCTCCTGTCCTCCTCTTTCTTATTTGTTCCCATAACCTCCTAGAGATCATGGACTGGTCTGCCCCGGAGTCTAACATGGCTATAATCGGTAAACCCTCAACCTCCACCTTAGCAGTATACCGAGGCCTAAACCCTTGGGCAACCTGCGAGGTCCATCCCTCTCGACCTGGGCAATCCCTCCGGACGTGCCCAGTCTTCCCACACTTATAACAGATTTTTCCTTCATACGAGGGGGCCTTTTTTTCAGGGCCTGAGGGCACTACGGGCTTTTTACCACCCCAGCCGTAATCGGGTTTCCCCCCCTGGGGATCTGTCTTAAAGAGGGAACTTTTGGAACCCCAGCCTCCCCCCGGTCGGGGTTTCCCACCCTCCAGGTCGGGTCCTCCCCAATGTTGGGCTTCCAAATAACACTCCAACCCGGCTGTCACGGCCTCCACCGTCTTACAGCCCCTTTGGACCAATCCTGCCCTAATCTCCCTGGGAAGGCCCTGCAGGAACTGCTCCACTACTAATTCTTGAAGAATCTCTCCCGTGGTGTGGCGATCAGGTTCCAACCATTTTTTTACCAAGTCCATCAGTTTAGTGGCCACCGATTTAGGGGTTTCCCCCTTCTCCCATTTAGTGGACCGAAACTTACGCCTATAAGCCTGGGTACTCAGTCCATACCGGTCTTTAATGGCCTCTCTCAACCTCCCATAGTTGGCAGCGTCCCCAGGAGCCAAGTCTCTAAAGGCTCCTAGAGCCTCCCCAGATAATGAAGGCACTAACCGCATGGCCCACTGCTCTTGTGGCCACCCTGCGGCCACTGCCACCCTCTCGAAGGCGGTCAGGAAATCATCTACATTATCCTGCTCAGACAACTTTCCCCAAGTAAGTGAGTTCAGGGATAAAGGTCCTACCGCACCGCTTCCTCCTGGCCCCTGTCCAGTTGCTCCGGCTCCACCGCCCCTGGGAGCCTCGATCCCTCGCTGAAAAAAGTCCTGGAGCATATTCAGCACCGGTTGTTGCTGCTCTCGTGCCGCCGTCAAGGAGTCTTCCACCATCTTCCCCATCAGTTCTTGCTGTTTCTGGAACTGCATTGTCATCCAAGCGAAGATCTCCTTGGGGTCCATCCTTGCTCCGGAACAGCGACTCCTGGTGGAAAAAAAAAACAGAGGACACCTCCAAGTGCGGTTTCACTACTTATATTTCCCCTTTTACTAGGATCCCTTTATTTCCCCCAATCTAGGCCCCGCTTACCGGAACCCCAGACGGGTCTGCGCCTTTCTCAGCGTTGGCCCCTCCGTCGGGCTTTTCTATCCTGCTGGTCTTGGCCTCCTCGAGCGACAGGTCCGCGAAGCGATCCCACTAATGACACCAATTGTAAAGTGGATCCTCTTTCCTCCTGGGTTGCAGCTCTGACCTCCTCCCGCTTGACCCGGCTTGGCCCCGCTACTTCCTTGGCTTTCGCTGAGCCAGAGCTGAAAAGTCCATCGGCTCTTCCAGGGTGTTCTCCGGTTCAGTCAACTCCATAGGGCAAGGCTCACTCTCTGCCTCTCTCTCCTCAGGAGCCCAATCCATATTCTCCTCGCCCCGCCCTTCTCCCAGCTGCTCACCCTTTCTTTCATTAAAGCTCTTTGGTGGCTCTTCTTTCTCCACCCACCTGTTCCACCACCTCTTCCACCAGGTTGGAGAATCAGCCTTATTCCTTCCCCTGCGGCCCTCCTCTGGAGACTCCTGGGAATGCACATAGTTTCTCTTATCCCCGGTCTCCCTTGGGGCATGCTGGGAGTTGTAGTTCTTTATTTCTAGTTTTTTCCTGGGGAATGCCTGCCTATAACGGGGGTATTCTGGCCTATCCCAGGGTTCCTTTGGGGCCTGTCCTACATACTCTTTACAACATATGGTGCTCAAAATTGCATGTGAAAATTTGGGCACACCCCCAAATTCTGCACACAATTTTAGTTGGAAAACAAACCAATTAACTCTAATCATTGGGCATTAATAATCAATTATCAGTGTTAATCAACACTTAGGATGGATTTACACATGCATCTTGCTAGCATATTCTATAAAAATGCATGTGTAAATTCTAGCGTGTGCATCTGAAAAGGGGGTATGGCCACTGGAGGGCCATGGGCATTCCAAGAATTTGCATGCTGTATTACAGAATATGCCCAGTCCATGCCTAATTTAGGCACAGGGATTTATACCATGTTTTAGTTGGTGTAAATCCTCATGCCTAAAGTTAGGCATGGATCCCAGCGCTATTCTATAAATGGTGCCCAACTCGGAGTGCCATTTATAGAATAACGCTTAGCACTCATTTTTTCAGCACCGACATTTCAATGCCATATATAAAATTTTGTCCATTCTCTCTGTAAAACATAATTAACAAACGAACACAGTATCACAGTAAATGACAGCAGATAAAGACCTGAACGGTCCATCCAGTCTGCCCAACACTGTACTCTCATTATAATCCTAAAGTTAACAAGGAAGTAACATTTACGTAGATGGATACCATAAATGTAAAAAAGTCACAGACACAAATCATCATGAGTTAAAAAATTAATTCATAATAGAAATTAAGAATTAACCAAAAAAGCATCATCTTACTAAGAGTGACAGAACAAAAACGTTTTCAAAAGCTTTATGACAGGAATAACACTAAAAGCAAACCTATAGGAAGATTATTCCATAAATAAACTGCTGAAAATAAAGAGTGAGAAAATAAATCCTTGAATTTCACATGTTTAACCATAGGGAATGCAACTGATTATAGCTCCTAGAATGTGAATTTGAATTTAATATTTTTTACCAATTGAATTAAACCCTCCGGAAAAGTACCGCCTAAATACACCTTGAAAAGTATCCGAGCTTGCACCAGTAACAAATGTAACTCCTTCAATGGCCATAGAGTCACTGAGAAACTTACAATAAAATCAGTCTAGCAGCCGAGTGTTGAATTAATTAGATTTTGCAGTCAACTTAGAAGCTATTCCCAGGTACAAAGAATTGCCATAGTTAAGTAAGGTTAAGACTGAAAGTTGCACAATAATTCTAAAATGATCCCACAAGAAGTAGGAATGCAACAGACGTAGTCGTTTCAACTTAAAGTAGGCTATCTGCAACAAAATATTAATCTGGGGTTCCCTAGTCAAAAAGCATCCCCAAAAGCTTAGAAACCCTTTCAACCTTTACTTGAAACCTATTAGTTGGAATGAACTGCAGGATATTTGGAAAATTAAAGATAAGCCATAAGATTCTAGTCTTATCTATATTTAAATTTAAGTCGTACAGATGTAGACCAATTTGTAATCCTAACGCAATTTCCTATGATAGAAGCAATGGAACTTACATCATGACAAATAGGGACCAACACAAAGATATCAGCATACAACAGCATAAGCTCACCAGAGTTCAGCACAATTTGTCTAAGCGAGCTCGTATACAAGTTGTATAGAAGAGGGGAGATGGAAGAACCCTGCGGTACCCCGCAGGGGGGCACCCATGAAGATGATAAAACACCATCTTTTAGAACCATGTACAGTCTTCTAAAAAAAATAGAAACCAGCTTCAGAAAGTAATCAATAAAATATCACAGTTGATGGTATCGAAAACTGCAGATATAATCAAACAATACCATTTCTCCACCTATACACAGCACCTTTCTTACTTCAGTAGTTAATGAAAACAGAAAGGTCTCAGGTGTTGTGAAAAGAGCAGAACTTCTGTTTACTGATTTTTTTTTTTTTTTTTTGCCTTGCTGCTTTTGTCATGTCATTTTCTTATTGCATCTTATATAAATTTAAAAACAGCACAGAAGTAAAAACAAAAAAAGAGAAAACACTATGCCAAAAAATCTAATCCAAATTTAACACAGCAATTACACTGGCTTGAAAATCTGGGTGATCATGAGGTCCCTGAGAAATAGTACAAACACATACCTTGTGTTCTTGAGCACTTCCACAAACATCAGCTGTTTGTTTTACTACAAGCTCCTTATCTTTCACTTCCTGTTCCAGGACAGCCGTCTGAGTTTTTAACTTGTTCAGCTGCTTCTCTTTTTCATGGCATTCTGTATCCAGAACTGAATTCTCTCTTTGGAGTGAAATTACTTCTTGTTTAATCTTCTGGCACTCCTGAGAAAAGAATATAAAAAAAAAAAAAAAAAAAAAAAAAAAAAAAAGACAGTTATGGATGAAGAAAGGACCCCTAAGTTTACTACACTAACAGATATTCCCATTTTGTTTAACTATTGCGTGTTAGACTTGCCACAGTGTAAGCCCTCGCCAGCTCATCTGCAATATTACAATAGCTCTCTCATTTAGCAGTATTGTAACTGCAGCCCTGTCGGGTAGGGATGTGCATAGCCAAAAAAAAAGTGGTCCATTTTTTTTTATTTTTCCTAATTTTGTTTCCAATTTTCTGTTTCACAAATTCCAATTTTCTATTTCACACATTCAATTTATGACAAAAGTTGAAGATAAGTGGATTAGCACTCACTATTTATAGATAAAATTAAATTGAGTGTAGATATATCAGTATTTTTCTGCTTTGGAAGGACACAGAAGGTGGTGTAGATACAGTGGCATATTTCTACTTTGGAAGGCCAGAAGAATTTTACAAGTTTTTTTTTATATGGTTGAATTCCTTCAGTGACTGTATCCAATTCTCTATCATCATAAAGTTTCCTTGTTTTTAGATACAAGTACAGCACGAAGAAAAGAATCTAATCAGTTTTTCACAACTGTTTATAGAAAGACTAAGGACTGCAATGCCTTGCTACACTATAACAGTTTTCATCTTAAGCTGATTGATTGGTGACATTTATATCCCACATTATCCCAAGTATGTTTGAGTTCAATGTGGCTTACAATGTAAGATTTACAGGTAGAAAGAGATCAGTTTATGTACAATATATATAGTGTTGGATTTTCATTATAACATACAAACACTACTCAGAATTTGAAATAAAAGAGTAATTTTAAAGGTTATATTGGATAGATAGATAGATAGATAGATAGATAGATAGATAGATAGATAGATAGATAGGATAGATAGAGATAGATAGATAGAATTCCAGTTAATTGGGACACAGCTTAATCAGGGCGGCCACATATATGGCCCAAAACATAGAACAGAAACAGTTTCGCTTATTTGGGACAATGCAGTGTTTATTTGGGCAGTAACATACATAAAATATCATTACGTCGCCAACCCCTGAAGCTTATACGGGCTGCCGCGTTTGAATACACGTGCTGCTGCGGGGTGTGTCATGTTCCATCTGTGTTGTGCAGTGAAAAAATGCCAAAGAAAGGATCTAACCCTCACAGACAAAATTGCTTTGCTAGAATTGAAAAAACATCAGCCAAACACCAATCAGCACCAACTGGCAGAGATTACAGGAGTGTCAAAATCCACAATAGCATGTTTTGTACAATAAGAGAAATTGATAAATAAGTGGACTTTAAATGAGAGGCAACAGGGCAGTTCCCAAAAACGAAAGTGTGACAGCAAGGAGCCCGATGTAGAAGAGGCCCTGAATCAGTGGTTCTCAATTGTAACAGGAAGAGGTGTTCGTGTGAGTGGACCAATGTTAAAAAGCAAGTCAGAGGAGTTAGCTAGAAAAAAATTCGGTCACGATTTTAAAGCAACAAATGGTTGGTTGTCATAATAGAAATGCAGGTTCAGAATAAAGTTTTTAAGAGGGCACATGGTGAGGACAGTCCTGATACTATAAGCACCAAACAACGGAAAGCCACAAAACTTCCACGACTGCATTGAAACTTTTGTGCAGATGACATCTACACCGCCAACAAAACAGGGCTATTCGACAGTGCCATACCTAATGGATCCCTGACCTATAAACACACAATGTTGTCAAGCTCAAAGAAAGCTATGAATCGTGTAACAGTGCTATGCTGTTCCAACATATCAGGAACTGATGAATGTAAGCTGATGGTTATAAGAAAAAGCTCAAAGCCACGGTGTTTTAAAGGGATCAGTATATAGAAAGTTTACCTAGTCTGTATCATTCTAACAAAAATGCATGGATGACATTGAAAATTTTTTAAGAACTGGTTAATGAGCTGAAACATTAAATTACAGGGGAGGTATACGAGAATTGTGCTTTATAACTGTGCGGCGCACCCACACACGACCATTCGAAAAACATCTAGGTGGAATTTCTGTGTCCCAACACCACATCTCTGGTACAACCAATGGACATGGGGATCATTAAAAATTTGAAGACCTTATACCATGCCAAACTGGTAACTTATATCCTTGAAGCTATAGAAAAAAATGTGCTCACATCATCTTCAACAGCAAAAGAAGTCAATGCAAAGATTGCTCTTTTACAAGCAATGCGGTATATTGCTGATAATTGGTTAAATGTTAGCAGCACAATCATTCACCATTGTTTTACTCACTGTGGGTTTAAACATCTTGGAACGGACACACAGTATAAGACTGAAAATGAAAATGCTATGGATAATGAAAATGAGGTTATGGAAGCACACCGGGTGAAAAATTATGAAGAGTTTTCGTCCATTAACAATCTTCAATGCTACAATAAAAACAAGGGGTATGAGGATGAAACCGTTTAGCTAATTTCAGCCAGACATTTGAAGACTTCAGAAAAATCAGGAAACTGAAGAGGATGACATAACTGAGCGAGAACAAGTGACAAACCAGGACGCCAGGCAATTTGTTGATTAAAACTTTTTCATGCAGGAAGGCTATGATGGCAGTCAGGTTATTGCTCTAGAGCCCTGTGCCAAATTTGTTCAGCTGCAATCAATGAAGACAGCTCGTCAAGGTACATTTGATCAACACCTCCAATGTTAATGCTGTTTTGAATGATAAACTTTTCATTTAAATTTATGCAAATTTAATTTTGTTTCTTTTATTTCAATTTTTGTGTTACCGAAATATAAAATTTGAAATTAAACTGTACTGTACTTCTTCCACTTGTGTTTGGACAATAAATGTTTTGAATTTTACCCATCACTTGTACTGACTTATTTCAACCATAACATGTCAACTTTGTTTTTTCAGGGCAGCCGCTTAATTGGGGCAATGCATTCTAGTCCCAATTAACAGGAATCCACTATGTGTGTGTATATCTATACACACACACACACACGTTTAGTTTCATAACAGGGTAAGGTATAAATGAATTCAAGGAATAGATTACAATTATAATTAAGAGAGAAATAATGAGAATAGTCAGGTTTAAGGTTAATTGGCCATCATTAGATTCTGTTTGAATAAAAATAATTTTAGTATTTTGTGAAATCAAATGCAATCTTTTATATTTCTTATATTAGTAGGCAGAGTTCAAACATTTATGGCTAGAATTTATGTAAGGCACCTGAAAATTCTGTATGGGAAAACAATTACACCTAGGCATTTTCTCTAAAGTAGACCTTAATCTTATAGAATAGGCTTAAATTTCCGCACAGTATATAGAATATGCTGAGCGCCTCTCCACGTGACCACACTTAGCTGTGGCCATTTATGCTATGTTTTACTTGGCGTAAATCTTGACACCTAAATTAGGGGCAGAGCAGGTGTGTTCTTTAACATGCATACAATTTAGAAACGCTTGCACCCCACCCATGGCCATGCACCCTTTTCAACTATGTGACTTAGAATTTACGTGCACCAGTGAGTAAATCCAATTAGTGCTAATTGCTTAAAATCCAATTGAAAGTGCAGATTAGCTACTTAACTAAGTTATGTGCATTGTTGTAGAATACGCTTCAATTTCCATGTGGAAATTAAGGCGTGATATATAGAATCCAGCAGTTAGTGCCTAGATAGGTGAAATCTGAAAAGTAAACCAATTAATACATTTTCTCACAATTCAGGAACTGCAGCCTTAGATAGTCCCTCACTTCACAAGTAGCACTATGCAATTGGAGATTGATTAGAGGTAGCATATAGTCTGGGCAGTGCCATTAATAATTTGGTACTTGGTACATGAAAGCACATAATTTGAAAGTTATCCTTGCTTTGATAGGGAGCCAATAATTTAAATAGTAGCAGAGATGCTTTTTCAAAATGGGATACTCTAAATACAAATCTAGCTGCTGTATATTGATGAGGGGGCTGTTACCTGACATTCATCCCAAAGTGCCTTTGGTTTGGGTAGGGAAGAGGAGATTGCAGGGAGTCATTCATCAAAGTTTTCACACACATTAAATTGTAAGATACTCATTTTATACCTATGGGCTACTTAGCATTTAGCATGCACTAAAGAGCTGATACTCAAACCTTTGGTGCTGTATTGAGCAGTGCCAGAAAAACATGGCTCAACATCAAGCTGGAATTACCAACCAATGCTCAGCACTAACAGCATACAAATTATATGTACACTGTTAGTTTTGAGCATTGGGTGGTAAAAGGGTCCAAACATTCCTGGTTCATTAGGCACAGCTCTTGTGTGTATGCCCAAGGATGATTGAACCCTTTCCTGACCCCACCAAACCCTTGCAAAATTCTATGGTGATCCAGTAGACCTCTTCCCAATCCCCCCCAACAACTCTTGCTAAACTCCATGGTGGTACAGCAGACCCCTTCTTGACACCCTCCCCATGCTTCCCTCCCCCTGCAAACAAAAATTATCTATGGTGATCCGGTGGACCCATGCTCTCAAGCGCCCCCACCACCAAAAAAACCTCCATAGTGGTTTAGTGACCCCCCCCCCCCCACCCCTCCAAATGCCTCGACAGTTGGAGGCAGGATCAACGCTTACTCCCTCCTGCCTCTGGGCCCACCCTTGTCAAAAAGGCTGTGCCCAGCCCCTGCCCGGTACATCCTGTGATGCACTGGGAGAAGCTTAGCACCATAAAAGGGGGGGGGGGGGGACTCCTTTTATGATGCTATGCCTCTCCCAGTGCATCTAATGATGCACCAGGCAGGGGCTGGGTGTTGCCATTTTGAAAAGGGCAGGACCAGAGACAGGAGGGAGTAATCATTGCACCTGTCCTCTTGCCTCCAACTGTCAAGGCATGTGGAGGGGTCGGGGGTCACTAGACCACATAGTGGTTTTTTGGAGGGCTCAAGAAGGGGTACACCGGACCAGCAGGGGTATTTTTCTTTGTGGTATGGAGGCAGTGGGGGGGGGTCAGGAGGGGGTCTGCTGGACCACCAGGGAGTATTGCAAGGTTGTTTTTTTTTGGGGGGGGGGGGGGGGTCAGGAAGGGGTCTGCTGAACCACAAGTGAAACCTTAAAGTTTGGGGGCAAGCGGTCAAGGGTCAGGGATTCACTGTTTAGTGCAAGCAGACTTCTCCCCAGAACAGCAGCTCAAAACCTGCTGTAAAATTTGGGGCATTAAAGGTAAGCACTCCTTTCTGAGCAATGCATGTAAACATCTGTGCAATCAGAACATTTTAATACTTATGAGCTTGTTGTAATACATTTGCATATGATTATCATTTGCTGCTACCATGAATTGTAAAGGTGATTCTGAACTCCTTTGTGTATTACTTACTAAACTGAATGCTAGACTGGCTAGAACTTGCCCAAATCAGAGGTTGATGCTCAAAGCTAACAACTAAGTCCATTAGTGCATGCTAAACTTTAATGAATTCGCCCCCAACCCCCCCCCCCCCCCCCCCCCAATTAACGCTCTAAATTAAGGATGACTGCTGGTACCTTACTTCCTTTTAAGTTTTTCCTCTTCTGGTTTATTTCATCTTCCCTCTTGGTTCATTATCATCCTCCCCCCATATACACACATTTTGACCTTCTCTCACTGTGCTTATGATCAGTTTTTGTCTTATTTCTTTTACACAGATTTTGCTATTGGAATATTGAAATTCCATAAAGTTGAAAAAAGTGTCTGTGGCACTAAAAACTAAGGAAACAATCCAAATTAAGGTAGGATGAGAACAGACATGATTTAGTTACAATCTAATTCTGTAAGTGCAATGGAAATGCACTTGCTGATGGTAAAAGTTTGGAAGTTGTGACTAATCCTTGCCCAACATTGATGAAAAATCTTCACAAGCAGGTAATTTACTGGCCTGTACATCTTACTAATTCTTCCTTACAGTAGGGTTATCTACTGTCCATATTCTGTTAAGGCCATTGGCAAAGGATGCAACATTTTTGTTAATTACTGGCCTATAACCAAAGTATATTACTTATTTAAACTACTGGTATATGTATAGAATGTTTGTACATTTGGGAAGCTTGCCAGGTGCCCTTGGCCTGGATTGGCCCAGGTTTCGTGGACAGGTTGCTGGGCTCGATGGACCCTTGGTCTTTTTCCAGTGTGGCATTACTTATGTACTTATGTGTGATAGCAAAGCAATTGTAAGAATATTGGGAGATACTTAAGGTTAGTGGGAGTTTAGACCTAAATACAGTACAAAGACAATTTCTGCTGCTAAGCTAGAAGATCAGTGACATTTAGTTCAGATGATTTATGGGCTCATTTTGAAAAGAGAAGGATGTCCATCTTTCGACATAAATCGGAAGATGGACATCCTTCTCACAGGGACGTTCAAATCGGTATAATTAAAACCCGATTTAGGACATCTCCAACTGCACTCTGTCGCAAGGATAGCCAAAGTTCAAGGGGGTGTGTTGGAAGCGTAGCGAAGGCGGGACCTGGGCGTGCCTAACAATTTGGACATCCTTGACCCATAATTGAAAAAAAAAAAAAAGGACGTCCCTGACGAACACTTGGACGTTTTCACCCAGACGTTTTTCTTACGACTAAGGCACAAAAAGGTGCCTGAAATGACCACATGACCACCAGAGAGAATTGGGGATGGCCTCCCGTTACTCCCCCAGTGGCACTAACCCCCCACCCTCAAAAAACATCTTTAAAAATATGTCGTGCCAGCCTCTATGCCAGCCTCAGATGTCATACTCAGTTCTATGACAGCGCATGAAGGTCCCAGGAGCAGTTTTAGTGGGTACTGCAGTGCACTTCAGACAGGCCCATACCCCCCCCCCCCACCTGTTACATTTGTGGAGGGAACAGCAAACCCTCAAAAACCCACCACAGTCCCACTGTACCGATATATAGGTGCCCCCCTTCACCCCTAAGAGCTATGGTAGTGGTGTACAGTTGTGGGTAGTGGGCTGGGGGGTTGGCTCAGAACAAGATAAGAGAGCTATGTTCCTGGGAGCAATTTATGAAGTCCACTGCAGTGCCCCCTAGGGTGACCGGTTGGTGTCCTGGCATGTCAGGGGGACCAGTGTACTACAAATGCTGGCTCATCCCACGACCAAATGACTTGCATTTGGTTGTTTTTGACATGGATGTCCTTGGTTTTGAAACTCGCTGAAAATCAAACGTCCATGTCTAGGGACGACCAAATTTAAGGATTTGGATGCATCCGATGGTATTTTCGAAACGAACTATGGACGTCCATCTTGTTTCAAAAATACAGGTTTCCCCGCCCCTGGATTTCACCATTTTGCAAGGTCGTCCAAATCGCAACTTGGATGTCCCTTTCGAAAATGCCCCTCCATGTCTATTAAAGTTCGGATCCCCATTTTCACCATTTTTGACCTAATAGACCATGACTTTGTATTGCTTAAACTTTTGAAGATTTTTGGGATTTTTTTTTTTTTGAAAAGGTAGATGTTATATAGGTAAAACATGGTGATAATAGGTTATAAAGTGGAGTTTGGCAAGTGGGATATCAAAAGGATCATCACGATCCCTATTCTTATGTATCCTCAATAAACATTATCTACAATCCCTGGGACTATTACTTGAGTTTATGTGAACTTTACATTATGCTTGTACAGATGATATCCAAATGATGGTTCCCATTATTGAATAACTTGAAGATGCTTATGAGTTACTAAATACCTTTTTAACCTTTGTTCAGTTGTAGATGGACAACCACTGGAAGATACTGATAAAGACCAGGATACTGTAAGGTTGGAGAAGTGAAGGTGCAAATACCCCGAAAGGATCCAGTAATAAATAGAGCTTCAATTTATTCACCATTGAGTGTTTGAAGTTTAGAGGGTTTAATAGAGTCAACTTATGAGAATGGAAAGTAAAGTTACTGCTGTTAAAAATTATTTTGTAAAATTAAGATTGGTTTCTGATCTTATCAGTCAGAAACTGATCTGAGACAAATTATTCAGGCAAGTAGTGATCTCTAATCCTACTACCGCAACCTGGCATATTTAGGTCTGACAAATTATTCAGGCAAGTAGTGATCTCTAATCCTACTACCGCAACCTGGCATATTTAGGTCTGACAAAAAGCACTGGGTTTCAGCTGGAAAAGGCCTACATATCTCTCCGAGGAACTAGAAGAGGAGACTATACTTGAAGATGATGCAGAGTTGACACTAAATAAAACTGAAGTTGAAATTTGGGAAGAGGATACAGAATGAAAATGATCACCTTATTGATTTGAATGTTATGAAGTCACAGACACTTAAATTGAACATGAGTGAATCCTCAAAGTCAGAAGAGATTTTAGAATCAACAGACACAGCGGAGTGGAACCTGGAAGTGGAGCATTACAATTAATACAGACGATTGGAGAATTCATGTGGACCAAATGCACCAACATAAAGGCGGCATTAAATCTTCTTTAAAAGAGGCCAAGGGCTATCTTGACAAACTTCAGAATTAAATCAGCAAAACCCTAAAGAAGGTGGCCAATTGAGAGAAGTACATAAACAATCAGCTGGAACCACTTAGTCCAGGTGGCACATGCCCAAGTGAGCAAGGCAAGAGATCACTACCAACATGCAAGCGGAGCAGTCACAGACAGGGCCAGAGTTTTGGCTGAGATCAGTGAATAATTAGAAAAAGCAGAGCAGGAAATGGAAGTAGCATGACTGATGGAGCTCCTTTAGTGAAGATTAAACAAGCCTTAACAAAGCTCACACAAGAAACAGTTCAGGTGGATATTCATATCAGTGAATATATGCTAAGAATGATATCCAAGTGACAGAACTGCAGAACATGTGGAGTAGGGAAGAAGCGCTGTGGGTTAAACTGGAAAGAGGGAAAGGAAAATGTATCTATATCGGAGTGATATACAGACCACCCTTACAGTCGGAGGAAATGGACAGGGACTTAATTGAAGACATCCGCAAGATAGCTAGGAAAGGGGAAGTACTACTGATAGGTGATTTCAATATGCTGGATGTTGATTGGGGTGTCCTGACTGTGTGGCTGTCTAGAAGCAAAGAAATCTTAGATTCCCTACAAGAAGAATTGTTCCGGCAGTGGGTGACGGAACAGACATGGGATGGAGCTGTTCTGGACCTGGTGCTTACGAATGGAGAGTACGTTTCTGACGTCAAGGTGGCGGACCATTTGGCATCTAGTGATCATTGTATGGTATGGTTCAATATTAAAACAGAAGAGAGGGCTCATTTGAGATTGCAGGTCCTGGATTTTCAAAGGAACTAACTTTGCCGAGATGGGGAAATTTCTCAAGAAATAGTTAGCGGGATGGGAACAGCTGAAGGATGTAGAACAACAATGGACAAGACTGAAAGGAGCTATATTAAAGGCAACTAACCTTTATGTTTGAAAATTACATAAGAGGAAAAGAAGGCCTCTCTGGTACTTGAATGTAGTAGCTGAAAAGATAAGGGGAAGGAGGCTAGCCTTTGCACGTTACAAGACGTCTCAGAAAGATGAGGACAAGAGAGAATACCTAAATAAGCAAAGAGAAGCTGGAAAAGCTATCAGGAAATCACAGCAGCAAATGGAGGAAAAGATAGCTAATATGGTAAAGTTGGGGGACAAGACCTTTTTCAGATATATAAGTGACAAGAAGAAGGGCCATAATAGCATTGTGAGGCTCAAAGCTGAGGGAGAGAAATATGTGGAAGATAAGGATAAAGCTGAACTGCTTAACGATTATTTCAGCTCTGTGTTCACGAATGAAAGAACGGGGGGTAGGACTGCAGAATACAAAGGCTAAAGGTGATGGATGTATGGTAGACCAAGACCCGTTTACGGAGGACTGTGTTCGTGAGAAGCTCGCCAAACTAAAAGTAGACAGAGTGATGGGGCTTGATGGGATACACCCAAGGGTGCTTAAGAGAAGTTCTGTTGGCTCCGCTGACAGACCTCTTCAATGCTTCCTTAGATTCTGGAGTGGTCCCAGTGGACTGGAGAAGGGCGAAAGTGGTTCCTCTGCACAAAAGTGGAAGTAAGGAGGAGGTTGGGAATTACAGACCTGTCAGTCTGACCTCGGTGGTGAGTAAGCTAATGGAAACGCTTCTAAAGAGGAGGATTGTGAGCTTTCTTGAACTACATGTAATGCGGGACCCAAGGCAGCATGGCTTCACTAATGGCAGGTCGTGTCAGACAAATCTGTCTTCTTTGACTGGGTGACCAAACAGTTGGATGTAGGAGGGGCGCTTGATGTGGTATATTTGGATTTCAGCAAAGCCTTTGACACGGTTCTGCACAGGCCACTGATAAATAAATTGAGTGCCCTTGGTATGGGACCTAGAGTAACGGATTGGGTTAAAAATTGGTTGACTGGTAGGAGACAGAGGGTAGTGGTAAATGGACCTTGCTCTGAAGAAAAGGATGCCGTCAGTGGAGTACCGCAAGGATTGGTCCTAGGGCCAGCTCTTTTTAACGTCTTTGTAAGCGATATTGCGGAGGGGCTGTCTGGTAAGGTTTGTCTCTTTGCGGATGATACTAAACTCTGCAACAGGGTGGACACCCTGGAGGGTGTGAATGACATGAGGAAGGACCTAGCGAAGCTAGAGGAATGGACCGATATTTGGCAACTAAGGTTTAATCCCAAAAAATGCAGCGTCATGCACTTGGGTCACAAAAATCCGAGGGAACGGTACAGTATAGGAGGTGAAGTGCTTCAGTGTGCAAAGAAAGAGCGGGACTTGGGGGTGATTGTGTCTGATGACCTTAAAGCTTTCAAACAGGTAGAAAAAGCAACGGCCAAAGCCAGAAGGATGCTTAGGTGCATAAAGAGAGGCATGACCAGCAGGAAAAAGGAAGTGATAGTGCCATTGTATAAGACTCTGGTGAGGCCCTATTTGGAGTACTGCGTGCAGTTCTGGAGACCACATCTACGGAAAGCTATAAACAGGATGGAGTCAGTCCAGAGGGCAGCTGCAAAATTAGTAAGCGGTCTTGAATGCAAACTTTATAGGGACAGGCTTATGAACCTCAACATGTATATGCTGAAAGAGAGGAGAGAGAGAGAGGAGACATGATAGAAACATTTAAATATCTCAAGGGCATTTATGTACAGGGAGAGAGCCTTTTTCAAATGAAGGAGAGCTCTGAAATGAGGGGGCATATGACAAAGTTAAGAGGGAATAGGCTTAGGAATAACCTAAGGAAGTATTATTTCACAGAAAGGGTGGTGGAGGCGTGGAATGGCCTCCCGGTGGAGGTGGTGGAGTCTAGGACTGTTCCAGAATTTTAAAAGGCATGGGATAAGCATGTGGGATCGCTTAGGAACAGGTAGAATTGGGGGTTACAGAGGATGGGCAGACTGGATTGGTCATTTGGCCTTTATCTGCCGTTATGTTTCTATGAAGTGGAACATATTTTGCTGCAGTTGAAAAACTTAGAGATCCAAGATGACCAGAGATATGTATGACATGATTAGTGCTTGTTAAGGTTTTAGGTGCACTTGGCTGTCTGATGGAGATGGATCTCTGATGTTCCTTTTCTTTATCACTGTAGTTCCTATTTCCTTCTCTCTCTCTCTTTTTTTTTTTTTTTTGTATATAAGGAATTGTAAACCACTTTGATAACCTTCCCCTAAGCGCTATAAGTACTGAATAAACTTGAACGAGACTGTCAGATTGCAAGTCATCCAGAATGCTGCAGTCAAGGTCATTAAGAATACAAGCTGCATCACCTACCAGTTTGACAAGGGATAGTTCATTTCAGTTGTTACTATCCATAAAGTAATTTGGGAAGGGGTAAGCCGAGGTTAGGTGAAGTATGTGACTGCATGTTTCATGTGTTGAGATCATAAAATGGCATAGTATTTGAAATTACGTTGATTGAAGACCGTAAACTAGCAGCAACAAAGGGCCAGACATTGAAGGGTATGACACCACAGGAATGAAATATATTTCCAAAGGCGTTAAAATTGGAAAGAAATCATATTTTTAGAAAGAAATTGAAATCCTGGATCTGTTCCTTTTTTCTAAGATCGGTTTTAAGGTTTAAAGTACCTGGGTAATCATATAGTAGCAGCATGAACTGCTATTATAGATTTGATGCCAGAAGAATAACAGGAAGAAATTTCACGGATGGACCGCAGTTGATACAATACGTAGATAATGAATGCTAGTTAGGCAAATTAAAAATGTGTAATTATCTCTGTTGTAATGTACTTCAAATGTTATAGAGAAAAGTGAGGGCTATAAGTCCTATTTAAATTAAATTAAAAGATGCCTGTTTGAGAGCAAAAGCTGTAGTTGGCTGTTTAACACACAGAAAAAGAATCCCTAGTAATTGTGAATAAATCCTAGCTCTGGTTCTATTTTAATAAATGTATTACACATTCATACACACACATGTTTAACTAGATATAGGACATACCCCCACACAAGATGCTCATTTTCTTACCTCTTCAAGGCCTCCAAGTTTTGTTCTCAGCTCTCGAATACAAGATTCTGACTTGTATTTTCTGTCTGTGAGATCTTTATTGGCAGTTTCCAGCTCAAACACTCTACTTTCTAAGTGCTGCACTTTTCTATTACTAGCTGTTTCCATCTCCTTCCTTTGCTGGTCACATTGAATTTGGTACTGTGTTTGAATCTAAGACAAAGATACAAAGTGCATTCATGACACAAAGCTGTGAGGGCAAAAATCAAAAAGTTTTTAAAGAGGTTTTTCTCTTGTTTTAGAAATTCTGTTGCTTGCTTTCCTAGACATACTGATGGGTTTTCATTCCTTTCTTCCCACACAGAGCAGTTATAATACATGAACTCACCTGCAGAGCTTTTGCTCTTTCAGTGGCTATTTCTTGAGTATGTCTGTTGGCCAAAGATGAGGTCTGCGATGTCCATTCATTTTGCAGTTTATCCAGTTCTTTACTTTTTTGTGCTAGTGCCTGTGTTATTAAACAAGCATTGGGTATTATCATCATCTATCTATATAAAAGGCAACCCCAACGTTCTGAAGCCTCCACGGAAGTTGAGGCGCCCCAGATATCCGATGTGCCCTGGAGTGTCTGCACCGCCCTCGCGTCAAAACGTCATGACGTCGAGGGCGGAGCTATAACACTCGAGGCCCGAAACCAAAACGCCACAGGCACGGCGGCGCAGCAAAAAAAAAAAAAAAAAAGCCTACCCACACACAGCGACGCCAACACCGAACAAGGCAAGTAGCTCGGAGGGAGGGGGCCCCTTGCTAGCGCCCGTTTCATTGCCCTCAGAAACGGGCATTTATTCCTAGTATTTTATAAAGGAATAAAAATGATTAAGGATGTGCGTGTGTTAATGTGCATTTAGAGCCCTGTTTACTAAGCTGTGTTATAGGTGCATTAGTGTCTAACGCACGTTAACCGTGTATGCACCTACAATATCCCTATAGGCACCTACATGGTTAGTGTGCACACTTATTGTAGGCGCATTAAAAACATTAACGCGCCTTAGTAAACAGGGCCCTTGGTTTGTTAAGATACTTTGAAAAAGTGTACAGATAAATTTAGACCAGCAAAAGACTGCGAACTTATCTTATATAATAAAACGCACCTCCAACATTCTGAAGCTGACTGCATGGCTGAGGCATTCCTGCTCTCTGTATCCATCTCCTGAATTGACATCACGTACTTCCAGGTTCGTCACAAGCAGAAGTGACCAACCACACGAGGTTTCTCGGCTTCAGAATGTTGGAGGTGCATTCTATTAAATAGGATTGGTCAGTTCCTTGAAGCACAGCCAGAGCTCAGCGTCCTGCACGCTCAGACACCAGAGAAAGAAAGGGGGGGGGGGGCCTGACACCAGAGAGGGGGGGAGGTATCTCTGTCACACACACTCTCTCAGTCTCTCTCTCACAGTCAATGTCTTTCTCTCTCTCTCACTCTCACACACTGTCTCACAGGAGTCTGTGTCTCACACACACACTCTCTCTCGCACACACTGTATCTGTGTGAAACACACTCTCTCTCACACTCTCACATACGCACTTGCACACACTCATTCTCACACACACTCTCGCACATTCACTCTCTCTCACATACACAGTCACTCTCACATACACTCTCTCAAACATACACACTCCGAGGAAAACCTTGCTAGCACCCGTTTCGTGTCAGAAACGGGCCTTTACTAGTAGCATAGATTTTACTCCTGCCAGAATTCTATGCCAAAAACACAAACTTCTGTGCAAAAAATTTGAAATTCTGCACATTTCTAACAATATTTTGGCACCCACAGCCATCTAGCTTTGTTCCCAGCCCCCCTCTCCCTGCATCCACACTTCATCCATCTTAAAGCCTCTCTGTACAGATACCATCCATATTTATTTTGTCCAACCCTCTCACCCGCCCCCCACACCCACACGTCACCCACCTTACAGCCCCCTTCATCCCTCCCTGTACACAGATACCAATTATCTTTTTCTAGCACCCTACCCACACACTCACCAGTGCACAGAGGGAATACCTTATAGGGTAGGAAGGAACCTCACTCTTTCCTGCCTGCTGTCACCTCTCTTGCCAGTACCACCACTTCTTCAAAATGGCTGCCAATATTTCCTGTGGCAGCCTCACGAGACGGCCACTGAGACTTCAAGCAGCAATTTTGAAGCCGCAGCGATACTGGCAAGAGCGGTGGAAGTAGGCAGGAAAGAATAAAAACGATTTAAATTGGCCAGGATCTTCTCCTGACCTTTAAGTCATTTTGAATATCAGGCCCATAAGATTTATCTTGTTACATAGTTGTTGCATGATCATTTTATAGCTCTATCATAAACCTATTTATCAAATCAACACTACTGGGCTAAAACAATGTAATAACTGCACCTTTATATATCGTAAATATTATGCATATGGTCAGTTATGCCTGAAACATCACATTTTATTAATCAAATTTTATGGGGCGAGTTGCTCGAGTGGATGGGGATTGAAACAAGGAGTGGAAGACTTACAAGTTGAATATGTTGCTCGTTTAAGTACTCATTGATCTACAAAGCGATCTGGAGTGTGATATCTTCAAACAAGATTAAAATGTTCAGATGAGGTGGACAGAAGTGTAGCAGACTATTAAGTGACTGGTGGTGTAACACCATGGAATGGGACTATTGATCAAAGTTTGACTCAATTCACAAATGATCAACATGGACGGTGATATTGGTAGTTGATCTGGGTATTTAGCGAGTAGTGAGGTTTAATTTGTATTAGTGAGTTTTGAGAGGGGTAATGATTGGGTTGAGTGGGGCATGCATGGTGAGAGAGTAAGTGGTAATTGATATATGGAGTAAGATTAAAAGAATGTAAATTTATAAAATGATTAATAAAATATGTTTCAGGCATAAACCTATTTATGAGACAAATTTTATTATTGTATACCCAACAGAAAACAGAAGAACAAAGTCCCTCGCAAGACACAAAAGTAACAAACAGCAAAAGTGACACCAAAAGAGAAATAGACTAGATGTATAAATAATAGATAATTTTAATTAAAACATCCAAAGACTCAACAGGAATCGTGTTTCGGCCACAATGGCCTGCCTCAGGAGTCTTGAAAATGGATGCCTTTTAGTGCTCTATTTCTCAAATGTCATACTAGAATTTAATGTGTCTCCTCTACTTTTTAACCTAGCACTTGAGCCTTGCTGATAACAATTAGCGCACCTGATCCAATATGTGGTATACCTATATCTATTGGGGATCTGACACTTAAAGGTATCTGTCTTCACTGATGATGCATTTCTCTTCCCCTCAAACCCCAATTCCCCCATTCTAGTATAACCCGGGGGTTTTTAAAAAGTTGCTTTGGTAATACTGGACTTTAATGTGTCACCAGAATGACAGCATAAAATTCCAAACTACATTGTTTTGGCAGATGGGAGGGTAAGCCTGCTTAGGTAGGGTGTGCACAGCTGCGTGTCTGTGCTGGTCATGATTTCGAATGAAAATAGCTTTAGCTAGCAAGTGTCTGAAAATATGAAAATGACAGTTGTTTTTGAGTGTGAATGCAAGTTGGTGCATTAGGCGTCAGAGAGCCAACAAGATTGTTAGGAGGCTCTACAGGGAAAAGCTGTGTTAAAAAAAAAAAAAAAAGTTTATACGTGCACAGATATAAAAACTTGCTAGAAATGATTAAATTAACTAGCAGGGAACAGTTTTAATCCAACCTGAGCTGCCAGTTTAAAAACAGATTAGCTTTGGTGACTGAACTGTTCAGTATTAACAGTTTGAAAAGGATGAATTATTTCTCTTGCGAGCAGCTCATATCGTGTTATAGGATGCTTAGCTAAAGACAGATTACTCTGCTTAGTAAAGATTTCTCTGCCAGTTAGGAGGCAGCCCACAGAACCGTGAGAAGACAGTATTCTAAGCTACATAGCCTGAGAGCTATTATTGCAGTGGTTAAAAACACTGCTCAGTAGGAACTTCTTCTGCTGTAAAATAAAAGTACAGAGTTAGCAATGAGCTCAAGGGTAAATAAGAAACCCTTTCTAAAGTGAAACAGTGCTCAAGAAAACCTAAAGTGGTGATCTTACCAGGCAGCATCATTGTGGGCAGTTAGCTTAGGGTCCCTGAATTATTAAATTTGTTTTTATTGGGTGGTTAGTGATTATCTAGTGACAAACTCATAAAGAGTACCTTCACACTACAGATTCATTAGGGTTTCTTTCCCTTTTAAGTTAATTAAAAGGTAGGGAATAGCACTGCGAAGAGAAGAGGACCTCTGAGTACATGCACTAGGAGTGAGGACAGCTAGCCGATGCAAGCATTGAGCCGGTGAAGATAGGGTTTATTTGTTTGTTTTGGTTTTTTAAAATATTTTTCAGAGACTAAGCAAAATGATACTCTTAGGACTCACTACTAACACAAAGAAAAGACGTGAATACAAGAAAACCAAAGACTTGTCTACCGAAGAGATTAATTTGTTAATGAGAAATGTTTAGAAGTTTTATTTCATTTAGGTGATATTTGTGCACAGATAAACATTATTTATTAGAAGCTTCTGCAACTTAGTATGTTAATTTAAGAAAAAATCAATTGTTATTTAAATGCATGACAAAGTTTCATTGCTAAAGGTGTTCCCATATGTTTTATGATGGAGAACGCTTAACAATTTTGTAGCCGCACTCTGGACCAACTCCATCCTGTTTATATCTTTCCGTAGGTGCGGTCTCCAGAATTGCACGCAGTATTCTAAATGGAGCCTCCAAGACTTATACAGGGGCACTTTAATCTCTTCTTACTTGCTGGTCATCCCTTTCCTTATGCACCCAAGCATCCTTCTGGCTTTCATCGATGCCTTTTCTGTTTGGCCGTCTTAAGGTCACCCCCAAGTCCCGCTCTTCTTTCATACACAGAAGCACCTCACCCTCAATATGGTACCGTGCTGTTGGATTCTTGTAACCCAAGCGCATGACTTTGCATTTCGTAGCATTAAATTTTAGTTACTAATTATTGGATTATTCTTGACATTTTGCCAGATCTTTCCTCATGTCATCCACACCCTCCAGGGTGTCCATCCTATTACAGAGTTTAGTATCATCTGCAAAGAGACAAACCTTACCATTTTTTTTTTTTTAACTCCCCTATGTGCTGGACCAATTGGTGGACACTCTTCTCCTGCATCACCATTCTCTGCTCTACTTCCTTAAGCTGCTGATTATGTAAGTTGAACTGCATCCTCATTTCATCTATTGTGGATTGAAGTTTGTTTATCTTCAAGGGCAACTGACCTTTCTACAAATTTCTTGCACCAATTCGGCCCTCTTCTGTCTCTGCCACTATCATACTGTCAATAAGCTTTACTTTTGTTTCCCAGCTGTGATTATGTAGACATCACCCACTCGACCCCCAAAATCTCTTATCCAACACTTGGGTCAGGTTGCATCTTCCTCAGGAGTGGGGAGGAGGGAGAGGAGGGGGAGGTGGATGCAGAGAGATGGATATCACCACTTGTACAAGATTTAGTAGGTAATTTAGCTAATGTTAAAGTACATCCCACATAAGCTCCACCAAGCATCCATATAGACGGTCTGCATCATGTGACCCCCATCTGATTCAAATTAGCCAATTATACTGAGGAAACCAGGGATTCACTTAATATTTCACATACTGATTCTGAGTTAGTATTATTGCTCCTACTATCCACATGGAAACTGCTTAATTTCTCTCAAATTGCATATAAAAAGATTAATTTATTTTAAATAAAAAAATGTCATGGTAAGAATGCAATTCTCATTACATTTATTTATTTATTTAGATTTTGTTCACACCTTTTTCAGTAGTAGCTCAAGGTGAGTTACATTCATGTACTCTGGATATTTCTCTGTCCCAGGAGGGCTCACAATCTAAGTTTGTACCTGAGGCAATGGAGGGTTAAGTGACTTGCCCAAGATCACAAGGAGCAGCAGTGGGATTTGGAATGGAATGTTATCAGGTATATCACCACCAGTGAAAATTCTTCAGGCTATCAAGCAGAAACTCTGGTTAAAGTTAAGGTGAGCAGATATCTAATAGCGACCACAGTCTATGCTCCCAATGTGTATGACATTAGGTTCATTAAACTGTACAAAACACCCTGAAGATTTTAGACCTCCTGATAATAGACTTCAACACGTTTTGAATATAGCACTTGACAGATCCGACCAGGGCCAGAGCCATAGAGCAGGGAATAGGAGACAAGGAAAAATTATGTTCTTACCTGATAATTTTCTTTCCTTTAATCATACCAGACCAGTCCAGACTAATGGGTCGTGTCCATCCACCAAGGTGTGGTGTGCACAAGCTTTCAAACATTACACTTTCCGCAGCAAAATTCAGCTGCTGACTACGCTAGTTTTACATATAAATTCTGATGATAGATATAAATTTATCTGCTTACATTATGCATAAAAATGTGTATATTTATCATGGCATTATACAAATAACAGCTACTGAATACATGCTTAATTTATACCTACAAATTTAGAAGTATAAAGTTGCAAAACAATGCTGCCATTAAATATCAGCATCTCCTGTAATAATCCAAGAAAAGTTATCCTTTCAGATATAACTGAATAGATTTCTTGACTAGGGTTCTGGTGCTAGTATTCCCTACCACGTGCCATGACATACCTTTCTAAACAAATGGGGAGGAAATTCTATTAAAGGCATCAAATGCTAGGCACCAAGATTTAGCAGGAATTCTGTAACGGCATCTTAGTGCCCAGATTCCATAATGCCATATCAAGAGCAGACATAAATGTGACCACCTAAATGTGGCAGTTTAGTACATAACTAACACTTTATAAATTACATGCTAAATTATTAGACACACCCATGCACCTCCCCCTATGAACATCCCCTTCCTTTAGATTCGGTATATGGCACCCAATTTGGGCATTAAAAAAATGAGCACTGAGCAATATTCTATATATGGCACTCCAAGTTGGGCACCATTTATAGACTAACACATTGTCTGGATTCAAATTTTGGGCACAAGGATTTACACCATCTGAAACCTGGATTAAATCCTTACACATAAATTAGGTGCAAATATCCCAAATTCTAAAATACTTTGTACATTTTTAGTGAATGTCCCTGACTCACTCATGCTCCTCCCATGGTCATGCCCTCTTCTTTTTCAGATACGTGCTAAAAGATTTACGCAAGCATTTTTATAGAATAGCACTTAGAAAGATGTGTGCTTAAATCCTAATTGTTTCCAATTAACGCCAATTCTTAATGCCCAATTATTGGTATGAATTGCCTCATTACTCAATTTAATTTCAAGTACCATATATAGAATCTGGAGGAATGTTAGTTATGCACTAAAGATATAGAATATGATTAGGGCCCAACTAGCACTTACATGCCTTAGTACTGGTATTCTATAACTTAAGCATGAATATGGGCACCTAACTTTCAGTGACCTGTTATAGAATGAAAGGGATAGCACCAGATTTCAGTCACAGACAAAAATCTTACCAGTCGGCCAGTTTGCTAGCACAGTTCTGACACAGTGCAGCTTTGCCCAAGGGCCCAATTTCCTCCAACTTCAATAAGAAAAACAAATTCCACAAAATAGGGCAAACTGCAGGGATAAAAATCCCAATAAAATCCTCCCAAAATAAGAGTGCCCTCTAAATAATCCTGAGGGCATACAACATGGTCAAGCCTGCCACAGTAAGCAGGAGTACATGGACATTTTTGGAGGAGCTGTGGACTAAAAAAAGAACTGGAAGGCAGAGGAATACAATAAGTTATGGGGTAAGTTACAGGGGTTAAAGGAAAGAAGGGATTTTTCTGGAAGTATGAAGCATTTAGGGTTAATGTATAGGGATGTTTTTGAGCAGAGTGGTATATCATTGGCGGAGAATGTTGCAGTAGGCAGAGCTTGACAGGGTTCTGGGGAACGGGTTTTGGGTAGGAAGGAATTTTTTTTAGTTCTGATGGGTGGGTAGTGGTCGGTGTCAAGAAGAGTTTGTAGTATTTGGAAATTTGGAAGTGAATTTTTGAGCTTATAGGGTAATTTTAATTGGAAGGTACTGTTAGGAATGTACCTTTAGGCATCTTCATTTGAGGTTGTAGACTTCAGGCAATATATTAGTTTTATTAACGAAAAACAATTTACTACTATGTACTATGTAAGTTAAGCAGTATATTAAGTTTATTAAGCAAAACTTATCTAATATAATAAAACGCACCGTGAACGTTCTAATGAGGACAACGTTCTGTGAAGCCCTGAAGCCCTGAAGCCATGCCCTGAAGCCATCTGACGTCACTGAAGCTGTAGGGTTCGTGGATTCGTGGTGTGAAGCCTTCAAGCCAGCCAGCCGTCTCTGCCCCGCCCTCGCGAAAAAAACAAACAAATCGGGAAGCGAAACGTCAGGGAAGGAGGCGGCGCTCCCGACGTCTAGCCTTCCCTTCGCTGTGTTCCGCCTTAAGGCGGTTACACAGCGAAGGGAAAGCTAGACGTCGGGAGCGCCGCCTCCTTCCCTGACGCTTCGCTGCACGAACCGCCACGGAGGTAAAGTTAAAAAGAATAATAAAAAAAAAAAAGGGATGCATGGATGCGAGGCATGGATGCGAAGGGGGGGGGGGGAGAAGAGGGCGGGCCAGGCTGGGACATGGGAGAGAGAGTGGCATGGATGCGAGGGGGGGGGGCATGGAAGGGCGAGAGGGGACTTGCTGGAAAAGGATGAATGGAGGCGGCAGGGGACAGAGGAGCATGGATGGGTATGGATTAGGAGGACAGGGCACAGGGAGAGAGGGGAATTATTGGAAATGGATGAATGGAGGGGGCAGGGGACAGAGGAGCATGGATGGGCATGGATTGGGAGGGCAGGACTCAGGGAGAGAGGGAAATTGCTGGATAGGGAAAAATGGAGGGGCCAGGTGACAGATGAGCATGGATTGGAAGGGCAGGACTCAGGGAGAGGGGAATTGCTGGATAGGGATGAATGGAGGGGACAGATGGGCATGGATGGATATGGATTGCAGAGCAGGCCTCAGGCAGAGAGGGGAAATGCTGGATAGGGAAAAATGGAGGGGCCAGGTGACAGAGGAGCATGGATGGGCATGGATTGGAAGGGCAGGACTCAGGGAGAGGGGAATTGCTGGATAGAGATGAATGGAGGGGACAGATGGGCATGGATGGATATGGATTGCAGAGCAGGCCTCAGGCAGAGAGGGGAAATGCTGGATAGGGAAAAATGGAGGGGCCAGGTGACAGAGGAGCATGGATGGGCATGGATTGGAAGGGCAGGACTCAGGGAGAGGGGAATTGCTGGATAGGGATGAATGGAGGGGACAGATGGGCATGGATGGATATGGATTGCAGAGCAGGCCTCAGGCAGAGAGGGGAAATGCTGGATAGGGAAAAATGGAGGGGCCAGGTGACAGAGGAGCATGGATGGGCATGGATTGGAAGGGCAGAACTCAGGGAGAGGGGAATTGCTGCATAGGGATGAATGGAGGGGACAGATGGGCATGGATGGATATGGATTGCAGAGCAGGCCTCAGGCAGAGAGGGGAAATGCTAGATAGGGAAAAATGGAGGGCCCAGGTGACAGATGAGCATGGATGGGCATGGATTGGAAGGGCAGGAGTCAGGGAGAGGGGAATTGCTGGATAGGGATGAATGGAGGGGACAGATGGGCATGGATGGATATGGATTGCAGAGCAGGCCTCAGGCAGAGAGGGGAAATGCTGGATAGGGAAAAATGGAGGGGCCAGGTGACAGAGGAGCATGGATTGGAAGGGCAGGACTCAGGGAGAGGGGAATTGCTGCATAGGGATGAATGGAGGGGACAGATGGGCATGGATGGATATGGATTGCAGGGCAGGCCTCAGGCAGAGAGGGGAAATGCTGGATAGGGATGAATGGAGGGGGCAGGTGACAGACAAACATGGATGGCCATGGATTGGGAGGGCAGGGCTCAGGGACAGAGGGGAATTGCTGGAAAAGGATGAATGGAGGGGGCAGGGGACAGATGGCCATGGATTGGGAGGGCACGGCTCACACTCTCTCTCTCATATACAATGTCTTTCTGACTCTCACTCTCACACACTCTGTCTCACACTGTATCACATTCACTCTCTATGTGCCACACAGTCACTCACACACTCGCTTGGTGTCATACACTCACTCTCACAGAGAATCTGTGTCTCACACACACTCTCTCTCTTGCCCACACACACACACTCTCTCTCACACTGTGTCTCACATACACACTTGCACACACTCTCATTCTCACACACACTCTCTCACAAACACACTCACACCCAGACTCACTCTCTCTCTCACACACTCACACTTTCACTCTGACTCTCAAACAGTCACTCTCACATACACTCTCCCAAACATACACACTCCAAGGAAAACCTTGCTAGCGCCCGTTTCATTTGTGTCAGAAACGGGCCTTTTTTACTAGTCCTATATAATAAAAAGCACCTCCAACATTCTGAAGCTGACTGTGGCACTGTGGCAGTGTAGGGTTCGTAAGTCTATAGTTCAGTGTTTCATTGGCTCTCACTGTCCCCACCCTCATGTCGAGGAAACGGAATGCTGCATAGTTGCCAAGCAAACAAACGTGACGTCACAGGAACGAAGAACCAATCAGACAGAACGGAACTTGGAGGAGGGAAGTGGAGTGGATTGAATCTCTAACAATCATATAACAGGGAGGTATGAACATCAGTGGAAGCAAGTGTACAGAACGGAAGGGAAGACAAACATTTAATCACTTTGTCACTCAAACACATACACACATTCAATCACTCTGTGAATCTCTCTCTTACACTGTCTGTAAAATACACTGTCACTCTCATGGGCAACTGTATGTTGCATTCTCACAAGGAGCTCTTCTGATGTGATTGTTAAACTGATTGAAGGGCCTGAACAAGGAAAACTTTTACCACATTGTAACACAGTTTATATACAATAGTTTTTGTGTAAAGAAATCTTACACATGTAAACAACAATTATATTCAGAATACAACCGTGGAAACATTAATGGCAGGAACTAATTACATTGCTAGCGCCCGTTTCATTTCGTTAAGAAACGGGCCTTTTTTTTTTTTTTACTAGTTTTGTAATAAAGCCGAGATCAATGTTTTGTCATGACCTCCATGGTTTATTGTGATTCTTATGGAGGGGGGATTTATGTTTTGGAACTGCAAAGTAATAGTGTGGGTACTGATGTTATTTTCTATTAGCTGTTCAGTTGTTCTCCTGTGAAATTTCTACAGTTTAGTGTGCTGTTCAAAAATTCATGCAGTGTATGGAACAAGGACAGAGTCCTTAAATTCTGTGCTTTGTTACAGATTTTGCAACACATGGCGCTTTTCCTCTATATGCCTTGATGTAGCCTCAGGTAATAACATGGGATGTAATGACGGGGAGTGCCGGTTATACAACTATGTTTTCTCCTATGTCAAACGTCACATGACATTTGAAAGACAATATAAACAGCAACTTCTGCCATCAGTCAACATAGCTAGAAGTTGGTGCTGCATGAGACACAGGGCCAAGTCTGTGAGAATGTCTTCTGATGGAAAGTAGGACGACAGGCAAAAGATATTTGATATGCACTGCACTACAGATATGGGTAACAGCTGAAGGGTAAAGCCAAAGCAGGGCCAATGAAAAGAGCAGAGGCAGCACAAGGGCAGTAAAGAGCAATGAATGACACAGTCCTCATGGGGTTATATAATAAATACAACACAAACTGGTAATTCTATAGTGTAATAGGGAGCTTGTTTTGTTTATTCTATAAGGAAAGGTAAGCACCTGCTTTCCTTTACAGAATACTATCAAAAGAGGCAGAGAATGCACGCACACGTATGCATGAACGTGGGTAAGTTATAATATGATGTGTACTTTTCCGCTAGTTTGTGTTCAATAAGAGATCATTTACATTCAAAAATAACTTGAATACCATGCATGCAACTTCTTGCCACCTAAAACTAAGCAGCTCCTTATCGAATTACCCTAATGGGCTACATTCTATATATGGTGCCGAAAAAAAATGGAGCACAAAGCACTGTTCTATAAAGGGCACTACAAGTTGGACCCCATTTATAAAATAGCGTTTGGCACCAGGATCCATGCCGAATTTTAGGTGCGAGGATTTACACCAGGTTTCACTAAATTAGATGCAAATCAGCCTTATTCTGTAACACCCCAGACTCACCAATGCCACTCCCGTGGCCACACCCCCTTTCTGGATCCAAACAGAAAACATTTATGCATTCATCTTTATAGAATAGCAATTATAAAGTGTGCATAAATTTCAATTATTGCCAAGTCAATTGTTAGTGCCCAATTATTGATGCTAATTGATTCATTAAGCAATTAAACTGTGTGCACAAATTTGAGTGTCGTATATAGAATTAGGGTGAATATGTATAACTTAGTGTCTTATATTGCCTAATCATGGGCCAATTCTTTTGAGCATGTAGTACTTAGCTAGTTAACTCAAAGAAATTAACAGCACATATGTACAGAACTGTATACAATAATGGTATATAAAAAAAAAAAAAAAAGTTATGGGGGAGTATCTTAGGATTAGAGCAGCGAGCGGAGAACCAAGGAAGGTTGGCTCAAATTCCACTGTGACTCCTTGTGATCTTGGGCAAGTCATATTATCCATTGCCTCAGGTACAAACTTAGGGGTCCTTTTACTAAGCTGCAGTAAAAAGGTCCCTGCATTAGCGGGATGGGGACGTTTTTGCCACTTGCTGAGGCCCCTTTTCCACAGCAGGTAAAAAAAACATGGCCATACGATAAGATTGCTCTTACCACATGGCCATGTGAGGGAGGGAAGGAGAACTTGCCACCACTTATTGAGGTAGCGGAAAAGGCTCCCATACTAACCCAGCGATAACCAGGTAGCATGTGGTACTGTCCTGATTACCACGAGATAACCCCATGTGGAAATATGTTTTGAATATTTCCACTAGCACTGGAAACGCTGCACGCTGGGGTGGAACTACCGCTGGCACCTCTTTTGGGCCAGTGGTTGCTCCAGATGGGCACGCGGTAAGCCTGCAGTGGGCTTACCACCGCTTAGTAAAAGGGCCCTTAGATTGTAAATCCTCAGGCGATAGGGAAATACCTAATGTACCTGAAAGTAACCTATCTTGAACTACTATTGAAAAGATAGGAAATAAATAAAAGTTAACCATAAATTAAAAGAATCAACAAAAGCAAGACAACTCAGACCAATTACAGGCGTAGAATTCTATCATTTTTTTTAATGCTTGTATGAAAAATGAGTACTATTAAGAATACGGGCTCTGTTTACTTAGCTGTGCTAGCATTTTTAGCAAGAGCTAAACACCGAAGACACCCATATATTCCGATGGGTGTCTCTAGCATTTAGCATGTGCTAAAAATGCTAGCGTGCCTTAGTAAATAGGGCCCTATTGTAGCAATCTAGAAATTATTTTTGCAAATGGGGGGAAATAGTTCCTGAAAGTTTATTCTGCAGCATCACTAAATATGTAGTATGAATTATGCATCAAGCCTTGAGTCATTCCGCTGGTCCATTGACCTTAAGCCACATATCTGTTTGATGTGCAGTCTCATTTATACTATTTTCCCCCACATATCCAGAGCATCTTGGAAATAGATAAAATCAATGCTTTATTACAGCATTTAAATGAATATTTACTACCTGCTGTGTAATACTTAGTCTATTGGAAAGCTCTTCCTCCACTCTGTGCAACCTTTCTTCCAAGGAACTGTTTTCTACCTGGGGAATAAGTTTCTTTATTAATCGCCACCATTTAAAACAGTATAATAGTAGTGTGTACATAAAAGTCTATCTGGCATGCAATACGACCATTGCTTTTATTATAACCAGCATGCAATAAGGGCAATATTTAAAAACAAAATCAGGCATGTTCACTCCCAATTTCAATGGCAAAAATGGTCTCAATTTCATTATTATTGGTAATCACTCTAAACTCCATAAAAATAGGTCAATAAAACAGTTACTTGCATGCAATATTTACTGAATATGAGAAACAGTATAGAATGCAATTTGTTTAAATACAACCCACCCCCCCCCCCCCCCTCAATATTCAAAACTATTTAAACTAGCCAGGAATGGCTCCTGGCCAGTTACATAGAGGCATATTTTCAAAGCACTTAGCCTTCCAAAGTTCCATAGGTTTCTATGGAACTTTGGAAGGCTAAGTGCTTTGAAAATATGCCTCATAGTGTTTAAGCACCTAATCATGGAGATTCAGTGGTAGATAACCTGTTACCTACCGCTGAATATCCTGGTTAGTGGCCAGCTGCTAACCGGCTATAGTGTATTAGGCATGGATACTCAGCGCCAAACTGGCTATGCTGAGCGGTCAAAATAGGCCACTTAACTAGTAGGCCTATCTTTGACCACTAAAAAGTTAACCGATTAGCGCGGAATGTCGGCACTGCCGGTTAATGTTTTAGCGGCCAAAATAAATCCTGATATTCAATGTCAGTTGCTGGATACAGCCCAGCAGTGAATATCCAGGTTTGATGCCGCCAGCGGACAACAAACGCCGGCTGAATAATCGGACCCAATATCTTCATTTCTTATATACTAGCCTACAAACACCACAGTCATTTCCTTCCACAGTTTCTCTCACAGCAAAAAAAAAAAAAAAAAAAAAAAAAAAGATTACAAGGTCAAACCTTTAAATTCTGAATGCAGGCAGCGAGGTATTTCTTGATATCATCATCAGTGGCTGCCAAAAGCTTTAGCGAGAGGTGAGTGAGGTGTTTGAAGGGATTTGTTTCAATTATATTTAAGCTGGAAGGCATGCGATCCAGGGCACTCGCCGAAGTTACAAGCTGAAGCAAAAATCTGTGAAAATACCATAAAAGAAATCAGATTATCTAAAGCCTCAAGAGATGCCACTCTAGTCGGTTTCTTTTTTTTTGTGTGTGTGTGTGTGTCTCTATAAAATGGCCATTCCCACTGTACATGCTGTCGACAAGTATTTCCCATGAGAAAAACATTCATGGTACCAGTCAGGGACAGTGATGCGATCAAGTCAAGATGTACTGTTAGTTGAAGGCAGCCCAGTATTAGATACTCAAGATCGGTGCACTTTTGAAATGGAATCTTTTTATGGCAGCCTCCTGTTTGTATAACAATTTCCCAATTGGCCTGTGACAAGAGTTTGAATTATGGGATGTTTAGGACAAAGCTGAAAATTTCACTTTTCTCTGCCTGAGCAAGATGCACTACTTATTTGATGCTGATGTTAATTTAGTGGGTGTATGTCATTGTTGATTTTATATACTGCACATACCCCCAGATTCTATATATGATATATGGTGACTGAAGTTGCATACGCAAATCAGCACGCATAGCCAATTTGCAAGTGCAACTTAATTGTTTAACAAGCTAATCAGCACCAATAATTAGCCGCTAACCAGTGGCTTACCAAGGGGGGAGGGCGGTGGAGGCGGTCCGCCCTGGGTGCACACCGCTGGGGGGTGCCGCGCGTCAGTCAGCGTCATTCGTTTCCATGCTCCCTCTGCCCCAGAACAGGAAGTAACCTGTTTCAGGGCAGAAGGAGCATGGAAATGAATGACGCTGACCGGCGCGCAGCGTGCACCTGGGTAGGCGGGGCGCATCAGCAATCCGCCCCGGGTGTCAGCCCCTCTAGGACCGCCACTAACAAGCAATTATAAGCACTAATTGGCACTAATTAGAATTTAGACACATAACTAAAGCATATTCTGTGAACTGGTGCACGTAAATGCTAATGGGTGGGTCATGGGCATTCCTAAAAATTAAACACACCATTACAGAATATGCCCGATCCATGCCTAAATAAGACATGGACATTTACACCAGATTTTAGTTCTTGTAAATGGCTTGTAAGTAGCTAAGCATATTCTATAAACCCCGCCTGATGTTAGAGAAAGTTTTTAGAATAGCACTAAGTGCAGGGGTTTTTGGCACCATATGAGGAAAGGCTAAAGTGGCTAGGGTCCTTCAGCTTGGGGAAAAAAAAAGACTGAGGGGAGATATGATAGCGGTCTATAAAATAATGGAGTGGTACGGGTAGACATGAATCGCTCACTCTTTCCAAAAATATTAGGTCGAGGGGGTACACACTGAAGCTACATAGTAATAAATTTAAAATGAATTGGAGAAAATGTTTCTTCACTCAACGTGTAATTGAACTCTGGAATTTGTTGCCAGAGAACGTGGTAAAAGCAGTTAGCTTAACGGGGTTTAAAAAAGGTTTAGATAGCTACCTAAAGGAAAAGTCCATTATTAAAAATTGACTTGGGGAAAATCCACTGCTATAAGCAGCATAAAATGTATTGTACTTTTTTGAGACCTTGCCGAATACTTGTGACCTGGATTGGCCACTGTTGGAAACAGGATGCTGGGCTTGATGGACCTTTGGTCTGTCCCAGTATGTCAATACTTATATACAGGGAAAGGGAAATGGGACTTGATGTACTGCCTTTCTACATTCAAAGCGATTTACATAGTATATACAGGTACTTATTTGTACTTGGGACAATATAGGGTTAAGTGACTTGACCAGAATCACAAGGAGCTGCAGTGGGAATCTAACCCAGTTTCCCAGGATCAAAGTCTGCTACACTAAACTCTAGGCTACTCCCCCACAACCTTTGTTGTCTGGCCATTTAATTTTTCCAGTTGAGTTGCTCCCATTCTCTGGTTAACGATTTCCTATGTTCTTTTAACTTTCTTTCCCCAACTCGGCAGTGGCAGGCTTGCCCAGATGAGTATTCAATAAAATTAATGTAAATATTAGAAATGAATAAATTAATGTTTGTGATATAATTGAGAAGCATAAATATTTGCAGAAGAACTTCCTGTGAAGTCAATGAAGATGTTGGTGTTGTCAATCTCACTGTGTTCGAAAGTCTATGCTCTGTGAGTTACACCACTGAGGTATGCATTAAGGACCATTATTGCTTTGAGACTTGTGTTGTGGTTTAAATACCCTTAGCACAAAAGTACTTGCTGTGGAATAATAGCATATTATAAAATGGTCACACAGATATCCACGTGCAGGAATAGCCCTAAAGGTGAAAGCATCCAGCAAACAGCTAGAGCAGAGATCCAGAGGTTGCTGGTTCAGGTCATACTGTAGCTTTTTGTTTGTTTTGTTTTTATATTGTGTACACTCCAGAGAGAAAAAAAAATACCTTGCTAAATACTTCAACGAGAAAATTATAAAGCTACGAATCACATTACCACTTAATACCACTGACCACAAAAAATGCATTGACTGTCTGGACCCAATCCCCGATGAATATCCAGCAGACCGAATCTGGACAAACTTCGCTCTACTCACCGATGAAACAGTCACCAAAGTGAACAGGTTCACCAAATCCCACGGCAAACTGGACATATGTCCCAACAACCTAATAAAATCCACCCCTCAATGTTTCATAGCAGACCTCACATCACACCTAAACTACATGTTACAACATGGACTCTTCCCTAAGGATAAAGGAAACATACTACTCACCCCAATACCTAAAGATTCAAAGAAAAAAGCAAATGACATAACCAACTACTGCCCGGTAGCATCAATCCCTCTGGCAGTCAAACTAATGGAAAGTATGGTAACCAAACAGCTTACCAACTACCTAAACAAATTCTCAATACTACAGGCATAGCACTAATCCATAAATCCCACTTCATAACAACAGCTGAGTCCATAACACCCCAACTTGAAATCGCCTCAGTTAGAATTCACCATACATCCTTACGTGGCCACCTAAACGTGATCTTGTTTTATACACCAAGTAACTGGCACGATTGCCAATCTCGCTTCATGGATTTTATATCAAATACCTGTGTATTGAACTCCAATTTACTTATAATAGGTGACATAAACCTACACCTAGAAGACCCTAAGACAACCAATGCATGTGAATGCAAGGAATTCCTCCAAATATGGGACCTTAATTGGTCAAACTTACAAACAACCCATGTCAAAGGTCACAATGAGGCATATTTTCAAAGCAGTTTGGGAGGCTAAGTTCCATAGGTTTCTATGGAACTTTGGAAGGCTAAGTGCTTTGAAAATGAGCCTCACAGTCAACCTTATTGCACACAAGCTGTCCTCAGACCGAAACCTAATAGTATAGAATACAAAAGGGACTGACACACCCTGGTCAGACCACCACAAATTTAACCTCACCTTACAATGGTGAACAAAAGGTGCACACCACGAAAAAGAACCCAAGACCTACATCACGAGAGGCCAAACTGACCCTGTAACATTCTGGCAACAGATCTACATGAACGAATGGGCAAAAACGGAATCAAGACACTATCTCCAAGACTGGGACAACAGATTCAGAAGCATACTAGTCAACAGATTGCATTACTTTGCACTTGCTCACATTAAATGTCATCTGCCATTTGGATGCCTAGTCTCCCAATCTCGAAAGGTCCTCTTGCAATTTAACACCTTTGAATAACTTTACATAGCAAATTTAATATCTCAATAGTTATTCCCATCTATAGTTTATAAATACATTTAAAAGCAGCAGCCCCAGCACAGACTCCTGGGGAACCCCACTATCTACCCTTCTCCATTGAGAATACTGACCATTTAACCGTACTCTCTGTTTTCTATCTTTTAACCAGTTTTTAATCCACAATAGGACATTGTCTCCTATCCCATGATTTTCTAATTTCTTCATGAGTCATTCATGAGGTAGTTTGTCAAATGCTTTTTGAAAATCCAGATTATTACACAATATCAACTGGCTCACCTTTATCCACATGCTTATTCAACCCTCCAAAGAAATGTAGTAGATTGGTGAGGCAAGATTTCCTTTGACTAAATCCTTGTTAGCTTTGTCTCATTAATCCATGTGTTATGTTTATGCTCTGTAGTTTTGTTCTTTATAATAGTCTATTTGCCCAGCACTGACATCAGTCTCACAGGTCTATAATTTCTTGGATCACCTCTGAAACCCTTTAAAAAAAAATTTGGCTTTATATTGGTCACTCTCCAATCGGCTGGTACCATGCTTGATTTTAAAGATAAATTACATATTACTAACAATAGCTCTGCAAGTTCATTTTTCAATTCTATTAGTAATTTTGAGCTGTATACCATCCGATCCAGGCGATTTGCTTCTCTTCAACTTGTCAAATTGCTCCATTATATCTTCTAAGTTTACAGAGATTTGTTTCAGTTTCTCTTACTCGTCAACATTGAATACCATTTCTGGCACTGGTATATTCTCCCACATCTTCCTTGATGAAGACCAAAGCAAAGAATTCATTTACTCCTTCCGCTATGGCCTTATCTTCCTTGATTGCCCCTTTTATCTCTCAGTCATCTTCAGTCCAACTGATTCTTTTGCTGGTCTCTTGATTCTAATACACCTAAAAAAAAATTATTATTCTGTGTCTTTGCCTCCAACTCGATCTTCAATCTGTTCAAAATTCTGCTGCATGACATTATTCTGCCAGTGTCGCTACACTTATATTAGCCCTCTCCTCAAGTCACTTCATTGGCTCCCTATCCATTTCCACATACAGATAAAAAAAAATATGACTTATAAAGTGTATTCATGCTGCTGCTCCTCAGTACCTTTCCACTCTTATCTCTCCCTATACTCCTCCACAGGAACTCTGTTCATCGGGTAAATCTCTTATCTGTGCCCCTTCTCCTCCACTGCGAACTCCAGGCTCGGTTCCTTTTATCTCACTGCACCATATGCCTGGAATAGACTTCCTGAGTCAGTATTTGAAGCTCCACTTCTGGCTGTATTCAAATCTAGGATAAAAATTCAACTTTTTGAGACTGCTTTTAATACCTAACTCCTATTCACTAGGACTAGGGGGCATGCGATGAAACTACAGTGTAGTAAATTTAAAACAAATCGGAGAAACATTTTCTTCACCCAACGCATAATTAAACTCTGGAATTCGTTGCCGGAGAACGTGGTGAAGGCGGTTAGCTTGGCAGAGTTTAAAAGGGGTTAGACCGTTTCCTAAAGGACAAGTCCAAAAACCACTACTAAATGGACTTGGGAAAAATCCACAATTCCAGGAACATGTATAGAATGTCTGTACTTTTGGGAAGCTTGCCAAGTGCCCTTGGCCTGGATTGGCCGCTGTCGTGGACAGGATGCTGGGCTCGATGGACCCTTGGTCTTTTCCAGGTGTGACATTACTTATGTACAGTACCACGTATGTTTTATCATTCCCACCATAAGTAATTCCCTAATCCTTTGTCTCGTTTGTCTGGCTTGATTAGATTGTAAACTGTGTTGAGCAGAGACTCTCATACATCTAGTAGTGCTATAGAAACAATAAGAAGTAGTACCTACACCCCTGTTCTGCTTACTGCTTTGTTCAAAAATGGCCATAATGCATGCAGCTGACATATAGCTTTCCAGTTTCACCTTCAGGTGATTGGGGGGGGGGGGGGGGGGGGACAGCAACCACTGAGGGGGATTAAGGACACGTCATGCCTTAATCCCTCCAGTGGTCAGATGCTCTATCAGAGTACTTTTTTTGTACCCTAGATAAATGACTGAAAACAGGCTTAACTTAGGACGCCCTTTTTAGGGTTGGACGTTTCTTTCTATTTAGTAATCGTTGTTGGCTGTCCTGATTTTGGGCCCTCCTAAAACACCCTACCAACATGCCCCCTTGCAATCTGGATGAACGGCAGTGTGAAATATCCAATTCTGATTTATTTTTTTTTTTAATCAGGATTAGGACTTTTTGGGAGCATTTTGAGACATTCATCTACTTTGAAAATGAGCACCATAGTGTCATAAAAAGAAATGGAGACTTCTTCAACTTGGGTCCCTGCATGCAGAGTGCCTCATGGGTTTCTCCACTATCCCCAATCCTGTTCATCATCATCTTTAATTCACTTTATTACTTAACACCTTAGGACTATCATACTAAACCTATGCAGATGATATGAAAATCATTTTTCCTATAATTTCTTCAAATACTACTACTACTTTTGATAGCAGTTGTTTTCAAACACTTCAAACTACATGTCATAATATTGTACGTAAGAGCGTAAGAGTAGCCATACTGGTTCAGACCAATGGTCCATCTAGCCAAGTATCCTGTTTCCAAAAGTGGCCAATCCAGGTCACAAGTACCTAGCAGAAACCCAGGAGTTTTACTGAAGATTAGCTTGAGTTATCTGCAGCAGCACCAATTTTATTCCTATGAGCACTGCTGCAGATAACTCGAGCTAATCTTTAGTAAAAGACCTCCCCAATTAGTAGCACCAATCCATGCTATCAGTCACAGTGATTTCCTCATGTCTGTCTCATTAACAGACTTTGAACGTTTCCTCCAGGAACTTGTCCAAACCTTTTTAAAACCCAGATAGGTTGACCACCATTACCACATCCTCCGGCAACAAGTTCCAGAGCTCAACTACTCTTTGAAGGAAAAAAATATTTCCTCCTATTTGTTTAAAAAGTACTTTCATACAATTTAATTAGTGTCCCCTGGTCTCTGTAAATTTTGAATGAGTGAAATATTGATTCACCTCCACTCACTCCACACACCACTCAGGGTTTTATAGACCGCAAATTATATCTTCCCCCACCCCCCACCCCCAACAATCTCCTTTCCAAGCCTTTCCTCATATGGGAGCAGTTCCATCTCTTCTTACCATTTTGGTTGCTCTTCTTTGAACCTTTTCTAATTCCATTACATATTTTTTTTGAGATATGGCAACCAGAATCGAACGCAATACTCAAAGTGAGGTCCTAGTTAAATGCAGAAAAGATCACTCTGTTATGGGTTTCAATGAACTCACCCAATGTTCCAATAATACTGGATTAATAGTTAATCTAGTACTCAAAGTTAAAACAATTTCCTTCATTCAGAAAGTTATAGTATGGGTTTCTGGTTAGTTTCTTCATTAAAAGGAGACTGCCAGATTAAATATTGACCTCTTCTGTATTTTGACAGTTTCAGTTTTGCAAAAGATTAAGGCTTTTATTTTTAATGCAGTAGATGGTCTGCAAAAGTTGCCCATGCTATGATTTTCTCTCATTTACATTATTATAATTCTTGCTATATGGGCATCAACCAAGAACTTGAAGTCTACATTGCAGTTACTCCAGAATATGGCAGCAAAAACAATCTTATATAAATCTAACTTTGATAGTGTAACTCCACTCAATTGCTGTGTGGAAATCATATTGCTATGTTTGGTATTTAAGATTCTTTATGACAACAGTCCACTATAAATGTTCTCATTCATACAATTAAGAACTGGGCGATGCTGTAGTCAGTCAGTCAATTCATATGAACAAGGCTTACTTTCCATTTGCTTTCATTTTTGTCCACTTCCAGATTGAAATTATCTTCTAAGAGGCTACCTCAAATTCTTATGCCAGCCTTATAAAATTGTCAACAGAAATAATTTTGTTCCACCTAATTTGAGGTTCCATAAATTATTAAAATCCTGGCTTTTCCATAAGAATTTGAATTGAGCTCTTTATGTGTTACATCTAATGTAAATGGATTTCTGATTAGAACAATTTTGTAATTATAGGAGTAGCAATAGATAAACCCCATGTAGAGGATAGGTAGGGAGTATAACAGTTTTGGGGCCCTGTTTACTAAGTACATAAGTACATAAGTAGTGCCATACTGGGAAAGACCAAAGGTCCATCTAGCCCAGCATCCTGTCACCGACAGTGGCCAATCCAGGTCAAGGGCACCTGGCACGCTCCCCAAACGTAAAAACATTCCAGACAAGTTATACCTACTGTAAGTGCTCTAACTTTTTAATGTGCGCTAAGAATTAGAACACACTAACACTACAGGCACCCATATATGGGGGTGTCTAGCATTAGCATGTGCTAATTTATTTTGCTAGCGGCTTCCACACGGCACTGCCGATGCAGGCTATTCAAAGTGAATGGGCTGCGTTGGCATTAGCGCACGGCAGCCGCTAGCATGGTTTAGTAAACAGGGGGTTAAAGTCTGAGTAAAGAATACCTGAAGACTCTACAAGTAGGTGCATAGAGAGTTGCCCCCAATAGCTGGATTCATTCATATTATTTATTATAGTTCCTGGTTTTATGCAATATCTATTTGCTGATAGCACGCAGTAATAAGTTAAGTGGTAGCACACTTTAGTTGCTTGGATTCCATGTAACTGGCTGGTAAAATATATATCAGTTTAATAGAGAAGTTTAAGACATGTCATCTTGCAAAAAAACTTGAATTTAGGAGTTACAATTTAATAAACTCTGTAAAACAAGAGAAAGAATCCAGTACCTTGGTACTTGTTTTTCTTTTTCCAGAATGCATTGTTCTAACAGATCAATGAATCTCTGTGGGAAAGCAGAAAACTCCACTAGCAGCCCTTGCTGGTTCTTTAGGCTGAAATCAAATAAAGATGTAGGTTAATATTACTTTAGCAGTATCATAACACCAGCAATCGCTCTGTCCCTTAACCCTCTATAAAATAAGAGATTGACTATCAAATGAAGACTCAAAACAAATGGCATGTGGCAAACATCCAGCCACAGCTTTATTAATTTTCAAATAATCCCTTTTATTAACCTCCCCAATTCCTATATCACACCCCTCACCTGGTTCAGGAAGCACTAAAGTCCTGCAGCATGATGTGCCTAAGAGTCTTCTGTTTACTTCCTGGTTGCTGCAGCTCCCTTTTATAGTCCCAGATGGGGTGCTGACAGATGACCTCAGTTCCTGGCTAGGGAGATATAAGGAAGTGTTCTATATTCCTCCAGTGCTTCGGCAACAGGCTTTCAGAGTTGTGCCTCTCCAGTGTTTGTTGCCTGGTCAGCTCCTGCTTCCAGCCCTGCCTGTTCCAGTCCTCCAAGCCCTGCTGTTCCAGCTCCTCCCTGGCCTCGACTCCATCAGGCCAGCCCCCAAGGGCTCTTTAAGAGCCAACTTCTAGACAGCTCTGTCGTGTTCCAGCTAGTCTGCTAGGTACTGCTTAATCCTACGCTTCAGCCAGTCCAAGTCAGGACCTGCCTTCTCTAGCTCCTGGTCTCTGCCAGGAAGCCTTTCCAGCAACTGTCAACAAGGGTCTGTAAGGAGCTTATGGCCACACAGGTACAGCCAATCTCATTATAGTCCAAGGGCTCACCTTCTCGAACCATGACACCCCATCCAAAAAACAGATCCAAATTTATCTTCCCAACATTATAACATTACATAACATTTAATAATTAAGAACTTACTGGTTAGATGGTAATGAACTTAAGTACTGTAAACTCAAATGGTAGGATTCACGGTAACGCCAAACCCGGTCCTTGTCCCAGAGAGCTAATATCAGTACCTCTCATGACCCCATTGCTTCTTTCCCATAGACCCCCAACTTCAAAGAGCACACAAAATACCCCCAATAAGTACCATTCAGTGTGGAATGACCAGAGAATTATTGCCAGAAGCAACAACAGCCTAGCTAATCAACGCTCACCATCCCCGAAGCTGCAGGTCAGGTATGCAAAACACACATCTCAAGGCTATCCTCAATTGAGGACAAAAAGATATCCAAATCTAGAGATAGACACCATCATCCCTGAACAAAACAGGACAATCTGGTGTCAACAAATCATGCATCAAAACCAAGCCCCTCAATTTCCCTACAAAAGTAGGACACACAGCTTATGTAAAAATTAGCATCCATCCATACCCTTCTAGGAATAATCTGTGACCAAATAATATGGGTAAATGCAATTAACTGTGGGCTACCATTAGGGCTCTTTTCACTCTTCTACGACTTGATGCTGTTGGAATAATGTATTGTATTTTACATGCATTGCCTGTCACCAATTTTTTCTCTGTGATTACTCTGTGACCTCTGATGTGAATTACTTAGAGAGGTCACAGCTATGCAACTTCCTGTGGGGGTTAGACACAGCACATGGAGCTCATGATCTCTCCTAACCTGAGAGAATTCATGGTGTGAGCATCCATTACCATCTAAGCACATGGAAAGAGCTGATAATCCAAATGTATAGTATTATGTATATATAAGCCTGTCTGAATATAATCTAACTACAAACTGTGAGTAAACAGATGTTTTGTTACTTCAACTTTAAAGTGACTCAGCAGTGAATTATTCTGGGGTGTATGAGAGAGATGAAGAAAAGAAATTAACATTTCTAAAGCTGAAGCTGTGTGTATAAAATCTGCTAATTATTTACTACAAATAATCCAACAAAAGGGTTATGGGCCCAGCCCAGGAATTGAAAAAGGAAAAAGGAGAAATATTACCAGGCAGTAAAAAAGCCACATTTTTCTCTTAAGTTTTAAAAGAAAGATTCAGTCTGTCTCTCTCTCCCCCCCCCCCCCCCCCCCACACCATACAGCAGGCAAGGCTAAGAAAATGGCTGAGGGAGGAAATTCACCAATTTTCTACTCTCTCAAGGTGCCTAAATTAACTGGATTTAATTACCAGCAGTGGGAACTAAGATTCATATGTCTCCTTCAAGCAAAGAAATTAAGTATATGCTTAGACCAAAACAGAACAGCTGAAAATATGGCTGAATGGGACAATGCAAACTATTATGTGAAGTGCATGTTTTTGGAAGCTCTCTCAGAGAAACAAGCCATATTAGTGGAGGGAAAAGATACACCAAAGGACATTTTATATAAACTGAGAACTATGTATGCAACTACATATGCAAAACAGCAACCAATTTGGTTGGCAGAGTTGAATGAAACCAAATTAAGGGATAAAAGTAAATGTAATGATCACATTATGCATCTTATGTCTTCATTTCAAAAGCTAGAACTTTCTGGAATTCCCATGTGCGATGCATTGAAAAGAGCATTTCTTTTTACCTCACTATCAAAGAAGTTTGATGTTTTTAGGTCTGTAAATGAAGCCATTGAAGGGCAATCTTTTGAACAGGCAGCATCAAAACTGAGGCAGGAATGCATAATTAATGATTCTGAGGAGATGTGTTCTCAAAGCAAGTCAGAGAGAAATGAAAAATTTCTTGGCAAAGAACATAGGAAGGCGGAGCTATGGGAAAACTCCACCCAAGGGCAAGCTGATTTGCTACTCATGTGGAAAGGAGGGACATGTATCTAAATGGTGTAAGGAAACACAAAACACCCCCTCTAGCTCACCTAAGCCAATGGAACAAAAGAATTCTCCAACCAGGAAATGTATGAAGGACAATGATAAACATTAGAGCTTTCTAATGGTAGAAAAATCTTTGACTATGGTAAATAATAATTCAAATGAAAGTACTTGGATTTTGGATTCGGGGAGCACATGCCATTTAACCAATTCTAAGGATTTCTTTCAGGAAATGAGTCCAGAAGAAGGTATTCTTAAAACTGCAAACGCAGGGACTACTCAGATCCAAGCAAAAGGCATTGGATTCTTAAAATGCAAAGTGTCAAATGAAGTTAAAGAAATTCCTGTAAGTGATGTCTTGTATATTCCCCAAGCAGTTTGCAATATGCTTAGTGTATCTACATTAGATAAGAAGGGATTTGTGATTCATTTTGAAAACAGTAAGTGCACAATCTCTAAAAATGATGAAGTGTATGCTGAAGCTTTTATGCATAATGATATTTATAAACTGAGCATTTCAGGTGAAGCCTCACATCTGGCGCAAGTAAGGAAGAATGATGGTAAATGTAGTCTGGAAATCTGGCATCGCCGCCTGGGACATCGTGATTTTAAGGTGATCTAGGATCTTTACAGTAAGCAACTAGCCACCGGCATTCAGATACGTGCAGATACTGGTAAAATGGAGAAATGCATAGTCTGTGTTACTCAAAAAGGTGTGAGACCCTCATTTCCTGCATACACAGGAAATAGGAGTAATAAAGTACTGGACTTAATACACAGTGACTTATGTGGACCGTTTAATATCCCATCATTGGGAAATAACAGATTTGTGCTAATATTCTTGGATGATTTCTCTAGATACTGTGTGGTCTATTTGCTGAAAGAAAAAAAAGTCAAGTCACAGACATGCTGAAGAAATACGTAGCCATGGTGAGCAATAAATTTGAAAGAAAACCAAAGGTTCTTCAGACCGACAATGGTGGTGAGTTCACTTCACAAAGCATGCGCACATTTCTAGAACAAGAAGGCATTCAGCATATCACAGCAGTAGCTTATACACCAGAGCAAAATTCTGTTGCAGAGAGAAAATTTAGGTCACTTGTGGAAATGACCAGATGTATGCTGTCAGATAGCAATCTCCCTAAAAGACTATGGGGGGAAGCCATTCTCACAGCAGTGTACCTACAAAACAGAATGCCAACTAAAGGCGCTGAGCGCACACCACATGAGATATGGCATGGTAGGAAGCCAAACCTGTCACACATAAGAACATTTGGAAGTACAGCATATGCTCATGTACCAAAGCAAAGAAGGCATAAGCTGGATTCCACAACAGAAAGGGGCATTTTAGTTGGCTATGCTCCAGGACACAAAGGATATAGAATTTTGAATCTGAAAACTGGCATTGTTGGCATAAGACATGTTACATATTTTGATGAAAACAAAAGGGTTGATAAAGGCTGGATTATCCCAGATGAGCCTTATCATCCAGAATATGAAACTAGAACCATAATAGACATGCCAGTGTATATAAATGCCATACCAAGGCAGATGTCTGAAAGCAACTCATCTGTATCTAACGAGGAACAGGCAGAGGAAGCAGACACAGAAAGGATCATTGCAGGAGACAGTACAGTTGGAGAAGGGGAATCAATTGGAGAAGGACTCTCAGATTTAGAGGATGCGGAAAGGTCAGACCAACCTGTTGTCAGACGCTCATCCAGGGAAAACAAAGGTGTTCCACCCCCAAGACTGTCTTACCTAACAAAGTCAGAAGAAGCTCAAGAGCCCTTAACATGGGATGAGATTGAGAAAATGCCAGCAGAAGAAGCTGCTGAATGGCATAAAGCAGCACAAGAAGAAATTGATGCATTGGATAAAAATAATATTTGGATTCTTACAAAATTACCTCCTGGCAAGAAAGCTATAGGATGCAAATGGGTATTCAAGTTAAAAAGGAATGCACAAGGAAAAGTGGAAAGGTATAAAGCCAGATTAGTCGCAAAGGGATATCTTCAAAAATATGGAGAAGATTTTGATGAAGTGTTTGCACCTGTAGTGAAACACACGACAATTAGAACACTTCTGAGCATTGCAGTCTCAAAAGGCATGCAAGTCAACCACATTGATGTGAAAACAGCATTTCTTCATGGAGATATAACTGAAGACTTGTACATGGAACAGCCAACAGGTTTCATAAATACAAAACAAAGACAGCTAGTGTGTAAATTAAACAAAGGTCTTTATGGATTAAAGCAAAGTGCAAAATGTTGGAATGACAAATTGCATGAAATATTGACAAATTTAGGATTTAAGCAAGGTGAAGCAGATAAATGCTTGTACACTAGGTGCAGAAATGGACAATATGCATACATTTTAGCTTTTGTTGATGATCTGCTCATTGCAAGCGAAAGTGAGCAAGAGTACAAGGACATTGTAAAATATTTAAACCTGAATGTTGAGATAAAAGAACTTGGTAATGTGTCATACTATCTTGGTATAGAAATTGAGAAACAAAATGATGGTTCTTATCTTCTAAGCCAGAAGCAGAAAATAAATGAGCTTATTGAAAGTTTAGGTATGCAAGATGCCCAAGTTGTAAGCACTCCCATGATCACTGATTTTCTGAAGGATGAAACAGTAAGAGAACCTTTACCAGATAACATCCAATATAGATCAGCCATAGGTAAGCTTTTATATCTGACTACCACATACAGGGCTGATATAGCAAATGCAGTAGGAATTTTGAGCAGAAGGGTCAGCTCACCTACCAAATCAGATTGGACTGCAGTTAAAAGGATGGTAAGGTATTTAAAAGGTACCATTGATTGTAAATTAAAGATTTCAGCCAATAGTAATCCAAAACTAATATGTTACTGTGATTCAGATTGGGCAGGGGATCATTCTGATTATAAATCCACAAGTGGATATGTGTTTATGTATGGAAATGTACAAATTTCTTGGGCCAGTCATAAACAAAGTATTGTGAGTCTGTCTTCTACAGAAGCTGAATATGTGGCCGTATCAGAAGCATGCAGAGAACTGATGTGGATTGAAAAACTTTTGCTGGATTTTGGAATAGCTGAACAGAGACCAATCCAGATAATGGAAGATAATCAGAGCTGCATCAGACTGTCACAGAATGACAAGGTTCAGTCACGCACCAAGCACATCGCAACGAAATATCACAACGTGCGAGAGCTGGCGAAAGAAGGGGTCATCAGTCTAGACTATTGTCACACCAGTGAGATGACAGCTGACATCATGACCAAACCATTACCCAGAGAACGTTTTGAGAATCTGCGAATAAAGCTTGGACTTTGTGTGAATTAATAATTGCATGACAGTTATGCATGAGAAGGGGTTTGTTGGAATAATGTATTGTATTTTACATGCATTGCCTGTCACCAATTTTTTCTCTGTGATTACTCTGTGACCTCTGATGTGAATTTCCTAGAGAGGTCACACCCATGCAACTTCCTGTGGGGGTTAGGCACAGCACATGGAGCTCATGATCTCTCCTAAGCTGAGGATCTATGGTGTGAGCATCCATTACCATCTAAGCACATGGAAAGATCTGATAATCCAAATGTATAGTATTATGTATATATAAGCCTGTCTGAATATAATCTAACTACAAACTGTGAGTAAACAGATGTTTTGTTACTTCAACTTTAAAGTGACTCAGCAGTGAATTATTCTGGGGTGTATGAGAGAGATGAAGAAAAGAAATTAACATTTCTAAAGCTGAAGCTGTGTGTATAAAATCTGCTAATTATTTACTACAAATAATCCAACAGATGCCATTAATGAATCAGATTTTGTTCTCATGCAGATAAACATGTAAGTAGGTGAAGAAAAATGATGGTCTTGAAGCAGTGCACGCCTTGCAATCTAACACAGCAAATCCTCACTCTCAAATTAGCCAGTTTCAGATGAGGTCCCAAACAGGATTGCTGAACTCTCTTCTGTACCCAAAATACAAACCAATCTCTATATAGCCAGACCGCAATTTCTGGAGGTGAAGGCCCTTGAACAGAAACTGACAGAGAGAATTAACAACCAGATGACACAAAAATGTGTCACATCTGCACATATCTTAAATCTATCAGACCACCAGTGGCTCACACCTTATATTAGTGACAATGGGACACCCCAAAGATCTACTGTACTTGCAGTCTCTATCCTAAAAGAATGAAAAATGAACTTGCAAAACTATTGTTAGAAACATGTAGTTTATCTTTAAAATCAAGTACAGTAACAGAGGCAAACACACACTCAGGGGACCAGGAGATGGTGACCAATAGTCATACAACCCTTTAACAATTTCTTCACTAAGAAGGTAGTGGTGATATCCTCACAACCACCCAACTTGCAAAGAAACACACAATGGCTAAAGCCACCTTAACCATATGAACAGACCAACCCTTGGCAAATGAGTCATCAAGAAAACACAATATTGACTCCTGTGAAAAAAGAACTGTTCCTCGATTCCCTGATCACTGTCAGAAATGCTGAGAAATGTCTCCAGCCCTTTTCCTACAGCTAGAAGGTATTACGGGCCAGTGTCGACTGCAGCAGCTCTATTAATGCAACCGGACGATGTCTCAAAGTCCTAGTGGCATCAGTAATGGCTCTTCATCCACATCCAGCATTAAGGCCTGAAAATGAGACCACTGGAAACAAGAAATAGTGTCATCCATTTCATTATGTGCACAAGAAATATGCTTAGCAACAAACACCAACATTCTTCTGCAAATCAACAGGCAAGTAGCAGATTGCTTATTCAAAGCCTCAATGTCAGCCATGTGGTCATATCGCCAAATCACCACGTTATTGACAAACTCCTATCCCTATATGACTAAAGCTACAAACACTCTGAAAAGTTATAAAAAGACAATATACTTGCACAAACCCCACTGAACCCTAACAGGCCATTGTTCCACACACCAAGCGCCTTTGAAAAACAACCCAAAACTGTGGCTTCTGAAATGTCAGAAAAAAATGTCCAGGTCCCAAGCAGTCACTACTGGTAACTGCCACACTTGAATCCCACCGACAACTTAGGAAAAGAACCCCCGTTTTTAAGTTCTCTCACCCTCAGTGGAATTCAAAAAAAAAATAATTATATCTCCAGCCAATATTCTTAATCAGATGTGTTAAAACTCTGGATGGAACCAGGTTGCTGGTGCTAACATTTAAAAAGGAGATTGAGCGTCTTTTAAACTAAAACGGGGGAGAAGCCAACAATCGCATAGGAGCACATGGTTTGGTTTGAAATATCCTTGAAGGATACTATTGAAAAAAGATCTTTAGAGAATCCTGATTGAGAGGTTTCAATAATGGTGAAAGAAAGCCAGGAGTGAATAAAGTAAAGGGTGCAAAATTATCCCCCATTAACTTCAAAGCAGTCTGTAGATGCAAGGAAAAAAAAGACAATTTGAAGTGTCTATATACAAATGCTAGAAGCCATAAAAATAAGATAGGAGACTTGGAGTATATAACACTAAGGGGTTCTTTTACTAAGCTGTGGTAAAAGGAAGCCTGCACTTGCATCAGCGTGTGTTTTTGATGCGCGCTGAGGCCCCTTTTTACCACAGTGAATGGGCTGGGTTGGCACTAGTGCACAGCCAGCTATGCTTGCGGCTTAGTAAACTCCAGCATTTGTTACAGAATATTTTAACTATAATTTTGCAATATATGTTTTTATTTTTTTAGCATACCCTATGTTTGTATGGTGTCAATGATTTTAATATATTCATATTAACATAAATGTATATTTTTATTATATTTTTCATGTCTAATAATTTTTTTTTTTGCTTATGTTTTTAGATATAGTGACTTCTGAGGCAGGTAATTTGTTGCCGAAACATTGTTCTGTCTTGAGTCTATATGATTTTTTTTTATTAATAAGTCATTTGCAACCTTTTGGAATATATTGGTTTTGTGTTTGGCCTACATCCCTTCCCTATTCCTTGGACCTTTGTGGACTTGCTTCCATACGGAATCATCATTTTTGGTATACCTGTGGTTTGATAATTTAGGTTTAGTAGGGATTAAGATGGAATTCATCAAGTGACATTATGACCTTAACAGGTGTTAAAGGAATTACCATGCACTAAATGTTAAAAGCCCATTCTATACCTATACAGCATTATGCTGTATTAAGGCCATAATGTTGCTTAATGGATTCCCCCTCCCCCCCTCCTTAGTCAGGTTCGCTTAATTTAAGTGAAGTGGGGATAAAGTAATTCATGTTGGGATAAAATAAAACAGTACTTGATTTAAGTCAAATGGGGATAAATTAAACTAAGTTAAACTAAATTAAATGTGGTTAAGTGTTAATCAAGTTGAGATAAACTAAATTTGTCAACTAGAGATAATCAATAGAAATCAAACAAAATAAAACATGGAAAACAAAATAAGATAATACCTTTTTTATTGGACATAATTTAATACATAACTTAATACATTTCTTGATTAGCTTTCGAAGGTTGCCCTTCTTCGTCAGATCAGAAATAAGCAAATGTGGTAGATGAAAGTATATATAAGTAAAACATTCAAGCATTTCATTGACAGTCTAATAGGGTGGGGATGGGTAGGAGGTATGCATGGGAACATCAAAGCATTTCAGAGATAGACTAACAGGGTGGGAGTGGATAGGTGAGAGGAGGGTGATAAACATAGCAATACAACTTTATGGATTATAATGGGCTAGAAAACCCAGATCTTTGTTAAGTCCTGTCTGTTGGGTGTCAAAATATTCAATCATTCTGACTTCAAAGGTCTTACGTTGCTGTATTGTTTTAAAGTTACCTTTCAGGATTCTTACTATGAAGTCACTGGTACAGTGATCTGGTTTTGTAAAGTGCTGGCCCACAGGGGTGGGAACCCGGCTGGCACCAGTGTTGTTCATGTGATGCCTATGTAAATTAAATCTTGCCTTTAACATCTGGCCTGTTTCTCCAATATAGCATCCTTTGGTACATTTTTTACACTGAATGATTTATACCACATTGGAAGATGAGCATGTGAAATATTCCTTTATGTTGAATATTTTTCCTTTGTGAATGACTGTGGGGTCCTGTGAAATGTTTTGGCATAGCTTGCAGCTGGATATATTGCAAGGATGTGTGCCCGTCTCTTCTTTTTCAGTCTGTGTTGGGAGTTTACTTCTGATTAGCTTGTGTTTCAAGTTGGGTGGCTGTCGGAAGGCCAGTATTAGTGGGGCTGGAAATACTGTATCTCTTTCAGTAATTCATCCTCTTGGAGTAGAGGCTGAAGATCTTTTATGATTTTTCTTAATTTTTCCAGCTCTGGATTGTATGTCACTATAAAGGGGATTCTGTCTGTGGCTTTTTTTTTTCTTTGTATTGTAGCAGATTTTCCCTGGGTGTTTTGAGGGGAGGAGGCAATATTTTTGGAGATTATTTTGGGGTTGTAGCCTTTCCGTTCAAAGGATGCAGTCAGGATTTCAAGATTTCTGTCTCTGTTTTCAGGATATCCCCAAATGAATATGCATGAGATCTATTTACATGCACCGTTTCCACTGTATGCAAATAGATCTCATGCATATTAATTGTGGAAACCCTGAAAACCTGACCTGGTTAGGACTGAGGTTGGACACTCCTGTCTTAATCAGATAAGGTAAACCGCTGTATGACTACAAGTTTTCTTGGAGACATCTAAACTTTAGACCTTATAAAATTCCTGGAGGAAGAGTCCATAGTCTGCTACGGAGGCAAACATGGGAAGCAAATGCTTGCCCTGGGATTTGTAGTATGAAGTGCCGCCACGATTTGGGTTTCTGCTAGGTACTTGGGACCTGGCTTGGCCACTGTTTGGAAAACAGGATGCTGGGCTAGATGGACCATTGGTCTGACCCAGTATGGCTACTCTTAAGTTCTTATAAACTAATCAAAATGACTCTTACAGGCAAATTTTACCTCTGAAAGTCTTCTTCTCCAATAGTGAGATTATAAAGAAAAAATGGATCTGCATCATCTGAAAGGCGTACAACTAGGTCCTGTCAAAATAAAAAATCTTGGTCACTTCAAGGACTGAGTATGTTAAGTCAATTCTGAAAAGCAATTTTGTTATATATTAGGAAATGTATAAGAAATTAAATCATGAAGAGATAGGACAATGGTTAAAAGGAACAGATTACTTAAAGAAACTTTAGTTTTCTTCCCTCATATAAGGGCCATTTTTTTGGTATCCATGATCATAAATATATTTATGTATACTTTTAAAGGGAGAGAATAAATAAGCAAGTTATACACATACCTTTTTATGAATAGGGTTGCATGTTGTATGCATTTCAACTGTTAATCTGATATTCGCTCTCCTGAAAATAAATATTAGTAGGTTATTACACACAACAAAATGTCACAGCAAACATATTTTAGGAAACAATTAAGACAGCAGTTTACAGAAATAAGGCCCCCAAACCCAGAAACAGAGAATAGCAGATGAGGAATACAAGATCTATCAAATTGTCACAATCTTCTTAGACCCTGACAGAGTTTAACCAATAGTTAGATTACCATCACATTTTCCACTAGGAGGCCATTTATTTAGATATACCATGACATTTACTCTCTTAAAACCTATTTGCCCCTGTTTTACCACTAATGTACCTCATAATTCAGCTTCTTTTTACTGAGTATATGACAACAGCCAGTATGGTTAAAAAGTGAAGCCTAGGAAGCTATTAGAGCTAAAAAGAAAATCCTTCAGAAAATGGAAGAAGGATCCAATTAAAAATAAGAAACAGCATAAGGAATGGCAAGTCAAATGCAAAGAGCTGATAAAGAAGGCAAAGAGGAACTTTGAAAAAAAAGATTTTGTTGGAGGCACACACACATAGTAAAAACATTTTTAGGTATATTAAAATCTAGAAGCCGGCAAAAGAATAATTTGGACTGCTAGACGACCAAGAGAAAAAAGGGGCACTCAGGGAAGACAAAGCATTAGCGGAGAGAATAAATGAATTCTTTGCTTCTGTCTTCACAGAGAAAGATTTGGGAGAGATACCAGTGCCAGAAATGGTATTTAAAGCTGATGAGTCAGAGAAAGTGAATGAAATCCCTATAAACCTGGAGGATGTAATGGGGAAATTTGTCAAAATGAAGAGTAGAAAATCACCTGGACCGGATGGTATTCATTCCAGAATACTGATAGAATAAGTTCCCATTACTATTGTTAGTAATATATAATTTATCTTTTTTTTTTTTTTTTTTTTTATTAGCTTTCGAAGGTAGCCCTTCTTCGTCAGATCAGAAATAAGCAAATTTTCATAAGTAACAGCTTATAAAAGTGAAACATCAAAGTATTTCAGTGACAGTCTGAAAGGAAGAGGGAGGGGTGGGCTAGGTGAGAAACAGGGGGCTGAGAGGATGGACAGGGAGATGTGCATGATGATCAGAGGGTGACAAAGCAGTGAAATTTCATAGTTTATAATGGGCTAGAAAAGCCAAATCTTTGTTAATTCCTGTCTTGTGGGTGTCAAAATATTTTAATCATTTTGACTTCAAAGGTCTTGCGTTCCTGTATTGTTTTAATGTTTCCCTTAAGTATTCTCACCATAAAATCATTACTACAGTGTTTTGGTTTTTTAAAGAGCTGTCCCACAGATGTAACATCTTGTTTTGCACTGGCATTTTTCATACGATGTCTATGTAAATTAAATCTCTTCGTCAGCATCTGGCTTGTTTCTCCAATATAGCAACCTTTGTCACATTTTTTGCACTGGATGACATATATTACATTGGAAGATGAGCATGTGAAAGATTCCCTTAATCTTGAATATTTTCCTTTGTGAATGACTGTGGCGTCTTGTGAATTTTTTTCGCATAGTTTGCAGCTGGATACATTGCAAGGATGTGTGCCATTGTGTACACCTCTCAAACTACCAATTAGCACATGATTATTATATCCAACTGACCAACTCTCTTGGCTCTAACCCTCGACTTCTTTTCACCACATTGAACTCTCTCCTCAAGGTGCCCCCTCCCCCAACTCCCCCTTCATTATCTCCTCAGACCCTTGCTGAATTCTTTCACGACAAGGTTCAAAAGATAAACCTTGCATTCTCTACCTCGCCACCTCTCCCTCCACTAGTCCGTTCCCCTCTCTCTCTTTCCCCTCATTCCTTTTCCTCCTTTCCTGAAGTTACTATTGAGGAAACTACACTTCTCCTTTCTTCCTCAAAATTTACCACCTGTTCCTCTGATCCCATTCCCACCCACCTTCTTAATGCCATCTCACCTGCTCTTATTCCTTTTATCTGTCACATTCTCAACCTCTCACTTTCCACTGCAACTGTCCCTACTGCCTTTAAATATGCTGTGGTCACACCTCTCCTTAAGAAGCCTTCACTCGACCCTACTTGTCCCTCTAATTACCGACCCATCTCCCTCCTCCCTTTTCTCTCCAAATTACTTGAGCGTGCTGTTCACCACCGCTGCCTTGATTTTCTCTCCTCACATGCTATTCTTGACCCACTACAATCTGGTTTTCGCCCTCTCCACTCAACCGAAACTGTGCTTACTAAAGTCTCCAATGACCTATTACTGGCTAAATCCAGAGGCCAATATTCCATCCTCATTCTTCTTGATCTTTCCACTGCTTTTGACACTGTCGATCACAGCATACTTCTCGATACCCTGTCCTCACTTGGATTCCAGGGCTCTGTCCTTTCCTGGTTATCTTCCTACCTCTCCCTCCACACCTTTAGTGTTCACTCTGGTGGATCCTTTTCTACTTCTATCCCTCTGCTTGTAAGCGTACCTCAGGGTTCTGTTCTTGGTCCCCTCCTCTTTTCTATCTACACTTCTTCCTTGGTCCATTAATCTCATCCCATGGCTTTTCCTACCATCTCTATGCTGATGACTCCCAAATCTACCTTTCTACCCCTGATATCTCACCTTGCATCCAAACCAAAGTTTCAGCATGCTTGTCTGACATTGCTGCCTGGATGTCTCAACGCCACCTGAAATTAAACATGACCAAAACCGAGCTTCTCATTTTTCCCCCCAAACCCACCTCCCCACTCCTCCCCGTTTTCTATTTCTGTTGATGGCTCTCTCATTCTCCCTGTCTCCTCAGCTCAAAACCTTGGGGTCATCTTTGACTCTTCTCTCTCCTTCTCTGCTCATATCCAGCAGATCGCCAAGACCTGTCGTTTTTCTTTACAACATCCGTAAAATCTGCCCCTTTCTTTCTGAGCACTCTACCAAAACCCTCATCCACACCCTTGTCACCTCTCGTTTAGACTACTGCAATATGCTTCTTGCTGACCTCCCACTTAGTCACCTCTCCCCTCTCCAATCGGTTCAAAAATCTGCTGCCCGTCTCATCTTCCGCCAGGGTCGCTTTACTCATACTACCCCTCTCAAGTCGCTTCACTGGCTCCCTATCCATTTTCGCATCCTGTTCAAACTTCTTCTACTAACCTATAAATGTACTCACTCTGCTGCTCCCCAGTATCTCTCCACACTCGTCCTTCCCTACACCCCTTCCCGTGCACTCCGCTCCATGGATAAATCCTTCATATCTGTCCCCTTCTCCACTACTGCCAACTCCAGACTTCGCGCCTTCTGTCTCGCTGCACCCTACGCCTGGAATAAACTTCCTGAGCCCCTACGTCTTGCCCCATCCTTGGCCACCTTTAAATCTAGACAAAGTCCACTTCTAACACTGCTTTTGACTCGTAACCACTCGCCTCCACCTACCCTCCTCTCCTCCTTCCTGTACACACTAATTGATTTGATTACTTTATTTTTTGTCTATTAGATTGTAAGCTCTTTGAGCAGGGACTGTCTTTCTTCTATGTTTGTGCAGCGTATGCCTTGTAGCGCTATAGAAATGCTAAATAGTAGTAGTAGTAGCAGCAGCACAGCATGAAGTCTCTGTACTTTCCAAAGGACTCCCATTTTGTCCTACAGCAAGCTTGATGAAATTCAATTATACTCAGATCTGGAAGAATTCATTAGAAAACTTCACCTGAAGGTACATTTTCACAATAAAGTAACACCCAACAGACTGGAACACAATTTTAAACAAAATAACACATATTTTACCCCACATTGTGGACAAAACAATAAACTAGACAGCTACATAGAAAGTTTCAGGTAGAGAGTAAAATCACTTTCCAGCAAACTTTCCTGCAAACAAAAGAAAGTCCTGTACAACCTTACTCCACCAGAAAGAGCAACCGTAAGCAAACTACAAAACAACCAACGCATTATCATCAAACCCACAGACAAAGAGGGCTCAGTTTTGATTATGGATGCACAAAAATACATCGAAGAAGGGCACAGACAGCTCTCAGACAAAACATACTACAGGAAACTAACTGAAGATCCCACACAGGACTATACGAAACAGCTGAAGGGCCTTATCAGAACATTTCCTAAACAAGTACAGCCACATCTGAAGAAACTCATATCAAACCAGCCCTCTGTGGACACATTCTACATGCTACCCAAAATCCACAAACCTGGAAACCCTCGCAGACCAATCATATCAGGTACTGGCACACTCAAGGAGGAAATATCTGGACTCATAGAGGGGATTCTGAAACCTTTCATGCACAAGACAAACAGCTTCATTCAAGACACCACAGACTATCTAAATAAATTGAAAAATATCAATTACCACCGGGTTCCCTTCTGGTCACGATGGATGTAGAATCACTATACAGCAACATTCCCCAAGCAGATGGCATAGCTGCATGTGAGAAGCTCCTAAAAACATCCACAATGGACCATCAATACTCACCAGAAACTATTACAAAATTAATCAAATTTATTCTAAGCTGGATTTTCAAAAGGCATTTGACAAAAGTACCTCATGAAAGTCTCCAGAGAAAATTGTAGAGTCATGGGATAGGAGGTAGTGTTTTATTGTGGATTAAAAACTGGTTAAAAGATAGAAAACAGTGAGTAGGGTTAAATGGTCAGTATTCCCTATGGAGAAGGGTAGATAGTAGGGTTCCCCAGGAGTCTGTACTGGAATCACTGCTGTTTAACATATTTATAAATTATCTAGAGATGGGAGTAACTAGGGAGGTAATTAAATTTGCTGATGACACAAAGTTATTCAAAGCTGTTAAATTACAAGAGGATCTTACGAGACTGGGTGTCCAAATGGCAAATGACATTTAAGGTGAGCAAGTGCAAAGTGATGCATGTGGGAAAGAGGAACCCAAACTATAGCTACATAATGCAAGGTTCCACATTAGGAGTCACTGACCGGGAAAGGGATCTAGGCTGTCCCACTGCTCTGCTGGGATGTCTGTGTCCAGTCTAGTAAGACTGCTGGCCCCCAGACATCCCAATGGATTGTTTTTGTGCATTTTTTCCCATGGGTGTTTTTGTTTGAAAATGGTCTTTAAGAAAGGTACACTGAGCACAGAACCATCTAAAATAGGACGGTAGAAAGAGTCTGGCACTGTATGTTAAACTAAAATTTCAATGGATCTTTGTTAAGATAACAAAGAGGGACCAATTTAAACTCAGATTTGGATTTCACTACCTATTATTGCAATGGAGGAGTGGCCTAGTGGTTAGAGTGGTGGACTTTGGTCCTGGGGAACTGGGTTCGATTCCCACTGCAGGCATAGGCAGCTCCTTGTAACTCTGGGCAAGTCACTTAACCCTCCATTGCCCCATGTAAGCCGCATTGAGCCTGCCATGAGTGGGAAAGCGCGGGGTACAAATGTAATAAATTCTTTTGTACTACCGCTTTACTATTCAAAAGTTGTTTTTTCTAGACTCTTTAAAAGAGAACAAGAGGAACTTAATTTTTTCTTGTAAAATCTAACGTAAGCTAAAATGAGGCTTATTCTCACAGGAACTTGCATTAAATTTCATTTCAAACCAATTTCAAATCTTATCACAGACGACATAAGCCAATTACATTTGCAATCAATTTGTAAAGGTCTCCCTGTTAATACGTTTCGGCTGCAGATAAATGTCAGGTGTCATGCATTCTCGCAAACTGTAAGCCAAATGCTGTAGATTCATTGACTATTGCTACATTTGAATGCAAGCAAAATATCTTGAAAGTCCGATACAAGCAGGGCCATTAAGGTGACAATTCTATAAAAGTTAGGCATCATTCGCATGCATAAAATCAACAACAGACTGCCTAAAAGCAGGGAAGGGGTGTGTCTCTTTTTACATTATAGAACAGTATTCTATAATGTAAAAAGAGGCACACACGTGTATCTAGTTGCATACATGTATGCACTCTGAAAAATGGTGTGTTTGGGGCACAAAATTGGCATGTGCTCAGTGGGACTAACCGCCAAGCAAGCTGAATGTATTAGATAAATGTCAGGCATCTGAATGGCATGTAAAAATACACGCCCAACTTTACACTATCTGTAAATGTCACAGATTTTCACCTGGAGTGTTCAGTGTGTTCTAGTTAGTGTCAGTGCATGGCCAGGCCTTACTTATCCTCTACACTCAGGCACAGGTACCTCCAGCCATCCAGTGGCACAGGTAGGTCAGAAATTTGCATACACTACCTCCATTGTATGCAAATGTATCTCATGCACATTCATTGTGGATATCCTGAAATGGATATCCTGAAAACCTAATCTACCTGTGGCACTTGAAGACAAGAGTTGCCTATTCCTGCTCTAACTAGTGTGACAACCCCCACAGTAGTCACTGCCAAGGGTCACCCCGGGTACATATCTCTGGTCAAAATTATCTATGGGAAAAGACAGCTAAAGGTGACCCAACGAGTGAGATTCGCCACCACAGTGAATGAGATTGAAGGCCGGTGCATAAGGTTTTCTAGCAGTGCGTCAGGTTATCTAGCAGCACATCCAGAAATAAATTTGGAAAGATCTGTGCGTTTCACTCTAAATGCTGAAGAAAGCAGTGTTATCAATATTTTGTTTTCAGTTGCGACACATCATATGGACAATGCTCACATGTATGACAGATCAAAGGTCCATGAGGATTAATATAACACAGTATAGCAGTTCTTATGAGTTAAATGTAAACCTGCTCTGCAACCACAAAAATGTTACTTCCTCTAAGTGCAGATCAGAACTAGGACATTTCTCCATTCAGATTCTCAAGTCATCTAAGCTGTAGCAACATAAATCTCTCCATTACAAGGCATATTGTGAAATACCACCAAACAAAATATATCCTAACTTAATATACATGTAGTATACAGTAGCCCTAATCCTATGATTCAAACAGTAAGAAACGTATCTATGCATATTCAGCACTACAAATAAGACAACTACACCTACGACAAATAAAACAAAATGGGACTGCTTAAAATCTCTACAGACACTATATACAAACAGGATACTGTACCTCAGTCACATGTAAACACAAACAAACCCTCACCAAATACAAATCAAAAGATCACAAATTAGAAATATGAAGACCAAAATTGAACTGGGAATCCCAAAAAGTCAAACTTGGCATGTACTGCAGCACTAAAATTAGAAATGAATTTTCTCTTGTACAGAACATAATACAAAAAGACATCCATGATAGAGAGATCTGATACTACCGCTGGAGGTCACAGCGGCCATTTTGACAGCAAAGATGGCATGAGCAGGAGTGACTGGAGATTGCTCCTGCCCCGACTACACCACTAGACCATCACCGATTGTACGGTAGACACAGAAGGACTACGGGTGAATTCTGGGAGTAGGGAAGGAGTGGAGGATACCTCTATTCGAGGAGGAGGGTGACAGGGGAGGGAAAGTGAATAAGTGTAGCCTGCTCCCATTAAGGAGGAGGGGAACACTATGGGGTCACAAAGAGTTTGTTTCAGCCAACAGAAATGAACCAGTATTTTTGGCCAAAAATAAAAGACCGAATACCAATTTTGGGCTGGTTTCCACACAAACAAGAAATTGGTCAGCCTCTAAACCATTTTGTATAGTTCTCAATGCTAAAACATATTCCAGTTAAACTCGAATAAAACAATTTTTGCCTTTGCTATATAGACATTTCATTTTTCCATCATATTGGTCTTAGTATCTCCTTTTCTGCTTTCTTCTGCTAACTCTTTTCAGTGGCTGCTGTCCATGTGTCGTTTCTCCTCTCTTCTTTCTTGTTCCAGTCCCTCACCACATATAATTTTGACATATTGATCTTTTCCTGCCACTGTCTACTCACCTTCTCTCACACTCTTCCCTCCCTTTTTAACTCAAACCCCCTTACTGGCCTACATTTCCTCGACTTCCTTCCTTCTCTGCTCCCGTATCTGCTCTTTACAGCACAGTCCACAAGGATATCATGGCACTGACTTGAGTACTTTTTTTTTTTTTTTCATCTTTTATTTTTTAATTTCATGTATAGAAAAGAGTATCTGAAAATAAAATTAAGGAGCCCAAGAATCATAAAAAATCCTTCAAACACCCCATTCCAATTATTCACTAAACTATCCAAACATCAATCACCCTTTAACTGCATACACTCAGCCAAAAGGCCGCCATTTTTTCTTTGGACAAAATTTGTCTTATTCCTAAAAACTCTGCACTACTGAAAATCAATTTTCCTTGGTTACTCCAATGGAGCAAAAATATAATAGTGATCTTTCTATGGAAAAAAAATGCAAATTAACGCTTGTGTTAGCAACCTAATCTACATCTGAAATAAAAGCAAGATCTAGCATCTCTTCTTTTTCATGGGTTGGTGCCCATATAATTTACCACATTCCTAAATCCATCATAAGTTGATTTTGCCCCACTGGACCACCCAAGGATGATACAGTTGACTTTTTTTTTTTTTGGGGGGGGGGGGGGGGAAGAAATTCTAGATAGGTGTGCGAGTCAGAATGAGGGCTGATGACTGGGGTTTCAGGATGGGGGCAGGAAGTAGGAGAGCACATCTTTGCCTACTACCTGGAAGCTATACAAGTGCCAGCACCCACATAGCTCAGGAACCAAAGCTGGGACTGCTATTTATGCAAACCTATTTGGTCGCTTAGTTATGCGGGTACTAGCACTCAATAGTCCCAGCACCTGCAAAGCTGTTAGTTCTTTCCCGACTACACCTCTGAATGCCTCTCTTGTTCAGTGGCATAGCCATGGGGGTGCCTGGACCCCCTACTTTTGGCTCAGGCTCCCTCAACAACTGGAATACCCTTTGATGCCCAACCCCTGCCAGCTGATGAGATCCACTCCTAGAAGTTCCCCAGTGCTGCCTCAGTAGGGAATAAGTCAGGTGCCTCCCTTCCTGCCGTTGACATCGGCATGCCTCGTACATGCTCAGTTTGCACGTGAGCTGAGCATGTGCGAGAAGTGCCGATGTCGGTGGCAGAAGGGAGGTCACCAACTTCTTCTCTACTAGTACAGTTTTGGCAGCTGATCTCGCCAACTGGTGGGCATTGAATATCTCCACCAGCAAAGGTAAGGAATGCGATTGGGGAGGAGAGGGAATGCATTGCTCCCCCAGTCCACCTCTGGGCCCCCCTACAAATCCTATGCTGGCTACGCCCCTGCTCACTTTAGAAATGGCCGGTTAGTGTCAATATTCAGCAGCACTGCCTGGTTAAGTGCCACTGAATATCAGCAGCTTGCACACACAGAGCACAATTTAAGGGAGTCTTTTACAAAGGCGCGCTAGCATTTTTACTGAGTGCTAAATGCTAGAAATGCCCATAGGAATATATGGGCATCTCTAGCATTTAGTGCATGCTTATTTTTAGTGTCTTCTAGAAATGCTAGCACGCCTTAGTAAAAGGACCCCTAAGCAAGCAGGGGCCTCTTCTGCCTGCTTAAATTGCTTTGAATATTGACCAGTAATATTTTAAACATTGGTCCAAAAGTATACAGCAGGAGTATTACAATGCAGCCCTGGAGGGCTGCAAACCAGTCATGTTTTCAATAACTCCCTAAAGAATATGCATGAGATATTTGCATGCACTCTCTCCATCATATGCAAATAAAAACTCATGAACATTCATTAGGGATATCCTGAAAACTTGCATTTTTACCCACCTGGTATATAAAGTATTAAGGGCCCCTTTTACCAAGCTGCAGCAAAAGGGGGTCAGCACTGGCGCCGGTTTTACATGTGCACCAAGGACCCCTGTTAAAAGGGGAGGTCTCACTTTCCTGCAGGAAATGGCCATTTGGGGGGGGGGCCCTTACCACCATCCATTGACGTGGCGGCAGGGCTTTTTTTGAGGGGGTACGCGGCAGGGCTTTTTTTGAGGGGGTACTTGTGGGTACTGAGTACCGGCACCTTTTCCATTGTCTGCTAAAATTGACCCATGGTCCCCAAGGTTTAATGGAAGAGCTCAGGCTCTACACACCAATTCTACCTTGTCATAGATTCTGTGACTGGTTGCAGGGGTCCTAGCTATTGTGGGGTGGGTCCTTCAGTGATCACCCCACCCTTGTCGGGTGGCTTAGCATTTGCGTACTGGTATCTTTTTTGCTAGAAAAAACGCACTGGGTGACAGTAAGGGCTCTCACGCTAACCCGGTGGTAACCGAGTTTTGTCACCTCATTTGGAAACCCAACCCACATTTTGGGAAGATCTACTCTAGATTACAAAAATAGTATCGGTGAATTAAGCCCTAATTGTGTCCCAACTTGATTCTATAAACCGTGCTCATGCATACATCTTCCTATTCATGGCTAAACAGGCTTTGAATTTCATCTGAAATCATTCAAATTATAAACAGATTTCCTTGACAAGTTTCCTGTGCTGGACTAACAATGAACCTTGCTTTCATTTCAATTATTTTTGGAAGGTATGGGATTACATTCGTTTTCCAGCTTAAATTTGCCAATAACAATGTTATTTTGGGAGTAAGAGAATAAAGAGCACCTCTACTGTCATTATATGGGAACACTGCCCTACTGTTTAAATTTGCTTCTCTAAAAAGGGCAGCTACATAAATTTTCCATCATGAGGGAGGGTCAGATGGAATGAAAAATGCAGGGATGTATAAAAACAAGATCATAAACATGTTACACAACTGATTAGTCATTAATATCCATGGGAATGAAAATGATCTTCCTGTCCCCTTCTTGTAAGCAAACAGCTTTTCTAGAAAACTTCAAAAGCCAAGATTAAAATATTCATTGATTTCAACATTATGGACCACTGCTAGGATGGACTTTTCATTTCCTACTGAAGCTGTACTCAGTCTACTGGAATATTGATTTTCATAGCAAAGATGTATGTCAATAAACAGAACAGCAGTGGAACACCAAACAGATTGGATTAATCAGGACAAGTATTGTATTTTTCACACAAACAAAAAGGTGACCTTTTGATAAACAAATTACTTTAACTTCTAAATCTTATTTTTTGTTTCTTCAATTGAATTTCTCTGGGTTATTTCCATTAACAGGAAAAAAAAAAAGTGTAGGATTTGTTTTAGAAATGCTTCCTTAAAATCCCTTCCTTAAGATATTTTTTAAGAATCAAAAGTTGCTGACAACTATATAAGAACATTTTTAAAATATATTTAAAAATAAAAACAGTAGGGGCCAGGCTCACGACACCTGTAGCACAGTTAACTAATGCATCAAATTCTGGTCAGAATCTCTTGCTCAGGATAAGAGCAAAGGAGGTCTTTTACTAAGCTGCAGTAAGCACTAGCACATGCTTAATGCAGCTTAAAAGAACTTACCCACGGAACGTGCTCAGGCATCCTACAGTAAGGGATTCTTTTACAAAGCCACGCTAGCGATTCCCACGTGGCAAATGAGAAGAAGCCCATAGGAACTGAATGGGCTTCCTCTCATTTGCCACGCCAAGAATAGTGCAGCTTTCTAAGAGACTCTACATTCCTAATCTGCACATGCAAAATGTACGCTAAAAATTGCAATTTTTCATGCACGGGACATATTTATTTAATACATTTATATCCCACATTTCCCACTAATTGCAGGCTCAATGTGGCTTACACTAATCTGTAGGCATGAAGTACAATTATACCATTGATAGTAAGATAGTAAATACCATTTAAAACAATATGTAAAAGATAAAAAAAGATCATTTATGTCCTTGAACCTTGTTAAGACAAAGTTGAACAGAGTTATGTTGAGGGAGAGTGTGCATTTCTACATTATTATTAGTTCTTTCCCGACTATACCTCTGAATGCCTCTCTTGTTCAGTGGCATAGCCATGGGGGTGCCTGGACCCCCCTACTTTTGGCTCAGGCTCCCTCAACAACTGGAATACCCTTTGATGCCCAACCCCTGACAGCTGATGAGATCCACTCCTAGAAGTTCCCCAGTGCTGCCTCAGTAGGGAATAAGTCAGGTGCTATCAGGTCATGGTGAACTCCCACACTTCAGAACCGTGGAATGCTTCCTGTGGGGTCCCTCAGGGCTCTCCCCTTTCACCTACACTGTTCAATATTATGATGATGCCGTTAGCCACAGCACTTGCAAACCTAAACCTCAACCCTTTCATCTATGCGGATGATATTACAATCTACATCCCTTTTCAATCCTCAATATCAGAAGTTGCCAACCTCATAGATGCATGTTTCACCACTTTAGAACACTGGGCCAAGGTGTTCAGATTCAGGCTCAACAGGGAAAAAACTCATTGTCCCATCCTCTCGTCCACGTACGCTCATGTATCTGACACAATGCTTCCAGTTCTGGGCTCGGCCCTCCCGATTGCCAACAGCCTGAGACTTTTAGGGGTACATCTGGACTCACATCTCCAGCTGGTTGATCATGTACACGGTCACCAAAAAAATGTTCCAGGCAATGTGGAGACTTCGGCGCATCAGATACCTCCTTCCCAGAGACTTGTTTCGTACCCTTGTCCACTGGCTTGTCCTATCCCATCTGGATTATTGTAGTGGTATTTACGAGGGTTGTCAGGCCTCCTTATTGAAAACGTTCCAAACGGCTCAGAACACTGCGGCGAGGCTCATCCTTAGAGTAAGGCGTTTCGAACATGCCGAACCCCTGCGCTTTAAACTTCATTGGCTGCCTGTACATGAGCGCATTGCTTTTAAGATCTGCTCCCCAACACATAAAATCATCTATGGGACTGCACCGGAATACATGCTCCCCTTGATCGACCTTCCGCCTAGAAATGCCAACCCTGCCGCTCGGTCATATCTCCACCTCCATTTTCCGAACTGTAAGGGAGTCAAGTACAAGAAAATCTTCGCCTCGTCCTTCCGTTACTGGAGTCCCAAACACTGGAATACGTTACCTCATCACCTTAAAACTCAAGAGGATCACGCCCTTTTTAAGAAGTTGTTAAAGACATTCCTCTTTGCTAAGACTTACCCCTCATCTTACTATGTTGATTAATGTATCCCTTGTCCCCTACCCTACCTAGTTCATTCTGTTAGATGCTTGCCTAATCTTTAAGTTTGTACTCTTATTTAACTTACTGTAAGCCACATTGAGCCTGCACAAGTGGGAAAATGTGGGATATAAGCAACAAATAAATAAATAAATTATTACCATAGGCTAATTAGTGCAGGATTGGTGTTAAGTGCTCACATGATAATGGCAACATTATTAAATGGTCATTAATAGGAAAAATAGAAAATTGTCCATTAATGACCCTCCACTGGTGCACCATTTTGTTGAGAGGACTAGCGGGAGAGAGAGAATTATTGAAGCACATGTCCTTGATAAGATAAGTGCTACATTTGCACCTAGATCTTAGTGGTTGGCGTTTTTGACAAATATCAGTGTGTATAAATGAGCTTGAAAAAAGCAGGTGTACTTACATAAGAGTGGATAAAGAAGTTGATATTAAATTTCAAATTAAGCACTTTTTTGCACTAGAAGCATTAAATACCTGAAAGGGTTTTAAGACTAATGAAAGAAAAATGAACTAATGATAAAAAGACATTTCTGAAAGTTTTATACAGTGTAGTTTCTGAGGTCTTTTTCCTCTCTTACTAATAATGTATTAGCATTTTAATTCAACTGGAGTAACCGGGTCCTTGTTTACCAGTATGTTGCATGGACATCCAAATCCTGATTTTATAAAGCTAGGGTATGGACGTCCAAAACTGGATTATGTATTTATATCAAGGGGACATGGCCTGGATGCGTTTTGGGCAGGACTAGGGAGGGGCCAAAATATGGACATCTTAACTCTGTTTTCAGAAAGGGGAAGGGATGTCCAAAAAGGTGGGCGTTCTTATTTAGACCTAGTACTTAGAACATCCAGGTTACAGAAAGGTGCTCTGATGGAGCAGCTATCCCTCCTATCTCCATATATATCTCCCTGTCCCTCATCCACCCGACTCTTCCTGTCTCTCACCTATCCAACCTCATCCTGTTAGACTGTCACTGAAATGCTTTGATGTTTCACTTATATATACTGTCATTTATTTATTTATTGCATTTGTGTCCCACATTTTCCCACCTATTTGTGGGCTCAGTGTGGCTTACAATATATTGTGAATGATGGAAATACAATTTGTCACAGTACGGTTATGGGTTACATTGTGAAGAGTTATGGGAAGACAAAGTCAAAGTCAAGATATCATTTGGGAATAGAACAATAGCAAGAGGGCATTAGGGTATAACAATTTTATCTGGGGGTAGAGTTTTAAGTGTGGTGAAAGTAGGAGGAAGAGGATTCAGAAGAGAGTGTATTGATGCAATTCTATTAGTGTGTGTGTATTTCATGTGTTTTGATCCTTGCAGTAAATTTTCTCAAAGAGATGAGTCTTCAATAGTTTATGGAAGTCGGTTAATTCATAGATCGTTTTCAGGTTGTGTAGTAATGTATTCCAGAATTGCGTGCTCATATAAGAGAAGGTTGATGCATGCAGTACTTTGTATTTTATGCCTTTGCACTTAGGGACGTGGAGATTGAGGAAAGTTCGGGATGATCTTTTAGCATTTCTGGGTGGCAGGTCTATTAAAACTGACATGTATGTAGGGGCTTCACCGTGAATGATTTTGTGAACTAATGTGCATACTGCTTATTTCTGATCTGACGAAGAAGGGCAACCTTCCAAAGCTAATCAAGAAATGTATTATGTCCAATAAAAAAAAAAGGTATCATTTTCTTTTCCATGTTTTATTTTTATTTCTACTGATTACCTTTAAAAGTTGACTAACACGGCGCTACCACATCTCTCTACTCAGGATCCAAACCTAAACAGCTTTCTATAAACACATCAATATATTTAAGCTTAACTGCAACCTTGCTAGCAGACTTCCACAGCTGTGACAAAGTCCCTAATGTTAAGGACTTTGTCAGTGTAACTACCTGCAAAATATTCAAGAAATATCTTGCTTTGATTGAGAATCCAAAAGAGAGAGAGCTAAAGGTTCTGACATTATGACAACTTGCACACCACCAGGGGTTACTTTACAGGTAGCAGCACCAGCAGTATCGGACTAAAGTAAATCACCCAAAAGATGAGGCCGACACCAGCTTAAATTCACGGAAGCCAGAAGTAAAGGAGTCCACTTACTAGAACTCAGCATTATAGGTGAATTAACATTTAAACGCACATTAACCATGTAGGTGCCTACAATATCCCTAAAGGCACCTACATGGTTAGCACATACGTTACGTGTAGGTGCGCTAAAAAAAATTAACGCAACTTAGTAAACAGGGCCCTAAAAGAAATGATATTGGATTCTAGTGGAGGTGGTGTACAATCATGTTTATCAAAAAGGCCCACTGGCATAGGAAAGGATACAACTGGAGCTTTTTGTTTAATCTTTTTTACCATCAACTCACACCAGAGGAAAGATGTTTAAAAATAGCTAGTGCACCAAACCCAACAAAGTCTTGGTGAGAAGTTAAATGGTGGCTCCCAAGGAGCTCCAAAGGGGTACTCCTCTTTGGGCATGCACTTACGGCCACACACCACAGCATGGGTAAGTTTTAAAGGCAAATAGCGACTCTCCCTGATCTTAGGCCCCAATGTGCGAGTTTGACCGGTTCAAGCCATTCAGTGAGAAATGCACAAACAGGTGCTGCGTACTCTCTTCCTATCATGGTAGCAGCCAATGAGAATCATATGCAAAACTATTATAAAGGAATGCCTACCTTTTACGAGGAAATTTTAACAGGAGGTCAGTAGCTGTTATAGCATAACCTCACTAAGAGGCTCATTTTCAAAGCACTTAGCCTCCCAAAGTTCCATAGAAACCTATGGAACTTAGCCTCCCAAAGTGCTTTGAAAATATGCCTCAGTCACCTCACCAACCCACTCAATTATGAAAGCCCACCTTCTATAACTATCCTAATCACTCCCTTCCTTCATCGCTACATATGACTAACTGTATCTGATATCCTAATATGACAATGTCAATAAATCTATGTAAGCCACATTGAACCTGCAAATAGGTGGGGGAATGTGGGATACAAATGCAATAAATAAATAAATTCTGTACCTTTGTCTTGTGTGTTTAACCCCTGGATGGTATCTTTCTTGTGCCTTTTAACTCCTTCTCCTTGAAGAGAAACTCAACTAGAGGGAGGTATTAATGTCTTTCAAGGCGCCTGATTGAGCGCTTTTGGGGCAAAAAGCATGTTATTGAGGCGTGCCCACATCATAGTTTATCAAGAGAGCTACGCATGGCTTTCATACATGCACACTAAACCGTGTATGAAAGCCGTGCTTAGCTGTGGAAAGAAAGAGTGTCCCAACTCAGACTTGTGTGTCCTATTACTCACTAGCTAACCGCTAGCCTTGACATGCAGATCTAGCAAACGCTTTTCCCTGCCTGTTTACAGTTTTCTGCTATGCAGTTCTAGCAGTCTCCTCCCCCTCATGTTCTGCTCCTTCAGCAGGGACTGTCCTTCTATGTTAAATTGTACAGCGCTGCGTAACCCTAGTAGCGCTTTAGAAATGTCAAGTAGTAGTAGTTCTGGGCATGTGTATGGCATCCGTGCTCAGCTAGTGACTCCCTTAAGCATGTGCCACTTAATGGGTGGCCATTCTAAGCATGTGCTGGCTTTTTTCCTACCATGCAAAATGAGCTGTAATTGTGAGCAGTTCATTTGCATGCAATTTCCTTTCAGTGTCACCCATAGGAGCCAACTTTTCAAAATGATTGGGGGGTGCTGAATTTTTTTTTCTTTTTTTTACAGGTGGTGCATTCCCCCCTCCCCCTCGTCTCCCCTGTCTCCCTTCCTCTCCCCCCTACCCCTCATCACCCTCCCTCCAAGTTCCTGGCCCCCCTCCCTCCCCTCTCTCTCCTTTCCCTCCCTCCCAGTTCCAGGCCCCCTCCCTCTCTCCGAGTTCCAGGGTCTCCTCCCTCCCTTCCAGGCCCCCCCTCCCTCCGAATTTAAAAAAAAAAAGTCATCCATCTTACCTCATCGGGGTTAGGGCAGTAGCAGCAATAAAAAGCATGCAGGCTTGACTCGGTGCTTTGCAGGCAGGACCAGAGCTGAGAGAGAGAAGGGAAAACAACTAAGCACCGAGCCGAGCCTGCATGCTTTTTACTACTGCTGCTGCCGCCCTAACCCCATCGAGGTAAAATAGATGACTTAAAATTTGGAGTGAAAGGGCGGGAACGAACTTCCGGTGGATGAACAAACTTCCGGTGGGTGAAATATTGGGGGTGCTCGAGCACCCACGGCGCCTATGGTGTCACCCAGCTAGTTAGGAATTGTTAGCTTTATCAGATCCCATAGCAACATTTTTTTATTTTTATTTATTTATACGGGCTTTATGCTTCAGGACCTTAGTATAACTCTCCTCCATATCTCTGGTATTACAACCACTTCTTTTCTCCCTACAATCCACATTTTATTAATTACCTGCCTCAAGGAAGTCCCATTGTGTCCCCCCTCCCCTGTACTGCCTTTATCTGCCTGTTCTAGCTGATGAAATTTCAGGGAAGATACTGAAGTTTTAATTATTTTCCTGCACTTCTATATTCCAAACTAAATCCAATCTACTTAAAATTTCCCTTGAGAAAACAATTCTGAAGACTGAGCAATGATTTAAGGTATTTCTTCTTACACATTGAAGGTAGGCATAAAAATACCTGAAACATATTCAATTCAGAGGCCACAGAATCCAGAAGAGAAAAACCATTACAAATTTGATGAGGAAAAAATTAAGGAAATTGCTAAAGAATGCAGAACATTTCTAACTTACCTGGAGATGTGCAAGCCTAAAAAAAAAACATTATGTACACTCACTCATTACTACCAAAGGATTTATGTCATATGGTATCATACAAATGGGGAATTTTTAAGGGTCTGCATTATTATCTGCTTTAAAATAATACTGCTTCTTTATACAGAAATATAGAAAATGGTAACAAAAAAAAAAAAAAACGAACATATAGGCCTATCCAGTGTGCCCATCCACTCCAATGGGTAAATTCTATAAATCTTGCCCAAAAAATTCAGCATGGAAAATGAAAATCCACAAGTACTATAAGCTGCACCTAAAGTTAGGTGCAGCTTATAGCATAGCACTTAAATGCAAGAGTCACACACAAATTTAGGCGCATTCATTTGCACTAAATTTACACACAACTTGAATCTATCCCCACACTCTACCCCAAAACACCCATGATGCTGCCATTTCCAGGTCGAGTGTAAAATTTAGGCATGGACCACGTGCCTAAATTTATGTGCATACATATTGATTTCCATTAGCACCAATAATTGCTTCTTAAAAAGCCAATTAGCACTAATTGGCTCATTATTCAGTTAATTTACGTGCACAGTTTTTGGTAGCTTTTATAGACTTAGGGGGGCAAATGCCCAGCTCTACAACCCCTTTCTTCCTCTCAGAGATCTTCTGCGCTTGTCCAAACTTTTCTTAAATTTAAGAAGTTATCCCTGTCATTATATCATCCAAGAAGCTATTCTGTTAATCCACCACCTCTTCTGCAAAGAAATATTTTTTTAGATTATGTCCAAATCTATCTCCTTTCACCCTTTTCTCCACAATAAAATTTGTGCTCTCTCACATAGCATAGAAAAATCCAGCTTAAACAAGCCACATTGTTTTCCTCTATCATACGCAAGACACCATAAACCTTTGTTGTGGGGAAAATGGTGAAAGGGGGTAGAACTTGGACATAATCAAAGGAGGTGTTGGATTAAGTGGGTAGTGTGGTGGCGAAAAAGGTGAAATGGGGTAGGATTTCGACATAAAATCAAAAAAGGGGTGTTGGATTAGTGAAATAGATTCTCAGAGGAGATGAGAATGACAGGGATAGCTTCCAAATTTAAGAACATTTGGGACAAGCACAGAGGATCCCAATAATCAATAATTGGAGTTAACTGACACTGATTGGGACTAACCTGCAGTTATGCGCATAACTGTACTTGATTGCTATTCTTGAAACTTAGCACGCAAGCTACAATGCACAACTGCAAGGGGGGCATGGATGGGGAAAAAAAAAAAAACAATACTAGAAGATGCCACAAACCACATCCAGCCAAACAATTGTGATAAAAGTCATTTAATCAATGAACCTGCGGTTGGACCTATTGATTTCACATGTTTGGCTTTCTAGGGGCATGGATGGCTCTAGGACTGTAGAATATTGCCAGGAACGCACACAACTGTAACTTTTAATTGTGGTCATTTACACAAGCCATTAACATGACGTAAGCAGTCATTCCTAAATATTGGCACATAAATGCTGGCTTATGCTAGGGTAATATATCAGCAATTACAAACTGCAACCCTGGTTTCTGAAACTATAAAAATTCTGGTTTTGCCTTACAAATAAAAAAAGGACATGCAGTTTCATGGGCAGCTCCATTCAAAATTCTATTTAGAGGGTGAACATATTATGTAGTCCATACCCTTGGTTAGGGACGTTTGCTTATAAAATGAGGGGTAAAAGGCAGGAGTTCAATTTCCATTGTTTTTAGTAGAGACAACCTCTAAAAAGGCAGAATTACTTTCTGGATAATGTCAATTGGAGACCAAGGGCTGAAAGTGTCATCAGATTTTGTCATCAGTTATTTACAAGCTGCATCAATGTAACACAGTCATAGCCTACTTTCAGTGTTTAACTCATTTTGTGTTCCTGGAAGATTTATTTATTACATTTGTACCCCGCTCTTTCCCACATACAGCAGGTCCAGTGTGGCTTACATAGTAAAAGAAAACATCTTACATGGTAAAGAATACAGTAAAAACAAGGAAATGTAGGAACAGTATTATAAATTGTGATGATCATAACTACTTACATTATGAAAGGCATTACAAAGGACATGTGAAAAGAACGTAATGAACTAGAATAGGGAAGGTAGACAAGGATATGATAGGTGAAAGAGAAGGAGAATGGGAGGTAAATGGTAAAGGATGGAGGGAAGAAGATGAGGGATTGAGTACAACATTGGGGTCAGAGTAAGCATCAACGTCTTAGCAGGAGTATCGTAGGTGATCTGGTGGAATTAAGCTGGTCCATTAGTGTAAACTTGCTACTTTACCTCTAGCACACACACTGTCCCTCAGTTATTGTCATTCTTATCATCTGAAGGCATTCATTCTTGTGTCTGTAAATCCCATTTTGCATCACCTGGTACAGCTGATGTGTCAAGACACAATGGGAGAGATTCTATATATGGCACCTTGAAAATCCACATGGAAATCATTTTCACCTAAGTGCATTGTATAAGATTTAGTCAAAGTATATAGAATACGCCTAAGTGATATCCCAGCGCCTAAAACTACGTGCATCCATTTACACCAATAAAAACATGGTGTAAATCCCTGTCCGTAGATTTACTCAGACTGGGCCATATTCTATTACACCACACATAAATTTTTCAATGCCCACGAAATGCCCATTTCCCCACCTAGTAAAACAAGGCCTTAAGAATATTAGCATGCACTAAAATGTTTGCATGCCTACAGCATGGCTTAGTAAAACAGGGCCCTAAGATTTTGTCAAATTTTAAAAGGTTTTAATGACAGGGCTGCTATTGGTATGTTCCCCTAATTTGCTTTATCTCTTCTCAGAAATCAGAAGCATATGCATCAACCAGAGATGTGCATTACTTTGAAAACAACATTTCCCATGTTTTATGTCTTAAAACCAAAACAGGAAAAAAAAAACCTCAAATTTGGTAGTATTTTTCCTGTTTTTTAATCTATAGTGCACCCTATTGCTCCTTACAACTTGATCATAAGAACATAATAGACATAACCGGGTCAGCCCAATGGTCCACCTAGCCCAGTACCCTGCTTCCAACAGTGGCAAACCAAGGTCACAAGTGCCTGGCAGAAACCCAGTTAGCAGTGACATTCCATGCTACCAACCCCAGGGCAAGCACTGGCTTCCTCTATGTCTGTCTATCTCAATACCAGATGTGGACTTTTGCTCCAGTTAGCCTGACTTCAGTGATGGGCAAAATTGTGCAAACTATTAGAAAGAATAAAAATTATAAGACACACACAAATATGGTGTAATGGGACACAGTCAGCGTGGGTTCAGCCAAGTGAAATCTTTTACCTCACCAATTTGATTCATTTCTTTGAAGGCATAAATAAACATATAGATGAAGGTAAGACAGTTGATATAGTACATCTAGGTTTTCAGAAAGCTTTTGACAGAATTCCTCATGGAGACTCTTGAGAAAATTTTAAAAAATATGGGATAGGAGGCAATGTCCTTCTGTGGATTAAGAATTGGTTGGCAGTGTTGTCTCATGAAGGGAAAGTTTGCCTGAAGTCTTACCTGCCCCCCCCCCCCCCCTTTGGGTGGAATAATGTATTCGAGTCGTCAAAGCTGCTCCCCCAGTCTCTCATGCAGCAAAAGATCCCAAGGTATCCTGACAGGATCCAAGAATAGGAGCGCCCTGCTGCAGTACCAGATGAAGGAGGTTGTGGTTCTCTGGGGCTTGATGTCTGTATCCCTCAGCATGTAATCCTCCACCTCATCTGCCTGCCCCAGATATTTTGGAAGGAATCCCAACAGTAGAAGATGCTATTTGAGAGGCCCTCAGTGGGGGCAAAGGTGCTAGGAGTTTAGACATTGGAAAGAATGCTGGAAGCGCACACTCTGTGTTTGTTGGAGGGAATGAGAAGCCAGAGGTGGTTACATTGGAAAGCATCTGGTCTGCACTTCAGAAATTGGGACAGTCAGCGAATCCATCCTTGGAATTGCTACACTTGCGAGTCCTGTGGAATCTTTAACTAAAGGATTGAACGGGACTAAATAGGAGCCTGCTATACAGATGAAGGATGTTAAGCAAGAATTAAGGACTGTTCAAGAAGTTACATTAACAATTAAAGATAAATTGATTTTGTATCAGAAGACTATCGTAGACTTAAATTTGCATTGACATTTCCTTAAGGCCTTGGGAATGTGCCCGTTGGATGTCTTTAGAAGATAGGTTTTTAAACTCACAGAGAATTTACTTTTTACCTTCCAAGACACCAGGAGAGAAGAACAAGGGCAAGAAACTCTAGATAAAAATCAAGGGCAGTTAAATATATCTGAGATATTGAATACATCTTTATCTGAATATACTGATAGAGCTATGTTAATAATTAAATTTGTCTTTGAATAGGATTTAAATGCAGTAATGAAACTCTTTTTTCCTAACTCCCAATTGCTGTTTTATGGTAACTCTGATGCTGCTAAATAAACTTGGGCTCACCGAAAAATATTCTTGGCTATAAAACAGGAATTTTTGTTATTGGGAGCTACTTTTCTGCTTGCATACACTTGCAAATGTTCGATTAAATATCTAGAGATAAAATATGTATTTATTTTCCTGATCAATTAAGAGCCTTCCTTGATTTAAAGATAACTAAATAATAGCATTATTAAGTATGATTTATTGATGCCCCCCCCCCCCCCCAAGTTCCTTCAAGCTTGAAGATTAAGAGGCTTTCTATTTTGGACTGCTATTAGGAAAACCTGGATTTGTTCATGTTATAGCTTATGCCTTTTCACATTATTTTCTTTAGTGCAGCTCCTTAGCCTTAATTAGGTCACTCCCCCCATATTTGTGGTCTAAGGAGGATTTCTGATTTTTCTTCTTAAGTCTATAATTTTTGTTGGAAATTATTCTTATCCATTTTGCTTGTCCAAGTGTTATGCTTGTAAAACATTCTTGAACGTTATAAAGGAAAAAGAAAAAAAGACCAAGGGCCTTGTTTACTATGGTGCGCTAGTGTTTTTAGCATGTGCTAAACACCAGAGTTCCCCATATGTTCCTATGGGCAACTTAGCGTTTAGCATGTGCTAAAAATGCTAGCGTGCCATTAGTGCAGCATAGTAAACAGGGCCCCGAGATTATAATGCATCCGTATCGCTCCATGGTGCAACCTCATCTTGGAGTACTGCGTTCAATTCTGGTCGCCGTATCTCAATAAAGATATAGCGGAGTTAGAAAAGGATCAAAGAAGAGCAACCAAAATAATAAAGGGGGATGGAACTCCTCTTGTATGAGAAAAGGATAAAGAGGTTAGGGCTCTTCAGCTTGGAAAAAACAGATAGCTGAAGGGAGATATCAATTTTGTACTCTTTCAAAAACTAAACAGACCGGAGGACACTCAATAAAGCTTCATGAAAATACTTTTAAAATAGGAGGAAATATTTTTTTACTCAAAAAATAGTTAAGCTCTGGATCTCATTGCCAGTGTGGTAACTGCAAATAACATTATCTGGGTTTAAAAAAGGTTTGGACAAGTTCCTGGAAGAAACGTCCATAGTCTGCTATCGAGATAAACACAGGGAAGCCACTGCTTGCCCTGGGATTAGTAACATGGAATGTTGCTACTATCTAGGTTTCTGTCAGGTACTTATGAGCTGGATTGGAAACAAGATGGCTATTCTTATCTTTTAATGCTCCATGATAATTTAACAGTCCCATGGATTCCCTTACTGGTTTTCTGCTTGGAGAAAAGATGGCCGAGGGGACATATGATAGAAGTATATAAAATACTGAGTGGAGTGGAACGGGTAGACGCGAATCGTTGTTTACTCCTTCCAAAAATACTAGGACTAGGGGGCACGCAATGAAGCTACAAAGTAGTAAATTTAAAATGAATTGGAGAAATTATTTCTTCACTCAACTCAAACTCTAGAATTCACTGCCAGAAAATGTGGTAAAAGCAGTTAGCTTAGCAGGATTTAAAAAAGGTTTGGATACCTTCCTAAAAGAAAAGTCCATAATCCATTATTAAAATGGACTTGGGAAAATCCACTGCTTATTTCTGGGATAAGCAACATAAAATGTATTGTACTGTTTTGGGATCTTGCCAGGTACTTGTGACCTGGATTGGCCACTGATGGAAACAGGATACTGGGCTTGATGTACCTTCGGTCTGTCCCAGTATGGCAACACTTGTGTACTTACATAACAAATTATTATTTTAAGATGATAGATCTCAAAAACAAGGGTGAGGGTAATGAGGGAAGGGCTAAAGTCTAGCAAACTTTTCATCCTGAAAGCAGGGAATATACATACTTCCTTGAGAAATATAATTCATATTCAAGATTAGATTATCTTTTCATTTACAATCTTCACTAGGAAAATGGGAGCAACTTACAATTCACCCTATATTGATATCTGATCAGGCTATGGTCAATGGGATTTTTCAGGGAGGGAATGTGTCATCCAGCTAGAGGGCCATACATCCCTGCTTCTCTTCTGAATGTTAAGGAACATATCTTAAATAAGTGGCGAGAATACTTGGCATTTAATAGGAATGAGGAAGTGGGACTTAAATAAGATGTTGGAGACAAGATGGCCTATATTATGAAAGTAATGATACAAATAGCAGCTCAGAAACAGTGTTGGTGGTTTGTAATAACTTTAGTCTTAGTATTAACCTATGAGGGTACTGAATTGATTTAAGTACAATTTAATTATGTAATGTACTGCTCACTTAATATATACAACTAGCCGTTGAGCCCGTTAAAACGAGCTAGTATGGGGTTTTTCCAAGGCCCCCTCCCCTCGCCGCTGCAACCCCCCCCCCCCCCGAGGTCGCCACTACGGGCCCCCCCCCCCCGGAGTCGCCGCCACTGCCACCCCTCCACCCGGGCCCTCTCTTCGCTATTGAACTTACGTCGCAGAAACGCAGCACACAGATCAGCAGAGCTCCCGTCGGCCTTCCTTCTCTGTCTGTGTCCCGCCCTCGTGTGACGTAACATCGGCGAGGGCAGGACACAGGCAGGGAAGGAAGGCCGACAGGAGCTCAGCTGATCTGCCTGCTGTGTGTCGGCAATGTAAGTTCAGTACCGAAGAGAGTGCTCGGGCCGGGTGGAGGGGGGCGGCGACTCCGGGTGGGGGGAGCGGTAGCGATGTCGGCGGTTCCCTCCCTCCCCTTCATGCAGTTTCCCTCTCTGTCCCGCCCCCGTCATCACGTATTGACGTGGGGACGGGACAGAAAGGGAAGTCTCTACTGCGCATTTGCGGGTGAGTATGGTCACTCGCCATTTATATGTTTGATTGTTCCAAAACATCATGAAAAAAGTCATTGGGTGGCATTTCCAGGAAATTAACACTTTTACAAAAGAGAAGCAAAATCTCTAAGATATGCAAATGAATTTTGAGGGGATAAAGCAAAAGAAAAAAAGGGCAGTGTATCTATCCCCTTTTCAATGTGTAGGCATACAACCAGCAAGCTCCCTATAAATCACTGGGAGCAGCCACATGATTAAATGTGCTATTGCTCTCTCTCTCTCTTTAAATGTCCACGGATGAGCACTGGGAAACTTCTGACCTGCACTACCACTGCCTCCTTATGGCATAAGAACCCCTTGTCCTGTCTTTTTTTCTTTCTGTAGGGCAAGTGAATGGTCCATAGCATGCGTTAGCTGGGCTCTACCCAGGAACTGAACTACAGCAAGAGAAGATAGATGCCACAGCGGTGAAATCAATGTACAGGCCATTACAGTAGTCTAGTTGTGGCATTTTCACAGCATGGACCACTGCAACCAGACTTGCCTTCTTTCTATATCGAGAGATTTTTCATAGCTGATGCAGGTGGCAGAAGCACTTTTTAAAGGTTACCTGGACCTGCAGGATCAGAGTAAGTGATGAGTCCAGCAGTATACTAAGGTTCCTGACCTGTGATTTTAAGGGGGCATTCATAATTGGCAAAAAGGAATTTGATGTCTAGTACCTAGTTACTTGTGTTAAACCACACACCCAGGGAGCTTTCATGTGTTGCCTTTGCAACAGTTTGTTTTGATATTACACACCATAGGAGATTTGGCTGCAATCTAATCGTTCTAGGAAAATATACTATCTTACAAATTTCTAGACCCCGACACAGGCTGGTAGAGCCAAAACACAACTCGTGCCAGGTCGCTCATTTTATTGATTTGAATAAAGGCTTTGTTGTGAACACCATCTGAGAGAGGTTTTTTGGCTCCACCATTCCTTGCTTGGCATTTGATCTTGAGAGGTTACCTTCTGTTGGGGTTAGCAAACCACACAGTCCATTTCACTTGAGCCAAAATCCATCAAATTTTGTCTGAGCCCATTCTTGAGTTGCTGCTAGAGAGGCAGCCAAAATATCTCCACTAAAATAGTAGGAACTTTGATTTACGTAGAAAAATGTAGGCAATCTAATCTGCCCATCCATTCCATCTATTCTCCCTATCACTCCCTTAGAGATCTTCTATATTTGCCCCAAATTCTCTTGAATTCACATACTGTTTTCATCTCCACCACTTCCATTGGGAGGCCATTCCATGAATTCACCACCCTTTCCATAAAGCAGTATTTCCTCAGGTTACTTCCATCCCTTTTCACCTTCAGCCTATGCCCCCTTGTTCCAGAGCTTCCTTTCTATTTAAAGAGACTTGCCTTTTGTGTTTAAATAGGTATTTAAAATAAAAAGAAAGTTAACAGTATTATGAAAAACTAATGATTTCAGATACCATCACAACATAATACCTAAAGCAGGTGCTCAGGAGGGCTCAAAGATCATACAGATCAATGCTAGGATTGCCAACTTTAACCAGATTCATCTGGAGGGTTTAGCCAGGCCTAGGTTTACCCACTGCATACAAAGGTTTATAGTTCCGTTCCCCCCCTCCCCCTCCTTGTATTCTCTAAGAAAAGCAAGGTTACAATCTGTCAGGGCAAATATAGATCCAGTTTTGCACCCTAGGCAAATTTCAGCCTCCTCCCCCCCCCCCCCCCCCCAATTAACTTTCACAGGACCCTCCTGATGTTGGGATAATCATTAATTATCCCCACACCACTCCATTCAAGGTGACCCTATAAAACAAAGTTTGATAACATTTTTAATTAAACTTTGATTTTGCTCTCATATATATACCTACCTAATGAGGCCACTTTCCAGCTAAAAAAAAAATATTTCAAAATTTCCCTTCTTCCCGGCAGGTAAAAGTACTCACCAATGTGCTTTCCCCAGACTATAGTTATTTTCCTCCAGCTAGTCACCGTCTGCCTACTGGTTACACCAGCCCCGCGGCAATTGCAAGAGTTGATGATAAAGAAAAATAGCCTCTAGCCAGCGCTGCCCCTGAAAGCATTGCTGTTTCCAGTTAGTACTTCAAAGAAACAGATTTTGTTCACTCGGGTAATTACTCACCTGTCTTCACAGTCTCTACATCTGAATATAATGGACACAACTTTGCAAAACAACTCCTCTGCCATGCTGCTAAAACGTTTTCTTTGTTTTTTTATTTTTATTTTTAACATCCACAATGTTGGTTTTGTTTTCCCTGTAGCTTACGTCGTTCTAAAGAAAAAGACCATGATGGTTGCTGTGTATATTAAGAGGTGAAGCAGTTTTTAAGTTAGTAATGTCCAGAAGTGAGCAAAAGAAATCAATAACCTCGTCGTATAAACTCTGCCTAATCTAAAGGTAACTAAAGAGCAGCTTGTTACCAGCACAAACCTCGTCGCTCTTTTGTTGTTTGGGGTTTTTTTTTCCCTACTACTTTATTTGCCTTCCCTTTCCTTAATTCAGGGTGTGCCTCCAACACTGAGCTGCTGCCGCTTCTGTCCGCACTGACCTAATACCTTTCCCAGAGCTTCAGGGTGTGTCTCACACGTTTGTGCTGCTCAAAAGCAGTGCCAATTCTTCGGTTTAATTTAGAAAAACTAACAGTCGTTACCTTATGTAATATGGTTAAAAACAAAATACAAATGTTACCTTTTCCTTTTGGAGTGCTGGAGGGGTCCTCAGGGCTGCAGAGATGGGATTTTTAGGGGCAGGAGTTGTTTGTGACCAGCCCTGATGGATGGCTGGCTGGCTTTAAGTGAAGGAGAGGCAGAGAGCATTACTGGGTAATGGCAGGTTCTGCACATGCTCAGTATGGTTCTGAAGCTCTGAGTAGGCCTGAAATCGGGGCCTGGACAGGGCCTTGGGAGGATTAATTAATTAAACTTTTTTGGGGTAGTAAGGGCATTTGGGGGTCCTGTTTGGGGGAATTAGGGGGATCTGGCAAAAAGAATATTGTTTTTAAGTTATCTATAGGGAGATACGCAGTTTCAAGGAGGCTGCGCATCTTTGGGGGGTTGTTTTGGAATTTGAATGGTTATATAGGATGGAGGGGGGTGTAAGGGAAATTATTAGATGGTGATCAGAGAATTTTATAAGTTATTTTTATATTTTTTAGGAAAATACGGTGTGGTCAGGAGAAAAGGTATTTTTAAATTCTAAGGTTATCAGGGTACCAGGAGAGATGTGCTACACCTGCTCAGCGAGCGGGAGGGATGTGACATGAGCGGATGTCAAAATATTTAGGAAAAGTTTCTTCTCAATTAAAGTCTATGGGTCTGATGGTTTTAAAATGGAGCTGACACCAGGGAAATTCAGATTCCATATTCTCAGCGCAAACTGTAGCTTAAGTGCTGGAGAGGTTGATTGGCTCAGAAGGGACCGATGATGTCATCTGATTCTGGTTACCTGGACTACGGCTTGGGGAAGCAGGGAGAAGGATAGGAGAAAGAGAACTGACAGGGAGGTTTTTTTCCATGCTGAGAGAAAAAAAAAGTTTTCTTTCTGTAGAGTCAGCTGATAACTCAGAGGCAGTACTGGTAAGGGAAGGGACTTTTAAGGGGACTCTCCAGTACTCCAAAAGAAAGGGGGGTTTAGCTGTATTGGAAAAGCCAGGGTGAAAGGTTTCCATCAATAAGTATTGGAATTCAGAGAGAGCACCTTGAAGGTGATGAGCTGGGAAATTCAAGCTACCAGCAAAGTTATTATTACAAAAGGAGGAATAAGTGTTAGAGTATTGCATATGATTCTTGGACAGAGGGTATGGTCAAGTGAAGAAACTGGACCAGAGTTTGGGAGTTAGCCAGCATTAGTTTCAGAACTCCTGTATCAGAGTCACAATAGAGTTGAGGTTTTCCTGTTCCTGTGCATCAACTGCAGCAAAGCGGATTCCTAGGAATTGCAGCAGTAATTCTGAGGGGCAGCTGCTGATTCCTCCAGAGTGGCGGTGTTTCCTTGTGGCAGCAGTGTTTCCTGGGATCCAGTCTCAAGCAGCAAGAGGTTACCGGATCAAAACGGGAAGGAGTGGATAAGTTATTTACCTTTATGCATTTTTGAATAATTTTCTAGAACTATTTTTTTTTGTGTGCACACATAATTTTAACTTTGAACAGCTGAAACAGTAAAGGTACCTTATTGTTGTTTCGCTCTACCTGTGAAAGAAGATAAACAATTGGTTTTTTTTAAACCAAAGGAAAATTGCTTTTAAGGTTTAAAATAGGAGAAAAAAGTCCTGGACTGGTAATAATGATATGCTGAGGTTTGAGTTTTACTGGGTTCCGGTCTCCAAACATTTCTGAACTTAGTTTTCAGGAAGCTTTGAGCTTGGGTCCATGAAATCCAGAAAACCCTAAGAAGGGAGTAAATTCCTTTGCTAGTCCACAAATTAATGCTTTGTATTCTTGCATTTCTTTCAGTATAAGTATTTAAAGGTTCTGTAAGGTTCTGAAGGTTGAAAAGTATAAACAGGAATAGAAGCTACTTTGAGCTGTTCACTTAATGCTTAAGTAAATGTAAACGTTAAACAAATGTGAGTTGCAGAATAAATTAAACATATTTGCTTGTTAAAGGTGGTGATACACATTTCTTTGCCAGCGTGAATGGGGTCCTCACACTCTGAAAATAATCGACTCTGTTAATAAAAATTATTTAATTTTAGTTATTTTATTCCTTAATGATTAAAAACCAGTAGCGCTGGGCGGAAGTGTGCTCCGCTTCAGGGGAAACATCTTACCCCGGTGCTGTGACCAATAGCAGATTCTGTTATTGTTGCAAAGCGAGGCAGCGCTGAAACCTAGGGGGCGTTACACTTTCTTGAAGTCTGAAATCAAGGCTTTCTGGAACAAACATCCCCCTCCCCCTAAATTATCACAAGCTCATCGAAGGTATCCAGAAAAGGCTGAGTCCGTTTTTGTTTTGCCTTATAGCAGAACTTCTCAGACCTGTCCTGGGTCAGGTGTTCAGGATATCTGTATTGAGTGTGCATAAGATAAATTTGCCTATACTCTAATTATATGTAGATTTATTTCATGCATTCCCTGTGGATAGCCTGAATGGCAGTTTTTTTAAGATGCTCTACCTTATTAATATGTAAGGCAGTGGCTCCCAAACCTGGTCCTGGAGGCACCCCAGCCAGTCAGGTTTTTGGGATTCTCACAATGAATATTCATGAGAAAGATTTGCATGCACTGCCTCCACTGCATGCAAATTTCTCTCATGAATATTCATTATTGTTATCCCAAAAACCTGACTGGTTGGGGTGCCTGGTAACCACTGATGTAAGCGGATAAAGCACTCCTTTAATTTGGGAAGGGGAAGGTACCTTTATTGCCTGTTACTTCATTTACACATTTATTTTGTTTCATCTTATAATGTTTATATAGTTCAGTTCTCTTTTTGTGCGGAGGCAGTAGTCTTTGGTTTTCTTTTAGGCTTATACTTCAATTTGAGTTGTTTGAGAGGACAGTGTTTTTCTTCCGTGTTGTATGGAAACTTGGAAAGGCTTTTCTTACATCAACCTTTTACCTCTAACTTTCAATCTTCTACTGCCTTCTACACACCATCTCATCCGCATTTTAGTTTATTTTAGAAGGAGCTATACTTGTATTGCCTTCACTGTTCACAGAGGTCCAGAGCTGCCAAGTTACCCATAAGAGGAGGGGGAGACTTTTTCGCTGCTCCTGGTTTTAAACTTACATCCCGAACAGTGTAGTTTGCAGTCCGTGATTCTATCCAATGAAATCAGTGCTACAGATCCCATAATACCCCAGGATGAGGTTGACAACAAGTCAGGACTGGTCAAACGATCTTCTTCTTGCAATGGGTAACTTGGCAGCCCTGGAGGTCTCAAACACATTCTTGAAGGATATCCAAAAAACCTGCTTGGTTTGCACACCTGGATACAAGACAATGAAGTATGTTTCCCAGGTTTATATATATACTCAGCCATCTGGATTACTGCAACTCACTGTACAGAGGTTGTAAAGAGCAAATACTGAGGAAACTTCAAACAGCCCAGAACACAGCTGCCAGACTCATCTTCGGGAAACCAAAATACGAAAGTGCGAAACCCTTACGAAAGATGCTACACTGGCTCCCACTCAAGGAACGAATTACTTTTAAAGTATGCACACTAGTTCATAAAATTATTCACGGTGAAGCCCCAGCCTACATGTCTGACTTAATAGACTTACCACCCAGAAACGCTAAAAGATCATCCCGAACTTTCCTTAACCTCCACTTCCCAAATTGCAAAGGCATAAAATACAAAGTGCTACACGCATCAACCTTCTCTTATATGAGCACGCAATTCTGGAATAAACTACCACGCAACCTGAAGACGACTTACGAGCTGACTGACTTCCGCAAATCGTTGAAGACTTATCTCTTCGAAGAAATCTATCGAAAGGATTAAAACACATGAAGCCCACGCATACTGTTAATACTGCATCAATACATACTCATTTATACTCTTATCCCCCGAAATTCTAACACACTCAAACTTTAATCTACAGGTAAAAATGTAACAACCAAACGTTCTCTAGCTATTGTTCTGTAATCCTATCATTATCCATTGTTCTTCCACTATTCCATTGTTCTGTTCCATTGTCCTATTCCCCTTGCGATACAAAGACTTTGTTTTCACTTTACTCCTCACAATGTAACCATAATCGAGTTGTAACAAATTGTACTTCCATCAATACAATGTATTGTAAGCCACACTGAACCTGCAAATAGGTGGGAAAATGTGGGATACAAATGCAATATATATATATATATATATATATATAGTGAACACTTATATCCCACAAAATCCCACTAAAGGTCTAATGGTTTTAATATTTATTACAGTTAAATTAATTCAAAAATGCAAACAATAAACATGCTGTGCTCCCAAAATTCCTAAATATATCTAGTTGCACATAAAATCCTATATAATAAAACGCACCTCCAACATTCTGAAGCTGACTGCATGGCTGAGACATTCCTGCTCTCTGTATCCATCTCCTGAATTGACATCCGTACTTCCGGGTTCGTCACAAGCAGAAGTGACCAACCACATGAGGTTTCTCTGCTTCAGAATGTTGGAGGTGCATTCTATTAAATAGGATTGGTCAGTTCCTTAAAGCACAGCCAGAGCTCAGCGTCCTGCACAGTAACGCTCAGACACCAGAGAGAGAGGGGGGGGGCCTGACACCAGAGGAAGGGAGGGAGGGGGGGCCTGACACCAGAGAGGGGGGGAGGTATCTCTGTCACACACACTCTCTCTCTCAGTCAATGTCTTTTTCTCTCTCTCACTCTCACACACTCTATGTCTCACACTGTATCACATTCACTCTCTATGTGTCACACAGTCGCTCACACACTCTCTTGGTCTCATATACTCAGTCTCACAGAGAGTCTGTGTCTCACACACACTCTCTCGCACACACTGTATGCCTGGAATAGACGTCCTGAGCCCATACGTCAAGCTCCATCTCTGGCCGTCTTCAAATCTAAGCTAAAAGCCCAGTTTTTGGATTCTGCTTTTTAGCTCCTAACCCTTATTCACTTGTTCAGAACCCTTATTTTATCATCCTCACTTTAATATTCCCTTATCTCTTGTTTGTATGTCCTAATTAGATTGTAAGCTCTGTCAAGCAGGGACTATCTCTTCATGTTCAAGTGTACAGCGCTGCGTATGTCTAGTAGCGCTATAGAAATGATAAGTAGTAGTAGTAGTATCTGTGTGAAACACACTCTCTCTCACACTGTCTCACATACGCACTTGCACACACTCTGATTCTCACACACACACTCTCACAGACACACTCGCACCCAGACTCACTCTCTCTCTCACACACACTCACACATTCACTCTCTCTCTCTCTCTCTCTCTCTCTCACCTACAGTGACTCTCACATACACTCTCTCAAACATACACACTCCGAGGAAAACCTTGCTAGCACCCGTTTCATTTGTGTCAGAAACGGGCCTTTTTTTACTAGTAAATAATAAAGGTCAATCCCCCATACTTGTGCTTTGACTCTTTGACTGCTTCAGAGAGGGGGGAACAGATGCTTTGTCACACTATTTATCAAGCTGGTCCTGCTGGAAAACTTCCTAGCCAATCTGCTGTTCAGGATCTTCTTCACAATGTATATGCATGAAATATAGGATGCTAACAGTGGATGCAAATACAGCTCCCATATGTATTGTGGCAGAGATGCTAAGTTAACTAGTTCCAGGCTGGAGTCTTTTTGGACAGTCCTGGTTTTAAACTTACATCCCAAGGCAGTATGGGATATATAGTTCCTGATCCCGCCCTTTGAAATCAGTGCTTCAAGTCCCAGAATGGATTGATCAGAAATCCAGGACTGTCTTCAAATTTCCAACCTGGATTTGGATAACTTGGCATCTCCGTTGTGGATACTGTGAAACCCAGACTGGCTAAGAGGTACTCCACCACCACTTTGAGAAAGGTTGGTTTGTAAGGTGAGTCAGTGTATGGCTGGAACAGCTAAAGGAGCTCTTAACCCAGGGCCATGGCAGTCTGAGCAAAATAAAAACAGAAGAGAAGTCTGCCATCAGAGCAATCAATCTACCCCATCTCACTGCCACTTCCCAATATAACCAATGTCCAATTCAGAGCTGTTGGCTTAAATTGCTTTGAATATTGGGGAGCCAGTGTTTTTCTCCCCCACCCCAAATCGATAGTGCCAAGTGATTGTGAGATCTGTAACTAATTGTGAAAACATAGACATCTAGGTTTCTAAAATGACGGACATACACACCTAGGCATTATCCACTTACAGTGGGGGAAATAAGTATTTGATCCCTTGCTGATTTTGTAAGTTTGCCCACTGACAAAGACATGAGCAGCCCATAATTGAAGGGTAGGTTATTGGTAACAGTGAGAGATAGCACATCACAAATTAAATCCGGAAAATCACATTGTGGAAAGTATATGAATTTATTTGCATTCTGCAGAGGGAAATAAGTATTTGATCCCTCTGGCAAACAAGACCTAATACTTGGTGGCAAAACCCTTGTTGGCAAGCACAGCGGTCAGACGTCTTCTGTAGTTGATGATGAGGTTTGCACACATGTCAGGAGGAATTTTGGTCCACTCCTCTTTGCAGATCATCTCTAAATCATTAAGAGTTCTGGGCTGTCGCTTGGCAACTCGCAGCTTCAGCTCCCTCCATAAGTTTTCAATGGGATTAAGGTCTGGTGACTGGCTAGGCCACTCCATGACCCTAATGTGCTTCTTCCTGAGCCACTCCTTTGTTGCCTTGGCTGTATGTTTTGGGTCATTGTCGTGCTGGAAGACCCAGCCACGACCCATTTTTAAGGCCCTGGCGGAGGGAAGGAGGTTGTCACTCAGAATTGTACGGTACATGGCCCCATCCATTCTCCCATTGATGCGGTGAAGTAGTCCTGTGCCCTTAGCAGAGAAACACCCCCAAAACATAACATTTCCACCTCCATGCTTGACAGTGGGGACGGTGTTCTTTGGGTCATAGGCAGCATTTCTCTTCCTCCAAACACGGCGAGTTGAGTTCATGCCAAAGAGCTCAATTTTTGTCTCATCTGACCACAGCACCTTCTCCCAATCACTCTCGGCATCATCCAGGTGTTCACTGGCAAACTTCAGACGGGCCGTCACATGTGCCTTCCGGAGCAGGGGGACCTTGCGGGCACTGCAGGATTGCAATCCGTTATGTCGTAATGTGTTACCAATGGTTTTCGTGGTGACAGTGGTCCCAGCTGCCTTGAGATCATTGACAAGTTCCCCCCTTGTAGTTGTAGGCTGATTTCTAACCTTCCTCATGATCAAGGATACCCCACGAGGTGAGATTTTGCGTGGAGCCCCAGATCTTTGTCGATTGACAGTCATTTTGTACTTCTTCCATTTTCTTACTATGGCACCAACAGTTGTCTCCTTCTCGCCCAGCGTCTTACTGATGGTTTTGTAGCCCATTCCAGCCTTGTGCAGGTGTATGATCTTGTCCCTGACATCCTTAGACAGCTCCTTGCTCTTGGCCATTTTGTAGAGGTTAGAGTCTGACTGATTCACTGAGTCTGTGGACAGGTGTCTTTCATACAGGTGACCATTGCCGACAGCTGTCTGTCATGCAGGTAACGAGTTGATTTGGAGCATCTACCTGGTCTGTAGGGGCCAGATCTCTTACTGGTTGGTGGGGGATCAAATACTTATTTCCCTCTGCAGAATGCAAATAAATTCATATACTTTCCACAATGTGATTTTCCGGATTTAATTTGTGATGTGCTATCTCTCACTGTTACCAATAACCTACCCTTCAATTATGGGCTGCTCATGTCTTTGTCAGTGGGCAAACTTACAAAATCAGCAAGGGATCAAATACTTATTTCCACCACTGTATATATATTCTGAAATACAATTATACGTGTGCATGAGTCAATATTTAGATGTGAATGTTGCCGAGTTGCCTCTGTTAATATTTTAGACATTGACAAATTCAAATTTGGGTGCTACCACTGCATGTACCTGGCACCTACACATCCATTCCTTATCTATCTATCTATCACCAGAACTGTACACATCCTCCAGCTTATAATCAAAATAGTAAAACGCCTATATTGTGACCCAAATCGGGAGATAGACGTTTATCTCACAAAAACAAATAAAGTGGTATAATCGAAAGCCGAATTTGGACGTTTTCAACTGCACTCCGTCGCGGATGCGGACAAAGTTGATGGGGGCGTGTCAAAGGCGTGGTGATGGCGGAACTGGGGCGTGGTTATCGGCCAATCAGAGATAGGCGCCTTTCACCGATAATGGAAAAAAAATATGCGTTTTTAGCGAGAATTTAGGGCACTTTTCCTGGACCCTGATTTTCCACGAATAGGGCCCCAAAAAGTGCCCTAAATGACCAGATGACCACTGCAGGGAGTCGGGGATGACCTCCCCTGACTCCCCCAGTGGTCACAAACCCCCTCCCACCACAAAAATATGCCGTTTCACAACTTTTTATGTGCACCCTCAAATGTCATACCCACTTCCCTGGCAGCAGTATGCAGGTTACTGGAGCAGTTATTAGGGGGTGCAGTGGACTTCAGGCAGGTGGACCCAGACCCATCCCCCCCCCACCTGTTACACTTGTGCTGGTAAATGGGAGCCCTCCAAACCGCCCCCCAAACCCACTGTACCCACATGTAGGTGCCCCTCTTCACCCCTTAGGGCTATAGTAATGGTGTAGACTTGTGGGTGGTGGGTTTTGAGGGGATTTGGGGGGCTCAACACCCAAGGGAAGGGTGCTATGCACCTGGGAGCTCTTTTACCTTTTTTTTTTGTTTTTGTAAAAGTGCCCCCTAGGGTGCCCGGTTGGTGTCCTGGCATGTGAGGGGGACCAGTGCACTACGACTCCTGGCCCCTCCCACAAACAAATGCCTTGGATTTATTCGTTTTTTAGCTGGGCGCTTTCATTTTCCATTATCACTGAAAAACAAAAACGCCCAGCTCACAAATTGTCGAATAAAACATGGATGTCTATTTTTTTCAAAAATACGGTTCGGTCCGCCCCTTCATGGACCCGTTCTCGGAGATAAACGCCCATGGAGATAGACGTTTTTGTTCAATTATGCCCCTCCCTATATCTCAATTCCAATTTGTATGTTCAAGGTTCAATTTTATTTGATATACTGCCTATATAAAACATAGAGTCAAAACAATTTACTTCATTTTTAAAAAAGAACTTTAAAAATAGGGGAAAGGGAAATGGGACTTGATATACTGCCTTTCTGAGGTTTTTGCAACCACATTCAAAGCGGTTTATATATATTCAGGTACTTATTCTGTACCAGGGGCAATGGAGGGTTAAGTGACTTGCCCAGAGTCACAAGGAGCTGCAGTGGGAATTAAACTCAGTTCCCCAGGATCAAAGTCCACTGCACTAACCACTAGGCTCCAAAGACAGCACTAAAATTAGAGACAAAGAAGTGGATTGGGGAGGGGTGGTGGGGAATAGCATATCACATAGGGGAAAAAGTAGTGAAGCGAAATATGGAGTAGGAAAAATGTCTGGTCACTATTGCCACAGGCCCTGAGAAGAGGGAATAGAGGGGAAGGCAGCTGAAAAGTAGAAAGCCTTAAGAAGATACTTGAAGTTAGAAAAGGAGGATTCCAATCAGTGAAACTGAACATTGAAAAAACACACTGCCTCATCCTCTCATCTCAACACAACAAGTACAAACTCACAACCATAAACGTCCCAGGACACACCCTCCCTACTTCAGACAGCCTAAAAATACTCGGCATCACAATCGACCGCAACATCACCCTTGAGAACCAAGTAAACTCCGTAATAAAGAACATGTTCTACTCAATGTGGAAACTCAAACAACTAAAACCTTACTTCCCGAGAGTAATTTTTCAAAACCTAATTCAATCAATGGTCCTAAGCCATGCAGATTACTGCAACGGAATCTATGCGGGATGCAAAGAACAACTCACAAAAAAACTCCAGACCACCCAAAACACAGCAGCCAGGTTGATATTTGGTAAAACACAATTCGAAAGTGCTAAACCCCTCTGTGAAAAGCTGCACTGGCTCCCAATAAAAGAATGGATCATCTTCAAAATTTGCACTTTGGTCCACAAAATTATCTACGGAGTAGTCCCTGGATACATGACAGACCTCATAGATCTACCAACCAGAAACACAATCGGATCATCACAATCATACCTTAACCTACATTACCCAAATTGTAAAGGACTTAAATACATAACAACCTATGCATCCTGCTTCTCCTACATAAGCGCACAACTATGGAATGGCCTCCCAAAAGCTGTAAAAACAATCCATGACCACCTAAGCTTCAGGAAATCACTAAAAACCAACCTCTTCAAAAAGGCTTACCCCACCGACCCACCGTAAATCTCCAAACCCAGCAACACAACACAACCAGTGATTGTAATGGACAACATAGAACCTCCATTCCCTTCGACCCTCATGATGCCTGATACACATCTACCTCATCCAACCACATTATAACCTTGTATTTGTTATTAACCGACTTGGCGATAGCCTTGACGGCACTATGTAAGCCACATCGAGCCTGCAAATAGGTGGGAAAATGTGGGGTACAAATGCAACAAATAAATAAATAAATCTGGGGTAAAGCAGGAGACTGTTCTATAGGGCAGGGATTGAGATGCTAAAAGCAGGACTGATGAATGGCCTCCCAGTGGATCTGATGATAGGAAAGAATGGCCAATAAACGTTGGCTGGAGGACGTAAGTGTTCTTTGGGGATTGTAAGGGATAAGCAGACTGGCTAAAAAGAGCAGGGACAACGTTTACCCCCATCCCCACCCTGTGCCCACAAACTCAAAATCCACCTCACTAGTTCCATCATTTCATCATTTTCAGTAAAAGACAATTGCTTGGTTTTTGTACAAATGAGATTTTGCACTGTTGCAGGGATGGGTGGGGATTCTCACCATTCTCATCATTCTCACCATTCATACTACATTCAAACATATGGGTACACCCTGCCCTTCATTAAGGAATCTCTACTACCTGTAACAGCTAGCACCTTTAAAATATTCCATCATACTATTAAATACATTTCACTGTTGTTTTTTTTTCTCAGTAATGAAATCAAGTATTATTTTTTAATGAATGTCCATCTTTTCATTCCTTAATAAATGTCTACCTTGTTGCAATGATATTACCCCACTGTTCACATCTCCAATGCTTTGGTTCCAAAAGTCGTCAGTCCCACATGTATCTCCACACACCGCATGCAGTTTCATGAACAACCTTATCAATTGCAAAGTTCTTATTTCTGCAAAGACCAATTCACTTTTCTCCCGAATAATGTTATCCTTTACCAGAACTCGCAGGAATATCTATTTCTTGAAAATGCCGTCAAACCCTACATATATTTGCTAGATGTGTCATAAGATTACATTTGTAGTAGTTAAAGTATTAATATCTATATATATAGGTATGGGTCTGACAGCCTCACTGATCTGTATTTTTCCAGTCATAACCCCTGATGACGCATCTACAGTACCGTTGAAATTTGAAGCAAATAAAAGGGAGAGAACATAGTGGCCTAGTGGTTAGGGTGGTGGACTTTGGTCCTGGGGAACTGAGGAACTGAGTTTGATTCCCACTTCAGGCACACAGGTAGCTCCTTGTGACTCTGAGCAAGTCACTTAACCCTCCATTGCCCCATGTACTGTAAGCTGCATTGAGCCTGCCATGAGTGGGAAAGCGCGGGGTACAAATGTAACAAAAAAAAAAAGACAAAAATCACCCAAAACATTGGAACCTGTTATATACATTATTAGGAATTTCTCAGGAACAGAAACAATTAGACACTGAAAGTTGAGCATAGAGATGAGTTTGAGTGGACATTGAGACATTGAGACTGTCAGGAACTATGCTCTAAAACAAGACCTTGATAATATAGCTGATATTGAACCTAGCTCTAATGGGGAATATATCCAACAATCTAGTCACATAAGTAAAGGTCAACTTTTGTGTTATTGGACAGAAATTATTATCTGTATAAGGTTTAAAAGAGTCATACTATCTACATTGGTTGCACAAATGTCATGTTATTACTTTATTTTGGGGAGAAGCTGTTAGGAATGTCCAAATACTGATTGGATAACAAGCTGTTGGTAAGTCACTAAAAAAAAAATAATGTGGTAAATAATTTTAGTTCCTGTGCACCAGCTGTCTTTAGTGTATCTGTATTTCTAATTATGAAACAGGCACCATCAATGCCATGGCGCTCTAGCTGCCCCTCAGCCCTGGTGGGATCAGGTTTTAAAGGCATATGTTCTCCTCTTTCTTCCTCTTTTTCAGCCTCCTTTCTTTTGGTTTCTGTGGCTGTCAACTCTATAACCAGTCTATTCTCTCTCTTCGGGCCCTGTTTACTAAGGCACGCTAGCGTTCTTAGCATGCATTACAAATTAGCACGTGCTAACGCTAGAGACACCCATATATTCCTATAGGTGTCCTAGTGTTAGCAGGTGCTAATTTTTAGGGCACGCTAAAAACATTAACACGCCTACAGCGTGGCTTAGTAAACTGGGCCCTTCATGTTTTCCACGCTGTACCTGCAGCTCCCAGATGTATAACACAACCCGAAGTCTAGCCAGATACTGGAGTGTAAAGCGTGGTTTGTTGTCCATCAACTCTTTACAAACTTTTGTTTACACCTTTTGTTTCCCAGCCACCACCACTGAGTAGTCTTGAAAAAGAAGAATGTGGTGATTGTTATATTTGAGCAAGTTGCATTGCTGATATTGTTGTCGGATATGATATTTGTGTGCAAAATTCAAGATGCAAGCAATCGCTGTTCTCAGTCGAGTGCCTCCCCACCAACAGTCTGCCCAGTCTGTGTGCATGTTTTATCCATAGAGGATCCAGTTGTCAGTTCCTCATCAGTTCCATTGTTAACCCCTGTACCAGGAAACCAACCAACTCCTCATCTTTCAGAGACTCTGGTAAACTAAGGAAGCACACATTATTACACTATGATCTCGTAACGAGCGATCATTCTCTGCAGGCTCACCAATTATGCCAAGGCTTCTGTCACTGAATTCTGCGTGCTACTGGCATGCTGTTCCAAGTCAGTAACTCGCCCTTAAAACTCCAATCTTCAGGATGTTCTGTCATCTTATCCAACTTACTGACCCAAGGATTCCACAACTATATCATTGGCTTCCATTCCTTTATCTCCTGATGCCACCATCTTCAAGTCACTTGGTATTGCAGGCCATGGCTTTTGTTTATCCCACTTATCACACTTTGTTGCCATATGCAATAACATTTTGTAAAGATATTCGTCCATAAAGTAATAGCAAACCTGGGATGAGAGATATATGAGCAAAACAGAGCATGATTATAGTCCTTTGGGCTTGATATTAGAAGGATAGGCGAGGAGCTGAGGAGAAGTGCTGCTTCTCAGCTCATTGCATCATGTGAGCCCCCCTCCCCCACCCCATGTTTTTTTTTTTTTTAAATAAGTGCAAGTAAACATAGATAAAATTAAAAATTGTGATTAATGAAATAATAGTTTTTCCTTCTCTTTTTTCCTGAGAAGCTGGCAGTGTATTACCAAGGGGAAAGTAAAACCATTCCTGACCCTGAATTGAACTCTAATATCAGCTTGGGAGGATGGCAATAATGAGTTCACAACTTTCCATGAGTAAACACAGGTTTACCACTAAATCACTTGTCTTATTGCCTCCAACAGCTTATACATAGTTATTTCAGAGAGAAAAAAAACCAAATGTTTCTTTTTCTGGATGCTAACCTCACTGATACTGCAAACAAGATGTCTGCTTAGCATACAAATAGCAAATTATTGAACCAGACACCAGTTGAGGTGCATGGAAATTACCAGCCTAGAAGTGTAAACCTGAAGTATAAGGTTATAATGGCTTATCATCTAACTTCTAGGCAGAAAGTAGAATAGTATAGTTTAATGAAAAGCAAGCTTTTATGTGCCAGTAGCAAAGCTAGAGCAATGAGAAGGAAACCTGCAGGATTTATTTGAGAGTGGAGTAACTCGTGAAAGCAGAATGCAGAAATATTGTCCAGGCAGCGCCACCAAGGATTGGCATGATAGGTTAAGGATATGAGTGGGGAGCCAGAGTGAATGGTTTGAATGCTGCAGTAGAATCACACAGCTGCATATTGGTAGGAATGTACGGGGCTCTGGAGCATGTTAAATATAGGAATTATAACGCTGTGTTCCTATGCTGCTCTGGCTTTCTCCCAACCCAACATATGAACCATCTTTCCCACCTTTCGATTGGCCTTTTCAAAAAAAGGGGGGGGGGGGGGGAGAAGAGAGGGAGAGAGGCATTATTCTTTGAGGCTGAGGACATTTTTGCAACTTGTAAATTATTGTAGTTTTGTTGAGGTGGTACCAAAGCCAGTCGGTAATGAAAATGGGAGGGCGAGCACTCCCATTGGTAATTTACTTCGGGGTACCATTGGCTCTTCATGGCAGCCAGTGTTGGACAACAATTGCCAAAGCAGGGAGCAATTCCCCCTCAGTAGACCATCGCTGGGAAGGTGCCAAGGATTGAAAGGTGGTGGTGGTGGTGTTGGTGGCACAAGGCCAGTCTAAGGCATCAGGCTGTGCTGAGGGGCTTGTGGCTGGCTGTATCCTGACCTCTGAGGTAAGTCTGATGATCATGTAGAAAAGAATGAGAAAACAATTGGACTCGGTGTGTAATTTTGTATTTAAAAAATCTGTGCCCAACTTAATCTCACGTCGGTGCCTATTGTTCATGTTGCAGATGCCAAAATGTGCTTTCTTAGGTAGTGGCAGGAAGAGATTCTGAGCCATTGCTCCAGAAACGTGCTAACCAAATCTGAGTAGGAGTGTCTATTCTGAGAAAGTGGCTCAGTAGAAGTGAATGATAAGACTGGCAACCCAATTAGTTCAGTTTCTGGGAACAAGCCACTTTCCTTTCAGCATACACCTGGGAACAGATGTGGACTGGTCTAGCAGCCCCTGTGCTGGTTTCTACTTCTCAGTATAGATCAGGGAGCCAAAAGTGGGCAGTCAATCAGTATATCTTTATATCTCACCCTTACTGGACCTCCTCTTGGGGAGGAAAGACAAGCCCATCTCCCTGAACTCAGTTTTATACTTCCCTCCAAAAGCTTTCTATTGGGTCACTTTCTCAGAATAGACCACTCCCTACACCAATTTGATTAGCACATTACTGGAGTAGGGGCCCCAGATCTCTACATAATATACAGAAAGGCATAATATTAACAGAATCCTGGATACGTCATCACAAACTAAAACTCAATACAGATAAAATGACATTTTTATTGATTAGTAACAAATTAGATTTGCTCCACTCTATTTGGATCAATAAGATGGAATATAAACTTTCTCCAACCATTAAAATATTGGATGTTTTGATAGGCTGTACTCCTTTTTTTGCCCATTAATATTTGTATATGAGATTTTGTAAAAAAAAGCAAAAACTGAAAAGCATTACTGTGCAATTAAGAGCCGATGTATTATACCTACAGATAGGTGACCCTTGTAGGCTTAAGGTGTATTGTAGTGGTGTACAGTTGGGTGCAGTAGGTTTTTGGTGGGTTTTGGAGGGCTCAGCATACAATAAAAGGGGGCAACAAGATATGTGTCTGGGACCTGTTATGTGAACTCTACTGCAGTGCTCCCTAGGGTACCCCACAGCTCTGCCGGGATGTCTGTGTGGCCAGTCTACTAAGAATGCTGGCTCCCTCTATATCCCAATGGCTTCATTTTGTGCACTTTTGACTTGGAGGGTTTTTGGGTTTTTTTGACTAAAAATAGTCCAAGAAGATAGATGCACTGAGTAAAAAAACATCTAGTACATGACCGTTTTTGAAACAAAAAGTTGGATGTTTTTCTGGTTTGAAAATGGTCATGTTTGCTATTGGATTTTTGGATGTTTTCTGCAAAATGTCCAAAGTTAGATTTAGACGTAATATCGAAAATGCCCCTCCAGGTATATTAATGTTAGTTCTAATCAGGGCTGCCGAGAGACTGGGCCGGGCCCATGACAAGGCCGCCCCCGGCCCCGCCCCCACTGCCACCCCCCAAGTTGTCGCAGCCCCCCGAGGGGGGCCCAGTGCCACAGTCCCACCCGACTCCGCCACCGGGCCGGGCCCCTTCCACCCGAATCCCCGCCAGCAGAAGTGCTGTCTTCTGATTCCGGCGTGCGCGGCCCACACAGATGCGCTCCTCTCAGCTGATCTTCGCTGTACTCTGCAGGGATTCTGTGCGTCTGACGTCCTGCATGTGCAGGACGTCAGACACACAGAAGTCCTGCAGAGTACAGCGAAGTTCAGCTGAGAGGAGCGCGTCTGTGTGGGCCGCGCACACCGGAATCAGAAGACAACACTTCTGCTGGCGGGGGTTCGGGTGGAAGGGGCCCGGTGGCGGTGGCAGGTGGGACTGCGGTGCCGGGCCCCCCCTGGAGGCCCAGGCCCTGTGTCCCCCCCTCTCGGCGGCCCTGGTTCTAATGGCAATCAATAGGGGTTCCAAGGCTAAATTGAATAAGAGAGGGGATAGTGGGCATCCTTCTCTGGTACCCCTAACTAAATTGACTTTATCAGAGAGATCAGCATTTATCTGAATTCTGGAACATGGTTTGGTATACACTACTTGCACCCATTTAACAAAATCAGAACCACATCCAAACCATTCAAGAATTTTGAATAAATATTGCTGTTCAACCATTTTGAAGGCTTTTTCTGCGTCCAAAGAATTAGCCAAGGCAAAAGATGAGATTTTGGTTTATGTAAAAGTCAATAGATCATGAAATGTTGTAGCATTATCTCCAATGAATCTTCCAGACATGAATCCAACCTGATTAGTGTGGATTACAGAACCAAGTAGAGACTCTAGTCTTGTAGCTAAAACTTTATCCATAATTTTACAATCTAAATTAAGTAGAGATATGGGACGAAAAATTTGATCTTTGGTTATATCACATCCTGGTTTGGGTAAAATAAAAACATGTGCTTCAGCAAATTGACCTTATGACGTGGGATATTGCCATAAGAAGTGATATAAATAGCACAAAATTGGAGATAGATTGCCATGAAAGATGCGGTAAAATTCAGCTGTGAACCCATCTAGTCTGGGTGTCCTGTTGCTAGCCAGAGATTTAATGGACAAGGTTATTTCTTCAACTTTAATTGGTGCACCAAGAGAATTCTTTTGTACTTGGGGAAGGACTGGAAGAGGTAGGCTTTCTAGGAAGCTATTCATAGCATCTGTATGATTTGCACAAGAAGTGCTGAATACATTTTGACAATAGGTGACAAAAGCTCTGGAAATATCTTTATTTGTGGTAGCTATGTGATAATTTATCTAAATGTATGGCTGATATATAATGTCTTTGTTGTCTTATCTGTCTTATCTGGCTAATCTAGCAGCTTTATTAGCTGAAATAGTGACCAGTTTTATGCACAGCCAGATTGTGATTAGCTTGATAGTTATATAATTTATTATATTAATATTTAAGTTAAATCGTGGCATTTATTAGTAATATGAAGATTTTCCAATTGTTTATTTTTTTCTAGTTGAAGAAGTTGCATAGATTCCTTTTTGTTTTTTCTTCCAGGCAGCAAAGCTTATTATTTCACCTATAAGAAGAGCTTTGAAGGCTTCCTGGGTGCTGCCTGCTTAACATTTCTTGTTGCAAATAGTTTCAGTGCTATGATGTTTACCTGCCTCTGGAGAAATGTTTCTGCTGCATTACCTTTTGGGTTTCTGTTTGTTTTTCTCCTTGTAAGACTGATCCTCCATCACCTTGTTCCTGTGAGTTCCTGCTTGGGGAGGCTGTTTTGATTCCCCGCCACTTTCCCGCCATCCCTGCAGCTCCTTTTCTTCTCTCTAAAGAGGTTGAAATCTGATTTCCTCATTCGGTCGCAGATGATCCTAAATTCCTGCAGGTGACTTCCTATTCTGCAATAACATGTGTGTTGATTTTTGATGTGTTGTTAATCTGGCTGTGCTATGTTATTTTTTGTGTCTAATCCTATAAAATGCTAAGAATTTGTAGAACATAAACTCTGGTTTGAGACTGTTCTTTTTAATATTCCATTTTAAAAAAAATTGTAAAAGTCTTTCCTCTGCAAATGTCACTATGGACTCAAAATAATAAGCTCAAACAGTGTTCACTTTAGTTGAAGCCAGATTTTAAAGCTTCAAGTACACAGAGTGAGGAGTAGCTTAGTGGTTAAAGCAGTGGACTGTGAAACCAGGGCTTGAAATTCTACCTTTTTGTTTTGTCCTTGTGATCTTGGGCACGTCACTTCACCCTGCATTGCCTCAGATACAAATATAGGGTTAGAAAAATTGCAAGCTCCATTATTCTCAGTGGAGTCTATTTACTAATGATGAGGGTGGTTTTATAATAGGTTGAAGGGCAAGAAAATGCCTATTTCTAGCCTAATCTATATGTCTTTAAAAAGTCTAACATACAGAGCAGGTGAGAAATGTACTGCTCTTGATTGTAATTTTTCAGAGCATATTGTCCTCACATTCAGTGACATCAATGTGCTTTTTTTATTCTGGATTGTTCATCAGGCTGGTATAATGTCTGCAGTGTAAACCAGTGTCTGGACTCCTTTACCCTATTTTAGTAAGAATCTATATCATACTTGTCCTTAATCAGTTTTATAACCCAATACAAGATGAGAAACATCTCAATTCTACCTTCTCTTGTTACTTGTGCACAGTTTGGGTAAGCATAAAAAGCTGGTAATCATGATTTTTTTTATTTTTACACATTCTCACAGAATTCCAGCCTCAGAGGATATTTAACTATGTCTGAACTGACTTGGAAACCTAAATGTTCCAGACTTGTTGAGAATTCCTTGTTTAAATGACTCTCCCAGTTGTCAACCCGTGCTTGCAGTTTCTAGGACTGGAGCGTAATAATCTGTGGGTTTAGAGGAGGGCTGCTGACTGGTAGCTCTGACAATCCCCAGTGGGCCTCATTGGTTCACATTCACACAACCATACTTTAGTTTTCAGTTTTGGCTGAAACCAGGTGATAAATTTCATCTGAAAGTTTATAGACAGTTTCGGTAGCAGTTTCGATTTTGGCTGAAATTAAAAAAAAACTATTTCAGTCAGCCTCTAAGATGGTCCAGCCAGTCTGCCCGACAGTTGTGCCTGTTGTTCCATGCAGCTTATATCCATCTATGCTATGGTTTCTTTCAAAGACTGCATTCCTTTCTGAGCATCAACCAAAGAGGGACACAAACACTGAAAGTAAAGACAGCCTTTATTTCCATGCTATAAACTACTTTTACGGTTCTAAAAGCAAACAAAATTCATCAAGCATATCATTTTTTGCATGGCCCTGTAATTACTTCTCTGTTTGAAAAGGAATGTAGTCTTACAAGAAACCACACACTTTGCAGGACACACAAAGGTGGAGCGATCAAATGCTGTTTCTTAGAATCAAGGCCAACTGTCTTGAACCTAAAGGCTGTTCTTTACACTACACATGTTTGGTCCACATCAGTATCAAAGAACAGTACAATGTCTTGACAAATCCATCAACATTAAACAGAGGAGTCTGTGGCAATTTCAAAATGCTCATTCTAGTTACAAAATAAGAATGTTTTAAATTTTGTGTCACATCAAAATTTACATTCCATCATCATTTTATTACACTGTGCAATTATTTTATTTTAAATTACTATTCTATGCTTATATAATGTGGCAATCCACAAGGCTCTCTTTTATCTCCCGTATTATTCAACATCATGATGGCATCATTGGGGTTACTTACTGGAGGCTCGTGGATTTAATTCCTTCATCTATGCTGATGATGTCACAATTTACATTCCTTTCAATAAGGAACTATCAGAAATTCTACATGAGATTAAAATCAGTTTAGATTTGATGGAATCTTGGGCATTCAATTTCAAGCTCAAACTTAATAAGAAAAAGGAAAGGGAAATGGGACTTGATACACTGCCTTTCTGAGGTTTTTGCAACTACATTCAAAGCGGTTTACATATATTCAGGTACTTATTTTGTACCAGGGGCAATGGAGGGTTAAGTGACTTGCCCAGAGTCACAAGGAGCTGCAGTGAGAATCGAACTCAGTTCCCCAGGATCAAAGTCCACTGCACTAAAAAAGACTAATTTCCTGATATTTTCCTATCCTTTTCAACCCATATCCTTAAAAAAACTTTACTGTCGGCAACACAACATACTCCTTGGATCAATCAATGAAAATCCTGGGTATCACCACTGATCAACACTTATCATTCAAGTCTCAGGTTTCTAAGGTGGTCTCCAGCGTCTTCCATACATTGTAGAAATTAAAAAGGTTGTGTCCTCTCTTCCCAAGATCCATACTTTGTACCATTACCCAATCTTCGGTATTATCCAAATTTGATTATTGTAATGCCATATACACAGGAATTAAGATGTCTCTCCTAAAAAAAATTACAAATGACACAAAACACCACAGTTCACCTTGTATGTAGGCTCCTCACTTTGTGAAGGCATTCTCTCTTTTATTAAAACTTCACTGGTTTCCCATTAATGCCAGAATCACCTTTAAAATATTTGTGACTGTAAACCAAATTCACTGTGGTTTATCTCCTTCTTACATGCAACATCTAATTGATTTACCTCCACGTAACACAACAATAACCTCTAGAGGATACCTCATGCTCCATTTTCCAAATTGCAAAAATTTACCTTACAAATCAATTCTCGTCTCAGGTTTCACTTATCAGAAGACCAAACTTTGGAATGCTCTATCTAAGCAATTAATATATACTTGAGATTTTGCAAATTATCAAAAGTATTTCTGTTAAGTACCCATCTTATAAATAAACAATAAGCTAATGTTGCCTTGCATTCTTATCTGTTTCAACATAACCAGAACTTTAGCCTCAACTCATAATAAACTTGTAATTATGCTAATATGATTCGTTACAATTAACTGACTGTATTCTAGTTTGATGTTTTCTTGCATGTAAATAACATTGAACCTGAACATGTTTGGGAAAATGTGGGATACAAATGTCATAAATAAATAAATAAATAAATAAACACAATACTAGACCCATTTCCTCTTTAAGAATGGTCTTGTTAAATGGAAAAACTTCAGAAGATTTAGTAATATTCATTTCTTGTCTTCAACAAGTCAGGATATATTGCTTTATATCTTCACCATTACTGGTTAAAACTTACCCCTTATATTAGTTGTCTATGGTACAAATTATTTCTTCATAATGTCTTCTTTCTATCATTACCTCATAATCAATAAATACACCAAATTTGCTACTGTCACATCCAAACAAATCACTGAAAACCTGTGTCTTCAGAGGAACGGGAAAACCCTTGAACACACTTTCAAGACTGTATAACAGGCTTGGACAAGAAATTTTTTGCTATTTTATATCCTCATGTTCTTATGTCAGCAGAGGTCCTTGCGATGAGGTATTAGCAGTAGACATAGGCAGAAAGAACCAACTGATGCTGGCCAGAGTTTTGCACCAAGTTGCTTCATGGTTATGATTTGGAAGGTGAATTCAGGTCTACACAGATTTTTGGACCAGTGATGGTGATGATGTAAGGCAAAAATGTGAACGCAGCCTGTCTTGTTGACGGTGAGAAATGCATATTGCCTAATTCTCTAAGGTCTTTTCCCTTTAACAAGACAATTCCTACATGGAAATGAGTAAAATTACAGAATTTTGAGGCCCTTTTACTAAAATGTGTTAAATAGGCTTTACAAGTTTTAATGCGGGGCTTTTCTGCATGCTAAGCCAATATTTAATGTGCCCACAAAATAGGACTTTTTCTTTTTCTTTTCATGGGCCTGTACTGCTACGGATTTACAGCCTGTCTCACTGACACTGACTACTCAATAATTACCGTGGATTCTTTTGGATTCGTATTAGATAAATGAAACCTTTATTAGAGGTGCTAAAATTTAGAATGATTAAGATATATATACAATGTTAAGCTATATACACACAATGATTAGCTATATAAACAATCATTACATCACTGGTCTCTACATTTAAGCAATGCTAAGATTTCTTAGACCAGGAAAGGAAGCAATAATACATTATATACATACAACATCACTGGTCCTTACATCATCCAGGCTCTTAACATCAGCTGGGGGGGCCCGGTTCACAGCGAGAGCCAGGAGCTTCTTTGACCAGGAACAGATCCTCTGTGCAGCACGTCCACTCACAGATGAGCCCCCAATTTCACTGAAAGAAACTCCCCTTTTTATTAGGCTCAGAACTCATGTTCAGAGCTAAGGAAAATTACAGAATGCTTCTCTGTCTAGGTAAACAAGCCATATTGTGGGAACGCGGTCACATGTTTTCCAAGTCCAGGTGGCCAGGCTGAACCTCCAAAAACAAGCACTATACTCCCCTTTGCATACCAAATTAATTAGAGTTGTGTCTTATCTTCTGCAACTTGTTTTTGTATTTACAAGAAAAGTTATTTTTGGTCAAAGACAGAAGATTTCAGAGTTCATTATCAATCAAAGCAGGATTGAAAACCAATCCTTTAAATCTTCCATTACAGGGCCCTGCGCTAATTTCTCCATTAGCGTGTGCGACTGAACAAATACTAACACAGAAGCATTTATTGCCTCCTGTTTAGGAGGTACTTAGTGCTCCTGTGTTGTCTGCATTGTCCAGTTGAACACACTAGCTAATTACGCTTCCACTTCAATTCTCCATCCATTAGACACTCCCTCCTGAAAAAATAACAAAAAAAGATAAATAGCACACAATTAAGGACAGGCAAATTACTGCAAAACACCTTAACACATTTTGTGATATGCTTTTTTCCCGCATTACGGGACCCTTTTACTAAGCTGTGCTAAAAAGCGTCCTGAGCTATGACTAGCACGTGGGTTTCCTGTTCACTGAGGTCACTTTTAGTGCAGCTGTAAAATGACTGCATCTCCTATTTCCCTCATTAATGGCTCCATATGAATTTCCCAATTAATACATGGCCATTAGTGTGGAAGCCCTTACAGACATCTATTTTCTAGGCAGTAAGCTGCAGCAGGGCTATCGCGTGGGTAGCATGTGCCAAATCGACCTTACTGCCGAGGTAACACAGGTGCCTGGCAGTAATTTCAAAATTGGTGTGTGCTGTTTCCTGTAGTAGAAAATTATTTTCTACCATGGGGCATTCCCATATTGCCGCATGCTGCCTGATAACCATACAAGTAGCATGTGAGCCCTTACTGCTAAGTAAATATGTGGTGATAAGGGCTCAAGCAGTAAATAGTGGTGCAATACTATTAATAGTAGTGTACAACCATTTAACAAAGGCCCTTTTACTCGTCACAGTAAAAAAATGGCCTAGCTTGTGCCAATTTCACACATTTAAACTAGCACAGACCACTTTTTACCACAGCTTAGTAAAAGGGCCCCTAAGTTCTCCCATGCTAATTGGTTGGTGCATGGTAATGTAGCTGCACTAATCAATTAGCTCTAGCCTTACCTACTTTCCACCCCCAAACATGCCCCCAAGCTAAAAATATATTTTTTAGCATGTGGTAAGTGTGTGCTGATTGGTAAATTACCATGGGATACCTGAGCACACCCCACAGCAGTGGATTTTAACCTGCGGCAAGCATGCACTAGTGCTTACTGCAGCTTAGTAAAAGGACCCCTTATGTGCGTAATTAAATTCGCAGATGACACAAAATTATTCAGGGTCATCAAGTCGCAGGAGGAGTGTGAAAGATTACAGGAAGATTACTGGGGGATTGGGCGTCCAAGTGACAGATGAAGTTCAATGTTGACAAGAAAGGGATCTGGGAGTCATCGTTGATAAGACCTTAAAAATGTCTGCCCAGTGTGCTGCCGCGGCTAAGAAAGCACATAGTATGTTGAGTTTTATTAGGAAAGGGATGGAAAACAAACACGAGGATGTTCTAATGCCGTTGTATCGCTCCATGGTGCGACCGCATCTCGAGTATTGTGTCCAATTCTGGTCACTGCATCTCAAAAAAGATATAAAGGAATTAGAAAAGGTGCAGAGAAGGGCGACAAAAATGATAAAGGGAATGGAATGACTTCCCTATAAGGAAAGGCTGAGAAGATTAGGGCTCTTCAGCTTGGAGAAAAGGTGGCTGAGGGGTGATATGATAGAAGTCTACAAGATAATGAGCGGAGTAGAGCGGACAGATGAGAAGCGTTTGTTCACACTTTCAAACAACAACAAAACCAGGGGACACAAGATGAAGCTAGAATATGGTAGATTTAAAACAAATAGGAGAAAGTTTTTCTTTACTCAGCATGTAGTTAGACTCTGGAACTCGTTGCCGGAGAATGTAGTGACAGCAGCTGGCCTTACGGAATTTAAAGGGGGTTTGGACAGATTCCTGAGGGAAAAGTCCATTGAACATTATTCTTTTTTTTTTTTTGGGGGGGGGGGGGGTGTTGCCGAGTTCTTGAAGCCTGGATTGGCCGCTATCGGAGACAGGATGCTGGGCTTGATGGACCCTTGGTCTTTTCTCAGGATGGCGGGCTTATGTACTTATTATATATTAACGCCTAACATGGTTTACTAAAAAGATCCCAATATAAACATGCAATTACATTGTATTGAGTTATAGTCTAAATAAATGAAATACTTAAAGAAAATAATTTTACAGTGCATAAGAAAATACTTTGGGAATTTAACTGTCGATGTGATGTGTAACTCACCTATTCTTATATCCTATCAATTAAGCAACCCTTTTACTAAAGGGTGAGAAACAATGCATTTTTCAGTATTTTGCATATTTGTGTGCTAAACCGTGCTTTACTGATTTTATAAAAACATTTTGGGGAGGGGATGAGTCAAAGGTGGAAAGTGTGCATGGAAACATTCATCAGGTAGCGTGTTATACACACATGCGCTAACTGGCTAATGCAGAGTTAATGCAGTAGCATTTAGGGGGAGATTCTACATATGGCGCCTAGAAAATCCGCATGGAAATTATTTTTGCCTCAGCGTATTCTATAAGATTTAAGCACAGTACATTGAATATGCTTAGTTGATATCCCAGTGTCTAAAACTACATGCATCCATTTACACCAAAGAAAACATGGTGTAAATCCCTGTGCATAGATTTATGCGAACTGGGCCATATTCTATAATAACGCACGTAAATTTGGGAATGTCCATGAAATGCCCATTTCCCTGCCCATAACCATGCCCCTTTTTGGATGTGCACATTAGAATTTAGGCATAGTGAGTTACAGCATATGCTTAGAGAGTTATGTGCGTACATTTTAATTACCAATTAGCGTGTATTATGGCTTGTTAAGTGCTGTTAACAATGCTGATTGGCTTGTTAAGCCAATTCAGTTAAGAGTATTGTTATGGAATATGCTTAGATTTAGGCACGGAACGCTAGGCGCGATATATAGAATCTGGCTTTTAGTACCTCCTATTGCTTCTTAAATAGGAAGCGATAAGAGCTACCGCATTAACTCTATGCAGGTAACGCATGCTAATGATATTAGCACATGACCTGGAATAAATATATATTTTTAAATCCTCTAAAAGTGCTGCGTTAAATGGGCTTAGTGCACTGTAAAATCCTGCGTTACCAAGTGTTAAGCCCAGATTCTAGCACATTTTAGTAAAAAGAGCTCCTAATTTGGAGAAATGGATATTTGTTTTCCATTCGTTTTCAGAACATTTATCTCTATTCAAACATATCTTTAAGGAGCTTGGTTCATTCAGATTCAGGATTTAGAAGCATTAATGGTGGACATTTATTCACCAATTTCAAGAAAACTATTCACAATGTTCAGTATCTCAGTATCTTGTAAAAATCACTTCAACACCCTTTATAACAGGGCTTCCTAATCCTTTCCCAGTGAACCCACAATCAGATAGATTTTAGGACATCCTCAATGAATATTTGTGAGCTAAATTTGCATATATTGATCCATTATATAGAGAGTTATCTCATAAATAATTATGACTGATATCCTAGAAATCAGACTGGGAAGGAGGAGTAATCACCGAGACCAACTGAGATATCCTGCTTATGTGGACTTTCAGAGAATCCATACATTTCTAATAGCAATTTCAAAATTAAAAAATCTTTATTCTTTGTAATTGACAACTTTATGAGTTCTCTAACATCTGGTAAAAGTGGAAGAAACATACTAATCGTTCTAAAAGATCTGTTGTTGTTTTTTTGTTCGTTTGTTTTTTGTTTTTACCAAGAATATATTGCTAAAAATGTTAAGTCTAGCTGCCCAGACATACCATTTAGAACCCTTGTATGTAGTTGAAATATTCATGCAATAGACAATCTGAGGTTTCTCATTGTTTTACCTTCTGCAGATCTCATTGGCTTATCCTCCAGCCAGGGCAGATGAAGGCAAACACAAATGCTGTGAAGTATACAGCACATCACAAACACTTTACATACTGATGCGGAATAATAGGTTTATTTTTAATGTTCTTTGGAGTCAATAATTTGATACAGGAATAAAGGTAACAACCAGTACAAGATTAAACAGCTATTATCGCCTACAGTCATACAAGAGGGACCCAAGATCACTGGCAGTACCCAGTTCAAACTTTCTTTACCACAATACACGACTCAGTTACTCACATACATATGATGAATGTGACACACGTGACAGGCACACGTGAGAGCCATCCCAGGACTTTCCCTACCAGCAGGGCCCATTCTAAGAAAAAGTCTCACAGGTCAGCATATCTTCCTCCCAAATCACAGATAAAGAAACCTTTTGGTCCTTGGAGGGGGAGAGGAGAATCTCAATCCTGTCTCAAATCAGAGAGAAAACACTAGCAGGAGCACCTTTGGGGGGGAGGGAGGGAGAAATTGTAAGGAGTTTCCCTGGGAATACCGGCAATATAGTATCCTCCCCCGAGCAGCTGACTGCTTCCGTTGAGTTCCATGATATGCTCCTGAGCTCTCCATAAACAGGGATGCCACCTTAGAAGAGGAGAAGGAGGGGGGTCCTTTCCTCACAGCAAGGTCCTAAGTAGAAGAGAGACTCTATTGAGGAAATGGACATGTCCTAAGCAAGGTATTTTCTCTTATGGATGTATTGGAAAGGGCTGATAGTTTTCCTGCAGCTCGCTGGTACAGTTGTCAGATACTGTGTTTGTGAACTGTAGGAGGGAGGGGTGGGGTCCAGCTCCAGTGGCACTGTTTGAAGTGTTATAGAGATTTACTAGTGCTCTGGAGTTGCACAAGGAAAAGTGGACCTGCTGGAAAGAGAAGCAGTCAGTATTTTGAAGACTTTGGCTATAAAGATTATTATCATAAACAGAAAGAAAATACAATCTCTGTCTTGAACTTTGAACAGTATATTCCCTGCAAGTTTGGCTGAAGGGTTTAAAAATCAGAAACTTCTGAGGGTTTTGCTGCCATTTTTTTTCCTTTTCTGCAGAGCCTTACCCAGGGCTCTGAGAGTAAACTGCCCTGCTTATTACTCTGGGTTAGAGTGGGAACCTTAATAAGGACTGGTTTGAATACTAACAAGCTGCTATAACCCTGGAAAAGCCATTTATTTTTCTCTTGGGACTTTGAGGAATGAAGTTTTGGTGTCCAGGAACTGAGTTGTATTAAATGCCTTTTACATTGATTTTTTTTTTCTTTTCTTTTGGGCTATAATAGACATATTGAGTTGGTAAACTTGTGGAGGGTGATATTGCACCAGGTCGCAAACACATTCTGCCTGGTTTTTGTGGATTATAATTGACTAATATGCTATTTGCTATTAAGTCTCCAAAGGATTATAAACTTATTCGAGGATGGCACTGGAGGAATCCCATGGACCAACAACATCTCACTTCCCTGGAACATGCGTCATGCTGCAGTAGGCATGGATTTGTATTCACTTAGGAACTCGGCCTTAATATATGATCATTAAATTTTAGGACTCCAAAAAAGTTTCTATCGCATCTGTCACCATCAATCAATAGTCATAGTATATGTGCATGTTCAGATCTTGGAAGTTTTTTGCAGTTTTGTTAGGTAGCTTACCAAACCCTTGGAGAAAACTATTTCATATGCATACAAAGATTACCCTGATTACACTGAGAAAGTGGACTATCTCATAAAAGCCCCTTTGTATTTCTTACGTGCTCTGATGAGTACACTGTATGAGGTAAGGAATGGAAGCAGCTATGGGAATCCAGGATAGAACTGACACCGCTGGAAATGGAGTACTGACGGATATCAGTTGTTTCCTTTCATCCTCTAAAAGGAGCTAGTGGCTTGAAGACTGATGATGATAAGAACAATCACATCTATGATGTGAGTCGTATATGGGATCTCAGTCACCTACATCAGTGCTGACTCATTCATGGCAGGCATTCTTTCTTTATCACTTCTTTGAGATCCATCACAGACTGAAAGATAATTCTGGAATACTCACTGTCTCCAACAATTTTTGTAAAAAAAAAAAAAAGAATCAGAGGGGTAGATATGCTAAAGTGCAACTATTTCGGTAAGTTACCATAAGGAAAATACCCAAATTATTGTGCAAGAAAAACAGAACATCCTAACCTCTCTACGTCCAGAAGAAAAAGCAATTTTAGAAGGCTAGACATGGGGACGGGGGGTGAGGAGAACGTATCCCCTTCCCTACATAGACTTGAGAACAGCTTTCTAAAATCACTTACCTTCCCCAATGGCTCCTTCCACAACCCTCTCTGGCAGTATAATAACCACCATCCCCCCCCCCCTCCATCTACCAACCCTTCCCAGTGATGCACCCTGGGACCAAATCACTCAAATTTGTGTGTGGCTACAAGCTGACACTCTCGCACTCCTGCCCCAGTCCCCAGTATCAGGGGTCTGTGGTGACTAATTAGGGGAGTAACGATGCCCACTCCCTCCTTGTGGCTGCCAGGTCAGAAAATGGCCATCACTATATGGAAGCCTGACCCTTAGTTGGTATTGCCACTAGAGGTCTTGACTGCTATTTTCTGACCAAGCAGCCATGAGGTGGGAGCAAAGGGGCATCCCTCCCACCCCACTAAACACCAGGGGTGAAGGGGAGGGAAGCTTGTGGTAATACTACAGATTTGCGGGCTTTGGGCTCTGGAGGTGCCAGAGGGATACTGCCACATGCTAGGCTTGTGCTTTCATGTGGGGGAAGAGTTGAATGATGTAGGGGGCTTCCTGGAATGTCAGATGATGAAGGGGGGGCTGCCAGGGATGTTGGGTGATGTGGGGAGGGAGCATACTGTTGAGACAGGGAAGCATTTCAAAGGCTGGCAAGGGGTGGGAATGTGCGCAGGGAGCTGGTCTCTTGCACTATAAATTTTATGATTATCGTATTGTAGAATGAGAGGGCAACTTCCAGAATGCTGCTGAGCACACATGCAGTTAATTTTAATTAGTTATCTTTAGTTACATTTTAAATGCACTTAAGCAGCCAGGTGTTCAGCTAAAAATTCAGTAAAAAAATTTGACCAGCTGGCCTTACCAAACTGAGCAGGTCAGGGCTGAAGATCAGTGCTAACCATCAAGTCCATATACCTGCTCAATCCCAACTCCAGCAACATGCAATCCCTTCCCTCCCACTCATTTTCTATATTTCTTTATGGTCATCCCTCACACCTGAACAGCTCTTTAGCAGGAATCTTTTTTAACCTCAGTTGGGAGAATTTTTACAGTCACAACAAAAAAATAAAGAATGGAAAATGAATTCAGTAAAAGTTTATTTAAATAAGCAGTTTTCCTTACAAATCATAGAGAAAATGTTACTGTATACTTGTACAATTTGTATTTGATAGTCAGACTACATTAGCAGAAAATGAATCAACAACAAAATTTATAAAACTAAACTTAAATACAAAAATAAATATCAAAAAACATTTGGCCAACAATCACCTGACTAATATTGTCTTTAGTAATTCTTAAGGTGCGTCTGCAGTTTTTAAAACCTACTTCTCTGCAATAATAAAGTCTTCCGTATTCCTTAACATCGTGTATAAACTGAAATGACAATTTTATTTGAACAGAGCTCTTTTATTATGAGGCCCTTTTACTAAAGCTTAGCGGGCACTAATGGAATTAGTGCACTCTCAGGGGTCCTTGTACTAAGCTGTGGTAAGTTCTAATAGGGCGGAGAATGAGCGTGTTCTGCACTACTCAGCACAGCTACACTGCCACATGCTAGCGCGTGAGAATTTACCATCTACATAATGGGTGGTGGTCGGGGCTCATGCGCTGATGGGGAAAATAAGAGAGTGGCCAGTAATGGGGAAATGTGAAAAATCAGCCATTTTTCCCCGGTGGAAAAATGGCCTTAGCACATGGGGATGACCTGAGTAAGGACTCGTTAAGACCACGTTTTTCCACAGTTTGGTAAAAGGATCCCTAAATGCTGTACTTTCTATAATATACCTATGGGCCATGCAGGGGCGTAGCCAGATTCGGCGGCAGAGGGGTCCAGAGCCCGAGGTGAGGGGCACATTTTAGCCCCCCCACCCGCCACTTTTGACCCCCTTCGGCACCGCCGCCGCAGCCGCCACCACCACAATTTTGACCATCCCCCGGCGCCCTTCCCTTTTCGACCTCCCCTTCCCACCGCCGCCAACCCTCGCCTGCCGCCACCGTCACCATCAGCCGAAGTCCTCTTCAGCGCCGGTCTCCTGGCCGGCGCGTTGCTGCTGCAGTTGATATGGAAGGATTCTGTTTCTTTGTGAGTCGTCCTGACGTCCTGCACGTTCCTAACTTTACCTGCCAATTATAGAATACACTTAGTTGGCGCTGATTTTAGCACCGATTCTTTTAGGTGTCATATATAGAATCTCCTCCTTAACGAATACTATTGTCCATAGCACACGCTAAGCTTTGTAAAATGGCCTGTATATGACAAGTCCAGTGGTTCCTGAATCTGTTTTCTTCTCCTTCACAAATCACAATTTCTGGATATCACTGTGAACATGCATGAGATAAGTCTGTATACATTGGAGAACCAGTGTTTCCATATTTTATCTCTTGTGTGTTCATTGTGGATAGCATGAAACTCATGGCTGTGGGAGCATAAGGACAGGTTTGAGAACCACGGGTTTAGTCTTTAGTAATATGATACATCACTAGCATCAATTATGTACTTATTTCTGCAAAAGGGGACAGCAGTAAATACCTCCCGAGCTCACCTAAATGTCTCGTAAATGCTGGTGCCTAAAAATTATTGTCATATTTCATCCATTTACAAGACTCAGACTCGGACATGCTGCTGAATTGAAAGCACTGTGTTTCAAAACAGCACCCATTCACCCAAGGTTTCTGAAGTCTCTAGTCTTTCCTTGATGAGGTTAGACTGAAACCATGTGCCCTACGGAAGTTTCTCAAACAAGTGCACCAGTCAGTAAGAATGTGCGTGAGATGTAGGTGCAATAATTCACACTGCCTACATTTTTAGCTCATGAGCATCCAATAGAAATTTCAGAAAAGCAGAATGACTAGGCTGCCCCAAAAGCAGATTTCAGAATAATCCCTGTCGTCAAACTAATGTTTAATGCACCTCTCTAGACAACACAGGATACCTACAATGAATATGCTCGAAATCTATATTCCTATAAAAGAAGCAGTGTATGTTTTTAACTCCTCATTTAAAAAGAAACAGCATGGCATGCTAACTGGGAGAGACTGGTGTTCAATACCTTGCAGCATGTCTAGGTACCATCCTTTCCCTCTGATGTTTTTTGTTTTATTTTGTTTTTATGTTTTTTTTTTTATTTTTTTTTTTTTTTAGTTTGCTTTTCCATTCTCTTATTTTTGTTGCAGTGGTTCTTCGGATCTACCTGCCAATCTGATATCCAGGCTATCCATGACAAATATGCAAGAGACACCTGCACTGCATCCATTGTATGCAAACACACAATATCTCATGCATAGTCATTGTGGATATCCTGAAAAAGCAGACCCGATGGCTCTGAGTCTGAGAATCACTGTTTTGGAGCCTTATACCTAAATTTTTGAGTTAGAACATTCTCACTAATACCTACACACAAAAAAAAACAAAGACATTTTTTTCTGTCATAGTTTCATCTTAGACTCACTGGACTTTTTCCATTTCTATGTTTGGGTTGCACAAAATCCAGTGATGTCATGTTAAACTGCTGAAAACCTTACTCTATCTCAAGTATGAAGTACTCTATGTACAAGTGCTTATAACCTATTTTCTAAATTAGCTCTGGAAAATGGAACTTAGTGTTGCTTCCACTTCCTTTATCTTTCCTTAAAGATCTCATTCAATATGCTAAAAGTGCCATTTTGCATGGGACATCTTGATAGGAGCTAAGGGGCCCTTTTACTAAAGGCCTCTGCCGTGCACCAACTCTGGTGCTAGAAAATGCAGTTTTATTTTCTAGTTAGTACCGGGGGCTTACCTAGTGGTAATCAAACAGCCTTGCATGCTGCCCAGTTACCGCTGGAAATGCAAGGGTGGCGTTAAGGGCTCCCCCGGGAAATGGCCGCATGGCAAGTGGTTCACTTACTGCAGGGCCATTTCCCTTTAAAAAAAAAAAAGCCTTTTACCCGCTGTGGTAAAAGGGGGCATCAGCGCACAGCGAATCCCTGCATCAACTCTACCACAGGGCCCCATCTTGGTAAAAAGGAGCCTAAGACATCCAAGTTCGGACATGTTTAATTCACCAAGTATTTAACCAAAGGCTTTGTGAACATGGAGCCTTTTATGAAATATATGTAAAGATACTAGTTAACACACTTGTAATTTGATGGCATGTCCATGGGCAACAGCCACTTCACAAAACATGTTTTAAAAAAAAGTGGCATTTGTAGGGCTTGTTCATATGTAAGCCCTAATCTTGCAACATACATGTATATTTGCTACCACTTACAATCACCACATGTTAAGTGTCAGCTTTTACAAACTATATGGACAAGAGGAGTCAATTTAGGGGCTAAGTGTAATAATTTTTGGTGCTTTCTGAACCTGTATGAGATAACACCGAGGATGCCACGGGAGAAATTAAAAAAAAATATATATATATATATATAAATTGTGTGGAATTAAGAGGCAGTTATACCAGTGGCATAGCTATGAGTGGGCCTGGATGGGCACAGATATATATAGATATAGATATATATTTAGGGCATCTAAATTAGGCACTAACCCCCCAAATTCTATATATTGCACTTTGACTTCTGTGCAGAAATTGGAGTGTATTCTATAACAATGTGAGTAACTTAATTGGTTAACTAGCTAATCAGCACTGTTAATTGGATGTTAAGCAATCATCAGCACTAATTGGCATTAATTGAGATTTATGCACACACCATTATTGTATTGTAGTGGCATAAATACCATGTCTTTTCTTTATTAATCTTGAGCCTATCAGGTTTATTTTCGAAAGAGAAGGGCGCCCATCTTTCAACACAAATCGGGAGATGGGCGTCCTTCTCCCAGGGTCGCCCAAATCGGCATAATTGAAAGCCGATTTTGGGCGTCCTCAACTGTATGCCAGCCTCAAATGCTATGGTAATGGTGTAGAGTTGTGGGCAGTGGGTTTTGGGGGGGATTTGAGGGGCTCAGCACCCAAAGGAAGGGAGCTATGGACTTGGGAGGTATTTGACTTTTTTTTTTTAATTGTTACAAGTGCCCCCTAGGGTGCCCGGTTGGTGTCCTGGCATGTGAGGGGGACCAGTGCACTACGAATCCTGGCCCCTCCCAAGACCAAATGCCTTGGATTTGTTCGTTTTTGAGCTAGGCGCCTTCGGTTTCTATTATCGCTGAAAAACGAAACCGCCCAGCTCAAATCCGCACAACTCCGATGCATTTGCCGGGCACAAACCGTATTATCGAAAAAAAAAATTGTGGTTAAAATGACCCCATGCATATTTATATCAGCTAGGAACTGAGAGTAATATATGCATATAATGAATAACACATGTAAATCATGACTATCTGTTCTCCACACCAACTATGCCTCCAAGCATGCCTATACCCAATTCACACAAAAGTACATGTCTGATTATCACATGTACTATTACATGGGAACTGATTTTATAAAATGCTTTTTACACAAAAAAAAACCTTATAAGACCATTAACAAAATAAAACATATAACTCGTTCAGGAGGTTCAGTATAACCTTACAACTGAGCCGATAGATTGATAAACAAAAGGCTTTCAGTTATTTTCTGAATGCTAAATAGTCCTTCCTGGACCTTAAAAAAAAGTCTTTACTTTCCTCTTGCTGACTGAGCCTTCTTTCTTTTTACTCTTCCTGCTGGGTCCCCCTGACTCCCATCTCTTTCAGATTTTCTAGCACTTTGGGCATGCTGTTTAAGGAAATCCACAGCCTCTTCCTCTTCTCAGGCTCCATTCCTGGGCTCCATTCTGTAGAATGAGTTCTTTTCTTTACTCCCTCTTTTTTTTTCTGCCAAACTTTATTGGCAACCTTTCTTTCCTTGCTATAATTTGTCAGCCTCTTTTTGCCTTGTTTGTTTTAGACTCACAAACCTAATCATGATAGTAACTACAGGCATGTTTTCTGTTTGTCTCTATAATGCCAGTATTATAGCAAAAATATTCATGTTGGTCTGTATAATATGAGCACTGGCCTCCAAGGCAAATGTTTTGTGATTATATATCCTGCACACTTAGCTCCATAGTTGTAGTGTGTCTAGATAAGCCAGTCTGCTAATCAATAAAACTTTTGCAATGCTATGTATTTTTTCAACATTTTTCTTACTGTACATGTGCAAATATCTCAAAGCTCCTAAAACTTAGAAACTGAAAAACACCAAAAGGTACTCCTATGGGTTTTTTTTTTTTTTGTGGTAAATAAACACAGGTAGAAACCATACAATTTTTACATGTTGCCTATAGTTATGTCAAAATATGTTCAACTGCATTTTCAAAAATTTGTCGGACTATCTGACACTGGCACTGGGACACAGTGCCATTTCCAAAAGACAATATAGTAAAATCTGTGTTGCTTTGCACATGTTAGTTATTTTGAGTTTCACACACAGTTCTAGAATACTCCTTTGTACCACTGCAAGCTCTTACAAACGAGCCATGGCCTGTTATAGAATAAAACCCAAATACTGCAACATGCAAGAATGTCATTAACTCTCTGTTCTTCACATTGGGGGAAAAAAGTATGTCATTAACAATTAAAACATTTTCATGAAAATCCATTTGCATTTCATAACTAGTTTGTGAGAAAAAAAAAACAAAGCAGAGCTGATTGCGGCTTATGAAAATGAGCCTGTAATTGGTGTTAAAGAGACGGTAAAATCATACAGCGATCTGAATCTTTTTCATTCCACTTCTTTTCCAGGGTTGCCAGTCATCCCATAATTTTGCAGTCTTCATAGCTGTACACTAAATGATACTTTTTGGGTGTAGCGGGGAACCATTTCTGAAACAATTGAAGCAGAGCACTTCAGTTTGGAATGAGTGATCATTAAATGTATCTAGAGAGCTATTCAGCTACAGAATTCTTCATTTCATTAGTATTTGAGAGTCTTTTTGACATATATAAACTATTGTCAAGAATGAACAAGGTATGGTAAAGTACAAGAAAATGATTTGTTGATGCATATTAAAACAATCGGTTCCAGGAGGATAAATGATTTGTGAAAGCAACACAGAACTCTTGTTAAACAAGTATATTTTTCTGTCTTTCCCTTCCTCACTTGTCAGATGAAACAGATCGTGTCTTTGATATTTAACAAAGAAAACATTAGTGGTAGCGTGGGAATGGTACAATATAGGGAGGGGGGTGAAGAACCTCTGTGCATGAGAGAGGAGCAGGACTTGGCTGTGATCATATGTGATGATCTTAAGGGGCCAAAGAGGTAGAAAAGGCGATGATGAAAGCTAGAAGGATGCTTGGGTGTATATGGACAGGAATGGCCAGTAGGAAAAAGGAGGTGATGATGCCCCGGTATAAGACCCTGGTGACACCTCATTTAGGGGCCATTTTACAAAGCCATGGGAGGGCTAATGCGCGGGTAGCACGCGCCAAATCAGCACTACCACTGGGGGTCGTTCTCAGTGGTAATCAGCAATGCAGCCACGTTGGCGCGTGCTACATGGTTACTGCACGGGTAGCAAGTGAGTCCTTACCACTAAGTCAATGGCTGGCGCTAAGGGCCCAGGCCATAAATAGGCGCACGTTAGTTTTAATTTTTGCACATGCCCATATCCTGGCCCACTAAAAAAAATGGCCTTTTCCCCAGTTATGGCAAAAAGTGGCCCAGCGCATGCCCAAAAGATGCGCCCACACTACCGCAGGCCTCCCCTGCATGCAAGTCTGTCTCATGAATATTCTTAAATCCTGACTGGCTGGGGTGCCTCCAGGACCAGGTTTGGGAACCACTGTTGTAGTTATAGAATTGCCACTCGGTGCTTCCCATCCTGGCACCCAGCATGTGGTGCTCAGTTATAGCATTGTCCCTGTTTTTTGCCACTCTTTGTCTTTTCATTTGATGTGAGCAAGTAACCTGTTTCAAAATATGGTTTATTTACCTCTTTCTTTTAGGTCCTCGATATAGGCTTTCATAAACTCTTTCTCAAATTTCTCATAATCTCTGTCTTCTACTTCCTTGGTCTCTGAAGGAAAGAGTCCCTGAAGAGGACTGTCATGAAGGTTTATGTATCTACAAAAAAGAAAGCAATATCTTGACCTTAAGAATCGTCACACAGGAGTTTAATTGCATGTCAACAGCAGTATTGCAAATGGTTAAGCAGTCATTTTTTTAAAATCTTTTGGAGGCATTAGCAGTTTTCTATGAACACCAAATTGCACAGTCAATGTGAGGGACATCTCAGCTGGCAACTTGATCTCAAAGTGACGCCAGTTAAGAATCCTGAAACCAGTGACGTAGCTACGTGGGGCCATGGGGACCTGGGCCCCCGTAGATTTGGTCCTGGACCCCCCTGCCGATGACCCTCTCGACCCTCTCCCACCACCAACCCTCCCCCATTGCCGTCGCCATCTGCTAACTTTGCTGGCGGAGGACCCCAACCCCCACCAGCCGAGGTTCTCTTCTTCTGGCGCAAGGCTTCGTTCTGTTTCTGTTAGTCTGACGCCCTGCACGTACAACATGCAGGATGTCAGACTCACAGAAACAGAACGAAGCCTTGCGCCGGAAGAAGAGGACCTCGGCTGGCGGGAGGTTGGGGTCCCCAGCCATCAAAGGTAGGCGATAGCGGGGGAGGGTTGGCGGCGGAAGGGGAGTCGAGAGGGTCGTCGGCAGGGGGGGATCAAAGTTGTTGTTGGTGGTGGTGGTGGTGGCAGCGGCGGCGGTGTGGCAGGAGGGTCGGCAGCACCGGGGGGACTAAAATGTGCCTCCTCACCTCGGGCTCTGGACCCCCCTCCCGCCGAAGTCTGGCTATGCCCCTACCTGAAACATCTTGAAGTCATTATCCTATATGTTCCAGTCTCATTTAAGTACACAAGTCAATATTCAAAGGGGTTTATACACTTAGCAGCAGCTGCTAGACATCCAAGTCCCAGTGGTGTACCTAGGGTGGGGCAGTGGGAGCAGTCCACCCCGAGTGCACACTGCTGGGGCAGAGGGAGTAAGGAACCAGCGGAGCTGATAGCTGCGCGGCTGCTCCTAGAAGGTAAGAATGCACCTGGGGGGGGGATACGCTGGGGGGCGGGTGTTGATGCTGCACCTGGGGGGGGGAATGCCACTGCACCCGGTGGGGGGGGGGGGGGGTTGCACAGTGGTGATTGCCCCAGGTGGCAGCTGACCAAGGATCGCCACTGCCAAGTCCCCTGTCCATGACTTTTCAAAGGTATTAAAGGGACAGTGCCATTGAAAGATTTCTCTAAATGCTCAAGCACTATGGCGGTCTTTTACTAAAGATTAGCTTGAATTATCTGCAGCAGGGCCCATAGGAATAAAATGGGCCATGCTGCAGATAACTTGAGCTAAGCTTTAGTAAAAGACCCCCCCCCCATCTGAATAGTGCCATGCGGAGCAAGGGCATTCCATTTAACTATGGACTAAATTTAAAAAATGGCACCCAAATTTGGGTGCTGAAAACAAATGTGCACTGAATGCCATTCTATAAATGGTGCTCCACAATGATGATCCTAGGTTGGCTGCCACCAGTGGTGGATAGCCGATGTGCACCCCCACCCCCCCAGGTGCATTCTTGGCTTCTGGGAGCAGCCGCGGCATAGCAAGGGCAGAACGGTGGGTGCACGCTGCTGGAGGGGGTGCAGAGAGCAACCGCATGGCTCTTGGTTCCACTGGCTCCCTGCTCCCTCTGCCCCGGAACAGGAAGTAACCTGTTCCGGGGCAGAGGAAGCAGGGAAACAGCGGAGCCGACAGGCATGTGGCTGCTCTCTGAACCCCTCTAGCAGCATGTACCCGGGGCGGACCGCCCCACCACCCCGCCCTTGCTACGCTGCTGGTGCTCCGAATCGGGCACTGTTAATAGAATAGTTGAGTGCCGCCCAACTTTTAGACGGAGGAATTACACCAACTGAACTCTGGTGTAAATCCCTGTGCCTAAATAAGGCACAGATCTCCTGAATTCTGTAATAGTGCGCAGATCTTTAGTGAATGCCCTGACCCATCCATGCTCCTCCCATGGCCATTTCCCCTTTTTTAGTTGCATGCCAAGCAAGATATGCGTGTAAATTCAAATTGTTGCCAATTTGTGCCAATAATTGATTGTTAGCAGCTGGCGCTAATTTGCTCATTACTCAGTTATACTGTGTGGACAAATTTTGAGCACCATTTATAGAATTTGGAGGCAAATGTATAGCAGTGATTTTTAGGGCCCTGTTTACTAAGCTATGCTGTAGGAATATAGGGGTGAATCTAGTATTAGCGAGTGATAATTTTTAGCACATGCTAAAAATGTTAGTGTGCTTTACTAAACAGATCCCCTAGATACTATCTGCAGAGCTAAGTAATTAGGCCAGAAAAAAGGCTGTTCTAAATTAAACTGCTGAGCTATATGTATAGCAATTGAATATTGCTGCTGTGGCCCTTAAATCAGAAGCATCTCCATGTGTAAAGAGAAGCTTTTAAACAAATAGCTTGGCATACGTGTAAAAAAGCCATTTCAGAAAGGAGCTACTGGAGAAGAATTTGAACTCAGACATTTCTCTAATTGCAAGACTGTAAAAGTAGTTTATGTTGCAATATGTCCCTAGAATCTTATCTATATTGACAAAACAAAAAGGAGGATTATTAAACACAAGAGCACCATCAAAAGACAGATTAAAGAGAAACCACTTGTAGAGAACACCATCTACGCTGGATACATGTTTGAGGACTATAGATTTTTCATCTTGGCTGTCCCACACACAGAGGAGGAAATGTGGATAAACTTTTACTAACGATAGAACAGAGACTCATCTTCAAGTTCCGGACGATGACACTTTGGGGGTTGAATATAGAGAGAGACTTGTTGATATTGCTTTAATTTTTAATTTTATATCTATTTATTACATTTATGTATTATTTTTATTTATTTATTTATGCAGCTATATAGCATATTATTAATTTTTGAGATATTAATGCTTTTATGTGCTTGATCTACATTTATTAATGCAATTGTATGCATGATCAGCTCCCTCAGGGTCAGTGCTTAGAAACTCCATCTTCTCAAGGATTTCATTCTTGGAGGATTTGATCGCCTCTCTTATCTCCCCTGGATCCAACATAAATTCCAAAGTATTGCGAATCTGTACATAACTGGACCACTGTGAACTCTCATACTTTTCCCGCTTTCTATCTACACCCTATTCTTTCTATCCTCGCTGCCTACGTTAATCTGTTGTATTTGTTTTCTGCTGGATTGGCAATAGCTTTTTCGGCATATTGTAAGCCACATTGAACCCGCAAACATGTGGGAAAATGTGAGGTATAAATGTAATAATAAATAAATACATACATAATATCCTTTTGGAGATGAAAGAAGGGCTCTCTCATTGATTTTTATCCACATTTATGCAATTCTATTGAATATTATGAAGATTTCATGTATTTTTAAGCATATCTATGGCTCCTTTGATCATCCCTCAATGTTTTAGCATCCAGTGATGTCACTGGCGCATGATGACATCATTGGAATGCATGAATTGAAACATGTGGAGGGGCATTTTCGATATGATGTCTAAGTTGCACTTTGGACAATTTGCGCTAAACGTCCATAATCCAAATAGGAAATATGGCCATTTTTGAAGCCACAAAACGTCTATCTTTTTTTTTAATGCTATTTGTAACAAGGTTTTATGCTCTGTGTGTTTTATCTTTGCAAGCAATTTTAAAAAATGTACAAGTGAAAAACGTAGAAAATCAAGCCATTGGGATATAAGAGGGGCCAGCATTTTTAGCAGGCTGGTCCCCGAGACATCCCAGGAGTCAATGGGGCCCTGCTGTGGACTTCATATAAATGCTCCCAGGTATATATTTCACTATTGCTCTCTTATCTTGTTTGCTGAGCCCTTGAAAACCCACTACCCCTAACTGTACACCACTACAATAGCCCTTATGGGTGAAGGGGGCACCTATATGTGGGTAAAGTGGGGTTCTGGTGAGTTTTGGAGGGCTCACAGTTTCCACTACAAGTGTAACAGGTAGGAGGAGATATGGGACTGGGCCCACCTGTCTATAGTGTACTGCACCCACCACTATACTACTCCAGGGACCTGCATGCTGCTTTAATGGACTAACATCATAGAGGCTGGTAAGTACCATTTTCATTCACATTTTGGGGGTGTGGGAGGGGGTCAGTGACCATTGGGGGAGTAATGGGGTCATCCCTGATTTCCTCCAGTGGTCATCTGGTCATTTAGTGTACGTTTTTGTGCCTTATTCATTATAAAAACAGGTGTAGACCAAACCGTTTAGATTTTCTCTCTGGACATTTTCATTTTGTTCCATTATGGCTGTAAAACATCCAAGTGTTTTGCCCACCTTCAAAATGCTTCTGACACCCCCCCCCCCCCCCCCTCATGATTTGGATGCACTGCAGATGAATTGCATAGATAGATGTTTGAGAAACAATTTTTTTTTTTTTTTATGATTTGGATGTTTTGAGAAGAAATTCATCCAAAAGGTGCTTTATGATACTTTTTTGGATGTTTTTCTCTTTTGAAAGTGAACCCCATAATATCTGGGGTCAGCACTGGCAGGGGCAGCTAACCACCCTGCCTGCTGCCAGCTGACTATTGGGAGAAGTGTGACTTTGCTAATTATAGGTTGCTTTTTCTGAATCTGTAATTTTTTTTTTTTTTTTTTGATGAGTTTTAATAATTCTGCTGTTTTTTTAAAAATACTGAGTGTGCTGTAAGGCTGATAACCTGTTTTAATTTATTTTACAATAGCTGCACTCTGATTAAGTGAGGCATCATGCCCTTATTGATTTTTTAAATCTATGTTGTGTCTTTTAAGAGAATTTTGAAAGTATAATTAAGCTGGACTGTGACCTACGACCTCCACACAGACAGCTCAAAATGCAAATACCAGTGTTGTTCAAAGTATTAAGGCAAAGTACTTAAATAAAAGTAAAAATAAATGTATATTTTAATACTTAAGTAAAAAGTACAGTGAAGAACACATTAAAAAATTTTACTTAAGTAAAAGTTAAAAAGTTATTGCCTAATATAATTCTTTTTGAGAAAAAAGTAAAAGTACCACAACTACAATAAATGCAACTATTAAAACTTTATTGCTCTACAATTCAATCCCCTTTGCTTTTAGTAAAACTACATTTTTTAAGATGACTGTCACTTATGCGAATGTGCTTGTGAAATGTCCACAGCAGAAGCAGGAAGATGCACTCTACGAAGATCCACACAAAGAAAGCCAAAACAGGAGTAGAGGATGACACAATGATACAATGGACCTGGCTTTATGCTGACTTGTGAATTTTCACACCATTGTGCTGTGGAGGCTGCTGCCTTTATTGACTTGTGCTGCAGCACCAGACATGAGTTGTCTTAGGGACCCTTTTACTAAGGTGCGCCCAAAGGTGACCTGCGCTGGTATAGGCGCATGTTTTGGATGCATACTGGGCCATATTCTATAACTAAACATGTACATTTTGGAATACCCAGAAAACACCCATTTCCCTGCCCATAGCCATGCCCCTTTTTAATAGAATTTAGATACCATTCATTACATTATATGCTTAGCAAGTTATGAGCATAAATTCTAATTATTGCCAATTTGTGCTCATTATTGCTTAAGTGTTGTTGTCCATGCTGTGTAATCCATTGGGTTGGTCATGAGCCCTTGGGCCCTGGCCGAGGCCAGCAGGGCGCCGACCCAGGCCAAGGGGAGACCGACCCACCACCGCACACCCCAGCTACACAATACCCCCTAAGCTACCCCTCCCCACAGTCCCTCAGGAAGAAGGGAAATAGGCATACAGGCGGGCCTCGCGGCCGAACCAGAACCCACGCACACAGAGCCACTCGTGCGAGCCTCACGGCTGAACTGGAACCCAATCACACACAGGGAGGGGTGAAAGAACCCAGAGGGCCCCAAGATGCCAGACACGCGCTGAACACCAGCAATAGGGCAGAGGGGGAAACAAAGGACCAAAGCGGGCCACGCCCACCCAGGGGACTAGCGCAGGACAGGGGAACTAACACAGCAACCCCCCCCCCAACCAGGGTAGGAGCCCCAGGCAGAAGCCAGAGGAACCAGACACAAAAGGAAGGCAGAAAGCCTTTGCCTCAAACCCACTGTAGACAGAGCACACAGAACACAAAGGGTTAAGCTTGTAGAGCCAGCAGAGAGTGCCATAAATCAACAAACAATCAGAGAGAACGCTTCCCCTCCCGAGAGGGAGCGGGGCCCATCCAACAAACACACTGGCAGAGGCAGGAATACAATACACACAGTACACAAAGGGTTAAACTCACTGAGCCAGCAGGCCGGGACACTGGGAAGAGAAATCCTTAAAACAAACAAATAAAGGAGAACGCTCTCACTCAGCCCAGAGCCCCCCCCCCCCCCCCCCGAGGCTGAGCAATGCCCAGCCCCCACTAAACAAACGAGCAGCTGACCCTGATTACAGAGCTACGCACACATACACAGCAGCAGCTAACCCAGAGGGAAGGAAAAGAATACTCTAATACAATACAGATCCCTATCAGAACCTAGAGCACGTTCTGAGAGAAAACTATCAGGCTTTCCTGTTACCACCAAGTAAGTAACGCAAAAGCAGAGAAACTCTTCAGCTGCAGGCTAAAGTACTATCCCCTGACGTCAGCACAATCCCTGGCAGCCAATCAGAAGAGACGTCCCCCCCTCCCCCTCAACCAAACCGGCAGAATCATAACATGCTGATTGTCTTTTTAAGCCAATTAAGTTACGTGCATTGCTATAGAATACTCTTGGATTTTGGCACGGAACACTAGGCACGATATATAGAATCCGGTGGTCTGTGCCTAACTTAGGCATCGGGATTTACACCAAGTAAAACGTGGTGTAAATGGCTGCAACTAAATTTGGTCACATAGAGAGGCGCTCAGCATATTCTACATACTAAGTGGAAATTTAAGCCTATTCTATAAAATGTAGGCGTAATTTAGGGAAAGGGAAATGGGACTTGATTTATTGCCTTTCTGAGGTTTTTATAACTACATTCAAAGCAGTTTACATACATTCAGGTGCTTATTTTGTACCAGGGGCAATGGAGAGTTAAGTGATTTGCCCAGAGTCACAAGGAGCTGCAGTGGGAATTGAACTCAGTTCCCCAGGATCAAAGTCCACTGCACTAATCACTAGGCTACTCCTCCACCTAAATGTATTTTTTTCTGCACATAATTTTCAGGTGTCATATACAGAATCTAACCCTAAGGGGCCCTTTTACTAAGATACGCTGAAAAATGGGCTGTGCTAATGTAGGTGTGTGTTTTCGGCGTGCACAGAGTCATTCTTCAACACGCCTGAAAAATAAGCCTTTTATAAATTTTTGCCGAAATTGGACGTGCGGCAAAAATAAATTGGCGCATGTCCATTTTGGGTCTGAGACCTTACCACCAGCCATTGACTTAGTGGTAAGGTCTCACACATTAACTGTGTGGTAATTGTCTACATGCGTAGAATGATAATTACCACCCGATTTCTGCCACGTGCCAAAAAATAAAACTTATTTTCCGACCCACTTAGTAGACACACGTCAATAATGAAATTACCACAAGGGCCACACAGTAGCCTGGCGGTAACTCCAAATTGACGCACGTTGGTCTTTGTTTTAAAAAAAGCTTTAAGTTTAGCATCAGCATGTCGCCTGTGGTTTAATCCTGTACATGGTCTTTGCTTGCTCTTTCCTCCTTATGGTTCCCTCTCATAGAGTGCATGAAGAGATAGATGGGGAGGCTCTCTTTTTGCAACAACTGAGTAACTCTTGTTGCAAATCTCCTCCTGTGTCTCTTTAAACTTGTATTCTTTTATGAGAAAGTTGTGTTTATTCCACTACCACCTTCTAGGAATTCCGTTTCTTCAGCTAGCGAAGAGGGCATTTCTGCAACAAGGACCACCTCCATATCCTCTTCCCCAGGGTTGGACTGGTTAGAAGACAGACTAACAGTGTTGCCAGGTGGGCTGTTTTACCGCCCAATTGGGCGGTTTTCCGCGACCTGCCGTGGGAAATTTTTGCCCACGGTGGGTTGCAGTTTTTTGGGCTTGTTTTGGGTCTTTTGGGCGTTTTTTTAAGCGTTTTTTCGGCCACGGGGGGCGGGGTTAGTGACGTTTTGAGTGGGCTTAGTGACGTTCTGGGCGGGGCTGATGATGGGGAGGCGGGGCCAATGATGGGGCGTGGCCAATGACTGTGGGGGCGGGGTGATGCCATGGGGGGTGGGGGTGTCAGGGGCGGGGTTTGACTTTGGGCGATTTTGGGCTCGTTTGGGTGGGAAAAAAATTTTCCACCTGGCAACCCTGCAGACTAACCTTGTCAGTCTGCTAGATCTCTTTCTTGGCTCTAAGGCATAGGTGATACGCTTCCAGGGAAACTGATTGTTTTCTCCCTCCTCCCCTTCTTCTGGCAAAATGGTGAATCTCTGATGGGGTAGGCAATTTCCTTATCCCCAGGGACTGGCTCCTTGTCTTTCCTTCAAAACCACCCAGACTACAGCACTTCTCTCTAAATTCCCATTCTCCTAGGAAAATATGCTGACTGAAATGGGTAAAATCCCTCATTTAGATTGTAAGCCCATTAAGGACAAAGAAAGTACCTGCATATAATAAATGCAAACAGCTTTGGTTCTACCACAGAAAGGCGATATATTTAAATCCATGACCCTGACCCTTATCTGCCTGCACTGTATAATGCTTGCTACAATGTGTTTTCTCACCGTAAAATGGAAAATAGATTTTTGAATTACCCAAACTATGTCCAAAATTCACCTTCCTTAAATTTCTGCATCCTACAACTTCCACAAACATAAATGGTAGCATTACAAAAGTAGCATTTACACAGTAACTACCTTTCTAGTCACAACACACACACGCACACAAAAAGTGACACTGTCTGCACATACAATAGTAGGACATGTTTATCCATTCTAGCTAAGATACTATTCAAGCACCTTTCTGACCTCATGTGCAGCCTTCTTTAAATTAGTCCCCTTAGTTTCTTACTCCTGTTACTCTACCTTATCTATCTATATGTTTCATCTTTGCTTATATCCTATGCTCTATTGAAATGTTAAAAAGACATACATTTGGATAGGTGAGATGCTATGACGGTTCTGTAGGCTTATGCTGGTGTTTGGATAAACTAAGCAGTTTCTAAAGGCATTTGCAATCAACACTTGCACAAAAAGAAGTACTGGCCTTTCAGAAGTGAATTTTAGAGTCAGGGAGCAATTTTCAGACTGATCACGTAGGGGGACCTTTTACAAAGGCATGCTAGCATTTTTAGCATGCGCTAAACACTAGAAGTGCCCATATATTCCTATGGTCGTCTCTTGCATTTAGCACATGCTAATCATCAGTGCGCACTAAAGGGCCCTTTTACTAAGCCACAAAGGCGCCTATCCAGCTTATAATCGAAAGTGCTCGCCGGCTATCTTCCAACACAAATCGGGAGATGGCCGGCGATTTCTTAAAAGCGGTGAAATTGGTATAATCGAAAGCGGCATTTTAGACAGCATCGCCGCTTTCCCGACGCTTCGCCGGCGAAAGTTCAAGGGGGCGTGTCGGTAGATTAGTGAAGGCGGGACATGGGCAGGCATGGGTGTGGCTACCAGATGGCCAGCTTTCGCCGATAATGAAAAAAAAAAAGCGGCGTTAAGCAGTATTTCGCCGGGTTTACTTGGTCCTTTTATTTTCACGACCAAGCCTCAAAAAGGTTGTGACAAGGCTACAGCCCAGAGGTACAAAATGAAACAACAAAATCCTGAACTACGTCTCCCAGAATGCATTGCCCGTCCCAGCAAGGGAAGCCCCAGGGATAGACAAGATGGCTATATACCAACTCTGACCACAAGAGAGAGGGAGAAAGAAGCTCAGTTCCCCTGGCTCTGTAATCAATACATCATGCCTCCCACCTGTAGAGGGAAGGGTGGGGTAAGAAGCAGGAGGAGGAGGAGGAGGAGGAGGGGGTCAAGGAGGCTGAGCAAGAAGCAGAAAGCAGGATGGAATGGGAGCTGGACAGTGTTGCCAGGTGGGCGGTTTTACCGCCCAATTGGGCGGTTTTCCGCGACCCGCCGCGGGAAATTTTTGCCCGCGGCGGGTTGCGGTTTTTTGGGCGGCTTTTTGGGTTTCTGTGCGGTTTTTTGGGCGGCTTTTTGCCTTTTTCGGCCGCGGGGGGGCGGGGTTAGTGACGTTTTTTGGGCGGGGTTAGTGACGTTTTTTGGGCGGGGTTAGTGACGTTTTGGGCGGGCCGATGACGTGGGAGGCGGGGCCGATGACGGGGAGGCGGGGCCAATGACAGGGAGGCGGGGCTGGTGACGGCGGGGGCGGGGCCGATGACGGCAGGGGCGGGGGTGATGATGCGGGGGTGGGGGTGTCAGGGGCGGGGTTTGTGTTTGGGCGGGTTTTGGGCTGGTTTTTGGGCTGGATTGGGCTAGAAAAAAATTTTCCACCTGGCAACCCTGGAGCTGGAGAGCCCTGAGGCAGGTAGCACCTGAAGGTGGAAAGCTATGTGTTTAAAAGTTTTTTTGATTTAAAACCTGTTGTAAGGAAGAAGCCTGTTTTGGATTAGAACTGTTTGCTGTGGGGGTGCAGAGGGCTGGAAGAGTTATAGGCCTGGTTCCCCAGCTGCTCCTCTTTGTTGTGTAAGGACTGAGGGAGCTGAAAACCCTGGTTGGACAGGAGGGAACAATCCTGCTGAAAGGCCAGCACTGCTTGTGATACGTACTTTGAAAAGGAAGTATTTCCAAAGGGGACTATTGCAGCCCTCAAGAAAGGGCAGAGACTTTGGATTGCTGGGTGAGGGGCAGCACTACCCTGCCTGGAGCAGCCCTAACCCAGGGCTGGACTGAAGCTTTTGTTTGTAACTTGGAAACAAAATAAAAAGAAAAGAATATTTGAAAGTACCTGCTGGTGGCAATTTGTGGGGCTTGGATTAATACTGGGGAGGAGACTTCCTTCCTCCCCCTACTGGCGCAGCGGTCCCGTTTACAAGGTGCCCCAACTGACCAGATGACCACTGGAGGGAATGGGGGATGACCTCCCCATACTCCCCCAGTGGTCACCAACCCCCTTCCATACTAAAAAAATAAAACTAAAAACCTTTTTTGCCAGCCTCAAATGCCGTACCCACCTCCATGACAGCAGAATGTGTTGTATCCTCCGACAGCCTTTCCCTGGTTGCGATGTGGCTCTCGGGTGACACCTTTTCTATTAGGTGCCCTGCAGAGTCACATTAGCAATGCATTGTGGTGGGTGTAGGGTACTGGGCTCTACTCCCATGGTGCTTTTCCCCCCTGCTAACTGGGTCAGAGTGTGCCCTGTTTTGTTTCCTGTTGTAGTCCATGCGGTAGTGGCCATTTTTGTAAGCCAGTTTTAGTTCCCTTTCCTGTGTTACCCACGTTAGAGAACGTAGCTCTTACCTTGAATGGTGCTGTAAGAGGGCATTGTACACCATTGTGCCAGCTCTGACCTACTGCTAATCTTAGTACCAGGGGACTCTGATCTGCAGTTAACTGTGAGTAAACGTGGTTATTTCAAGAAAGGACTTTTTCAGAGAGATTAGTCTTCTGGTGTGCCAAAGTTATACAGCAGCAATAAGTCCTAGAGGCTGAATGCAGGTCCCTGGAGCAGTTTTAGTGGGTGCAGTACATTTGTGGGGGGGAGGGGGGGCTCAGCTCCCAAAGTAAGGGAGCTATGCACGTGGGAGCTTTTCTGAAGTCCACCGCAGTGACCCCTAGGGTGGCTGGTTGGTGTCCTGGCATGTCAGGGGGGCCAGTGCACTAAAAATGCTGGCTCCTCCCACGGCCAAATGCCTTGAATTTCGCCGGGGTTTGAGATGGCCGACATAACTTTCCATTATCGCTGAAAAACAAACCCGTCCATCTCAAACCCGGTGAACTCCAAGGCATTTGGCCGGGCTAAACTGTATTATCGAAAAAAAAAGATGACCGGCCATCTTTTTCTGAAATGCTATCGTGGACAAATAATGTCAGGCAGCAGATCCAGCATTCCATGAATAAAAGAAAAATGATAAAAAAGACAAACAACACCTCTAAGCTTGAAATAGAACAAACATTTGGCAGTTTCCTGGGGCTTTTACAACATTTATTTCTAATATATTACTTACTTTAGAGTGGATGACTCCAGGACAGCTGTTGGAATCTCAACCAATTTATCACCACTGACGACCAGCAAGCTGAGTTTTGGCATTTTGGTCAAGGCCCATGGAAGGTACGTAATCTTGTTCTTATGCAGAAGAAGTGTATGTAGCTCATCTAACCTGTAGAAACAGAGCCGCATAATTAGGCTTTAAGATGTAGCACAACACATTAAAGTATTTTGTGGTATAAGTATTGCCATACTGGGACAGACCGAAGGTCCATCAAGTTCAGCATCCTGTTTCCAACAGTGGCCAATCCAGGTCACAAGTACCTGGCTAGATCCCAAAAAAGCTCAATACATTTTATGCTGTTTATCCCAGAAATAAGCAGTGGATTGTCCACAAGTCGATTTAATAATGGTCTAAGGACTTTTCCTTTAGGAAGCCGTCCAGACCCTTTTTAAACTCCGCTAAGCTAACTGCCTTTACTACATTCTCTGGCAACAAATTCCAGAGTTTAATTACATGTTGAGTGAAGAAATATTTTCTCCGATTCGTATTAAATTTACTAATTTGTAGCTTCATCGCATGCCCCCTAGTCCCAATATTTTTGGAAAGAATAAACAAGCGATTCATGTTTACCCATTCCACTCCACTCATTATTTTATCATCTCCCCTCAGCTGTCTTTTCTCGCTGAATAGCCCTAACCACTTTAGCCTTTCCTCATAGGGAAGTCGTCCCATTTCCTCTTTCATTTTTGTTGCCCTTCTCTGTACCTTTTCTAATTCCACTATATCTTTTTTGAGATTCGATGACCAGAATTGAACACATATTTGAGGTGTGGTTGCACCATGAAGCAATACAAAGGCATTATAATGTCCTCATTTTTGTTTTCCATTCCTTTCCTAATAATACCTAACATTCTATTTGCTTTCTTATCTGCCACCACACACTGAGCAGAAGGTTTCAACATATCATCAACGACAATGCCGAGATCCCTTTCTTGGTCATGACTTCTAACGTGGAACCTTGCATTACGTAGCTATAGTTCGGGTTCCTCTTTCCCACATGCATCACTTTGCACTTGCTCACATTAAACGTTATCTGCCATTTAGACGCCCAGTTTCCCAGTCTCATAAGGTCCTCTTGTAATTACAACTTTAAATAACTGTATCGTCAGCAAAATTAATTACCTACTAGTTACTCCCATCTCCAGATCATTTATAAATACGTTAAAAAGCAGCTGTGCCTGCACAGTCCCCTGGGGAACCCCACTATCTACCCTTATCCATTGAGAATATTGACCATTTAAAACCTACTCTCTGTTTTCTATCTTTTAACCATTTTTAATCTACAATAGGACACTACCTCCTATCCCATGGCTGTCCAATTTATTCTAGAGTCTTTCATGAGGTACTTTGTCAAACGTCTTTTGAAAATCCAGATACACAATATCAATTGGCTCACCTTTATCTACATGTTTGTTCACCCCTTCAAAGAAATGTAATAGATTGGTGAGGCAAGATTTCTCTTCACTAAATCCATGTTGGCTTTGTCTCATTAATCCATGCTTTTGAATATGCTTTGTAATTTTGTTCTTTATAATAGTCTCTACCATTTTGCCCAGCACCGACGTCAGGCTCACCGGTGTATAATTTCCCAGATCCCCTCTGGAACCTTTTTAAAATATCGGCATTACATGGGCCACCCTCCAATCTTCCGGTACCATGCTTGATTTTAAAGATAAATTACATATTACTAACAATAGTTCCGCAAGTTCATTTTTCAATTCTATCAGTACTCTGGGATGAATACCATCCAGTCCAGGAGATTTGCTACTCTTCAATTAGTCAAATTGCCCCATTACATCCTCTAGGTTTATAGAGATTTCATTCAGTTTCTCTGACTCATCAGCTTTGAATACTATCTCTGGTACCGGTATCTCTCCCAAATCTTCCTTGGTGAAGACCAAAGCAAAGAATTCATTTAATCTCTCTGCTATGGCTTTGTCTTACCTGATTTCCGGAAGGCAAAAAGGTATAGGAAAGAAATGATAGAGATTTTTACATTTTTGTTTGAACTCAAAGGAGACCTTGGGACAATGGAGTCATAGGATGAAAGAGAAAAGAGTAGACTCAAGAGTAACCTATGGAAATATATCTTTACAGAAAGAGCTGTGGATATATGGAGCAACCTCCCAGTGGATGTGTTGGAGATGAGGATGGAGTCCAAATTCCAAAAGCATGTGACAAAAGCAGATCTCTGAGGTTAAAGAAAAAAAAGCAGAGCTGAGCCTTTGGAAAGGATGAGCAGGTCATTTTCTTTGGGGCCCTTTGCTAAAATACATTAGAAAATGGCTTAGCATGTGTTAATATGGGACTTTCCCATGCACTAAACCCATTTTTAACACAGTAGTATTTAAGATACTTTTCAATTAATTGGTTTTTTTAGGAGGGTTGTGTAATAATGTTCACTTTAGTGTGTGTTACCTGCAAAATATTAATGTAGGAGCACTTATCGCCTCCTATTTAGGAGGTGCTTACATGTTAACTCCAAATTAGCCAGTTAGCATGCTCTAATGCGAATGTGCTAGCTAGCTAAAACTTCCACTCCCATTCCCCACTCATGGCACATGCCCTCCCAAAAACATTGCAAAAAATATAAATAACATATGATTAGCACATGCTGACAGACAAATTACCACAAAACGCTTTGAGTTTTTGCGATAAGCCGTTTTACCCACATTAAGTGTGCATTAGTGCTTTACATGTTTTAGTAAAAGGGCTCCTTTATTTCTAAGATAAACAAATAACACCATGGGACTTTGAAACATGTTTAATTCTCATAATGGGTTAATGTAAAGTTGATTTTATGGTATATGTAACCCATTTGACAAAACAACCCTTGTATAAACCACTTCCTATAACTAATTGTAATCTGCTTAGGGATTAAAGTAGACTATAAATGCCTAAATCATTAAATAAATGCTCTAAAAAGAGAAATTATAGTAATAATACTCTTTTTTTTTTTTTTTTTTTATATATAGCATTTCAAGAAAATAGGCTATTTTAGAACATTATGCGGGGCATTTTCGATATGACGTCTAAATCCAACTTTGAATGTTTTGCTGAAAACATCCAAAAATCAAGTGATGAACATGACCACTTTGAATCTGAAAAATGTCTATCTTTGTTTTTAAAAAATGCCCATTTCCTAGACGTTTTTAGACATTTTGTGCTCAGAGCATTTTTCTTTTGTGGCCATTTCCGGGAAAAAAAAAGTGTCCAAGGGAAATATGCACAAAAACAAGCCATTAGGACGTCTGGGGAGCCAGGATTCTTAGTAGACTGGCACCACAGACATCCCAGCAGAGCAGTGGGGCACCCTAGGGGGGCACTGCAGTGGACTTCACATAAAAGATCCCAGGTACACATCTTACCGTTACCCCCTTATATTGTATGGTGAGCCTACCAAGAACCTATGTACCCACATATAGGTGACACCTGCAGACATAAGGGCTATTGTAGTGGTGTACAGTTTGGTACAGTAGGTATTGGATGGCTCACACTTTCCACCACAAGTGTACCAGTTAGAGTGGGATATTGGCCAGGGTCCCCTTCTCTACAGTCCACTGCACCAACCATTAGGCTTCTCCAGGGGCTTGCTTGCTGCTCCAATAGGACTGGCCATAACATCTGAAGCCATCACCAAGACTAGTATGTACTGTTTCTTTCACATCTTTGGGGAGCGGTTGGGGGTCAGTGACCACTTGGGGACTAAAGGGGTTATGCCTTAATCCCTCCAGAGGGCATCTTATCATTTAGAGCACCTTTTATTTGAATTGGATGTGATCGAAACAGGTCTAGACCAAAACATCTAACTTTTAGACCTGGATGTTTTTGCTTTATTCCATTATGGCAGAAAACCGTCTAAATTGTAGGAATATCCAGATCTGTCCCCCAACATGGCCCTGACATGACCCCTTGTGATTTAGACACACTGCAGAGAAAAAGTCTCAAATCTGAGTTTTGAAAATTGGGATTTGGATGCTTTATAGAGAAAAACATCCAAATGGTACTTTATGCCATTTTTGAGATGTTTTTCTCTTTTTGAAAATGAACCCCTTAATATGCAATGGGATATATAATTTGGGATCAGGTGGGGATGATTTATGGCTGTGAAATATTATTATTTATGGATGTTGTGATCTGCTCTATAAAAGTAGTAGAATATAAGTTTGAAAATCAAATGAAGTTGGCCAGTAACTGTGTATAGGAATTCTGCCATCAAGTGAGGTTCCACATAATTACCTGTCCATATCCTCTGGAAGATCCTTCAAGTTATTGCTGCTAATGTCCAACCACTGCAGGTTTGACATGCGGAGAACACAGACTGGAATGGTGGAAAACTTGTTTGCAGACACATCAACAAATTTCAGCTGTTTCAGGTTACTGAGCTAGAATTAAAAGCGTATTTCATTTAAGCCTTCTGCAAATATTTCATGATGTAACAACTCATACTGAAAATTAATCTAGAATCACTTAATTCAGGGGTAGGCAATTCTGGTCCTTGAGAGCTCCAGGCAGGTCAGGTTTTCAGGATATCCACAATGAATATGCATGAGATAGATTTGCATGCAGTGACTCCTTGGTATATAAGTCTATCTCATGCATGTTCATTGTGGATATCCTGAGATTTTGACCTGCATTGGGCTCTTGAGGACCATAATTGCCTACCCCTGATTTACTTGACTCTCATTGACTGCCATATTTTTTATATATTTGCTCTGTAACTTGCTTCATCCAATGTTACCTAAAGCTTCCTTTAAAAAAAAAACTCACATTTTTATATTTCAACAATTTTTTATTGATGACTCAATCAAATACATTGTCAACAAGCACATGGTCTGAACCAAATAACTTAGTTAGGGCCCCTTTTACCAAGCTGCAGCAAAAGGGGGCTGGGGCTGGCGCTGGCTTCGGTGCATGTTTTACTTGTGCACCGAGGCCTTTTACCATAGCTGCTAAAGGGGAAATCTCGCCTTCCTGCAGGAAATAGCCATGCAGCAAGTAAAGCAGTTGCCATGTGGCCATTTTGGGGGGGGAGCCCTTACCGCCATCCATTGAGGTGGCGGAAAGGGCTCCCATGTTAACCCGGCAGTAAGCAAGCAACGCATGGCACTGCCCAATTACCGCCGGGTACACTCAGGCTTTACAAAAATAAATACATTTTTGTTGTGCCAGAAATGATGGCGCACTAGGGGTGGGAAGTACCACCGGGCTGCTGCGGTAGCGTGCCGATACTTCCTGTATAGTGAGTGGTAAGCCCAAGTTGGGCTTTCACCTGCTTAGTGAAAGGAGCCCTTAGAGTAGTAAAATGGAAAATTATGCAATTTGAGACATTGCTTTCAGTTACTTTTCTTTAACATTGTAAGGCCAATGTACTTTGAAAAAGCAGGTTACAACATACCAGTGGCATAGCTATATGGGGCCTGGGCCCCTGGTTTTGCTGGTGGGGGTCCCCTAACCCCCGCCAGCTGAAGTGTTGTCCAGCGCTGGTCTCTGGCACTGCCATGTTGCCTGCCCTGCTCTGTCTTTCCCTCACGTCCAGCATGCTCCTTTTCGTGAAACTAAGCATGTTCAATTTCACTAAAAGGAGCGTGCAGGACATGAGGGGAAGACAGAGCAGGGCAGGCAATGCAACAGCGCCAGAGACCGGTGCTGGACAATGCTTCAGCTGGCGGGGGTTGGGGACAAGTGGCGGAGGAAAGCGGCAGGGGAGCAGTGGGAGACAGTAGCGAGGTGGCAGACCAAAATGTGCTCCCACAGGCTCTGGCCCCCTCCTACCGTGAGGTCTGGCTATGCCCCTGCAATATACTATATATATATATTTTTTAAATGCATGAATACTGTCATGTTAAAATGGGCTTAGAGAAGATTACATGATAGCATGCACTAGGTCCAGATTTTGCCATGGTTTAGTAAAAGGGCCCCTTAGTCCCCCTCCCCTTCTGACAGGAAGCATTAATTATCCCTTCACCTCCTAACAGGATGTATCATGGCACAAAATACTCATTTCTCCTTAAAGTACCAGGAAATGCTCATAATCAGAGTACAGGAAGAAATTAATTTCTTTATTCTAGTAGTGGATGCAGTGTAAAATTTTCTGAAAGGTAGGACCTGTTTGGTGGTGATACTGGAAATCCGGGGCTGGTAACTGAGAGGCATATTAGCAGCAAATCACTGGTATAACAATAGCTCAGTTTTACATTACATAGTAAAAGAAAAAAAGATTAGAAAAAAAGACACTCATGTATGCTTACTACAATGAAACCAGTAACAACACTGCTTAATAAGATGCGTCTTTCATATTTGCCTGTGGCAAAACAAATGTAAAATGAAATATATAGTACGTCAGGAAATAGAATAGTGCAGAACCACCTTGGCAAAAAACATTTTCAATGTATTGACTATATATATAGTTGAACGGGTAGATGTGAAGCGTCTGTTTACGCTTTCCAAAAATACTAGGACTAGGGGGCATGCGATGAAGCTACAATGTAGTAAATTTAAAACGAACTGGAGCAAATGTTTCTTCACTCAACGTGTAATTAAACTCTGGAATTCGTTGCCAGAGAATGTGGTAAAGGTGGTTAGCTTAGCAGAGTTTTAAAAAAGATTTGGACAGCTTCCTAAAGGAAAAGTCAATAGACCATTATTAAATTGAACTTGGGGAAAATCCACTATTTCTGGGATAAGCAGTATAAAATGTTTTGTACTTTTTTGGGATCTTGCCAGGTATTTGTGAGCTGGATTGGCTACTGTTGGAAATAGGATGCTGGGCTTGATGGACCTTTGGTCTTTCCCAGCATGGCAATACTTATGTACTTATGTATATACATTCATTCACTTGCAATTGTTCTTTTTCCTCCCATAAGTCTACTTCCACCACTGCACAGCAACCACCCACTAAGAAGAGGTGCTTGAGATCCTCAGCCTCCCCAGCCACTGGTCCAGCAGCCACCACACCAGCTCCCCTTCTGGGTCCTGTGCCCAGGTTGCATGGCAAGTCACAGAGAGCAAGGTGGCCGGACTTCCACAGGCACCCGAGGCAGCAGGCTGCGTTGTGAACACAGAGGAGAGTGGGAGCTCATCAGAGGACTCTCAACAGAGTTCCCCTGCAGCACCAGCTGCAAAGGAACACGGTGGGAGGGGTAGGAGGGGACGGGGCCAGGGGAGGGGGCGGAGAAAGTGATGGGACATGCTGGGGTGTTGGGGGGTGAGGGTTGGAGGGAGGGAGGGGAATATGCACAGAGTGGGTGATGGTGTTGGGAGGGGTGGTGGTGGTGGTGTGTAAATACTATGTCATAGAAATAAATGTCAACTTACTCTCACACAAAACTTGTCTTGATCAGTCTTTGCCTGGCTTTGACCCCCAGCTGGTGTGCACTCTGCTCTGCTCTGTGGGCGGGAGGTGGAGGGGGCGCCTCATCCTGTTCATCTGGGGCCTGTTGCTATGATGGCTGTGACTCTTCTGGGAGGGCCTGTTCTCTGTGCATTGCCAAATTATGTAGCATCCAGCAGGCCAGGAATACCTTTGCCACCTTTTGGAGGCTGTACAGGAGCTCCCCTCCAGAATGTTCCAGTGTAAGTTTGCTCCTCCTTCTCCCGTCCGATACAGCTCCAAAAACAAAAAAAAACCCACGACCTCAAGGGCCGGTCACTTTAACAAAAAAAAAACATCCACAGGACAGCTTTTTATTGCATAGGAGGTTAATCCCTCCGTCTTTCAGCCTTTTTATTCCTCTTACGGCATACAAGCCTTTCCCTCTTGTCAAGCCAGTCAGTTACACAGTCCAGGCTTCAGCAGCTACTTCCCCTCTCCCTCTTTTCAAGCCGGTCAGTTACACAGTCCAGGCTTCAGCAGCTACTTCCCCTCTCCCTCTTTTCTCCTGGAGCGTTGCCGAAAAAAAAACACAGCAACCAACTTCTTGCCTTTTTAAGCTTCAAAGGTAAGTAGCTCTGGGATCACCCAAAACAGAAAAATCCGAGGTTCGAAACAACCAAAAAAACAATGAGAGTCATGGCCGCTCCTGGCTCCCAGGTTAGTTCCCGACCCCTGACGCCCTAGGAGGTATAGTAACTCCCCTGGGCTCCTCTTAGTCCCATTAGTTGGTGCACAAAAAAAACCCACAGTATCAATGTCCCCCGTTCAGTCTTTCCTTCTTGAGAAAAATAAGCAACAGTCCTTTCTCTCTCTCTATCTCTCTCTATCTCTCTCTCTCTCTACGAACAATGGCTCTGCGCGGGCTCAAAGCCTAGGGTCCCACCCTCTTGGTCAGTCACACTCTCCCCTGACCTCCTCCCGCTGACCCGGTTTGGCCCCGCGGTTTCTCTGGCCTTCGCTGAGCCAGAGCAGCACAGTCCATTGGCTCTTCCAAGGCGTTCTCAGGTTCAGTCAGCTCCATCAGGCAAGGCTCCTCTCTGTCTTTCCCCTCCTCAGGAGCCCAATCCATATTCTCTGCACCCCGCCCCCTCTCCAGCTGCTGCCCCTCTCCTTCATTAAGATTCTTTGGTGTCTTTTCTTTCTCCACCCACTTGTTCCACCATTCCCCCCCCCCCCCCCCCCCCCCAGGTTGGAGAATTGGCTTTACTCACTCCCCTGCGGCCCTCTTCTGGTGACTCCCTGGAATGCACGTACTCTCTCCTATCCCTGGGTTCCCTTGGGGCCTGCTGGGAGTCGTAGTTTCTCATTTCGAGGTCTTTCTTGGGAAAAGCCTGCCGGTAACGGGGGTACTCTTGCCTATCCCAGGGTTCCTTTGGGGCATGTTGGGAGTTGTAGTTCCTTCCTCTCCTTTTCCCTTTTTGTTCCCTAGCCCTTTCTACATACTCTTTACATACCCCCCCCCCCCTTAAGCTTCCCTCTCCCCCTTCTTCCTCATTCTCCCCCTTCTCCTCCTCCACCCGGGACAGGGCATCCACATTTTCTAAACATCGACCCGGGCGATGCTCCACAGAATATTGGAACGGCTGCAAAGCTAAGTACCATTGCATTAATCTCCCATTATTATTCTTCATCATATTTAGCCATTTCAATGGAGCATGATCAGTAACCAGCTTAAATTTCCTCCCTTCTAAATAGACACTACACTCTTGCACTGCCCATCGTATGGCCAAACACTCCTTCTCTATGGTGGAGTAATGCTCCTCATGAGGAAGGAGCTTCCGGCTTAAATAGAGCACCGGATGTTCTTCCCCTTCATGCTCTTGGGACAGAACAGCCCCTAACCCCCTCCCCGAAGCATCTGTTTGAAGGACAAAGGGTTTCTCGAAATCTACCGCCTTCAATACAGGTTCCTGGCACAGGGCTCTCTGCATCCGTTCAAATGCCCTCAACTCCTCCCCTCCCCACCTCAATCGGTCCGGTTTTTTCCCTCTCAACATGTCAGTAAGGGCCGTGGCCATTGAGGAAAACTGCGGGATGAACCTGCGGTAATACCCTACCATACCCAGGAATCTACGTAATTGTTTCTTTGTGTTTGGTCGGGGAAACTCTTGGATGCCCTTGACCTTATTTAATAAGGGTCGCACCTCTCCCCGGCCCACATTATATCCCAAATACTTCACCCGGTACTGAGCAAAATAACACTTTTTGGGGTTCAAGGTAAGTCCTGCATCCCTAAAAGCCTGCAGAACCGCCTCCACCTGTTTTAAATGGGTATTCCAATCCCCACTATGTATTACAACATCATCCATATACGCTGCGGCGTATGTCTGATGAGGTTGGAGAACCCTGTCTAGCAACCTCTGACAGCTCGCAGCCGCTGAATTAAGGCCAAAGGGTAATCTTTTAAACTGGTACAGGCCCATGGGCGTACTAAAAGCCGTCTTAGCTTGAGCCCCTGGGGTAAGTGGAATCTGTCAGTACCCTTTTGTCAAGTCCAGGGTAGTAAGATATTGTGCGGATCCTAGCCTATCCACCAGCTCCTCAATGTAGGGCATAGGATAGGCATCTGCTTGAGAAATAGTATTAAGCTGGCGGAAATCTATGCAGAATCTCCACTCCCCCTCGGGCTTTGGCACTAATACCACGGGGCTTGACCAGGGGCTATTTGACTCCTCAATCACCCCGAAATCTAACATTTCCTGCACCTGTTTAATAACCTCTCTCTTTTTCATGGGGGACAGCCTATATGGCCTTTGCCGAACTACTTTACCCCTTTCTGTTCTAATGTCATGCTCCACCAGGTGAGTATTCCCCGGACACGCCGTCAACACATCGTCAAACCCTTTTAGGAGCCTTCCGATCTCCTTTTTTTGTGCCTGGGGCAACTGGGGATTAATCCCTGGCTCCCCGGGCTTGAAAATATCTCTTATTTGCGGCCCCAACTCCTCTCCCTCCTTTTCTTCCACCCGGGTCTGAAAGTCTACCCTTGCTACCCAGGGTTTCATAAGGTTCACATGGAAGGTTTGGACACGACCCTTCTCGTTCGCCACTTCATACGTAAGCGGCCCTAGTCTCTTCTTCACAACCCATGGACCCTTCCACCTAGAGGCAAACTTATGAGGATCTTCAGAGACCAGGATAAGGACCCTATCTCCTGCTACAAACTCCCGTTCCCGCGTACCTTTATCATAATATTCCTTTTGATGAGACTGGCTCTGTTCCAGCCTCTCCTGGGAATATTCCTGTAACTTATCCAATCGGGCTCTCAGATCCTGTAGATATTCTACCACTGACTGATCTGACGTTTCCGGAGGTACCCAATGTTCCTGTATGATATCTAAAATTCCCCTGGGCCTCCGGCCAAACATTAGCTCGAACGGAGAAACTCCTAAGGAGTCCTGCACCTTCTCCCTATATGCATATAGCACGAAGGGTAACAGTTGGTCCCAACCCGTCCTATCTTCGCCTAGCGCTTTTTTTAACATCCCCTTTAAGGTTCTATTAAAACGTTCCACCATCCCATTTGTTTGCGGATGGTAGGCCGCGGTACGGATATGCTGTACCCCAAAAGCCTCCCACACTTGCCTTAAGGTGCTTGACATGAAGTTGGATCCCCTATCTGTCAAAACCTCTTGGGGGAACCCCACCTCACAAAAAATTTTTATCAGTTCCCGGGCAATGCCCCTCGCGGATATGCTCCTTAAAGGTATGGCCCAGGGGTACCTAGTGGCCATATCCATTATCACTAACACATAGAGGAAGCCTCTCGGAGATTTTGTTACTGGGCCAATAATATCCATGGCTATTCTCCTCCCCGGTTGTTCCACCCTAGGGAGTGGCCTTAGAGGTGCCCTAGGTGGGAGATGCTCTGCCACCTTCTGACAATTTGGGCAAGACTTGCAATACTTCTCCACCTCCCCATAAACTCCTGGCCAATAAAAACACACCAATATCTGAGTTAGGGTCGCCTGAGAACCCTTATGCCCCCCCAAAGGATGATCATGAGCCAGCCTTACCACTAGTGGACGAAAAGTTTGAGGAACTACTAGCTGTCTCCCTCCTTCAGCGTTCTCCCAGTTTGGCACCCTACGATACAATATGTCCCCTTCTACCATGAAACCCGGAGCCTCAATGTCCCCCCCCTGGCGTGCCCTCTCCCAGGCATATTCTAAAGTGGGGTCAGCGGCCTGCTCCCTATGAAACTGGGGAAACTGTTCCTTCAATTCTTTCGGGGCTACCGGCAGGTAACTTTCTCTTTGTACCTGCTCCCATGCCTCCCGTCTACCCCTCTGCTCCTTTTTCCTCAAAGCTTTACCCTTTCTCCCTTTTCCCGGCTCCCCTAAGACCTCTCCCTGAAAAGGGAAAATACCTCCTATTCCCTCTTCCTCCGCTTCAGGGTCCTGTCGTGCCTGTGCGCGGGTAGTGACCAACACTTCTTTTTTACTAATACAGTCTGTAAACGGCGGCCAATCCCTTCCTAAAATCATCTCCTGTGGCAACCTGGGTAGAACAGCCATGGCTATCTCTATCTCTCCTGTGGGCCCCTTCAAATTAACTCTATGGAGGGTATACCGCGTACTGGCGCCATGTATACACTGAATGGCCACTGCTCCTTCATAGGTATCCTTACCCCGTTTCCTCCTCTTTCTTAGTTGCTCCCATAACCGCCTACAGATCATGGACTGGTCGGCCCCCGAGTCTAACATGGCTAGAATAGGCAAACCCTCCACCTTGGCTGTATAACGTGGCCTGAACCCCTGGGCAACCTGCGAGATCCACCCCTCCCGACCTAGGCAATCCTTCTTGAAGTGCCCTGGTTTTCCACACTGATAACATAATTTTCCCTCATAAGAGGTAGCCTTTTTACCCTGGCCTTCAGGCCCTACTGGCTTTTTACCCACGCCACTTGAACCGCCCTGCCCTCCCTGGGGATCATTCTTGCGGCAGGAAACTTTGGGACCCCCGCCTTCCTGAGGCCGGGACTTTCCTCCCTCCAGGTCGTGTCCCCCCCAATGTTGGGCTTCCAGGTACCATTCCAACCCCGCTACCACGCCCTCTACCGTCCTACAGCCCCTTTGGACCAGCCCTGCCCTAATCTCCCTGGGTAGGCCCTGCAGGAATTGCTCCACTACCAGTTCTTGCAGAATCTCGGCAGTGGTGTGGTGATCGGGTTCCAACCATTTTTTTACTAAGTCCATCAGTCTATTGGCCACCGCTTTAGGTGTTTCCCCCTTTTCCCATTTCGTGGACCTAAACTTTCGCCTATAGGCCTGGGTACTTAGTCCATATCGGTCCTTGATGGCCTCTCTTAACCTCCCATAGTTGGCAGCGTCCCCAGTAGGCAAGTCTCTAAAGGCGGCCAGAGCCTCCCCTGATAGTGAAGGCACTAATCGCATGGCCCACTGTTCTTGTGGCCATCCGGCGGCGGCCGCCACCCTCTCAAATGCGGTCAGGAAATCATCCACATTATCCTGCTCAGATAACTTCCCCCAGGTAAGTGAATTCATGGATATAGGTCCTACCGCACCGTTTCCTCCGGTCCCTTGTCCGGCCGTTCCGGATCCAAACTCCCTAGGGGTACTGCTCCCCCTCTGAAAAAAGTCCTGGAGCAGATTCAACACTGGTTGTTGTTGATCTCGGGCGGCAGTCAAGGACTCCTCCACCATCTTCGCCGCCAGTTCTTGCTGCTTCTGGAACGGCATAGTCATCCAGGCGAAGATCTCCTTGGGATCCATACTTGCGCCAGAACAGCTACTCCAGAACCCAAGACGGGTCTGCGCTTTGCTCCGCGTTGGTCCCTCCGACGGGATTTTCTTTCTTGCTTGTCTTGGCCTCCTCGAGCGACAGGTCAGCACATTTATCCCACTTCTGACACCAATTGTAAGTTTGCTCCTCCTTCTCCCGTCCGATACAACTCCAAAAACAAAAAAAAAACCACGACCTCAAGGGCCGGTCACTTTAACAAAAAAAAAACATCCACAGGACAGCTTTTTATTGCATAGGAGGTTAATCCCTCCGTCTTTCAGCCTTTTTATTCCTCTTACGGCATACAAGCCTTTCCCTCTTGTCAAGCCAGTCAATTACACAGTCCAGGCTTCAGCAGCTACTTCCCCTCTCCCTCTTTTCAAGCCGGTCAGTTACACAGTCCAGGCTTCAGCAGCTACTTCCCCTCTCCCTCTTTTCAAGCCGGTCAGTTACACAGTCCAGGCTTCAGCAGCTACTTCCCCTCTCCCTCTTTTCTCCTGGAGCGTTGCCGAAAAAAAAACACAGCAACCAACTTCTTGCCTTTTTAAGCTTCAAAGGTAAGTAGCTCTGGGATCACCCAAAACAGAAAAATCCGAGGTTCGAAACAACCAAAAAAACAATGAGAGTCATGGCCGCTCCTGGCTCCCAGGTTAGTTCCCGACCCCTGACGCCCTAGGAGGTATAGTAACTCCCCTGGGCTCCTCTTAGTCCCATTAGTTGGTGCACAAAAAAACCCCACAGTATCAATGTCCCCCGTTCAGTCTTTCCTTCTTGAGAAAAATAAGCAACAGTCCTTTCTCTCTCTCTATCTTTCTCTCTCTCTACGAACAATGGCTCTGCGCGGGCTCAAAGCCTAGGGTCCCACCCTCTTGGTCAGTCACACTCTCCCCTGACCTCCTCCCGCTGACCCGGTTTGGCCCCGCGGTTTCTCTGGCCTTCGCTGAGCCAGAGCAGCACAGTCCATCGGCTCTTCCAAGGCGTTCTCAGGTTCAGTCAGCTCCATCGGGCAAGGCTTCTCTCTGTCTTTCCCCTCCTCAGGAGCCCAATCCATATTCTCTGCACCCCGCCCCCTCTCCAGCTGCTGCCCCTCTCCTTCATTAAGATTCTTTGGTGTCTTTTCTTTCTCCACCCACTTGTTCCACCATTCCCCCCCCCAGGTTGGAGAATTGGCTTTACTCACTCCCCTGCGGCCCTCTTCTGGTGACTCCCTGGAATGCACGTACTCTCTCCTATCCCCGGGTTCCCTTGGGGCCTGCTGGGAGTCGTAGTTTCTCATTTCGAGGTCTTTCTTGGGAAAAGCCTGCCGGTAACGGGGGTACTCTTGCCTATCCCAGGGTTCCTTTGGGGCATGTTGGGAGTTGTAGTTCCTTCCTCTCCTTTTCCCTTTTTGTTCCCTAGCCCTTTCTACATACTCTTTACACCAGACATCGGAACCTGTTCTTAAGTTGTCCAAAGGTGCGCTCGATGATGCCATGGGTGGTCTGATGTCTACTGTTGTAGTTCTCCTCTGACTCTGTTTGTGGGTGCACTATGGGGATCATGAGCCAAATCCACTGTGGTAGCCTCTGTCACCTTTGGGGAGAAGCAGGATGAGAAAGATGAGTGTGTATTGTTTGGAGCGGGTACCTTATGGAGGTGGGGGTGGGGGAATAGTGGGTTGTGGAGGGTTGCCCGATGGAGGAGGTATAGTTTGGGCAGATCCATGCTGCACTTACCTAGGAGCCATCCGCCGGTGATCTCCCATCGCTCAAACCTGCGGAAGATTCCTGAGTGTTGCAATATATAGTTGTCATGGGTGGAACCTGGGTATCGGGCACACACGTCTAGAATCTCCCCTTGGGCGTCACACACAACTTGCATATTGAGTGAGTGGAATGCTTTTCTGTTCCTATAAGTGGCCTCTCGTGCCCGTGGGGGTCTGAGTGCGACATGTGTGCAGTCAATGGCGCCTATGACCGAGGGGAAGCGAGCTACAGTTTAGAAGTCAGCCATGTTGTTCTGCAGGGCCTGGGGGGTGGGGTGGGGAAGGTGATGTACTCAGAGGTGTGGGTAAGGAAGGCATCAAGGAACTGGGTGATGGCTTTCATTACCATCTCTATGCTGATGACTCCCAAATCGTTTCTTTCTGTATAACATTAGCAAAATCCGTCCCTTCATCTCTGAGCACGCAGAACCCTTATCCACACTCTTATCACCTCTCATCTTGATTATTGTAACCTGCTTCTCACCGGCCTCCCTCTTAGCCATCTCTCTCCTCTTCAATCAGTCCAAAACTCTGCTGCGTGACTCATTTTCCGCCAAAGTCGCTACGCTCACATTAGCCCCCTCCTTAAGTCACTTCACTGGCTCCCTATCCATTTCCATATTCAGTTCAAGCTTCTCTTATTGACCTATAAGTGTATTCACTCTGCTGCTCCCCAGTACCTCTCCACTCTCGTCTCTCCCTACGCCTCCCCTCGAGTACTCCGTTCTGTAGATAAATCTCTCTTATCCGTCCCCTTCTCCTCTATTGCTAATTCTAGACTCCATTCCTTTTGTCTTGCTGCACTCCACGCTTGGAATAGACTTCCCGAGCCTGTGCGTCTAGCCCCGTCTTTGGCCGTTTTCAAGTCCAAACTTAAAGCCCACCTCTTTACCACTGCTTTTGACTCCTAAACACTACTCACTTGCCCTGTCCTTTAACCTCACCTATTTATTCCCTTATCCTTAATTGTTCTGTCTGTTTACCTGTCTTATCTAGATTGTAAGCTCTTTGAGCAGGGACTGTCTTTTTTGTGTATGGTGTACAGCACTGCGTATGCCTTGTAGCGCTATAAAAATTATAAATAGTAGTAATAGTAGTAGTTAGAAATGGAAGCCTGGGTGAGACCCGTGTTTACAGATAGGACAGACTGGAAACTCCCAGTGGCCAGAAAAGATACAGAAGCAGTGATCTTTAGGTGCACAGGGATGGGGTTGTTCCTATGGGTCCTGAGCTGCAGGAGGGGTTTGAGCTGGTCACAAAGGAAGGTGCTGAATGGCAGCCCTATCAAAGCGGTACCTAGTGAGACACTGCAGGTCAGTGAGGTCTAGGAAACTGCTACAGGGCCTGAAAACTCTGGGGCGTGAGTACTTTCTGCGGTGCCTCCCCCCTTCCTCCAACATGTAAGCCACCTGTGCATTTAGTGCCTCCATTTCCCCACAATACAGGTGCAATGCAGTGCCACCAGTGCTCACCTCTCTCTACCAACTTGGTGAAACACAGCAGCAACAGAAGCTGACACTCACTCTCCCACCACTGACAAACAATGTGGTCACACACAGCAGAGCCACACTTCAAGCACTCTCTGACCCAGTACAATCTCTTGTGCCATACCATCTAGCCACTCACTCTCCAAGTAGTCTTCACAAACACGCTGCAGCAGTACACAGGACAAAGAGACAAACAGAGACTATAAACAGGTAAGGGAATAAAATATGAACTTGGGGACAGTGAATGGAGAGGGATGGGGAGATAGAGGAAGGAGTAGTGGTGTCTGGGTTTGGGGGCTAGAAGGGTAGGGAAAGCTGAAAAGGTAAAACACAAATGAGGCAGGTGAGGGTGAAAGCATTCCAACTACGGCACACAGACAAAGGTAACAGGTACTGAACAAACTCTCAGCTTTCTCTCTCAACAACACTCTCACCACTCTCCAACTGCACAAAATCACTAATGGGTCTAAAGACGACTTCCCCCTTACCCTGGTCGCTTTTATTTCAGATCTAACTAAGGACGCCCATATTCCCACCCATGCGAAACCATTTCGCTAGCCATTATACGCTGGGGACGCCCATCTCGTAACGCCGCCCATAACACGCCCTTGTGGGAACGACCATAGATGGGCGTCCTCACACTGAGGACGCCCTTACGGCCGTGTTTCGATTATTGAATTTGGGTGACCTTCTTTCACGGGGACGCCCATGTGCCTTTTGTGTCGCTTTTTGGACGCCCTTTTCTTTCAAAACTGAGCCTGACAGTATCCTGGGTTTTGAAAGTACTATTCAGAAAAGTGTGACACAACAAAACCACTGGGTAAAATGCCGCCAGCTGTCTGGAAAAGAACAATCTTGCTCCTCTAACTGCAGCAGAACACTTTCCCATCAAGGGTTTCCAGATTCCAACAGCTTTTCAGCATGATAAAGAACTAAAACATCAATTTACTGAAAATTACAAAAATTGAGATTGTGCACATATATATATATGATTCAGACCAAGGGGCGCTCTAAATTCTGTAGTGTCTTTCATTTTCACTTCATCCGAGTGAAAGGTTTGCATGTTTCTCCCCTTGAAATGGAGAAAAAAATGTGCAGCAGGAAATTATATGCCCCTTGGCATGTGTTTATGGTTTCTTCCTGCTTAAAAAATGAATGTTTTAGCTCTTTTATATATTGCTGGTTCTTCCTGCTTATAAGCTTCTCAATGAGGATAATACAGCATTCTTCTTTCTCTGGAGTTCAGAACTGACTGTTAAAGCTTACTGCAAAGCCCTTCCCCCATGAACATACAGATAAACACAAGCACATAGTTTCAATTAATATTTGTCTGATCTCAGCAAATATTTGGAATGCAATTCCTAAAAGTTTAATCATTCAATGCCTTAAGTTAGTCAGGTGAAGACAATTCTATAGTTGTAGAAATACTCTGACCACTCTAACTTCTCATCCTTCTTTCTACTCTTAATAACCAAGGGCTTATTTAAGCAGCTGTCTGCGCATTTGAGAATAAAGATAATTCACTGTTACAAAACTTAATGGGGAGCCAGGAGGGTGCAGTCTTAAGTGAGAGGAATAACCTGGGGCTTAGCTGAGGGTCCCTTGCCACAGGTTGGAGCAGCAGGAAGTTGGGGATGGGAATGGGAATGAGGAAGGGGAGGAATGGGCCTCGATGGAGGGGATGTTTGTGGAAGGAAGACTGAGGATTGGTTTGGAGAAGAGAATCATGGGATGTCTGGGTTGAGAGGTATTCAGTGAGAGGGTGCTTAGGCAGGAAGAGTAGTGGGTACCTTGCTTTGCAGCAATTAGCGCTTGTCCTCTCTCCAAGGGCTTGCCAGCATTTTTCTCTCCTCCTCAGTAGCAATGATTTGGGACACAACCATGCCAGTGCATCAGCTGGTGTTCTGAGGGATGGAACAGCAGAAGTTTCCGGAAACCAGACTGTCTATCCAGGTGAGAGTGGAGGCTTAGGTTTCAACTGAGGCATGGCTTACTTCTATGCCATCATTTCCTTGCGGTCACGGCCATGCCCTAGGTGATGGTGTGCAAGGGGCATCATCCTGCTTGTCTCTTGTGGGGTGGGCACAAGGCAGAAGAAGTGAATCATTGAGGAGCTCTGGTCTAGATTGACACTCAGCATCAGTGGTCCAGTTGGCCCTGGTTAGGCTGTCTCAGGGAGTAGGTGCAAGGGGACAGGTCAGGGGAGGTAGGGGCATCTGAGCTGTCCCCAGATGAACAGTCTGACACATGGAGAATGGTGCCTACAAGGGAGTAAGGTGGAGAAACATGCAGAGAAGTTGGAGCTCTGCCAAGCCTAGCAGGAGGTGTAGAAAATCCCAGGTTGTTTATCTTGGTCAGGGGGTGCAGCAGGCCCCTGGCTCAGCTGGTATGCAGATCCAGGGCCTTGGTCTTGGCTATCAAGTTGGGGTTTGGTCTTTGAAGCTGGGGTATGTTCTATACCTTTGGGGGGTAGTCCACGGGCTGATGTTGGTTCCTGGAATGCAGTATATGATAGCTCCAGGTTATACCTCTGATGTGTTTCTATGTTCACACAAGGGAATGCCCATCGGTCTTGGGGGTTCATTTGGGGGCCGGGTAACAATTTGGGTTATTGGGCCTGCAAACAGCTTAACAAGGCAGCTCAGAGGACTTGGAAGCCATTTTGTAGTTGTTTACCAGCATCATGGTCAGATGGCCTGACATAATAATGAGGCTTTGTTTTAAAGAGTAGAAGAGGTAAATGACAGGTGTACATGGGGGGGGGGGGGGGGGGGGGGAGGTTAAGATATACTATGTGTGTGTGGATTTGGAGTGTCCTGGGCATTATGTAGGACAGGAATAATTTTTGAATGACTTTCAGGTAGTCTTGGAAGATGCCCTGTTGGGATGTGTTCTTGGTCACAGCTGTGAGTTTGGTGGGCCTTGTCCCTGTGGTGGGTTACCGGAGCCAAACATTATGGATGAGAATGCTAAGAGCCCTACAACCACTGGCAGCCATTGAGCAGTGGCCTTTACAGTTGTCGGGTAAGGAGATTGCAGGCCTGGTTGGCAGCTATACCAGTTAGCAGTGGTCCTTAGCTAGTAATATGGTGAGGACCAGAGGTCTGATTATCATCTGGGGACTGATTTCCCACCTCCCAGCTAGTAGCATGGTGGGGGGGCAGACAAGGAGATTTGGGTCTTGGGACTTTATTATTTGATTATTTGAAGAGTGCTGCATTTGGCTCCAGTGTACTCCCACCCCAACAATGCCATCCATTGTTATTTAATGTTTGTGGTAGTAAAACTGCAGCGAAGTAGTTGCCAAACAGATGGAATGTTAACTCTTGTTTTTGGAAAGAGGAGGGGAGAAAAGGGAGTGGAAATGGGGGGGAGGGGATAAAATGGAGTATGTCACTTTTCTATCACCTTTCCTTGGGAAGGTAACAAGGTGATGTACATTAAAATCAAAATAAGGTAAGGAGAAAGGAATACCATGTCATTAAAGGATAGAGAAGAGGGAAGAAGAAGAATAGCAGGAGGTGAGTCAGTCATGAGTGTAAAAGATTGCGGACTAGTGGATCCCCTGAAGGCCAGTCCCCCTCAACCACCACCACCCCCTCGGCTGAAATGCAAAGGCTGGTTTGAATAGGTGAGTCTTTATCAGAATAAATTTGGGATATGAGTGTTTGAGGTGAATAGAAGGGAGAGAGAGTAATCCAAGGAGAGTCCCAGATTGATGGTGTGTGGACCCAGGGTTGTTTACTTTACAAAGGGAAAGCTATGACAAAAAAAAATTTAAACACTTTCACCTAGTAATTTCAATTGTCAGAAATATTACTAAGAAATAGATGTTTCATGGAACTGTTGAGTCAAGGAAAGATGGAGCTTGATAGAATTTCCAAAAAAACGATAAAACCAGGTAAAACAGTGGTTAAAGTACGTTTTTTTTTAAAATTATATTAACTTAGAAATGTTAATATATTGTTTACTGAAAAACATTTTGCTGTTTTGGTTCAACCTATAATTTTATCTTATTTGGATTACTGTAATGGCTTATATAGCCTGTTATTTGCTTCCTCTATTGCTAGATTACAGATCTTGCAAAACACCTCAGCAAAGCTGATATTTGGCAAGAGGCAGTTTGACCATGCCATGCCGTGTCTGATAGGACTGCATTGGCTTCCTTTAAAAGCCCGAGTTTCTTATAAGTTGGCTTGTTGGGTTTACAACATTTTTGAAGGCTCTTGCCCTGATTATCTAGCAAGTCTATTTTCTTTTCCATTATCACCTACCACCTCTAGAGCGGGGGATTCTCAACTTCTTGATGTTATGATTCTGCTGGATAGGCAGGGGAATGTTGGGACTCGCTCCTGATTGACTTGTCAGGGGCTGAGCCAACAGACGTCAGAAGCCTGATCCATTTAAACCTGCCTTTCCCTGCAGTCCTTGCTTTAGCATTGATTACTTTGTTTGCTCAGCGGAAGCCAGCCTGTGCTTGGGCGCTTGTGTTTCCATTGGAGTTTAGCCTTTCTCCTCGGTGCTTGTTTATTCTGTGTGTGTGTGCTGGGCTTTCCCAGCAGGAGCTTGATTGCCTCACTTCATTACACCTGGTCTGCTTTCTGCTTCTCTAATGTTGTGCTGTCTGTGGTAAGCTTGTGCCTTGTATCGTTCCTTTGTTTGTTTAGTTTTCTCTCTATGTGTTCCCATTGTTGTGCTGAGCTTTGGCTCTGCTCCTTGTGGTTCTGCCTCCATTTGGCAGTTCCCCCTGTCCCTGTATTTTGCTCCTGTTTGTTTGTTTGTTTGTTTGTTTTAGTTCTCTTTGTTTGCTGAATCTGTCTCTTGTTTCCAATGAGCAGTGTTCCTTTTCTGGTCTGTGTGTGTCAAGGCAACTTCCTCTGTTTGCTTACACTTCCCATTCCTTGTGTGCTGTGTGGCACTGCCCTGTATATTCCTATAGCAGTTCCCTTTTCCCTTCTGTGTTGTGGAGCCAGCTTTGTGTATTCTTATAGGCTAATGGGTGCAGCCTAGTGTGTTTCTTGTAGAACTTCCTGTATCTTTGTATGCTGTAAGGTGCAGCCTAGTTCCCTTGAGTGCTGTGGGGGGACACCCTAGTGTATTCCTATGAGTGGTTTCCCTTTTTCCTTGCGTGCCTAGTGGTGCACCTTAGAGTATTCCTTGAGTGGCTTCCCCTTTCTCTGTGTGCTGAATGGTTCAGCCTTGAGTGTATTCCTATAGTTGATTCCCTCTTTCCCTTGAGTGCTATATGGTACAGCCTAGAGTGTTCCCTTCTGGAGCTTCCTGTATTTTTTATCGCCCCGTGGCACAGCCTTGTGTATACCATTAGAGGCTTCTGTCTTTCACCCCTTCCCTTGTGTCTCTACCCTGCAATGTGTGCATGCTTCTTGTGTTCCTGTTCCTTGGGGAACCCTTTGTTGTTCTTTCTCCCTTCCTAGAGTGCAACTGGGTTCCCGGTCGGCTGTGAGGCCAGGGGCGTAGCCAGACTTCAACTGTAGGGGGGGGGTCCAGAGTCGAGGTGAGGGGGCACATTTTAGCCCCCACCCCCCGGTGCCACCGACCCCCCCCCCCCATTGCCGACACCTTCCCCCCCGCCCGCCCGCCATTGCCGACACCTCCATCAACTTTGACCCCCCACCCTGCCGGTGACCCTCTCAACCCCCCTCCTGCCGCCAACCCGCAGCCTGCTACCTTTGCTGGCGGGGAACCCAAACCCCTGCCAGCTGAAGTCTTCTTCCTTCGTTTGGTTTCTGATTGTGACTGAGTCTGATGTCCTGCATGTACAACGTGCAGGACGTCAGACTCAGTCAGAAACCAAACGAAGGAAGAAGACTTTGGCTGGCGGGGGTTGGGGTCCCCCGCCAGCAAAGGTAGCAGGCGGCGGGTTGGCGGCGGGAGGGGGTTGAGAGGGTCGCCGGCAGGGGGGTCCAGTGCCAAATCTATGGGGGCCCAGGCCCCCGTGGCCCCATAGCAGCTACGCCCCTGCGTGAGGCCCGCTTGCTTGGACTCTGCGTGAGTGAGTTCCCGATCGGCCATGAGGCCCGCCTAAATGCTCTATCTCCCCTTTTCTGGTGGTGCCTGTTCACTGTTGTGTGTGTGCAGGGCTTGGTGGCTGGGGTGGTGCATAGGGCCTATTCGGTCTACCCTAGGCCTTGGCCAAAATCCTATACTAGGCCTCGGCCTGGGCTCAAGGACTCACGTCCCGAATAACACTTTATTTTCCATCATTCCGTGGAATTAAATATAAAAGCTTTTTGTAGCCAACCTTTGTATATCAGGCTGTTCAATTTTGGTGTTCTTTACCTGTTAAACTTAGAACAATGCCAACGCATCTGTCTTTTTGTAAAGGTTTGAAAACCTATCTTTTTCAGAAATCAAGTGTTTCACTAGTGGCTTTTGTTTGTTTGTTTTTGTTTTTGCTTGTAACCCACTTAGAACCAGTTTACTGACAGTTGGCAGTCTATAAGTACCACATCATATCGTATCATATTGTAAAACCCATGGACCTCTTAAATGAAAGTTTAGCTAACTCTGGATTAGTTATCCATAGGTCCACAGTATAGCATTTCCTATATAAAATTGGTTGGTGTGGGGTAGTTCTTAGAAGGACACTTTTCTTTTTTTTACAAACTCATCACAAAAGCTATCCTCTATATTATGCAACAGAAAGCATTATGGAATAAAGGGCTTTGGACCGATGAAATGAAAATTGTGCTGTTCAGTCACAGCCACACAAGATACATTTGGATAAAAAAGGTGAGGCATTTGAAGAAAACACCTCGCCAACCATTAAGCCTGGGGGCGGATCTATTATGGTTCGAAGTTATAGGGTAGCCAGTAGGGATGGACAACCAGAAAAGTTTTGTCTTTTTCCCCTCCCCCCCATTTTTTTTGTTCCTTAATAAATATTATAAGTGCACACTCTTCTTAATAAGGGAAATTCTATTAATTGCACTTAAAATTGCATGTGCAAATCTTCTAGCATTTACACCTTATAAAAGGTGTGTGCATGTACTCTGCACATGTGTTTTATAAAGTATGTGCATGTTTCACAACTCTGTCCCTGCTCTGCTCAAACACTGTCCCTAGGAACACCTCCACATGGCATTCATATGAGTAATTACGGATTTGTTAGCATGCATATATAAACATATTGAGCTAGATATACACAAGCAAAAAAGCCCATTTCGGAACAAATGAAATGGGCCCTATGAAGGCTGTCGTCTAAGCGTTTTTTTGTCTCTCTCCCCTGCCCTCCCCTCCATGTCGAGCGATATTCCCCTCCATGTCGAGTGATCCTCCCCTCCCCTCCATGTCCAGCAATCCTCCCCTCCACACCTGAGGTTGCAGCAGCAGCAGACTCAGCTTGGCTCGCGTCACCTCCAGCCTTCCCTTGCTTTCTCTCTGTGTCCCGCCCTCCTCTGACATCATTTCGTCTTTCTGCGAGGGCGGGACACAGAGTGAAGGGAACGCTGGAGGCGAGCTGACATAAGCTCATTAGCATACGGTTACAAACCCAGCGAGCCAGACATCCAGGGACGCAGATTGACAAATTATTATATAGAGAGTGGTAAAAAAACACGCCTAGGTGTGTTCTCTAAAGTACACCTGAATTTTATAAAATAGGTTTAAATTTCCGTGTGGTATATAGAATACAACAAGTGCCTCTCCACACGACCAAATTTCGTCATGTCCTTTTAGGTTATTTTTACTTGGTGTAAATCCCGCTACCTAAATTAGGCACAGAGCAGGTGTATTCTATAATAATGTGCATAGATTTTAGAAACTTCTATGACCCGCCCATAACCACACCCCATTTTTAACTGTATGACTTGGAATTTACACGCAGCACGTTACAGAATACAATTAGTGAGTTATACACGTAAATCTTAATGCCAATTAGTGCTGATAATTGCTTGTTAACATCCAATTAACAGCGCTGATTAGCTAATTAACCAATTAACTTATGAGCATTGTTGTAGAATACACTTTGATTTCTGTGCAGAAATTAAGGCACAATATATAGAATCTGGGGGATTATGACCATGCAATTACGCAAGAGCCCAGTTCTGTGTGTAAATTATAGGGGTATGCCTCATAATGGACGTTTAGCCCTAACATGCGTGAAAACACTTACCGCAAAGCTCGTTAGTGTTTTGCGGTAAGTAGCCTGTTTGCAAACACTAAGTGCACAGTATTTATATGTAATACCCCATGGAATGGGTACTACTAGAGTGATAGATTTTGCCAGAGCCCTGGGGGGGGGGGGGGGGGGGAGGTCCCTGTTAGAGGGCTGGAGTGGTGGGATATCCCTGGGTGGGAAGAGGCCCAGCCCATGGGGAGTAGTTTGAAAGAGAATGAGGAGAGATAGTGGTCTGATACTGTAGAGTGACGGGGGAGGGAGTAGAGATGGATGTAAAGTTAGAGTTATGCCCTTTAGGGGGGGGGGGGGGGTCTTTGGTTGCCTGCATGTCTGGAGTTGTATGAACATCCCTTGCCATTGACCGGGAGAAGAGAGAAGGGAGAGCTGAGAATTGGAGAGATTCACTGACTGTAAGAAGCAGATTGCAGCTTCAGTAAGTGGCAGTCAGGAGACAGTGTGTTACAGATGGTTAGAAGAAGGCCCAGCATGGGATCAGGGGACTGGATCCAGAGAAAGCTGGTCCCAGAAGCAGGGTGGACCAAAGGTGGAGTCACTGCTGGAGGAGGGTCAGATCAAGGGAGTACAGGCTTTGGGGATAATACCTCTTAAAGGATGGGCATGAACAAGAGAAACTGTATATGTAAATAGCCCTCAATGAGAATTCCCCCTGTAAATACACCTGAGGAGGATAGTGGCAGAAGTGTTCCCTCTGGGAATAACAGAAGGTAGAAGCTAAGGTTGCTTTGGGAGTTTATCAAGTGACTGTATTGGAAAGGAGGTTAAAGTTAAAGTCTGCTTGTTGCAGCAGTTTGCAAATAAAAGTTAAGTTTTGTTATTAAACCTTCAGAGTGCTATGTGGTTCCTGGACTGAAGAACTATGCAGAACTGGTGAGAGAATCTAACCTCCCAAACCCACGGATCACTATTCCGGACCATAGACCCACTCCCATGCTCGACTGCAGGCGAACTGCAAAAGATGAGTCAGGTGAAAGTGTCCCTGAACAGGGCCACCGAGAGGGGGGGTGGGGGGACAAAATTCCCCGGGTCTGGGCCTCCAAGGGGGACCCAGCACCGGATCAGGCCACCGGCACTTCAGTCCCCGGTCTCACCTGCCTGCCCTTGGCTCCGTCTGCCACCGGGCCCCCTGCTTTAAAATCAGCAGTGCCTCAGCTTTGTTTGGAAAGGCAGATCACCTCCCTTTGGGCCCTCCCTGTGTCCCGCCCTCACAGAAACCAGAAGTTACATCAGACGAGGGCGGGACACAGTGAGAGAAGGCCCGAAGGGAGGCGATCTGCCTTTCCCAATGGAGCTGAGGCGCTGCTGATTTTAATGCAGGGGGCCCAGTGAAGAACGGAGCCGAGGGCAGGCAGGTGAGACCAGGGCCTGCAGCGGTGGCGGGGGGGGGGGGGGCGGCGCTGCCTCGGGCCCGGCTTAGTCTCTCAGTGGCCCTGTCCCTGAATGTAAAACCGAAATGAACTCTGCTTTGTAGCCTGGGGCCAGAGATAGCGCATGGGTGAGACCCAGGTTACATGTGTTTTTGTACTTATTTTATGGAGGGGGGATGTCAGGGCAGTGAGTGGGCGTGAACATGCTATCCAGCTAGCACGTTCTGATTACCATGTACCAACTGTTTAGCGTGTCCATAATGCAGAAGCCCGTTGCATCTCCTAAATAGGAGGTGGTACGTGTTGTCCTGTCAATGTTTTTCAGGTTATACGTAATACTGTAAATTGCCTTATTTCTTGCGCGTGGTAGAAATAGGCTTAGTTCATGAGAAAGTCCCACGTTAGAATTTGCTAAGCCCGCTTACTAGCACACTAGTTTACACATAGAAAATACTTTGATTTTACCTCCACTGTATCTTAATTCCTTAATGTGTTGACTAGATCATACTATAAAACAGAATACATTTCCTTTCTTGACAGTTAAAGGTGTAGCTGAAAGAAAAGGGCACCATGTCCCCAGCTTTGAATGAGCTGTTTGATTAATGGTGTATTTTCATTTTTTCTGCTTCTTTATTCTACCCCACAATGAAGAATTTACTGATAAGTTATGTGGCTTAGGGTTTCAGCATGAGCAGCTTCTATGCATAATACAAACAAAAGCCATAGACTCCAACAAAATTTATTCTGAAAAAAAAGGCAGTCTTACAAAGAGGCATTGAAACTCTGCCATTAGACTGTGTTCTGTTCAGCTAAAAGTTTTGCTTCAGCATCAGAAAAGAAACACTGAGGCCCTCATGATCAAAAGCAAACTCTGGCGCTAGAGGCTGTTAACGCCATACTAGCGCCGGAGTTTGCTGCCAATCCATGATCAGAGCCCTCGAGCGCCTGAAACAACGCACTCGAGGGCTCCTAGCGCAAGTAGCATGCAAATGCATGCTAAACAGGGCTACTAGCGCAATTAGCTTGCAAATGCATGCTAATCAGCGCTTAACGCATTCATCCCCAATGATCAGCGTCCAGCGCGCCATGGCAAAATCAACGCCAGCTCTGAGCTGGCGTTAGACTTTGCGGATCATTGGGGAGGAATGATGAGCCCTGTCCAGCATGCAGTTGCATGCTGGCAGGCCTACGTTCCCCCCCACCCCCCCAAAGCAAACGCGAACAGGGGGCTGCTCCGGTCACACCTGAGCTCCAGCCCTCGTTGTTCGGGCCTCGACAGGCTGTTTGACAGGTTTGGGCTTTTGACAGCCCAGACCTGTCAAACAAGTGCGAGAGGATTGTGCTGAGCGCATGCTCAGGCGCAATTCTCCCGCACTTAAACATGATAATCAAAGATAATAGCGCTGCTTAGATTTGCAGGCATTATCTTTGATCATCGATGCAGAAAAGCCCTGTGCTGGTCCGGCGCTATTTTTAGGGCGCTGTTTGGAATAGCGCGGGGCTTTTGATCATGAGGGCATGAATTATTTCTCAGTCTTCAGGCTCCTCCTGGCCTCATGTTAATCCTGGGGACAGAAGAAAGAGAGTCCAAAGCACACCCAAACAAAACAGGTGAGCAAAAAAGCAAAAAGCCATCAAGCTTATTGAATAGACCCGACACAGTCCATGTTTCGGCAAAACTACCTGCATCAGGGGTCTTGTGCAGTTACAAACTTCAATGAGAAAATCCAATTGATGAAAAAGTACAAACATGCTTATCACGAAAAAGATGCCGATAAATAGCATGGAGCAACTGACTATGCAATGAAGACACTGCCGCACAATGTAATCACCTTCCAAACAACAGAGCGTTGCTTTAGCAAAAGCTGTATAAATCTCCATAGGAAGTAGTTTTATAACAGATTGTCCATGAACTTTTAGGCTGCAGCCAATCTTCTTTTCAAAGAAAATGCCTAAGTCCTTCCATATGATATTTCTGGCGGGGCAACAGAAAGTATGCTATCAAGCATCCTCAGGCAAACCTGTCTGTAGACACACCTGGACACTCTTGTACAGTGTAAGTATCCCTCAAATGGCCTCTTTTCCCCACAAAACTTTGACCCTAACCTAATCCTCTTGACACTTTTTTGCCTCGCAACCATAGGATTTGGAAGACAATTTTATAGAAGAGTGCCTAGGTGGAGCCTATTCTATAAAGGAAAGTAGAGTGTAGCGGGATTTGTTGGTATTTATATGCATTTGTGTATATATGTCATCATTCTAGTGTTTTACACACATCTTTGCCATGTAAATGTTGTTAACTCATTCTTTACAGAATTTCCCCCTTTTCCTTGGATTTTATATAGCATGCCTAGAGATCCGCACCGAAATCCAGGCATATTCTATAACAATGCACGTAACTTAAATAGCTTAACAAGCTAATTAGTGTTGATAACAGCACTTCAGCAATAATGAGCACTAATTGCAATAATTATAATTTATGCGCACAACTCACTAAGCATATTCTGTAATGCAGTGTGCCTAAAAAGGGGCATGGTTATAGATGGGGAAATGGGCATTTCCTGGGTGTTCCAAAATTTACACATGTAGTTATAGAATATGGCAGTGTGCTTAAATGTACGTGCCAGAATTTAGACCACATTTTCGTTGGTGTAAATGGAGGTGCCGTAGTTTCAGGTGCTGGAATATCAACTAAGCATATTTATTTATTTATTACATTTGTAACCCACGCTTTCCCGCACATTGCAGGCTCAATGCGGCTTACATAGTAAATTACAAATGTAATCACAAAGTTTTTAAAGAGAATATTATGAGCTGTAGTAAATGTAGTGAGAGTGGGGTTTTGAGGAATAAGTGAAGTGAGTGTGTCAGGGCAAACAAGATAGGAAAAGCAAAAGGAGAAGGGAATTAGAAGGGGTGAAGAGATGGAGGATGGAGAGGAAAGATAAAGGGCAGAGGATGGATAGGAAAAGATAAGGGAAGAAGAGATTGGGAAATATAGTCAAGGTGTAAAAAATCATGGACTGAAGTTAGGAGAAAGAGTTTAAAGTTAAGTAGGGTCAGGCGGGTAGGCTGTCTTGAAGAGATGGGTCTTGAGCATTTTCCTAAAGGTATATTCTATATTCCGCACCTAAACCTTTGCACCAGTTAGTCAGCTGTGTTTTCCACATGGATTTTTTTAGGCACCATATATATAGAATCTACCCCTTTGTGTCTCCGTTCCAATGTTGGTGCCACTTTACCCCATTTCTGGTGTTTTGGTGTTTCCATTCCAATGCTGGTGTTGCTTGCCTCTTTCTGCTTGGGATAATAATGCCATTGTTTGTGCCATTCTGTCCTTCTTTGGGTGGTGTGGGGATCTTCATCCACACTTGATACCTTGGAATGCAGAGGCTTTTGTGCCAAATACCTGCCAGCAAGTTTTAAGCTAGTTTGATTACAAATGAAAGGAAAAGCCCACCATTAGAGACTAAAAGGGAGGGGGGGGGGGGGGTCATTATTCAAAGCAATTTAAATAACTGCTGAATATCTACTCTAATGCCTATGCTGAAACTGTCTAGCTTTGGGGCAGTCTGGGGGTGGAATTGGGGTGGAGTGAAGTGGAAACTTAGAGGGTTAGTAGCAATTTTTAGTCCTTTTATTAAAGTGCACTAACAGATTTAGTGTGCGCTAAATGATAAAATGTCCATAGGAATATAATGGGCTTCTTATCATTTAGTGAATGCTAATCATTAGAGAATGTTAAGTCCATTAGCACACCTTAGTGAAAGGACCCCTAAGCAATTGCATAAAGTTAGGACAGCTAAACAACTGTCAAAACTTTATGTAGCAAGTTAACAAGGCACCAGTCTGATTAATTTCCGGGTTGTTAGTCATACCTGCAGGAGCACAGCCAGATCTGCCATTTCAGGTGGGCACCGAGTTAATCTAGGTGGGCCCTTCCCACCCCCATCCCTGTATATACATACAGTTTTTTAAAAACTTTCCCTCTGCCCCTGCTATCGTCATCTTTCTCCCCCTCCGCCCAGCATGTGCTCCTCTCTCCCTCCCAGGTCTATCTCCAAGCCGTCACCAGCAGCGATTCCTGTAAGCAACCTGCACCAGCGCTGCAGGCTTCCCTCTACTGCATTCCCACCGATGAAGAAACAGGAAGTGACATCATTGAGGGTGGAACACAGTAGAGGGAAGCCTGCAGGACTGGCACAGGTTGCTTACAGGAATTGCTGCAGGCGACAGCTCAGTGGTAGACAGGAAGCAGGGGTTCAGAGAGAGATGGGCAGCTGCCATGAGAGAGAGAGGGAGAAAGGAGTGAGGCACTGCCAATGAGGTGCTTTGGGGGCCACTACACTGGGTGGGCCTGAGGCAAGAATGGGTAGGCCTATGCAGTGGCGTAGCCAGACAACCAATTTTGGGTGAGCCTGAGCACAAAGTGGGTGGGCACAAAATTTTCTTTCTCCCCCCTCTCCCCCAGCACTTCCCAACTCAAAATATAAATACTTTAGCTGATGAGGATCCCCAATCTCTGTCAGCTGGGGACCTCCACCAGAGATGGCCAGAACTCCTCCCCACCAAGCCCAGCAGGCAGTAGCAACTCCTTGAGCCACTGATGCCAGCACCCCATACATGCTTAGTTGTCAGTGGCTCCAGGATGCTACCCCCATCTGCAAAGCTCGGCGGAAGGCAGCTCCGGCCAGCCCCAGAAGAGATCCCCAGTTGGCAAGGCTTGGGGATCCCCATTAGCCACAGCAAGGTTCAGGGCTCCTGTTAACCATGCTGGTTATCAGGGCAGAAAATAAAGAAGCCCCTTCCCCAACTCCCTCTCCTCTCCAATCTCTTCACCTGCCATTACAGTCACTCTGACAGACCCTCACAAATTACAGAACAAGGGATCACAAATTAGAAATAAAAATATGTAGACAAAATTGAACTGGGAGCCCTCAGTATGCACCGAGCTTCTCATTTTCCCCCCCAAACCCACCTCCCGCTCCCCCTGTTTTCTAGCCAGACAACCAATGACCACTTGTAACCACTCGCCTCCATCTACCCTCCTCTCTTCCTTCCCGTTCACATTAATTGATTTGATTTGCTTACTTTATTTATTTTTTGTCTATTAGATTGTAAGCTCTTTGAGCAGGGACTGTCTTTCTTCTATGTTTGTGCAGCGCTGCGTATGCCTTGTAGCGCTATAGAAATGCTAAATAGTAGTAGTAGTACTGCAACACTGTAGAAAAAAAAACAAAAGCGCATCTCCTTTTCTACTTAACACAATAAAAAGACATCCACTATGCACATTTCCCAAAGCTAACATATTCCATTTAAAACATTCAAAATAAAATGATTTTTCTACCTTTATTGTGTGGACATTTTATTTTTCCATCATGTTGGTTCCAATTTCTCTTTGCCGCTTTCCTGCCTTCTAGCAAAATATCAGTCACCCCCCCCCCCCCCCCCGAAACAGACCTTTCCTATGGATCAGAGCTATTTACTAGGTCAAATGAAGTTGTAAACTGTAATAAAGATAGTAAGAACAAAAAGAGGATCCACTACTCCTTCAAGGGAACACAAAGGCCTAGGAAGCAGCCCGACTTTAAATCAGAGGGCAATGTCAACTCCGTCCATCCCCCACCCCAGCAGACACCAGACTAAAATCCCCAAGTTTAGTGAGCAAGGGGAACTCTCTGACCGTCTGAAGGCACAAACGGGAACACTGACACTTCTAGAAAAGGGTCATCTGCCCGAAGAGAATTCCCTGGCCAAAACCCCCCCAAAAAGCTATGTCATCTAATAAGGTGAAGTGGAAGAGGTCTGAGGTGCAAGAACTAGATATCTGCTTTGGGAAGTGGCAAGAAAACACAAGTCGAGAGACAGATTTACTAACCAGCTTCATGAAAGGAGCAAGCCAAAGAGCAGCTCTCGACCGCTACATAACGGAGAGTCATACTTGGCCCGTGTGTTAAAAAAGACCAAGCTCTCTCTCTCGCCGTTAATACATCTGAGAGAGCTAAAACTTCACTGCCTCTTCTTAAAATGAGAAAGCCGGCTAGGTCAGAGCTGCTAGACAGCCCCCCCCCCCCCCCAGGCCCACAACCCCTACAATCACTGAGCGGCGACCAACTACAGCAAAGAAGCAGACCTCACACCTCCGATCTGTTACCCCGCCACGAGTCAACGCCGAAGGAAGCAGTTGTGTAGTGGCGGCAGCGTGCGGCTCCGCTGCAGATGTCCGGTGGAGATGGAAGGGGAAGGAGCAGGCCTGGAGGGAACAAAACCTGCGCGGTGCGCCGGCAGGTGATTGGGAGGAGAGAGCTGAACTCGCGCTTTTTCATTGGCTGAGTTGCTGGGTGGGCCCGAGCCCAAAGTGGGTGGGCCCAGGCCCACCCAGGCCCACCCGTGGCTACGCCCCTGGGCCTATGCCCACCCAGGCCTACCTGTAGCTATGCCACTGCATACCTGGATGTTCAATGCTGAGAGACACGCATGCCCCAGCATTAAATATTCAGGGTTAGATAAGCCCACGGCTGGAAGTGGCTTTCCAGCCACATACCACCATGAACTGAATATCAACCTCCAAAAGTGCTTGCCCCATTGATTTCAGTAGACCTAAATGATCTCAGACTCTAAATATATGATTGAAGTAAACACTAAGGGCATCTTTTACTAAAGGGTTGCTGTGCGGCAACCCAGAACAACTGCCAGCCCTACATGGGTGCTGGTAGTAGTTCTGCCCCTGTGTTCGCCATTTCTGATGCTAGCAGAAATATTGAGAAAATATTCCTGCAGGGGGTTACTCGGTGGTAATTGGGCAGCATTGCCCGGTTACCGCCAGGTGAGCGCAGAAGCCCTTACCACCTCCTCAGTAGGTAGCTGCAAGTCTTCCTCCCTAAATGGCCATGTGGCAAGTGTGGCTATTTTCACTCGCTGTGGTAAAAGGAGCCCTGGCATGTATCAAAAATGGCTGCCGTCGCTAACACAGGACCCCTTTTACCGCAGCTTAGTAAAAGAGCCCCTAATAAAACCAATATATTTTGCTATTCACATCCATATTTTTTTCACAAGTGGTAATGATTTGAAAAGTCCTGTCCATTGGATGTTTACCAATGATTAAGGTCTATTGAGCTTCCTTTTTTGTCTCTTTGCATTTTTTTCTTAAGTGACCTTGACTCTATACCTATAATGAATTTATTATTTATAAAACTTTTATACAGAATAATGTTCTAAAAAGAAGCATCTATGAACTCTTTTGATATACATTTTGTTTATGCTTCATAGAATAATCATGGGCCCTTTTACTAAGCTATGGCATTTCATCTGTTCCCCTTTTGTTTTCTGTCAAAAACAAACTTAAATGACAGCATATCCTTAGTGAATGACATGAAGGTTAGAATAGTTCATGGGAAATGAAAAGACATGGATTTAAATTCTACTTATGTCAATAACCCTTATTGTAACCTTGAACAAGCCACTTTCTCATTATCTCAAATATATAATTAGATATAATTAAATGCTAATCTCATTGGGACAGGGACTCATAGTACATAGATGTGATGGCTAATAAAATGCTCCAGTTCATGTGTTATTTAAAACTGCTAATGTTCTTATTTATGAAAAATATTTTCCATGCAGTACAGAAAATAAACATTTGTGTGACCTTCCTTAGAGGTTAGAAATTGCCACCTTGATGTAAGAACAATCTCATAGCATAGTATGACTATAAATTTATTCAGTTCATGACTTCTAGAAAGTAGACTACTTCTTGTGTTTAATTTCCCCTGAGAACATTGTTATAAAGAAAGGAATATGAATATTTTAGGAAGTCAGTTCAAGGAAAACAAGAAATTATAAATCTAAATATGGAATCTAATTTTTTTTAATGGAGCTCTGTAACATTGTTAAAGTTTTTTTTTTATCTTTACAACTCCCAAATTTGTTAGGATGTGTCTGTAAGTCAAGCCTTAAAAAGAGAAACTAGCCATCATTTATGTTGTAAATAGAAAGCGTAGAATGGTGACATATACAAAAAGCTTAATACTTTCATTTCATTCTGGTCTCGAACAGATTAATGAGTAGGGAAGAACTGATGGCATATATTATAATAGCTTCATGTAGTGAGGCTGAGTTTCTGGTTATATAATTCAGTCAAGAGCTTCTAATGGAGTCATAAAAACCTATGAGATCATTAGAATTGAATTACATCATTAGTCATCTCTTCCCCTTCTCACTCTGCCATTTTGTCAAAAATGTACAGCAGGTCAAAAATTCAGCCTTACAAGAGAGTGAAGGACTTCTATACAAAGATGGAGTTAATATTCAGCCTGTGACGGTGGGCATTTTATAAAATGCTGATCACTGCGGTTTAAAAAAACACACCAGAAATTCAGTGTTGGCATCTGGATACAGGTCAGTGCTGAATATCTGGCTTCAGTGCTAATTGGTGGCACTGTCCAGTGACCCGTGATATTCAGACCACTAACCGGTTAGTTAGCCAGATAAATGTAGGACAACCTCTTTGCTGTCAAGAGAATGCACAGCTGCTAACCAAGTAACCTCTGACACTGCCTAAGCTCCATCCTCAAACTACCCTGACACTGTCCAGATAGTGTTGTTTTTTAATCTTTTTTTTGTATGCTGTGAAATATGTGCAAACAAAAGTGGTGATGTTCAAATTATAATTTGTAAGTGCTCAGTAAAACACATGTTGCTCCGCCTGGACTACTGAAAGGCAACACGCGAAACTCAACATCATAGCACTTCAGCCCTCCCTCTCTCCTTATATCTCTCCTTGTGTCTAGTGTTGCTAAAAAACCGGTTATGCACCGACAGAGCTCTGGCGTTCTACTGAGGAGTGCCGAACGGAAGTTTGAAAAAAAGAATCCAGCCTCAAGCTAAGTACCTATCCAGATAACATTGATGTGGTTCTTGATTGCATTTATAAGTTTTTTTAGCAACACCAGACATAAGGAGAGATATAAGGAGAGAGGGAGGGCTGAAGTGCTAAGATGTTGGGTTTCGCGTGTTGCCTTTCAATAGTCCAGCCAGAGCAACATGTGTTTTACTGAGCACTTACAAAATCATAATTTGAATATCACTTTTGTTTGCACATATATCACAGCATACAAAAAAGATAAAAAAAAGAATAAGGTATTTAAACAATGGTTTCTAAAGTCATATATGATAGCGTAATATTGAAACCAGGACATTAAGTTACCCCAGAGTTATTATAGCTTTCATACTGTCCAGATAGTGCCAAGGCAGTCAGAGGAAATATTCAGTGACTGGCACTATCCTGTTAGTTCTGCTAAATATCCCTCTTACTGGAAGCTGTCCAATCAGCAGCTCTTGCTAACCGGATAAGTGTTTTTGAAAATCAGCCCTGATACTTTTCAACAATCTAGAAACATGGCAGAAGTATGGTATGATAGTATGAAAAGCTGCAAATATTACAGAGATCTATCCTGCTTTCCCTAGGAGTTCTGTTCTTTCACCATAACCTTTCTACTTGGCTTGCCTCTCAACGAATGGTTCTCAACCCTTCTAAAACTATGGTCTGCTGGATTTCTGGTTCACTCTCAACCCCTACTTCACTGCTTTCCTCATTAGATGTTCACTTCCTTTCATTATTTTGGTGTTATGTATATATTTTTAAACATTACAGAATTATGCATAAAGAAGAAAATATCCCCAAGAATAGGTATTTATACACACAAAGTAAACGCATACTAGCTCACTTTATGGTGAACTAAAGGAAGAAGCCACCGTACCATAAAAAAAAAAAAGAAGAGAAAAAGAACACAGGACATATCCCATCAGGCTAAATATAATCTTATCTAAACTCCAAAACCCTTTTCAGAGAAAGAAGAAAAAAAGAAAAGAAAAACAAGAAATGATTTATAAGGGACTAACCTTCTCTTTTTCCATTAGAAATGTTTCCAAATGAGTGGGATCAAGAAAAAAATATAAGAATTATTTCCGTACGTTAACAGACACTTACAAGGGAACTGAAGAAAAAATGAGGCACCTAATGCCAACACTATAGATTTTAACTGAAAAAAAACTTTTCCTCCTCAATTGGGTAGTTCTGGCAACATCTGGGAACATAAGAAAGAAACAGTGAGGAAAAACCAAGGAGGATAACAAAGAAGTCTTTATTGAGAATCCTAAAAACCGACCCAACACGACCGTGTTTAGGCCCGAAGGCCTGCCTCAGGGGTCTTGGTAAATCTCTGTTGTTGCAGTATAGTACTCTACAATGGAGCAAATGAATGCACGGGTCTGTCAAAAATCCTTTGTTTATCCTCTGTCTTGTGAAAACGCTGAGTAACAACTGCCGAGTAGTTGGCTGATGTAAATGATGCAAAAAATACCCCAAAACTACTCGGCAGTTGTAACTCAGCATTTTCACAAGACAGAGGATAAACGAAGGATTTTTGACAGACCAATGCATTCATTTGCTCCGTTGTAAAGTACTAAACTGCAACACCAGTGGTTTACCAAGACCCCTGAGGCAGGCCTTCGGGCTGAAACACGGCCGTGTCGGGTCGGTTTTTAGGATTCTCAATAAAGACTTCTTTGTGGTTTTTCCTCACTGTTTCTTTCTTAATTCTCACGTTTTAGTGAGGTTTTTTCCTCCTCCTTGGTTTCTTAACATCTGGCAACAACATAATACATAGTACAAAGGAAGAGACATTCTTTTTGAGAAAATAAGGTCTAGAAAATGCCTAACAGGAAAATTTGAAAATGAGAAGAACCCATAAATAAAACATATTAAAGCTGAAGTTTGTTGCACTGATTAACAACAAACTGTTTTCAAGGTAAAATAATAATTAGAAAATATTGAAAAACTATTGGGCCCCTAGTGTAGGTTGTACCAAATGCCAGATAGCATTGAGCTGTGCTAACAGCTACTGCACGTTAAAACCAGTCACTGTGATAAAGAAACCTGGCGCTACCTGCTTATCATGAATGGTGGCAGTTTGTGGGTGTGATGGGGTGGAGCAGAGGAGAAACTTTTATATGGAAGGCTGACCCTTAGCAATAGCACTCTGAGACTACCACAAAGGGTCATCAATGCAATTTTATCATGCAAAGCCAGATGGGGCAGGAGCAGAAGGAACACTAGCACCCTGTCACTATGGAAGACCCTAAGTGTGGTCAAGGGAAGGTTGGATTTGAGTGAGGGAGAGGGGATTTGCTCAAGAATAGGGCTTCTTTTTTTTTCCAAGAAATTTGATTGATATTTTCAATAAACAAACTCAAAACATGAAAATGTAACATGTGGAATAGCATCCAATATTTTTTATATAGATTGTTCAACACTGTATTATAGAAGTGCAAACTTGGAAATAGTGGGGCAGTGTATTAGTGATAAATGGTATAGTGGTTCTGAATATGAAAAAGAAAGTTGTGAAGAATTTAAAAAGTTTAACTAAACCTAGAAGATAGAATAAAGAGGGGAAAGGTAAAAAGGAGCATAAGGAAATTAAGGAGTCAAATTGCTACTGTAAACAATGACAATATTAGTAAATAAGATTACATGAGTAAATAAGATTAAAAAATAAATAGATAAAGCTTTAACCAAATTTTTATGGACAGGTAAAACACCAAAAATTGCCTTTACCACACTTAAAAATTCCAGATAAGACAGGAGTCTCCTTTTCAGGCTTCCTTAAGTACACACTGGGAAAAGACCAAGGGCCAATCGAGTCCAGCATCCTGTCCTTCTTTATCACTAATCTTTTACAACAAACTTCTCATTGGTTGATGTCTGATTGTGATTATACTCCCACCTGGCTTATTATTGAATGTGAATTATGGGCCCCAATATATTTGCAATCTTACCAGCTACTAAAGGAAGACAGTATAATCCTCTCCTCATTTGCATGTCTATCGTTTCTTGACACCCTCATGGATATTCTGACTGACATGTTGCATCTCAATTTTACAAATTTTTACTTGGTCATAGTTTTTCACAAAGAATAAGTCTTCATATATCATGGGAATCTAACCTTCAATACAGCTTATCTGCTCACCAATGGATAACCTTTTGGATAAAAGTTGGCAGACCGCTCTCTTCTGTTAGCACCATCCAGTCTTTATTTTTCCTCCATCACAGAGTTCTATGGACTCCTCGGTGATTATATGTCGCTGGCCTAGTCCAGCATAACAAATAATAATCATCCAGGAATGCTCCTACATATGCTTTATGAATAGAACTTCACTCATCAATATTGGTAGCAAGTATGGCAGATAATTTCTTTGATATTTGACTGTACCAATACCTCCTAAATTAATCACTTTTGGTTCTCTTTCTTTGGAAGCGCGGGGTACAAATGTAATAAATAAATAAATAAATAAATTTAATCATTTTTGTTTTGACATGATAAAGAGAAACCGATGTATAATAATTACTTTCATGTAATTCTAAAAGAAGTTTTCACTTTAAATAGTTCTAAACCAGTTTTGTCCTAAACAAATAAATTCTGAAAAAGTGAAATATTGTAATAAAATCGTGTTTGCTTCATATTTTCCAATAAACTGTATTATTAATACATAAATGCATCATTTTATCACTATAATATTGAAAAAATGTAATGATAATAACATAAATGTAGTGTACTGCAAAAAAAAAAAAAATAACAAAAACTGTTTTGTAGCTATACAGTGCTCATGTGGTCCAAGTGGACCCCAGGTGTACGGATTAGTAAATTCTGCAACATGTACTGATGAAGGCTAACCTCAACATATGCACAATAACTATCCAGAGTTGCAATATAGCATATGAGAAAAGCATTATAAAATCAGGTACGTTCATTGATTTTTCTTACTTCAAAAGGGAGCTCCATGAGGTCTAGATTTCCTGACAGATCCATTTTTTCCAGATTTTCACAGTTTCCCAGATCTGGAGGGATGCTCTGCAGTTTGTTAAAGCTCACATTCAGTTCCTTAAGGTTTTTTAAACAACCTGTTAAACGTAAAAATTGATATCAGTTTGATAGACTGGCAATTTATGCTGACTTGCAGTATCCCCAGGGTTCTATATATCGCATTGAGATTTCCACACGTAAATTGAAGCATATTCCATAACAATGCACATAATTTAATCAGGTAAGCTAATCAGTGCTGCTAATTGGATAACAACCAATTATCAGTACTAATTGGCATTAATTAGAATTTACACGCACTACTTGCTAAGCGTATTCTGTAACATGGTGTGCATAAATATGTCACAAAAGTGGGTATGATTATTGGCATGGAATGGGCAGATCATTTCTAAAATCTATGCGAGTTGTTATAGAATATACGCACTCTATGCCTAATTTAGGTGTTGAGATTCACATCAGGTTTTACTTGGTGTAATTGACTGCAACTAAATTTAGGCGTGTGGACAAGCGCTCGGCACATTCTATAAACCGTGTGGAAATTTAGGATTATTCTATAAAGAATGCCTAAATTAAAGCATACCTTATAGAATACACCTAAGCAAATTTAATTTCTGTGTTTAATTTTTAGTCCTATATGTTTAACTGTTTCTTTCTTTGACTCATTTGATTTAGGTATAGGTTGAAAATGAAAAAAAGACTTATATAGTCAGTACTGATACCTTTGCATAAATCATTCTTTCTGAAAAAAATATTCTCTAGTTTTACCCTTTTGGGGTTTTACTATAAAGGACTTGGTCTTTGTTGATATTAAATGCTTTTACTGAAATTAAACATATCATCAAAGTTTAAAGTATTCCAAACATTTTTTATGGAATACGTTCAACTTTGATTATATGTTTAATTGTAGACACTTTTCAGTTGGACACTGCAGCACTTAGGGCCCGAGGCTCAAAACTTCGGTGCTGTACAAAACAGGGCTGGAAAATGATGCCACAACGTGGAGTCCAAGATGGCCGCCAATCGAGAAGGACGTGTTTGAGTGCTCCTCAGCTTTTCCATTCAAACTTGGTTTTTCCTTCAGAATATGCCGAAGAGGAGGGGAAGAGCTGCCGCTGCTGCCTCCCAGCAGCAAAGAGTTCCAGCCTCATCGGGATCGATAACTCAATATTTGCAGAGGGCTGCAAGCTCGATAATACCGCTGGAGGGCAGCCTGCAGGCTCAACCCAGGATTGGAGACAGTGGGCAGAGCAATGGGCTGGAAGTTTCTCTAAGCCCCGACGGAAGAGATCCGCCTCCTCAACCGGTGGGAAGCAGTTCTCCGATATCGGCGCCAGTAGACCCGAATACCGAAGTGTTAGCGGAATCTTCAGGGCGGGAGGCAAGTCTACCAATATCGGATGAAAGCGGGAGTTTTATAACCCCCACTTTAACAGCACACGCCACCATAAGATCTATGGAGGATTTGAGAGGAGCGGTTGCAACGGAGAAAACACAACAACTTGGTGAGCCAGAGGATATTTTGGTTACAAGTTTTCAAAAAAAGCCTGTGGAAGTAACATTAGATAGTGTGTGGCTGCTGATAGCGGATCTTGGTAAGGCATTATGCCCCCAAATAAAGAAAATGAAAGAAGAAATGGTTGTGGTTGGTGGGAAAGTGAGAGAAATGGACACTGAGATTAAAACATTGTCATTACAAGTTAATAAATTGGAGAAAGAATCTCAACAGATACAGACAGTACAAATGACGATGGTTAAAGACTTATTAAACCTGAGGAGGAAATCAGAATTTCTTGAAAATGCCTCTCGAGGCAATAATTTACGTTTTATAAATTTTCCTTTTCAACCTCTGATTTCTCCAAGGGAAATGTTAAAGTCTTATTTTAAAGACGTTTTGGATATAACTGATGAACATATTCCTCCAGTGATACAGGTCTTTTACATTCCTACAAAGACAGAAAAGAATCAACAAAAACAAGAAAATAATCATGTGTTAGATGTTTCGGCTCTGCTAGAAACTTCGGACACAGAGCAAGTAACAGCATCTACTTTATTAGTTACGTTTGTGCTAACCTCGGATAAGGTCTGGATATTAAAGAATTTTTTTCAGACAAGAGAAAAATCTTTTAAAGGATTGTCTACTCGTGTATTTCCTGACCTGGCAAGAGAAACGCAAACACGAAGAAAAAATTTTTGCAACTGAAGCAGGAAACATTGCAGATAGGAGCGACCTTTTACTTAAAATATCCCTGCAAATGTTTGGTTACTTATCAATTTGTAAAATATGTGTATTTTGAACCCTCGCAACTAGCCTCATTTATTACATCAAAAAGACCTCTTAAGAAATAGTTTAATCGTGTTTGTAAATGAATACGTCTCGACTTAAGTTTATTATCATATTTCTTTTTTTCTCCATAGTTTGAATATTGGACTCCCTTATTGTGGACTTTAAGGATGCTAATAAGGAATCTTTATAAGTTCTTTATTTTTCTTTATTTCCTTAGGACTATTAAATTGTATTAGCAACATTTTCCTATCAAGTGATTTAATTTGTTATATGTACAGTAATAAATTTAATAAATAAATAAAAAAAGAAAATGATGCTGCAGCAACGCCAGAAAATAATGCCCCAATTTGCTAATGGAATGCAAATTTAATGCGCGTTGTTAGCGCTGAGGAGGGGGAATGAGGGGGGAACATGCACACAAGAGCGGGAGTATTTTGATCTGATGAACTGCTAGCAGCTGTGGCAGGTTAGGGGTGGAGGTAGTGAGAGGGAGCAACTTTTTTTTTTTTTTTGGAGAAAGCATCCATAGCCAGCTCTTCTGTGGTTGATTTGTTGCTTACAGTGGGATGACCCCACTGCCCTGCAGGGCAACAAGAGGATGAGACTCTGGACAGGAGGAAGGGAAGAAGAGTGGCACCACCACTGCTTTCCCTCTCTTTCCCAAGACTAGGGTGGACAGTGCCTGCCTCTCTATTCCTTCCCCCCCCCTACAAAGCTGGAACCCGAGTCCTTGTCAATAGATAAGATGGTGAGTAGCCACCATGGCACTTCTTTTCTGTGCATGTGGGTAGAAAGCACTGTTGTTCTAGTTTAATATCATCAAAAGAGAAGACTGGGGATTTTCTCTCCTTAGGAAAAGTCACCATAGGATTTCCCATAGCAGCATTGTTTCTGCTGTCCTCTAAGGTTAAAAAAAATGTAAGTGAGACCTTCTAGTTGGTCTCTCTGCCTCTTGACAGCTCAAAACCACCGCTTCTTCCTTCAGAAACCCTAATGCCAGCGCCAAGCTGGCGTAGGGTTTAAAGCAGTAGGAGCGCCCTTGTGAGGCAAGCTGTTTTCTGATCATCTCGTATGCCTATTTTTTTCCATACATTTGCATGCCATTTGTGGTGCTCATTGTTTCCCGTGGTAGGACCTTTTGTGCATTGTGTGCCGGTGGGCACTAGTCCGACATAATGGCCTCTAGCACCCGCGTTTACCTCTGAGTATTGGCCTGTTATAGATTTTGGGAGATGTGTGATGTAGTGCTTAAATGATGTGACAAGCTTACTGTGCCTTTACAAGTTGTGTGAATCTAGAAAAGAGGCACGAGACACACTGAATTCTCCTAATATACCAGATATTTTATTTAATTAATTAAAAAGTATTGTTATGTGTGGAGATTGTTATGTGTGGAGAGAATCACAGGTGCTGTGGTAGTTCTTCATTTACTTAAAGAGAGTAATTATGGAGGTTGGTGGTGTATGCTTGGCTAGGGTAACAATTACCCAGGCTTAAGTGCAAATCACTGTTTGAGGGGGCTTTGTCCTGGTAGACTTTCCTTTGCACTACAGCTGGAGTTACAAAATGCAGACATTCTTTTGGAGGGGAGGGAAGGGACAGAGAGCACTTTTGTGACTCCAGAAATTAATACACAACAGCTGGGCTGAAGAGAATGAAAAAAGTTAAACCAACTTTTGTTTTAGTTTTGGTTTCAACCAAAACCAACTGCCTGGTTTAGGGCACATATTCGGTTTTGGCCATAAATGGCCAAAACTGAAAAACCCAGTTTCAGTCAGCATCTACGTAACATCTACTCATGCAGATTATAGAATAGTGCAAGTTATACGTGTAACTTAACTGATAAACCTGGGCATTGTCACTAACTACCAATAATTGGTTATGATTGGAGTTAATTTGTGCTAATTGGTACTAATTTGCAGTTACATATAAAGTAGCGCATATGAGTTTATCTTGTTGGGCAGACTGGATGGACCGTACAGGTCTTTTTCTGCCGTCACCTACTATGTTAGTATGGTAACTGAATTTAGTCACTAGTCTATAACCTTAGCATGTAAATCCTTTAATAGATAACTACTAGGGGGTTGTGGATTGGGGGTTGTGGCTATGGGAGGGGCATGGATGGGTCAAAGGTATGCCCAGAACTTACGCACTACAGATTAAATTCAGTAAATTGCATGGAAAAATCAGCACAGAAAAAATTATCCATCTAGTGCTATTCTATAAAAGGTTTCTGCACTTTATAAAATGTGCCTATATGCCTAATCTGCACCTAACTTAAAGAGCCTGTATTTACACCTGAAACCAGGTGTAAATGCCAGCACCTACATTAGGTGTGAATCAGGTGTATTCTATAAAAATGCACCCAACTCACAAGAACACCCCGAAAATGACTCCTAAACAGGCCCCTTTGAAATTATATACACTATAGGAGTTATATGCACATCGTTATAGAATATGATGTGTGTGTAACTCACAATTAAGGCCAATTAATGCCAATAATTGGTTGTTAGCAGCCAATTATTGGCACTGATTGGCTCATTCATGAAATTGTGCATGCAAATCAGCTATGCCCGCTGATTTCTGCATACAACTTTAGTCGCCATTTATAGAATATGGGGGTAAGGTTATATAATATTGACATTTATGAAAGTAACTAACACCATTTCGGTGCAAGCATTTACACCAACTTTTGACATGAAGTAAGTGTTCACGCCCAGTCTTCAGCATGTAAATGCAGACTTACACTAGTATTCTATAAAGCTGGTTATGCACATAATTGCCCTTATAGAGTTCGCATTTAGGGCCAGGTTCTATATATAATGCCTGAAAATTCTGTGTGGAAAAAAAACATGCCTAGGCATATTCTCTAAAGTACGCCTACATTTTATAGACTAGGCTTAAATTTCTGCATGGTAAAAAGAATATGCTGAGCGCCCGTCCACATGACTAAATTAGGTCATGGTCAATTATGCCAACTGAAACCTGGTGTAAATCCCAATACCTATATTAGGTGCTGAGCAGATATATTCTATAAAAACTTGCATAGATTTTAGAAATGCCCATGACCCACCCATTCAATGGCCATAGCTATGCCCACTTTTCAACTATGCAATTTAGAATTTATGTGCATCATGTTACAGAATAGATAGTAGAGCGCATAAATTCTAATTAATGTCAATTAGTGCTGATAATTCCTTGTTAACATCCAATTATCAGTGCTGATTAGCTTGTTAACTAATTACGTTATATGCATTGTTTTGGAATACGCTTTGATTTCCACACAGAAATCTCGGTGCAATATATAGAATCCCGGAGTTAGCGTACATACACAGTGGCGTACCAAGGGGGGCGGTGGGTGCGGTCCGCCCCGGGTGCATGCCACTGGGGGGGGGGGGGTGCCGCGCGCCTGTCGGCTCCACTCATTCTGTGCTCCCTCTGCCCCGGAACAGGTTACTTCCTGTTCCGGGGCAGAGGGAGCATGGAACGAGCGAAGCCGACAGGCAGACGGCACCCCCCCCCCCCCCCCCCCAGCAGGTAAAAATGCACCTCGGGGGGGGGGGGGGTGTTCTTTCGCCAGAGGGGAGGGGGTGTCCTTTCGCCGGGGCTGGGGGGGTCACGCTGCACCCAGGAGGGGGGGCGCATCGGCGATCCACCCCGGGTGTCAGCCACCCTAGGAACATCACTGCACATACATTAGGCAACGTGTACAGCATCTAAATGCACACTTATGCTAGTATATATATTCTATAACAGCAATTACACACATACTTTAGGTGCCTAACTTGGGTGACCTGTACAGAATTACCCCAATCGCAAATCATAATATATGCCCCCAATAGTTGCCGCACAGCATTTCCACTTATTGCTCATGAATTTTGTTAGTAACTGCAAAATCTTACCACACTTTTATTTATATAGCTGTTTATTTATTAGGATTTATTTACCACCTTTTTGAAAAAATTCACCCAAGGTCTGGTTAACAAAAATGACAGAGACAGGTGGCACCTTACAGACTAACCAATTTATAGAAGCACGAGCTTTAGAGGAGTGCACTTCATGAGCACGAAGTGGACTCTGGTCCTTGAAAGGTGGTTAGTCTGTAAGGTACCACCTGCCACTGTCACTCTATTTATGGATTAATTAAGGAAAGCAAACAAAGCAATTGGATGGAGGTGGTATATATTGAGGTATCATTATACATATATGGTATAATCTCTTGAGTGCTTTGCCTATGCTCATATCCTGTTGCTAGCGTGTCATATTGCCCTGACTATTGATCCTTCCATTGTCCTAAACTAAGTCTATGTGCCAGACACCTATGAATTCACTGTACATGTGAATCCTGATTAATTCCACCAGTGAGACATCTAAGCAAAGATCTTAATCTGTGCCAACCCACCTTCTAAGTATTAAGCTCCATCTGTCTTTACCTTTTTTTTTTTTACATCTGTTGGTGCTATTGTCAACATAACAGCGTTACAAAAAAAGACACAGCAAAGTTTGTGAGTACTTGAAGATGATTAACATAAGCACGTGGAAAACTCATTAACATTATATAGGGTATCAATGTAATAGAAAAGAGAGATCAGAGAGAACCTTCAGGCCAACTAAGTGCATTAATATAGTTAAAGCTCAGGTTTAGATCTCTGTCCCTTAAGTTTGGATTTGATTAGTCTTTCCAAATCTGAGCTCTTGATGAGCTGCATTCAAGTTAAATTAGCACCAGATCTCTGCATTTGAGACAAAGAAGAATGATGTGAGTTTCTTAAAATCACAAGCACGGTCAGTAAGAGAAACAGGATTTGAACCCTGAATTCCCTGCTACTGCTCTGCTACTCTTATTAAGAAAGAAGGCAGACATAAAAACAGCAGTCTTTTATACCTTACCTCAGGAAATTGAAGACCAATTGATAGAACTCTACTAATGCAGATTCAAAAATCAGATTCAGGAAACTTCATTGACAGGAGAACGTGCCCATGTTACCAAAGATACCTAGCCCTTTGGCAACATGATGTGACCTAATGAAACACAAAGGGGCCCTTTTACTAAGCCCCGTAAGCGTCTATGCATGCCCAACATGCACCAAAATGGAGTTATCGCATGGCTGCCGCATGGCTCTTGCAGTAATTTCATTTTTGCCTTCACGTTCGATACTTGCGGCCGAAAAATTATTTTTATTTTCTGCCATGCATATCGGACGCGTGCCAAGTGGCATTTGGTGCACATAGGTCATTACCGCCCGGTTACTGTGTGACTCTTTACCGCTAGGTCAATGGCTGGCGGTAAGGTCTCAGACCCAAAATGGGCATGCAACAATTTTGATTTTGCCGCACGTCCATTTTCGGCAAAAACTAAAAAAGACCTTTTTACAGGTGCGCTGAAAAATGATTCTGCGTGCGCCCAAAACCCACGCCTACACTACCGCAGGCCATTTTTCAGTCTGAGACCCCTAATAATAGGACTTAATATGCCCACCATGAATGATTGCTGGAATACAGAGAGGACCAAAAAGTTTTACCATGTTCGCTGGGCTCTTTGCAAGTTACCCAAATTATTCAAAATTTTTGGTATGTTCTTGCTCTCCATTTTTTTTTTTTAAACAAGGATGTTAAGTCCTGACCTCCACAACCCCAGCCTCCCCTGGAATCCATCTAAAGAGCCACCAAGCCCTGATTCCCCCATTTCTCCAGCCTGAAATTAAAGGCCCTCCATGGCTCAATATTTTTCTTCTTCTCCAACCCCTCCTCCCCCCTCCCAAGTTCTCACTAATCCTATTGGAGATAGTTCCCTTCTGGCCCAACTCTCTTCTCCTGTTCTGTCTAGTCTCCTACTCCATGGCAACATTTTTCCAGTAGCTTCTCCCAGGACTTTGCATTGATCTTCTCCTGCCCTATCCCTACCAGGAGGAGAAATGGAAGAAGTAGTAGACAGGGGGGACTATCAAGCCATAGATAGCCCTTACTTTAGATTCAGGGGGTTGAGGGGGATCAAGGCTTGGCAGACATTTACTTTTCTTCCAGGACAGGGGAACCTGGGGCTCAATATCCTCTTAATAACTGGATTTAGCACATATGCCAAAAAGTACCTGATATATTGAGCAAACTCAGCACAGTTGTGCACATATGTGTGGTTAAAGTCAATGTACCCATATTTGCTAAACCCAATATATGCTAAACAAATGCACAGCATGCAGATCTTTTCATTATTCATTTTTATGAAGGACTAGAAAATAAATTTAAAGCAGATGGCTGCTAGTGCCTGATCACTGGACTACCGCCAAATGTGTATTTATTTGTTTGTTACATTTGTATCCCACATTTTCACACCTATTTGCAGTCTCAATGTGGCTTGCATAATACTGTAGGCGTACGCCAAGCCTGTAAGGAACAAATACAAGGTGGTATTATGGTATTATAGATACTTGTGTTACAGACATATTTGCGAATCGTAGCGAGGAGGAGTTGCATTGAGTCCAGTTCTAGCTTTAGTTAGTTATGTAGCAGGGTTCAGTCAGTAAGGTATGCTTTTTTGAATAGGTAGGTTTTTAGTGATTTCCTAAATTTAGATGGTCGTATATTATTTTCACGGCTTTTGGTAGTCCATCCCACAGTTGTGTGCATATGTAGGAAAAGCTACTTGCATAAGTTGATTTGTATTTGTTCCTGTTATATTGCCTTATTGATTGTTGGTTTGAGAAGCGAGTATTGGCAATTGGAAGGCATAGGTGAAAAATGTTCCCCCAATTACTCTCCCAACTGCTCAAACACCAATGACTCAATTTGTTATTGTTACCTTGAGAAAGGAGTTGCTGGAGGCTTCCTTGCGGAGGCTTGATAGAGGATGTTTCACTGAGTCCACCAGGCCATATCCCTAGTCCAGCCAGTTGCCACTAGTTTGCCAGCTATGAAGAGTTTTAAAGGCTCTCTTCAGGCTATGTCAAATGTTACTGGGGAAGACCCGGAACCAACTTGTGGTACAGTGAGAGACAGTAGAATTGCCCAAGATGCCTCGAATAGGGCTTCATGCCTTGTTCTGATTCCATCGATGGAATAAAGATGGCCTAGAGGATTTTTTGCCTTTGTGGTGACTTTAGAATCCATGACAAGGCTGGAGTAGACTGTAAGTAGTAAAATGGATCAATTTGATAACAGTATAGAAGACCTTAAGGCTCGAATGACTGTGGCAGAACATAAGATACTGATTTCTTAGAGGAAGATTAGTAAGATGGTTTGATTTAATTTATTTGATATGCCGCACTTTTGATGTACCGCACTTTCAGGTGGAAACCACAAGGCAGTGTACAATTTTAAAACATAAAGAGCGGAAAGAAGCTCCATTGTATAATAGGATAGAGAGTTACAATCACACAAAGAGGAATAAGAAATGTATAATCACAGGGAATGGTCTAATCAGCCAGGTTAAGCCAGGGAAGGCTACCTCTAGCATCTCTGATGCCTCATTTATTGTTCTCAAAAGCAAGGTTCAAGAGATGAGTTTTCAGAGTGGCTTTAAACTTAGGGTAGGATGACTCAAGACATAAACAGGGTGGTTAACACATTCCATATTGATGGAGCAGTAACATAAAAAGTAGAACTTCTTGTGGAATCTAATCTGGCCACATAAATAGAAGGTATATGTAATCGACGATCATTCAAAGACCTTAATAGCCTCGGAGGGGCATAGGGAGTAGTTAAGGATTGTAAACAGGAAGGAATACCTGTTTGCAGTACTTTGTGTATCAGAGTATTTTATACTGGATTCAGTAGCTTACAGGTAACCAATGATACTTAATACAGAGAGGAGTAATGTGAAGAGAAAGTGTCAGCAGTACAGGGAATATAAAAGAAAATTGTACAGGATTGTATAAGCTGTTATAAATGTGAAATACTGTGCCATAAATTGAGAGTTTTAAACATTCTGAATATATCAATGAAATATCGTTTGTAAGCTTTACCACCATCTAATAAAATCTATTATTTACTCTATAAGAAGAAACTTTTCTCTTCTGACAGTTTGAATGTCACAGAATTGTTAGAGACATCCTTGGATTTGTCTGAAGACCATGCTAGACTATTTATTTATTAGGATTTATTTACCACCTTTTTGAAGGAATTCACACCAGGCGGTGTACAGTAAGAATAAATCAAACACGAGCAATAGACAATTACAGCAGTAAAAATATTTTAACAACAATACAAAGTATAGCATAGTATGCTACATTACAATAACACAATATACAATAAATGTTTTAATAAACAGCATAGGATATAAGCAAAATTGGAATATATAGATAGGTAAGATGGAGTAACAGGTGTAAGAAAATAAGGGACTAGTTAAATAGTGTTGCAAACAAAGTCAGAAAGGTGCTTGAACATTATCTTGGGTAGGAATGGATAAACATGTCCTGCTATTTTAAGTGCAGCCAGTATCATTTACTTCTTCCATTAAAGGCCTGGCTGAAAAGCCAAGCTTTCACCTGCTTCCTGAAGTAGAAATAGTCTTGTGTTAAGTGAAGCCTTTCAGAAAGTGAATTCCAGAGCATGGGGACTACTCCAGAGAAGGCTTGCTTGTGGGTATCACATCGTGTGATGTCCTTTGGAGAGGATGTGGTTAGGGAAACTCCTTGGGAGGGACCTTAGTGACCTTGAAGGTGTGTAGATGGAGGTCCTGTTCTTCAAGTACTCTGAGCCATTTCCTTTAAGGGCCTTGAAGAAACAGAGAATTTTATTTGGCTCTATATTGTACTGGTAGCCACTGAAATTTATGCAAAAACAGTGTGATGTCATCACGTTGCTTACAACCTTCTATTAGTCTTGCTGCAACATTCTGAAAATCAATTGGAGCTGGTGCAAACCCTTTATAGCCAGACCAGTGTAGTGCATTACAATAATCCAGTCTTGTTGTTATCATGGCATGCACAACTGAGACAAGGTTTGCCTTCTCAATGTAAGGAGATAGGCAACGTAGTTGTTGCAAGTGAAAGAAGCTGCTCTTGAAGGTTGCTTGGATTTGGAAGATCAGAGTAAGTGTTGAATCAAGCTGTATTCCAAGGTTCCTGACTTGTGATTTGAATCGGAGTTCGTACTTCTCACAAGAGATTTTGATATCAGGTATGTCTCCACTTATGTTAGGGACCCATGGAAGCTCAGTTTTACTTGGGTTCAAGCAAAGTTTGTTGCTTTTAGCCCATTCTTGAATTGATGTTAGACAGAAAGTCAGTTTATTCAGGGTTGAATGTAAGTCAGGTTCAATGGGTATGAGTAGCTGCACTTCATCCACATACATGTAGAACCAAGTGTCCATTGACCGAATCAACTTGGCTAGTAGCTTGAGGCATATATTAAATAGGTGTCAAGTATTGATCCTTGTGGTACCCCACAAGTCAGTGTCCATGGTGGTGATGGGTGCTGCTGAACACTATGGACTGTTGCCTGTCTGATAGATAGGATCTGAACCACGCAAGTACTGAGTTCCACTGGGACTCGACTGACCCCTTTTTCAAGAGAGAAGTGGTGTAAATATCTAGGAAGCATTGGAAACAGTCCTTAAAGAAGGTGAAACAAATCAAGGGTAAAATGGTGGCTGTGCTGCAGCAGCCAGTGTTATTTATGTCAGAAGTCACTAGGGGGTCTTTTTGCTAAGGTGTGCTAAAAAATGGCCTGCAGTTGTATAGACACGTGTTTTGGGTGCGTGCAGAATAATTTTTTAGTGCACCTACAAAAAATGCCTTTTTTGCCAAAAACAGACATGCGGCAAAATGAAAATTGCCACGCATCCATTTTGGGTCTGAGACCTTACCGCAAGCCATCGACCTAGTGGTAAGGTCTCACGCGGTTACTGGGCGGTAATGGTCTATGCGCGTCAAATGCCACTTCACGTGCGTAGCTGCTGTGCTTGTGCACCAAAATTGAAATTACCACAAGGGCCACGTGGTAACCGGGCAGTAACTCCAATTTGGCATGCGTTGGGCACACCTAGGCGCCTACGAGGCTTAGTAAAAGGGCCCCTAGGTACCTTATACAATGTGATACCGTGGTCTTAGAAAATAAAAAGACACAGCTGCAGTTGATTGCGCAAGATATGGGAAATGTTCACTTCACAAGCCTCAAGAATATCAGATAACGAGAATGATGTATGAAGAGGAGGGGAGTTTGATTCACTGCCAATTAAAATAAGTTATCTTACTGGTATATTAGTGTCCAGCAGCAAGCTATACAAGATATGCATTTGTAGGTCTTAGCCCAGGTACAGGTCCTCCAAACTGAGCACAGAGATTATAGAGGGCTGCTTAAAGTATGTGTCTGGGGGGGGGGGGGGGGGGGGGTATCAGTTATTCACTAGTTCAGATATGCAATTGACTCAGTTTAAGATTTTCCAAAGAGTATGCCTGATGAAAGTAAAAGCTCATCAAATGAAACTGTGCAAGGAGGTCAATTGTCTCAAATGTAAAACTGGAAGGAATACATGGAGTGGAGGAGTAGCCTAGTGGTTAGTGCAGTGGACTTTGATCGTGGGGAACTGAGTTCAATTCCCACTGCAGCTCCTTGTGATTCTGGGCAAGTCACTTAACCCTCCATTGCCCCTGGTACAAAATAAGTACCTGAATATATGTAAACCGCTTTGAATGTAGTTGCAAAAACTTCAGAAAGGCAGTATATCAAGTCCTATTTCCCTTTCCCTTCATTGACTGCTCCAAATTACAGCAGCTGAGGACATGGGAGCCAACTTTTCAAAAATATTGGGGGTGCTAAGCCCAGTGGAAATAACCCCTCCCTGGACATATACAAGGAATTTTCTCAATATTGGGGGTGCAGAAGCACCCACAGAGCCAACTCCTATTTCCAGGACAAAGGCATTTGGGGCAATTAAGTAGTGGGAGGGGCTGTAAAATGTAATATGGTCTTCTGCTTTTCAAAGATTAGGATACTCAGTGTAGGCTGGCACTGCCTACGCTGATTATTGGTGTTTAAGAAATTAGTATGAAACTATTGGGTGTCAGTAGATACATTTAATGGAAACCATGGTGGCATTTCTGTTGCACTGCTATAAAACAAATAAAAGGATTATGGGAATACAAGAAGTTGTGGTTCAGATTTTCTCAAAATATGATTGCATCTTAGAGAAACAATGACAGGAATATGTAGGATTGAAGTTGTCCTAGAGACGTTATTCCTGAATCCTGAAGAAGATGTGTGTGTGTGGGGGGGGGGGGGGGGGAGTAAATATAGTTTGAGTGTGGTTTGTGAAAAGGAAGGGGGGCTGGGGTAAGGTTGGCAGTGGATGTGGGGATGTATGTGAGGGGATAAAAGTGGTTGGGCTGCGGGGCTAGTGCTGGGCAGATTTATACGGTCTGTGCCGGGGCTGGTGGTTGGGCGGCGGGGATACTGCTGGGCAGACTTATACGGTCTGTGCCAGAGCTGGTGGTGGGAGGCGGGGATAGTGCTGGGCAGACTTATACGGTCTGTGCCAGAGCTGGTGGTGGGAGGCGGGACTGGTAGTTGGGAGGCGAGGATAGTGCTGGGCAGACTTATGCAGTCTGTGCCAGAGCTGGTGGTGGGAGGCGGGACTGGTAGTTGGGAGGCGGGGATAGTGCTGGGCAGACTTATACGGTCTGTGCCAGAGCTGGTGGTGGGAGGCGGGACTGGTAGTTGGGAGGCGAGGATAGTGCTGGGCAGACTTATACGGTTTGTGCCAGAGCTGGTGGTGGGAGGCGGGACTGGTAGTTGGGAGGCGAGGATAGTGCTGGGCAGACTTATGCAGTCTGTGCCAGAGCTGGTGGTGGGAGGCGGGGATAGTGCTGGGCAGACTTATACGGTCTGTGCCAGAGCTGGTGGGGGGAGGCGGGACTGGTAGTTGGGAGGCGAGGATAGTGCTGGGCAGACTTATGCAGTCTGTGCCAGAGCTGGTGGTGGGAGGCGGGGTTGGTGGTTGGGAGGCGGGGTTGGTGGTTGGGAGGCGGGGATAGGGCTGGCCAGACTTATACGGTCTGTGCCCTGAAGAGGACAGTACAAATAAAAAAGTAGCACATATGAATTTATCTTCTTGGGTAGACTGGATGGACCGTGCAGGTCTTTTTCTGCCGTCATCTACTATGTTACTATGTTAGTTGGAACTATAAACTATGGCCTACCCCTTGGATAAGAGCCAAAGCAGGGTATGGGGGAGGGGGTATGTATGTAATTCTTGATGTTGCAGTTCCAGTTTGAGCTAACTGACTGAGAGTTAATTGTAAAACTTATAGTGGGAGAGGTTGTCTGCATGAATGAAACAGAGGATGAACTGAACAGTTGTTTTCTTGTTTCATGATTGTAGGCACACCTGTAATGGAATGGAGTAATAGAACCAGTAATGGTATTTGCTACTATCCTTCCTGATGAATAAAGAAAAGATTTTTAAAAGGTAATTTGTGAGAATGAGGACCATGAAATGTCAATTTTCTGCTGTGTTTGCCCATTTTATTGTCACGCATGTGCCTTTTATTGATACATTTAAATTGCAAGCCAGAGTTATTATCATGCTTGATTTCTATCGAATAGTATGATTGCTTCTAATAACCCTCTTTCCACTTATAGCTGATACTTACATCAGCAATGCTGTCCTCCATTTGGTGTGTCTGCTAAGAGAGGCTGGTGCTGATGACAGCACAACACATTTCCATATGCTGGACCTGCTGTTATGGTGCCTCTTGGGAATTTTCATTATAGTTCATAACGACATGAAATTCATAACTTAGCCTAAAAGGGCTTTCTTCAGCTTCCTTCCTTCTGCTTCTCATTGGACTTTGACTTCTTATTTTCCTTTACAAGTGCTAGAATTGCTGTCAAAGGTAGTGAGTAAGTGTAGTGACAGTAATGAGGACATCCTTAGTCTTGTCTGAATGTTAGTTGTATGGCAAAAATAAAATGACAAGGGTTATATCTGAATTGCTTCAGTGTATCCCTCATGAACACATGCCTGAGTCTGTGAATGGAGGAAAGGGGAAACAAGTCATTTTGTGGAGGCACAGCCTAATGCAGTGGTTCCCAAACCTAGTCCTACAGGTATCCCAGCCAGTCAGGTTTTCAGGATATCTACAATGAATATTCATGAGAGAGAATTTGCATGCACTAGAGGCATAGCCTAAAGGTTAGAGCAGTGGGATGAGAACTAGGGAAGCCAGGGTTCAAATCCCTCTGCTACTCCTTGTGGCCTTAGGCAAATTGTTTAACCCTCTGTTGCCTCAGGTACAAACTCATATTGTAAGCCTTTAGGCAGGGGTGTGCTGGTAAATTTTTAACAACAGGCTCTTTCTCCGGACGTAGCCAGCTCTGCAGTTGGAAGGGCCAGGGGTGGCCGGGTGGAGGGGGGGAGCAACACTTGCCTCTCTCTCCTCCTTCCTTTCGTGCGGGCACGCTAGGCATACCTTTGCTGGCAGCCAATAAATGGACTGCAACCACTCCCAACCTCTTGCTCTGAGCAGCATGCTGAAACTTCTCACATATGCTGGAGAAGTCCCAGCCTGCTGCTCAGAGCTGGAAACAAGGAGCTGGGAGCAGCAGCAGTCTGTTTACTTGGCTGGCAGGGCTCAGCATCCCCACCAGCAAAATAAAAGAGAAATCAGCAGGAGGCCCAAGCCCACATTTTGGGAGCCAGTTGTTAAAGTAGCCATGGAGGGCCCTACTAACAACCGGCTCCCAAAATTCTTAAAAACTTAACAACCGGCTCTTGCGAGCCTGTGAGAGCCTGCTCCAGCACACCACTGCCTTTAGGGGATTGAGAAATACTGACTGTAGGAAAATATAACTTGTTTTCATCTAGTACTGAAAAAGCATGAGCTAAATCCAAAACTCCAGGGATTGGGGACCATATGAGGAGGGTGGCTGGGGCCCTTTGATTTTATCCATTAGAGCCCTTTAAATCCTGCCAGTCCTGAGCAAAGAGCACAACTCATTTTCTGAGAATGAAAAAGAAAATAATTACACTTCTAGAGGTGTAGCTACTTTTCTTGCGAAAATGATGACTCCACAAAGCCTTTTTTTATGCTTATCATTCTGGGCTTTTTTTCTTTTTGCTATTAATGAGTTTCATTAAATGATTTTGCATTGCAGCAGCTCATTATTGGCACATTTTAATAAAATATTTGCATGAAGAAAACTGTGAAGTATTCCATCTGAGTATACCTTAATTTCTCTTTATCTTATTCATTCCTTACATCCCCTCACATGTACTATAGTCATCACAACAGTTTCTTTTGATCATACCTTCTCATTTGTTGATTCACTTAGACCATTCATACAACCTTTGTTTTAGTGTTGTCACTCCCACTCTGTGGAATACCTTCCCTCTATATATTTGAGCAGAACATGATTGCAACGTTTTAAGGCAGTAATAAAGAAGGCCAAAAGTTAGGATTTTTCTCACAGGCCCCAGTTCTGGTAGCTGTACATTCCGAAAACTGACATATTCTAAATTCCTTTTCTTACCATTGTGGTTAGGGTTTTGTTTTGTTTTTGTAATTGTGTTGGTCCCCATTTCTGCTTTCCTTTCCTGTGTTGTCTCTTAATTCTCTTGCCAGGGTCTCCTTATTTATTTGGCATGTCTTCTCTCTCCATGTCCATCATTCATCTTTTCTCTACATCCCTAACTGTCCTGTCCAGCATCTTCCCTCTGTGCCCCTGCACCTATTTTCCTGCCATGATGAGCATCTACCTTCTGTGTCCTTATTCTTTCCCTAATCAGCATCACCCTTCTGTATCTCTGTCAACCCCACAATGTCCAATATCTCCCTTCTGTGTCCCTATCCCCCTCCCCATTCCAGCATCACCCCTCATTCTTCTTCCCACACAGCCTTCCCAGGTCCAGCATCTCTTCTTTGCTCTCACTTCTTGTCATAGAGAGATGTGGTAGCCGTGTTAGTCCACTTTTAAACATAATCAATAGAAATAAAATAAAACCTAGAAAAGAAAATAAGATGATACTCTTTTATTGGACTAACTTAATACAATTTTTGATTAGCTTTCAAAGATCAGAAATAAGCAAATATTGATAAACGACAGTATAAAAAGTGAAACATCAAAGCATTTCAGTGACAGTCTCACAGGATGAGGGTGGGGTGGGTTAGGTAAGCGACAGAGAGAGCCAGGTGGATGAGGGAAAGGGAGATATGCATGCCCACTTCTATCCTAAACATGCCCCCTTCAGGACATATATGACGCAAACAAACTGGACAATACAATAATAATGGGTGATTTCAATTACCCTGATATTGACTGGGTAAATGTAACATTGGGACATGGTAGGGAGGTAAAATTCCTCGAAGAAATCAAGGACAGCTTTATGGAGCAGTTGGTACAGGAACCGACGAGAGAAGGAAAAATTCCAGACCTAGTCTTTAGTGGAGCGCATGATCTGGTGCGGGAGGTAATGGTGCTGGGGCTGTTTGATAACAGTGATTATAATATGATCGGATTTGATATTAGCTTTGAAGTAAGTATACATAGGAAATCAAACATGTTAGCGTTTAACTTTAAAAAAGGAGACTATGATAAAATGAGAAGAATGGTGAAAAGAAAACTTAGAGGAGTGACTGTGAGGGTCAAAAATTTACATCAGTTGTGGATGCTGTTCAAAAACACCATCCTGGAAGCCCAGGCCAAATATATTCCATGTATTAAAAAAGGAGGACGGAAGACCAAAGGACAGCCGGTGTGGTTAAATAGTGAGGTGAAGGAAGCTATTAGAGCTAAAAGAAAATCCTTCAGAAAATGGAAGAAGGAACCGACTGAAAATAATAAGAAACGGCATAAGGAATGTCAAGTCAAATGTAAAGCGCTGATAAGGAAAGCTAAGAGGGACTTCGAAAAAAAGATTGCGTTGGAGTCAAAAACATATAGTAAAAAAATGTTTAGGTGTATTAAAAGCAGGAAGCCGGCAAAAGAATCAGTTGGACTGCTAGATGACCGGGAGTAAATGGGGCGATCAGGGAAGACAAAGCCGTAGCGGAGAGATTAAATGAATTCTTGCCTTCAGTCTTCATCAAGGAAGATTTGGGTGGGATACCGGTGCCAGAAATGGTATTCGAAGCTGACGAGTCGGAGAAACTTAATGAATTCTCTGTAAACCAGGAGGATGTAATGGGGCACTTTTACAAACTGAAGAGTAGCAAATCTCCTGGACCGGATGGTATTCATCCCAGAGTACTGATAGAACTGAACAATGAGCTTGCGGTGCTATTGTTAGAAATATGTAATTTATCCTTAAAATCGAGCGTGGTACCGGAAGATTGGAGGGTGGCCAATGTAATGCCAATTTTTTAAAAAAGGTTCCAGAGGAGATCCGGGAAATTATAGACCGGTCGGTGAGTCTGACGTCTGTGCAGGGCAAAATGGTAGAGACTATTATTAAGAACAAAATTACAGAGCATATTCAAAAGCATGGATTAATGAGACGTCAACATGGATTTAGTGAAGGGAAATCTTGCCTCACCAATCTACTACATTTCTTTGAAGGGGTGAACAAACATGTGGATAAAGGTGAGCCGGTTGTTATTGGGTATCTGGATTTTCAGAAGGCGTTTGACAAAATACCTCATGAAAGACACCAGAGGAAATTGGAGAGTCATGGGATAGGAGGTAGTGTTCTAAAGTGGATTAAAAACTGGTTAAAAGATAGAAAACATAGAGTAGGGTTAAATGGTCACTATTCTCAATGGAGAAGGGTAGTTAGTGGGGTTCCCCAGGGCTCTATGCTGGGACCACTGCTTTTTAACATATTCATAAATGACCTAGAGATGGGAGTAACTAGTGAGGTAATTAAATTTGCTGATGACACAAAGTTATTCAAAGTCGTTAAATCGTGGGAGGATTGTTAAAAATTACAAGCGGACCTTACGAGACTGGGAGACTGGGTGTCTAAATGACAGATGACATTTAATGTGATCAAGTGCAAAGTGATGCATGTGGGAAAGAGGAACCTGAATTATAGCTATGTCATGCAAGGTTCCACGTTAGGAGTCACGGACCAAGAAAGGGATCTAGGTGTCATCGTTGATGATACGTTGAAACCTTCTGCTCAGTGTGCTGCTGCAGCTAAGAAAGCAAATAGAATGTTAGGTATTATTAGGAAAGGAATTATTAGTGGAGGAGTGGCCTAGTGGTTAGGGTGGTGGACTTTGGTCCTGGGGAACTGAGGAACTGAGTTTGAGTCCCACTTCAGGCACAGGCAGCTCCTTGTGACTCTGGGCAAGTCACTTAACCCTCCATTGCCCCAGGTACAAATAAGTACCTGTATACAATATGTAAGCCGCATTGAGTGGGAAAGCACAGGGTACAAATGTAACAAAAAAAAAAAAATGAGGATATTATAATGCCTCGAATATTGTGTTCAATTCTGGTCGCCACATCTCAAAAAAGATATAGTGGAATTAGAAAAGATGCAAAGAAGGGCGACAAAAATGATAAAGGGGATGGGACGACTTACCTATGAGGAAAGGCTAAAGTGGCTAGGGCTCTTCAGCTTGGAGAAAAGGCAGCTGAGGGGAGATATGATAGAGGTCTACAAAATAATGAGTGGAGTTGAACGGGTAGATGTGAAGTGTCTATTCACGCTTTCCAAAAATACTAGGACTAGGGGGCATGCAATGAAGCTACAATGTAGTAAATTTAAAACGAATCTGAGAAAAGTTTTCTTCACTCAACGTGTAATTAAAATTCGTTGCCAGAGAATGTAGTAAAGGCAGTTAGCTTAGCGGAGTTTTAAAAAGGTTTGGACTGCTTCCTAAAGGAAAAGTCCATAGACCGTTATTAAATGGACTTGGGGAAAATCCACTATTTCTGGGATAAGCAGTATAAAATGTTTTGTACATTTTTGGGATCTTGCCAGGTATCTGTGACCTGGATTGGCCACTGTTGGAAACAGGATGCTGGGCTCGATGGACCTTTGGTCTTTCCCAGTATGGCAATACTTATGTACTTATATGTTACACATGTGCTCACCTGTTTGGGTGTTATAGAATGTGGTCATACAGTTTACAAGTCTATCTTCAAGTAAGCATTTTTGTACACATCAATAAAAGATTTGAGCTTTTACCCTGGATTATCGTGCTGGTCATTCCCACCCCCCACCCCCTTTTTTGTTTGGTTGGTATTTTTATTTGTCTTGTTTATTGTGGTAATGTTTGTTTTTCCATTTTCTGTAATGGAATACCACTGAGTGTGTTCCCAGCTTTTGGGCAGCCTAATGCTGATTTTGCGCATGTGAATGGTACCTTTTATAGAATTGCCACCACAATGTGCCTATCCAGAGCCCATTTAGAGAATATATAGGGACCCTTTATATATTTATGTGTGTTTGGGAAGAGAATGGTGGAGGAGATTTTGACGTTTTAATCACAGACACCAACAAGTAACATATGTGCCCATCCTAGGGGTCACCCTGAGGTGTAAGTGAACAGAGGACTGGCTATAGTATTTTATACATTTTTTTCACTAGACTAACTTAACACAATTATGACTTCTTCTCAAGAGGTTTGCACCCTTCATCAGGCTAGCACTCTTTGTATATCGGCCTTTATTTCTCTATGTCTGTAGTTTGTCTGGTCTACTGGTTCCAGGCAGCAGCTGCTGAGGAACGTTTGTGCTGGAGGTATTCTGTAAACTGTATCTGAAACCTCACTTCACAATATAGAAAGATTAAAGCCTCTATAAGCTGTGATTGTCACTGCCAGCTTCCACAATCTATCATCAATCTTGCTAGTGTGCTTTGGAGGTTATATTTACTTATTTGCTGGAGTTCAGCAAACAACAGAGCAGAAAACTGGCTTTTATTGCCAACTGTCCCAGCCCACCTGTTGAAAGATAAATATCCTCATAGCTCTTCTCAGGCACTTTCTCTGTTAGTTCTTTAGGTCACAAAGGGGTTAGACTAATAATTTTGTTCTATAATCACAGTATATCAATCAAGTAACCAAATATGTACTAATTATGAAAGTTTACTTTTTAAAGTGTTCCCTTTTCACAAACGAGAAAGGCATGCATCAGAAGCCTAAGACTAAGGCAAGGCCCTTAACTAGTTTAGGACTCTTCAAACTGTATTAAAATATGGTGCCAGTTTCAAATAACTTAGGAGGTCTTTTACAAAGCTGCACTAACGGTTTTAGTGTGCATTAATGATTGGCATGCGCTAATTGCTAGAGATGCCCATAGAAAGATATGGGTGTCTCACTAGTGCGCCTTTGTAAAAGGATCTCTAAATACAGTGATGATTTTCTAAATAAATAAAATATTGCCAGACTGGAACCAGCTGAGGCCTCCACATTCCCTTCCAGCTGCAGAGGGATAAGGAAGCAATTTGCTACACTTCAAAAAGGATCTGACTTGGTTTCCTGATATGACTTGGCAGAAAATCAGCAAAATGAATGAAAAGCTCAAATAATGCGAGAGAGAATGAAAATCAAATGACGGTGAAGAATAAGGGTGGAAAGAGAAACCAGAAAGAGAAGACAGAACGAATGAAAAGGAAGGGAACTAACAGTAAAAAGGAAGGAAGGAGGAGTAGAAAAGTGTCAGAAGAACACAGAATAAATTTAAAGCTCACTTAGGGTTGAATTTACTAAGCTGCAGTTAAATGTCCCATTTTACTACAGCTTAATTTACCACTGGAGTCACCAATGTGCGGTGACTTAGTACAGGTGGTTAGTAACCTCTGCGGTAAATGAATAATGTAACTTGGAATTAACCTTTCAAGCTGTGTTATTTTCCTTCCAAGAAGAATTGGGCCACTAACCCCCCCCCCCCCCCCCCCCCCCCATTCCTCCAAAGACAACCCCATCCGCAGAACCAACTCCCAAACCCTTAAAGGCTGCATAGGATCTACCAGGACAGAGATTGGGGCAATTGTGTCAGATAAGGTACTAGTCAGGCCACAGAGAAACTTGGCTGCATATAGAGGGTCTTTTACTAAGGTGCGCTCATGTTTTTAGCGCACGCTAAATATTAGAGACGCCAATGCATTCCTATGGGCGTCTCTAACATTTAGCGTGCCCACAATTTTAGCATGTGCTAAACAGGGGTGTAGATACGTGGGGCCACAAGGCCTGGGCCCCCGTAGATTTAGCCCTGGACCCCCCTGCCGATGACCCTCTCAACCCCCCTCCCGCCGTCAACCCGCCGTCGCCGTCTACTACCTTTGCTGGCGGGGGACCCCAACCCCCGCCAGCCAAGGTCTTCTTCTTCCTTCATTCTGTTTCTGAGTCTGACATCCTGCATGTACAAAGTGCAGGACGTCAAACTCAGAAACAGAATGAAGGAAGGAAGAAGAAGACCTCAGCTGGTGGGGTTGGGGTCCCCCGCCAGCAAAGGTAGGTGATAGCGATGGCGGGGGAGGGTTTGTGGCGGGAGGGGGCTTGATAGGGTCGGCAGCAGGGGGGGGGTCAAACTTGGTGGTGGTGGTGGCGGCGGCGGGGGGGGGGGGGGGGGCAGCAATGACAGGGGGTCGGTGGCACCGGGCGGGCTAAAATGTGCCCCTTCACCTCGGGCTCTGGACCCCCTTCACGCCGAAGTCTGGCTACGCCCCTGGTGCTAAAATTTGAGCACGCCTTAGTAAAAGATGCCCAAAGAGAGGCATCACCAGCAGAAAAAAATGAGGTATTTATGTCCCTGTACAGCTCACTGGTGAGGCATCCTTTGGACAACCATGTTCAAATTTTGAGGCCGTATCTCAGTAAAGATATAAAGAGGCTAAAGTTGCCCCAGCATTGAATATCTGGGAATAAAGCTGGCAGTAGCTAAAAAAAAACACTGCTGCCAGCTGAATATCGATCCCCTAATGTTTAATGCTTAAGAGGCTTGTTCTACCACTTTTGGGGGACTACCAAGCAAAGGGGTCCTTTTTCAAAGGCACACTAGCGTTTTTAGTGCGCAGTAATGATTAGCGTTCTAAAAGCTAGAGACACTCATGGAAATATATGAGTGTCTCTAATGTTTTACATGTGCTTTTTTTTTTTTTTAGCGCATACTAAAAACGCTAGTGTGTCTTTGTAAACCGACCTATTAGTGCAGCTCAGTAAAAAGGCTCCTAAATCACCTTTACGCTGATGACTCCCAGATCTACCTCTCCACACCAAAAATCTCGGCAGAAATCCAGGCCAAGGTATCTGCCTGCCTGTCTGAAATTGCTGCCTGGATGTCTCACCGCCACCTGAAGCTTAATATGTCCAAAACTGAGCTCCTTATCTTCCCACCTAAACCAACCTCTCCCCTTCCTCCATTCTCTATTTCTGTCGACAACACGCTCGTTCTTCCTGTCTCATCTGCTCGTAACCTTAGAGTCATCTTCGACTCATCCCTCTCCTTCTCTGCACATATTCAACAGATTGCTAAAACCTGTCATTTCTTCCTCTATAATATCGCCAAAATCCGCCCTTTCCTTTCTGAGCACGCCACCAGAACCCTCATCCACACTCCCATCACCTCTCGCTTAGACTACTGCAACTTGCTTCTCGCAGGTCTTTCACTCAGCCATCTCTCTCCTCTTCAATCTGTTCAAAATTCTGCTGCACGACTAATATTTCGCCAAAGTCGCTATGCCCATATCAACCCTCTCCTGAAGTCACTTCACTGGCTCCCTATCCGTTTCCGTATACAATTCAAGCTCCTCTTATTGACCTATAAGTGCATTCACTCTGCAGCCCCTCACTACCTCTCTACCCTCATCTCTCCCTATACTCCTTCCCAGGAACTCCGTTCACTAGGTAAATCTCTCCTAATTGCACCCTTCTCCTCCATCGCTAACTCCAGACTCCGTCCCTTTTATCTTGCGCACCTTATGCCTGGAATAGACTTCCTGAGCTGTTACGTCAAGCTCCATCCCTGGCCAACTTCAAATCCGGGCTAAAGGCCTACCTGTTTGATGCTGCTTTTGACTCCTAACTTATCACTTGCTTATAACCTTTATCTTGTCTTCCTCTCTTCAGTAATCCCCTTTTCCCTATGTGTCCTATCTGTCTGTCCTACCCTTATCCATTATTTGTCCTGTCTGTCTGTCTGTCCTGATTTAGATTATAAGCTCTTTTGAGCAGGGACTGTCTTTTCTTCATGTTCAATTGTGAAGCGCTGCGTACGACTGGTAGAGCTATAGAAATGATTTGTAGTAGTAGTAGTAAATTATTTGAGTCCTGATCCTGGGAGTAGATATTTCTTTAACTCTTAATAAGCACTCACACATATTCCAGGTTTTAATCACACAAGCTTTCACTACATAGAATTTATTTCAACTTCAAACACTCTTCTGCCAATTAAAAATGAAGCTAATTGGCATTAACTAGAATAGCCTGGCAGTACTCAGCCAACCTAGCAATGTTCTGTCACTCATACTGTGTTAAGCTCCAGTTGTAATACCAAACTATTGCTGTAGCCAAATGTAGATGTTTTTATTATCTTCACATTTATTTAAAGAAGTTCATCTGGTAAGGAGTTTTCCCTTCAAGGATTCCTTCAAAATTCACTAACTGGAGGTTTAACATTGTCTCTATTACTCTCACATACATTCTCTTTTCACATTTTTCCCTAATTCACCATAAAATTAGCAGATCAATGCTTTCATATTCAATCATACATTACTCTCAGAAAAAAAATTAATAGAAAATATATTCTTTTTACCACCCAATCAGGCAATCACTAACTTGTCTCAGAAAAGAGAAATCAATCAGTCTATCATACATTAATTCCCTTCTCCTAATTAAAGCCCAAACACCACCACAGCTTCTCAAAAACACTTCTTCCTATCTTAGCGGCCCTTTTACTAAGCCACATAGGCATGTACTCGTGTCCTACATTCGTCAGTTTTGAACTACCGCACGACTACCACGTGGCCCAGGCAGTAATTTCAATTTTTACGCGCGTCCACTAAATACGCCAAAAGGTTTCCAGCGACCAGTGCTAATGGGCGGTAATTGGCACTGGATGCGTGTAGACCATTACTAACCGGTTAAACACGTGAGACTTAACAGCTAGGTCAATGGTGGTGGCAAGGTCTCAGGCCCACAATGGACGTGTGCCAATTTTTATTTTGCCACACGTCCATTTTCGCCCCCCCCCCCCCAAAAAAAAAAGGTTTTTTTTGCAGGTGCACTGAAAAATGGACCTGCGCACATCCAATACACGAATCTACACCAGCGCAGGCTATTTTTTGGCGTACCTTAGTAAAAGGACCCATAAAATAACCTGCCTTTATGAGCACAAACTTTTAACAACCTTTCTCTTCCAAGTTCAGCTTTCAACTGCCACACGTTTTTGCATAAATCGAAAATAGCACGACTCAAGTGTACTAACAAACAAGCAATCAACTTAACACACTTGGAGGGGCATTTTCGAAAGGAACGTCCAAGTTGCGATTTGGACATTCTTGCAAAATGGCGAAATCCAGGGGCAGGGAAACCCGTATTTTCAAAACAAGATGGACGTCCATCTTTCATTTCGAAAATACTGTCAAGGACGTCCAAATCCTTAAATCTGGACATCCCTAGACATGGGCGTTTCTGACTTTCGGCAATTTTTGAAACCAAAGACATCCATGTCAAAAACGTCCTAATGCAAGCCATTTGGGCATGGGAGGAGCCAGCATTTGTAGTGCACTGGTCCCCCTGACATGCCAGGATACCAACCGGGCACCCTAGGGGGCACTGCAGTGGACTTCATAAAACGCTTCCCGGAACATAGCTCCCTTACCTTGTGTGCTGAGCTCCCCTAACCCCCCCAAACCCACAACTGTACACCACTACCATAGCCCTTACGAGTGAAGGGGGGCACCTAGATGTGGGTACAGTGGGTTTCTGGTGGGTTTTGGTGGGCTCACTGTTTCCTCCACAAATGTAACAGGTAGGGGGGGTATGAGCCTGGGTCCGTCTGTCTGAAGTGCACTGCAGTACCCCCTCCTCCAGGGACCTGCATGCGCTGTCATGGACCTGAGTATGACATCTGAGGCTGGCATAGAGGCTGGCACAACATATTTATAAAGATGTTTTTTGAAGGTGGAAGTGGGTTAGTGACCACTGGGAGAGTAAAGGGAGGTCATCCCTGATTCCCTCTGGTGGTCATCTGGTCAGTTCAGGCACCTTTTAGTGCCTTGGTCGTAAGAAAAACTGGACCAGGTAAAGTCATCCAAATGCTCATCAGGGACGCCCTTTTTTTCCATTATGGGTTGAGGACGCCCATGTGTTTGGCATGCCCAAGTCCCACCTTCACTACACCTCCAACACACCCCCAGGAACTTTGGTCTTCCCTGCAACGGAAAGCAGTTGGGGACGCCCAAAATTGGCTTTTGATTTTGCTGATTTGGGCGACCCTGTGAGAAGGACGCCCATCTTCCAATTTGTGTCGAAAGATGGGCGTCCTTCTCTTTCGAAAATAAGTCTGATAGTGTTAACCCTCTGTGTATTGCTGCCGCCATCATAGTGTCCATCAATTTGTTTTTTTCTAACCTGTGGACGTCGTGGTTTTTTACTCTGTTTTGGGAATGAAATTAATTGATGGGCACAATGGAGAGTGGAGTTTTTCTTCTGATCTGTGATGGTGTAGTGTTCTCAACGCCTTAAACCTTGGGTGGCTTGAGTGGTACCACTGAGATCTTTTTTCTTCACTTTTTTGGATGTGTTGGTCAGCTGTTTCCTGCCAACGAGTTAACCCACTTGTCTGATATATAGTTTTTTTTTTCTGGTATAGATTTAATTGCAATTTCATAAAGCATTCAAAACCATGCTTTATATGTCCATTTTCTGTCATTCATCATGATTTAATAAGATTATTTTGTTAGTCAATTTATAATCATTCTGGAATATTTTAAATTTTTAATTGTTAATCTGTACTGGAAAGGTATAATTTTGTTATTATTGTGAAATGATGAATTGTAAACCGCTTTGGTGCCTTAGAGTGAGGTATATCAAATAATCAAATACTCTTTCTTGTATCTACTCTCATGAGCTTTAATGTGTTCACAGGAATTTTGTTTGAGGGTATCAGGTACAATGTTATAATTTATGTGTGTATTTTATTTTTTAAAATACTCCAAAATTAAATACTTCACTAACTCAGTGTCACAAAAAAATATAGTAATATACTTTGAACTGCAGGGAGGAAAAGCATTAGAATTGTGCTTGACACATACAGTGGTGGAAATAAGTATTTGATCCCTTGCTGATTTTGTAAGTTTGCCCACTGACAAAGACATGAGCAGCCCATAATTGAAGGGTAGGTTATTGGTAACAGTGAGAGATAGCACATCACAAATTAAATCCGGAAAATCACATTGTGGAAAGTATATGAATTTATTTGCATTCTGCAGAGGGAAATAAGTATTTGATCCCCCACCAACCAGTAAGAGATCTGGCCCCTACAGACCAGGTAGATGCTCCAAATCAACTCGTTACCTGCATGACAGACAGCTGTCGGCAATGGTCACCTGTATGAAAGACACCTGTCCACAGACTCAGTGAATCAGTCAGACTCTAACCTCTACAAAATGGCCAAGAGCAAGGAGCTGTCTAAGGATGTCAGGGACAAGATCATACACCTGCACAAGGCTGGAATGGGCTACAAAACCATCAGTAAGACGCTGGGCGAGAAGGAGACAACTGTTGGTGCCATAGTAAGAAAATGGAAGAAGTACAAAATGACTGTCAATCGACAAAGATCTGGGGCTCCACGCAAAATCTCACCTCGTGGGGTATCCTTGATCATGAGGAAGGTTAGAAATCAGCCTACAACTACAAGGGGGGAACTTGTCAATGATCTCAAGGCAGCTGGGACCACTGTCACCACGAAAACCATTGGTAACACATTACGACATAACGGATTGCAATCCTGCAGTGCCCGCAAGGTCCCCCTGCTCCGGAAGGCACATGTGACGGCCCGTCTGAAGTTTGCCAGTGAACACCTGGATGATGCCGAGAGTGATTGGGAGAAGGTGCTGTGGTCAGATGAGACAAAAATTGAGCTCTTTGGCATGAACTCAACTCGCCGTGTTTGGAGGAAGAGAAATGCTGCCTATGACCCAAAGAACACCGTCCCCACTGTCAAGCATGGAGGTGGAAATGTTATGTTTTGGGGGTGTTTCTCTGCTAAGGGCACAGGACTATTTCACCGCATCAATGGGAGAATGGATGGGGCCATGTACCGTACAATTCTGAGTGACAACCTCCTTCCCTCCGCCAGGGCCTTAAAAATGGGTCGTGGCTGGGTCTTCCAGCACGACAATGACCCAAAACATACAGCCAAGGCAACAAAGGAGTGGCTCAGGAAGAAGCACATTAGGGTCATGGAGTGGCCTAGCCAGTCACCAGACCTTAATCCCATTGAAAACTTATGGAGGGAGCTGAAGCTGCGAGTTGCCAAGCGACAGCCCAGAACTCTTAATGATTTAGAGATGATCTGCAAAGAGGAGTGGACCAAAATTCCTCCTGACATGTGTGCAAACCTCATCATCAACTACAGAAGACGTCTGACCGCTGTGCTTGCCAACAAGGGTTTTGCCACCAAGTATTAGGTCTTGTTTGCCAGAGGGATTAAATACTTATTTCCCTCTGCAGAATGCAAATAAATTCATATACTTTCCACAATGTGATTTTCCGGATTTAATTTGTGATGTGCTATCTCTCACTGTTACCAATAACCTACCCTTCAATTATGGGCTGCTCATGTCTTTGTCAGTGGGCAAACTTACAAAATCAGCAAGGGATCAAATACTTATTTCCACCACTGTACAAATGCTCTCTTATCATTGGCAACACGTCTTCCTCATTTATAAATTCTTCTTTTCGAATACTTTTCAAAAATCAAAAATGTGCATTAAGTTGTGCATAAACTCAACATTTAACCACTAAATTTCAGTGTCTCATTCCATGATTCCTTATATGGAAAGATGACACTTACCAGCAGTACCATGAGTACTGGTAGAGGTCATCAGTGCCATTTTGGCAGAGGGGAATTGCTACCGCCCTGAATCAACTGCACCACCAATGCTGACCCTCAGGTAGGTCCCAGGGGAAGGGATTTTTTATCTGGGAGTGCAAGGTATTGGATGAAAGGGAATAAGGAGAACGTTCTGAACTCGATAGGGGTTCTGAACCAGACTTCAAAGGGGGATCCAATAGGGTGGATCAGACCTCGAAGATAGACCTGGAAGGCCATGGGGTTGCACTACTATGGTATTTAATATGTCTGCAGTGCTACTGGACTTCCAGTAGTGTAACGCCTCCTCTTGAGTTGCAACTAAGTGCAGCTGCATTATCAGCAGTCATGACAGGTAGTATGTGCTAGAGACTCATAACGCTAGCTGTCACAGATTACTACACCTCCAACCTGCCTAAGTTATGTGTGGGTCTTGCTCCTCCCAGCTTTAAGCAACTAGCATGGGATTTTTATCCTGCAGTAGACATTAGTGTGGATGTGCACCATGCAGCAAATCCAACATTAGCTGTTTAATGCTGCTTAATAAAAGAGTTCTTTTGTTGGCCCCTAGGTAAACATACATTTATGAGCCTCCTCTCCATTTACCTCTTTTCTCTCTTCCCCCTCCCCCCTTGAGTCACATTCATCTTCCATTCCCACCCCCAATCTTCATTCTTGGTCTTTCCCCCCACATAAGTGGAGGAGTGGCCTAGTGGTTAGGGTGGTGGACTTTGGTCCTGAGAAACTGAGTTTGATTCCCGGCACAGGCAGCTCCTTGTGACTCTGGGCAAGTCACTTAACCCTCCATTGCCCACCGCGTTGAGCCTGCCATGAGTGGGAAAGCACGGGTTACAAATGTAACAAAAAAAAAATTTAGTGTCTTTTTTATATAGCCGCACTAGCGGTTCCTGTGCAGCAATGCCAACGGAGCAAGGAGCCTCTATCGCGGCTTGATAAAAGAGGCCCTTAATCTCTATAGAAGCAGGAAAGTGCACTGTGTAGCTGTGGGTGTGGCTGCAGAAGTAACAGTTTGTGAGTTTGCAGATCACAGAAAACTAAGGCCCCCTTTTACTAAGACGCGCTCACGTTTTTAGCGCGCTAAAATTGTAGGTGCGCTAAACGTTAGAGACCCCCATAGGAATGTATGGGTGTCTCTAACATTGAGCGCGCCTACAATTTTAGCGTGCGCCAAAAATGTGAACGCGCCTTAGTAAAAGGGGGCCTAAAAGACTAGAAACAACATTTAGGATTTACAAATTAATACTCCAAATCAGTTTCCATTAATCACGTGTCCACTATGAATCCGATATGACATCCTTTCAAAATAAAAATGGTTTTAATGGTTTTCTAAATATAGAATCATTTCTTTAAAAACCTAATAGATGACGGGAGTGAGTTCCAAACTAAAGCGGCCTAGTAGGGCAGTGAGACTGACAAAAAATTAGAAGATTTGATCTTTTTAGGCAACGGGAAATTTAATATTAGTTTATTCTGTAGAGCATACAGATTTCCTACATGTAAAAGATATATAAACGGAACTATGTACTCTGGCGTGTCACCATACAATAATTTATATATCAGAGTACACAATTTAAGCTGAACTCTAGCCTCAGATGGAAGTCAGCTAAAAATCAGTTAGCCAGGTTCGACCATTTTATGGGGCCCTTTTACAAAGTGGCAATAAGCCCAAAGCGGGCATACCGCATGCTATCCCGGAACTACGGCTGGCCCAATACGGCCACTGGCCGTAGTTCTGGCTTGAGGGTGCAACATTTCCGGTGTGTCAGAAATTTTTTTTTGTAGCACAACACTAACCCAGCAGTAATCGGGCATTGCCGCTCGCTGCCCGGTTACAGGAGCTCTTACTGCCACCTCATTGGGTGGAATGCTACCCACCAAAAGGCTACACAGTAAGAGTTATCTTACCGCATGGCAATTTTTTTTTTTTTGGGGGGGGGGGGGCATTTTACCTGCTGTGGTAAAAGGGCCCTGGCACATGGGAAAAACAACCCCCACCACTACTGCAGGGCTCTTTTTCCCACAGCTTAGTAAAAGGACCCCTTTATGTGTAGCATATACCAATATACGCCTGAATTAATTCAGTGAAACAATCCTTATAAAAATTCTGGAGTTTTGAATATGAAATATGAAGAAAAGTATTTTGCTTTTTTCCTGTCTGGGTGGTAAATATGAGCAGATGTTCACTCTTTTCCCAGATGGTCGTTTACCCTATATCCCCAGCACAACCCAACTGCTATCTCTTTGCAGTTTCGATCTCTGTATGATGATAGTTTATTCAGGCATTGAGAGAAGAATGGTAAAGGCAAAACCTAAGAGCATGCACATCTGGCTCATGCTGCAGGGATACTTTCAAGCAGAAACTAAAATGTAATCACAGCTATTACACTCTACCACACAGCAACTATCAGTGGAGATGGGTGTTTTTATACTTTCTCCTGGGAAAGCTTTAACTTTCCCTACAGGTTATCATTTTCATGATGAAGAGAATCATGGACATGGGCTTTCTATGTATATATGTGTGTTAAATAGAGGTCATTTATTGATTAATTGATCATTGGGAATTATTAACCACCTTTATGAAGAAATTCACCCATGGCAGTTTATAGCAGGTAACATAGTAACATAGTAGATGACGGCCGAAAAAGACCTGCACGGTCCATCCAGTCTGCCCAACAAGACAACTCACGTGTGCTACTTTTGTGTATACCCTACTTTGATTTGTACCTGTGCTCTTCAGGGCACAGACCGTATAAGTCTGCCCAGCACTAGCCCCGCCTCCCAACCACCAGCCCCGCCTCCCAACCACCAGCTCTGGCACAGACCGTATAAGTCTGCCCAGCGCTATCCCTGCCTCCCAACCTCCAGTCCCGCCTCCCACCACTGGCTCTGGCACAGACCGTTTAAGTCTGCCCCGCACTATCCCCGCCTCCCAACCTCCAGCCCCGCCTCCCACTACCGGCTCTGCTATCCAATCTCGGTTAAGCTCCTGAGGATTTTTTCTTTCTGAACAGGATTCCTTTATGTTTATCCCACGCATGTTTGAATTCCGTTACCGTTTTCCTCTCCACCACCTCCCGCGAGAGGGCATTCCAAGCATCCACCACTCTCTCCATGAAGAAATACTTCCTGACATTTTTCTTGAGTCTGCCCCCCTTCAATCTCATTTCATGTCCTCTCGTTCTACTGCCTTCGTATCTCCGGAAAAGGTTCGTTTGCGGATTAATACCTTTCAAATATTTGAACGTCTGTATCATATCACCCCTGTTTCTCCTTTCCTCCAGGGTATACATGTTCAGGTCAGCAAGTCTCTCCTCATACGTCTTGTTACGCAAATCCCATACCATTCTCGTAGCTTTTCTTTGCACCGCTTTGATTCTTTTTACATCCTTAGCAAGATACGGCCTCCAAAACTGAACACAATACTCTAGATGGGGCCTCACCAACGACTTATACAGGGGCATCAACACTCCCTTTCTTCTGCTGGTCACCCCTCTCTCTATACAGCCCAACAACATTCTAGATACAGCCACCGCCTTGTCACACTGTTTCATCGCCTTCAAATCCTCAGATACTATCACCCCAAGGTCCCTCTCCCCGTCCGTACCTATCAGACTCTCGCCACCTAACACATACATCTCCCGTGGATTTCTATTCCCTAAGTGCATCACTTTACATTTCTTCGCATTGAATTTTAATTGCCAGACCTTAGACCATTGTTCTAGCTTCTTCAGATCCTTTTTCATGTTTTCCACTCCCTCCGGGGTGTCCACTCTGTTACAGATCTTAGTATCATCTGCAAATAGGCAAACTTTACCTTCTAACCCTTCGGCAAGGTCACTCACAAATATATTGAACAGAATCAGCCCCAGAACCGATCCTTGAGGCACTCCACTACTCACCTTTCCTTCCTCCGAGCTAACTCCATTCACCACCACCCTCTGGCGTCTGTCCGTCAACCAGTTCCTAATCCAGTTCACCACTTTAGGTCCTACACTTTAGGTCCTATCTTCAGCCCATCCAGTTTATTCAAAAGCCTCCTGTGGGGAACCGTGTCAAAAGCTTTCCTGAAATCTAAGTAGATTACGTCCATAGCTCGTCCCTTAAAACTTCCCCGATTTTTACATATATATCCCGTTCTATATAGGGCTCCCAAATTTGGGTGTGAATCTCAGATGTACTTGTAGAATAATTAGTCAATTAGGTACTAACAACCAATTAGTGGTGTTAATTGGGGTTCATTGGCATCTAATTGTCAGTAATTAGGGGTTATACACACATCTGCCTGTGGCCTATTCTTTAACATGCACATCTAAATTTTATAGTACACAACTCAAGAGAGAGTGTGGCCATAGAAGGGGCAATGGCGGAATAGGGATATTCACAGAAATTAGATGCGATATAGAATACTCAGATTTGCATGCCCAACTGCAACTAGCTGGGTGTGAGGAGTTACTCTAGGTTTCAACAAGTCTAAATCCTTATGCCCAAAGTTGGGCATGGGACTCCTCACTAAGTGCTATTCCATAAAAGTTTACAGAACTGACACTTAGCGCAGATCTTCATGGCACCTAATTTTGGGTGTCATTTACTGAATCTGGCCCATAATGTATGTGTTACCCGAATTTTTACAAATCACCCCCTGTGCACTATGGGTCCAATTCTATATATGGCGCCTAAAATTAACACACGTTGGGCAATTACACCTAAGTGTATTCTAAGTACCATGTGTAAATCTACACACGGTATTTAGAATACCCTTAGGCATAATTCATGAGACTAACAGGCTCATTTTCGAAAGAGAAGGACGTCCATCTTTCGACATAAATCGGAAGATGGACGTCCTTCTCACAGAGACATCCAAATCAGTATAATCGAAACCCGATTTTGGATGTCTCCAACTGCAGTCCATCACAAGGACGTCCAAATTTCAAGGAAGGTGTAGCGAAGGCGGGACTTGGGCGTGCCTAACACTTGGACATCTTTCACCCATAATTGAAAAAAGCAAGGACGTCCCTGACATCCCTGGACGTATGAATAAGGCACAAAAAGGTGCCCAAAATGACTAGATGACCACCAGAGGGAATTGGGGATGACCTCCCGTTACTCCTCCAGTGGTCACTAACCCCCTCCCACCCTCAAAAAACATCTTTAAAAATATTTCGTGCCAGCCTCAGATGTCATACTCAGGTCCATGACAGTGCATGAAGGTCCCAGGAGCAGTTTTAGTGGGTACTGCAGTGCACTTCAGACAGGCGGACCCAGGCCCATACCCCCCCCCCCCCCACCTGTTACATTTGTGGAGGAAACAGCGAGTTCTCCAAAACCCACCACAAACCCACTGTACCCATATATAAGTGCCCCCCTTCACCCGTAAGGGCTATGGTAGTGGTGTGCAGTTGTGGGTAGTGGGTTTTGGGGGGGGTTTAGGGGGGCTCAGCACACAAGGTAAGGGAGCTATGTTCCTGGGAGCATTTTATGAAATCCACTGCAGTGCCCCCTAGGGTGCCCGGCTGGTGTCCTGGCATTTCAGAAGGACCAGTGCACTACAAATGCTGGCTCCTCCCACGTCCAAATGACTTGCATTTGGACGTTTTTGACATGGACATCTTTGGTTTCGAAAATCACTGAAAGTCAGAAACATCCAAATCCAAGGACGTCCAAATCTAGGGACGTCCAAATTTAAGGATTTGGACGTCTGTAATGGTATTTTCAAAACGAAAGATGGACATCCTTTTTTTTTTAATACGGTTTTCCCCGCCCCTGGATTTTGACATTTTGCAATGACATCCAAATCGCAACTTGGACGTTTCTTTTGAAAATAAGTACCTGTATACAATATGTAAGCCGCATTGAGCCTGCCATGAGTGGGAAAGCGCGGGGTACAAATGTAACAAAAAAATGCCTCTCTAAATCTACAAGCATCCATTTACACCAACGAAAAGCTGGTGTTAATCCCTGCGTGTAGATTTATGCTCACTGGCCATATATTATAACAATGCATGTAGATTTTTGAATGCCCATGAAATGCCCATTTCCACGCCCCTAAGCATGCGTCTTTTTGCCTGTGCACATTAGAATTTAGGCACGGTACAGAATACTCTTAACAATGTATACATATAAATTCTAATTTTTGCCAATTAGTGCTCATTATTGCTTAAGAGATATTAATAATGCTTAACAGATTGTTAAAAAAAAAAGAATCTATATGCATAGGGGAGGAGTGGCCTAGTGGTTAGGGTGGTGGACTTTGGTCCTGAGGAACTGAGTTCGATTCCTGGCACAGGCAGCTCCTTGTGACTCTGGGCAAGTCACTTAACCCTCCATTGCCTGCCGCATTGAGCCTGCCATGTGTGGGAAAAAGCACAGGGTACAAATATAACAAAAAAAAAAAAAATAGCTATAGAATATGCCTAGATTTATGCATAGAACCACATGGAACTTTAAGCACGCTATGTAGAATCCAGGTGTGAACGCACTATATCAGTGTATTTTTACTAAGACATGCTAATTGCAAAATTAGCATATCTGTTTGTAAGGCTCTTTCTTTCTCTTTTTAGGTTTTTTGCACATTTCATGAGCTAATACCTGCAAAAACCTAAAATGAAAAGCCATTAAAAACAAATGCGTTAACTTTGCAATTAGCGTGCTTTAGAAAAATAAACTGGTATAGTGTGCTTTATATGCGTGTGCACATTATACAAGCTTGGTTTTCCATAGCCAGACAATTTGAAAATTATACACATGGGAGCATTATGGACTAGATTCTATATATGGTGCTGAACAAATCGGCATGGAAAAAAACTTGCTTAGTGTTATTCTATAAACTGTGCCTAATGTTCGAATATATATAGCACCCAGACCCGCAACTAAATTTAGGCACAACCATTTATGTCAACTAAAACCTGAAGTAAATGTCTGTGCCTAATTTAGGCGCTGATTGAGCACATTCTATAACAGTGCACATAATTTTTTGAAACACTCATGACCTGCTCACACCCCCTTTTGAGATACACACATTAGAATTTATGCACACCACTTTACAGAATACACTTAGAAAGTTGCACATGTAAATTCTAATTTGTGCCAATTACTGCCAATAATTGCTTGTTAATGGCCAATTATTGGGGTATATGCATAAAAATATGGTACACATTTGTTAAAAGCATAACAATAGTAAAATGTCCAAACATAAGCATAAATACAATCACACTGTACTTTTCAGACAAAAAGGGACATTTGCAGTGTATAGTTCAGTTCATTACAGCTGTTTAGTTTAAAAAGTAAACCTAAAATTGACAGTTCTGTGAGACTGTACCCTATTGCTGCTATAGCGCACGTTCTGATATAACAGTGGTGTAGCTATGGGTGGGTCTGGATGGACACAGGCCCACCTATTCTTGGCTCAGGTCCACCCAGCGGCCGTACCCCACATCAACATCTCTCCTCCGCGGCGTCCCAGCATCTGTCCACCCATCACTGAACCCCGTCCCTCCCTGGTGTACTTTACAGGCATCCCCGGTGCAGTGATTTAATTATTGCTGCCTGCACAAGCCCTGCAGACTTCCATTGGCCAGGTCCCGCCATCGCTTTCATCATTTCCTGTCTGGCAGAACCCAGCCAATTGAAGCCTGCAGGGCCAGTGCAGGCAGCAATATTTGAATCATTGCAGGGGATGCCTGTAAAGTACACCAGGGAAGGACGGGGTTCAGCAATGGGTGGACAGATGCCAGGACACCGCGGAGGAGGAGATGTTGATGTGAGGTAGGTAAAAAACATGTAATTTTTTAATATCTCGGGGGGGGGGGGGGGGCTGTGGAGTGCATGCCATGGAAGGGCCCATCTAAATTAGCTCTGTACCCATCCAAAATACTGGGTCTGGCTATGCCACTGAGCACAAAGTAGTCCACTTTAATGATCCATAAATAAAAATTTGAAAAAATTAGGGATGGCATCAAGATATCATCTTGACCTGACATGCTGGTAACAAGCTGCTGCTTACCTTCTCTTTCTTTTAAGAGTCTGGTTTTCTTTGAAGATTTCTATGGGTCACAAGTGCAAGGTGAAGCAGTTTCCTGTAGAGTCATCCACACCAGTGTGGGGCCTGATGGACACCTTTGTGTGCCCAGGAATACCTGTAACTCCAGGAGGCTAGCTACTGGGCCTGGGGTGGAAAGGAGGCTCGCTGATCCAGTCAAAACTAGAGATTTTGTTTAGCCTGGAGACTCAAATACCACCAAGTTGACCGGGAAAAAGTGGCACTATTTCCTGTTGGAGCATGAAATAGTACAGGTTCCAGCTCTACAAGACATGCCTTTCCCAGTATTAGAAGAAACAGCTGTAGCTACACAGTTGAATCCTCAGCGTGGACTGGAATCCCTGGGGTGAAATGGGGTTAAATTCAACTTTCTGGAATGGAGAAGCTTCTTCAACCTTATCTGTGAGAAATGGGAGTGAAATAAAGACATCCCTAGTAAGGCCTGGAACCTTTAACTTTGCATCTACCTGGGATGGTCTGTTAATGTTAGCACAGTCTCTCTCCACTCAACTCAGAATGTAATGATAAATTGGCTAAAAAGTTGCAAAATGTGTAGAGGCAGGCTTCTGAAATTGTACTAACTGTGAAGGACTCTTTCAAAACTGTTTAACAATGAAGGGAAATTTTTATGAAAAATTCTATGGACATACACAGGATGTTGCAAAATCTGGAGAATGCAATATGTAAGAAAAACTTTCATGTTATGAACTTTCCATGTACTCCTAATCTCTCCCCACAAAGATTTATTGAAGAATTTTCTGATTATGACTATTAAAATTCCACCAGAGAACATTCCACCTTTGGCTAGAGTGCTCTGCCTTCTTCGGCAAGGAAAAGAGTTTCTGAGGAGCACTTATAGTCTCCTCAGATATCAATGGATAGGGTAGGTCTGACAGACTTCTTAGGGGCCCTTTTACTAAGCTGCGGAAAAAAGAGCTCTGCGCTAGCGGCGGTGGCAGTTTTTGCCACTTGCCAGGGCCCCTTTTATTGCAGAGGGTAAAAAAGCCAAAAAAAAAAAAAAGAAATGGCCATTTGTGGGGGGGGGGGGGGAGAGAACTTACCTCCACCCATTGAAGTTGCGGTAAGGACTCCTGCACTAACCCAGCGGTAACCAGGCAGCTCACAACGCTGCCCGATTACCACCAGGTAACCCTCTGTGGAAATAGTTTTAAAATATTCCCTCTAGCTCCAGAAACGGCACACGCTGGGGGTGGAACTACCGCCAACATTCGCATCGGGCCAGTGATAGTTCTGGGTTGCCGCACAGCAGGCCTGTTGTCACGCAGTAACCCTTTAGTAAAAGAGCCCCTTAGAAAGGTTTGATTCTGACGGTGGGAGGGGGTTAGTGACCACTGGGGGAGTAAGGGGAGGTCATTCCCGATTCTCTCCAGTGGTCATCTGGTCAGTTTGGGCACCTTTTTGTGCCTTGGTCGTAAGAAAAACAGGACCAGGCAAAGTCGTCCAAGTGCTCGTCAGGGACGCCCTTTTTTCCCATTATGGGTCGAGGACGTCCATGTGTTAGGCACGCCCAAGTCCCGCCTTCACTACACCTCCAACATGCCCCTGTGAACTTTGGTCGTCCCTGTGACGGAAAGCAGTTGGGGATGCCCAAAATCGGCTTTCGATTTTACTAATTTGGGCAACCCTGTGAGAAGGTCGCCCATCTTCCAATTTGTGTCGAAAGACGGGTGTCCTTCTCTTTCGCAAACGAGCCTGTTAGTGAGTCACATAAAGATAGGACTGACTTATGCAGTTCTGTTTATTCAGCTAACTTGACCAGTTGAGGGCTCTTTTTACTAAGTGGCAGTAAGTCCAACGCTGGCTTACCACTCGCTATACAGGGCTACTGTAGCAGCGCAGCGGTACTTTCCACCCCTACCGCACCGTCATTTCTGGCAGTACAAAAATGTATTTATTTTTGTAGCCCCGGAGTGTACCTGGGGGTAATCGGGCAGTGCCGCGTGCTGCCAGTTATATCTGGGTTAGCACAGGAGTCCTTACCACCACCTCAATGGGTGGCAGCAAGGGCTCCCCCCAAAATGGCCATGCGGCAAGTGCTTTAAGTGCCACATGGCCATTTACTGTAGGAAAGCGAGGCTTCCCTTTACCAGCTGCTGTAAAAGGGGGCCTTGGCACGTGTGAAAAACATGTGCCAATGCCAGCGTAGGCCCCCTTTTGCCACAGCTTGGTAAAAGGAGCCCTAAGTGCTGAATACCAGCACTTAATTGGCCAAGTGCTGACTCTGCCCTCGGAATGCCCCCAAAATAGCTGGTTTCACACTGAGCACTAACCAGACATTTTCAGCACTTAATATGACCAGTTAGCCCTGAACAAGCAATTTAAGCAGCTAGGAGCTGTTATCTGGCCGTTAAATTGCTTTGAATATCAACCTCATTATTATTATTATTTCTATTCTTAGCTTTGGCTGTTCTTTTTTGGAGGGGTTGTGTTTCATTTTTTGTGTTTCATTGCCTTTATAAAATATACATAAAGCAGATGTTCTTTTATAAAATTACTTCCACGTGTACTTCAATCCTGTAATTTGAGATCCCTATATTATAAGAGATCAATGCCTGATAAAACACTCCATTCATCCCAACATGAATTACAGTTGCCTGATCTATGTATAATCAGTCTGAGATTCTTATATTGACAGAAATGGTCCAGCCAATATTCAGCCTTGACGATTGGCATTTCTTTAGAAATACTGACCATTGTAGCTGAAATAAATCCAGATATTCAACACCAGTATCTGGGTAGCAGCCAGTGCTGAATATCTGGATTCAGTTATAGATGGCACCAATAGTAGTAATATTGAGACTGCTAGCCAAATATCAATAAGTTAAAGTTAAGACAGCATTTTTGCTATTCTAACTTCATTTGATTAATTATCTGGTTAGGATGCCTAGGTTGTCTTTTACTAAGCCACATTAGAAATATATGGGTGTCTCTAGTGTTTAACGCATGCTAATCATTAGTGCATGCCAAAAATGCTACTCTGGCTTAGTAAAACTCCCAACTCTGCCTAACCTCCTCCCCAGGACTGTCCTGCTACTATCTGGATAGGGCCAAGGGATGTCTACAGACAGTGTCACTCAATATCCACACACAGTCTTGACTAATGCAAATATTCGGATAACTTCTGAAGTTGTCAAGATATTTGCATTTGAATATTAGAATTCAGAATTTCTGCCGCTCTGTATCTTATTCCAGAGTCTGTTTTTATATAATATATGTATTTAGGAAAAAGGAAATAACACAAAACCAATGGCAAATATTTCTTTCAACCAACAAAACTTAACTGCCTAAATGTTGTCATACCTATTTCAGGTGGAAGGTGCGTGATGAGATTTTGTGACATCTCCAGTACCCTCAGTTCCTGAAACATTTCAATGTAGGAAGGAATGATAGCTATCTGGGTATTGTTTATATGCCATTCTTTCAGATGGGTCTGTTCTCTCAGTGTTTCTGGGAGTTCCTGGGGGAAAAAAAGAAGAAAGCTTGAGTTTTCTTTTCTAAAAAAAATGTATATATATATAAGTTAAGTGCCAGCTGTCCGCACATACCCAAAATATTCAATGCTGGTGCCTGGACATGGCCTAGCATTGAATACGCAGGCAAAAAGCTGGTGGTGGTTTAAAAAAAATTGCTGGCTATCAGCTGAATATTTATCTCCACATATAAATTCTGGATTTTACAAAGCTTCACAAACTAGAAGAGCCAATTAAGGAGAATAAACTTTTATGGACAATGCTATAGCTGGGTGCTTGCAATGTGCACATAACTGGCAAGAAAACTGGCCCTTATGCGTTTAAGTGCATTATGCGCTATTCTATATATTAGGGCACTAGTGCCTTAGCTTGGAAAGTTAGGCACAGTTTATAGAACAGTGCTTAAGCACAGGGGTCAAGCCCAAATTTAGACATGGTCTATAGAATAACGCTTAAGCGCAGGGGTCACACCTAAATTTAGCCATGGTTTTTAGAATAGTGCTTAAGCACAGGGGTCATGCAAAAGTTAGACACAGTTTATAGAATAGCACTTAAGCACAGGGGTCACACCTAAAGTTAGGCATGGTTTATAGAACAGAGCTTAAGCACAGGGCTCATGCCTAAAGTTAGGCACCTCCACTTGCACTAAAAAAAAATGTGGTTCAAATGCCCCCAACTAAATTTACATGCACAACTCCCTTATTCTATAATTGTGCATGTAACAGGAATCCACGCCCACACTCCACCCTAAAACACCCATGACCCTCCCATTTCCAACCCCCATTTTCTGCATGTACATGTTAATTGATTTCAGTTAGTGCCAATAATTGCTTGTTAAGCCAATTATTGGCACTAATCGGCTCACACAATTTTGTGGTGACTTTTATAGAATTAGGGGATATAAGGGGCTGTATAATTATACACCAGTGATCATCAAACATTATGGTTTTGATATAAAAACTAAGGTGGAATGCAGACGGACCAAGCTCAAAGTCCTGAATTTCAAATATGTTGGCTTCACTAGCATGAGGAAGTACCTGAAAGAAGAGCTGTTGGAGATAAGGGAAGTTGAATTATAAAGAGCTATCAATATGGAAACAGATCTTTATACAAGGGTATGAGTAAAACTAGAGGAAAAGAAAACCTCCTGTGTGGTTTTCTAAGGAAGAGCTGAAAAAAATAAAGGAAAGCAGGACAATGTTCACAAAGTACAGAACATTTGAAAAAGAGGAAGACTAAAATGAATGTCTGAGAAAGAAAGAAAGAAAGAAAGAAAGAAAGAAAGAAAGAAAGAAAGAAAGAAAGAAAGAAAGAAAGAAAGAAAGAAAGAAAGAAAGAAAGAAATCAGGATGGAAAAAGGATGGGCAGAGGGTAAGATGGATAAAGACATAAACTGAAGTGAGACAACTTTTTCAAAGCATTTTGGGGGACAGGAAAAAGGCCAAAGATGAAAGACCATTTTGTGGTGGAAAATGCTGAACAAGATGGAAAATGCTGAACAAATATTTTTGTCTGGTATTCATAGAAAAGGACACTGGAGAAGGATTGCAGATTGCTAACAAAAGTATATATTTATATTTTCAGAGTGTTTATGATCAGCTTGCCCAGCTGAAAATGGACAAAGACATGGGACCCAATGAGATACATCTGGGATCTCAGAGAGGTTCTGGCTGGTTCAGATATTTATTTAAGTACAGTTTTAAAAATCTATCATTCAAACAGAGCACTGAGGTCAGAAGGCACATGTTGCCTGTTAATTCCATCATTGAGGAAAATTCATTTTGAAGAAATTAGACAACACTCCTTTTCTTTTGGAGGGCCAGCTCTATGGAACAAATGACTAGTGCAAGTTGGGACAATTAATGATACTGCTCAGTTTTAAAAAATTATTTAAAACACATCTGTTCTGTGAAGCATTTGGAGAAAACTAGGAGAGTAGGTTGAGAATAAATTAATTTGTTGTGGAACAGATATGGGAAGTTTTAAGCAGCTGTGGAACTCTGTTTTTCTTTTATTGTTTAAATTTTATACTGATATTTTATATGAAAGGTATGTATGGGGTTTTTCGGTATCTGCCTAGGCAGTTAGGTGGAATATAAATAAACTAAGCTTTGCCTTTTTGCAGATGACAAGAAGATCTGCAGGAGAGTGGACATCTCCAAGGGAGTAGACAATATGTGAACAGATTTACAAATACTTAGTAGTTAAGCTTTAACCCTAATAAGTACAAAATTATGCATTTCAGGTGCAGAAATCCAAAGGAAATATGCATGATATGAGAGGAGTGGCTGATGTGCACAGACCAGGAGAGAGACCTCGGGCTGATAGTGTCATCTGATCTCACATTGTTGAAATGATGGACAATACGATAGAATGCTAGGTTGTATAAAGAGAGAGATAACCATCAGAAAATAAAAACTGTTCCTGTACAGGTCATTTGTGAGGACCCACCTGAAATGCTGTGTTCAGTTTGGGAAATCATATCATCTACCTTGCAACTGGATCCCAAAATGTGCTGGAAGGTGGACTCTCCCTCCTCCACTATGGGGGAAAAAGTAGGGACTAGATTTTGAGTTCTTCAATGTACTAAATAACCAAAAGCAGGACATAGTGAATGCCAAGAAGGCAAACTTGAGAGAACCCTCTGCAGATTAACATGCTATCTAGCAGCTTCTTTCCACTCATTCATCCACCCTCATCATTTGAGGGCACCTCCAGCACATCTGGAATTGTACCCAGTTGCCTCTTGGCTTCCAGGCACAACAGCAAACGAACATTACCTCAAGGATTGAGCACCAAAGTGTGCACTGAGAAATCCATTGTCTCTGGAAAAGCCTAAAGTAGCTAAATCATAATATAACAGAGAGGGCACAGAGAAACAGTCCTAACATAAAACTGCACCACTTAACTGATAATAAGCGCATACTTCATCTCATCCATAGGGAAGAGCATAATGCAAGGCCCTCTGCTCACTTGAGTCCCTTGGTGTTTTCTGAGTTCACCCACCTGTAAAGCTATAAATATTAAGGTGTTCCTTAGTCATAACTTGACATACTAAATCCAGGCCCACCCAAATACATTTACTAATCAATAGGCCCAGTAGTGTGGTCCAACAGTCTTGACTCTGTGATATTTGAGTGGGTTCCTCAGCAGTGATGTTTGCTGAGGTCTCTCTTCCCCTTGAAGTCCCTGGGTTGCTCCTCATCTTTCTGTTTCCTTAGCATCTTTCTTTCTGCTTCTCTCTTTCCTCCCCCTTTATGTCTACTGCTGCAATCAGAACATTAGTGAAATAAATCTTCTTGTCAGGCACGTCCTTTTATATATCCTACAGTTTGCGCTTACCCCCACCATTATGAGTCAGATGCCCCATGAATACTGTACCACTTCTAACAATTTAGCTCAAATCATCAAAATGCATAAACAGGTCCTTGTTCTTCATAGTAATTATTATGCATGTTTTAGTAGAATGCATCTAGGACATCTATAAATATAATGGAATATAAATACAATTAAAATGAAATGAAATTAACATACCCATTGCCATGTTTACCCAGGTGGCTATAATAACACTTATCATGCTCACGATATTTGAAGCAGTAAATGTACTAAACATTTATCATCATGTAAACAGCTTTACCACATGATAAATACCTTATTATACTTTGCTACATTGGCCCCTTTGGATTGGACCTATGTGTTACACATGAAATTGCAAAAGGTCCCATAAAGCAGTTTATGATTGTAGAACAATATACATCATTTAAGGTTTAAGTTTGTGCGAGCAATGGCCTAACAATAAAGAGAAAGAAAAAATGTCCAGATTTGCACTTAATTGTACATGGCATTAGTTTCCTATAGTAATGGTGGGCTATATTTAATTGTCCTACAATCCAACCTTAAAATGTTGTCATTTTTTTGTTAACTCTAGTGGGAGTTGAAACAAAGAGATACACTATTAACTTTTCCAATATTCAAAATTAAGAGTAAAATTATTTAGGACCTAGTTGAAAATAACCGCATAGTACAGTGGTGGATTGTTTTTTGTTAACTTAGGGGCCCTTTTACTAAGCTGCGTAGGCGCCTACACGTGCCCAACATGCGTCAATTTTGAGTTACCACCTGGCTACCATGTGGCCCTTGTGGTAATTTCATTTTTTACACCTGTCTGCTATGCACACTGGAAAATATTTTTCTTTTCTGGCTCGTGGGTGGTAATCGGCATTTTACACACGTAGACCATTACTGCCTGGTTACCGCGCGAGACCTTACCACTAGGTCAATGGCTGGTGGTAAGGTCTCAGACCCAAAATAGACGTGTGGCAATTTGCATTTTGCCGCACGTCCATTTTCGGCAAAAATTTTAAAACCCATTTTTTACAGGTGCGCTGAAAAATGATTCTGTGCACACTCAAAACACATGTCTACACTACCGCAGACCATGTTCAGCACACCTTAATGCAAGCCCATAACAAAAGACTACCAGCCTGTAACAGTATTAACACACCATCCACTAGGTGTCACTTCCACTACTGGTTATCAAAGCTGTCCTAAGCCAGTCAAGTTTTCAGGATATTCCTAATGAAAATGCATGAGAGAGATTTGCATATGAGCTAGATTCTATACATGGTTCCAAAAAAATATTGCCAAAAAAAGCACTATTGTATAAGCCACGTTTAAAGTTAAGTGCAGTTCATAGAATAGTGCTTATACCAAGGAATCATGCCTATCTTTAGGCGCAGCCGTTTGCACCGACTGAAATGTGGTGCAAATGTACGTGCCTACATTAGGTACATATCCCCATTATTCTAAAACAATGCCCCCATGCTCCTTCCATTTTTGTGACCCCCTTTTTCAAATCATACGTAAAATTTAGATGCAGATCCCATGCATAGAGTTCATTTAAGTTTAATTAGTGCCAATAATTGCTATAGGTGTCTAAGCGTGTAGTGCCAGCTGATTTTTAGCACGAGCTAAAAACGCTAGCACACCTTAGTAAAAGACCCCCAAAGTTAGGACAACCTTTTTGCTGTCCTTACTTTATGTGGTTACTTAGCCAGTTAACAGACTGAAAAATTGCTGCTAACCAGCTAAGTAGGTGCTCCATCTCGGCCCCCCAGGAATATTTAGTGGCACTAACCGGTTAAAGTGCTGCTGAATATGAGGCAAATATTTAATCAGACTGAATAAACCAAAGATAAGTATGAATCAAGTACTAAAACAGAGTAATCGTAGAATATTAACTACCAATTCTCTTATGCACACCAGTTATGAATTTTCATTTTCCCCAACTCTTTAAAAAAACAAAAACAACAAGAGAACGTGAAATGGGAATAACACCTCAGTATATATTTTATTTTCTCCTACTACTGATAAGGATCATTTGATTTTTGCTTCATTTTCTCACTGGGTGGATGTTTCGTTATGATCCATCTTCTATTTTTGTCAGTTCATGGCAGCTTAAAAAAAATAAAATGTCTGCACCGCCTGAGGGCTGATTTTAATGAGAAATCCTAGCTTTATTTGGACCTCCTGATATGCTGCACATTTTTTGTGACAAGTGAAAAACAGTATTTATGATGGAAAAATATCACCAATGCTATCCTTTATCTTTTTGTTGTCTCCCACTTTAAACTTATTTTTAAGACTTTGCTTCCAATATTGCTGTCCAGTAATGGAATGGATGAGTAACAAAGGGCACTTTCTGTGCTACTTTTTCATTCAGACATAGTTGTATTAAATTTCGACTTTAAAAGCAGTCTCTCTTTCTCATCTCTGCTTTATTACTGACACACACGCATTGCTCTCTGCCATCACCATCACTTTCCATGTTCAGTTCAGAACCTTTGTTAATAAGATTTTTTCTATTTAGAGCTTGGGATTTAATTCCTAACTCTTCTATACATGTCTTGAATAACTGCTTGTTCAACTCTTCCTTAAGTGACAAGCCACAATTCTCATTAAATCCCTTCAAGCAAGCTGAGACATTCCAGCAGTGACAAATCTCAGAAAATACAAGGAATCTTTTGGCATGAGCCCCACATTGCTGTAGCACATGCCAGTCCCACTGACTTCAATACTTATCATTCTTTTCACTCCTTCTAGGTGTAACTTATGAGTTGCCATCTGACTGAAACAGGACTAACGTAACCCATTTCAAAAGACCTCCATATCCACTTTCAGCAATAAGTGTCTATGCCAGTACTATAATTTCCTATGTGGGAGATATTAAAAAAATGTTCTTTTATATGGCAGATGAAGATACAACAACTATAATGTTGGATTTAGGTGCTTGAGACAAGCAGTTGCATCAGAATTTGCAGCATATATTTTCATACCTCTTTTGTTTATGGATTGGTCTGTTCTGGGTAACCACAGTCGCACATTGAAGAGCCTTTAATTTTCCATTTGTGCATCTTGTATGCCTATCTTCCTTGAATTGTACTGATATAATTTCAAGGCCCTCATAATTGACACAAAATATATCAAAGCCACGGACCTTCTGTGTTGAATCTGTAACAGGATGATTTGTGGAGGTTTCTGGTGAATGCTATTCAGTTTCCCAAGCTTCAACATAGTTAAATTTATACGTTGAAGGTTAAATGTGATTTTCCCAAGGGCTTTCACAATGTTAATGAAAGAGATTATGAAATGGACTTTTGGATATAGAGTTTACATTTAATTATTCAACTTTCTAAACTCAAGCTCAAGGCAAGTTACAGCAGGTAGGTCCCTACCCAGGAGTGATTACAATTGAAGTTGTAAAAGAGTGTGCCTGGCATCTGTTGAGAGATAATCATGAATGAGTCTGAGGGTAAAACATTGAGATTTTATTATTGAACAGATATGGGAATTGAAAACTAATTCTGAATCAAAAATCATGCCAAAAATCTTGAGAGTTGGCGATAATGTTGTAATAGGTTGACCCAAAATGAGAGGAGCTCAAGAAGGAAGTGAGTTTGAACCAGTGAGCCACACAGCCTGACATTTGTCAGGGTTCATGATCAACTGCTGTTCATTAAGCCAGTGGGCTACCTTAATGAGAAAGTTATTATCAAGCCACAGTAGGGCTTCCACGGCAATGGCATGTGGCAAATTGACCCTACCATGGGGCTCACGCAAGAGCCCAGCAGTAGTTCAGTCTTCCACCATTTGCTATTTCCAGTGCTAGGAACATTTTTTTTCTAGAGCCCGGTTACTGTCCTGTTAGCTCAGCAGATCTTACTGCCTCCTAAAAAGGAGGTGGTAAGAGCTCTGGAAATAAATGGCCATACCCTAATGTGCTGACTTAGCACATGGCCATTTACTTCCCCTTTGAAAAAGAAACCTTTTACCCACTGCAGTAAAAGAGGGCCTCAGTGCATGGCAGACACGAGCGCTGATGCCACCATGGGCCCCCTTCTACCACAGCTTGGTAAAAAAAAAAAAATCCTAAGTGAGGTTAAATCCACCATTTTAGGGTTAGTATAAAAAGCATCTGGATATCTTTTCAAAGGAAAATAACACCTTGAAACTATATGTGACCATCTCTGGGAAAAGGTGACTGAAGTCACCAGAAACAAAAAATGAGCTAGGGGCCTGACATCAATAAAGTTGGGACCAGGGGAAGAGGTCTACCTGATGACATTTAAAAGGATAGCCATAGTGGGCTATCAGTTTGGCTCCATATCTGATTGGAGAGGCTCAGGCAGCTTATAGGGCACTGGATGCTAATAAAGCCCTGGATTATAAGCAGGTGTGGGTTACCATCCAGGACTCACTAGGACTCTCTCCTGAACAGTATAGGAGAAAGTTCAGAGAGAGGAATTCCAAAAAGGAGAGCAACCAAGGTTGGTAGCACGGAGTCTAATGGACAGCCACACAGTGGTTGGAGCCTGAGCAGCTGAGTCCGGAGGCTATTGTAAAGCTGATCATTCTGGAGCAATTTCTAAATATTTCACACCTGGCTGCTAAGATGTGGATCACCCAACAGGGACCCAAGACTATAGGGGAAGGCACAACCCTAGCAGAACACTACTTAGAAGCCGAGGTAGTGGGGAATGGGAAACCAGGAGAATCTTCCACAAGGAAAGTTGTTTCCCCAAGGAAACCCCGGGACCCCTGAAAGTTATCTAAGGAGAAAAAGGGAAGATCCCCAGATGCAAAGTATGGAGTACCCTCTGACAAGATGAGGAAGGGAGGGTGGGAGTCCTTGGGTGGTAGCTCTCAGCCAGATAACTGGCCTCCATTGAGGTGCTCTAGTTGTGAGGAGGTAGGTCATTTTAAAAGAGAATGCCCATTGATGGAATGTTCCTTTTCAGGTATGAGTATTGGCCCCACCCAAGCTGAGGGAGGTTGGGAGCAGACCTTAAGAAGAAGGGTGAGAGTGGCTGGGTTGGATTTAGTGGCCTTACTGGACATTGGAAGCGGCCAGTCATTATTGTCAGGACACCTCACCAGAAGAATAGGTATTGGGGAAAAGAAAGGGACATTTATTGGCACAGTTCAGGTATGATGTGTCCATGGAGATATAAAACAAGAACCCACATTTGAGATAGGACTCACTTGGGAGGGAAAGACGCACCCTTTGAGAGTAGCGGTGGTGAAACGATTACCACTTCCTTTGATACTACTACTACTACTAATATTAAACATTTCTATAGCGCTACTAGACTTACGTAGCGCTGTACAAATTAACATGAAAAAGACAGTCCCTGCTCAACAGAGCCTACAATCTAAATTGGACAGACGAACAGACAGCTAGGGGTGGGGAAATTGCAGTGGTAGGGGTGATAAGTGAGGGTGTTGAGTAAGAGAGTCATGGTTAGAGTCATACTGGGCCGAGACTGGGTGGAGATGCAGGATGTGTTGACCCTGAAAGAAGGCTGGGTATCTACGGAGCAAGAGATAACCCCCTCGAGAATACTGACACATTCTAGCTAGAGAATATATTCCCATTTGCCAATCAAGGGATAACAGGAGACCAAGGGAAAACCAGGAAATTCCAAACACAGAAGAGAGGTGATAAATGGAAGTGACTGGAAATATTACTTGTCTATTTAGACTGTGCAGAATGCAGCTATACATAAATTTATGACTTTGCAAAATCTGAATATATTCCACCCGCTTTATATTGGTGACCAGTAAAATACCATAAAGAAATTAACCCCCAGATTCTATAAACTTTTGTGCCCAAATTTATCCTAGTACACAAATTGTGTATGCATGTTATAGAATAAGGGCAGTTGAACGTTCAATTTAATAATTGGTTGTTATTGGCTTAAATTGGTGCAAACTGGCACCAGCTAGTATTTCTGCACACAATTGCCCTTAGTCACTATTCTAGAAGTTATGCATGTGCCAATTCCATCATAGGGGCCATGAATATGAGAGGAGCAAGGGTGGGTCATGGCACGCCAAGGAGTTAGGCATGAAGGTTATAGAATACTAGGAGTTATGCGCCTGACTGCCAGCAGTTAGGCGTGAGCTCTTACACCAGCATTTGACACAGCATAAGTGCTCAAGCTTAAATTTAGGCATGAAACTGTGGACTTGTACTAGTCTTCTATAGTGACAATTCTGTGTGGAACAACCATTATAGAATTCATACTTAGTGTGCATCATCCCAAAATCTCAATTTTGACTTTCTTGAACCTTGTCCAAAATGTTTATGTTTAATATTTAGGGCAATGTAAATTCTGATTTGGCATTGTTGATTCAGTGCTATTAACCATTTCAAGATTGATTTATTTATTCATTTTAAACATATGGTTTACAAAGATAAATATCCTTGAGGAAATATTACAGGGCATATGATACACTTAGTTTCAAAAAATCATTTTCAAATACATACATCAGCTGACTCAAAGCTCTGAATTAGTCCACTTATTGAGACCCCAGATGTCCTAAAGAATAACCCAAGAGGAGCTGGAAATTAACAAAATTAGCAAAACAAAAATTTAGGCTTCTTATTTATACAATCCCTTTAAACTATGAGGAATGCCCAGATTTCCTCCTGGCCTTTATAAAATCAAAAAGTTGATCAACCTCATAGAAAATAAATTTCTTGTTGCCATATATTACAACACATTTGCACGGGAAGCAATTGAAACTTGGCCTGCAATAATATCACATCTTGTCTTAGTTCAAGAAACTTCTTTCTTCGCATTTGTGTCCACTTGGATACATCATTTCAAGAATTTTTAACCTTTCCTTCATTTACTAATGCTCATAAGAAACGTACTTGATCTCTTGCTTTGTCTATATCAGGGTGTGGAATGCTGTGCCTATCAAATTACATCAACAAAAAGTCTGTATGGTTTTTAGAAAGAAATTGAAGACTATCTTATTTGGTACAGCATTTTCTTAAATTAATTTATATATTTTTTGTTGCTATCTACTTTTATGAATGTTTAATTGTAACATGCCTAGAAATGGATTAATAAGCAGGGCATAAATACATTTGAATGAATGAATGAATAAGAAACAAACTGGTTTGGTTTAGATAAATATTCTCAAGATGGGCAGTGGTACAGAGCTTTACAGGATCTGTTTCTGAGTCCTAAAAGAGGCAGACAGAATTCATTTACCTATAAAAACTATTAAATGTATTTTGACTGCCATTAGAACTGCAGCTCCACCTGTCAGTGCTGCAGAAGTTAAAATGTGGTTTGAAATGGATGGCTTTACACAGGTTTTTATGCTACCTCTTGCTGGCTAGGTTCCTGGCATAAAGCTTCTGCTGTGCACTTCTCCATTCTCATACATTACTGTCTTTTCCTAATATTAGTTATACGTGACCCAAATGATCCGCCATTTTATTCCTTCCAATCATGCCCTTGGCTCATACGCCATTAAATCAGTGTCTTTGTACATTGATGCCAGTCTTCCTCCTCTGCCTGATTTTCACCTTTCTTGGTGCCTTGAATCTTTATTCCATTGTTGCTAGTGCTGCTGTACTCTTTCTGTGTTGTTTGGGGTCTTCTCCCTAAAACTGTATAGTACATAGAGGAAATGATTCCTGCACTTTCTAGTCCCCAACTACCAAGTATTCTACAGGATAACTTTTCCAATGCAAGCAAAGTTTGAGCATCCAAGTACCAGAGAAGTTCTTGAGTATTGATGCCACTTAGAATACTGACCTGCCACTGAAACCCAATGGCTAAATGTTCCCTACCTCCACTGAATACCATTGCCCACAGTTTTCACCCTCATTGCCTTGGAGCCAATGTTGGTTCTACTTTGCCCCTCGCCCTGTGCCTTGGAATATTCATGTCACTATTTCTTTATTGATTTCACATGTTCCAATTCTATTGTCCCAGAGTCTGTGTTTGGCACTTGTCAATAATAGCTCCTTTCTGACCACCTGGAGAAAGAAACGGATGAACTGTGAAGGACAGTTCTATAACTGAGTGCTCCAATCTATAAGGGAATGTAGGTGCTATAGTGCACAGCTGCAAGCAGAGTGTACATGTGACATGAGCATGGGCAGGACATAGGTGTGTCTCCTTCTTATGTGTGCACACCTTATAGAATATTCTAAGTTGTGTGCACTGCATGGTGCACTTAGGCATGCTGAATTACAACAGCCATAGACATGGCATAAGTGGGCACACCTAAGTTGAGGTGCATCAATGCCAACCTATGCTGGCATTCTATAACAGAATCTTGGCACCAAGATGCCATTATAGAATTGGCTCTCAGCACATGGCATCAAGATGCCTAATGATGTGCCAAGTCATAGAATTGTCCCCTTAGACTACATTTCAATCTTCCTTTCAATAAACGAGCCCTCAGTCCTTTCATATGCTATTTCTGGAAGTGCGACAAAAATACTGTTTATTCAATACTCATCCACAAAAAATGCAGGCAAAAAATGCAGTAATAAACCACATTTCTTCCATAGTCCAGCATCGGTTTTTAAAGCACCTGTGGTATAATAAAATTATCAGCACCAACAGAAAACATCTGCTGTGCAACAGACCAATGGGACCCGTTTCACCAGGAAATGTACGGCTTCATCAGGGTCTTAAATTATACGGGCAACCAATCTAAAAAAATAAACCAAAAAATCAAATGAATGTACATAAAAAAATAAACCATATATAGAAAATACTTTAAAGGAAAAACAAATTTGCACTACTTACTTTGTAGTTGCTGTGTATGTGGCGAAGATAAACTTACATCTAGGCCTGACGCTGCTGATGTGGATGAGTATTGAATACATTTGGACACTTCCTTTGCATCAGATTGGGAGATTTTTTTTTGTCAGTCAGGATTTGTTGTGGTCTCCTATTTTTCCTGTGTTTGTAGACAAAAATACTGTTGCCATAACATTATCATGGCCAAACATGTCTGTGGAGATGCTCAGATGTCTTCATCTATCCCTTAAACAGGTTCATTTTCCCACAAAATTCCAAGCCTGATCTCACCCTTCTGATGCTTTTTTGCCCCACACCCAGAGGATCGAGATCTTCATGCCAGTGTTAATGCTGCTTTGCTCCTCTCCACAAATCTTCATGCCATTTTCACTGCCTTTGTGTACTGTTGCTTCTGTGGCTTATTCCTTCCAGTAGGTTTTAAGCAAGTTTGATAATAAATGGATTAAGAGCTCCACCCTCACAGTGCAAAACTGCTTGCCACTTGAGTAATTCAAAATCCATAACCAAATGGTTAATTCAGCTGAACATGAACCAAACCAAATTCTTTTGCTCTGCACATCCGTACAATATAGGTTGGGAGCTGAATCATTTTGCAAAACAGTTCATTATCTCTGAGTTCATAGTTTACATAAAGCACGTTAAAATGTGAGAACATTAACACAGAGCCATCTGGAGATCCAGGTTATGTAAATCTATCTCATGAATATTCATTGTGGCTAGGGAGTTAAGATACATTGCATTCACCTATAATGGAGCAGGGCAGTGGTAGCTTTATTTCTGAATTGTGAATATTTACTTTAAACCATGGGTTCTCATCCCAGTCCTTGGGGCACACCCAGCCAGCCTGGTTTTCAGAATATCCACAATGACTGTACATGATATAGATTTCCATACATTTTCTCCATTGTAAGAAGTCTTATTACATAAATATTCACTGTGAATATCTTGAAACCCTGAGTAGCTGTGGGTGTCCCAAAGACTAGGTTGAGATCCACTGCTTTTCACGCTAGTCTAAAACTAATGTGAATTTCTCATTAAAATCAAACTAATGTTAGTCTGAAATCAGGTCTATGAGAACTTCTTGAAGGCTGTTATAAAGAAAAACTTCACAGCCTCTGTCAAAAGGTGAAGAAATTCTTTTCTCAAGTTTAATATTTGGTAAAATGTTAAATGGAAATTAAAAAAAGGTGATAAATCCATGTTCTACCGCACAGCTTGAATGAGTATATTTAAACTCTGTTTTGTATTGTACTGACAGCAATCAGTAGCTTCTTCTTAGGTTCATGTAATCTTTATTCATATAGGTTAAATGTTGCATGTGACCCATTCACCTCCTGTCTCCTTGAGCCCTACCTGGCTCCATGCATCAGCCAAAGGTACAACCTTTAACCCTATTGGTCATTTCTAGAGACCCTAACCCTTGTGGATATTCCTTGGCACCAATCCCTATAGTGAAAATAAAATTCTCCATCTTGACTCAGAAAGCAAGCCATTTCACATCCTTTCTCGCCTCCATTCCTGGAATTCACATCATGCTATTACCAAAACATTGATCAGCATCCATCTCTTCATTCACTCAATGTGCATTTATTCCTTTAGTCACTTAAAACAACAATCTAGCCAGTCAGAAAATATTCAACTGGTGTCTACTGAGAGACCCATCCTGCTTCTATAGAACCTGATCCAGTAAAGTAGGTTTCAGTTATCCACAAATAAGTTACTTGCTTAGTTATTTGTAATAAATAGTTGGAAGTTAAGAAGGTGAGTCTCTGCTTTGGATGTTGAGCTGGTTTAGCTAACTGTTTGGCAGTGCACTGGACATGCATTATGAATAGTATAATTCAATGTAGGCATTGCTATGGGGTGTCAGATACCACCCCAAAAAATGGGTTTGCCACCCCAGCCAGAACCAAACCATACAGTACGTGTAAGCTGGTCTGGTTCAGGCTGAGGTTCTGGTGGTGGCATCAGGTTTCACGGCAGTTCCTTCCTCCTTCGCAGAGCAACCAGGCTGTGCTATTCCACCCCACTCAGTTTGAACCATGGGGCTCTGTGCCTATGGAGCCCTGCATGGTTCAAACAGCATCTCTTTTAGCTGTGTGATTGAAATAGAAAATATTTGAACTGTGAAAGGCTCCATAGAGAGAGTCTCACAGTTCAAACTGAGCAGTATGGAATCCTGGCTCTTCTACAAAGGAGGAAGGAGCTGCCATCAGAATCACAGACCTACCCAGCTGAGCTTACAAGTGTTGGGCCAAGGATTTGGAGATAGAGCAAGGAGGTAGACAGAGAACAGTGCAGAAAATGAATAGGATTCAGAAATGGCACCCAAAATAAATGTTTGGCAGTGAAAAGAGTGCTTGCTGTTCCTGAGGTGATATCACAATTTGAATATTTTTTATATGGTGAGTTATAAGGGGGGATAGTACCATTGTTGGCGGATATGGAGTATGCGATACAGAATGGGAGGTTCAGTATTCACACTAAGAGTCTGTTCACTCCTGTACAGAATCCAAACTTCACTTCTATAAGCTAATAGAGAACCTTCTCAACAAATAATCGGCCAATCTCTAATTTATACTTTCTTTCAAAGTTGATCGAACAGTTACATTTTGACCTACTGACCACTTTTGTTAACCCCTTCAACCTAGGCAATCGGGATTCCTCAAGAGTCATAGTACTGAGACTATCATTAATGCCCTTTTGAACGAAGTCCATGCTATACTTGAGACAGGTAGGGTTGTCCTACTAGTCTCTCTCGATTTATCAGCAGCCTTTGATCTTATTGATCACTCACTTCTTTTGACCTGTCTTGCTGAAATAGAATTGTCAAGGAAAGTCTTTTTCTGGATTTTTTCTTTTTTTTTTTTTTAAATGTCTTCAACTGGGGGAGTCATGTGACGGTGGTTACCTGAACAGATGCCTTGTGTCTGCTGTCTCCCAACCCTTCTAAAACCTTACTTTTCAGTGACTGTTGCACTTCTTTTTGACTCTCATTTGTTGCTACAGATGGCCTTGACCTCTCATCTTCAACCATGTGGCTTTTGCTTTGGCCAGAATGCTGTAAGAGGGTATGCTGATCCGGACGCTGCAACTACTGAAGGAACATGGTAAGGCTGTGGTCAGAAAAATGGCAGTAGATCCCACAGTGAGGCATATTTTCAAAGCACTTAGCCTTCCAAAGTTCCATAGGTTTCTGTGGAACTTTGGAAGGCTAAGTGCTTTGAAAATATGCCTCAGTGTCTCCCTGCATGCCTCCTGTGCCTGTTGAGCTGCAAGCAGCTGCCATTCAATTCATTACTACTCATATGTCTGCTACCCTCAATGATAAGTTTACAAAACTGCATGCCACGATTGAGGATATTAAGGGGCATTTGGACTCTCATGTAGGTCGCATCCAACAGGCGGAGGAGCGTCTATCTCGTCAGGAGGACCAATCAATGGTGCTGTACAAATGGGTCTCCACTAAGGAATGTCAGTGCAAAGTGCTCGGAGACCTTGTCGAGGATCAGGAGAACTGCAGTCATTGGAACAATCTGCGGATTATAGGGGTTCCGGAATCAGTTAAGGACAAGGAGCTGTGGGACTTAGTGAAACTTGGCTCTCTCGGGAGCTTGGTTTGGAGTTAGAGGGCCAGTGGTTGAAGGCAGAGAGAATCCATTGGGTCAGGGTGTCTAGAGAGGAATATGGAAGGCCCTGTCCAGTGCTGACTAGGATCTTTACCTACACAGAGAAGACCCAGCTCCTGGCTTGGTATCAAATCAAGTGCTTGTTTGAGTACAAGGGGGCGAAGCATCTGCTGTTTTAGAACTTTTCTGCAAAAGTTTCCAAGCAGAGGTGGCTGTTGTCTCCATACCGTACTCAGCTCTTCCAGCAGGGAATCCAATTTGCCTTATAATACCCAGCTAAAGTGTGAATCACCGATGACAATAAAACTTTCACCATGGATACTCCAGCAGCACTGTGGGCCTTTTTGGAAGAGCACTCCGCGTAAGACAAGCATGTTTGTTGCGTGGCACTTTCATTCCGGGTAGCTTACCATGCAGAGACTTGGTTTTGGATTGAGCATTTTTTCTCCCCTTTATCCTCTTCCACACCTTGACAGGGTCCAGTTTTGATGCAGTGCAAACTATTTTGTTGCTTTTGCTACGGATTACTGCGGCCACTGTTTGGTGACTTACTGGTGTGGGCTTTTTCACTCTGGTCACTGCCTATGTGGTGATAAGGGCCTGTAACTCTACAGAGCGGGACTGACATCTATGTGGGGTTTCCAGTAGCACTTTCACTTAGCCTATACCTGGAGCAGAACCGTTTTTACATTCTTGCTTTTTATGCACCTCAATCCCACTGTTCTTTTATATGCCATGACCTAGGATCCCCTTTTGAGGGAGTGACTGTGACCTTATGTACTGAAGTGCTAAGGATAATGTTTATTTCTTTTTGTCTACTCTTTCCCTTTTTCTTTCTTAGTTGCATCTGTTTGTTTTGGGGAGGGGGTGGAGAGATAGTTGATGAATCTGTACATAATGGGTGTGTTGTATGTAGGGTTGGATTTCATAAGGATGGTGTATAATGTACTTGGGGCTGTGTAAATGTGTTTGGAGTGTGGGGATTGGGGGAAGGGATGGGTTCGGAGTGGGTAGGGGTTCTTCTATCACTTGTTATCAGGTAGTAAAGTAAGGGGCCTGGTTCTCCTGCCATGAAGGGTACAGGTGGGTTCAGCTGGGAGTCCTTCCTATCTCAGATCATCACCTAATCACCCTCACACTTCATCACCCTCCCCCTCAACCTCGCCCAACTACAACCACGGCCTTCAGGAATCTCCAAGCTGTCGACCCCCCTACCCTATCCTCCCACATCTCCAATCTCTTCCCTTCCATCTCGTCTTCTGAATCTGTCGACACGGCTGTCTCTACCTACAATGAAACTCTCTCCACTGCTCTGGATACCCTAGCACCATCTGTCTCTCGCCCCACTAAGCGCACTAATCCTCAGCCCTGGTTAACCCCTTGCATCCGTTACCATCACTCCTGCACCCGATCTGCTGAATGACTCTGGAGGAAATATCGCACCTTATCAGACTTCACCCATTACAAATTCATGCTATCCTCCTTCCAGTCCTCCCTATTCCTTGCCAAACAGGAATATTATTCTCAATTAACCAATTCTCTTGGCTCCAACCCTCGTCGCCTCTTCGCCACCCTCAACTCCCTACTTAAAGTACCCTCCGCTCCCACCCCCCCCCTCACTCTCTCCTCAAACACTAGCTGACCACTTCCGCGATAAAGTGCAGAAGATTAACCTTGAATTCACTTCCAAGCCTTCTCCTCCCTGTGACTTCTTAACCCACTCCCTCAACCAACCTAACCCGGCTTCCTTTTCCTCCTTCCCTGAGATCACCGAAGAGGAAACTGCTCGCCTTCTTTCTTCCTCTAAGTGCATCACCTGTTCCTCGGATCCCATTCCCACCAATCTGCTTACCAACATCTCTCCTACAGTTAACCCCTCAATCTGTCACATCCTCAACCTCTCTCTCTCCACCGCTACTGTCCCTGACTCCTTCAAGCACTCAGTAGTCACACCACTTCTCAAAAAACCATCACTTGACCCCACCTGTCCCTCCAACTACCGTCCCATCTCTCTTCTACCCTTCCTCTCCAAATTACTTGAACGTGCTGTCCACAGCCGTTGCCTCGACTTCCTCTCCTCTCAGGCTGTCCTCGACCCGCTTCAATCTGGCTTTCGCCCACTACACTCGACAGAAACAGCACTCTCTAAAGTCTGCAATGACCTGTTCCTCGCCAAATCCAAAGGCCATTATTCCATCCTCATCCTCCTCGACCTATCCGCCGCCTTTGATACCGTCAATCATAATTTACTTCTTGACACACTGTCTTCATTTGGGTTCCAGGGCTCCGTCCTCTCCTGGTTCTCATCGTATCTTTCCCAACGCACCTTCAGAGTATCTTCTAATGGCTCCTCTTCCACCCCCGTCTTGCTCTCTGTTGGGGTTCCTCAAGGATCTGTCCTTGGACCACTTCTCTTCTCGATATACACCTCTTCCCTAGGCTCGTTGATCTCATCACATGGTTTCCAGTACCATCTCTATGCCGATGACACCCAGCTTTACCTCTCCACTCCTGACATCACAGTCGAAACCCAGGCCAAAGTTTCAGCCTTCCTTTCTGACATCGCTGCCTGGATGTCCAACCGGCATCTGAAATTGAACATGGCAAAGACTGAGCTCCTTATCTTTCCACCCAAACCCTCTTCTCCTCTTCCCCCACTCTCCGTCTCTGTTGACAACACCCTCATCCTCCCCGTCTCTTCAGCACGCAATCTCGGAGTCATCTTCTATTCCTCCCTCTCCTTCTCTGCCCATATCCAGCAGACAGCTAAGACCTGTCACTTCTTCCTCTATAATATTAGCAAAATTCGCCCATTCCTCTCTGAACAGACCACCCGAACCCTCGTCCACTCGCTCGTTACCTCTCGTCTTGACTATTGCAACCTTCTCCTCGCTGGCCTCCCGCTTAGCCACCTATCCCCCCTTCAATCTGTCCAAAATTCCGCCGCACGTCTTATCTACCGCGTGAACCGATACTCTCATATCACCCCTCTCCTCAAGTCGCTTCACTGGCTCCCAATCCACTACCGTATACAGTTCAAGCTTCTCCTATTGACCTTCAAGTGCACTTAATCTGCTGCCCCCCATTACCTCTCTACCCTCCTCTCCCCGTATGTTCCCACCCGTAACCTCCGCTCTCAGGACAAATCACTCCTATCTGTACCCTTCTCCACCACCGCTAACGCCAGACTCCGCCCCTTCTGCCTCGCAGCACCTTATGCCTGGAACAGACTTCCTGAGCCCATACGCCATGCGCCCTCCCTGCCCATCTTCAAGTCCTTACTCAAGACCCATCTCTTCTCCCTTGCTTTTGGCGCCTAACCACCTTCCCCATTCCTGTTACCTACACTGACTACGTAGTATGTTACCGTTAGATTGTAAGCTCTCTTGAGCAGGGACTGTCCCTCCCCGTGTTTAAACTTGTACAGCGCTGCGTAACCCTGGCAGCGCTATAGAAATGCTAAGTAGTAGTAGGTCCACTTGGCCTCTGGGGCTACTTGGTTTTCTTTGTACATCATGGCTAGCGCACGGGTGTACAGGTGACTGGGGTTGATCTCAAGATTGTATCTCTCAATGTGGATGGAATCCACTCCCACATCCCACTCCCTCCAGGCTCTCCAGAGGGATCATGTTGATATTGCCCTGCTTCAAGAAACCCACCTGAGCAAGGCTGAACACCTTAAATTAAAAAAAGATCGGGCAAGTGAGCTTTACTATGCAGCCTTTAACACCCATCAACTAAGTACTGCCTTTTGTTACATAAACGTTTGGCCTTTTCTTTGCACACCCTTTATCAAGACCCAATGGGGAGATTCACCTAGTCACTGGGGACCTCCAGGGGGTTAAGGTGGTACTCTGTAGTACTTACACCCTGAATATTTATTCATACAAATTTTTTGCCCAGCTCTCTGCTCGCCTCTCCTCTTTTGACAACTACCAACTGGTCCTTGGAGATGACTTTTAATTATACCAGTGATCTGACTATAGACTGCCTCCCCACAAAAAAAAAAAAAAACAGCTAAAGACCAGGAAAGTAGAGGGGTTAATTTACTATCTAATGACTTGAGTGTCCTTGATGTGTACCTTGTGCTTCATGGGGAGGAGAGAGATTTCACGTTCTTTTCGCACCCACATGGGGTTCATGCCTGATTAGACTATATTCATTCCCAATTGTTTTTAGGGTGGGTACACCAATCTTTTATTGAGGCAGTTCTCTACTCAGATCATTCTATAGTTTGGGTCACTTTGGGGCTTGAACAGACATATAGGGCCCCTTGTTGGCATATGAACCCTACTCTTTACACACACAGTGATTTTCATGCCTACTTACGCCAGGCCTGGTTGGATTATGGAGCAGAGAATGATGTTGCTGAGTTCTTATTGCTTTATCCAAACAGTTGGGGGTAGCCAGATGGGAGATTTTAGCTCAAGCCTCTAATCAATCTTGGGGAGCACATTTTTCTATTAAGCAACAGCTGCTGAATTTGTTAGATCAGCAAGCTTTGACTAGTATCAAATTATATAAATACAAATTACACTGTTGGGGCAACAAAACAGGCAAGCTCTTGGCCTCTTTGGTTAAATAGCATTCTGCTAAGAGTTATATTAGTAAGATTAGGGGACCCTAGGGCACCTTGCATGCTCAGCATGCCAACATCCAACAAGCCTTTGTTCTTTTTTATGAATCTCTCTATAACAAGGGCTCCTTTGATGTTACAGCTTGTGACCAATTTTTCACTTCCCTTCAGTTACCCCACGTATATAATGTTCAACTACATCAACTCAACGCACCCTTCACTGGGCGGGAGGTCCAAGCGGTCATTAAGAGGTTGAGTTTGGCCAAGGCACCAAGACCTGATGGTCTTGGCATGGAATTTTATAAAATCTTGCAAGATTTGCTTCTCCCGGCATTTGTGAATATATGCACCTATGTCAGGGATACCCAGGATATGGTGGCTTCCTTGAATCATGTCTTTATTATAGTGCTACCCAAGCCTGGTAAGGACACGGCATTGGTGGGTTCTTATTGTCCTATCTCCCTGCTAAACCAGGATATTAAGATCTTAGCTTCAGTACTAGAGTCCAGGCTGAACAAGTTTCTCCCTCAGCTGGTACACCCTGATCAGGTTGGCTTTGTCCCAGGATGGTTTGCATCAGCTAATATTTTGAAAGTCCTTCGGATTTTGCAGGAGGGACAGCAATCTCCTGGGGATGTGATCCTGACCAGCCTAAATGCAAAGAAATCCTTTGATAAGGTCATCTGGAATTACCTTTTTTGGATTTTGGAGAAATGTGGCATAGAGGGACATTTTTTAGACTGGGTCCGGGTGCTCTACAAATGTCTCACTGCCCAAATACTCATTAATGACACATTAACTCTGGTGATGTATTTTGCATTTGGGGATAGGTACACGCCAGGGATGCCCTCTCTCCCCTTTGTTGTTTGTTCTTTTGCTGGAGCAGCTTGCGGCCAAAATTCAGCAGGACTCTTCAATGAAGGTGATAACAGTGGGTGCCCTTGAATATAAAATAAACCTTCTTTCTGATTGCATACTCCTCCTCATTAATCAGGTCATTACCAGTTTGCCTAGCATTATGGATATTATTTACATTTTTGAGACGTTTGTGGGTTTGAAGATCAATTTCTCAAAAACCAGAAGTCCTGCCTATTTGCTGCCCCTGCATTAATGCAAGGGCTCAGAAATTTTCCCTTGTCTGGGCATCTGCAGAGATTAAATATCTAGGGGTTTTCCTAGGTACTTATTATGCTTGTCTTTATTGGAAAAATATCCTTGATAAACTAGAAACTATCTGACAGTTCTGTACTAAATGGAAGGATTTGCAACTTAATTTCTTGTGGGGAGTGTTGTTGACTAAAATGGTCCTTCTTCCAAAGTTACTTTATCCTCTTCAGATGCTTCCCATTTGGGTTGGACCTAGGGAGGAATGGCTGTACAAATCTATCATTTCCACTTTTATTTGGCACGCAAAGAGACCTTGCATCAGTTTTGCCAAACTGACCCTAGATAGAGACATGGGGGGGGGGGGGGGGGGGGGGAGGTCCGGTTCCCAGACCTTTGTCTGTATAATATTGCTACCTTGATGCAGTGGATACATGAATTACAGATGGCCCATTCATTTTTGCGCTGGTTAATATTTGGGAAAGTTGATGTGCCCCCATTCTGTTTTTAACGTCCTGTCTTGCAAAGAGCAGACGCGCTTATGGGCTGTTGGGTCGAATATTTTTGTGTGATCCCTGGGTAAGACATGGCACTGGTGGAGGGCCACTTTGGGGGGTGTGAGTGAGATAGATCCCTTTACTTTCTTGGTGGGAAATTTTGAATTTACTGAGGGCCTGGATTCCTCAGTTTTTCAGGAATGGCATGTCTCAGGAGGCAAATATTTGTGGGCCTTTATCATATTGGGTGCTGATTCTATTTCTTCTTTTGCTCAGCTTAAACAAGCTTGGACTCTTCCTCAACAGCATTTTTTTGCATACTTACAGGCCCAGCACTATTACCTCTCTGATATGAATGTTAGTAAACATAAGATAGATTTTACTAAATTAGATCAGGTGATCCTTCAACTCCCACCCTCTTTAAACAAACTTTCTCAATGGCACCAGTTGATCATGATATCCAGGGGATATCTTTATTTAGTTGATTTGGCACAGCACTGGGAGTTGGATTTGGCCTACACTATCTCAGTCCCCAGGCTCCAACAAGCCTTTCAGGATATACCTAGGATCACACGTAATGCGGTCCTACACGATATTCAGTTTAAGACCTTGCATCATGCCTATCTCACAAGGACCAAGGGGGTCAGTTTGGGGCTTTGGGAAGATCCTAGATGTCATTGATGCAAGGGTGCTGTTGGTACTTTGCTGCACTCCATTTTGGAATGCTCCCAACTTTGCGATCTTTGGACTAAGGCTCTGGGGATTGTGGAACATATACTCCAGCGTGGGGTTGAATGGATCTATAGCGCATTGCTAATGGGAGATATTATCAACTTGCAGGAATAGGGGTTGATGGACACCCAGTGCCAAATATGTCCAACTGGCTCTTTTATTAGTCAGAAAGTCCATCTTACAATCCTGGATAGCTCCTGCTGCACCTTCTTATAGTGCATGGCTCACTTTGATGCATGAAATGTCAATGGGTGGAGACTCAGTTCCCTTCCTCTCAACATAAGTTGGGAGGCTGCAGATAATACCGAGTTCTATGGCAGCGGCTGCTAGAATTTTATCCACTATAGTTTATTGAAGGCCTTTCCCTCATATATAACATTGATATGGAGAACAGGGGGGTGTTTGGAGATGGGTAGTGGGGTTCATAGAAAGAAAAATTAGCAGGCGTGACTGGTATACTGTGTGGACCTTAGGACCTGTTGCTTTGGAATATATGCATTCCTTCTTTTTTTCTGACTGGCTTGTATTTGTACTGTTTTTTTTCCCATTCTTGTTGTCCCTGGTTTCAATAAAGATATTAAAAAAAAATGTCTTTATCTCCCCAACTCATACTTCCCCCTGTGGTGTTCTGTAGGGATCTCTTCTTTCACCATTATTCTTTGATATCTTTATTTGTCTATTATTAACAATAATTCAAGAATATGGCATATCCTCATATACTTATGCCGATGATATCTTATTAGTTTTTCCAGTTGCTCTTTTTCTCCAGATTTCCATAATCTTCAATCATGTCTAAAAGCAATGGTTTATTGATTATAGACTGGTTCTCAACCAGGAAAAGACCACAGCTTTTGGTTAACAAGCTGTTCTATTCGCTCCTCGGTAGTCCCAGTCCTCATTGACTCTCCAGTCACAATTGTGGACTCTTTCCATTATTTAGGTGTAAAATTTGATACTTTGATTTCATTTCATAAGCAGGTCTCAAAAGTGCTACAGTCTGGATTTGATGTTTTTTGTAGGCTACGCCCTCTGAAGAAATTATTAGACATTTCGGCGATGCATACAATGGTACATGCATTTGTAATCTCTCACTGAAGTTATTATAATGGGGCTTATGCAGACCTTTCACAACCAGAGCACAACTTATTACAGAGCGTACATAACACTGCTGTCCCATTCCACTGTAATGCTAATCGTTATGATCATTGTTTTCCTTTGCTAAAATCACTTCATTGATTACCAGTCTGCCAATCATATCCAGTTTAAGATTTTATGCTTATCCCCTAAAGCTCTTCATACTGAAACCTCATCCTATCTTTCTGATTCTACCATACACTCCTTCCAGATCCCTTCGCTCGTTGGATGCTCATTGCTTAGTTATTCCTCCTCCTTCCTGCGCACACTATGAATCTAGTAGGCATTCTGTATTTAGGTTACGGAATTCCCTACCCCAATCAATCTGCGGAATACTTGTTTTTAAGGGGGATGTTTACTAAAGCTTATCGAGTTATCTGCAGCAGGGCCCATAGGAATAAAATGGGCTCTACTGAAGATAACTCGAGCTAAGCTTTAGTAAACAACTCCCTAAGTCTTTTAAGAGAACCTTAAAATCATATTTTTTCAAACAGGCCTTTTCCTGTTCCTAGTGCTAGAACAGTACATAGTCTGATGTACTGTGGATGAGCAACAGCCCTAGTTTAGCTTAGTTTATTCTCATTTTTTTTAAATTTATGTTATTTAGTCTTGTTCTGTCTTACGTAGTTGTGATAACATGAGCGAGGGTTGAGGGCGGGCCTTCATATTATACAACCAGACAATGTTAAAAAAGTAAAACAAACTCTTTATTAACTGAAAAGCTGAGGCCTGTTATTTCACAGGTAGAGAAACTTAGAGATAAAATCTCTTGCAATTCAGAGGAAATCTTTGCATAGGCCAGTGGCTGTCAGACCCCCAAGACTTAACCTTTACAGTCTCTCTCTCAGGTTGTACCAACACTGGTCTGGCTCCAGCCAGGCCTCAAGAACAGGATTCTCACAATGATTCAAAGTAAGGTTTAGCCCATCTGAGCCAGATTATGGTAGCTACACATAGGTAGTGAAGGCATACACTATGGGAATGATTTTCTATACCATGGGCCTCCTTAATACAACTCTGCTATGGCTTTTTATACTTCCTGGCAGCTGTCCTCTTGGCTCCACCCCTCCTGTCTCTTCCCCTTTAGGCAGGAATTTGGGGCTTAAGGTGGACCTTAAGGGACAGAGGCAGTGTCCTATAGAAACCATCACAGTAGTGTTATGTAGTTTTAATATTTTATGTATTTTGATACATATGGCTATTCATCTGAGTTTGTATCTGTTCTTCATATGATTGGTGTTCTCTTCTAGCCTGTTTTGAGCCTGTACACTGCTTTGACCTTTTTGGAAAGGTGGTATAGAAAGTCTTTTTTTGAATGCTGCTATCAATTATAATTGCAGTTTTACCGGGTACCTGGAACTGGTTGGAGAGGGAGGGATTCTGAAAGCATGGAATGCCGTGGCTATCTTATATTATTATTTTAAAAGTGTGGGGAGGAGAAGAGGTATGTAATGTGGTGGTGGGCATGATATCTGGAAATGTCATATTGATTTGCCTCCCTCCATACTTAGCTTACCATCTCAAATATTTCTGTTTAGAAACACCACTGTAATTCAATCATGTCAAACTCCAACTGCATGCTTCCCAAATAACAACCTCTCGTGTATGACTTTTTTTTCTTCCCTTCTCTTTTCTGTCTAGTTGCAGAAGGATTCCAGAGTTCCTTAAAGAACTGTATTGCACTGGTTTTGATTTCCATTAAGAATGCTATTCCCAAAAACCTTGTAAAGGAAAACTGAAGTTAATTGAATTTGTCTAACGCATTTGCAAAGCGGGCAGCTCTGCAAAGCCACACTTCTTCTCTCAACTTTTGTGTCAGCTTTGCCTGGTCCTTCTGAAACAGACAAGTTCCCCAAAACTTGTTCCAGGAAAGTCAATTGGGAGGAAAGGTGTGTAGTTGGAATCAAGCTCCTCACAAAGCTGACAAAACAAGCTATTGCTAAAGGACTTGCTTTTAATAAAGTTAGTTATCTTCAAACTGCCAGATCCGATTTAGCTGTCTGGAAGCAAAAACCTGTTTCTGATAGAAACAGATATGGTGACTGCAAGTGATTCTCTTTGTACTGTTTTTTTTCTCTCTTCACTTTTGCAATTAAGTCTGACAGCCTGCCAGACACTGCAGTGGCATCATCAAAGAAAAAGAAAAAGCACTACCACCAGAAAATTTACATTTCACTGGAGAAGCTATCAAACACTTTTAACCTCTTGAAATGCATGCAGTAACAAAACTAATTATACCGTGATGTCACCTTTGTCTGAAACCTGCCAGTTGCAGTATTCCAGAACAATCTATGCAGTCATCCTGTTGCAAAAAGAAAAAGGACAGAAAAGAAAAAAAAACAAGCTTATAAATTTGTAACGCTTGCATAGAAAAGAACTACAATAATCAGACAGGAAAGTAAAACATACACTATTAACAGTGTCTGACAAAACTGGTAGTCATACACATTCCTTCCCAGGTACCGGCACAAGAGAGGTGCCTCACTCACTGGAATATGCCTGCTGGAACAACTATGCCTTCAAAAGTACCTTACATTTCTTGAGATTGATTTCACTGCGTATCAATAACGGTATGAAGTTCACAGATATGGGGCCGTAAAGAAAAAAGCACTATGGTACGTACTTTCCATTTGTGCTAAGTGGGGTCCAGGTAAAACCATGTGAAGGTCATTAATGGAACGCAATATACGTAACGAGGAGTATGGAATGGTCAGCGATGATAAGTATAAAGGTGTGCCCTGGTGAAAGGATTTGAAGACCAAAAGCAAAATTTTGAAATGAATACAATAAAAGACCTGTAAGCAGGAGTAACATGATCAAATTGCTGTCAATGACAGAGTAAAAAGATGGCTGTGTTTGTAATGTCTGTAATCTTTTGAGTAGTGAGTTAGAAATACCTAAGTAAATAATATTGTATTAGTCCAAATGTGTCATGAAAAGTGAAAGAAGTAGGGAATGAAAAGTATCATGATCAAAGAAAGGCTGCACTGATCTTAACTGACGTAGAAGAAAAAATTGAGATTTAAATAAGGCAGAAACTTGAGGCTCAAAGGAAAGAACAGAATTAAGAAGTTCTTCTAAATAGTGAAAGTTACTTACAGGAGAGATCCAGGTATCGAATAAGAAAAGTAGGACAGTAGGGATTAAAAGATGAGCAGTCAGCCAACAGGCCACAGACGTCAGGATTCGGCACAAGGCGGTGCTCAGCGAGCCACCGGGCAACTGCACATAGGCAAGAGCTGAAGAGGTTGTAGATCAAGATTCAAGGGTTTAACCTTGTAAAGCAGTAAAATATCATTAGCATATATGTGAAAGGAAATACAAAACTCCGGAATAAGAGTGGCTAAAGGATTTAAGTAAATATTAAACAAAAGTGGGGAAAGAATAAACCTTGTGGAATCCCACTGTTATTCTGGACGTGAACCCTTGAGACCAGGCCGAGGCCTAGTATAGGATTTGGGCCAAGGCCTAGGGTAGACCGAACAGACCCTACACACCACCCCAGCCACCAAGCCCTGCACACGCACAACAGCCAACAGGCACCACCAGAAACTGGGAGATAGAGCATTGAGGCGGCCTTCACAGCCGATCGGGAACCCACTCGCGCAGAGTCCAAGCAAGCGGGCCTCACGGCTGACCGAGAACCCAGTCACACTCTGGGAAGGGAGAAAGAACAACGAAGGGTCCCCTAAGGAACCGGAACACAGGCAGCGCACACCAGAGACACAAGGGAAAGGGTGAGAGACAGAAGCCTCTAAAGGTATACACAAAGCTGTGCCACAGGGCAATCAAGAATACAGGAAGCCCCAGAAGGAAACACTCTAGGCTGTAGCATACAGCACTCAAGGGAAAAAGGGAACCAACTATAGGAATACACTCTAGGCTGAACCATTCAGCACTCAGGGAAAGGGAAGCCACTCAAAGGAATACTCTAAGGTGTGCCACTAGGCACTCAAGGAAAAAGGAAAACCACTCATAGGAATACACTAGGCTGTGCCCCACAGCACTCAAGGGAACTAGGCTGTACCTTATAGCACACAAAGACACAGGAAGCACTACAAGGAACACACTAGGCTGTACCATACAGCGCACAAAGGTAAAGGAAACTACCTATAAGAATACACAAGGTTGGCCACACAACACACAAGGGAAAAGGGAACAGCTATAGGAATATACAGGACAGTGCCACACCATACACAAGGTAAAGAGAAGAGTAAGCAAACAGAGGAAGCTGCCTTGACACACAGAGACCAGAAAAGGAGCACTGCTCACCGGAAACAGGAGACAGATACAGCAAGCAAAGAGAACTAAAACAAACAGGAACAAAATACAAGGACAGGGGGAGGCAGAACCACAGGGAGCAGAAGAGAAGCTCAGCACAACAAAGGGAACACAGAGAGAGAGAAAACTAAACAAATAAACTGAAATGATTCAAGGCACAAGCTTACCACGGACAGCACAACGTTAGAGCAGCAGAAAGCAGACCAGGTGTAGGGAAGTGAGGCAATTAGGCTCATGCTGGGAAAACCCAGCACACACATAGAATAAACAAGCACCGAGGAGAAAGGCTAAACTCTAAAGTGAACACAAGCACCCAAGCACAGGCTTGCTTCAGATGAGCAAACAACGCAATCAAACGCTAAAGCAAGAGTTGTAGGGAAAGATAGGCTTAAGTAGATCAGGCTTCTGATGTCTGCTGCATCAGACATCAGCTCAGCCCCTGGCAAGCCAATCAGGAGTGAGTCCCAAAAATTCCCCTGTTCGCTAGCAGAATCATAACACCCATACACCAGTGATTTATCAGAGCAAGTAGAGTGATGGAACATAAAATGGAATGAATGATCTATAAGAAGTGAATTGAACCACTGCAAACATTGCCAGAAATCCCCAGAGATTCTAACTGTGAAAGTAACAAAGAGTGATCTACTAAGTCAAATGCTGTGGAAAGATCTAATGAGATAGCTAAAATAAGATTATGACTGTCTAGATTAGACCTAACCTCACTAAGTGGAGTGGAGGAGTGGAGTGGCCTAGTGGTTAGGGTGGTGGACTTTGGTCCTGAGGAACTGAGTTCAATTCCCACTTCAGGCACAGGCAACTCCTTGTGACTCTGGGCAAGTCACTTAACCCTCCATTGCCCCATGTAAGCCACATTGAGCCTGCCATGAGTGGGGAAGCACAGGGTACAAATGTAACAACAACCAAAAAAAGAGCAGAAGCCAAAACAGTTTCAGTTTTACAGGCTGCCCTGAAATCCTAATTGCAGCCCTCAAGGACTGACGTTACCCACAATTGGACTAAAGGGAATTCTGCCTGAGCTTTGCTATTCCTTTCAACAAGTCCTATCTCCCTCCCAGGTTCCAATCAGCTTTTACCCTTCAAAGGAATCTACCTGAAATAAACCAATAACTCCCAGAATTGTTACTGAAGAATTATTGTACAACACAATTAGGTTTTCAAACACCACAGCCTTCCAGCTTCCTTCCATGCAAAAGTACAAGAAAATAAAGATCACTTCCCTGGGGTTACTGTTAAACTTCACAGGCTCCAGACATTATAAAGAATTTAAAATCACTATTCTTCTTTAGAAGTTAAACAACATTTCATTCCAACAACTTACACATATCCTGCCTTGAAACTCCACAGTGCTTTGAGAGGCTTGGACTGGGATAGTTTCCCTCTCCCAGAATTTGACATCTATCCTCTAACTGTGTTGAGATATCCAGCGCTGAGATGCTATGCTGCTGAGCCGGCGCATTTTTTATGACACTACCCAGAGCAGGTTTAAAAGAACACTGAGCCTTGAAGCCCCCCCCCCCCCTTTGTACGCCCCTTTGTATGCATCTTCAGGAGAGACTACGGGGAGACCTGTCTGAGATAAGATTACTTTCATGTTATTTTACTTTTAATTGTTTTATACTGTTTTTATTCAGTAGTAGTTGCTTTTTAGTTTGATAGAATATGTAAATTTGCACCAATAGAGGTAGTGTTGGGTCACGGAAGTTATGGTCCACTCACTGCTGTAGGAAAATGTCTGCATCAGTGATCGAGAATAACAGACGCTTTGAAGTCAATCAAGGTGTGTGTGCATATTGGGGTGAGTGATGTTAGTTAACCTGCTGAATGTACATTTAGTTAGAAATAAAATGATACTTATAAATGATCTGATTATAGAAGGAAAGTATGATGTATTCTGCTTGACAGAATCTTGGCTGCTGAAATCAGATTTAGTTATGTTGTCCGAAAGGTTTTGGGTGGGAGTGGTCCTGTAGAGATTATAAAAGAGGGGGGAGAGTAGTGATTTTTATTTTTTTTAAATCCCTGGATTTTAAATTAGTTGTAGCTGAATCTACTGATTTTTGCGGACATTTTAGTGGTTAAAAATAAAACCTGTGTGATTTGTCTTATGTATTGTCCACCAGAGAAGTTCCCCATTTTTAGAATTTTTATCTGATTTGGATATAGAATTTTCCAAAATGTGTATTCTTGGGGATTTTAATGTGCCATTTCATGATTCTTTTTATTGCAGGCAGGTTGAGAATTTTAAAGGACTGGGTTTGCTTAAGCAAGTAGTGGATAAGGTTGCACACTGAGCAGGACATATATTAGAAGAACTGTATGGATTCTTAGTGCCTACTCTAGAAATTAGGGAAGGTGGTTGGACTGATCATTATTTATTATCTTTTGATTTTCAATTTACATCGCAGAATGAGAAAGGTTTGCGTGTGTTGAAAAGGCCTCAGTTTGTTTTGTGTCTTTTGAGAGATGAATAGAAGCAAAGATTATCAATTACAGAGGCTATGCTGTTAACTGAGATGATTGATGACTGGAATACTTCTTTGTTGTGTCTGAAAGATGCACCTGAAAGATGTATGCTACTGAAACAAGGGAATATGAAACATAGATGGGTCAATCCTGCATTGAAAGAAGTGTGATGTGGTGTGAGAAAAGATTAACGTTTGTGGGGAAAAAAAACACATGTTGATGATCTTGAAATTGTTGGAGTATAAGGCCATTTGTGAACAAAATAGAAATATGTACTGTCAAGATAAGATTAAAATGGCCTTAAACTGATCATAAGAGTTATTCCAAACTGTAAATTGTTTGTGAATGGTGAAAGTAAGGGCGTTAACAATGAGAATTTAACAAATAGAAATCAGAGTCTTCTAAGAGGAAAGCCAGAAATGCATAACAGCATTATGTATCGCAGTTGAGTTACTAAGTGGTCATTTCATTCCAAACAAATTCAGCAAGCATCTAGCTCTGTGAAAGAATTATTTAGCGTCTTTAACTCCCTTACTACCAGCCTCCTTCACTAACAGTCCCTAGAGTTCAGTTGCTATCAAATGAACTCTAGGGATTGTTAATGAAGGGGGGAGGTAATCTTAGCCAACTATTTTTCTTCTAAAATTGCATCTCTTCAGGCAAATTTCCATATCTGACTATACTTCTGACACCTGTTCCATCTGCCAGAACTCAATCTGCTACCTGGTCCTCTTTCAATCTTCCTTCATTGGAATCTTTTTCCAAAATAGTGAAACACTTACATACCACCTTCTGTTCCCTGGATCCCATCCCTTCCAAATGGTTTACTTTCCTGCCTTCATTCCATTCTCACCAACAGTCTAACATCTGGTACTCTATCAGTTCCACTGAAGACAGCTCTTATTAAGCCTATTCTGAAAAAGTCAGATCTTGACCCTATGCAGGCTAAAAACTATCGTCCAGTCTTGAATCTCCCTTTTCTTTCTAAAGTTGTAGAATCAGTTGTCCTTGATCAGCTTCTACTTTTATTGAGTCTACAAATGTGTTGCATCTGCTTCAATCTGGTTTCCATACTAGTTTCAGTACAGAAACAGTGCTTACAACTTTGTGACCTCCATAGTAACTTGGAAAAAGGGAAAAATGTTTTGCTTGTCTCACTAGATCTGTCTGCAGCTTTCGATCTTATTAATCATGATCTTCTATTACATCATCTCTCTTCTCTTGGTATTTCGGGTGTGGTTCTAGACCGGTTTGCTTCTTTTCTTAGACAACAATAATTTCAGGATTTCAGGTACTGCAGTCTTTATCAGTTTCTGACTCTTCACCCCTAACATGTGGTGCGCTCCAGGGGTCGATACTTTCCCCAACCTTGTTTAATCTGTTTGTTAGTCCTCTAGCTCTACTTATTCAGTCTATGGGGATTAGTTCGTACTCTTAAACAGATGACTTTCACGTGATACTATATTGACATAAATTTAATTGACTTGCAACCCCTTCAGATCTGGTTAGAATATGTAGCAGAATGGCTTAAGGAACATCGTTTGACTTTGAATGCTGACATGAAGGTAGCCTGTTGGGTTACTGGGTCACTCTCTCTCTCTGCCGTCTGTTACTCTTTTTCTGTTTGATAAAATTATTGTTTCTGTTCCATCTTTCCGGTACCTCAGAGTCATTCTGGATTCTGCTCTGTTCTTTGGTCCCCAAATTTCTCAGGTTTTTTCTTCCTATGTAAGTTGTGGTCAATCTGTAATTTATTGGATTTTGATGTACTTTGCTTTTTGTTTTATGCTTTCCTTCATTCCAGATATGATTACTGCAATGTTATCTATGTAGGGATTACTAAAACTAACCGTAAGAGATTGCGAATTTTGCAAAATACTGCAGCCCATATACTCTGTAGTGCATCCCATTTCGATCACGCTTCACCTCTTCTCCATCGATTCCATTGGTTACCTATTGATTTCAGAATTAAGTTAAAAATCTTAACTTTAGCCCATAAGGTTCTCCACAATGGTTCCCCTGCCAACCTTGTTTCCCTGGTGATCTCCTATACCCCCTCTCATACTTTACAGCCGCTAAAAGACAATAGATTAGTTATTCCACATTCTTCAAAATCTAGATAGGTATTCAATAGGTCCAGTGCATTTTATTTCACTTTGCCAGTGTTATGGAATTCCTTACCGCAGCACCTTCAGCTCAAAATATCCCATGCGTCTTTGTTGTTGCAAATAGTAGAAGCAGCTCTTGAAGGTTGCTTGGATTTGGGGAATCAGACTAAGTGTTGAATCTAACTGTATTCCAAGGTTCCTTACTTGTGATTTGAGGGGGAGTTCATACTTCCCAAAAGAGATTTTGATGTCAGTTACATGTCCACTTGTGTTAGGGACCTAGGGAAGCTCAGTTTTACTTGGGTTCAGGCAATGTTTGTTGTGCTTATCCCATTCTTGAATTGATGTTAGACAGGTAATCAGTTTATTCAGGGTTGTAGGTAAGTCAGGTTCAATGGGTATGAGTAGCTGCACATCATCTACGTAGAACTGAGTGTCCATTGATCAAATTTGCTCGGCTAGTGACTTAAGGTAGATATTGAACAGAATGGGTGACAGTGTTATTCCTTATGGTACCACAAGGTCGGGGACACTACAAAATCCAGTAGAAGATAAAGTTGATTCACAAGTTTTTGTGTCTTTGGAGTAAATTCACTGTAGTAAGTGATTCTGACATAGAAAAATTGGTGAGATGTCTTACTCCAACTCATTCATTTTATGATCCTTGTTCTACAATATTGCTTCGTTCCTTGCCAAAGATGATAGTGCCATTTTTAGGCAACATTTTTAATGAGTCACTGCCTGAGGAAGAAGTACCAGAAAGTTTGAAAATAGCAACAGAAGAGCCATTGTTGAAGAAGGGTGTAGGAGATTTAAGTAATCCAAAATGTTATAGACCAATTTTTGTATTACCATTTTTAGTGAAAGTGATAGAAAAAAACTGTTTTAAAACAGCTTCAGGAATTTCTGTTGAGTCAACAAGTATTGAACGATTTCCAGTATGGCTTTAGAGAAAATCTTAGTGCTGAACTCTTATTGTTATTCCTGATTGACACTTGGATTATACCAGAAAGTTGTTTTTTGTCTAGTAACTCTGGACATAACATCAGCTATGAATATGGTTAATCACACTTTACTACTGAAAAAAATATATATTTGGAATTGGTGGTAAAGTGTTGCAATGGTTTCAATCTTATCTGCAGAATAGATCATTTCTGTTTAAAGAAGGTGATGAAATATTCAATTGCTATAGGATAAATCATGGTGTGCCTCAGCGTTCAGCCTTGTCCACATTATTACTTAATGTGTACATGGCATCTCTGAGTGAGGTTTTCAAAAAGTCGGGAGCTTCATTCCATATGTACGCTGATGATATTCAGTTCTTTTTTCCAATTACTAGACCCAGAAGAGTTAATAAGAATGTTGGGTAGATATCTTGATGCTATTTCAGATTGGATACAATGTCATGATTTATCTTTAATTTTTTCAAAGACTGAATTTATGTATGTTGTAAAAAGTTTAGATTCCTCATTACCTACAGTTTTGAAATATTGAGGTGTAGACTTGCATATGAAACCTATTCTTCAGAATTTTGGTATAATGCTGGATCATTAATTATACAAACACAGATCATATAATTTTCACTGCTTTCTTGTGTACTAACTAAAGGGCATGATACCAGCAAGCGATGTCCATACAATTCTGCAGAGCCTGATATTGTCATGATTAATCTATTGCAGTGATGGCGAACCTATGGCACGGGTGCCGGAGAGGGCACAGTAGTCCCTCTCACCAACCCACTCAGTTAAGAAAGCCCACCTCCTATAATTACCCTAACCACTCCCTTCCTTCTTTTTTCTTCCCTCACTTAATTTCTACACAATACTAAATGTATCTGCTATCCTGTAATGACAATGTTCACATACTATGTAAGCCACATTGAGCCTGCAAATAGGTGGGATAATGTGGGATACAAATGCAATAAATAAATAAATAAGCGCCATGGCTGGTGTAAAGAGTGTGGCTATCATAGGGGTGGAGTCATATGTGGTGACCCCGCCCATAATGAGTACCGGCACCTGTTATTCATGTTAAATTGCCCTGTTGGCACTTTGCAATAAATAATTAGATTTTGGGTTGCTGTTTGGGCACTCGGTCTCTGAAAGGTTCGCCATCATTAATCTATTGTAATTCCCTTTATTTGGGTTTTACTTCAGCTAGGATACAGGCTCGGCAGATTGTGAAGAATGCGGCAGCTTATTTACGTATGGGAATGAAGAGATCTGAACATATTACTCCTACTTTGAAATGTTTGCACTGGCTACTGTCACGTTTGTGGCCGTGACCACCCTCATACTTACCCTGTTTCTGGGAGTCAGTGGCAGTGCTGGCTTCTGCTTGTCTCTGTGTCTGTCTCTGTCTTAGTTTCTCTCTGGCTCTGTGTGCTGATTGCCCTACTGAACCTCACCTGTGTGGGCTATGCCTCTTCCAAGATGGCTGCCGCCTCTTCCTCCTTGCCAGTTTCCAAGATGGCTCCCGCTGTTCCTTCCTATGGAATGACTGCTTTGTGTGTCAAGCCTCTGTTTGGTTGCAAGGTGATTGCTGCAGCTGTGGCTCTGGTCTTGATGGGCTTTATTAGTCACCTGAAGACTACAGTCCTGGCCTTTGCATTGCCATTCCCTCCGCAGTGCTTTAGGTCCCGAGGTTAGTGTGCTGTTAGCACCGTTTGCTTTCCTTGTCTTTTGCTCTGTGGGTTTTCAGCCCTTCTGTGTTTATTGTTCTGTGGGCTTCCTACCCTTCTGTGTTATTTGCTCTGTGGGTCTCCTACCCTTCTGTGGGTTTTCAGCCCTTCTGTGTTTATCGCTTGTGGGTTTCCAGCCCTTCTGTGTTTATTGCTCTGTAGGTTCCCTGCCCGTCTGTGTTTATTGCGCTGTGGGTGTTCAGCCCTTCTGTGGTTATCGCTTTGTGGGTTTCCAGCCCTTCTGTATTTATTGCGCTGTGGGTTTTCTGCCCTTCTGTGTTTATCGCTTTGTGGGTTTCCAGCCCTTCTGTGTTTATTGTGCTGTGGGTTTTCAGCCCTTCTGTGTTTATCGCTTGTGGGTTTCCAGCCCTTCTGTGTTTTGCTCTGTAGGTTCCCTGCCCTTCTGTGTTTATTGCGCTGTGGGTGTTCAGCCCTTCTGTGGTTATCGCTTTGTGGGTTTCCAGCCCTTCTGTATTTATTGCGCTGTGGGTTTTCTGCCCTTCTGTGTTTATCGCTTTGTGGGTTTCCAGCCCTTCTGTGTTTATTGCGCTGTGGGTTTTCAGCCCTTCTGTGTTTATCGCTTGTGGGTTTCCAGCCCTTCTGTGTTTATTGCGCTGTGGGTTTTCAGCCCTTCTGTGTTTATCGCTTGTGGGTTTCCAGCCCTTCTGTGTTTATTGCTCTGTAGGTTCCCTGCCCTTCTGTGTTCTTGCTCTGTGGGTTTCCAGCCCTTCTGTGACCATTGCTCTGAACCTACCTATTGCCAGAACCCGGACATTCCCAGCCTGTCTGCCTTGCCATCGCCTAGGGGCCAGGGGGCACTCCTGGACCTTCATTCCTGCGGTTCCTGTAAGTCCTACCGGCTGCCAGAACCCGAGGGCTCAACCTGAGGGGGAAGGCAGTCAAGTGTAGGTGAAGCCTAGGTCCAGTCCGGGTTCCAGTCCAGTGTGTTCCGGTCCGGTGTGTGTTCCAGTCTGGTGTGCTCCAGTCCAGTGTTCCAGTCCTGTGTCCTCCAGTCCGGGGGATTCCAGTCCAGGTGTTCCGGTTCGCTGGGCAGTGCCTGCAGTCCCTGCCGTTGTGCTTACCCAGTGTTGGTTGGTGGGTTTTGCCTGCTGCTGTCGCTCCTCGTCAGCAGCCCAAGGGCTCACGTTTGCTCCAGAGCCCGGTCCCGCGGGCTCAGAACCTGACAGAACCTGACAGCTACCAGCAAAGTTCAGTGCAGTATAAAATTTCGACTTTGATCCACAAACATATAAATGGCATAATTCCATAATACTTTATGGGCTCCATGATTATGTATAAACCACAATAAGCTTTATGCTCTGAGTCGATGAAACACTTTTGTGTGACTGCATGTCATCTATCAGAAACACAGAATCATACTTTTTTGATAGCTGGGGTGGAACAGCGGAATCATCTTCAAGGTTATTTAAGACTCTTCTAATTATCAACAGTTTAAGAGACTTTTGAAAACTTTTTATTTTGTGAAAGCATTTGTTGATGGACAAGTTTGAATCTCTAGCAGTTCTTCCTATTGAGTCTATAGCAACTAAGACTTTCTTTGATTTTATGTGATTGTTAGTGTTTATTGTATGTGTCCTGATATTGTGATTTATTTATTTTTTTACTGTAACCCGCTTTGATTTTAAAGTGAGATATAAATCCATGAAATAATAAAATAAATAAATTACCAGGTGTCATATCAACTTCCACATCTATGGGACAATTCTAACTTGCAATACTCCAGACAGCTTCAAAATCCCATGCAAGTTTTTCAGCCCTGCCTACATGTGCTATCTCCCCTAAGGAGACACTAAGGAGGAATTAGTTATCCCTTCATCCTTTCACTGCAGCATTCCTGGGAATAAACACCTTTTGCATTCACCAAACCTCATTGATAATAGTGAATCAACAGAACTCCCACACTTAGCTTAATTAACTGCAGCATTCCAAAGAAGGCCACAGTCTGCATTCACCAAATGTTGCCTTAACATCCCCCACCCCCATTTCTTTTCTGGATTCGTTTTAGTCAACAAGTAAGTCCTTTACCATAAGCTAACAGAATTTCTTCCTTCTTTAAATTTTATAAGGCAATTACTCTTCTGTCCTAACAAATCAAACCTTTGCTAAACCTTTCCCCCTGAGCTTGCCTTCTAGGCTTGTTTCAGCAAGAAAACCATTTACTAGGGCTTGCCTCCTTCTCCTTCTTGTGTAAGGTAAGGAATTTCCCCCTATTCCTTTTTTCCATTTTCTATGGTCCTTACTTCCAGCTCAGGTAATTCCTTCCTATCCCTGTCTTTCCTTATTCCAGGACCTCCAGCTCATCTCCAAGAAGGTGTAGACTCCTTCTCGATCTCTTTCTTTCTTTCTTCCTTCCTTCCTTCCAGTTGCTAGCCTACAAAAGACTGACCTTCTGTTGCATTTCTGTAAGGAGAAACATCCAGCAGCCTATCTGCAGCTGCTAAGCCCTACCTCTGGCTCAGGAAGCACCTCAGCTATTTCCCTGTCAGCAGGTTCACTCAGGCTTTCCCTCTCATCCCCAGCTAATGCAGAAACACCTCAGCTCTCTCCATGCAAGCCTTCCATTAGGCTACCTCTTTAGCCCAGGGATTTCCACTGACTTTCACCTTCGTCTCACTGAAGGCTTATTTTCTCCTTCTTCCTCTTGTCTCCCTGTCAGCAGCCCCCTGACACATGGGTAGCACTGCTCAGTAAGGCATTCAGCCCTGTTCCACACAAAGTTGTCCAAACAAGGAATCATTTTGGTTGCTGATGCTACTTTGTCATCAAATGTAATAGAAACAACCCAACACACACACACATATATATTCTTACAAATTCTAGTAATAAACTAATTAACCCCTCCAGCCACCTGAGGAAACCAAGACTTTAAACTACACTTCCCAAAGTTTATGTGGGTTGTCCAGCCTCTTGTGTCCTGATTTCCTGCCTCTCCCCCTTGCTTCTGCTACTCACCAAGGAGTTTTTATGGCAGGAGATGGCATGGTGTCCAAAAGTTGAAGATCCCCCCCCCCCCCCCCCCCCCCCCCCCCGCACAGCACACAGCAGCCAAATTGATGAACACTAAACAAACAGCATATAGATGTACATAGGCCTGTAACCTGAGGTTAAATTATTTTTGCCTCTGGGGAGGTCCTGTGGCATGGAGAGATTCCTGTTGGTGCCTATGGGGTGGGGGCTGCATGAACTGCAGTCCCACTGTGGGTATGGGCAGTCAGGAGAGGCAGACTTGTTCTACCTCGCCTCACCCTATGCTTGGAATAACCTTCCTGAACCCTTACGCCAAGCCCCCTCCCTGCCCATTTTCAAGTCTTTGCTTAAAACCCACCTCTTCAATGCTGCATTTGGCACCTAACTCTTACCATTCACTAAATCCAGACTGCCCCAATTTGACCGCCACTATCGGACTGTCCGTTCACTTGTTTCTTAGATTGTAAGCTCCTTGAGCAGGGACCGTCCCTCTATGTTAAATTGTACAGCGCTGCGTAACCCTAGTAGCGCTTTAGAAATGTTAAGTAGTAGTAGTAGTTTTGGAGCCATAGGAGGTTTGATTTTTGTTGGGGGCAGATTTTAAGAAAGGCCCTGGCTATGCCTGAGCCTCAGGACCAAGTTGTGGGGACTCCCGTGGCTCCAAAAACAAGTTTACCACTCCAGAGCGCCCGCACATATGTGCGATGACAGCTCACACCCCAGAACCCACCACCCCCCCCCCCCCCCCAGGTAAAAATAAGATACATTTAAAAAACTGTCCAAAAAATCCACACATAGGCAGTCATAAGCGCTTGATATTGTTTTTATATAGAAATATCTTTGTCATCATAAGCAAAAATAAAGACATATAGTGCAGCACTGAAATCCACAATACAGCATTGCAAATAACAAAGTGAGCTCTGGAGCATTCACAAATACATTTTGAATGTAACCCTCCACCCACTCACCCACCCCCCTTCACAGACCCATCAAAAACTCCCCAATTCCCCTTACATTCCCTCCCCCCAATCCCATCCTAACAGAAAGAAAACAATATAAACCTCACAAGGTTTTGGGTCATTCAATATGGCAGCAAGCTCCACCCACTAACTTCAACCCAGAGAATGGGCCAGATAGGTTCATGCCATCTCCTGTCATTGAACCTCCTTAGGTTCTCACACTGGTTTCTCCCAGAAGCAAGAGTGTGCAGATTTCAGGTAAATAATGTTTTTTCTGCTGGGTAAGGGTTCTCTATATTTTCCCTGTCAATAGAGAAACCTGCTGCTTTTCTCTCAGAGGTTTTCCTCTTCTTTAGGCTCTTCTCAGACTCTGAGTGACACTCTCCAGTATGTTCCTCTATTACGCTCTAATTAGCAGCATTTCTTACAACAAAGCTGTTACTCTCCCCAGAGGGAAATCTGGTATGGAGGGCATTTATAGCATTTCTCCTCCACTCAGCCAGTGGTGGAAGACAAGGTTCCTGTACTTGTTTTCCCAGAAACAATCCAGCAACTTTATAGGCTCCTTAGAAACAATGACCGTTAGTCAAAGACCTCTCTGTAGTGGATAAGAAATGCTGCAGTTTGGAAGCTAAAATGCATTTTAGTCCCCTTGCATTGATATTAGGGAAATGGCCAGAGATTCTGCTAAACCCTGGTCCCCTTGCATAGATAGTGCTCTAGCCAGAGAGCTCAGCCAAAGACAATGACCTTCCTCCTGTGCTGGGTATTATTCAGTGGCGTAGCCAGACCTGACATTTTGGGTGGGCCCAGAGCTAATATGGGTGGGCACTATGTATGAGTAGTGTATCTTGGGATTATAAAATAATGCCTTAGAATGCACTTGATGATGGATTTCTACGTAGTCTGCCCAACAGCTGCCATGCATCAACATAAACCACATACATACTTAATGGAGGGGAAAAAACAATATTTTTAAATACAGTTACATTATGCCATAATCCATCAGAGCCATCATTTTGATTACAACTGGTAGTGGGCTTCTGGGTGGGGGTGGGATCTTCACTGCCTAAGGCAAAAAAAAGTATATTTAATCATTAAATATACCTTTTTTGCCCTAGGCAGTGAAGTGCTTACCCCACCCAGAAGCCCACCACTAGCCAGCATTCTGATTACACTCTTGAGTATGAACACATTACATGACACGCTAAAATATAAAAAAATATATGTATTTTACCTGCTGGGCAGCTGCTTGCACATGGTGCAGAAAAGCACCCTGGCTCCTGTTCCTGTTGTGTGGGGCCGCGAGGGAGTGCTGCTATGATCAATTCGATAATTGAGAGGAGACTAATACATAAAATTATCTAGACCCAGCTAGCAGGCACAAGGTGGACTGTGGAGGAGCCGCACCCGCGACACTGCCGACAGCTTTTCCCATGCGGCACTGCGTGTGGCACCATTGTGCCGTGTGCACTGCGGGGAGCGTGGGGGTGCTAGTCTTACTTACTCAAGTTTCCTGAAGCCCTCTCCACCCCTGGCCACATACACCTCACCACTCTGCAGGTCGTCAGCGAGGTGATCCAGTGACAGCCCGCGGCGTGTATAGATTGTGAACAGTGCTGAAGGGAGCGTGCCCGTCACCTCCTGCAGGAAGACGTCGAAGTTGCCCACCTTCCTCTCGTGGATGAGCATGCGGTGACCCCGGTAGAAGGGATCCCCGTTGCGGTACACCACCACGCTCTTCACCTGTGGCTGCTGAGCCAACCCAGCTGCACTGCCGCTTCCCCAACCTGAGCCCGACTCTCCCATCCTCCTCCTGATAAATGTACACACAAAAATAAATAAACAACAGCAGCCGCTTAACTGAAAACTAACGACGCGACTTTCTAGAGAAGGAAGGGAGGGGTCTTCTCGTCCAAATTAGAACTCACCAGCTGCAGCTAAAACTTCTCTGGCGCTGCTCGAAAAGCGGCAAAACCCAAAGCTCGCAGAGAGCTGTAGGGACAGCAGCCTGCACATCATTTAAACTAAAACAACAACAACTGGAGCAAAATAGCTACTGGGAGCTGAGCTGCGACGGCAGAAAGGCTGTGGCTGTGTACTTTTTGGCGCTTAAACTGGGTGGGCCTGAGGCGAGATTGGGTGGGCCTGGGCCCACCCAGGCCCACCCGTACCTACGCCCCTGGTATTAATACTAGACTTGTTTTTCCTTCCAAGGGCTTGATTTTCTTATCCTATCAGTCAGATAGGGAAGAAGCAGCCTGTGATCTGTAAGTATTACTAAATGGTCAAAAACTGTCTTTATTCTGGAATAGTGCTGAAAGCTCTGGTACTGCAGCTCAGGCAAAACTTTATCTATTTCTATAAATTGTTTTCCACAACTTACTCAATAACCAGCAGCCATTTCTACAATTCTTCTTTGCACAAAGTTGTCCAAACAAGGAATCGTTTTGATTGCTGATGCTACTTTGTCATCAAATGTAATAGAAACAATTTCAACCATTGATGGAATTTTTGATTCCAACTAGATTTTTTTCCCTTTTTGACTACTAACAAAAGGGTACAACTTATGATGCCTGAAGCCTTTTTGATGGAGGCACTTTTCCTGAGTAGAATTTGCCTTTTTAATAATTAGCCCCTTTTGACTCAAAGTGGTACTGGCTTATTTAGTGTTTTAATATTTCTGAAGAGAGACAAGTATCATACCCTGGTGGTTAGAGAGAGCCTTTTTGCAGATGGCATACAAAAGGCCAATTTGCTAAAAGATAGTAAAGACCATGAGAATAACTGTAACCATGAGACAATTTTGCTCAAATACAAAGCTATTTACATAACATTTAAATGAGCTATGTGGCAATTTTCATGAGCTGTGGATTTTACAGGTTTGTTCTTAATCTTTTTTTCTACTGGTATTGCAACATTTTTGGGGGAAATAACATTATGTTTTACTTTGGGAAAAAAAAATAACCCTAGAACATGGGCTATTTTTTGTGGGAGATGAATGAGTGAGTGATCCCCTAAGGGTCTTACAGTTATTGCTGTTCCTCATCCAAAAGCCTGAAACCGAGACGATGCACTTGTTTTGTTTTCTTTGTCCTTTTATACCGCAGCCTTTGAAAGTAGACCATTGGCCTTTTCAAGAGACTGCCTAGCAAACTGTGGCCCACTTGAAGATAGAGTTTAGGGGATCTGAAGGTTTATCCTAAAAGAGAATTTTGTAAGTTTTGAGATTTTTTAACTTTGTTGAAAATTCTTGTGGAAAACTGGGCTGTGTGAAGGGAGTACACAAGGAGTGCCTTCAGAGTTGTGGGTTTTGTGATTGGTGGGGTCTTTGAGGTGCTGTTTTTTTTTTTTCATTGAGAGTAATTAGGATGGGTGTTTGTGCTTGAGTGTGCATTAGGGACCTGTAATGGGGGGGGGGGGTTATCGAGAGGAAAAGCTTACTTTCAGTTTGGCTGGTCCCTTCAATAGGAGGTCAAGAGCATTGGGCTACAGCTTTGCAGGCAAATGCTGCTGGCCAGGAAAAATAACAATAAAAGAGAGCAGATCATAGGAGTTGAACTAAAATGTGCTTATATTAAAATAGCCCAACGTGGCCACGTTTTGCCCATGTGTCAAGGACAGAGAAATGTTAATCATACATAAGGCATTAATTAAAAAAACAAACAATATAAGAACAAGTAAATTAAAAATAGCATTTCTAAAGCAAATTATATCCATAAATACAGCAATGTAAATATATTAATAAAATCAATTGTACAAAACATAAATAGCATGCAAATCATGTTCATAGAACAAATAATAAAATAGAATACAAACATAAAAGCAGACACTGTCCATTGTGAAGTGAGCTGTACATCTAGTTTTTAAATTCCTAATACAAATATTGTAGTGAATTATGCTTAAAAGCTAGCAACTTCTCTCAGTGCACAATAGGGACACATACCTAAAGGAGAGATTGAAAACCATCGTTTCCCTTAGTAAAAGCAAGGATGATGGCAAACCTACAGATTTACAATAGAAAAGAGTCAGGTAATGATTCCAGAGCAAGCAAACGCTGAAACTGAGACAAGTTATGATCCTGTGATCTGCTTTCTTCTATCGCCACTACGGACTGTGCATCCTGCTTATTTATATATTTATATATTTATTTATTAGGATTTATTTACCGCCTTTTTAAAGGAATTCACTCAAGGCAGTGTACAGTAAGAATAAATCAAGCATGAGCAATAGACAATTACAGCAGTAAAAATATTCAGATAACAAGTATGGCATAGCATACTACTTGTAATCAATTATTGAACCTTCGGGGTAAATACTACCTAATAGAGTACTTTGTGAGTTGGGTAAGAATATTTGTACTCTATTAGTACTTTGTGAGTTGGGCAGTGGCGTACCAAGGGGGGGGCGGTCCGCCCCAGGTGCACGCCGCTGGGGTTTGCCGCGCGCCTGTTGGCCGAGTCCGCTCGTTCCCTCCCTGCTGCTCCTTCTGTGCGGAACAGGTTACTTCCTGTTCCGGGGCAGAGGGAGCAGCAGGGAACGAGTGGACTCGGAGCCGACAGGCGTGCGGCACCCCCCCCCCCCCCCAGCAGGTAAAAATGCACCCGGGGGAGTCATGCTGCACCCGGGGGGGTGTAATTTCGCCAGGGGGGGCCACGCTGCACCTGGGGGGGGCGCATCGACGATCCGCCCCGGGTGTCAGCCAGCCTAGGAACGCCACTGGAGTTGGATATAGCATACTACTTTACATATGTCAATGTGATATGTTCTTTATCGGAGGAAAAGCCTCAAGTAACCGCTGGGACACTCCTTTGTTAATATGTTAATCAACTTTAAGGAGGCCCACGGACTCATCAGTGGCATAAAAACCTCCTGGCTTTATTATTTTTAAAGTAAATTTGAAAAGAGACTTAGCTTTCCAGCCATCCAGTTGTTCGTTGAAACTCTATCAACTACCCACGGCCCGACTTTGGCCAAGGTTTCGATTTCTGCTTCAGGGTACCGCAAACTCCAACTGGTGTCTTCTTATTGTGCCAGTTGTTACCCCAGGAAAGCAGTGTTTCTGGGGTAACAATTCTATAACTCAGGAGCAATAGGCTAAAAAGACATAGCCTGATGCCCCCCAGGCACTTCTTAAATGGGCCAGCCAGAGAGCCTCACTGATCCTGATGGCACTCCCCCTTCAAGAAAGCCTCCCAACCACGACCATCCATCTTTGGTAGCCACCCTGCCCAATGGGCCCTTATACAGAAACCTGCAGGGAGTTTCCCTTTAAAAATGAGATTGCAGGTCCCCTGGTAATAAGTCTCAGTCTTAAATCAAAGTACCTACGAACCTGTAAGGGCCTGAAAATTGCCCCTCATAATTGAGAAATGTTTTTTGCAATTGCTAATTTAGGAATCTCACATGCCCAACTATAGTAGGTCACTAATAGTGTGTGTCCCACGTGTTGAGAAGCACTGTATCCCATGCCATTTAGTACGCTCCAAAACATAAAAGTATTATTCCCTTGTAATTTTATCCCTAAATGCAATAAAATATGTACAGTATTTTTAGCTTATGCTGACTAGCATTTGATATCTTTTATGTATATTTGTTGTGCCAATTATTAATTTGATGAGCATCCATTTGACCTTCCCTAAGTTATCTATTAAAATGAAAGATATGAGAAAACAGGAAATGCTTAATCTTTATATTTGACTATAAAAGGGTCTGTTTGCAGCAGTCCCCTTAGAATCAAAGCTATATAGAGAGGAAATGTTCCAGGTAATCTTCTTCTTCTCTAAGTTCTGAGAAGAGGACATTTCTCTGGGTAAGTGAGCATTATTTTGCTCTGCGCATTAGTGATTTAAAGATTTGGATAAAAGACAAATTGCAGGTTTTATTGATAAAAGTTTGATTTGGAAAAAGCAAACTTTTTTATTAACTAGTTTGAATAGTGTAAAACCCTTTTCCATATAGTTTTAAACTTGAACTTTCCCTCAGAGGTTGAAACTTAAGTGTTAGAGTCTACAGCATTAACAGATAGCCTCTAGAAGGCACAGCAGAGCCTAATTAATTTTCTTTCCCACCCACCCACACCTGGCACATCTCTTCAGTTATATTCTTAATTCATAGTCAATTATTCTAATTATGATAACAAGAAGGAAGTTTTCTATTAATGAGTATTTTCATCTACAAGTACTTGGCTTTGATAATTTTATACTTGCTGAGAAGCAAACATTAAATAAATTACACAATACACGACATATATTAGTCTACTATCCCTAGGGCCTTAACAAGTTTTAATTAACAATTCTAAGATGCAGACAGCAATCCAGAAGCTAGAGGGGTGCTATCCAGTCTTTTGAATTGAGTGTCACATGCATGATGATCTCCCATTTGATGAGATGTTATATCTGTGTGCTCATGGCAAAGAGTTCCTAGCTCTCAAATAACAATTCTAGTCTCTTGAAGCTAGAGTAGCAGACTTGGAGGAGCTGAGGGAGACAGAGAGGTATAGGACGTTGTAGAGAAGTCCCACCTCCAGTCTGGCAGCCCCTGTGCTGTCTTGGAAGATTGAGGAGTCCTAAAAGGAGAGCATCACCCTGGTGATATAGGAAGTAATCCTGTAGCCAGGAACTACTCACCAGAGGGTGCAATATCCTCTTGCACTGAGGATATGTCTTCATAGACTTCTGCCCAGAAGAGAAGGGTTATGGCAGCCATTGTAATTGGTGATTCAATCATTAAGCATGTAGATAATTGGTTGGCTTGTGGATTTTAGAGTCACCTAGTCACTTGCCTGCCTGACGTGAAGGTGTTAGACCATACACGTCACCTAGATAGGATTTTAGATAGTGCTAGGGAGGAGTCGGCTGTCTTCGCACATGTGGATACCAAAGACATAGGAAAATACGGGAGGAAGGTTCTGGATGCAAATTTAGACTGAAACCTGAAATCCTGATTCTCCAGAGTAGCATTTCCAGAAATGCTTCCCAATCCATATGCAGGACCCAGGAGGCAGGCTGAGCTCTAAAGTCTCAATGCATGACTGTAACAATGTTGTAGAAATGAGGGATTTAAATTTGTTAGGAACTGGGTAACATTCTGGGAAAGCAATGATAGAATGGATCGAATTGGAAGAGGGATTGCTCTATATGTTAAAGAGGGAATTCAGTCAAACAAAATAAACATTCTGCATGAAGCAGACAGTAGTGTGGAATCCTTATGGATTGAAATTCCATGTCTGAAGGGAAAGAGTACACTGGTAGGTCTATATCACCATCTGCCAGGACAAAACGAACAGATAGGTGAAAAAAGTGTTAACAGAATATAGGAAAGCTAGCAAATTGGCCAATACTATAATAATGGGTGATGTCAATTATCAATAAATAAGTAGAAAGATGAATACTAAATTCAATATCCAAAAAATCCCACCTTAATTTAATATCATGGCGAGGACTTCAATAACAAAAAATATGTAGAGAAGAAAGACCTCAGCTCAAAAGCAGCATTACAAACATAGTTACAGCTGTTTTTAAAGCAAGCTTGCATTAATCATCGGTTTTAAAAAAACCTCCTCAAAAAGTCTTCTACATTAAAAATCTTTTCTTCATATGTCCCAAACATTACACTAATATGTGAAGAAGAGTCTTTTCAATCCTGTTGTCCAGTCATGGTACTAATTTAGCTCTGCACAATCATTCAATAAATGCATTAAATTAGAAGCCTGAATATTCAAATTGTAGCCAACAATTCAAAAACCACTTATCTATCTTCAGATCACTGCATGCTTCTTTCCCAACAGGCATTCATTGTCTCACCTTCTGTTGTTCCAGGGGACCAGCAGAGCTCCTCAATAATCTCAAAACCAAATTAGTGTAATGCTTGGAGAATTATGAAGAAAAGATTTTTACTGTAGAAAACTTTTTTATGCAGGTTTTTTTTTTAAACCTATGAGTAATGTGAGTTTGCTTTAAAAACACTGGGTAATTCCCTGCCCTCAGAAAGCTCACAATCTAAGTTTGTACCTAAGGAAATGGAGGGTTAAGTAACTTGCCTGAGATCACAGGGAGCAGCAATGGGATTTGGGATTTGAACCAGCCACCACTGGATATCAATATAGGTGCTCTAACTACTAGGCTATTCCTCCAAAACTGTGTTCTTTTTTTCTCCACATATTTTTTGTTATTGAAGTCCTCTCCATTACATTAAAATTAAAGTGGAATTGTATTGTATATTGATCTCAATTACTTCAATATTGATTGGATAAATGTCATAGCAGGGAGTGCTAGGGAGGTAAAATTCCTAGCTATAATAAATGACTGCTTCTGAAGGCAACTGGGCCAGGAACCCACAAGAGGGGGAGCTATATTAGATCATCCTTGGTGAAATGCAGGGCTTAGTAAGAGAGGTTAAAGGTGTTGGGTTTGCTGGGAAACAGTGATCATAAAATGATCACATTTGAGCTAATATCTGCAGTTAAGTTACTAAGGAAATCTACTGCAGCAGAATTTAATTTTCAAAGGGGCGATTTTGATAAAATGATTTTCGTTAAAAAGAAGCTAAAAGCATGAACCAGGCATGGTCTTCCTTTTTCCGTCGAGTGAAGAACAAAGTTCCAAATTTTCGGCCATCAGAACCTGATGCAGCTTGATGAAATGCTGGCCACCGTTGGTCTTGGTCCGTTTTTTGGAGAAAGGAAGAACTACACAGCTAAGTACAACATAATGATTTAAGATTTGCTTAATGCATCATTGAAGATAACTTTGAAGAGGCTGTGTTTCTATATGCGGTCACTCTGTAAGGAGGTTTTATTGCCAATGATGAAGCCATCCTGCCCCCTTTGCTTTTTTTTAGCCGGGAGCTTCTTGAGGCTTTTTCCTCCTCAGTTTCCAATACTGCTCACAATTTATTCTATAAGAGAACCTTTTTGTTTCTGTTTGTACTTTCAGTATTTAAAAATACCATCTTGGAAGCCCAGACCAGATGTATTCCACATATTAATAAAGAACACAAGAATGCTATATTGGGTCAGACCAATGGTCCATCTAACCCAGTATCCTGTTTGTAACGGTGGCCAAGCTAGATCACAAGTACCTGGCAGGAAGCCAAATCATGGCAACATTCCATGCTACAAATCCCAAGGCAAGCAGTTTTCTCCAGGAACTTGTTCAAACATTTTTTTTAAACCAGATACGCTAACCGCTGTTACTGCATCCTCCAGCAAAGAGTTCCAGAGCTTAACTATTTGTTGAGTGAAAAAATACTTCCTCCTACTTGTTTTAAAAGTCTTTCCATGTAACTTCCTCGAGTGTCCCCTAGTCTTGGTACTTTTGGAATGAGCAAAAAATTGATTTACTTCTACTCATTCTACACCACTCAGGATTTTGTAGACCTTAATAATATCTCCCCCCATCTATCTTTTTTCCAAGGAAATAATTTTTCACTCAATGAATAGTTTAGCTCTGGATCTCATCACCAGAGGATGTAGTTAAAGCAGTTAGCATATCTGGGTTTAAAATTTAATTTAAAAAAAGGTTTGGACAATTTTGTGGAGCAAAAGTCCATAGTCTCCTATTGAGATAGACATGGGGGAAGCCACTGCTTGCCCTGGGATTGGTAGCATGGAATGTTGCTACTATTGGAGATTCTGTCAGGTACTTGTGACCTAGCTTGGCCACTGTTGGAAACAGAATACTGGTCTAGATGGACCATTGGTCTGATGCAGTATGGCTAGTTTTATTTTCTTATGAAGGCTCCAAATCAGAAGAAATGAAGAGTGGATAAATCATACAGTATAAGTCAGAAACCAAGACACAAATTAAAGCATGAACAGAGAGCTTTACCTTCCAATCTTCCCCAAAAAGTTCAAATATAAACTTATTTCTTTCTTTTCTTGATTCCTCCGAGAAATTGGACTCTTTGAAGAGTGGGGAATTAGCTTCCAATTTGTCTAGAAGTTTCAGGCTAGTGTCTATGAAACCATTCTTTGCATACACAGCTTGTGGAATCCCTTTTTTTTTGCACTCTAGTATGAAATTCCATTCTTGCTTTATCCTGAAAAATTAAAATGAAGATATATTTATTGGTTGTCTGTAAACTGTGCAGATATATTTTACTGAATGACTACATTAGAAAATACGTTCAAAAGTTCAGATCTAAAGGCATTAGGAGTAATTCTATAAGGAGCCACCTAGTTTTAGGAGGCAGGAACATGTGTACACAGTATTATTCTAGGTACTTATGCACATAAGTGGCCACTTCCGTGTGTAAATGTTCCTTTATAGAATACTAGCCGTTTAGCCCATTAAAACGGGCGAGATTTTTGTTTGGCAAAATTCCTCTGTCCCCTGCCCTCTCCCCTCCCCTCCCCTCCATCCATCTATGTCCATTAGCTCTTTTCTCTCCCATGCCCTCCCCAGCCATGGGCAGCGATTCTCTTTTACCCCATGTACTCCCCTCTCATTCTTACCCCCTGTCCTCCCCTGTCATTCACATCCAGTTATTTTCCTCTATCCCCTTCCCTCTCCTCTGTCCCCTCCCCTCCATCCATCCATCCATGTGCATCTTCCTGTCTTCCCTCATCTGCATCCATGCCCAGCATTTCTCATTCCCTCACCTGCATCCATGTCCAGCATTTCTCCTGCCCTCCCCCCGAGGTCACTGCCGCCGCCCCCCTCCACACGAGCCGGGGGCTCTCCTCTCCTCGCCTCTCCACTGAGCGCCTCACCTCCGAAACTGCAGCAGGCAGATCGTCTCCCATCGGTCTTCCTTCCCTGCCTGTGTCCCGCCCTCGTGTGACGTAATGTCGGCGAGGGCGGGACACAGGCAGGGAAGGAAGGCGGACGGGAGGTGATCTACCTGATGCGGTTTCGGCGCTGTAAGTTCAATGGAGAGGAGAGGGCTCGGTCAGGGTGGAGGGGGTGCCAGCGGCGACCTCAGGGGGGGGAGCAGTAGCGACCTATGCGGGTCCCTCCTTCCCCTTCCGTTTTCCAGGTCCACTCCTCAGCGCAGCGTTTCTTTCCCTCTCTGTTCCGTCCTCTGACGTCATCACGTCTTGACGCGGGGGCGGAACAGAGAGGGAAGTCTCTACTGTGCATTTGCGGGTGAGTTGGTCACTTGCCATTTATATGTTTGATAGACAAGGTGAATAGTGTGTGCCAAGTTTTGATGGTATTCATGGGCAGAGCTGGGTAGATTTATTTATTTACAGTGCTAGATATACTGTGACTAGATCCACTGCCATTTACACAATGATAAAAAATAATTTATATGTGTTCTGGCTATCAACTAGATGTGGGCATTTACTGCAGCTGTAGGGCTGGTGTATTATCATCCCTTAAATGTAAGCATGTTTTCTGCCACCTCCATTAGTATTGTATAAAAAAATGAACCCCGATTCTATGCATGGGGCCCAAATTTGGGTGCTCGTGCGTTGCAAATTAATTGGTTGTGAGCTCTTAACCATCAAGAATTGGGTGCCCATAACCAAATATTGATGTTAATTACTACTTATACTACTACTTATCATTTCTATTGCGCTTCTAGATGTACTCATTAAAATTTACAGGTGCATCTGGCTGCACGCTATTCTATATGGCATGGTGCTTAACTCTACTATTGTTTAACACAAAAGGGGGCATGGCCATGGGTGTGTCAGCGGCATTACAATACGTTGTGTGCATAGTTGTACAATACTGTCTCAGTGCGTCTAACTTGAGCACCAGCATTTACATCAGCTTTCAGCAGGTGGAAGTCTGGTGCTTAAATTTAGATGCGGGAATTGGCACTGCACGCTATTCTATAAATGGTGTGTGCCCTTTATAGAATAGCGCGTAGTGGCTATTTTTTCAGCGCTCATTTTTGAGCATCATTTATAGAATTACCCCCTAGGTATCTACTTTTTTATTTAGAATAGTTTTGAAATAGGCACCTGCTTCCTCTCTTATTCTAGGCTCTGGTGTAAATAGGGCGGGGCGGTGGGGGTAGTCCACCCTGGGTGCCAGCATCAAGGGGGTGCGTGGAGCAGGCGCGTGACTGTGGGCTCTACCGATCCCCTGCTCCAGAACAAGAAGTTGACATCTGAGGGGGCAGGGGACCGGCAGAGCCAAAAGCTGTGTGCCTGATGGTAATCAATGTTCATTCATCAATCAGTAGACTTAACAAAACACTTATCTTGGCAATAATGTAAGTTCACAAACCCACTGACAAAGGAAAAAATCTCATCTACAGTACAAAAAAAAACCTTAAGGAAATTAGTATTTCAATTTTTCAACCATAGTTAAACAGATCCAAGATCAAAAATATTATAAGAAAATATAAATAAAAATAGAACGCTTCCTACTGCTAATCCAAACTAGCTGACCTCAGTGGGTTATGAGACAAATCCTCACCTCTTATCTAGCCACAAGAAATTCCACCAGTTGTTTATTCTCAAAAAAAATAACACAAAAACAAGGAATTCTCAGTGTAAACTTCAGATTCAATGCCTGGTCTCTAGGCTGCAAAGCCAGGAACTCCTGGTGCCGCTTCTGGGTAATTCTTGATAAATCAGGAAAAATCCTTATTTTTGAACCAAAAAACTGTTTATCCATTACAAGGAAATAAGATTTAAGAACCAAATGGGCCCTTTTACAAAGGCACGCTGAAAATGGCCTGCGGTAGTGTAGACGTGGGTTTTGGGCGCACACAGAATCATTTTCCAGCCCCCCTGTAAAACAGGCCTTTTTAAAAAAATTTTGCTGAAAATGGACGTGTGGCAAAATGAAAATTGCCCCACATCCATTTTGGGACTGAGACCTTACTGACAGCCATTGACCTAGTGGTAAAGTCTCACGCGGTAACCGGGTGGTAATGACCTACGCACGTAAAATGCCACTTGGTGCGTGTCCAATACATGCATCCAAAAATTATTTTTTGGACACGCATATCGGATGTGCACCAAAAATGAAATTACCACAGGAGCCACACAGTAGCCGGGCATAACTCCATTTTGGCGCATGTAGACGCTTATGCAGCTTAGTAAAAGAGCCCTAAAGTTTGGTCTATTTTGAATAAAAATGTTGCTAATAAAGTAGTCCTTTGAGTCACCAACCCCAAAGAAGATTCCAGAAATTCAGTAATATTCAAACCTGACTGTTCATGCTCCCTCACAATAGCAGCTGTCAGATCACACTTAGAGATTCAAATATTAAGCCCTTACCAAAGGCAGCAAGGACTCCGATGTGCAGTATATAAATAGATATTACTAGAGGGGATTTAGGAAAATTTAAAAACTGGAAAGTGTTTGTAGTTTTTAAATTTTCCCAAATCCCCTCTAGTAACATCTAACTTACTGAAGGATAAGTTCTAGGCTTGATTCTCCTAATATTTCACTTTTCTCTGCATGAACATTGTATCCTTCAGTAAGTTAACATTAATCTGCTGAAGTTCTTCAACTCTGGTTTCTAATAAATTTATCTTAGAAACTTGTTGGCCCAGCTCTTGAGAATGGACTTCAATAAGGTCCTTACAATTAGAAAACTCTCCCACAACTTTTGCCGTAGGGCATTTCTTCAATTAATACCATGAGTTTTGGTGGTTGGGCCACTTTTTTCCTAAAGTTCTCCTGTAAGTGTTTGATTACATTCCCTGATGCTAAGTGTGTATTTTTAAATCTATTACTATTAGAATTGTTAATGAGGAAAGAATCTACATAGAAATATATCATCAATTGTGAAGGTAAAGGTCAGGGTTTTTTTAGGTACCTTGATATTGGAATCTTATTAAATTCTTTGTAAGTATTGCCTTTTACTTATGCTCTTTCCCTCTCCATTAATAGATTCTTGGAGATGAGGGAGGTTCTGAGGGAATGGAGACAGACAGATGTAGCCCTTCTTCCAAAAAATGGTGACAGAGAAGAAGTGAGAATCTAGAAGCTGGTAAGCTTCATTTTGGCAGTGGTTGGAAAGTTAATGGAGGCACTGCTGAAGGCTAGGACAGTGAACTCCCTGGAATCTAACAAATTACAAGATCTGAGACAACATGATTTTACCAAAGGAAAATCATGCCAAGCAAATGTGATGTATTTTTCTCTCACTGAATGAACAGAGAATTGGATCAAGGACATGAACTAGATGTAGTCTGCTTGTATTTCAGCACAGTTTTTGATACAGTTCCTCATCAGAGGCTCATGAATAAACTGAGCAGGCTGAAGTTAGGAGATCCAGAGTAGTGAACTGGATTAGAAACTGGTTGACTGACAGATGACAGAAAGTGGTGGAATTCACTCAGAGGAAAGAAAGGTGAGTGGTGGAGTGCCTCAGGGATCGAGACTGGGGCCAATTCTGTTCAATATATTTGTGAGTGACTTTGCTGAGGGGTTAGAAGGAAAAGCTTGAATGTAAATCAGTAAAATAGCTGTTTCTGTTGTATATGCAAATACATATGCATTCTATCACTTCCTTATATGTATTTTTACCCTTTTGTAAACCACCATCAAAACTGAGCAGATTCTGTTATAAATGTGATCTGCTTTTCTCAGCTTTCATTTCTTGGTATTACTGGCTCAGTTTTTACATGGTTTACTTCTTTTCTTTCAAATCGCACTTATAAGGTTATGACTGCTTCATCCTCTGCTTCCCCTTGATCATTAATGTGAGATGTTCCCCAGGGTTTCGTACTATCATTACCTCTCTTTAATTTATTTTTGAGCCCCCTCACCACAGGTATCTCATTTCACTTCTACACGGATGATATTCTGTAATTCTTTCCAATGAATCAATTTATTTACATTACATTACAATTAGGGCTTATATCCCGCTAGCATCTGTTCAGTTCTAAGCGGTTTACAATTACCAAGGGATTTTGAAATCGGAACATTCCTCTGAGAATTACAGTAGATTGCTTATGGGGTAGTTTGGATTCTGGTTAAAGTATATATTTCTTAAATAGGAGAGTTTTGATCTTTTTTCTGAACGTGAGGTATGGTTGTGAAGGTGAGAATATTCCGGCGATGTATTTAAAAAGTCTGTCTGCTTGGATGGCAAGTGTTTTGTCAAAGAGTGCTAGTCTCTTCTTGCTCTTGGGAGACTAGAAGGTGGACCACTCCAGGAATGCTTAGATTTAATTTCCAGCTGGCTCTTTGAACATAAATTAATCCTGAACAAACAAAAAATGGTAACATTCTGGTTTACTGGTGGCACACCTATCCCACTTTTTTGGAACCCTTGTTCAACCAGTTGATTCATTCCAGTACTTAGGTGTCACTGCATTCTCATTTGACCTTTTCCCCTCAGATCTCTAATCTTTGTAAGACCAGCTTCTTTGTCCTTTGACAATTACGTTCAGTATGATGATATTTTGACCAAGATACTTTTCATTCCCTTGTTCTTTCTCCTAGTCTGTAGGCCAGATTAATTTAACATAATCTATCTGGGTTGCTCATGTGCTAATTAAACCCCCCCCCACCCCCACCTTCAATCCATTCAAAACAAAGCTATTAAATTAATATGTCATAGAAAGAAATTTGACCATGTGTCTCCCCTGTTTCAAAAATCTCCCTGTTGAGCAAAGGATAATATTAAAATTACTTACACTCATCTTTAAGAGCTTCAGACTAGGCCTTACCAACTGCTTGGCAATTCTGAATATTTCCTACTCTCCTGATCATCTTCTTCCCTCTATTAATGATTACTGTTTGGTTCCCTAGTTCTAAATTTGCCCAACTTGAATTCACTTGACATCATGCTTTCTTTTTTACCGTTCCTTTCTGCTGGAATTCATTACTTCTTCCTATTCAGGCTGAACTATCCTTTAAAATTTTAAAATTTTTAAATTTCAAATCTGCAATAAAAACCCAGCTCTACCACCAAGCATTTAATTCCTCTTTATTGATTGAAGTATGTACTGCACTGTTCTCACTGTCTTTTTTTCCTTCTTTACTTTTCTTTACTTTATCTTTTTCATATTTTCCCCTATTCTACTTTCCTTTCCATCTTCTCTATTCTGTCTCTTTACTTCTTACTTTACGAGTAAGCACGGAACGAGACTGTCAAAGCATTTGGACTTCTCCTTTGACAAAGCCGGTGGGCGAAATGGGTCCCCGTCTGGAGTTGGGAGTTTCATGAGTGGGTGTTTGACAGCCAGACCCACGCCTGAAGCGAAAAGCTAAGTTATTCCATCATGTATATTTTTGTTGAGAAGATTTTTTGAATCACATTGAATGGTTAGGTGCAAATCTTAAAAAACTGCATAACAATATTTATATGCAAACGGAATTACACAGATATGATAACTAACTAAGGAACAGGAGGTTTTTGGACTGTGATGAGCTCAGCCTGGAGAGTGCCTTGAGAAACAATGATGACTAAGTTCGTCCTGGCACCTGGGCATTTTGAAACCTTTTCCTCCTTTTTTTAAAACAAGAAAAAAAGCATAAAAGAATGTGGGTCTTTCAATATAAAAAGTGTAATAAAAGAGCTGCCATCCCTGTAAAAAGAATAATCATCATTGAACGTTTGAAAGATTCCCTTCTAAACTACTGTATATTCAAAAGGAGCATTTATATTTCACTGTGATGCACACTGTCTGATGGGTTATTGTGAGTCATGATGGATTTTGATTTCTTAATCAAAAAGTAGGTCTATATGGTTAAAGCACTTGGGGGTCATTTTACAAAGGTGCACTAGAGATTTTACCACTCGCTAAACATAAGCATGTGCTAAATGTTAGAGATGCCTATATATTACCATGGGCATCTCTAGCATTTTGCATGCGCTAATCATTAGCGTGCACTAAAACCGCTAGCATACCTTTGTAAAAGGGCGCCTCAGTGATATTCAAAATGTAATATTTAAACAAACATTTGGCCTTAAAGCTCCCCAAAACTCTCTCATCAAAAGAGAGAAAAATTCTCATCCAAAAAAAAAAAAAAAAAAAAACAGGTTTCAAAATTGAAAATACACCAAAGTGCATCAACCTGAATGGTTGTTGCACTTTGGCTGAATAGTTGTTGCACTTTATTGTAATTTAAATTTTGAAACCTGTTTTTTGGACAGGAATTTTTATCTCTCTCAAAAGAGTTTTCTTCCCATTTTTTTTCTTTCAGGTGTAGATTGGCCAGTGACAGTACATGGGACTCCATTGTGAATTTGGTTGCTAATGGTTTGCACCACCTGCGACCTTTGAGGCCAAATGTTTGTTTTAAGTATTAAGTTTTAAATATCACTGAGTGTTTATATATATATATATATATATATAAGTAATATTTTCATGTATCTTGATTGTACCACTCCTTTGTATTATCATTCTGTTAATGGTGATCACCATTGCGGCATAATGTAAGCCACATTGAGGCTGCAAATAAATAAATAAATGTGGCAATGTGGTGGAACTAAAATGTGTTCAACATGATTCTTCCAACGATTATGTAAAAAGTATTTTTATGCTCACAGCTTCATACTGTATATCACTCTGTTACCCTTTCAAACACTGTAGGAGAATTAGATGCATAACATTTATTCCATCCCTGAAGAATGCAATCAGTGCTACCTGTCAGAGGCATTGTCACCTCACAGAGTGAATAATCCATTTCGAATCAAAATGGATTAGAGAAGAGTCACTGGCATAGGGATGATGGACTCTAATCAGGACCCATCCTGTGCATTGGGCACTTAGCCCGTAAGAGAAGAATCTAACTTCTGTATTTCATTATTAATAATGAACATGTTTAAAAAGTGTTCCTTCATAAGTGCACATATTTCAGACAAGGATGTCGAATGCACTTATCATTCCATTTAATGGCATATCCAAGTGTAAGCGAAAGCAAAAAAGCACAAGAGGCCTTCAAAATGGAGAGCATCTCAGCTACATTCTATTAGGCCAGACCTGACATGGTCTGCATTTCATCAACAATGCCTGCATCAAGGGTCTGTATTGGATATCTGACTCAAATGGTCCAAAGATGGAAAGCAAACTTGTCTTGAAAAATACAGGTCTGCTACTGTAACAATCACGCCATTGTTTGGTTATGATTCAGAGTGCAGTTCGTTTAACCAGATCTAGATTTTGTTCCCGCACTTTTTGGCATCTCCTTTTTTAAGCATCTACCAGACCTGTCTTTGCTTCCATTTTTGGACTATTTTTGTCAGATAGCAAATAAAGACCCCTGACACAGGCATTGTTGCCGAAACGCGGAAAGTGTTGGGTCTGTCCTAATAAAGTGTAGCTGAGACACTCTCCATTTTGAAGACTCCTTGTGCTTTTTTGCTTTTAATTTTGCTTCCCTGTCTTTGGATTCCCTCTCCTCTATTTCCAAGTGTAGCAAAATAATACTTAACCTGCTAAGGCAAAGATTTGGGGATTATACCTGTTTCTCTTTACTGTAATGGATTTGTAATTAAATTATATATGACTGACAAGTTCAGAATATTTTATCAGGATGAGTAAGGCCAAATTACAGGTGATCAGTGGCACACATATTTTGTGAATTAAAAATTGAACTGCAATTTTACATCATGAGTAACTTATGGACCATAAATACCGTCATTATGAAAGAATAACATCTTTCCCATTAGCTTAGCCAAAAATTCCATTTTGATATTCTCAGTGAGTTCAGCCTGAGATTTTGATTCATCAGTTAAGAAACTTGACAAAACTCGGACTTACCGAATGCTAATCTGGAGCTACCACCAGCCCAACGCGGGTGCCGGTCGTACTTCCAGTCCTGGTACATGCCATTTTTTGTGCTAGGGAAAATCAGCCTGTATTTTTTAGCATGGCGCTAACCCAGCGGTAATCAGGCAGTGCTGCGTGCTACCCAGTTACCACCAGGTTAGAGCAGGAGACCTTACTGTCACCTCAATGGGTTGCAGAAAGTGCTCCCCCTCACATGGCCATGTGGTTGTCACTGATGCTGACGTGAATGATTGACTAAACAGTAAGCCCTTGGGCCATGGAGCTCTAACCCAGGAAGAACTCTGAAAAGGCAGATGGACAGGGATGCTGGAACTCTGGAGTACAGAGTTGCAAGAGGACAGAAATCCAACCCATCCCCGCTGGAAACTAACCCTCCCCACTGCAAGTAATCTCCTCCATCCCAGTTCCTGGCCCACCAAACCCTTGCTATGCGCAATCAGCTTGAACCCCCCCCCCCCCCCCCCCAAGAAAGCCAGATTCTATAAGCAGTAAAATACTAGTAAAAGTAACATATATCATTTTCTTTCGTACTCTAGGACAACAGATGTACAAATCAGCACAGGACCCAAAGCAGTCCAAATTCCAAAACAAGTAAAGTCAGAAACAACACAATTTATACTTAATTGTTCAACCACCATTAGGATTCACCTTTGGGATTAAAAAGCAAAGCCATGCACATATAAGGACTGTATAAATGAATTAAAATACAGTATGCCCTTAATATGTAATACCTGATGCAGTATTCAAATAGCAAGCAGCCTGAAGCAACAGATTTATTTTCTACTGAGCATAATTAACTTTGTAAGAACTTGGCGGCTAATAATGTTCTGAACTGGACAATGTTGGCACATTTAGACTGATGGTGGATAAAACTTCTGCATGAAGGGAAGCCCTTCTCTAATTATTCAATACCTTTCTATGAAAAAGTAGTAATAAAAAAAGCCAAGTGCATTTTTATAATATACCACTGCAATTCACAAAACAAAAGGAGCAAGTTCCCACATGCCATCTTTTTCTTTTGATGTAGGCAAGGGGAAAAAAAAGATAGGTTTCAGCTTAATTCATGTTTAATGTGGGATATAAATGTCACAAATAAGTAAATAGATAGGTAGAAACTCTGAATGTTGAGCACCTGATTCTCATAACATGTTGTCTGTTTTAGTGAGCCTTTACCAGGAGAAAAAGATCTCTGCACGAATATAACACATGCTAGGGTGTCCCTTTAACCAGACCCTCCAAATGTCACACTGATTACGATTTATAACAAATTACTACTCTTCCTATGAAAAGTTATTCCGTCATTATACTTCCTCTGTGTACATCTATATGCTGCACAAGCTGGCATGTTTAAAAATATAAGGGAGATTAAATAAAAATGCCACCAACAGAGAACGACAATGTGAATGCATAAGGTCATAGGTTCGCTTGCTTTGATTTGAGTGTACGACGATGATGGCAGTGCAAGGAAGGAGAAACAGACTCACCCTTTTACCTCCCAACACCGTCAGAAAGGAAATGATGAAAGTGAGGGCGGGACCCAGCCGATGGAAGCCTGCAGGGCCGGCTCAGGCAGCAATAATTGAATCACTGCAGGCACCGGGGACGCCTGTAAGGTACACCAGGGAGGGACAGGGTTCAGTGATGTGCTTGCAGATGTCAGGACGCCACAGAGGAGGAGAGATGTTGATGTGGGGGTGCCACCGCTGGGTGGGCCTGAGCCAAGAATGGGTGGGCCTGGAGCACATTTAGTGCCATTGCTTCCTTATGAAATGCCCTGATTTTTAGACTGAGTGGCATCGTTTGGGTCTTAATGATGCCTTGGATGTTCCTGTACACTGAGGATACCAAAATAAGTTGTGGTAACTCTCATTTGGGAATGTGATAGAAATGGATCAATGCTTCATCTATAAAATTACTTCCAGCTCCAGGGTCTGTGAAAGCTTCTGTAAAGGAATCAGGATCCAAATCAATAGTAACAGGAAGTATCAGGTGAGAATTGGTAATATATCGAGGTGGACCTAGTCCTGCTTCCCTGGGCTAGGTTTATGTGTTTCCTGATTTCTTCGGGCATAGATGGGTGAAGTGTCCTCTTTCTCTGTAATACAAGCAGAGGCCTAGAGTTCATCTCCAGTGCTTCTCTTGATCCAACAGGCCTAAGTGATCTAACTATATAGGTTACCTGTGATTGTTAGAGGCCACAGTCAATGAGGATGAGGCAGCAGGTTTGCATTGGAAGGTGGGTGCCAGCCGAAAAGGCCTATGAGTCACTTGGCATTCTTGGGCTCACTCACAAAAGTGGATGTCTACTTGGGTATAGAGCAGGATCACATCATCAAGAGAAGCAGGTAGGTCTCACCCAGCCAACTCATCCCTAATCTGAGAGGAAACACCTTGCCAGAATACAGTGACAAGGCTCTTGTTGTTCCAGTCTAACTCGGCTGTGAGGGTCCAGAAATGAATTGCGTGGAGGGGCATAATCAAACACGAATGCCCATCTCCATGGGCATCTATATCCGAAAACAGGTATGTGAAGAGGCGGGACAGACTGTATTTTCAAAAAAGATGGGCGTCCATCTTTCGTTTCGAAAATACGGTTTGGACGGACCAAATGCCATGGATTTGGTCCTTTCTGAGATGGGCGGGGTTTTTTTAGCGATAATGGAAACTAAAAACACCTAGCTCAGAAACGTCCTAATCCAAGCCATTTGGTCATGGGAGGGACAAATGTACAACACTACCATAGCTCTTAGGGGTGAAGGGGGCAACTACATGTGGGTACAGTGGGTTTTAGAGGCCTCCCATTTACCACCACAAGTGTTACGGGTGGGGGGGGGGATGGGCCTGGGTCTGCCTGCTTGAAGTGCACTGCAGTACCCACTAAAAGTGCTCCAGGGACAGGACTTGTTGCTGCTGTATAACCTTGGCACAGCAGTTCACACCTGAAGACTAATCTCGCTGAAAACGTCCTTTATTTGAATAAGCACATTTACTCACAGTTAACTGCAGATCAGAGGTTGTGCCCCACTGACAATGAGTCTCCCTGGTACTGAGATTAGCAGTAGGTCCGAGCTGGCAGAATGGTGTACAATGCCCTCTTTCAGCAACATTCAAGGTAAGAACTAAGTGCTGTATCGTGGCTAACACATGAAAGGGATCTAAAAGTGTCTTACACAAATGGCTACTACCTCATGGACTACCGGAAACAAAACAGGGCACACTCTGACCCAGTAAGCAGAGGGAAAAGCACCATGGGAGTAGAGCCTACCAACTACCAACATCGTGAGCATTTAACACAAGCTAGTGGAATCACGGAGCCCACTACTCTACACCCACCACAATGCATTGCTGATGTGACTCTGCAGTGCCCTTAACAGAAAAGGTGTCGCACTCACCCAAGAGCCACATCAGAACCAGGGAAAGGCTGTCAGAGGATAGAACACATTCTGCTGTCATGGAGGTGGGTACGGCATTTGAGACTGGCATACAGGCTGGCAAAAAAAGTTTGTAAAGTGGGGTCATCCCTGATTCCCTCCGGTGGTCATCTGGTCAGTTGGGGCACTTTTTTGGGACTTGTACCTGAAAAAAAAATGGTCCAAATAAAGCGGACCAAATTCTTGTCATAAACACCCTTCTTGTTTCGATTATCAGCTAAAGACGCCCATCTCTCCTCGGGCGATAACCATACCCCAGTCCCGCCTTTGCCACAGCTCTGACATGCCCCCATGATCTTTGTTCGTCTCCGTGATGGATTGCAGTTGAGGACGCCAAAAATTGGGTTTCGATTATACCGATTTGGGCACCCACAGGAAACGGACGCCCATCTCCTGATTTGGGTCAAAATATGGGTGTCGTTCTTTCGAAAATAAGATGGCTAGACATCCAGGGTCGATGATCCCTGCTGCAGATTCAGAAGTTCTGTGACTGCTGAGGTGGCCTTCCCAAGTTATCAAAAGAACTCAGATTGTTCAACATCAGATCATTCTTCTCCCAAATAGGAGAGGCCCAGGCGAGCACAGAGCCGGTCAGCAAAGAAATCACATAAGCCACCTATTGGAGGCAAAATCTCTGGCCTGCAGTTCGAACACAATCTGACATTGGTTCAAGAATCCCCGGCAGGTTTTAGGATTGCCATCGAATCGGGAAGGTGGAGTAATGCGGATTCCTGTGCTGCTAGGGTTGACCGCTGGGACTGGGATACCGAGGGGTGGACCTGCAGCTGCATGAGGGATTACTGAATTCTGAATGGCATCCATGCATTGGGTCAAAGTCTGTACTGCCACAGATAGCTGTTGAAGTTGCAACAATTGCAGGGCTGGTGACCCCTTTGAGCTCATGGCTTCTGCAAACTGTCACTGATGCTGATGTGAGTGATTGACTAAGTATTGAGCCCTTGGACCACGGAGCTCTAACCCAGGAAGAACTCCAAAAAGGCAGACAAAGTCACTATCCAGGAGACAGGGATACTGGAATTCTGGAGTAGAATTGTGGACTGGAACTCTGGAGTAAAGCAGCGGACTGGAATTCTGGACCTTGGCTAGCAAGGACCAGGAGCTTGGCATGGCTGGACCTCAGTTCGGCTAGCAGGAACCAGGAGCTTGGCACAGCTGGACCTCAGGAGCTCAGCTACCAGGAACCAGGAGTTTAGCATGGCTTTCTATAAACTATTGCTGTTGTAACTCACTATACATTGGCCTTTAAATCCACAGATAGTCCAAAATACTGCCATCAAGCTAATCACTAGTAAAAAAAAAAAAAATGTGATCATTTAACTCCACTACTAAAAGCAGCCCCTTAGCTTCCCTTACCCCACCACATCATATATGATACTATTATTGGTCTACAAAACTCATTCACCGGTGAACCCTCCTATCTTACACGTTTGTTGATTCCATATTCCAATCATCGAACTCTCAGATCCTCTTCTGAAAATCTGCTAGTTACAATATTCTTTCAAGAAATTAAGCATATACACACTACGAAAACAATCTTCTCAGTTCAAGGCCCTGAAACACTGGAACAAACTGCCACAGTCACATCACAATCACACATCACTCTCAACCTTTAAAGCAGAACTCAAGACCTTTCTTTTTACAGATGCATATTCATAATTTCTCTTCTTTTCTCCACAGAGACCAGACTGAATTAGCAGCACAGTAGTGATGCATTCCCTCTCCCCTTTTCCCAACCTCCTATCCTAATTACAATGTAGTTCCACCCTTTTTCCCTCACTATCATGTCTTGTTATTGTCCTAATTTACGTTATACTACTATTATTGTACTTTTAACATGTAAGCTGCTCAGACACCTGCTAGATGGGTGAAATAGAAAGTCCTAAATAAACTTGAAACGAGTTCAGCTAGCAGGAACCAGGAGCTTGTCATGACTAGAACTTAGGAGTTTGGCTAGCAGGAACCAGGAGCTTGTCATGACTAGAACTTAGGAGTTTGGCTAGCAGGAACCAGGAGTTTGGTACGGCTTCAGAAACAAGGAACAAGGCCTCCAGAACAAGATGTCAGGAACAAGGAACAAGGTTTCAGGATCTAGGCTGCAGGTACCAGGAACAGCAACAGACTGCAAACTGAGTCATTGTGGGAGTATCAGCTGAGGGTAGAGAGCCCCTAGAAATACTTGCCTCCGGTCAGAAGTAGAAGCTGTGACCTATCAGAACCTCCCCTCATGGTTCCCAAAGATGCGTATTCAAATGCGTTCGCACCTAAGACCCATCCCCCAACTGTCTGATGCGGTCCAAGCAGCAAGAGAGGAGAGGGTGCCGTGGGACCACAAAGCTCTCCCCAGCTGGTAAGCCAGGTGCCCAGTCACAGGTGGGATCCATAACAGTGGTAAGAGCAATCTTACCGCATGGCCATGGCTATTTTCAGTCTGCTTGGTAAAGTGTCCCCTAAGCTGGCCTTTTTACTAATCTGCATCAAGGGCTAAAATGGCCTAATGCAGGACGTGGTGAAGCGTTTAACATTAGATTTGCCATTTACGTACATTAAATGCACAGCATTTTTTTATTTTTTGTGGGGGGGGGGGGAGTTGTGTCAGTGGCAGATAATGGGTGGGAAAGAAAAATTCAGCTAGTACAGATATTGACATGCACTCACTGAATAATGCTGACTTAACACAGGAACCATAGTGCCTCCTAAATAGGAGGAGATAAGTGCGTCTGCATTAATTTTTTTTTTTTGTGGTCACATACTAATGCTAATATTAACACACGGCCAGAAAAAATATTATTGAAAGAGGCCAGATTTACAGCCACACCTGAATTGGGCTTAGCATACAGGCAAGTCCTGTGCTTGAACAAAGTCCATTTACTAGCCCAGCTTAATAAAATAGCCCCATAGTAATGGAAAAGTGATCTCGCATTTATGTTGGTTCTCAACTGGACAACTGAGTTCGATTCCCGGCACAGGCAGCTCCTTGTGACTCTGGGCAAGTCACTTAACCCTCCATTGCCTGCTGCATTGAGCCTGCCATGAGTGGGAAAAGTGCGGGGTACAAATGTAACAAAAAAAAAATGTGGAGGGGGACGACCAAGATGGCGGCCTGAAGGGAGGGCGGCGAGGTTGCTCGGAGGTGCTTGTTTTTCTTGAGTCCCGTTTACCTGCGGAATGCCGAAGCGGAAGGGTAAGCGGGTGCCTGGTCCTGGGGCACTCGCGGGACCCGCTTCGGGCACGATGGACCGCTTTGTTGTGGTGGGAGGCAGCAAGCTGAGTTCGGGAGTCTTGCTGACGGGAGGGGCGGAGAGAGGTGAAGCGTCCCTGCTGCCTGAGACGGAACTCAGCCCGGAGGTGAGGGAACCGCCTCCCATGCCTGTTTCGGTGCGAGATGTGAGCGGACAGGGCTTCCTGGCTTCCGAGGAGGGGGCGGACGGCCCTGTGCCAGGACCTGCTTCGGGCAGGAGCGCGCAGCATACCCCGGAAGGGGGGATTATCAGCGTGCAGGGTGGCGGTGCTCCAGGGGGATGACATCTGGAGGAGGGGGCCGGTTTCTCTCTGGGGTCCGAGAGGACTGCTGAAGTTTTGAGTAAGTCTTCACTTTTGCCTAAGCCTCCGAATTTTACCTTGGAAACTATCTGGGATGCTTTGCTTACTTTGGAAACTTCATTGTCCAAGAAAATGTTATTACTGTCGCAGGCCTCTCAGCTTCCAACTGAGACTGTTTCCCAATTGGGACTGCAATTAAAGACAGTGGGAGAAAGATCTGAGGCCCATGACTTGGCCATTAAGTCAGTTCAATCGGTACAAACAACCATGATTAAAGAAAATAAATGGTTGCATAGGAAGATTGAGGCTCTTGAAAATCGGCAGAGGGCAAATACTCAGCGAGTGATAAATTTTCCTAAACAACAGCTGACTGCACCGATACTGACTTTTAAAAAATATCTCTTTGAAGTGTTAAAGGTGTCGGAACCGGTGTGCCCGCCTATCTCGCAGATTTATTATTTGCAATCTTTTAAGCGAGTGGCTCAAGGCGAGCAGGCTGATAGTGAGGAGTCTGCCGGGCGGTTTGACACCTTGGACTTTATTCGGGAGTTGGAGGGTGAAGAGGAGCGGCAGGAGCGAGCTACTCTTATAGTGACATTTGTTTCACAGTTAGATAGAGATAGGATTCTGAAGTTATTCTTTAAATTTCGGAAAGAAAAATTTTTGAATGTACCAGTACGGATGTATCCTGATGTGACCAAGGTAACGCAGAGGAGGCGACAAGCTTTTCTTAAGCTGCGCCCCACTGTGTTTCAGTTGGGGGGCCTTTTTTGGCTCAATTATCCCTGTAAATGTGTGGTGAAGTTGAATGCTGTAAAGTATGTATTTTTTTGAACCTTTGCAGCTGAAAGCGTTCCTGGACTCCCGGGGGGGGGGGGGGGGCGGGGGTGCTCCTTCTCCGGCACCTGGTGCGGAGAATGCATCTCCACCTCAGTTATAATTGCCTTCCACATCTCCCTTCAGTGTCTCTTTTTGTGTTGGATTGTTATAGTTTACATTTTTTCCCAGAATAGTGGCTTGGTCACTTGCTTATGTTGTGGACTAACAGGGGAGGCGGGAGAGTGCGTTGGGGGTAGAGATTTCCTGTGTAAAGATGTACCTACAGTTCTCCTAAGTTGTACAAGAGGTGTTCTTGGTACTGTATATGTGAAATGTATAAATAAAGAAATAAAAGAAAAGAAAAAAAAAAATGTGCACCACAGTTTAATACTTAACTGACCTACAGTTTCATTACACACAGATTTTTTTTCAGATCAAGTATATGTTGAATAATATGGTGCTTATTTTTATTTATTTATTAAGATTTATTTACTGCCTTTTAGAAAGAATTTACTCAAGGCAGTATACAGTAAGAATAAATCAAACATAAGCAATAAACAATTACAGCAGTATATTAGATATTTATACTGCATAAAACATCTAAATCTCAGTTTTTACAAAGCTAGGAAATACACATCTAAAATTGGATGAGGCCAACCGAAAAAGGGATTCTCAGTTTTGACTGAAACTGAATAAGCAGCCAAAATTTGCTGTTCGGTTTCGGCCAATACCAAACTCGAGAACAAAAATGGCACCTCCTCCTCCCCCCATCCTAGCAAACAGCGGGTCCTCCTGGGCTGCTAACACTACCCTCCATTCCACCACAGAGACCAGGAGGCTTCGCTCTGGGAGGCACTGGTGCCAGTACCACTGCTACTGGGAGGTGCCTCCACTATCCACTGCCTCACCCCCCACAGAGACATGGACTGGCCACCTTCCCCGCCTCCTGTAGGAGAGTGAGTGCCATTGAGCCAGTCACCCACCCACCCATCCAAAGGCCCTCCCAGGCCTACCTTTAACTTCCCTGCTTACATAGTGACATCTTCGGGGCAGGAGCAATCCCAGTTGCTCCTGCCCCAGCCGGATCCTCCATCAAAATAGCTGCCGAGGGTTCCCATGGCAGTCTCACTATGCAACCAGGGAAGTTCAAGGTAGGCCCAGGGGCCTTTGGATGAGTGGGTAGGTGGCTGGCTCAATGGCATCCGCTCTCCACCAGGGAGGCAGGGTGGGTAGCCAGCCCAAGTTTGCCAGGGGGAAGCAGATAGTGGCGGTGGAGCTGGGAGCCAGGGGTCAGGGGCCAGAGAACTCACTCTGGAGGGGGGAGGAGAAGTTTCAGTTTCAGCTGAAAATGTACTTTCATTATCCACCGAAACCTGAACTCAGATTTCAGGACGTTTTCAGTTCAGTAAGCAAAGATTTATTACTTTGCATACTGTTTTCAAAAGGTCCAGCCTTACTCCTCAAACTCATAACATCTTTAATAATAGTAGTCTACACTGTCTGAGTCTCAGTCAAGTCATTCTCTAATTTATCAACACGATGCCAGTATCAGTATCATTCAGTTACGTAATATCACTCAACACATAGCAAAGACTGCATCTCACCACAAAAACATATGGACATACTTTTTAAGGAAGAGTCAACTGTACAGAAAAGCTACAGTTATGTTGCAATTATATTTTGACTTCCACATTTTATTCTTATCTGCATCCCATTTCTGTGATAATTGCTGAAAATATTTCTGTAGTTATGCTTCTGAATTTTTAAACACTAAGAATCTTCCTCTGGGGAATTTTGTTTTTTTGAGAGACACAACTACAGTTCTGAGAAAGCGTTTGCGAACCTAAGTGATATTACAATTCTAAGTTCTTACCCTGGCATCTTTGTTTAATTGAAACCAGTATTATCTTATGCAAAACAAAGAAACATAGAATCACAGAAGCTAAAAACCATATAGCCTATCAAAGCTGCCCATCAATACCAATTAATAAGCTCTACAATTCTTTCCTCTCAGTAAGAGATCTTCTGTGTTTATTTCATGCTTCCTTGAATTCATATACAGCAGTTCTTGGCTCCACTATCCTTTCAAAAAGGAATATTTCCTTTTATTACTCCAGAGTCTATGCCCTTTCACCTTCCTAAGCATATATAAATTAAACAATTTTACGTTCTTGAAACACCGTCATATACAAAGTAAGAGCAATGAGACTAATTCAGAATTGGTGTGTGAAATAGCAAGTGAACCCCTAGTTTTCATAGATCAATTAACTGGCAAATTAGAATCAATTGCTTAAGTAATTAGGTAACAGTAAACCACCCTGCAGACTTTGGACATCCCATCCTCTATAAAGGTTCCAAAGGTTTTGCATTATAATCTTCACTACAGAAGTTAGTAGGAATTCATCTTCATTGTTAGAATCAAAGAACTTTCAGAGAACTTGTCTGGACAAGATTACAAAAGAGTGTTTCTAAACATTTGGGGCTCCATTTATATACTGTAAGACAGGTGGGGGGCATTTTCGAAAAGGACGTCCATGTTTTGATATGGACGTCCTCGCAAAACGTCCCGATCTAGGAGGCGGGGAAACCTGTACTTTCAAAACAAGATGGACGTCCATCTTTCATTTCGAAAATACCGTCAGGGACATCCAAATCCTTAAATTTGGTCGTCCCTACCATAACCCTTACGGGTGAAGGGTGGGTACAGTGGGTTTGTGGTGGGTTTCGGAGGGCTTGCTGTTTCCTCCACAAACGTAACAGGTAAGGAGGGGGATGGGCCTGGGTCCGCCTGCCTGAAGTGCACTGCACCCACTAAAACTGCTCCAGGGACCTGCATACTGCTGTGATGGACCTGAGTATGACATCTGAGGCTGGCAAAAAATATTTTGAAAGATATTTTTGAAGGTGGGAGGGGGTTAGTGATCACTGGGGGAATAAGGGAAGGTCATCCCCGATTCTCTCTGGTGGTCATCTGGTCATTTTGGGCACCTTTATGTGCCTTGGTCGTAAGAAAAACACGACCAGGTAAAGTTGTCCAAGTGTTCATCAGGGATGTCCTTGTTTCTTTTGATTATTTATTTTATTTTATTTTATTTGTTACATTTGTATCCCACATTTTCCCACCTATTTGCAGGATTATGGGTCGAGGACAACCAAGTGTTAGGCATACTTTCTTTATTTATTTGTTTAATGCAAGTGTCATGCCGAAACATGGCCAGGTCAGGTTTTAGTTAATGCATAGTTTGTGTGAATCATTATTGTTTTTTGTTAATAAATTATTTATTAGGTGACTGTGAGGGGCATAATCGAACGCAAACACCCATCTCCATGGGTGTCTATCTCCGAGAACGGGTACGTGAAGGGGCGGGACAAACTGTATTTTCGGAAAAAATGAGCGTCCATCTTTTTTCCGATAATACGGTTTGTGCCAGCCAAATGCATCGAATTTGTGCGGATTTGAGCTGGGCGGTTTCGTTTTTCAGCGATAATGGAAACTGAAGGCGTCCAGCTCAAAAATGAACAAATCCAAGGCATTGGGTCGTGGGAGGGGCCAGGATTCGTAGTGCACTGGTCCCCCTTACATGCCAGGACACCAACCGGGCACCCTAGGGGGCACTTGTAACAATTAAAAAAAAAGTTAACAGTTCCCTTCCTTTGGGTGCTGAGCCCCCCAAATCCCCCCCAAACCCACTGCCCACAACTCTACACCATTACCATAGCACTCATGGTTGAAGGGGGGCACCTAGATGTGGGTACAGTGGGTTTTGGGGGCGGTTTGGAGGGCTCCCATTTACCACCACATGTGTAACAGGTAGGGGGGGATTGGCCTGGGTCTGCCTGCCTGAAGTGCATGCACACACTAAAACTGCTCCAGGGACCTGCATACTGCTGTGATGGAGTGGGAATGACATTTAAGGCTGGCATACAAGCTGGGTGGGAGGGGGTTAGTGACCACTGGGGGAGTCAGGGGTGGTCATCCCCGATTTCCTCCGGTGGTCATCTGGTCATTTAGGGCACTTTTTTGGGACTTGTTCGTGAAAAAAAAGGGTCCAAAAAAAGTGACCCAAATTTGCACAAAAAACGCCTTTCTTTTTTCGAATATCGGCCGAGGACGCTCATCTCTCCTCGGCCGATAAACACGCCCCAGTCCCGCCTTCACCACGCCTCCAATATGCCCCCATAAACTTTGTCCATTTCCGCGACGGAGTGCAGTTGAAGACGCTCAAAATGGGCGTTCAGTTATACCGATTTGGGCACCCACGGGAGAAAGACGCCCATCTCCCGATTTGGGTCGAAATATGGGTGTCCTTCTCTTTCGAAAATAAGGCGGTGTATTGATTTGGTAAATGTTTACATGTAAAGTATGGACATAAACATGCATTTTATAAATAACGTAGATAAATAATGACTTTGCCCACCCTCCACCAAAATTCCCCTCTGAACATGCCTATATATATAGCTCATGCAAAAGTATGTGCCTTCTTAGCACCCTATACATTTTTACACTCATAACCCTTTAGAGCAATTTTATAAAAGCCTTTAAACACAAAATTCCTTTATAAAATTATCTCCTGAAAATACTGGACTGTATCACATGCAAATGTATACGCGGAGGGGCATAATCGAATGGGGCGTCCCTGCGAAGGGGCGGGGAAACCCATATAATTATCGAAACAAGATGGGCGTCCATCTTTCGTTTCGATAATACGGTCAGGGATACCCAATATTTAGGTCAATCTTAAAGATGGTCGTCCCCGGTTTTTGGCGATAATGGAAACCGAGGACGCCCATCTCAGAAACAACCAAATCCAAGCCATTTGGTCGTGGGAGAAGCCAACATTCATAGTGTACTGGTCCCCCTCATATGCCAGGACACCAACAGGGCACCTTAGGGGGCACTGCAGTGGACTTCATAAATTGCTCCCAGGTGCATAGCTCCCTTACCTTGTGTGCTGAGCCCCCCAAAACCCACTCCCCACAACTGTACAACACTACCATAGCCCTAAGGGGTGAAGGGAGGCACCTACATGTGGGTACAGTGGGTTTGTGGTGGGTTTTGAAGGACTCACATTTACCACCACAAGTGTAACAGGTAGGAGGGGGATAGGCCTGGGTCCAACTACCTGAAGTGCACTGCAGTACCCACTAAAACTGCTCCAGGGACCTGCATACTGCTGTCATGGAGCTGGGTATGTATGACATTTGAGGCTGGCAAAAAATATTTTTAAAGTTGTTTTTTTTTAGGGTGGGAGGAGGTTACTGATCACTGGGGGAGTAAGGGGAGGTCATCCTCGATTCCCTCCGGTGGTCATCTGGTCAGTTCGGGGACCTTTTTGAGGCTTGGTTGCAAGAAAAAATTGACCAAGTAAAGTCGGCCAAGTGTTCATCAGGGACGCCCTCCTTTTTTCCATTATCGGCCGAGGACGCCGATGTGTTAAGCATGCCCCAGTCCCGCCTTCGCTATGCTTCTGACACACACCCATGAACTTTGGTCATCCCCGCGATGGAAAGCAGTTGGGGACGCCCAAAATTGGCTTTTGATTATGCCGATTTGGGCGACCCTGCGAGAAGGACGCCCATATTCTGATTTGTGTCGAAAGATGAGTGTCCTTCTCTTTCGAAAATAAGCCTGAAAACAGCTTATTAATATGCAAATTGAATAACGCAGTTTGTAGTAAACTTTTCAGCTGTGCTGTTTCCAGAACGTTAACACCACCTCCAGAGCTGTTAACTTTTTCCCAGAAATGTAGCCTGCTAAAAGGTAAGGTGATGCTCCCTGGAAGGAATCCAGACTCCCTGCCCCTCCACAGCAGCAGAAGTGCCTTATGATGCATTGACGAGGAGCATGTTCTTCTCCCCCCCCCCCCACCCTTATGCGTCAGAACAATGTATAAAGTAAAAATAAATTGCTTTCCAGTACCTACCCCTCCATACCTGGCATCTACCTGCACATCCCTGGGGTTGTGGTAGAGGCAGGAATGATCGCTGGTCACTCCTACACTGGCAGCTTCATTTTCAAAAATGGCCTTGACTGACTTTTGTAAGAACATAAGAATAGCCATACTGAGTCAGGCCAATGGTCCATCTAGCTCAGTATCCTGCTTCCAGTAGTGGCCAATCCAAGTCACAAATACCTGGCAGAAACCCAGTTAGTAGCAACATTCCAGGGCAAGCATTTGTTTCCCTCAGGTCCATCTCATTAACAGACTATGGACTTTTCCTCCATGAACTTGTCCAAACCTTTTTAAACCCAGATACACTAACCACAGTTATCACATCCTCTGGGAACGAGTTCCACAGCTTAATTATTCTTTGCATGAAAAACATATTTCCTCCTATTTGTTTTAAAAGTATTTCCAAGTAATTTGTTTTGTTACATTTGTACCCCGTGCTTTCCCACTCATGGCAGGCTCAATGTGGCTTACACAGGGCAATGGAGGATTAAGTGACTTGCCCAGAGTCACAAGGAGCTGCCTGTGCCTGAAGTGGGAATCCAACTCAGTTCCTCAGGACCAAAGTCTACCACCCTAACCACTAGGCCACTCCTTTCACTTTTTGAGAGAGTGAAACTACCACTAGAGAATCAGGTAGTACCATTTTTGAAAAAGTAGCCATTGGGGCAGGAACAACTGGACATCACTCCACTCCTGCGCCTACTAGGCCTTCAGAGATGTTACAGTAGGTGATGAGGGTTGGAAGTGAAGGGTGGATGCAGCAAAACTGTTATTACATTGTAATTATTGTGAACCCCAGCAGAAAATGAAGTACTGGCCTTCTAAACACATAGAAAAGTGTAGGCAGTACTTACAAATAGTCGTAGCTTCATATCTTCTCTCTTTATAAACAAAGAGATTTTTTTGTTTCCATTTCATGAAGGCGCTTTAAAAGTGCACAATTACAATATGACCCAATGGTGTGTTTCCTGCAGACTTGTATAATTTTGTGTGGAGGACTCTGTGTGTCTGACTAGGCTGGCAGTGGTTGTTAGGGAGTCATTTGAAACATGTTTCATATTTGTTTTCTAATGAAAACAACAGTAAAAGACCTTATACTTTTATTTATTTATTTAGCACATTTATACCCCACTTTTTCCAGGCTCAAAGTGGCTTACAATGTATTGATAACTGTTGCCAGACCAGTGGATATGCAAATACAATTAAATTAGATAGGATAGAAGGAACAGGGTAAGAAGGAAAAAGGGAAAGGGTAAAGAGACTAAGATGGTCCATGGATCTGTTATTAGGAAGGATGTTTGGTTATATGTTAAATCCTTGGAGTAGGCTTTCCGAGATAGGCTAGTCTTGGGTTGATTAATAAATAGTGTATTCTGGTTGTACAGAGTGGGAGTGCGCATTCTTTGGGAAGAGTGCACACTATTTGCAAACATTATGCTCTGTTTTTCAATAGTGTACTCCATACTTTTTAGAAAGAGTATGCATTCTTCACCAAGAATGTGCACTATTCACAAATAGAATGCACTATTAACAACATTGCCCCAAAATAAACATTTCAAAAATATATTAGAAATGTTGCAAATGACACAGAAAAATAAAAAAAACAAAAAATATATACTTTTCCCTTCTTACTGCTAGAGTTTTTGCAGTTAGACAGGGTAGGTATCTGGTACATATTTGTGTATTTGTACTTGTGGGAAGTCTGGAGGCATATCTCTGTAGGAATGAATGGTGTGAGAGTGTGTGTGGGGAATATGTGTTTGTGGGTTAGGTGGGTGTTTGGAGCCTTGGAGGGGTTAGAGAGAGAAAGAGAGAGAGAGAGAGAGTGTGTGTGTGGGGGGGGGGGGGGGGGGGGAGGGGAGGGTTGTTCTCTCCTTCCTGCCCTCCCTCCAATATTCTTTCTCCCTTGAACTCGTTCTCCTCCCCTCCCATACGCTTCTTCATTTCCCTGTCTATTCAGTCCACTCTTTATCCCTGTCATACACCCACTCCCTTCTCATTCTGTCTTGCATTCAATCTTTATCGCCTACCCATGTGCCTGCCCCTCCACATACACCCCTCCGCTCCCACCCAAGCTTCTTACTACCGTTTGCAGCCCACAGCCTGGGCTATCTCCTCTTGGTCTTCCAGCGACAGAGCCCAGCTCCTCGTCATCACACTACTTCCCACCCCGCTATGGCCTAGACTTCTTGATCTTCATCTTACAGTGGCAGGGCCTGGGCTCCTGACACCATGCCACTTCTTCTGCACCAGCTTCTGCTGATCTTTGGTGGCAAGATCCAGGCTACCCTGCAATTCCTTATTCTTTGTTTGTATCTGTTTGCACATGCATAAACCATTAAATGTGTATAGACAAACGAACAGACAAATGGCCCAAACTTCTCCAATAGGTGCTCACACTTGTGTTAAATGCATCTAAAAAAGTTCTAAAATGTCAAATGTTATTCCATAGAAAATAATGGGAGCTACATGGGGCCAACAGGCTCTATTGTCTCTCTCTCTCTCTCTCTCTCTCTCTCTCTCTCTCTCTCTTTTTCCACCACAGTAAAAGGACACATGCTGTGTCCATGTGACCCTCTCTCTGACACAATGCTCAGCATCTCATTTGAGCAGAAATTTTCAACTTGGTCCTCTGGACACACCTAGGGGCCCTTTTACTAAGCTGCGTAGGCACGGACGCATATCCTACGCGCATCAATTTGGAGTGACTGCCCAGCTACCGTGTGGCCCGAGCGGTAATTTCATTTTTTTTTGCGCATCTGCTACGCGTGCCAGAAAATAATTTTTCCTGCACACGGTGGAAACCGGCCGGTAATCATTATTCTACGCTGGTAGACAATTACCGCACGGTTACCGCGTGAGAACTTACTGATAAGTCAATGGGTGGTGGTAAGGTGTCAGACTCACAATGGACGCACACCAATTTTTATTTTGCTGCACGTCCATTTTCAGCAAAAAATTTTAAAAAGGTCTTTTTTTTTCAGGTGTGCTGAAAAATGGATATGTGCATGCCCAAAACATGCGCCTACACTAGCGCAGCCCATTTTTCAGCACACCTTAGTAAAAGGACCCCCTAGCTAATCAGGTTTTCAGGATACCATTAATGAATATGCATGAGATAGATTTGCAAACAATGGAGGTAGTGTATGCAAATTTATCTCATGCATATTTATTGTGAGTATCCTGACTACCTGACTGGCTATGTGTGTCCCAAGAACTGGGTTAAGAACCCCTGCTTTAGAGAGGAAGCTACCTGGATGAAACAGAGATCTCTTAAGCATGGTAATGCTGGTGCTCCATATGGAGGCACAGAACACCCACTTCTATGAACACCAGCTTCAAGTAACAATGAATATATTTGAGTGTGAAGACTGCAAATGGTGATAAAAAGGTGTAAGTGTATTTAGGTGAATCAGTGGGTCTCTAGATAGACGCTAATAATGGAATGCCTATGGGGGGTTCTCCTCCTGCATAATCTGAATGTCTTTTTTTTTCAGGTTGTCACAAATTATTTCCTCAAATATCTCTTGAATATCTGCTTTGATGACAGTTGCTAGATTTTTCACTATTCAATCTCTTATAAGTGCTAAAGTATCACTTGAACAGTTGTGTTTTTCATGTTAATCCCATTTTTAATGCATCTTTAGCAGTTGTTCTTGTGACATGTACTATATTTATTAAATCTTACATTTTTAAGATTTACCCCATCCTTTTTTTTTTTTTTACAAAGCCGCACAGTAATGTTGACACAACCCATTCACTTGGAATGGGTTTTGTCGGCATTACCTCACCAAAAGCCGCTAGCTTGGCTTTGTAAAAGTGGGGGTTAGTCAGTTAACCCACAATATGTAATGGTATTAAATCTAGATACAGTGTATAATTAATTAATAATATTATAATGTAAGGCATAAATATCCTAACAGATTAGGGAAATGAAGATGACAGAGGATTAACCAGATGTTCGTATGTGTGTGGAAAATAAGATGAGTCATTCAGCCCTGTATCCAACTCCTTCATACCCAGTCCAAAAATAGAGATCCAAAAATAGCTGCAATTACAGTAAAGAAACACACACACACACAGGACTGGGCTGTTGTATCATGTCACCCAGCAGATCTACTCAGATTTATCCTTATCCAACTAGAGTTCTCCCAACTTCTTTATAGACGACAACAATAGCTGATTTTTTTTTTTAAGGAAAAAGTTAAGGCACAGCTGTGAAAAGCAAATCCGTGGCCTACAAAAGTGCATTAAAAATATTCATCCTTTAAAATGTTATTTAAAATTATACTATGTGTTCATGATTCCTAATAAAAAATAGTATTTAAATATTGCATTTCTGGTTTGTTTCCTTATTAGCTAAGAGGCTCTTTTACAAGCTGCGGTAAGCACTAATACGTGCTTACCGCATTTTCATTTTTCTATTTTAGCGCTGTGAGTGTGTTTGGGAGTGGAGAGTAGACGTGTTCAGAGCTAATGGGTTAGTGCATGTGCATTGCCATAGGCTAACCTATTAACACTTAGGGGCCCTTTTACAAAGACGTGTTAGGATCTACACGCATGCAGCATGCGCCAAAATGAGACTGCCGCCAGGCTACCACACCCCCTAGCGGTAATTTCAGATTTGCCACATGCCCATAACACCTGGATGATTTACTTTTTTATTTCCTCCCAAGTGCGGCATTTCCAGTAGTAACTGGCAGTTGGCACACGCTGACCGGTCATCACACGTGTAGCGCATGAGCCCTTACTGCTAGATCAGTGGGTGGCATTAAGGGCTCAGGCTGGTTTTAGGCATGCGCTGGTTTTAGTTTTACTGCATGCCCTTTTCTCGTCATTAAAAATAGTCCCATTTTGGAGAGACGGTAAAATTTGACCTGGCACACACCCATATCACACACCTACAGTACTGCAGGCCACTTTTTACCGTGGCTTAGTAAAAGGACCCCAAAATTAGCATGTGAGCCCTTACCACCTAGAAAATAGATGTAGTTAAGGGCTCATGCGCTAATGGCCACTCACATTTCCGTTCGCAGTAGCAGCCAACAGGAATCTTATGCTAATGTATTATAAGGAGCTGTTTAGTGTTCAAATGTGCATTGTGAGGGATGCACAGCCATTTCCGAGCGATTCACAGAAAGGACCGCCTACCTTTAGCGAGAGAAATTTTATGAGAGGTCTGGAGCAGTCTGCTGAACAGCATTACGAAGGTTGATAGATCAGAGACACATGGTGCGGTGCGGTGGATCTTTTGAGTGAAAAATGGGGAGACATGCCAGGGGGTGCAGTATGTAACCAAGAGTCCAGCTACCGTTCCCCCACTGCCAGTGTCATCACTGGAGGAGGAGGAGTATCCCACAGCACAGATCTTGTGCTTCCTCCTCCATTTCATGTGCACTCTAAATCAACAAGACACTCAGCATTTTTCTTTTTGGCTCCCAGATTATGGTACAGTTTCCATCCTTATAGTCAAGGAGAACAATCATTCAAAAAAGTTCAAGATGGCCCTTACGATGCATTTTTTTCGCAACTGCATTTGGTTGCCCACCACCTAGTTCGAGGGTTTGAGGGATTCCATTTTTATGCAATGAACAGTACTTACTTCCTTTGTGTGTTTGCTTCTGTTCTTACGAATGAGAGTATTTACCTTTCCTTTCTAATATTGGTGTTCTTTTCTGACCAAACTGCTTTGGCTAATTTGTTGGAAAGGCAATATAGTATGGATGGGTAGTCCACCTAGGTGGATGAACAGCGAAATCCCACGAAACACACAAAACAGAAGAAAAAGTGGGAAATTGACCAATAAGTCCAGAGATAGGGACAACTGAGTCAAACAGGAAAATTTTATTACAGACTCGACACAGATCTGTGTTTCGGCCACAGGCCTGCCTCAGGAGTCAACCATATAGGTATTAAAGTAGCAACTAGTAAGGCTAAAAGACATGCATAAACAAGATAATAAATATAAACAAACAAACATAAAGCTAACCTGATCAGGCTTCACCAATGGTTGGATTAAAAACATCTTTTAAAAGAGCAAGGGACATCCAGATATTTATTTTTGTTACATTTGTACCCCGCGCTTTCCCACTCATGGTAGGCTCAATGTGGCAATGGAGGGTTAAGTGACTTGCCCAGAGTCACAAGGAGCTGCCTGTGCCTGAAGTGGGAATTGAACTCAGTTCCTCAGTCCACCACCCTAACCACTAGGCCACTCCTCCACTAACCACTAGGCCATCCCCTCCATCTAATCCAACATTTCAAACTGGACTTGATTCCTTGCTGGACTGGGATTCCTTCTCCGCAAATACAGTAGCAGTCCCGGTGACCTCAGAGTACTCGCAGCTCCCATCTGAACATGGGATACCTCCCTGCTGGACAATCTATTGCTGCTCATATGACTCTGGAAATATTAGCAAAGGAGCAGGCATGGTAGAACGCTCAATAAAACAATAGCACAGTCTCGATTGTCTGACCTTCGCTAATCCGACCATCCAGTATATCCAATAGACATCTCCCCCCCCCCCCCCCCCCCCCCGGTGACATCATTGTGGCTTTTTTACAGTTTCCTGACATCCGATTCACTGGAAGGGCAGACCTACCTCTGTTTGGATTTGCTACTGAGTCCCTGTTTTCATTACAACTCTTAAAAATGATTGGCTTTCCTGGCTACTGAGATCCTGCTTTCACTGCAGCTCTTGAAATACACATTTCCTATGCATTTTCAATGTGTTCCATGTTATCTGACTTTTCATTTTTCTGACAATGGGCCAGTACTGTTTACACCAGAACTGCATTTATAGTTATATGTTTTTATTCAGCCATGGAACCTCTACATTTACTGTTGTTGAATATGTCCATAACTTTCAATGGATATGTTATTCATTTAGGGGTCCTTTTACTAAGGTGCACTGAAAAATGACCTATGGTAGTGTAGGCACATGTTTCGGGCGCACGCAGATCCATTTTTCAGTGCGGCTGCAAAAAATGCCTTTTTAAAATTTTTGCTGAAAATGGACGTGCGGCAAAATCAAAATTGGCACACATCCATTTTGGGTCTGAGACCTTACCGCAAAGCTATTGACCTAGCATTAAAGTCTCATGCGGTAACCAGGTGGTAATGACCTGCACATGTCAAATGCCACTTGGTGCGCGTCTGATACGCGCGTCTGAAAATAAAAATTATTTTTCGGACACGAGTATGGGACGCGCACCAAAAATGAAATTACCGCAAGAGCCACACAGTCGGGCGGTAACTCCATTTTGGTGCATGTTGGGTGCGTGTAGACACTTATGCGGCTTAGTAAAAGGGCCCCTTAAAGTCATACCATGACTATCCCGCTGAATATTTGATTCCACAGGTATACATACATATAAAATATTGTGCTGTACATTTCAAATAAAATAAATTAAGGTACAGCAATCATAATTTATAAAATGAATTCAAGATTCCCATAGATCTTGAATCACCCCATTCTATTAATTCTCTTTTCTGCTACCAACTCTTGTTTAAAAGTTAAAGCAAACCACGTTCTACCAACTATTACATTTCATGGTGCGTGCATTTTCCCAGTTGCAGAAAATTAATTGAATAGCAATATTAATATCTCTCTATATAAAAGGCAAGACCAACGTTCTATGAAGCCTCCAGCCGGAAGTGTGAAGGGGCGAGATATCCGGTTTCCCTATGAGTGTCTGCCCCGCCCTCTCTGTAACACAGTCAGTGAAGGAAAACAGCAGAGCAGGAAATCAAATTGCTGGCTCTGTAACAGTGAAGGACTCAGAGGGGGGAGGGGAGAGAGGCCAGAGGGCAGGGACTCACACACTCCCACATGCACACAGAAGAAAACATTGCTAGCCCCCGTTTCATTTGCATCAGAAACGGGGCTTTTTTACTAGTATTAAATAACTTTTGCTCTTGAGCTGACACACTGTATCTTGGACCTGAACCAGGGCTTTCCATACACTGCATCAAGTGAAACATCCAACTCAATAGCCAGAATCTCGTTCAAATCATCTCCAAACTGTCTGCAACTATGGACAAAAAGTAGTGTATGGAAAAATATTCCAGCATCAGCCTCAAGAAGCCACTGTTTGTCATTTACCCCCCAGATTCTATATAGCTTGCCCAATGTTCATGGAATGCCTTAACTCCACCTTGGCTCTATGAGGGTAATTCTATAATGAGGGCACAAAGGGTTTTCTGCACGCTGCAGCCGCTTTTATCATGGTTGTAAAATAACTGCATTCCCATATGTTTCTTTAATGGTTATGAGCTAATTTCCCAATTAGTGCATGGCCATTACTGCGGGAGCCCTTACCGACAGCTATTTTGTTGGCGCTAAGGGCTCCCCCACTAACCCTGCAGTAATATGCCCACACTACTCAATTAGCACAGGGAATGTCTACTCTCCACACATAGTCACACCTCCCGTGCTGAAAATTTTTAAAAATCTTTCAGCACGGGATTAGCATGTGCTGATGGGCACACTAGCACGGGATGCCTCAGTGTGTCCCGCAGCAGTGCTTTTTGCTACATGGTAGACACGCACTAGTGTCTACCGTTGCTTAGTAACAATGTCCCTTAGATATCAAGAGCATACACAAATGACCAGGATACTAGCATACATATGTGTATGTGTGCATATATGTGCATCAACGCCAATATTCTTGCTACATAGTACACCATTCTATAAAGGGCACCTAAATGCAATGGTGCATAGTTTGAAGATAGGCATACTCAAGGCAGCGAGTGGGTGAGGCACTCAGTGATGCATATAAGGCTAGATTCTATATATGTAACATAGTAACATGACAGATAAAGACCTGTAAGGTCCATCCAGTCTGCCCAACAAGATAAACTCGTATGTACTACTTTATATGTATACCTGACCTTGATTGTCCTTGCCATTTTCAGGGCACAGACCATAGAAGTTTGCCCAGTACTAGCTTTGCTTCCCAATTACTGGTGTTGCCACCCAATCTCTGCTAAGCTTCTGTAGATCCATTCCTTCTGAATAGGATTCCTTTGTGTTTATCCCATGCATTTTTGAATTCCGGTACCATTTTCATCTCCACCACTTCCCGGGGGAGGACATTCCAAGTATCCACCACTCTCTCCATGAAAAATACTTCCAGACATTTTTTCTGAGTTTGCCCCCCTTCAACCTCATTTCATGTCCTCTAGTTCTACCGCCTTCCCATCTTCGGAAAATGTTTGTGTGCGGATTAATACCTTTCAAATATATATGGCACCTAAAAAATCTGTGAGGTAAAAAAATATGCCTAGGCGAATTCTATAAAGTAGCCTAAATTTTACAGATAAGGCTTAAATTTCCATGCAGTATATAGAATACAATGAGCACCATTCCACACAATGAAATTTAGTTGCATCCATTTATGTCATGTTTTAGTTGGCGTAAATGTGGGCGTGTAGATTTAGGCACAGAGGGCCATATTCTATAACAGTGCATATAACTTTTGGAATGCCCACAAAATACCCATTTCCCCACCTATAACCGTGCCCCTTTTTGGCTGCACGCACTACAATTTAGGTGCAGTGCATTATAGAATATGCTTAGCAAGTTGTGCTCGTAAATTCTAATTATTGCCAATTAGTGCTCATTATTGCTCACTAAGACCTGTTATCAACGCTGATTAGTGTCACGGTCTCAGGCTCTCGGACACTGGACCCACATGAGCCCTTGGACTACTGCCATTGAGCGGCAGCAGCAGGCAACAAAACCTCAACCAGAACTGGACTAACAAACAAACAAGACAGAAGCTGCAGATGTAGATAAGCAATGAGGAACACCTAGGACTAGATCTATCAGACTGGAACGCAGGACTGGAGCAAGACTTTCACTTGCGCTTGACCGCCGTTCCCTAGGGTTTGAGCCCCAAGGTGCGGGCAGCCGGCAGGACTTATGGGATACAGGAACTCACACAGGGTATAGCACTCTAAAGCAAGCTTGACTAAACAGGGACCAGGAATCAGGACTCAGGACTGAGGTTACTCCCTCAGGTGACAGGATACAGCAACAAGCTTGATTAAACAGGGACTGACGGTAAAGGCAGAGGGGACTAGAGAAACAACACAAGACAGACAAGGCATACAGGCACGAACCAAAGCAAGGCAGAAGTGCTCCTAACAGCACCAAAAGGATAAAGCAGGGAAGCTAAAAGGGAAAGGCGGGGAAGCACAGACAAAGTGAGGCAGAAGTGCTCCTAACAACACACCACAAGACAGAAGTGCTCCTAACAGCACACCAAAAAGACAGAAGTGCTCCAGCACCAAAAGGGAAAAGCAGGGAAGCCAAAAGGGTAAATCAGGGAAGCTCAAGCAAAGCAGGCAGAAGTGCTCCTAGCAGCACACCAACAGCCGCAACCTTTGGCGTTGCAAAGGCAAAGCAGCAAAGCCCAAAGGTGCTTAATAAAGACCATAACCAGCTGAGGCTCAGCTGCAGGAATCTCAAGGCACATAAGGGTGCTGCTTAGATACAAACAAGCCAAGCAAGTCTGGCAGACTGGAAAATCCGGACCGGACTGGCCTCTGGAACATGCCTGGAAAACAGCAACAGATAGTCCACTGCAGTCACCGATACCGGCCACCAGAGGGCGAGGGGAGCACAAACCAGGAAAACAGTCACAATCGTGACAGCTTGTTAAGCCAATTAAGTTACATGCATTGTTAGAGAATATGCTTACTTTTTGGCACAGAACGCTAGGCGTGCTACATAGAATCTGAGGGATAAATTATAGAATACTCTAATTGACACACATCTTTTAGCAATCCAATGGCCCTGTTTATTAAGCCATGCTATAGGCTATCGTCTTTAGTAGGCGCTAAAAATTAGTGCGTGCTAATGCTAGAGACGCCCATAAGAATATATGGGTTTTGCTAGTGTTAGCTCGTGCTAAAAATGCTAGCGCACCTTAGTAAATAGGGCCCTAAGTATGAGCATTTATACCAGCTCTATAGCTACTATAATTATTTGCACTTAAAATATATGTACGTATTTGACCTATTGTACCAGTACTCTATAATGGAAAGTAGGCTCCAGATAGGTGCCCTTTATATCATTGCCTACTATACGAATAGTGCCAAGAAGGTCAGTAAGAATTTTCTGCTGTATTATCAATATTCAGTCACTGAAAATTCACAAATAATGTATCTATGCATTTAGCAGCCATCGTGGCCTATTTTCATATTTGTAATACAAAAAAACAGAAGAAACCAGTCTTCGCAAGGAAATCAACAAGAAACAAAACAGCAAAGATGAACAAGAAACAAAACAGCAAAGATGATTGCATAGATCAGAGACGCTGCTCTGATCTTCTCCGCTCAACAACTTTGTTTCCAGTACAATTGAGCACTGTAGCTTCAGTTTATTGACACACATATTCTTTTTATATTTGGATAGAATTAATAATCAACAGACGGCAGAGAAGACTCCTGATGCAGGCCAGTAGGGCCGAAACACAGCTGTGTCGAGTCCCTTTCTCCCTGCTACAGTTTGGCTAATAAAGTTGATTCTTCATTTTTACATCCAAAGTGTCATCTTTTTTATGTAATTTTTTTATTTTGATGGATTCATCTTTTAAATACATATTTTATGATTATTTTTAAATTTTGACGTTTTTTTATATATATATATATTATTTTTATTTTTATATTTTTTTGTTTTTTGCTTTTGTTGGTCATCTTTGCTGTTTTGTTTCTTGATATTTTCATATTCAGCATTTTTTTTTAATATTTTTACAACAGGCTCATAAAATATGTATATGTTATATTGCAACTTAAGGTCATGTTTATTTGGAAATCTAAGTGAGAAAGTTGCTCCCAAAAATGAGATCTTTTGACCTAAGAAGCAGGAATTCCTACCTATGTCTCTGGGTAACTTCAGATATTTTAGGCAGGGCTCTCTGGACTGCAATGCACAGCTAACCCAGATAAGTAAAAAGGAAAGAGAAAAATTTGAACGCTAAAAACTTGCACAACATATAAAATCTAAAACCAGAAGGACGAGGAAGAGCTGAGCCAATGATGAGAGTGAGTGCCCCTAGTCGATGAAGGCTAAGCCTCAAGTTGATATAAAAATAAAAATAATAATCTACTATTAAAATCCAGTTGAAAAGTTCATGGGAACTTATGTGCCTTCAGTGTGGCTGGCCCCTTCATTTTGAAAGAGGAACTCTAGGCAGAGTTTCCATTTGAAAATGATCTTGCAGTCTAATGGACACAAAGAACTCTCTTAACTGTGAGCTCCCTGTGGGATTTTAAAATTGCTCTATTGATGCTGCTACACAGTTAGATCTCCAAAACAAAACACTGGCCATGGAAAAAAAAATAGTGCTGAAATCCTTTGCATATTAGCACACAGATCTAGCTATTGGTTTCTTAAGTCTTACATTAACGGTATAATTTGTTGGTTTTATTTTGGAAAAACCAAGTAATCAGATTATATATATATGCTTTCGATCTGTGTCTAGTAAGCGATATTTAGACATCAACAGAATATACGTTATTACAGATTAAGCAGAACTGATAGCTCAAAAGAAAGCTATGATATAGAATTATAGACAATTATAGAGAACTGACTTACTTTTCCAATGAACTTTTCTCTAATCTTTCATTTTCTTTCTTCCGTCGTTCTCTGTACTTTTTCACCCGGGTTTCCCACATTCCTCTTACGAGAGTAAAATCAAATACTATCACATCACGGGCCATAGTGCTGATGTGTAAGCTTTCCCTGAAAGAAGAAATACAGCATTAAGTAGTGATTAAAGGAGAAGCAACTATTAATCAAGTTCATTCTCACAGAGATTGAAGCAAAATAAACTACAATGTAAAATCATTCTTTGTACGGCAAGTGAGGGATATCCACACCTTCCACAAAGCAACAAAGCACAACACACGAGGGTGGAAGCGAACAGATTCCAAGTGACTGGTCCAAACAGGAAGTAAGAGCATCCCAATAAACTTATTTTGACGCTCTTACTTCCTGTTTCGGGTGGTCACTTGGAATCTGTTCGTAAATCATTCTTTGCGCCAATGAACACTGCTCTTCTAGAGGAAGAATAAAAGAGAGCATTTGCGAGTACACCATGAGCCACTGGATAAAACTTTTATTCTCTATGGTCAGGAGAGGCTGAAGGGCTTTCTATACTCACTGGTATATTCCCTCACATGCCAGGTGAATTGGATTTCATTTGAAAAGATGTTAAAACATTTGGAAATGCAGAGGAGTAACTCATTCTCAACATTTTAAGACACTGTTGTAGCCTTGAGAAAATTAAAAATTTGTCTCACATCAAAACTTTGGTGCCCTTTTACAAACTGTAGTAAGTAAAATGAGGTAATTTTGCCATGTGCGTGCACTACCCATGCACTAAAACTTAAAATGTATTTTGTGGTGCAGGGGGCATGTCCGGGGGCAGAGAGCGGGCTGTTCTGCACTAATTAGCACAGCTACACTGCAGTGTGGTAACTGATTAGCGGGTTCTTAGCAAGTAAGCCCTTACTGCCTACAGAATGGGTGATGGTAAGGGAGCCTTGAGCTTTAAGCTCTGAGGCTTATAATGCCAGCCGAGTGGAGCCGTGCAGAGGTAATAGGAGGTATGGGATTGGATAGGTGGGAAGGTGATAGTAGGAATGGGAGGCTGGATCATATTGAGTGATGGAATGTTAGGCTGGGGAAAGGGGGTGGTTGGGTGTTTAGAATGTTGGTTTATTTATTTGGTTTTGGCGAGCAGTGGGCATTTTGTAGTGGGTGGTTGTTGGAAGGAAAAGGGTGAGGAGGGTTCAGTTTTGTGCTTCTGTAGTGAGTGAATGGTAGGAAAAGAAAAATATTGTTTTGGTGGGGCTTCACGTTGTGTTCAGTGGAAGGTTTCTTGATGTACGCTCTTACAGGGTTGCCTCATCAGGGGTTCTTCTGTGACCAGTGGGACGAATTTTGTCAATTTTTCTTCATGATCTGTGTAGCTTGTGCCGGGTGTGCCTCTTTTCTGTGGCTTGTTTTCTTCATGGTGTTTTTTTTCTGCTGCCAGGAGCTTGTCAGTGCCAGGCATCGACGTGTGCGTGTTTTCTGCAATGCAGGGTCCTACTGCCGGTTTGGTGTGGTTTAGTCTCACGGTTCCCTTTTTTCACTATGGCACAGTGGAAGTCCTCCATTGCAGGCCAGGGAAGAGGAAGTCAAGTTTTGTGGAAGCAGGCAGATTCCATCACAATGGGCAGGGCAGACAGTGTTGAAGCTGTGCTTGTTGCTGCTGGTAATAGGGAACCATTTACTGCTTCCAGCAAGGGTAAAGGGAAGCAGGTTGCTAAAGGTGGAAAGGGGGCTTCCCGTAAGGTATCCCAGGCTGCTCATAGTCAAGTTGCTGTCCCTTCTGCTGATGCTGGAGCACCTGGGATGCCTGGGGCGACTACAGGGGCTGTTTCTTCTGGAACTCTGGCCTTCATTATTAGGGTTACCATATGGCTCCAGAAAAAGGAGGACAGATTAAGCCAGTCTGGGTTTTACTTACATTGCTTTCATTAGAAACAAAAACTGGACTGGATCAATGTGTCCTCCTTTTTCTGGACCCTACTCATGGTGCTGGTCCATCTTTTTATGTTCCTGTGATGCTCTTTGAAGTGCCTGGTCCTTCTGGTGTGAGGATGTCTGGTGAATTACATGTTGTTCTACATTCTGTGTTGCAAGGGTCTGTGGGGTTGGATAGGGATGTTGGAGTTTTGTCTGGTGGGTCTGCGAGGCATGATGCACGTGGGCAACATCATCGCTCTCTGGGAAAATGTTTGCATGACCACAAGTTCATGAAGCAGCTACGGCATGTTATGAGAAGGTTGGATGCTGATAAGCATCAGTGGAGAGAGGTTCAGACTGGTACTCTTCATGTGTGGGATTCGTCCGAGTTATGGGATTCTTCCAATTCCTCCTTGTCTTCCTCTTCTTTGGGGTCCACATCCCATGAGCTTTGTTCTGTAGTGCCTGGGAGTGTGCAGCCAGTATCTAATTCGGCAGTGCAAGTGTCTAGGTGGGGGCACACGTTGTGTGAAATTGCACCATTAGACTGTCAGATTTTGCAAAAGAAATGGCAAAATATTTTGATGGGAAAATATGTGGAACTGTTTGCTTTGTTTAAAGAACAGGAGGAGACTGAGAAGAAGCGAGATGACAGGAAGAATGAGAGTAAAAAGAAAAAGGGCCAGGTTTCTAAGACTATTTCCAATTGGATGCTTAGTTTTCACATATATGTTAGTATATTGGGTGAAGCTAAACCTAGTTTGTATCCTGGATTGCTTCAGTATGCAGACTTGATTTTGCAGGCAAGCCTATTGGACTTATGGGGGCTGGTCTTGGTTCAATTATGATGAGTTTTATAAAGGGTTTGCGAAGGATAAATCAGATGTCTGGTATTATCACAATGTGGATGTGTGCTTAGCGGAGATGACCTCCTCTCAGGTTGTGCCCTTTTGGCCTGGGCCCCACTCTAGAGGGACACCTTTTAGTGGATTCTCCAGTTGGGCATATGTTGGTGTATCAGGATGTCTTCCTGCCATGGCTCCCAGTTGGATCTGTTCTGTCTTTATGGCCTCTTGGGTGGAGGGGGGTTTACCTGGGATGTCCGGAGGAAGTTTTTGCTTCCAGTTTAATGCAGGGATGGGTGAAGTGACCGACTGGGTTGTTGTTACTGACACTGGTGCAGCCAATGTGGTAGGACCCATGCTTCCTTTTGTTGTTTTGGCCTTGGAGTGAGGGGACGTAAACAACTTGGTTGAGGGGGGATCCCCGCTTTCTGGAGGGGTTTTTTGCAAGGCCCCATCTCCCATTAGATTACCTGAATTGTGGTCTTGGTTGTGGGTGTATCCTGATGATGTCGCTGCTGAGAGAGATTTTCTGATGGGTTTAGAACTCCTTTGTCAGGCCCTGTATTGACTCAGACTTGTCATAATGCCCTTTCCATCCACACTCTTCATCATACTGTGCAGGACAAATTGCATAAGGAGTTAAGTTTGGGCCATATTGTGGGTTCTTTCATTGCTCCTCCTTATTCGAACTTGGTTTTATGTTTGCTGGGTACCAAAGAAGGATCCTGAGAAGTATCAATTGAGCCATAATTTGTCTTATCCTCCTGGTCATAGTGTAAATTCTTTTATTGACCCAGAGTTTTGTTCAATACAATATTCTTCGTTTGATCAGGCTATGGACATGATGCGGTGGCTTGGCCCTGCCACTTTAATAGCAAAGGTGGATACTGAAGCTGCATTTTGACTCTTACCGGTTCATCTAGAATTTTTCATTTATTGGGTTTTCAATTTGCAGGTTTCTTTTACTTTGATAAGTGCATGCCTATGGGCTGCTCTATATCATGTGCCTATTTTGAGACTTTTTCCTCATTTTTGCATGGTGTTGTACAGCGTGTTTCTGGTTTTGAGTCTTGTTCATTATTTAGATAATTTCTTATTTGGGGGTCCTGTGGGTAGCTCACAGTGCTTGCAATTGATCTGGTCATTTCAAGCAGTTTGTAGGGAGTTGGATATTCATTTGGCGGAGGATAAGTTTGAGGGGCCTAAGAACATAAGTATTGCCATACTGGGACAGACTGAAGGTCCATCAAGCTCAGCATTCTTTTTCCAACAGTTGTCAATCCTGTACCTGGCAAGATCCCAAAACAATACATTTTATGCTGCTTATCCTAGAAATAAGCAGTGGATTTTCCCCAAGTTCATTTTAATTCTGGCTTATGGACTTTTCTTTTAGGAAGCTATTCAAACCTTGTTTAACCCCGCTAAGCTAACTGCTTTTACTACATTCTCTGGCAACTAATTCCAGAGTTTAATTACACATTTAGTGAAGAATTATTTCTCCGGGATTTGTTTTAAATTTACTACTTTGTAGCTTCATTGTGTGCCCCCTAGTCCTAGTATTTTTAGAAAGAGTAAACAAGCGATTCACGTCTACCTGTTCCACTCCTCTCATTATATTATAGACCTCTATCATATCTCCCCTCAATCTGTATCTTCTTTGATATTTTGGGGGATTGAGTTGGATGCTGCTCACATGGAATCTCACCTGCCTTGGGAAAAAGAGGCAGCTTTGTGTGATTTGATTTTGGTGACCTGTGGGCGAGACATGCTGACTTTGCTGGAGGATTCAAATTTTGTTGGATCACCTTAATTTCACAATGAGGGTGATTCCCATGGGGTGAGCTTTTTCATGCTGCTTGACTCTCCTTAGGGTTTGCAGAAAAAGCACCATCATGTTCACCTGATGAGGGCGGTACATGAAGGCTTGCAGATTTGGCATTGTTTTCTGTCTCAAATTTAATTTAAGAGGGTTCAGGTTTGGCAAGGAGAATCTATGTCTAAAATGGATTTGGGCTTATTTACTAATGTCTGGAGGCATTGGTTTTGAGGCATACTTTGGTGAGGACTTGTGTACTCATAAATGGTCTTAGTGGTGGAGAGAGCATGGATGGTATTCCAATGTGGCATTTCTGAAATTGTTCCTTGTCTGGGTGGTGTTGGTGATTTGGGGTGATCACTTACGGAATCATTTTTGTCATTTTCTATTCTGATTTCTGCTAGACATATTCCAAGCATGATTAATAATATTGCTGAAGCTCTCTACTGTTCACAATGGACTTGATTCCGGGTGTTACCCCCTAAAGGAGATATGCTTCCCAACTTGATTCCAGAGGAGTTCTGGTCTAGTTTTCTGGACTCTCTAGAGAGCTGTTGAAGAAAGCTTTAGCTCCCAATACGTGGAGGTCATAGCTTACTGTTTGGAAGTGATTTTTACATTTTCTTGAGCGGTGTGGGGTGCACTGTTAATTTCCGATTCCTGTGCCGGTCTTAACCCAATTTATTTTGTTTGCTCAGCATTTTAGGACTTGTTTAGCCTTTTCTCAAAGCGTAAAGAGAAGCTTTGGTGATTCTACACAATTCTTTTTATAGAAGAAATTGATGTGTGGCTATTATCAGCAGGCACATTCTTCTCGTGTCTGCCAGGGGCAGCTACCTATTTTGTATGAAGGAGTTACTGTTTTCTGTGGTGTACTGGGTGAGATTTGTAGATCCACATTTGAAGTTTCATTATTTCAAGTTTGCTTTCTCTGTCTGTTTTTTTTTTTTTTTTTTTTTTGGGCGGGGGGGTCTTTTCGCGTTGAGGAGCTGGTTGCTCCGGTGAAGCACAATTTGGGCTGCTTTTGAGGGATGTTCTTTTGCAGTCTGGGTATTTATGATTGTGGGTTCGTCAGTCTAAGACCAATTGGGGTGAGGATGTTGGGTGCATTTGCAGGCATGTCCCGTGTTGGTTATATGTCCTGTTTCCTGCGCTGCTGCATATTTTTGGCAGTATCCATCTTGGGGACTATTCTGGTTTATTCATGAGGATGGGACACCCTTAACACGTTTTCAGTTTCAAGCTGTGTTAAAGCTAGGTTATTGATGTGGTTAGGTTATAATGAGGGGCATTTTCGAAAGGGACGTCCAAGTTGTGATTTGGATGTCCTTGCAAAATGGGAAATCCAGGGGCGGGGAAATCTGTATTTTCAAAACAAGATGGACGTCCATCTTTCATTTCGAAAATACCGTCAGGGACATTCAAATCCTTAAATTTGGACATCCCTAGATTTGGACGTCCCTAGACATGGACGTTTCTGACTTTCAGCGATTTTCGAAACCAAAGACGTCCATGTCAAAAACGTCCTAATGCAAGCCATTTGGGCGTGGGAGGAGCCAGCATTTGTAGTGCACTGGCCCCCTGACATGCCAGGACACCAACCGGGCACCCTAAGGGGCACTGCAGTGGTCTTCATAAATTGTTCCCAGGTACATAGCTCCCTTACCTTGTGTACTGAGCCCCCCAAAATCCCCCCAAAACCTACTACCCACAACTGTACACCACTACCATAGCCCTTAAGGGTGAAGAGGGGCACCTATATATGGGTACAGTGGGTTTGTGGTGGGTTTTGGAGGGCTGGCTGTTTCCTCAACAAATGCAACAGGTAGGGGGGGTATGGGCCTGGGTCCACCAGTCTGGTGCACTGCAGTACCCACTAAAACTGCTCCAGGGACCTGCATGCGCTGTCATGGACCTGAGTATGTCGTGCCAGCCTCTATGTCATACTGAGGTCCATGACAGCGCATGCAGCTGGGAGGGGGTTAGTGACCACTGGGGGAGTAACGGGAGGTCATCCCCGATTCTCTCCGGTGGTCATCTGGTCATTTCGGGCACCTTTTTGTGCCTTAGTCATAATAAAAACAGTGTTCATCAGGGACGTCCTTGTTTTTTTTGATTACGGGTCAAGAAAGTCAGTGTGTTAGGCACGTCCAAGTCCTGCCTTTCGCTATGCCTCTGACACGCCCCCTTGAACTTTGACCGTCCTTGCGACAGAGTGCAGTTGGAGATGTCCTAAATTGGTTTTCAATTATACCGATTTGGATGTCCCTGGAAAAAGGACGTCCATCTTCCGATTTATGTTGAAAGATGGACGTCCTTCTCTTTCGAAAATGAGCCCAAATGCATCCTGTGCATTATGGAACTCTCTCCTTCCACATTGGGACTGCTATCTTTGTGGCACAGTGTGGGAGATCTCCTGATTTGATTAAGCATTTGCGAAGTTGGAGTTCGAATACGTACTTTTTCTACATCTTTTCATTGTGATTAATTTTCTTTGTTGTTAGTTTCTTTTCCAGGTCAACTGGCTCCTGATTTCTGTGTGTGGTTATGTGGGCATTCCTATATATTTTGGGTCCAGAAGAGGGCATTGGAGTCTCAGTAGGAAGCAAATCTTGGCTTGGCGAAACAAGGCATTCGTATCCACTGGCTCGGGTTTTGTGACATGTTGTGGGACCAGCTGCTACCAACTCTTCTACAGGCACATCATTTCTCCTTCATAGAACTTATTTTGATAATTTGGGTGTGAATGAGTTTTGTCAGGTAAAAGGGGTCTTCCTCCTTGAACTGAATAACTTGGCAACTCTGCTTCCTACAGTCCTTCTCCACCCCTTTCCTGCTATTAACGTAAAAATCTGCATTAAGGGTTTACCCCCGGATTCTATATAAGGCGTGGTGAGTAGTGTTTGGTAAATTGTATGCATGGCCAATTCACGCATGTTACTCATTTGAGTAATGAGGCAATCAGTAATAATAATTGGCTAATAACAACCAATTATCATCACTAATTAGCAATAATTAGAATTTGCACATGCTTTTTTAGGCGTATTTTAAAAAGACGCGCTCTTTAATGCTCTTAGCTAAAAAGAGGACATGGACATGGAAAGTCTGTGTGCATGTCAGGAGCATTACTCAGATTTACGTTTAGACATGATTTACAGATTCTAGCCCTTAATTTGGAATTTAATGCATAATCATAGTATTTACTATGCATTTATATATTTTTTTAAATGAGTGATAATGAGTTAACATATATGAAAACCTGCATTAAACATCTACTGCACTTAATGCACAGGCTCCCCAGCCTTGGGTTAAACAATGATTTGAGCCGAAAACATGTAACGTGTTGCCACTGGAGAACCAGTACTGATGGTCAAGCACACAATCAGTCTTTTTTTTATTTTTTTGAAAAAGTTTCCAATTTGGGGCCTACGGGAATAATCTGAAAATTATGTATTATTGCCAAACTTTTGCCCTGTAACAATATTAAATGTGGACCTGAACACCTTTTTCTGAGCAGTACCATATATCATCAATACATCTAGCTCCAATGATGTATTACATAGCTATACTGGTATAGTGACAGCTTGGTTTATGATTTATTAGCTTGACAGATAATGAGAACCTGCCCTCTCAGGCTCCAATTCACTAAACACATTGCAATGAAACAGAGACTCTTAGATCATATATAATATCAATGATAATAATGCCGGTGATGTTTTTATATATTGCATTGTCTCTTAAAATGTTTTACAGATATGAATATAAAACTGTCTTCTGCCATCACAAATGAACAAGAGCTCTGTGCTATGGGACCTATCCCAGTGGGAAATTTTCATTCCTATTGTTTCATATTCATTGACATAGTTGTTCCCTGAACCAATATCCATGAAGTTTGCAAAGAAGCACAATTCATAATTATCATAGGAGCCGCAGCTACCTTCTGGATATTTTATAAACAAGAATTAATGTGGTGAATGCAGATGCTAGTGCCTACAAGAAAACAACCTACCAAAAGGAAGTGTATTTGCACTGCTCTTTTTTAATATCTACTTGAATTATAATGAATTCATTCCATTATAATTCAAACATATGCAGCTTTATTTAGTGATGCAAGCAAAGGATTTCACCCAGACAAAACAAATAATGACAGCACGACTGGTTACTATACTGGTAATCAACTTCAAGACAATCCAAGAAAACACAAGTGAGCCTTTTCCACCTGTCCAACTGTGCTGGAAATAAAAAGAACTAAAAAGGCAATTCTAGAACTAGGCACCTACAGTTACTGTCCTTAAGAACGTAAGAATAGCCATACTGGGTCAGGCCAGTGGTCCATGTAGTCCAGTATCCTGCTTCCAGCAGTGACCAGTTCAGGTCACAAGTACCTGACAGAATCCCAGATAGTAGCAAGATTCATTCTACTGATCACAGGGACTGCAGTGGCTTCCCCATGTCTATCTCACTAGCATACTATAAACCTTTCCTCCAGGAATTTGTTCAAACCTTTTTTTTTAACCCAGTTACACTAACCACTGATACCACATCCTCTGGTAAAGAGTTCCAGAGCTTAACTATTCATTGAGCAAAAAAATATTTCCTCCTGTTCATTTCAAAAGTATTACCAAGTAACATCCTTGAGTGTCCCCTAGTCTTTGTACTCTTTGAAAAAGTAAAAAATTGATTTACGTTTACCCAATCTACACCACTCAGTATTTTGTAGACCTCTATGATATCTCTCCTCAGCCGTCTCTTTTCAAAACTGAAGAATCCTAACTTCTTAAGTCATTCTTCATATGAGAGGGGTTCCATCCCCTTAATCATTTTGGTCACCCTTCTTTGAACCTTTTCTAATTCTGCTGTATCTTTTGTAAGATATAGAGACCAGAATTGCACACAATACTCAAGATGCAGTCACACCATGGAGTGATACAGAGTCATTATATTATTCTTTGCCTTAATTTCTATCCCTTTCCTTTTTTTTTAAATTTATAGATTTTAATTTTACATTCACATAATAAACATAAATGTATGGCAATATGAGCACTAATTATAAGCAATTTAATAAACAGAAACTTTCTTATTCAACTTTGGCCACAAATTGTGATCCAGATACTAGGAAAATAGATAAAAAGAAAAATATAAAATGTAAAATAAAACTTATTTCAATCAATGGAGCAGAAGGAGCTGCTAATACTCACAGCCAAGATATTGCATTCTTTAACTAATGGGTGCAACCAAGGAAAGCTCTCTTTCTCCCTCCTTATTGGTAACAAGTTCCTATAGTTTCTTAGGGTAAAAAACAAAAAAAAAACATAATTGATTGAATTTAGAGAGACAATACATCTACTAAGAAATTTTAACAAGAATACACCACCTAGGTTGAGAACTCTTGGTTTTAAGACCAGGAATTCTCTCCGTCTTTTTTATATGTCCCTGGCTAAAAATCAGGGAATATTTTAATTTTTGATCCCAGAGAAAGGGCATTAAAATGGCGAAAATAAGAGTGAAATATATTGTTTCTGTCTGGCTCTAGAGCAAAAGTCACCAGAAGAGTAGACTGTTCTGATATAACTTCTAAAAAAACTTTCTAAGAATTCAGTCAAATTTAAATCAGGCTAGGGTTGATCTGTTGGTACTCTTGGAATTCCCATTATATACTGGGCTCTAACTATAGGCAGATAGCCTTCAGCTGGAATGTTCAGTACTTCACGAAAGTATTTTTTTTTAATTCTTTATTTATAATTTCAAAATAATACATTCATTCAACATAAATGTAGGCAAAATAAGAAAAATTTAAAATATAAGAAAATTTACATTTTCCTCCAAATATTTAAGGAAAAAAGAAAAAACTTTTTTAGTACTTAGTCCACTAGTTATAGTCAAGATACAAGGCAATAATTATAAGGTAAATAAAGAGGTTAATCTCTTAGACCATTAATTGAGAGGGTAGAATCTAAGTCTCTGCCAGTGGTTTCAACTCCCTACTGGTGTACTCAAAGCACCAACACCACCGCTTTCTTTAGCAGCAATTAATTGCCTCAATTTATCCGGGTCAAAGAATACATACTGATTCCTGTTTAAGGAGATAAGACATCTACATGCAAATTTAAGTCTAAAAGTGCCCCCAAGAGAGAGGATTCGGGGCCGCAACCCCAAAAATTATTTTTTCCTTTTTTGAGTTGCTTTACTAATATCTGGAAAAACTTGAATCTTTGCGCCACAGAATTGAGCTGCAATTGATCTGAAGTACAGTCTCAGTATATTATTATGGTCAGTTTCGAAGGCGAAAGACACAAGAAGAGTCGTGCGCTCAGTGATAGGTTCTGTAGAAGTTTCAAGCAATTGAGTCAAGTTTAATTCTGGTGTCTCCACTGAAGAAGTTTTTGCTCCGGTAATATAATATGCTTTTATTATTGGTGGTATAGCTTCAATAGGAATTTTTAATATCTCGGAAAAATATTTTTTCAACATTTCCACTGGAGGTATCAAGGGCATCTTTGGAAAATTTAAAAATCTTAGGTTATTACGCCTAAGTTGATTATCCACGTATTCAAATTTCCTTTGAGCAATATCTCTTTCTGTAACTATATTACCGACAGCTAATTGTAATTTTTTAATCTCAAGTAAATTAGACTCACTTTTATCTTCCTGTGCTTGCACCTTCGTTTCCAGCATCCGTTGATGTAATTTCAAGTCCTGTACTTCAGTTTTAAACGATGAAGAAAGTTGAAGCAGCAACTTGTTCATGGTTTGAATAACTTCCCAGAGGGCCTCTACAGTTACGACCGCCGGCTTCACACTCACTCCAAGACCCGCTGGGGGAGACGCCAGGGTAAGGGAGGGGAAGGAGTTAACCTCTCTCTCCCTCCGTTGTGATGTCATGTCCTCCAGCATCGAGAATCCGATTGGTCCGCTATCAGCCTCAGAAAATCCTGAACGAAGCTCTCCAGTCGGCTCCGCAACTCCCCCCGGTCTTGGAGGGGCAGTCTGGTTGGGCGGACTCAGCGACACCGCCTCCGCCTCCACGCCAAGATCTCCCGGATGAACTGGGGATCCAACCTGGGCAGTGACCTGAGTTCCACGAGTCTGGAGTCCAAAAGCTTCTAAAGTCATCTGACGGAGCGTTAAGGTACTCGCGGGGTTAGAAGCGGCTTTAACTCTCACTTTCCCCTTTCTTTTCACCATTTTAGAAGTGAAAGAAAGCAAAACGCTGAGTGAGGCGGCTTGAGTTCCAGGAGCCTTCAGACTACACTCCCTCTCACGGATGCCATCTTGACTACGAAAGTATTTTTTTAACATGTCCAATGTGTCATGTCTCCCGCTCCTACCTGTGCCCCCGTTGGGGCAGGCGATGGCCCTCGGGCGGCGCAGCGTCCAGGGGGGCGGAGACGGACCTCCACGGCAGCTGATGCTGCCACAGGTCAAACCGAGGCCGGCGGTCCGCTGGACCGAACGCCGGCCTCGGAGGAGGAAGCACGCCGGCCAAAATGGCGGCTCCGGCGTCGGCATCACCCTGGCTAGGGGCGGATCAGCGCAGAAGCTCCGCCCCTCGCGCCGGATTGGAGCACCGGCGCTGGGACTCCGCCTGCAGGGCAGTTCGGCCAATCGGGCCCCCTATTGTCTGCCAGGACTCGGGGATTGGTTCTCTCTCCGTGGGAGGGGCGGATTGGCGCCAAATTTAAATGGACAGACTGGAAGAGTCCAGTGCTTCCGGTTCTTTTGTCCGAAGCCGACGCCACGGATCTGGGAAGCTTGAGCCTTCAGAGACTGTGTTCCTTTGACTTGCTGGCCGTCCTTGCCAGCAGCCTTCAGAGACTGTGTTCCTTTGCCGTGCTGGCCGTCCCTGCCAGCAGCCCTCGGAGACTGTGTTCCTCTTCAGGCTAGCCGTCCTTGCTAGCCACCTCCAAGGGATTGTGTTCCTCTTCAGGCTAGCCGTCCTTGCTAGCCACCTCCAAGGGATTGTGTTCCTCTTCAGGCTAGCCGTCCTTGCTAGCCACCTCCAAGAGATTGTGTTCCTCTTCGGGCTAGCCGTCCTTGCTAGCCACCTCCAAGGGATTGTGTTCCTCTTCAGGCTAGCCGTCCTTGCTAGCCACCTCCAAGGGATTGTGTTCCTCTTCAGGCTAGCCGTCCTTGCTAGCCACCTCAAAGAGATTGTGTTCCTCTTCAGGCTAGCCGTCCTTGCTAGCCACCTCCAAGAGCTTGTGTTCCTCTTCAGGCTAGCCGTCCTGCTAGCCACCTCTAGAGACTGGGTTCCTCGTCACGCTAGCCGTCCTTGCTAGCCACCTCTAGAGACTGTGTTCCTCGTCACGCTAGCCGTCCTTGCTAGCCACCTCCAGAGACTGTGTTCCGCTTTGAGCTAGCCGTCCGCTAGCCACCTTCAGAGACTGTATTCCCCTTCAGTGCTAGCCGTCCTTGCTAGCTGCCCTTCAGAGACTGTGTTGCTGACTACCAGCCAGGCCGGCCGTCACCCCGCGGTTCCAGCAGTCCTGCTGACCGCCTGCAGCTGGGGGCTCAACCCTTGGTGAACGGCGGTCGCCGCGGGTGAAGATTCGGGGTGCGTGGCTGTCCTCGGAGGTCTTGCGGGGCCTCAGGGAACCTAAGGGCTCACCAATAACCGAAACAGGACAGGAACCAGAAGCCATGAGCTCGCCTACGCAGCCTGATCTGCGGGACCTGGCCAAGGTACTTCAGCAACAGCAGGAGCAGCTGAACGCCGTATCGGGGGCGCTCCAGAACATGTGCTCTCAACTTTCCATGCTTCAGGTACAGAACCAGGCCGCTGCGGTTCCCTGAGCCGGCACGATATGATGGGGCTCCCGGAGGTTGTCGGGGGTTCCTCAATCAGTGCAACCTGGCCTTCCGGATGCAGCCAGAGGCATTTGCTTCAGACCAAAGTAAGGTGGGGTTTATCATGGGCCTATGCAAAGGGAAGGCCCTGGCCTGGGTGTCACCGCTAAACGAACAACAGGACCCCGTCTTGGATGATTATGGCGAATTCCAACGGCGCTTCCGCATGGTGTTCGACCTCCCAGGCAGACCGTCTTCCGTGGCATCGGAGCTGCTGCGGATTCAACAAGGGGAGGGAACGGTGGCTGATTATGCCATTCATTTTCGGACCCTGGCCACAGAACTGCGTTGGAATCAGGAGTCCCTGGTGGCTATCTTTATGGAAGGACTACAAGAGCGAATTAAGGATGAACTGGCAGGACGCGAGGTGCCGGGGCAACTGGATGCCCTGATTTCGCTCTGTGTTCGGGGAGATACCCGGTTCCAGGAGCGAGCTAGAGCCCGGGCCGAACGGCAAAAATGGGCGCAGGGAGCCTCCCGGACCAGTAAAAGGCCGTCTCCTCGCCGGTGGAACCGGGACTCCAAGGGGAACGGGGAGGAGACGATGGTAATTGGCCGTCAGCGGCTGGCTCCCGCTGATCGGAAAAAGCGCCTGTGGGACGGACTGTGCCTTTATTGTGGGGAGGCGGGGCACTTTGTCCGTACTTGTCCCGCTCGGGCGGGAAACGCTCCCCCCAAGGCGCCTTGAGGGGAGGGGTCTTGGGGCACTCCGCTCCACTACCGGATTCCCTGCTAACATTGCCAGTAACACTACGTTGGCACGAGACGGTGATCCAAACCCAGGCCCTGGTAGACTCCGGGTCAGGGGGCAACTTTATTGGCCATGAACTATTGATACAAATGGGCTGGCCTACACTTCCTCATCGACCGGCGTTGCAAGTAACCTCCATTCAGGGAACCACCCTACCGCAGCCAGTCACGGAGATCACCCCCTTTTTGGGACTTCAGGTAGGGGAGAATCACCGGGAGGAGGTTCAATTCCTGGTACTATCCCGGACCATTCACCCGGTGGTCCTAGGCTTGCCCTGGCTACGGTGTCATAGTCCCGTTATTGACTGGACTGGGGGAAAGATCCGGTCTTGGGGTGACACCTGTCGAGAGACCTGTTGTAGGGGCCGAACTGGCGGCTGCCCTGCATTAACTATGACACGCGAGGGGGCACGGGCAGAACTGGACTCCCTACCGGTGGCCTATCGGGACTTCGCAGATGTGTTCAGTCCCGTGGAAGCGGAGAGCCTACCGCCTCATCGGTCGTTTGATTGCGCCATTAGATTGATGGCAGACACGACGCCACCCCGGGGCCAATTATACAATTTGTCCTGGGAGGAATCCAAGGTGATGCAAGAGTACATCCGGGAGAATTTGCAGAAGGGGTTCATCAGACCCTCTACGTCCCCTGCCGGGGCCGGATTCTTTTTTGTTACCAAGAAGGATGGCTCCTTGAGACCCTGTATTGATTATCGAGGGTTAAATGCCATCACTGTAAAGGATCGGTTTCCCCTACCGCTCATTCCTGAACTTTTGGATAGGCTACAAGGAGCCCAGATATTCACTAAATTGGATTTGCGGGGGGCTTACAATTTAGTTCGGATCCGGCGGGGGGATGAGTGGAAGACCGCATTTAATACTCATGAGGGACATTTTGAGTATCGAGTGATGCCCTTCGGTTTATGCAACGCACCGGCAGTGTTCCAATGACTCATCAATTCTGTGCTCGAGGATTTGTTGAACTCCACGGTGATAGTGTATCTGGACGATATCTTAATTTTCTCCAAAGACCCCGCCGAACATGTGAGGCATGTCCGGGCGGTGCTGCAATGCCTACGGCAATCCCGCCTGTTTGCTAAGCTCAGTAAGTGCGCTTTTCATCAGCGGTCTCTGCCGTTTTTGGGACACATTCTATTACCTGAGGGGTTGAGGATGGAACCTGACAAGCTCCGGGTTATTCGGGAATGGCCGCAGCCGCTGGGATTGAAGGCACTGCAACGGTTTTTGGGGTTCGCGAACTACTATCGCCAGTTTATCCCTCACTATTCCCAACTGACAGCGCCGTTGACGGCGCTCACAAAGAAACATGCGAATGTCCGGGATTGGCCGCCCGAGGCGCAAGATGCTTTCCGCCAGGTCAAAGAGGCGTTCAACTCAGCGTCCATCCTGTTGGCCCCGGATCCAGAGAAACCCTTTATCGTAGAAGTGGATGCTTCCGCTTTGGGGGCCGGGGCGGTTCTCTCCCAAGTTAACACCAGGGGCTGGCGCCAACCTTGCTCCTTCTTCTCTCGGAAATTCTCCTCGGCGGAACGTAATTATACGGTTGGGGACAGAGAACTATTAGCCTTAAAATTAGCCTTGCAAGAATGGAGGCATCTGTTGGAGGGAGCCGAACACCGGTTCACGGTGATTACCGACCATAAGAATCTGCTGTATCTGCAGGAGGCCCAACGGCTAAATCCCTGACAGGCCCGTTCGTCATTGTTTTTTGCCAGATTTCACTTTCAACTGGTATTTCGGGCTGCTGCTCAGAATACCCCTGCGGACTCTCTCTCCCGAGCATTCGAGACTCCAGAGGAGACAACGGAGGTCCATCCCATGCTGGACCCGGCATGCATCAGCGCGGCCGTGGGAGGGGTCGCTCCTACGAAGGAAGTAGTGGCAGCCGCCGATCGAGAGAAAGTAATGCAATGGGGGCATTCGTCCAGATGGGCTGGGCATTTTGGGTATCACAAGACCCTTCGTTTCATTGCAAGACAGTATCGGTGGCCTCAGATGAGGCAGGACATTCTTCAATTCGTCCGCACCTGCCCGGTGTGCGCCCAGACAAAGCCAGCAAGGGGGCACCCTATGGGGGAGTTGCAACCACTGCCGGTGCCGACAGCTCCCTGGACAGAGTTATCCATGGATTTTATCACCAACCTCCCCAGCTCCCAGGGACACACGGTGATTTGGGTGGTAATTGACCGTTTTTCCAGAATGGCCCATTTTGTCCCCTTGCCCGGACTTCCCTCAGCGACCTCTTTAGTCCAACACTTCATTCAACACATCTTCCGGCTTCATGGGCTACCCCTTCGGATCATCAGTGACCGAGGACCCCAATTCACCTCCCGCTTCTGGAGGGCCTTGTGTACGGCATTGGGGGTGGAGACCCACTTCTCATCGGCCTACCATCCTCAAACCAATGGCATGGTCGAAAGGGTCAACCAAACCTTGAAAGGGTTCTTGCAGGCCTTTGTCAACCAGCGTCAGGATAACTGGGCCGCTTTGCTTCCTTGGGCTGAGGTTGCTTATAACCACAGCTCCCATTCGGCCTCAGGAGACTCTCCATTCTTCTTGGTATATGGACGACATCCTCGGCTTCCAGCACCTCTTCCGTCGGGATCTCCGACCCCCATGGTAAAGTTAACTCTGGCAGATCTGCGGAGGGTCTGGGAGATGGCCCGAGAACAACTGCAGAGGACAGCTGCCAAATACAAGGTCTTCGCAGATCGCCGTCGGCAAACCGCTCCAGTATTCCAACCAGGGCAAAAGGTATGGCTAAGTACGAGACACCTAAGACTCCGAGTGCCCTCGCGGAGATTGGGGCCTCGGTATATTGGACCGTTTGCTGTCCAATCACGAATTGGAGCGGTGACTTACCGATTGCGGTTACCGAGTACTCTACGGGTGCATAATGCCTTCCATATTTCCTTATTGAACAGTTTTCAGGAGTCTCGATGGCACCCTCGACGGCAGGAGTCCGAGACGTTAGAAGCAGATCCCGATCCGGAGTATGAGGTGGAGGAGGTTCTGGATTCCAGGAGGCGGCGGGGAAGGCTATATTATTTATTATCCTGGAGGAATTATGGTCCTGAAGATAACTCCTGGGAACCCGCGACGAATGTACACGCGCCAGAATTGATCAAAGCCTTCCACGCCCGTTTTCCTTCCAAACCCAGCCCCGGGGAAGAGGGGGCATCCGGGGAGGATACTGTCATGTCTCCCGCTCCTACCTGTGCCCCCGTTGGGGCAGGCGATGGCCCTCGGGCGGCGCAGCGTCCAGGGGGGCGGAGACGGACCTCCGCGGCAGCCGATGCTGCCACGGGTCAAACCGAGGCCGGCGGTCCGCTGGACCGAACGCCGGCCTCGGAGGAGGAAGCACGCCGGCCAAAATGGCGGCTCCGGCGTCGGCATCACCCTGGCTAGGGGCGGATCAGCGCAGAAGCTCCGCCCCTCGCGCCGGATTGGAGCACCGGCGCTGGGACTCCGCCTGCAGGGCAGTTCGGCCAATCGGGCCCCCTATTGTCTGCCAGGACTCGGGGATTGGTTCTCTCTCCGTGGGAGGGGCGGATTGGCGCCAAATTTAAATGGACAGACTGGAAGAGTCCAGTGCTTCCGGTTCTTTTGTCCGAAGCCGACGCCACGGATCTGGGAAGCTTGAGCCTTCAGAGACTGTGTTCCTTTGACTTGCTGGCCGTCCTTGCCAGCAGCCTTCAGACTGTGTTCCTTTGCCGTGCTGGCCGTCCCTGCCAGCAGCCCTCGGAGACTGTGTTCCTCTTCGGGCTAGCCGTCCTTGCTAGCCACCTCCAAGGGATTGTGTTCCTCTTCAGGCTAGCCGTCCTTGCTAGCCACCTCCAAGGGATTGTGTTCCTCTTCAGGCTAGCCGTCCTTGCTAGCCACCTCCAAGAGATTGTGTTCCTCTTCGGGCTAGCCGTCCTTGCTAGCCACCTCCAAGGGATTGTGTTCCTCTTCAGGCTAGCCGTCCTTGCTAGCCACCTCCAAGGGATTGTGTTCCTCTTCAGGCTAGCCGTCCTTGCTAGCCACCTCCAAGAGATTGTGTTCCTCTTCAGGCTAGCCGTCCTTGCTAGCCACCTCCAAGAGCTTGTGTTCCTCTTCAGGCTAGCCGTCCTTGCTAGCCACCTCTAGAGACTGGGTTCCTCGTCACGCTAGCCGTCCTTGCTAGCCACCTCTAGAGACTGGGTTCCTCGTCACGCTAGCCGTCCTTGCTAGCCACCTCCAGAGACTGTGTTCCGCTTTGAGCTAGCCGTCCGCTAGCCACCTTCAGAGACTGTATTCCCCTTCAGTGCTACCCGTCCTTGCTAGCTGCCCTTCAGAGACTGTGTTGCTGACTACCAGCCAGGCCGGCCGTCACCCCGCGGTTCCAGCAGTCCTGCTGACCGCCTGCAGCTGGGGGCTCAACCCTTGGTGAACGGCGGTCGCCGTGGGTGAAGATTCGGGGTGCGCGGCTGTCCTCGGAGGTCTTGCGGGGCCTCAGGGAACCTAAGGGCTCACCAATAACCGAAACAGGACACAATGCTGGAATAAGCGGCGATTTAGGAAAATTTAAGAATCTTAGATTATTCCTTCTAGCCTGATTTTCCAAATATTCAAGCTTACGAGCTTGAATATTATTATCCTTTACAACTGTTGATGCAAAGTTCTGAAGACATTTAGCTTCACATTCTAGTGATTCAGTCTTATTTACTTGAGCTTCAATCTTACCAGACAGTTGTTGTTAAGTTTGTTTTAATTCCAAAAACTCTCCCCTAAAGGAGTTGGATATCTGCTTTAGGGAGGAGTTCAAACCTCGAATTGCATCCCACAGCACTTCCATTGTTACCACAGCTGGTCTTATTGAACCTCCATACCCTCTGGAAGCAGTACCCTGTGTAAACGAAGAGAGAGGCTGGTTAGCCTGTCTGTCTTCTGATGTTATAACACCTGGGGATGATGTGGCGACTGGCCCTCCTTGGGCAGCAAATGAAGCTTGTCCCAGCTCGGGTACCTCAGCATGCTGTCCTGCCATCATCTCAAAACTGCTTCCGGGTCGCGGAGGGGCTGTGCTCGAGGGAGGGCTAAGTGTAACTCCCTCAATGCTATGGTCCGTGTCTGCCACTGCGGATTCCCTTGAAGCGTGTGTCAGAGCTCCCGGCGCTCGAACTCCGAAGTTCTCAAGAGTAGCCTGGCATGTGGTAGGGACTACAACCTGGCTCATGGAGGTAGGTTTTCCCTTTCCTCTTCCCCATTATCACCATGGGGAGAGCCAAATGCTTGGTTTTCTCTTGGGGCCTCAGGAGCTCTAAAAGCACACGTCTACTCCAGGCGCCATCTTGGATCACATCTCCCTTTCCTAATAATTCCTACCATCCTGTTTGCTTTTTTGGCTGCTGCCACCACACACTGGGCAGAAGATTTCAGCGTAAATGCAGAGAAAAGAAGCATTTTTCCTACATAAGCTCCCTAAGAACTATTCTAAAAGGGCATACATAAGTACTATAAATGCGTAACTACAAGGGGCAGAGCATGGCTGGACATGGGTGGGGCTTACAATTATGCATGTAACTTACAAAACACTGTAGGTTACATGAACCCCTTCTGCATTTATGTAGCTACACTTATACCAGGTCTGTGGCTGGTGTATCTGCAGCTATGTAAAAGTTAGGGGGTCCTTTTACAAAGGCCTTTTATTTTGCTGAAAATGGACGTGCGGCAAAATCAAAATTGCCGAGTGTCCATTTTGGATCTGAGACCTTACCGCCAGCCATTGACCTAGCGGTAAAGAATCAGGGCGGTAATGACCTACATGTGTCAAATGCCACTTGGCACACGTCCGAAAATAAAAAAAATATTTTTCAGATGCACGTATCGGACGTGCACTAAAAATGAAATTACTACAAGAGCCATGCAGTAGTTGGGCGGTAACTCCATTTTGGTGCACGTTGGGCACACATAGATGCTTATATGGCTTAGTAAAAGGGCACCTAGGTGTGCCGATGTGACATCTAGGCATCCAGGTGTTGTTATAGAATGCACTCCCATCTTGGGTTAACAGAGTGTCTAACTGGAGACACCCTGTAATAGGATTGCCCACCTATTCTATAAATTCATCTAATCCTAGCAATTATTTTTGTTCATCTTAATATTAATTATGCATGATCTCAATCAGCAAGGAGAGACCTCAGCGGCAACTTTTTTCATATGAGCATACAAGCCCATAACTCACCTGCTTCCTCATCGGTCTTTTTTTTTTTTGCCCACATTCACACATGCTTAACAATAAACTTTACTTCAATATGAAAAGCTACAAAGGCAACACTTAGCATCATGAATGCACAGGACCCGGACACTAAATCACCAACATGCAGCATGTTTCGCAACTGCTGCCTCAGGGTGCGGTCCGGTATTGCTTACACTGCATTCAAACATAGCGCTAAATGACAAGTTGCAAATCATGCGGCATGTTGGTGAATGTGGGCCAAAAAAAGACCGATGAGGAGGCAGTTGAGTTATGGGCTTGTATGCTCATATGAAAAGAGTTGCCACTGAGGTCTGCCCTTGCTGATTGAGATCATGCACAATTAACATTTAGATGAAAGAAGATAATTGCTGGGTTTAGATGTATATTAAGTAGTTCCCCCACAAATATTCAAGTAGTGACCTTTAATTTGATTCTCCTCTTCTGTAAAGGCATTTGGCCAATAAATGCCTTTATGCAATCGCATAAACCCACATTTCAGCCTAAATGTAGGCACAGCTATTTGGGCCAAGTCAATGGCAATCAGAAAAGGGTGTCTACTTGCACCATGCAATGCACATAAATTATGGTATCCTAGAGGCCAACTTGAAACTGCCACCAAAACTGTCATAATGCTTTCAGCTGAAACCAAAACTGCAGCTGAAACTCATCAGCTGGTTTCGGCCGAAGCTGATTCCGAAACTGACAACTCAAGTTTGGATGTGTGAATGTGGACCAGTGAGGGCTGCTGGGGATTGTCAGAGCTTGCAGTCTGCATCACTCTGCTAAACCCAAAATATCCAAGCCAGAATATAATAGTTTAAGTAATGAAAGACCGTATTTTACCACCAAGCACAATAGGTTCAACACACTTGGACTGCAGCTAATGAAATAAAACTAAAAGACACAGTGCTTTTACAGTGGCTGACTTTGCACCACACTTGAAAAAACAAAGACACTAATTTATAAGGAGCTTGTCTTTCTAAATTTAACAACTTAAAATCCTGCTAAAATATTTTATCAAAAACATTTATGTAGAACACTCTACCATCATCAATGCATGCAAAATTATTGTGCAAGGTCATAATTATATTTCTTGTGATTGCAGTACAAATACCGCCCCCCCCCCCCCCCTCCCCGGATTATTTTACAATCCCTGGTGGTCTAGAAGTGTGGGCAGGGCAGGAGTGATGCTCCAGTCGCAGCAGCCATTTTGAGAGCAGATCTGGAATGGGCAGGATCACTCCTGCCTCAAATATACCCCTAGACCACCAGGGGATTGTAAGATAATCCATTATTAAGATGGACTTGGGAAAATCTACTGCTTATTTCTAGGATAAGCAGCATAGAATGTACTGTTTTGGAATCTTGCCAGGTACTTGTAACCTGGATTGGCCACTGTTGGAAACAGTATACTGGACTTGATAGACCTTCAGTTTGTCCCAGTAAGGCAACACTTATTCTTATGATCTTATAGGCACAGAAGGGCCTATGGGTAAGAGGAGGCACCAGGAGGAGTCCAGGGGAAAGGGGAAGGGGAAGGGAGGGAGACAAACAGGGCAAAGTACAAATTTTCAGCTTCCACCAAAAACACATCGTCATTTTCGGCCAAAAACAAAACATGGTCGACAATTAAAATAACCTTTTGACCGAAACCAAAACTGGGCCGAAAATGTATTTGGTGCTGATTTTGGCAATGTAACCGAAACTGAAACTGAAGTTCAGTCGACCTCTATAGTATTCTATAAGTTACATGCACAAGTTGGAGTCACACCCATAGCCCTCTCACGCTCCACCCATGTGTTTGTCCCCATGCAGTTATGCGCTATAGCACTTATGCATTATCACACAGAATAGTACTTAATGTACTTACACAAGTGTTGCACATTTAAATGGAAGACGTGTAACTGCATGCACCCAGTTAAAGAACTGCCTTTTAAATGTCAAGAGAAGTGATGTGTCTCTGATTCACTACGCAAATCAGGGTTACCCTGCAGTGCACACTTTTTTCAAGTTACGCATAGAAAAAATGAGAAATAGGGTCAGCACCTGATCAATTCCTTATTTGACAGACTGATCCCTAGCGCTACGTCTCCTTATACCACTAGGGGCCATGTGCTACCATTTTGAAAACAGTGGCACCTGGAGTAGAGGCATGTTGGGATACTCTCCATAGCCCAAGGATTTTATTACTGGGAGGGTGAGCAATGGACTTCTTCCTAGGTATACTTCTTTGATTGTTGGATGCGATGGAGTTAGGCACTTAGGGGCAGGGCTTACCTGGGAGCCTATTTTCTTACCTTTTGCCCTGGTCTGGGACTGGGGGGAGGGTTTGCACTTTGGGAAGTCCTTTAACATGGAACACAGGAGTACTGGCTCAACAGGTATTTATAATTTAGTACCTGCTTGGAGTGCTGCATGGGGGAGGGAAGGATATATATACTTACTAATTTATTTAATTTTACTTTTTTTTTTTTTTTTTGCAATGCGGGCCCTTTCAAATGATGAAAGCCCAAAATGGGGGGGTCCACTATCATACATTAATGCGGTCAGGCGCGCACAATGTTTCTAGCCATGTTAATGCATTCAAAAGTACCATAATTTTCTCTCTCAGCATTCCAGTCATTTTTCCCATGCTGTAGTTATGCTAAATTAGCACTCGTTAAATAAATAGTCCTCTTTATCTCCTTGTGCCACTGTAATAATTGTGTTTCTTCCCTGTCTTGCAGTCTATGCGCCAGGTCATCCACTTTGGATTAGAATTTTGCTTTGAGCAAAGTTTTGTTAGGCTGCTCTAAACTGGTACTTCAGTTAATTGAAAAACAAAGGGAAAATATGTTTCTTCATGTTGTAGTAAAAGTAAATAGCACACATCCTTATTTATACATATATCTGTAATGTTTCATTAAGGTGCAAAAGTATATTATGTATGCATACACTTCTATCTCCCATTGAATGACCGCTAAAATCTTCCATTCAACTCTCGTATTATGCTAAGTGCAATAATGGCTGAGTTTTTGTCACAATGTCTGCACTCAATATAGTAACTCTTTCTTTCAACTCAAGCCTCACGTTTGACATATAACAAAGACCTATACTCCATCTTCCAAACCAAAATTCATTTTCACACCAAGATATGTCTTCAGGGTGTAATAGCAGCAGTGATTTACAGTGGCATTCAAGAGGAAGCAAATAACTAGAGTGAAACATGATTTCAGATTTTAATAAAAATGCAATGTGGCCCTTCTATACAGAAACATGTCATTCTAATTAAACATGTGCTAGCTTGGTGGGCTTGTTCATGTGCAGAGATTTATGACACCAGTTCACCAGTTCCTGTTCTCTGCCTTTTAAAGCCATATAGATATTTACAGGAATCTCAGTAGATGACAAAAATTATCACTTACCAAATACTGAGTACCTATTGTCCAGAGTTCCCAGGTGCAGAGAACACTGCAGTTAGTCAGGGGTCTGAGGTTGTTTACAGCTGAAACATAGCTCAGACTGAGCCAGAGCTGTTTAAGCCTCACAGCGTGACCTAGTCCTTCAGCTACACTAATAAGCTATATTTGTAGGATGATAACATGATCTGCGGTCTGTGAGCCAGGAACTGCTGTATGATAAAATGTTTACACTGTGTGCATCGCTCAGGTCTGAAAGGCAGTAAATGTAATGGCTTCTGGCTTGCATTGGGGAAAACACTGATAATACAAACAGGTTCTGCAAATGCATATGTGTTTTTGTTAATGAAAAGCAAAGGTCTACACAAACATAGATACTATATATAGATATTTCTGAAATTTGATACGTAAGGAACATGCTTTGGATGAGATTTTTCTGCAGCAGCTTTCTCTGTTGAGAACAGGGTTTGTCATCGATCTAAAGCTTGTTGGTCAAAGTAAGAAAGCAAACACAGAGGCCTAAGTGTTAAAAGGCAGAAAGGGAGCCTGTGAACTTCTTTCAAGGTCTCGAGAAGAAGATTATGCATGTCAATAACCAGCCTTCATTCCAGGTGCCATAAAATTGATTGTTTGTAATCTGTATGGACTAAAATTCTCAAATGAGATTTAAAATCATTCACAAAAGCTGTCTGCTATGATTGACTGAAAGACAATTCTGTAATTTCCAGTCACAGAAGGGATTTTGTTCAATAACAATAGAAGATTAGCATTTTCTTTTTATTTATTTTAACTGCCTAGATCCAGTGATTTATTCATTACACAAGGGTGCTAGTATTTATGCATGCAAACACACAAAGGGGCCTATGGAATAAAAATAATATAAAAAATGTTCAGCATGCCCTCACAAAAAATATTCTTAGGAATATTAAAATGCCACTTAGCAAGTGATTGAAACAAGATTTGAAGGCCCATTTATATAGAATGTTGAGACGGAATTGAGATGTCCGGATTGGGACATGCTCAGTTCCAACACTATTTTACAAAAGGCTCTGCTGAATCTCTAAGGACTGCAGGAATGAATGTGTGGGGTAGGAATGAATGTAATAGAGTGGGACTAGCTATTTAACAAATATGCACATGGAAAATATGAGTGGCATGAACCTGGCATCTTCTGCAGTGATTTTTCAACTTCTATGTGTAAGTGGGGCTATATTTAGCAGTCCCATTTTAAAAACTTATATGTATAAGTGCCACCAATTAACAATCAATTGACAGAGGAGAGCCTTGACAAAATCCTAAGAGACCTTTGACCAACTACCTGATCCCTCAACCCCTGCCCATCAAAGATAGTGCAGCAGGCAAGTATGGGCCTCATAGAAGGCACCACAAAAATTGTGAACGCCTCTCTTTCTAATGGGCAACTACCAACAGCATTACAAAGGGCAGTAGTTCACCCTTTGCTAAAGAAAAATAACCTTGACCAGGACAAACTTGAAAATTACCGGCCAATATCCAACATCCTATTTCTAGGGAAACTTATAGAACACACAACACAGATCAACTTCACTGAAATCAAATTGCAGATACTCATCAAAACCCAAACTTATTTGTAAGAATTGGGACATCATTGAATCACACGACATATTCAGAAATTCTGGCTTATGGATAGCCTTTTCTAGGGGCCGCAATTTAAAAGAAATATTGTGTCCCGCTGATGTGGTCAGACAGTTCCCTCATGAAAGTGGTGGCCATAGGCAATGTGGGTCTTGCTCTTACTGCACTATGGCTCACAAATGCACTGAATTTCTCAATCCAGTGGATGGCAAGATGTACAAGTTAAGACACCAGACCACATGTAGATCTGATTATGTGGTATACGTCCTTCAATGTCCTTGTAGGAAGCTATATGTTGGCAAGACTTAAAGGAGATTAACCTGCTTATAATCAAACGAGAAAAACGCCCAAGTTCCGACCTAAATCGGGAGATGGACGTTTATCTCACAAAAACGAATAAAGCGGTATAATCGAAAGCCGATTTTTGGACGTTTTCAACTGCACTCCGTCGCGGATGCGGACAAAGTTGATGGGGGCGTGTCAGAGGTGTGGCGAAGGTGGAACTGGGGCGTGGTTATCTGCCGAACAAAGATGGGCGCATTTCACCGATAATGGGAAAAAAGTATGCGTTTTTAGCTAGAATTTAGGACACTTTTCCTGGACCCTGTTTTTTCACGAATAAGGCCCCAAAAAGTGCCCTAAATGACCAGATGACCACTGGAGGGAATCGGGGATGACCTCCCCTGACTCCCCCAGTGGTCACTAACCCCCTCCCACCACAAAAAAATGATGTTTCACAACTTTTTATTTTCACCCTCAAATGTCATACCCAGCTCCCTGGCAGCAGTATGCAGGTCACTGGAGGAGTTGTTAGGGGGTGCAGTGGACTTCAGGCAGGTGGACCCAGGCCCATCCCCCCTACCTGTTACAATTGTGCTGCTTAATGCTTATTAGTCGTCCAACCCCCCCCAAACCCACTGTACCCACTTGTAGGTGCCCCCCTTCACCCCTTAGGGCTATAGTAATGGTGTAGACTTGTGGACAGTGGGTTTTGAGAGGGATTTTGGGGGGCTCAACACACAAGGGAAGGGTGCTATGCACCTGGGAGCTCTTTTACCTGTTTTTTTGGTTTTGTAAAAGTGCCCCCTAGGGTGCCCGGTTGATGTCCTGGCATGTGAGGGGACCAGTGCACTACGAATCCTGGCCCCTCCCACAAATAAATGTCTTGGATTTATTCGTTTTTGAGCTGGGTGCTTTCATTTTCCATTATCGCTGAAAAACAAAAACGCCCAGCTCACACATTGTTGAATAAAACATGGGCGTCTATTTTTTCCCAAAATACGGTTCGGTCCACCCCTTCACGGACCCGTTCTCGGAGATAAACGCTCATGGAGATAGGCGTTTTCGTTCAATTATGCCCCTCAATGTGTATGTTTGAGTGAACACAAGTCTTGCGTGACTAACCAAAAGTTGGGGGCTCCTTTGGTGTCTCATTGTAAAGAGCTGCAGCACAGTTTTGATGCACTGAAGTGTTGGATGATTGACAGCGTTGCTAACCACATACGAGGGGGAGACCGCAGTAAGAGGCTTCTGCAAATTGAACAGCGCTGGATCTATCATTTAAAATCTTTGGAACCTCATGGACTGAATTCTACTATGCATTGGACAGCATTCTTATAGTCTGCTCATTTTTATTTTTATTATATTTGTATTTTCATGTTTATTTTGATTTTTGGTACTGTATTTTCATTTTTGAATTTCTATTGGTTGTCCTGTCATCAGTTGATTATGATGTGGCAATTTTTGATTGGGTAGTAGCTGAGTGGATGGTTTTTATAGATAACCGCCCATCCTGTCCCGCTGTTTGCCAGAAGTGGGGCAGTGGGAAGTCTACCCTCCAGCGAGCCAGAGTTAGCAGCATGACTGCAGTTTTCTTTGTGTTTCATTTTTTTGGGCATGATCTTATTCAGTTCATGGTTTATGTTATATAAAAAACTTGTTTTTGTTTTAGAACCAAATGGTCATCGGTGTGGTTTCCTGAAGAAGTGGATGCGAAATGGGACCGTTGGGACCGCACACATGTTAAATCAGCCAGCTGGAGTATAACCACGCTTCACATGAACTGCACAGCACCACAAAGATAAGATTTTTACTTTCAAAGTCAAGTGCGTTTTTGAACAGCACTGTGTATAAACGATTATTGGGCAGTGCGTTTAATGTGCCTTAATGATATTATATGAGATGGAAAGATTTTATAGTGCAAGATTAAAAAAACAACAAAAAATATTTTTAGGGTGTTCTTGATCTATGATTACTTTTTGCACTGTGTGCAGAAGAATCTCTAATTAATTGCCATAGTTGTATGAGATCTTTCTTTCCTCCTTGAAAAGTCATTCTTCACTGTTTGGGTTTTGATGAGAAACTTATAGAACAAACAGTCTGTGTTCAACTTAATGATTGGCTAGAAGAGAGAAACTGGCTAGATCCATGTCAATCTGGATTCAGAACCAGTTATGGAACAGAAACAGTCCTTGTATCCCTACTAGATGATCTTCACAGAAACCGAGACAGGAGATTCGCCTCGGTGTTAGTACTACTAGATTTCTCAGAAGCTTTTGACACTGTGGATCATCATATCATGCTAGCACGACTGACAGAAACAGTACTTGCCTGGTTCAGATCCTATCAGACAGGCAACAATCCATAATGATTGGCAGCAACTCATCACCACCATGGACACTAACCTGCGGGGTACCACAAGGATCGACACTGTCACCTATTCTGTTCAATATCTACCTCAAGCCACTAGCTGAGCTGATTCGGTCAATGGACACTCAAGTTCTACATCTATGCGGATGATGTGCAGCTACTCATACCCATTGAACCTGACTTACCTACAGCCTTGAATAAACTGATTACCTGTCTAACATCAACTCAAGAATGGGCTAAACACAACAAACTTTGCCTGAACCCAAGTAAAACCGAGCTTCTCTGGGTCCCTAACACAAGTGGATACATACCTGACATCCAAAACAATATTTTTTGAAACCCATTTTCCAGATTTAATCTATGCTGTTCACCTGCAGTGCATCTAAATCTTAAGGGAGTGTGTCGGGGTCATGTTAAGGGCAAGATTTGGGCGTTCCTAAGACCTAGATGGGTTTTTTTTTTTTTGTCATAATGGAACAAAACAAAAATATCCAGGACTAAAACTAAGATGTTTTGAGCTAGGCCTGCTTTTAGAACAAATAAGCCACAAAAAGTGCCCTAAATGACCAGATAACCACTGGAAGAATAAAGGAATAACTCCCCTCCCACCCCCAAAGATGTTAAAGAAACAGTACATGCCAGCCTCAGATGTTATAGCCAGTCCTATTATTTAGACTTAGCTCATACCTTTTTTTTAGTAGTAACTCAAGGTGAGTCACATTCAGGTACAGTGGGTATTTCCCTGTCCCTGGAGGGTTCACAATAAAAGTTTGTACCTGAGGAACTGGAGGTCTAAGTGACTTGCCCAAGATTGCAAGGAGTAGTGGTGGGATTTGAACTGGGCACTTTGGGATGTCAAAACCATTGCTCTAACCGCTAGGCCACTCCTCCACTCTATTAGAGCAGCAAGCTGGTCCATGGAGTAGCTTAGTGGTCAGTGCAGTGCACTGTGGAGAAGGGGACCAGGCTTATAATCTACCCTGTCACACATGTGGTGGAAAGTGTCAGCCTCCCCCCCCCCCCCCAAAAAAAAAAAAACCCACCAAAAACCTATTGTACCCACAAATAGGTGACACCTGCAGCCATAAGGGCTATTGTTGCAGTGTACAGTTGGGTACAGTAGGTTTTTGGTGGGTTTTGGAGGTCTCACAATATAAGGGAGCAACAGTGACCTTTTAAATGAAGTCCACTACAGTGCCCCCTAGGGTGACCCATTGCTCTTTTGGGATGTTTATATGGCCAGTCTACTAAGAATGCTGGTTCCTCCTACACCCCAATGACTTGATTTTATGTTTTTCACTTGGTTATTTTTTTTTAATGGACCATAAAGATAAACTCACAGAGCATAAAAACATCTAGCAAGTAGCTATTTAAAAAAAAAGACATTTTTCTGTTTTGAAAATGGCTATCAGGCTTATTTTTGAAAGAGAAGGGCGCCCATCTTTCGGCACAAATCGGGAGATGAGCGTCCTTCTCGCAGGGTCGCACAAATCGGCATAATCGAAAGCCAATTTTGGGCATCCTCAACTGCATCCTCAACTGCTTTCCATCGCGGGGACGACCAAAGTTCATGGGGGTTTGTCGGAAGCGTAGCTAAGGCTGGACTGGGGCATGCCTAACACATGGGCATCCTCAACCAATAATGGAAAAAAGAAGGGCGTCCCTGACAAGCACTTGGTCGACTTTGCTTGGTCCATTTTTTGTTACGACCAAGCCTCAAAAAGGTTCCCGACCTGACCAGATGACCACCGGCGGGAATCGGGGATGACCTCCCGTTATTCCCCCAGTGGTTACCAACCCCCTCCCACCCTAAAAAAAAAAAACTTTTAAAATATTTTTTGCCAGCCTCTATGCCAGCCTCAAATGTCATACCCAGCTCCATGACAGCAGTATGCAGGTCCCTGGAGCAGTTTTAATGGGTGTAGTGCACTTCAGGCAGGCGGACCTAGACCCATCCCCCCCCCAACTGTTACACTTGTGGTGGTAAATGTGAGCCCTTCAAAACCCACCACAAACCCACTGTACCCACATGTAGGTGCCCCCCTTCACCCCTTAGGGCTATGATAGTGGTGTACAGTTGTGAGGAGTGGGGTTTGGGGGGCTCAGCACACAAGGTAAGGGAGCTATGCACCTGGGAGCAATTTCTGTAGTGCCCCCTAGGGTGCCTGGTTGGTGTCCTGGCTTGGATTTGGTCATTTCTGAGATGGGTGTCCTCGGTTTCCATTATCGCTGAAAATCGGGGACGACCATCTCTAAGGTCGACCTAAATTTCACGATTTGGGTGTCTCCGACCGTATTATCGAAACGAAAGATGGACGCTCATCTTGTTTTGATAATATGGGTTTTCCCGCCCCTTCGCTGGGACATCCTGGGTGTCTCCACATGTCCCACTTGAATTTTAGACGTTTTGAACAAAACGTCCAAAGTTGCACTAAGACGTCATGTCGAAAATGACCCGCCCAGTAACTACTTGCAATAAAAATTGCAAGTGTGCACATTTACACTGAGACAAAGAGATTGCTAAGTGCTCTATATTTGGCTGTCCTAGTTCAGAAACAGTTTAGTTATACAAAAGGGTTGAAGAAGAAGGTAAAGCGCATGATAGGTAGAGTGAGTGGGACCACAGCAGGGAGTTAACATTTCAAAGGTCCAAATTGTAGTTTAATGGAATATCCTAACTGTAAATATTTTTTGGCTATTCTTTCTTGTCAACTTACATAAGTACATATATAAGTATTGCCATACTGGGAAAGACCAAAGGTCCATCGAGCCCAGCATCCTGTTTCCAACAGAGGCCAATCCAGGTCATAAATACCCGGCAAGATCCCAAAAATGTACAAAACATTTTATACTGCTTATCCCATAAACAGTGGATTTTCCCCAACTCCATTTAATAACGGTCTATGGACTTTTGCTTTAGGAAGCCGTCCAAACCTTTTTTAAACTCCGCTAAGCTAACCACCTTTACCACATTCTCTGGCAACGAATTCCAGAGTTTAATTACACATTGAGTGAAGAAACATTTTCTCCGATTCATTTTAAATTTACCACATTGTAGCTTCATCGCATGCCCCCTAATCTTAGTATTTTTGGAAAGTGTGAACAGACGCTTCACATCTACCTGTTCAACTCCACTCATTATTTTATAGACCTCTATCATATCTCCCCTCAGCCGCCTTTTCTCCAAGCTGAAGAGCCCTAGCCACTTTAGCCTTTCCTCATAGGGAAGTCGTCCCATCCCCTTTATCATTTTCGTCGCCCTTCTCTGCACCTTTTTTAATTCCACTATATCTTTTTTGAGATGCGGCGACCAGAATTGAACACCATATTTAAGGTGTGGTCGCACCATGGAGCGATACAAAGGCATTTTAACATCCTCATTTTTGTTTTCCATTCCTTTCCTAATAGTACCTAACATTCTATTTGCTTTCTTAGCCACAGCAGCACACTGAGCAGAAGGTTTGAACGTATCATCAACGACGACACCTAGATCCCTTTCTTGGTCCGTGACTCCTAACGTGGAACCTTGCATGACATAGCTATAATTCGGGTTCCTCTTTCCCACATGCATCACTTTGCACTTGCTCACATTAAACGTCATCTGCCATTTAGATGCCCAGTCTCCCAGTCTCGTAAGGTCCGCTTAGATAGATAGATAGATAGATAGATAGATAGATAGATAGATAGATAAATAGATAGATATGGTTAATGTTAACTTCTTAATTACCCGTACAAAAATAAGACAAATAAATTTCTAGTGCACCCCTTGACTGGTATTGAGTATTATTTGGGAAATCATAACCATCTTCTGATGCAGTGGCCATAGCACATTATGCTGATACACAGGATTCAACTTTTTCTATTGCTAGAGTGCTACTTTGAAACAGGCTTTCTGGCCAGCTACATCTATTTGCAAATGTACTGCAGTTTAAAACAATTATTGAAAATGCAGTTTTTGTTGCAGTATTTATGTGATTGTTTTATTTCATTGATTATGGACTTGTAGGAGGTGGGGGCAGTGTCGATTTTATATGTGAAGTATTTCTCTGTTGCTTGTTTTATGTGTTTTACTATGTATGTATATTTGGAAAGTGCCTAGGTTTTAGGGGGAATAGAAGTTTTTAAACTAAATAAATGAAGGGGTCTTTTACTAAGGTGTGCTAGCATTTTTAGCTTGTGCTAAAAATCAGCTGGTGCTAAATGCTGAGACAGCTATAGGAATATAATGGGCATCTCAGCATTTAGCACCAGCTGATCTTTAGCACAAGCTAAAAACTCTAGTGTACCTTAATAAAATATCTCCTAAATTGGGGGCCCTTTTTAAGGTGAGCCAAAAAATGGGCTGCGTTAGTGTACGCACGTGTTTTGGGCGTGCGCAGATCCATTTTTCAGAGCACCTGTAAAAAAGGCCTTATTTAAATTTTTAACGAAAATGGACGTGTGGCAAACCAAAAATTTGCACATGTCCATTTTGGGTCTGAGACCTTACCGCCAGCCATTGACTTAGCAGTAAGGTCTCACATGGTAACCGTGTGGCAATCATCTATGTGCGTAGAATGACCATTACCGCCCAGTTTTTGCTGCGCACCAGAAAATAAAAATAATTTTCTGGCGCGCGTAGCGGACACACGTCAAAAATTAAATCACTGCAAGGGACACACGGTAGCAGGGCAGTAACTCAAAATTGACGTGTTGGGCGCATGTAGGTGCCTACGCAGCTTAGTAAAAGGGCCCCTAGATTTCTCATGGCTGAGTGGTTTAACATCCAAAAAGGGTGTCATCTCATACACTGCCACTAGGGGGCATTCACATTATATTTTCTGATCCAAGAGAGATGGTGATCATGTTCAATTACATCCTTTAAAAGAACAGAGATGGAAAAATTCTGTAAATACTGAATGGTTTGAACCATTCTGCCGAATGGTGGAGTCTATTAGGAATGGAGTGTCTTTAAATCTGTTTCTTTTTTTTTTTTTTAATTGTTATTTTTCCACTAGAGAAACCAACCCTTGCACCAAAATGAACCACACAGGGTGTGCTCAGGAGTTCAGGCATTTGTATTTTTGAGCACCAGGGGCATGTTTGGGGTCGGTGAGTAGGCGTGCCCAGTGCTAATCAGCACATCTATGTTGCTACACGCCAATCGAATATCACATGGTTAGCGCACGAGTCCTTTCTGCATACTAAATAGATGTCATAAGGGCTCATGCACTAATGGCCACGCGCTAATTTGGAAATTAGCACCTGGCCATTAATAGAAAAAATGGAAATGCAGTCAGTTTACAGCCGCGCTAAAAGTGGCCTCAGTACGCGGGGAAACCCATGTGCTAATCATATCGCAAGGCCCCTTTTAGCACAGCTTAGTAAAAGGGCCCTTTCATTCTCTATTGCCTCACATTTAACTTAGATTGGAAATCCTCTTGGAAGAGGACGTACAACTATATCTGCATATGTAATGTACCTTGAACTCAGATTTGGAAAAATGAGTAATTAAATCTAAATCCAAAGTATGTTTTCAGATGCAAATGACACAATGAATAAAAATGTTGAGCAAATTTACATGTTTAAAGTAAACCTTTCAGTTGGGCAGGAATAAAATTAAAGAGCAGTGAAGAGGAAAGCATTAGAAGGGTGTAGCATTTATTCTATATCTACTTGGTATAATACATTATTCTCTTCACACTTGACCCATTTAAAAGATACATTTTTCACTAATAATTGTATAAAATGTATAAAATTAATGTTGATAATAGCATGGTTCAAAATAAAATAATTGTGTCTAATATGTATTACCATTTCTTTATCTGAATCTCAACCTGTCTTCATCTCTCTCTGGGTTATGTGTTCAGGTCTCTCATCTGTTTCTTCTCTCTCAGGTTTTCACTTCTGACTTTGTTTCCTTATCCTGTGTCTCCTTTTCTGTTTCCTTCTTTTCTGCTGTGATTCCTGTATTTATACTTTGGTTTTCTGTACCAATCAGATCTCTACTTTATTTACTGAAAATTTAAATATAGCTTTTATGAAAAATTAAGAAGTAGTCAAAAGGTTAGTTCAGTAGCCTGAGAACCAGCAGAATTGGGTTTGATTCCCTCTGCAGCTCCTTGTGACTCTGGGTAAGTCACTTAGAGGCATAATTTCATCTATGGAACTTTGGAAGGCTAAGTGCTTTGAAAATATGCCTCTTAGGGGCCCTTTTACTAAGCTGCGTAAGCATCTACGCACACTCAACACACACCAAAATGGAGTTACCACTCAGCTACCACATGGCTCTTGTGGTAATTTCATTTTTGGTGCGCATCCGAAAAATAATTTTTATTTTTGGTACATGTCAGAAAAATTATTTTTTATTTTTGGACGCGCGTATTGGATGCACGCTAAGTGGCATTTGATGGACGTAGGTCATTACCACGTGAGTCTTTACCACTAGGTCAATGGCTGGCAGTAAGGGCACAGACCCAAAATCGACACGCAGCAATTTTGATTTTGCCGCACATCCATTTTCGGCAAAAAATGTAAAAGGCCTTTTTTTTACAGGCGTGCTGAAAAATGGATCGTCGCGCACCCAAAACCCACGCCTACACTACCGCAACCCATTTTTCAGTGCACCTTAGTAAAAGGACCCCTTAACTCTCCATAGCTTTAGGTACAAAAGAAGTACCTGTATATGAAATGTAAACTGCTTTGATTGTAACCTCAGAAAGGTAGTATGTTCCATCCCCTTTCCCTTTAAATGAATAAGGCAGTTGTACAAATGTATGAAGCTTGAGGAACATACTACTACTACTTATCATTTCTAAAGCTCTACTAGATGTACGCAGCGCTGTACACTTGAACATGAAGAGACAGTCCCTGCTCGACAGAGCGCAGAGATGCTATGCTATGAGGGTTGAGCCCCCGCAGATACTCTAAAGATTGAAGCTGGAACCTACTAGAAGTGCTTAGTTTCCCGGTGATACTGTATCTTCTAACGTTCACTGGGGGCCAACTTGGTAAAGGACATTTTTTTTTTGGCTGGCACTATTGCTCTGGAATAACCTGCCAAATGAAGTGTGGGCAGAACCAAACTTTAGGAAATTTAAGGTTCAGTTAAAACATATTTTTTTCCAACAAGCTTTTGAGGTACTGTCAACTAGATAGGAAGATGTAGTGAACAATCTGGGGGAAATTGTTTGTGGTGTGTATGTGATATAGCTCTGGAGTGAGTGTTGTAGGTCATTCCTGTAATTTTATGGAGTGCTTTTCAACTTTTTTGGTTTTAATTATGTAAACTTTTTTTATTGTAAACTGCTTAGGTCTTAAAAAAGGTAAGTGGTATATAAAGTTTTAAATAATAATTTAATTTAATTTAATATTTTTCTTTTATTCATTTTACAATATTGTGTGACTATTGGAAAAACCTAGCCTGGATGTGTCAATACTGACAAACTAAAGACCAGTATCATCAATGCCATTTGTAGCTAAAGTCATTGAAAAGGCTGTTTACTACTAATTAGACCACAGGTTAGGTTTTTCCCAATAATAGTCACACTGTTGTATGTTTAAGAGCTATGTTTAAGAGCCTCAGGCAGCATACATGACTGAAATGATGAATTCACAGGATGGGTTATTGCTGGCCAGTGCAGCCGAGAGACACAGCCAAGCCCGGGGAGGGACCAAGAGCTGTCCCCCCCCCCCCCCCCCACCTGGGCCACCGCCGCTGCCACCGCTGCCACCACCACCACCCCCACTCGGGACACCCCCAACATTTGGGCCACCGCCCCCCCCCCCCTCTCTCTCTCTCCCCAATCCTTCCCTCTGTTTTCCCTCTTTCTCTCTCTCCCCAATTCGTCCCTCTGTTGTTTTCCCTCTTTCTCTCTCTCCCCAATCCTTCCCTCTGTTGTTTTCCCTCTTTCTCTCTCTCCCCAATCCTTCCCTCTGTTGTTTTCCCTCTTTCTCTCTCTCTCCCCAATCCTTCCCTGTTGTTTTCCCTCTTTCTCTCTCTCCCCAATCCTTCCCTCTGTTGTTTCCCTCTCTCTCCCCAATCCTTCCCTCTGTTGTTTTCCCTCTTTCTCTCTCTCCCCAATCCTTCCCTCTGTTGTTTTCCCTCTTTCTCTCTCTCCCCAATCCTTCCATGTTGTTTTCCCTTTCTCTCTCTCCCCAATCCTTCCATGTTGTTTTCCCTCTTTCTCTCTCTCTCCCCATCCCCATCCTTCCATCTGTTTTTCCCCTCTCTCCCCAATCCTTCCATCTGTTTTTCCCCTCTCTCCCCATCCTTCCATCTGTTTTCCCCTCTCTCTCCCCGATCCTTCCCTCTGTTGTTTTCCCTCTTTCTCTCTCTCCCCAATCCTTCCCTCTGTTCCCCCCCCTCTCTCTCTCCCCAATCCTTCCCTCTGTTTTCCCTCTTTCTCTCTCTCCCCAATCCGTCCCTCTGTTGTTTTCCCTCTTTCTCTCTCTCCCCAATCCTTCCCTCTGTTGTTTTCCCTCTTTCTCTCTCTCCCCAATCCTTCCCTCTGTTGTTTTCCCTCTTTCTCTCTCTCCCCAATCCTTCCCTCTGTTGGTTTCTCTCTCCCTCCCCCCCCCCCCCACCTGGGCCACCGCCGCTGCCACCGCTGCCACCACCACCCCCCCCACTCGGGACACCCCCAACATTTGGGCCACCGCCCCCCCCCCCCCTTACTGTGTCTTTGTCTCCTCCTGCTCCTGTGTGCCGGGACCCAGATGAATGCATTAATTCGATAGCCCAGGTCACCCAGGTTATCGCGTTAATACAATCATCCAGGTCCTGGTACACTCAGAGCAGAAGAGAGACAGACCCAGAAGCAAGCAGGCAGGGAGAAGCTTGCCCCCCCCCCCAGTCTGCCCACAGTAGCATATACCCACCTCCCCATACCTTTATACAAACAACAGAAGCTTCCCCCATGTTTCCCCTGCTAAATATTGTAGATACTGCTTTCCCTGAATGCCACTGACTGCTCCCAGACACTGGCAATGCGGCCACTTCAAACTGTCCCCTGCTTTTCTTTTCATTGCATTAATACCCACAAAAACCTTCAGTGTGAATTTAATATATATTTTTTAAATATTTAATTGTTCAAATTAAAATTGATGCAGCTTCACCCTCTGGACTAAATGTTGGGAAAAACTTTGGAACAGCAGATACACATGTATGTTTCCATAATAGGGAGCATACATGTGTAAAATGGACATGCAAGTTGTGGCAAACTGAGAATACATGTGTATCCTTGCCCCAGTCAAAATATACATGTATATTTTGAATGGGCTAGTGCCAGCAAGTTCTACATGTTGGTACCACCAATATGCAACAGATACACATGTATAATGCCTGGGTATGGACCCAAGAGGCTGGCACTTACATGAGTACTGCTGAACAGCTTGCAACCACGCAGAGCTACAACTACATGTTTCTGGTCCCACACATCACAGTTGCCTCTATCTGGCACATGTCAGAATATGCAAGATGGCTACCAGGAAGAAACTACTTTTTGAGGGAAGAGAGCGATCTGGCAGTGCAATGAATGAAAACTATATTGGCAGGGTAGGAGACATGCACCCCACACAGCAGCAAGATGGGGCCGGGAACAAATCCAGATGGCCATGGCAAAGTAAGATGCAATGTGTCCCTGGATCTCCCCTCCCCCAACATCTGTCATTCCACTGTAAGCAAAGGTATGCCACTTTGGGGATTGTACATAGGAAAACACCAGTGTGAATGGCCATAACCACTATCCTTAGCCCTCCACCACCAAATGACTGCTAGGATTGGGCGGGCTCTGAAATATCCAGCTCGCAAGCAATTCACCAGGGGAATATGTGAGAAAGAAACCAGGAACAAAGAGGTAGCACACACCTGCTGACAAAGGTAATAGTGTGCCTGCCATGACAACATAGATTGACAAGGCTGCCGGGCAGCACCTACCCAGGCACCTCTTCCCCAACTCAACAACTGTGGCTATGATCTTAAACCAAACTCTTGAGATATGGACCAACCTGCAGAAATATGTAGCCACATATGTTAGACAGGCCAGGTGGGGAAAGCACCTTTAACAGATACACAAATCAAATGGTCTGTCAGAAGCAGAAGTGGGATATGACATCCAAAAAGCTACACCTACACCAGTCCTGTCTCTTGCTATGCTATTGTAGATAAATGCCCACTGCTGTTCAGAGGGTGGGTGGGAGCTGCACTAAGGAGTTGGCTATGCACTAAACATATCCATGATCTTACATCTTATATAGACACTTCAAAGTTCAAAGAAATCTGGAAGTCATGAAGACCAGGTTCTAGGTCATCCAGAGATGCCAGCCCAAATTGCTACAGAGGATCTAGGAGCATCTAGCTGCAGAAAAAGGTATGGAGAAGGTGTGCCTGCATCATGATTACCAAGTGGTTGTCACTGACAGCACACACAAATGATAAGGGCTGGTGACACCTCACACACATGGTCAAGCATAACTTCTGAAGGAGCAGAGTGCACAAAACTCACTATCATCAGATGCATGTACTGCTGATTCCTGCACACATGTACCTCAATAATGCAATCCAGCAAAATAATCCACTAGCACCTGTATAACAGTGACACCCAACCAAGCTGGCCAGCCCATGTGAAGTGTCAGGTATATCTGTCAGTGTAGCATAATGTGTAACTTTGTACAAGGGTACCACATACAATAGATGGTCACACCATCTATATTTAGTACACTTCCACATATGTTATATTGCAAGAGGCTAATGGGAGCAACCAATGTGTGTGTGAGTATGAAAGGATAACATACATTCACATACTCATACCTTCCCTCCACCACTCATGGGATTGGATATAACAGTAACATACATCCATGTTCATTCATGACTGCCTTTCCCTTTACGTGCCACTATTTACAGGACACAAATAAGTGCATCAGTCTAGTCCCTGCAACTGGAAGCCTTGCCCTCAGATCCACAAATGTACTCAGTGGTCCCTTTGTAAATGCATAGAGGGAGGTGTAAACAGTTCCCATACATCTCAACCAAACATGCTGCAGAGAGATCTGTAGTACACTGGTGCATCAGATGTGTGCCCACTGCCACACTAACATGGGTAGTGTCCATGAAAAGCAAACAGGTGCTCAAGCCATTCCACAGTAAGCCCAAGTCCAATCATTGGTGTCCAAAAGCACACATCTGAGAGCAGCACCTAAGAGCCCAGCACAACATTTTCCAGTGCCATGCCCATCATGTGACACTCATCTATACATTTCATGCAGCTGTTGAGACTATACACCCATGAATGTGCCACATAGCCATACATTCAAGCTCTTCTTCTTCCTGATGCTTCAAGGAAGCCGTTGGAAGCTGCCAGTGAGGAGAAGGAAGAAGAAGAGGAGTGGCAACAAACTCCATGTTTCTGGGAAGGTGCAGCCTAGGCTACAGGAGGAGCAAGGCCCCCAGGACTCAAAACCCTGCAGTGATGAGAGAGGTGGAGGGCCAGCAGGAGGAGGATGGAAGCCCTCCTACTGGAGGGGGATGCGAAAGAGGGTGGGGACTATGGCCAGCTCCCACCATTGGAGGACATTGAAGGGAAGAGCATGAAGGAACACTAGCCAGACCCCCAGCCACAGCCAGCCCCCAAGGCAACGGCCAGTGGTAAAGGTGTACCCCAGAAGCTTTACTATGAGATCTATGAGGCATACTAATAGCTAGAGTGAACTCTGTTTCAGATCACCAGGATTTGCCTTTATGTTGCTGAGCTTTTCCATTGCTGTCTTCCACAGATATAGAGGCATATTTTCAAAGCACTTAGCCTTCCAAAGTTCCATAGAAACCTATGGAACTTTGGAAGGCTAAGTGCTTTGAAAATATGCCTCATAGTCAATTAAAATTTTCTACAATCCATTGGGCAATGTTCATGTGTAAAATCACCGCATTTATTGCTGGAAGAAGGTGTTTGAAATAAACAGATTGTTGGCCTTTTACAGTTCTATCAAATGTTCTACAACTTTGTTCGTGTTGCTGAGCCCATATTTTCCAGCCACTTGACCTTCTTCTTTAATCCCAACTTTTGCATTCCAGTCACCTATGACTATCAGTATATTTTGTTTGCATAACTGTGAATTTCAACTTGCACTTGTTCATAGAACTGATCAATTTTGTCCTCTTCTGCATATGTTGTTTATTTAAATCATTTATTTATAATTTTTCATTTTACAAGGGTCACTTGCAAACAGTAATACAGAGATGACTGCACATTAATACAATATAAAAAGAAAACAATCCCAACTAGATATATGGATTATATACAGTGCTTTTTTTGTAGAAAAAAAGGTGCCGGTACTCATTATGGGCGGGGTCACCACATATGGCTCCACCCCTATGATAGCCACACCCACATTAACCACACCCCCTATACCAGCCATGGCGCAGATAAACAGACATCATCTATATATATAAAAGGCAACCCCAATGTTCTATGAAGCCTCCAGCCGGAAGTGTGAAGCGCCAGAGATATCCGGTTTCCCCATGAGTGAAGGAAAACAGCACAGCACGAAATCCCTCTCTCTGTAACAGTGAAGGACTCAGAGGGGGGAGGAGAGAGATGCCCTCACTCTCTCTGTAACACAAACACAGCACAGCAGGAAACAACACTGAAGGACTGGACTCGGAGGGGGGAGGGGAGGGCAGGGACACTCTCACATGCACACTCTGAAGAAAACCTTGCTAGCCCCCGTTTCATTTGCATCAGAAACTGGGCTTTTTTACTAGTTGAAAATATTACAGTACTATAGGAGAAAAAAATAACGTGATTTTTTTTTCATTATAAATAATCTCTGTAAGCTCTTACAGCTCCAGTATACCCAGTGCAAAATAAGACAGCCAATGTAAATTCTCAAATTGGACATATTACAAACACTAAAATGAAAATAAAATGATTTTTTTCTACCTTTGTTGTCTGGTGACTGTTTTTCTTTTCATATTGGTCCCAGTCTGTGATTCTCTTTCTTTTGTTTTCGCTTAACTCTTCTGTGCCATTTGTCATTTTTGTCTCCCTTTTTCTTTGCTTTCTTCAATATTTTTCAGGCTCTCTCTCTGTCCAGATTTAATTCATTCTTACTATCCATTCTTTAATTTCCTTCATCTACCTGTGGCTTTTCATCTTTTCCTCACCCTTGTTCTCCCCATGCCCCTTCCTCTTATTCTCCAGTCTTTCTCTATTCCCCTTTTCCATCCAGCAGCTCTGCTTTCTCTCCCCATCCTTCCAGTGTCTCCCCTATTTCTTTCTGCATTCTTCCATCCAGCGTCTTCCCTCTTTCTCTCCCTATCCTTCCGTTTTCCCTCTCTCTCTCCCCATCCTTCCATCTGTTTTTCCCTCTCTCTCTCTCTCTCTCTCCCCATCCTTCCATCTGTTTTTCCCCTCTCTCTCCCCATCCTTCCATCTGTTTTTCCCTCTCTCCCCAATCCTTCCATCTGTGTTTTTCCCTCTCTCTCCCCATCCTTCCATCTGTTTTTCCCTCTCTCTCCCCATCCTTCCAATCTGTTTTCCCCTCTCTCTCCCCAATCCTTCCCTCTGTTGTTTTCCCTTTTTCTCTCTCTCCCCAATCCTTTCATGTTGTTTTCCCTTTCTCTCTCTCCCCAATCCTTCCATGTTGTTTTCCCTCTTTCTCTCTCTCTCCCCATCCCCATCCTTCCATCTGCTTTTCCCTCTCTCCCCATCCTTCCATCTGTTTTCCCCTCTCTCCCCCCGATCCTTCCCTCTGTTGTTTTCCCTCTTTCTCTCTCTCCCCAATCCTTCCCTCTGTTGTTTCCCCCCCCCCCTCTCTCTCTCCCCAATCCTTCCCTCTGTTTTCCCTCTTTCTCTCTCTCCCCAATTCGTCCCTCTGTTGTTTTCCCTCTTTCTCTCTCTCCCCAATCCTTCCCTCTGTTGTTTTCCCTCTTTCTCTCTCTCCCCAATCCTTCCCTCTGTTGTTTTCCCTCTTTCTCTCTCTCTCCCCAATCCTTCCCTGTTGTTTTCCCTCTTTCTCTCTCTCCCCAATCCTTCCCTCTGTTGTTTTCCCTCTCTCTCCCCAATCCTTCCCTCTGTTGTTTTCCCTCTTTCTCTCTCTCCCCAATCCTTCCCTCTGTTGTTTTCCCTCTTTCTCTCTCTCCCCAATCCTTCCATGTTGTTTTCCCTCTTTCTCTCTCTCCCCAATCCTTCCATGTTGTTTTCCCTCTTTCTCTCTCTCTCCCCATCCCCATCCTTCCATCTGTTTTTCCCCTCTCTCCCCAATCCTTCCATCTGTTTTTCCCCTCTCTCCCCATCCTTCCATCTGTTTTCCCCTCTCTCTCCCCGATCCTTCCCTCTGTTGTTTTCCCTCTTTCTCTCTCTCCCCAATCCTTCCCTCTGTTCCCCCCCCTCTCTCTCTCCCCAATCCTTCCCTCTGTTTTCCCTCTTTCTCTCTCTCCCCAATCCGTCCCTCTGTTGTTTTCCCTCTTTCTCTCTCTCCCCAATCCTTCCCTCTGTTGTTTTCCCTCTTTCTCTCTCTCCCCAATCCTTCCCTCTGTTGTTTTCCCTCTTTCTCTCTCTCCCCAATCCTTCCCTCTGTTGGTTTCTCTCTCCCTCCCCCCCCCCCCCACCTGGGCCACCGCCGCTGCCACCGCTGCCACCACCACCACCCCCACTCGGGACACCCCCAACATTTGGGCCACCGCCCCCCCCCCCCCTTACTGTGTCTTTGTCTCCTCCTGCTCCTGTGTGCCGGGACCCAGATGAATGCATTAATTCGATAGCCCAGGTCACCCAGGTTATCGCGTTAATACAATCATCCAGGTCCTGGTACACTCAGAGCAGAAGAGAGACAGACCCAGAAGCAAGCAGGCAGGGAGAAGCTTGCCCCCCCCCCAGTCTGCCCACAGTAGCATATACCCACCTCCCCATACCTTTATACAAACAACAGAAGCTTCCCCCATGTTTCCCCTGCTAAATATTGTAGATACTGCTTTCCCTGAATGCCACTGACTGCTCCCAGACACTGGCAATGCGGCCACTTCAAACTGTCCCCTGCTTTTCTTTTCATTGCATTAATACCCACAAAAACCTTCAGTGTGAATTTAATATATATTTTTTAAATATTTAATTGTTCAAATTAAAATTGATGCAGCTTCACCCTCTGGACTAAATGTTGGGAAAAACTTTGGAACAGCAGATACACATGTATGTTTCCATAATAGGGAGCATACATGTGTAAAATGGACATGCAAGTTGTGGCAAACTGAGAATACATGTGTATCCTTGCCCCAGTCAAAATATACATGTATATTTTGAATGGGCTAGTGCCAGCAAGTTCTACATGTTGGTACCACCAATATGCAACAGATACACATGTATAATGCCTGGGTATGGACCCAAGAGGCTGGCACTTACATGAGTACTGCTGAACAGCTTGCAACCACGCAGAGCTACAACTACATGTTTCTGGTCCCACACATCACAGTTGCCTCTATCTGGCACATGTCAGAATATGCAAGATGGCTACCAGGAAGAAACTACTTTTTGAGGGAAGAGAGCGATCTGGCAGTGCAATGAATGAAAACTATATTGGCAGGGTAGGAGACATGCACCCCACACAGCAGCAAGATGGGGCCGGGAACAAATCCAGATGGCCATGGCAAAGTAAGATGCAATGTGTCCCTGGATCTCCCCTCCCCCAACATCTGTCATTCCACTGTAAGCAAAGGTATGCCACTTTGGGGATTGTACATAGGAAAACACCAGTGTGAATGGCCATAACCACTATCCTTAGCCCTCCACCACCAAATGACTGCTAGGATTGGGCGGGCTCTGAAATATCCAGCTCGCAAGCAATTCACCAGGGGAATATGTGAGAAAGAAACCAGGAACAAAGAGGTAGCACACACCTGCTGACAAAGGTAATAGTGTGCCTGCCATGACAACATAGATTGACAAGGCTGCCGGGCAGCACCTACCCAGGCACCTCTTCCCCAACTCAACAACTGTGGCTATGATCTTAAACCAAACTCTTGAGATATGGACCAACCTGCAGAAATATGTAGCCACATATGTTAGACAGGCCAGGTGGGGAAAGCACCTTTAACAGATACACAAATCAAATGGTCTGTCAGAAGCAGAAGTGGGATATGACATCCAAAAAGCTACACCTACACCAGTCCTGTCTCTTGCTATGCTATTGTAGATAAATGCCCACTGCTGTTCAGAGGGTGGGTGGGAGCTGCACTAAGGAGTTGGCTATGCACTAAACATATCCATGATCTTACATCTTATATAGACACTTCAAAGTTCAAAGAAATCTGGAAGTCATGAAGACCAGGTTCTAGGTCATCCAGAGATGCCAGCCCAAATTGCTACAGAGGATCTAGGAGCATCTAGCTGCAGAAAAAGGTATGGAGAAGGTGTGCCTGCATCATGATTACCAAGTGGTTGTCACTGACAGCACACACAAATGATAAGGGCTGGTGACACCTCACACACATGGTCAAGCATAACTTCTGAAGGAGCAGAGTGCACAAAACTCACTATCATCAGATGCATGTACTGCTGATTCCTGCACACATGTACCTCAATAATGCAATCCAGCAAAATAATCCACTAGCACCTGTATAACAGTGACACCCAACCAAGCTGGCCAGCCCATGTGAAGTGTCAGGTATATCTGTCAGTGTAGCATAATGTGTAACTTTGTACAAGGGTACCACATACAATAGATGGTCACACCATCTATATTTAGTACACTTCCACATATGTTATATTGCAAGAGGCTAATGGGAGCAACCAATGTGTGTGTGAGTATGAAAGGATAACATACATTCACATACTCATACCTTCCCTCCACCACTCATGGGATTGGATATAACAGTAACATACATCCATGTTCATTCATGACTGCCTTTCCCTTTACGTGCCACTATTTACAGGACACAAATAAGTGCATCAGTCTAGTCCCTGCAACTGGAAGCCTTGCCCTCAGATCCACAAATGTACTCAGTGGTCCCTTTGTAAATGCATAGAGGGAGGTGTAAACAGTTCCCATACATCTCAACCAAACATGCTGCAGAGAGATCTGTAGTACACTGGTGCATCAGATGTGTGCCCACTGCCACACTAACATGGGTAGTGTCCATGAAAAGCAAACAGGTGCTCAAGCCATTCCACAGTAAGCCCAAGTCCAATCATTGGTGTCCAAAAGCACACATCTGAGAGCAGCACCTAAGAGCCCAGCACAACATTTTCCAGTGCCATGCCCATCATGTGACACTCATCTATACATTTCATGCAGCTGTTGAGACTATACACCCATGAATGTGCCACATAGCCATACATTCAAGCTCTTCTTCTTCCTGATGCTTCAAGGAAGCCGTTGGAAGCTGCCAGTGAGGAGAAGGAAGAAGAAGAGGAGTGGCAACAAACTCCATGTTTCTGGGAAGGTGCAGCCTAGGCTACAGGAGGAGCAAGGCCCCCAGGACTCAAAACCCTGCAGTGATGAGAGAGGTGGAGGGCCAGCAGGAGGAGGATGGAAGCCCTCCTACTGGAGGGGGATGCGAAAGAGGGTGGGGACTATGGCCAGCTCCCACCATTGGAGGACATTGAAGGGAAGAGCATGAAGGAACACTAGCCAGACCCCCAGCCACAGCCAGCCCCCAAGGCAACGGCCAGTGGTAAAGGTGTACCCCAGAAGCTTTACTATGAGATCTATGAGGCATACTAATAGCTAGAGTGAACTCTGTTTCAGATCACCAGGATTTGCCTTTATGTTGCTGAGCTTTTCCATTGCTGTCTTCCACAGATATAGAGGCATATTTTCAAAGCACTTAGCCTTCCAAAGTTCCATAGAAACCTATGGAACTTTGGAAGGCTAAGTGCTTTGAAAATATGCCTCATAGTCAATTAAAATTTTCTACAATCCATTGGGCAATGTTCATGTGTAAAATCACCGCATTTATTGCTGGAAGAAGGTGTTTGAAATAAACAGATTGTTGGCCTTTTACAGTTCTATCAAATGTTCTACAACTTTGTTCGTGTTGCTGAGCCCATATTTTCCAGCCACTTGACCTTCTTCTTTAATCCCAACTTTTGCATTCCAGTCACCTATGACTATCAGTATATTTTGTTTGCATAACTGTGAATTTCAACTTGCACTTGTTCATAGAACTGATCAATTTTGTCCTCTTCTGCATATGTTGTTTATTTAAATCATTTATTTATAATTTTTCATTTTACAAGGGTCACTTGCAAACAGTAATACAGAGATGACTGCACATTAATACAATATAAAAGAAAACAATCCCAACTAGATATATGGATTATATACAGTGCTTTTTTTGTAGAAAAAAAGGTGCCGGTACTCATTATGGGCGGGGTCACCACATATGGCTCCACCCCTATGATAGCCACACCCACATTAACCACACCCCCTATACCAGCCATGGCGCAGATAAACAGACATCATCTATATATATAAAAGGCAACCCCAATGTTCTATGAAGCCTCCAGCCGGAAGTGTGAAGCGCCAGAGATATCCGGTTTCCCCATGAGTGAAGGAAAACAGCACAGCACGAAATCCCTCTCTCTGTAACAGTGAAGGACTCAGAGGGGGGAGGAGAGAGATGCCCTCACTCTCTCTGTAACACAAACACAGCACAGCAGGAAACAACACTGAAGGACTGGACTCGGAGGGGGGAGGGGAGGGCAGGGACACTCTCACATGCACACTCTGAAGAAAACCTTGCTAGCCCCCGTTTCATTTGCATCAGAAACTGGGCTTTTTTACTAGTTGAAAATATTACAGTACTATAGGAGAAAAAAATAACGTGATTTTTTTTTCATTATAAATAATCTCTGTAAGCTCTTACAGCTCCAGTATACCCAGTGCAAAATAGACAGCCAATGTAAATTCTCAAATTGGACATATTACAACACTAAAATGAAAATAAAATGATTTTTTTCTACCTTTGTTGTCTGGTGACTGTTTTTCTTTTCATATTGGTCCCAGTCTGTGATTCTCTTTTCTTTTGTTTTCGCTTAACTCTTCTGTGCCATTTGTCATTTTTGTCTCCCTTTTTCTTTGCTTTCTTCAATATTTTTCAGGCTCTCTCTCTGTCCAGATTTAATTCATTCTTACTATCCATTCTTTAATTTCCTTCATCTACCTGTGGCTTTTCATCTTTTCCTCACCCTTGTTCTCCCCATGCCCCTTCCTCTTATTCTCCAGTCTTTCTCTATTCCCCTTTTCCATCCAGCAGCTCTGCTTTCTCTCCCCATCCTTCCAGTGTCTCCCCTATTTCTTTCTGCATTCTTCCATCCAGCGTCTTCCCTCTTTCTCTCCCTATCCTTCCGTTTCCCTCTCTCTCTCCCCATCCTTCCATCTGTTTTTCCCTCTCTCTCTCTCTCTCTCTCCCCATCCTTCCATCTGTTTTTCCCCTCTCTCTCCCCATCCTTCCATCTGTTTTTCCCTCTCTCCCCAATCCTTCCATCTGTGTTTTTCCCTCTCTCTCCCCATCCTTCCATCTGTTTTTCCCTCTCTCTCCCCATCCTTCCAATCTGTTTTCCCCTCTCTCTCCCCAATCCTTCCCTCTGTTGTTTTCCCTTTTCTCTCTCTCCCCAATCCTTTCATGTTGTTTTCCCTTTCTCTCTCTCCCCAATCCTTCCATGTTGTTTTCCCTCTTTCTCTCTCTCTCCCCATCCCCATCCTTCCATCTGCTTTTCCCTCTCTCCCCATCCTTCCATCTGTTTTCCCCTCTCTCCCCCCGATCCTTCCCTCTGTTGTTTTCCCTCTTTCTCTCTCTCCCCAATCCTTCCCTCTGTTGTTTCCCCCCCCTCTCTCTCTCTCCCCAATCCTTCCCTCTGTTTTCCCTCTTTCTCTCTCTCCCCAATTCGTCCCTCTGTTGTTTTCCCTCTTTCTCTCTCTCCCCAATCCTTCCCTCTGTTGTTTTCCCTCTTTCTCTCTCTCCCCAATCCTTCCCTCTGTTGTTTTCCCTCTTTCTCTCTCTCTCCCCAATCCTTCCCTGTTGTTTTCCCTCTTTCTCTCTCTCCCCAATCCTTCCCTCTGTTGTTTTCCCTCTCTCTCCCCAATCCTTCCCTCTGTTGTTTTCCCTCTTTCTCTCTCTCCCCAATCCTTCCCTCTGTTGTTTTCCCTCTTTCTCTCTCTCCCCAATCCTTCCATGTTGTTTTCCCTCTTTCTCTCTCTCCCCACTCCTTCCATGTTGTTTTCCCTCTTTCTCTCTCTCTCCCCATCCCCATCCTTCCATCTGTTTTTCCCCTCTCTCCCCAATCCTTCCATCTGTTTTTCCCCTCTCTCCCCATCCTTCCATCTGTTTTCCCCTCTCTCTCCCCGATCCTTCCCTCTGTTGTTTTCCCTCTTTCTCTCTCTCCCCAATCCTTCCCTCTGTTCCCCCCCCTCTCTCTCTCCCCAATCCTTCCCTCTGTTTTCCCTCTTTCTCTCTCTCCCCAATCCGTCCCTCTGTTGTTTTCCCTCTTTCTCTCTCTCCCCAATCCTTCCCTCTGTTGTTTTCCCTCTTTCTCTCTCTCCCCAATCCTTCCCTCTGTTGTTTTCCCTCTTTCTCTCTCTCCCCAATCCTTCCCTCTGTTGGTTTCTCTCTCCCTGCCAAGTTTCCCGCGAACGGCGCGAAGTCGCGACGCACGCGGCACCAGCCTCTATTTCCGGCCGCTGCTGCTTCTCCTGTTGAGCAGCAGCGGCCGCTACACAAAGAAAAAGAAGATTTTAAAAAAAACTTCAAACCTGGCTGAAACGCAGCACCCCGGCACTGTAGACAGCCATTAGGCATTGGCTGTTGCCCTGCAGCCACTCCTCCTCTTGCCTCTACATCACTGCCCCTGGAGGAAGACCCCGGAGGAGCGCAGTGACGTAGAGGGAAGAGGAGGAGCGGCTGCGGGGCAACAGCCAATGCCTAATGGCTGTCTACAGTGCCAGGGTGCCGCGTTTTTCAGCCAGGTTTGAAGTTTTTTTAAAAATCTTTTTCTTTGTGTAGCGGCCGCTGCTGCTCAACAGGAGAAGCAGCAGCGGCCGGAAATGGGGGCTGGCACTGCATGCGGGACATGGACTCACGGGGCGGGGGGAGCAAAAAAAAAAAAGGTGCCGGTACGCCGTACCGTTGCGTACCGGCACAAAAAAAGCACTGATTATATACAATCTTTCTCTTTCTTAGATCACAAAGTGAAGAAAAATAGGGAGAGTGAAATAGGACAAGGAGATCAATTAAACAGTAAACAGAAAAAAGAAAACATGGTATTAACCTGATTATCCCCAAATATTACTCATCTAATTCATTATTCCACATTGATCATCTGGTTGGCTTCCTCAAGACCAAATACGGCGTATAGTCAATTCATTTCATTGAGAACATACTTATTGTCCAGGTTTTAGTTAGAAATAATACATCTGATTACATTCTCTCTCTTTTAAAAACCAGAAATTATTTAACAATACATATACTCAAGTCTCGAATTCAAATCCCACTGATTAAAGCAATCCCAGTTTTCACAGGCTTCACTCCTTTCGAAGTAATAATTAAGGAAATATTTCTGAGGAAAACATTAGGAGTCATACCTGGAACTCTGGGAAAAACAATAATCTCAACATTAATCATCCACAATAACATCCACCTTATTATTCAAAGTTTCTGGTCCATTATCATTTTCAAGATCATAACCACTTCTTGCTTGTGCAGAACTTCATCTGTCATATCAATTTTTCACTCTCAAAGGGTTCAGTCAAATTGTCCATGCAACTCTCCAATAAGATCATATCTGAAACAAAGTTATTTACTACCGACGGTCCCGAAGCGCCTTCCAGATGGTATTCAATGTAACCTCCACAGAGGCCAAAAACTCCAAGATGATTTCTCTTGAGGTGTTTAGGAGTGGTTCCGCCGATTCGGGTTCTGCTGTAAACGTCCTCCGTTTCAGCATATGCCTCTAACTCACTTCACTTCTTTGGACATGGTGGTTGAATAATTCGGGAGCAATGGAGTTGTTTTTCCAGGTCCAAGAGCATCGACGCTCCTTCGCCAGCGCTAATCAAAGGACTCGCCAACCCTTTCATCTGTGGGCAGTTCGATGCGCAGCGGTCCCGCACTTGCTGCTCAGGGGACAAAATGCTGGCCATCAGCGGCTGACCACCGGTTGTTCCCTTCCTCTCAGTTAAGGAAAGTGCAATTGCAAAGAGGAAATTTACATAATACAAAACCTCAGAGGGCAGCTGGGCCGTTGGGCATACGAACTCCAGGTCACCATCTCACCACTCTCCCAGTTTGGGACACTCTTTGTCTGGTTTCTCCTCAGAGGCCTGTCTGATATAGGTAACCCTTCAGGATAGCCCTCTGAGTCATTGAAACATGGAAGCCCCTCCACCACTACAAGGTGGTGTCCCTTCGGAGGGTCTGCATATGTTGTTGATGCATATAACTGAACAATAGTTACATTGATGGGCATTCCACATATACAAACAGAAATTAAGCATCAACTGACTGCATTGTATTGTGCTACAGTTCTTGCAAGCTTCTTCTTAATTATAAATGCAACACTATTTCTTATTTGTCATTGACTACTATGTTGCCCTTAATCTTATTTATTTTATTGGCAGAGGTTTATAATAATTCTAGAGACAGAGGTTCACGGAGTAGGGAAGAAGGAAAAAATAGAAACAGGTCATATCACATAAAGGAACAGAGTGTCACGTCTGTGGCCATGACCACCCTCATACTTACCCTGTTTCTGGGAGTCAGTGGCTGTGCTGGCTTCTGCTTGTCTCTGTCTTAGTTTCTCTCTGGCTCTGTGTGCTGATTGCTTTACTGGACCTCACCTGTGTGGGCTATGCCTCTTCCAAGATGGCTGCCGACTCCTCTATGCCAGTATCCAAGATGGCTCCCGCTTGTCCTTCCTATGGGCTGACTTCTCTGAGTGTCAAGCCTCTGTTTGGAGGCAAGGAGATTTCTGCAGCTGTGCCTCTGGTGTTGAAGGGCTTTATTAATCACTTAGAGACTGCAGCCCTGGCCTTTGCATCGTCTAAGGGCCCTGGTATGTAGAGTGCACTGTGCACTGCTACATTGTCCAGCTCAGTGTGAGTTCCTAGTGTTTGACTAGTTAGCTTGGGCACAGCTTTGCTTGTTAGCATGTGTACAGCTTTACCAGATCTCCTGTGTTTGCTTAGTGTATGATTCTAGTGTTTGACTTGTTAGCTTGGGCACAGCTTTGCTTGTTAGCCTGTGTACAGCTTTACCAGTTCTCCTGTGTTTGCTTAGTGTATTGCTTTGAACCTGCCTACTGCTGGAACCCGGACATTCCCTGCCTGTCTGCCTTGCTTTCGCCTAGGTGCCTGGGGGGCACTTCTGTATCCTGATTCCTGCTGTTCCTGCTTGCAAGTTCCAGTTCCGGTTTTTCCTGTAAGCCCTGCCGGCTGCCCGAACCTGAGGGCTCAACCCTCGGGGAAAGGTGGCTAAGCGTAGGTGAAGCCTAGGTCCAGTGTGTTCCTGTCCAGCAGGTTCCGGTCCCATGGGTTCCAGTCCAGTGGGTTCTGCTCCAGTGTGTTCCAGTCCAGCGGGCTTCACTCCTGTATGTTCCAGTCCAGTGGGTCCACTCCAGTGTGTTCCAGTCCAGCGGGCTCCACTCCAGTGTGCATCCATCCGGTGCGTTCCAGTCCTGGGTATTCCTGTGTAGAACTCCAGTCTGGGGTTCCGGTCCAGTCTTGTCTCGTCTCTACCTTGAAGGTGATCTTGCCTGCCACTGCTGCTCCACGGTAGTGGCCCAAGGACTCATGAACCCAGTGCTCCCGGGGAAGAAGCCTGACAGTTTGCCAAGGTCCTCGGGAACGCGACACAGAGGTAGGGTAAGGGGAGGAAGTAAATCACTAAGAATCAGGGTAAATATTCTGGAATAACCAGCTCTTGAGCTGGGTTGTTTTTTTTTTTTTTTTTTTTTTAAATTTAGGAAACAATGTCCAATGGTAATGAGTTCCATAGGTATGGACCCACATAGATGAAGGCAGTGTGATATCTAATGTCCAACCATAAATGTGAGAGAGGAGGATTAGATAGCAAGATATGCCGAGAAGAACAGAGAGTTTGACGTGAATTGTAAGGAATCAGTAAATTATAGAGAAATTCAAGGGAAGTTGGGGCAAGTCCTTCATATATTAAGATAAAGATTTTAAACAATACATATAGATATAGGGAGCCGATGTTCAGCAATCAGGAGTGGGGGTCACATGAACAAATAGACAAGCACCATAGAGTAACTTCACTGAACATACTGACTAAGTATGTAGTCGCTTGAGGAATGAAAGGGATAAACTGGAATACAAAACATTACAGTAATCTTGATGTGAGATATGACCGGGGGGGGGGGGGGGGGGAGGGGGAAGTCAAGGTTCAAATGAGAGAAAGTGGCAAAAAAGCTTTCACTATGTAAATTTCACGTATTGTACAAAACACTAAATGTAACACAGAATTTATTTGGTTTTGAAGTCTAACAGGGCATCAGAAGTGACACCTAATATCTTAACTGATTCACTGATGAGAGGCAATAAAGGTGTGGGTGAGCATGGATTAGGAAAATGAATAGATTCAGTCTTAGCTATGTTAAGGAATAGTAGGTTTTCGTTAAAGCATATAGAAATTAATTGCATTGAAATTGTCAAGGGTGGAGGTTGAAGAAGGTATGTAAGAGGACTGGTTAGTTAGAATGCCTTCTAGTTAACATTGTATAAAAGGGAAGTGTCAATTATGTAATAGTAGTACTCTGGTATCAGGATTTCTAGGTCACACCCCCCTAACTATGTGAATCTGAGTTCATAGCTCCTGCCAAGCAACTGACACAAGGTCCAAAGATATATAAAAATAGCTGATTTATTTACATACAAGCTAGAGAAGGACAGGGGGACGTGGACCTGTGGTAAACCGAGATAAATCCACAGCAAAATTTTGTTTATCAAGGTTTACAGCGGGTGTGGGAGCAAAACTTTTTACCACCCCACGGGAGCAGTAAAAAGCCTTGTTCCCATGGTAAAAAAAATAAAAACTGTGATTACCGCTGGTCAGGTGTCTCCTCCTCCCTCCTTTGTTCTTCCCTCCTCCCCATCATGACGCAAGGAGATTCCCCATAGGCCTGATCTGGGGCCTTCTCTCCTCTGCTGACTCCCGCCTTCTGATGCAACATAGGTTGTAACTAAATGCATTGTTTTTCACTCGCACAGTTTCAAGTATATTTCATCAGAAATGTTCTAATTATTTATATAAGTTGCCATATTATATACCATGTGTTGGTTCACTTTTATTCACTGTCATCTACTTTGCTGCTAAAGGTTTTTTGTATTTCTACATTCCAGTAAGTGCTTCAATCACGTTTTAAAAGCAAATACTGTATATATAATTCGGCCCCACCTGGAGTATTGTGTTCAGTTTTGGAGGCCGTATCTTGCTAAAGATGTAAAAAGACTGGAAGCGGTGCAAAGAAAAGCTACGAAAATGGTATGGAATTTGCGTTGCAAACCGTACGAGGAGAGACTTGCTGATCTGAACATGTATGCCTTGGAGGAAAGGAGAAACAGGTGATATGATACAGACGTTCAAATATTTGAAAGGTATTAATCCACAAACGAACCTTGTCTGGAGACGGGAAGGCGGTAAAACTAGAGGACATGAATTGAGGTTGAAGGGGGGCAGACTCAGGACTAATGGCAGGAAGTATTTTTTCACGGAGAGAGGGTGGTGGATAGGTGGAATGCCCTCCCACGGAAGGTGGTGGAGATGAAAACGGTAATGGAATTCAAACATGCGTGGGATAAACACAAAGGAATCCTGTTTAGAAGGAATGGTTCCTTGGAAGTGGAGATTGGATGGCGACGCTGGTAATTGGAAACAAAATGGGAACTAGACAGACTTCTACGGTCTATGCCCTGATCGTAACTGAATAGATAGGGATGGGCTGAAGTGTAAATTTTAAGGGGCTTCGATGTTAGCTTCAGAACTTAGTACAAGAACAGTACTGGGCAGACTTCTACGGTCTGTGCCCTGAGAAAGGCAAGGACAAATCAAACTTGGGTATACATATAAAGTATCACATACCGTGTAAAATGAGTTTATCTTGTTGGGCAGACTGGATGGACCGTACAGGTCTTTATCTGCCGTCATTTACTATGTTACTATGTTTTCTGATCAGTAGTAACGGCAGCAGCTACAGCACTAACCTCCCCTCATTTCTTTTAATTTCAGTTCCTGTGCTTTTGTTAGCGTTTTTTCATTCAGGTGTCATAATGCACATTCCTCACGTACACAGTTCATGAAAGATAGGAATGGTCTCTTAATAGTTAATCAATAAGGTGGAAACACACTGAAGTTTGGGTTTCAATAAACTTAACTGTAACAAGAATTGCTTTGTTCAACACATTTCTCAAGCGAATAGTCCAAGAGAGAAAGGAATGGTTTCTTACCATTCATTTTATATGTTGGAAATGCACAAAATTTTAGGTTTTATGTACTTTGTACTATATCAATAATCAGTCTGTTTACACTGCATTTAATCCACTGTTTGCACAGTATTCACATTGACAAATACTGCACATACTCATTTGGTTCCACAACCTACACTGTAGCAGTTTTCTTTAAGGATTTGAGCACAACATCACTTATCTAAGCGGATCATAAATTTCATAAACAGTTCCACACTTTCTCACTCATATTATCTGATGTCTCTCATTCTTGTCACAAAGATTTTTTAACCCAGCATTTCTGACATGCATATCCCAGTCTTTCGTTTTTCATTGTCATTTTTAGTTCCTATTGAACTTGTCTTTTTAAAGACAAATACTGTTTGCATGAATTTACTGTGTAGCATTCTAACTAATTTGGTTTGTTTGGTTTTCTCAGTAGTGGAGGGGATATTAGTGAAGGGGGAGGGGAGACAGTTCTTTTTTTGTTAATCCTTGTTCTGTATTGGTTGTGATTTATAAAATGACAGTTGTACAGAATATTGTTTCTTTTTATACTTTAATAAAATGATTTAAATATAAAATACTGACTGTTCGAGGCTTCTGCGGATGGGATCAGACAGAGCTCATGGGGACGAGGTGGGGACAGAGACAGAGTGCGCAGGGATGGGGCGGGGACAGGGACAAACAATCATATGCCACTACTTTTGCGTACAAAAGCACACAGATATGGAATGCATTACCCATGATCCTGAAAACCATGGACAATCTAACCAGCTTTCGCAAATCGTTGAAGACACATCTCTTCAACAAAGCCTACAAAAGACATCCTTAATGAAACAAATCATTCCTTAAACCTCTCAGGTTCATCAAAAAACACCTCTCACATGACCTTACCTAACACCTTCCCATCTAAATCCTCATCTACCTTCAGCCTACTATCGATTGTATTTAAGATCATGTAATGACCACATCATAATAACACTCTGTAAGCCACATTGAGCCTGCAAAAAGGTGGGAAAATGTGGGGTACAAATGCAATAAATAATAATAACAATGGAACACTTAAGCACATATTAGAACATTCAAATAACATGCTGTTCCTACAATACAATGAAACATCTTACTCCGTTTTGGGTATTAGTGCAGGAGGCAGGGCAACTGAAATGCTTTGAGCAAGAACTGGCTCAGGCCCCAAGCTCACTCAATTTGCTTTCAATATCACTGCCAAAACTATGAGGTCAGTATGTCAGAATTGAATTTATTAGAGATCTGAGGGGAGGGGGAAGGGACACAAGGCAAGGGATAGAGGTGTAAAAGTGAGAGGCAGAGCAGAAGGCAAGTGATTGGAGGACTGGGGGAGGGGGAAGATAGATGCAAGTGATCAGAGTTTGATAGGGGAGGCAGCATTAAGTGAAGAATGTTGTGACTGAAAAGGGATGTGTCAAAGGCAGGTGAAAAGGTCCAGGTGGCATGGAGATGCTGGAGTCTAGTGATGAAGGGTCCAAGGAAGCAGTGCAATCCAATTTATCAGTAATTTATGGAGAACATTTACTAAATTTGTTGTCCACTCTTTGTTGGCTAATCATCCAGTATGGAAAACAAACATTTATTTATTTAGTTACATTTATACCCCATGCTTTCCCACTCATGGCAGGCTCAATGCAGCTTACATGGAGCAATGGAGGGTTAAGTGACTTGCCCAGAGTCACAAGGAGCTGCCTGTGCCTGAAGTGGGAATTGAACCACCCTAACCACTAAGCCACTCCTCCACTCATAGTATAAACATCCCTGTTCATTTAAATTGTAAGCTTCCAGTATTAGAATAGGCTACAACGCCATGCAAAATCCAGTTGCAAGTGCCAACTACGAAACCCATCAAGCATGACGATAAATTACCATACGAAAAGCAAAACAATCATGTGAGGAACTAATGATTTCTACTGAGACACTTTGCTCTGATTAAACTGTTAACATTCAGATAATTAACCTGGATTTAATATAATGATTAAAAATACTTGTGAAACTTTACTAAGTGTTTTAGTTGTTGAAATTTATTACTCCATTAGGAATGACATTAATCATTTTGAATTTGTAAAAGAAATTCTGTTAATTCAAATGTGTGTTGTAGAAGTTGTAAAGTTTCTGCTGAATTGGTTTATAGATCAGTCTGACCTGATGAGCAATTACAGGAGACAAATATGAGAGAAGATACCAGCTTCAAGAGTCTAACTCAATAAGAATGTGTAAAGGGAAGAAAAGAATCAAATTCACTTTTCTGAAGCTAATCATTTCTGTTACGGCTGCAACAAACCAATTTCTAGCAAATCAGAGACCCTTTAAGGGACCGATGAATCTCATCACGTCTCAGTATGGAAACTATAGACTCAGCTTTATCGTTAAGTGAAACAGGAGCATTGAAGAATTTGTGCATGAGTCAATATGTAGGAAAGTGAACTGTGGTGCAGACACTGATTAGTTAAAGTGTTAGAAATGACCTTGAAGATCCTCCTGCGTGAAAACATTAGTTTTATCTTCATAATTGAAAGAAGACAAAGAAAATGACTTAACATGGTTGAAACTTTAAAAAATTAATACAGAGTTTCTTTTGAAAATTCAGCATTATTTGAGACAAAGGTGATTAGCATTGGTAAGAAAACACTCTTAGCATGCAGAGAAATAATGAGCTGTAAAACTACTCCTGTCTTCCATGTAAGAATTAGCCTGAAATGATTACTGCACATAAAACTCAGAAATGTAGATGAAAGAAAATACAAAATTAAAATGAAGCACTAACAGGAGTAATGAATTATTAGCAGACAACAAATCTGCTCTTCTTACAGATTTGCATTTTAATATGTCAAGTGCCTTTCCCAACTATTACCTGGCCACCACTGGGCACGGTTACACATTTTAAAAAAGAAAAATTAAGTAGTTGTAATGAGTTGAGTTTCAATAACTAATTTGTAATTTTAAAAAAGTCCATGAATGAATAATTTATTTTTGTTACATTTTGTACCCTGCACTTTCCCACTCATGGCAAGCTCAATGTGGCTTACATGGGGCAATGGAGGGTTAAGTGACTTGCCCAGAGTCACAAGGAGCTGCCTGTGCCAGGAATCAAACTCAGTTCCTCAGGACCAAAGTCCACCACCCTAACCACTAGGCCACTCCTACATATATGGCTTATTTTATACTGTATGTCATCTATATATATGACCATGTTTGAAGATAAATTTGTGCACCCATCTATATATAAGGACCACATTATAATATGGAAGCACTTCATTGATGACATTATTTTTATTTGGGAAGGATCTAGAGAGATGCTTGAAATCTTTAAAGATTATATTAATAACTGTGATCCTCATATCAAATTTACCACTCAAATACAGGCATCAGAAATTCAATTTTTGGATGTCAAAATAATGAAAACGATGGATCATAAGTTTATTGCCACCATTTATAGGAAGGAAACTGACAGAAACACTGGCTTGCATTTCTCTAGTCATCACCCTGGAGCCCTGAGGAGAGGGGTACCAGTGGGTCAGTTTTTGAGGCTGAGGCGTCTGTGTTCAACAGTGCATGAGTATAAATATTAGGCTAAATTGATGCAAAATAAATTTCTGGAGCAAGGTTATCCAGTTGCAGTAATTAAGAGGGCATATAAATGGGCTCTTTATGCCCAAAGGGACTGGTTGTTCCTATCTAAAAATACATCAGGTTCTAACCCCCCCCCCCCCCCCCCCCCCCGTGTATGTTATACCACATTCTATTCAGGCAGCGGGTATTACTAAAATAATCCATAAGCATTGGGGAGTGCTAAGGGTTCATGCTGTGCTTCAAGAATGCCCGAAGGTTGCCTACAAGCGTGGTGCGAATATGGGGGAGCTTTTGAAATATAATCAGTGTGATCAGTTAAATGGATCCCATTCCCCTTGTGGCAACTGTGTATATTGTGCCTATTCAATGTCAGTTAACAACGTGCTCATTCCAGGTTCAACACAAAGATTCTTCTTTAAGCATAACACCACCTGTGAGACGCAGCAGGTGGTGTACTGCATATTATGCCCGTGTCAGCTGTACTATATAGGCAAACGAGTAGAAAGTTAAAGCAGCTTATTGCCGAACATTTAAGCTGCATAAGAAATGGCCACCTTGAAGCCCCATTAGTGACCCACTGGAGAGAAGCAAATCATGCAATAGAGGAATTGCGATTTACAGCATTAATTCATGTGTCTTTGAAGCATGGTGGAGACGTCAGTGAAGTGCTAAGGGTGCAAGAGCAAAGGTTGATCTTCTCATGGCGCACAGTGGTCCCCAATGGCTTAAATTTAGAAGTGGAGTGGTAGTTATAATGAGTAAGGAACGTAATTAATTCTAATTAAGGAAGAGTGCCTAGCCTATAAAACCTAGCAAGCACGATTGGGGGTATTCCGGGTGTGATACTGGAAGTGAAAGGGGGCAAGGTTTGGACGTGGTTTCCCCTGGTAAGCGGCTAATGGCTTAAGATTGTTTTGTATGAATGTATTAAGATATGTAAAAGTTTTTTAATACTGATTGATACTTGCCTTTGGTGTTAAAGGATATTTTGTTGCTACAGAAGAAGAGAGTGAAGTACGAGTCCATATTGGGGAACAAGCTGACCTGTTAAAGCCTATTCAGGAAAGGATGTAGAACTTTTAATCGGGGTGATATAAACGTGACAACTATGAGGGGAACTTGATTCCTGTTTTGGTGTACCTAGCGCGGGCATCGAGGGAAGAGTTATTGGATGGCAAGCGGAATATGCTTAACTTTGGATTTATAGAGACCAAACGAATACCGGATGAAATAACAGCAAGTAACAGCAAGCCACCATTGCAGTCGAAAACTTTACATATATCCCAAGGGAAGGAACCATTCAGTAATAAGGACTGCTGTGCCTGGAAAGACTGCGTATAATCCAAAGGAAGGTTTGAATAAATGAACTTTAGAGGAAAGTTAAAACGCTAATGAGAAACTGTAAAATGATTTTATAACTGGCACCAGAAGGGAATATAGGTAACCCCATGAAAAGAAAGTTATGTGATGAATGGGGTAGTGAATGTTGAGTGTATGTGGATTGATGAATGTGAATTTAGTGTATTTAAACAGCAATTAAATAAAGTTGAATATTTGCTGGCAAACTTAAAACCTCTGGAGTATAGATGACATGGAGTATTAGTAAACTCTGGTGTTAGAGAGAGTGTCCCCCCAATTAGGGAATTATTTTATACTGCAAACATAACACAAAATTGCTACCAGATTTTTACATGTTGACCACAGAATTGTATACACCTTGCCTCAGCCTCCACAAAACCCTATAGGCTTTGATCACAGTTTCAGAGTTGGCTAGGTGTAAAGACAACCAGAAGCCCTTTAATGTGATCTAATTGCTTGATAGCTGTCTCCACGTGCCAATTCAGTTGAAAATGAAAAATGCTGTGAAACAGTAGCCAATTTTGCAGAAAAATGATGGAAAAATTAATTCTGGCCCCCAATGTAATGAATGGCTTTTCCATTTACAGATATTTTGCTTTTCCATGGATTCTAGTAATATCATCTGCCTAACAAAAGCCATGCTCAATGTTAGCTAGTATTGTAGTTATAAATATATTGGTTGGCTAAGGACCTCTTGTACTAAACTGCGCTAGCGATTCCTGACACTGCAAATGCACCACTGCCCAATGGGCTGTGTTGCATTGGAAACGCAGGAATTGCTAGTGTGGTTGAGTAAATGACCTCTACCTTCTCACTCTGGTAGGGCAACCAACCTGGACAGTTTTTCAGTTGGGGGTGGGGGGAGGCAGCAGCCTGAAGAACAAAAAAAATGGCTAATGTAAGTGCCGTCTGCCGTTTTTCTGCCGACCACTGATCACTTCCAAATCCTACAACCATTGCTGGTGCCACAAATGACAGGTTCATGAAACAAAATGAAAGTGTGGAGCCAGCCTTCCTCCCATGCATAATGCTGAAGCAGCTCAGCCTCATCCCACTCCTCCTCTGACCTCATTGCAGAGGAGGCAAGATGCGACAGAGTTGCCTCAGATTATGCAGAAGGGCAGGCCCCACACTTTCTTTCTGTTTCATATGCTGATGTCAGCAAGACCCTAGTGCTTACCATACCGTTGGCAGGGCTGTTGAGAGGGAGGGGCAGGGAAGCAAGATTCCCCAGGGTCCGACCTCCAAGGGGGCCCCGCCTAGCACCAGCATGGCCGATTGGTCTCCTGCTTCTGTGTGCCGCAGTGCTGTTATCGCGTTAATTCTGCTCTGTCAGTCACAGGTCCTTCTTCCTGCCCTGTCCTGCCTCCTATGTGAAGTGCTTCCCATTTCTGCAAACACAGGAGGGGTCGTGGCAGGAAGAAGGAGCTATGGTGGCAGAGCAGAGTTCATGCAGTCCTGGCACACAGGAGCAGAAGACAAGTATTAAGTAAGTAAGCAGGCCCGGTGGGGGGGCCCACATGGGGTTAGAGGGCCCATGCAGGTTTGGAGCACACGGGGATCCCGGGAGGCATTTGCCCCAGACCTGGCTTTGTCTCTCGGCAGCCCTGACCGTTGGGTTGTGGCAGCTATTTTTTCACTTCAGTGACTGGAAGGAGCATTTCATAGTGGCTCAGGTGGCAGTTACCTGGAACCTCTCTGAAACTGAAGGCAAAACTGAAACCCAGTTTCAGGAAAAGTTAAAATTGTGTTTCTCATACTTTGGAGATGATGTACAATAGCACAATTTATTTAACTATTTTCCATAGTTATAACCCACTTTAAGCCAAAGCAGGGTATAAGTAAACATACATAGAATCAATACATACTAACCAATTGCTCACTTATCATTTTCAAAATTTCCAACTTTTAGGAGAATTCATCAATAATAACAGGTCCAAGGTCATCCCTCTAAAAACACCTTCATAAAACAATGAGTCTTCAAATATTTCTTAAACTGTTTATTGGAACAAAGTCTCAAATGTTCTGGGAGATTCCTCCACATACTCACACCAGCAACTGAAAAAGCTCGAGTTCGAGTGTTAGCAAAATGAATTTGCAGAACATGCAAGGATACATAACTGCTTTCACACTTCCAATCGTAAAGCATGTCCTGGTTGATACATAGAGAGTACATTCGGAAAATAAACAGGAACTATTTCATACACCCTTTGATGAATTAACCTTAAAAATTACACTGTATTTAGCAGGCAATAGTAAAGCCTTTTCAGAACTGGGGTAATATGGTCCGATTTCTGTACATCTGAAATTAAACGTGCTGCAGCATTCTGGATGACCTGCAGAGCCTGAAATGTAGCTGCTGACATACCTAAATAAAGGGAGTTGCAATAATCTATTCTAGCTGATTTAAGGGGGAAGTTATCAACATGAGCTACACAACTAGTAACTCATGCTTTTTTAGCACAAGTCTCATTTTATGCAATGAAACCTACTTAATAATAACCAGCTTAACAGTAAAATAACCCTTCTTAATGGTAAAACCACATTGATAATCCCCCCCCCCCCCTTACTGTTTTAATGTAGGAACATTATAATGAGAATTATGGGCCCCTTTTACTAAGGTGCATTAGGCCTTTAACACGTGACTTAACACTCATGAACCACTAGCGCAGTGCCATAGTAGTTGCCGACGCTTTAAAATCGGCAGCAAAGCACAGCGATCCATGCATTAATTGCTAGCACAAGCACGTGTAGGTCGTTAACGCCAATTTTTACCGCGTCTGCAAAAAAGGTTGTTTTTTAAATGCGGTGGGAAAAGGGCATGCAGTAAAAGTGAAACCAGTACGCACCTGAAACTGGCCTGAGTCCTTAATGCCACCCATTGATCTAGTGGTAAGGGCTCATACGCTACACCTGTGGTGACCGGTTGGCACGCACCAACTACCGATTACTGCCGGAAACAGCACGCGCAGGAGGAAATAAATAAATAACATTTCCTGGCACCACGAGTGTGCAGAAAATCCAGAATTACCACCAGAGAGCTTGGTAACCTGGTGGTAGTCTCATTTTGGCATTTGCTTCATGTGGATAGAGCCTAACACACCTTTGTAAAAGGTCTCCATAGAATCTAGCCCATAGAGGTGAATTCTATTTATGGTGCTGAAAAACATGCTATTCTATAAGCCATGCTTAGTTAAGCACAGTGTATAGAATAGCGCTTACACCTGGGAATCATGCCTAACTTTACACACATAAATACCAATTAAATCTAATTAGTGCCAATAATTGGGTCTTATCAAGCCAATTAGTCTATTAAATTGCGCACACAAATTGGACAAATGCCAAAATTTGCATCCACAATTTTTGGTAATTTTAATGGAAGTATTTTGGTAATTTTAATAGAAGTAAGGGGATAAATGCTACTATTCAATTCATGTAGACGTGAAAGGGGCATATAATGTGGGCTCCTAGATTATAGAACTGCCCTTCACAAGGATAATTCTATAAAGGGGCATCTTTTATAAGGCTCCAAGGATATACCTATTTGGAGCCTATCATATAAATAAAAGTAGGCACCTACCTTTCAGTACAGAATACTAGTGTAATAGGTTTAGCACACGCCTATATTTTAGGTGCAGTCACTTACCCAGCCATAGAGATCCTTGTAGAATTACTTCCTAAAGGCCACAGACAAATAGCATGCATGCTAAGCTGTTTTATGCATCTTAAATTCCTTTACGTTGACATGCTCCTCTCCTAAAAAAAAAAAAAAAAAAAGGACCTGCAGTGGCTTAATCACATACAATAAAAGTATCAAATAAAAAGTGAGCTGCTAAGCGAAAATGTACCAAAAGTGGGGTATGTGACTATTTATACCATGAGATAGAGGGCTCCAATTGCACTACAGCCAGTGGGAATGATGCTTCAATACTGTATTTTCAATCGCTAGGGATAGGCAGGCCCCCTGGAGTCCTGCAGAGCTTGCCTGTCCCTCACTATTGAAAATGTTATAGTGAAACAGCACCCCTCCCCCCACACCCCAATGGCAGGACTGTAGATAGAGGACTCCCACTCAGCTTAAAGGGAACAGTAGTGTGGGGAACAGTTGATACTACATAATCCTGCAAAATTTCAACCTCAGGTATGAACTAATTAAAAAAATGAAAAACGTTTATATTAATAAAAAAGTAATTAACCTCAAAAATCACATACCCCACTTGGGGTACCTGCAGTTTTTAGGCTGTAGAACATGAAAAACATCAAAGTTGTGAAAAAGTTGCATAGTTCCATTCTACTCACCCTATAGTACACAAAACTTTGAAAAATGAAAGTTGCCCCTCCAAACTTTTATAACCTTTATCTCTGTTATTTCTAACCCCACTTTTCGTACCTTTCTGCTCAGCAGGTCACAAACACAGATCTGGAGGGCAATTTTATATACAGTACACTATACTGATGGAGCATGCATAATTAAACTGAGATAGCTCAGTGGGGTTCAATTGAAGACCTGACAATGAGGAAGAAGTTAAGCAAGATATATAGATCTAATTGTCTCTATGCAAATTTGAGTACTCTAAAGAATATTGGAAACCGAGAGAATGTATGGCACTAATTAAAGATCTTGATGTACAGTAATTGATATATTAAAGTCCTGATGGAAAGAGAATGACCAAGGAGATACCAAGATACAAACTCTATCAAGATGGCAAGGAAGATAGAACGGGTGGTGGGATAGCATGAATTGTTAAGAAAGACTTTGAGTCAGGAGTGGGGTTAGATTTGGGGGGAAACAGTTAGGTGAATACTACTAATTTTCAGTTCTACTCACATATCTTCACCAGCCAAATCTAGGCCTCCCTTTCACACTAAGGGAAGAGTCTATAGAGCCAGCAGTTTATTCCACCATGAAATTTTTTTTGTGGGGGAAGAATCATATCATCATGCCGGCATCCAGCACAGCTCTGATTACAATACTAATGGTGTACATTATTAGCATTGCTACCAGAAGAGCGTTGGACTCCAGGATGGTGATATGATTCTACCACCTCCTGACTTCTGATTGGAGTTTACAGTTTATTGTGGGTTTAAGAGGAGGGGATCACAGTGGGTTATCAGGTTAAGAGTAGGGGAGGGGGCAGAAGATGGCCTGAAGACGCTTGGCCATTCTTTCAAATTTCAATTGTGTCTCTAATTGGGACAGAGGACTGGGACAAAATTTATTTTACAAACTAGGAAAGGAAGGAGAGGGACACCTCTCAGTAAGTTAGCCACCTTTGAGGCAAGGAGTGTGGGGCTATTGTTCCCTCTAAACGGAGCGGGAATGCTCCAATTGCACTACAGCCAGTGGGAATGATGCTTCAATACTGTATTTTCAATCACTAGGGATAGGCAGGCCCCCTGGAGTCCTGCAGAGCTTGCCTGTCCCTCACTATTGGAAAATGTTATAGTGAAACAGCACCCCTCCCCCCACACCCCAATGGCAGGATTGTAGATAGAGGACTCCCACTCAGCTTAGAGGGAACAGTAGTGTGGGGAACTATTTTATAGGTGCCAGGAAGGATTATAGACCAGCAACAGCAGTGCTTGCAAAAATGTACCTCATCACCTGCACTAGTTACTAACCTCTTACAGTTCCATTCTGAATGTTATTTGGTTTTTAATTTTAACTGGATAAGGGGGAGGCATTTGAAGCAGGCACATGGAAAACTCTGCAGCAGACCACAAACTGCTGCCAAAATTAATTCTCTTTGTAGATATGTGTCAAATGTCAGTCAGAGGGCCATGAAAGCCATGCTCCCTAAATGAGGGTGAGGAGTGAAGTGGAAATTAGGACCATGCACCTCAAATCTGCTGAAAGAAAAAGAGCTGGACACAAGTCAGAGGAGTGAAATTCAACATGGATTGTATAATCAAATCTTAGTGTAATTTTATGTAAACACAAAATACAGGGGTTAAGTGTGTCATGCACATTAGTCAGACTACAGGACCCCACACAATTTCAGAAGAAAGCCAGCAGAAGAGGTGATGGTAGCAAGTAAAATGCACTGCTCTGGAGAACAGCACCTATGGATTGGCAAGATCAGACTTCCACAGGCAGTGAAAGCTCTAACCCACCCCTGCTCTTCTGTCTGCAAGCAGGACCAGCATTAGGAGTGGGCAAACAAGGCCATTGCCCTGGGCCCCCATGTCACTGGGGGCCCCACACCTGCCTAAAGTTGAAAGAGGGACAATCTACAAACAAGCTTTGGGGCCCGACTCGTTAGTGCCTGCCCTGGGCCCCATTATGTGTAGCACCGACCCTGTCTGCAAGGCAGCAGCTGCCATACCAGGGGAAAAGTCCACCAGCACACCTGAGCACACCAGTAGCTGACCACTGAATTATCACATCTGCAGCCTAAATGTTTTGACCCTAGGCATACGCCTACTTTGCCTACACCTTAGCCTGGTCCTGCTGGCACCTTACTTGGTTCGTTTCTCAGTAAAAGCACAAAACAAGTTGGAACCATTTCTGGACTCTGCCTGAGGGCTATGCCTGTGAGAGATAAGGAGAACTTTCTCTCCTCATCCCCGTAATATAAGTTTGAATGAATCAAGTCCCCACATTTCAATGAATCAAGTCCCTACGTTTGAGAACTAGATGACTTTATACTCTGAAGAGAAGCAATATTAGTGAGTGTAGTGATCTCTCTTCCGTCTGAGTCTGCAGTTTTGTTTTGTTTGGGTTTTTTTTGGTGCTGTGGCTGAAAAACACTGTCCAGTTTTGTGTTCTGCAAACTCTCATTCAATGGGGGGGGGGGGGGGGGGGGGGGGGAGGGGCAGCCTTCATAGTTTATTGAAGGAAAGTATTAGCAAACTTCAAACATTTTAAAGCAGAAGGGAAAAAGCTGAAAGGGATTTCTTCAGCCTTTTCCATACATATTCCTCTAACTGCACGTTGCTAACCACAGTATCATAAATACAATGTTTTATCAAACAGAAAATAAAAGATTGGATGAATAAACTCTCAGAGCAGTTGCTCCTCCCCCACTCTGATCTCGTTGTGTGCTTGCTCCAAAGAGGGCAAAGACTGTCACCTAGTGCCCAGTAACAGTAAGGATTCCTCACTTGCCATGAGAAAATGGAGCTCTACGTCACATTGCTTTTGAGCAAATGGCTTGCAGAACCAGCTCATGGATGTGTACCAGTAATATGAGCCTGAAAAGAGATTCAAAGCAGGTAAGAATGCAAGACGCATCATTTTCAACGTTTTTCCTCTCATTCTCTCTCTATGATACACTCTGTGTGGAGTTTGAGGTTTTACAGCCCCCATAGTGACATTACAAGCAATAAGACCACTGGTTCAGTGATTTGGTGACATAACATGAAACAGCAGGTGAACATCACACTCTGTTTTCAGCTGATAAAATATATGGAAGCTATATTTACACTGTTTGATGTCAATTATCAAAGACCTGCCATGAGGGTAATTCTGCCAGGTTTTAACTCTTTAGATGAATTTTTTAGCCAAACCTAAACAGATAAACTTTCAACTGAAAATGTTCCTAAATCTAGTTTCTCAAATTTTGACCAGTTAGCTTTCGCTAACTTAGGGGCCTAAGTACTACAGGTTTTTCTCCCATTTTATGTCTATAGGGAAAAGCGGGTAATAAATGAGGCACTAATTAAGTACTCATTTAAAAGCAAATTTATGATCCCCTCCTTCCTGCTCTCCCTCCCCATACATGGAGGGTAATTTTATAATGGGGGCAACTACTTAGGCATCTATGTATCTTTATAAAATACTAGCTTAAATAAGAGAAATCATGATTACATTGCAAGCATGGACATTTATACTTGCTCTCAAACAGGTGTAAATGTCCGCACCTATGTTATTTAAGTGTGCACATAAATTAGCATATTTTATATATAATCTACTTATATACTTGCAAACTCTTCCTATGTTTTCTAATACTCTGTTCATAGATGCCTATCAGCAAAATATGCACCATCATGCCAATGTGCACACTTTTACACTGTTCAAAATTTTATAACAGACCACATATGCACAAAAATCACTTTTATAATTACCCCCCTAATGTCTAAATTAAAGAGCTTCTCTTCCTGGAACCCAACGCCACCATCAACCCAAGACCCACAAAGCAAGCACAAGGTGAGCAGGTAAGAGAACTTACCCCTAGATTCTATATAGGTCATCCAAATTTGGACACGGATCCAAGATGTGCACATAGGAACATAAGAATAGTCATACTGGTTCAGACCAATGGTCCATCTAGCCCAGTATCCTGTTTCCAACAGTGGACAATCTAGGTCACAAGTACCTGGCAGAAACCCAATTAGTAGCAACATTCCATGCTACCAATTCAGGACAAGCAGTGACTTCCCATGTCTATCCCAATAGCAGACTATAGACTTTTCCTCCAGGAACTTATCCAAACCTTTTTTAAACCCAGATACTCTAACTACCATTACCACATCCTCTGGCAATGACTTCTAAAGCTTAACTATTCTTTGAGTGAAAAAATATCTCCTTCTATTTGTTTTAAAAGTATTTCCATGTAATTTCATTGAGTGTCCCCTGGTCTTTGCACTTTTTGAAAGAGTGAAAAATTGATTCACTTTTACCTGTTCTACTCCACTCAGGATGTTTTACACCCATATTCAAGGAGGCAAGGTATATTGTGATATATATTTAATATGAGTATTACTTGATTTCAATTACATTGTCTGCCTAATAGATAGCACTATGTATTAGGACTGCTTTTCCTATAGTTTTCAGAATCCTGTGATTGACTCCTTGTGAGCTTTTACTATTGGCTATTAGCTCTGAGCTAGAGTCAGCCCTCCCTCTTTCCCCCTGCAGGCTGTGAGAGAGCCCAGTTTTCCTTACATGCCTTGGTGATCAGCAGTTGATCTGGGGGGGGGGGGGGGTTATCCCTCCTTAATCTACTGTAATTCCATCAAGATTTTTCACCATTTCCCAAGTCATTCCCCATTTATTTCCCCTGAGTTCCCCCCCCCCCCCCTTATTCTTCTTTGAGTGATATAGCATTTCCTCTGAGCTGGGCTGAGGTTATGGCCAACTCCTTGCCTCTGAAGTGGCTAGATGCACACTCTGTACAGAAGGCAACAATTCTGTCTAAGCAAATGAACTGTAAATTGGATTTTCTTTGTTTATTCTGAGTACTACAATAAAGAAGATTTGCTTAACAATTGAGACCTCGATGATCAATTCCCCGCACTGTTCCGAAACAGCACCCTAAAAATAGCGCTGGAACAGCATGGAGAATTAACTCTCCAATGATCAACGCTAATAACATGCAAATTTAAGCGTGCTATTAACGTTGATCATCCTGTGAAAGTGACCAGGATGTCAAAAGCCCAGACCTGTCAAACACATGGGCTGGAGGTCCCCAGACCCTCCTCCAAAAGCAATGCCCTGGTGGCCCCATGCCCCCAAAGCCCCCCCCCCCCCCACACACACACACCCTGGTTTCTCCCTTATATGGTAGGGAAGCCCTGCCCAGCACATACCAGGATGCGCTGGGCAGGGCAAGGCACCCCCATTTTGAAGGCAGCGCTGGAAAGAGGAGAGAGTGCTAATCCCTCCTCCAACACAAAGGTACAGGGGGTAGGTTGGCCACTAGACCACCAGGGAGAGCAGGTGGGGGGAGGGTTCAGTTGGCAGCCCATTTGGGCCACCTGGTATGTTTTTTTGGGTGTGAGGGGGTTAGGAGGTACTGGAAATCCACTAGATCTCCATCCCCCCATGTTGCCATCCCAGGGAGGGTGTGGGGGCTTAGGGGGCACTAGGCCACCAGGGCCTTGCTTTTGAAGGGGGGGGAGTCCAATGGACCCCTAGGACACGATGGCAACCTGGGCTGACAGTGACAGCCTGGGCTGCCTAACTCTAATGGGGGTACGGGGAGCAGAAACAGATTCTTAACCCTATTGCCAGCTCTGAGCTGGTATAGGGTTAAGGCACTATTCTGCCCCTATGGTCAGAGCATTGTTCTCTAATCATAGGGGTGGAATATAAGCAGAGCTCATTTAAATGTAATTTAGATAAGCTCTGCGCTATTGCCTCGCTGGGACGCTGTTTGCCCAATGATCTTGGGGGCACAGGTAAATGCAGGCACTAGTTTGGCACTAGTGGTCTCTAGCGCCCACATTTACCTTTGATTATTGGGCCCTGAGAGTCTACTGGTAAAGCTTCTACATGGGGATGGTTTAAGCTGGCTATTTAAACTACACTATACTTTGCCTAGAACAGTACACAGGATTTTGTACTGTGTACCTCAATCATATCCCACCTCAGCCTTCTCTTTTCCAAAGTGAAGAGGCCTAACCTCTATAGCCTTTCCTCATATGGGAAGAGTTCCATCCTCTTTATCATTTTGGTCACTCTTCTTTGAACCTTTTCTAATTCTACTGTCAGGCTCATTTTCGAAAGAGATGGACGTCCATCTTTTGACATAAATCGGTTCTTGGACGTCCATCTCTCAGAGACGTCCAGATCGGTATAATCAAAACCCGATTTTGGACATCTCTATTGGAAGTCCGTCACAAGGACGTCCAAATCTCAAGGGGGCATATCGGAGGCATGGTGGAGGTGGGACTTGGGCGTTCCAAAGACTCGGACATCTTTGAGCCATAATGGAAAAAAGCAATGACGTCCATGACTAAAACTTGGACGTTTTCACCCGGACCTGTTTTTATTATGAATAAGGCACAAAAAGGTGCCCGAAATGACCAGATGACCACCGGAGGGAATCGGGGATGACCTCCCGTTACTCCTCCAGTGGTCACTAACCCCCTCCCACCCTAAAAAAAATCATTAAAAATATTGATTGCCAGCCTCAGATGTCATACTCAGGCCCATGACAGTGCATGCAGGTCCCTGGAGTAGTTTCATAGTAGGTGCAGTGCACGTCAGACAGGTTGAACCAGGCCCATACTCCCCCTACCTGTTACATTTGTGGAGGAAACAGCGAGCCCTCCAAAACCCACCAGAAACCCTCTGTACCCACATATAGGTGCCCCCCTTCACCCGTAAGGGCTATGGTAGTGGTGCACAGTTGGGGGTAGTGGGTTTGGGGGGGGGAGTTTGGGGGGTTCAGCACACAAGGTAAGGGAGCTATGTACCTGGGAGCATTTTATGAAGTCCACTGCAGTGCCCCCTAGGGTGCCCGATTGCTGTCCTGGCATGTCAGGGGGACCAGTGTACTACAAATGCTGGCTCCTCTCACGTCCAAATGGCTTGCATTTGGACGTTTTTGACTTGGACATCTTTGGTTTCAAAAATCGCCAAAAATCAAAGACATCCAAATCTAGGGATGTCCAAATCCAAGGATGTTCATGGTATTTTCGAAACAAAAGATGGATGTCCATCTTTTTTCGAAAATGACCTTCTCCCCGCCTCCGAATTTGGATGTCTTTGTAAAATGTCCAAATTCCGACTTAGACGTTTCTTTCAAAAATGCCCCTCCACATCTTTTTTGATATACACCAACTAGAACTGAACACAATATTAAAGCTGAGGTCGCACCATGGAGTGATACAGAGGCATTATAATATTCTTTGGTCTTGTTTTGCATCCCTTTCCTAATAATTCCTAGCATTCTGTTTGCTTTTTTGACCGCCGCCACACACTGGGCAAAAGATTTCAGCATATTGTCTATGATACCTAAATCCTTTTCTTGAGTTCTGACTCCTAAGGTGGACCCTAGCATCAGGTAACTATGATTTGGATTATTCTTCCCAAAGTGCATCACTTTGCATTTGTTCACATTAAATTTCATCTGCCATTTGGAAACCCAATCTTCCAATTTCCTAAGGTCTCACTGCAATTTTTTACAATCTGCATGTGTTTTGACAACTTTGAATAGTTTTGTATCATCTGCAAATTTAATCACCTCGCTCGTCATTCCAATTTCCAGATAATTTATAAATATGTTAAATAGCAGCGGTCCCAGTACAGATCCCCCTCCAATTCTATCATTGCGATATAATTTGCACCCTGATAGCATAGAGGGGCATAATCGAACGGGGCACCCAAGTTGTCATGAGGGCGTCCTCGCAGGACGGCCCCGTAAAGGGGCGGGGCAACCCATATTATCGAAACAAGATGGGTGTCCATCTTTCGTTTCGATAATACGGTCAGGAATGCCCAAATCATGAAATTTAGGTTGACCTTAGAGATGGTCTTAAGGTATAAACAAATCCAATGCAGCTTGACTCCTTTTGGAGACTCTAGCTGAGAACATCCAGATTTATTTTCATTTATTAGTACAGATCTATATCCTGTCTAAGTTATGTCAGATGAGGGCGGGACACAGGGAGGGAAGGCCTGAATGGAGGCGATCTGCAGACTGCCGCTGCTGCGCTTCTTTCACATGGAGCGAGGTCGAGGTGAGGCGCTATGATTTGAATTCAGGGGGGCCCAGCCCGGAGTTGGACGGAGGGAGGTGGGTGGAGGGGACTGCGGCACCGGACCCCCCTTGGAGGCCTAGGGAAATTTGTCCCCCCTGCCCCCCCCTCTCAGCGGCCCTGAATATATTTCCCTTAACAATCACAAATTTATGTTATTTGAAAGGAAAAAAAGGCCTCAGTTCTTGCTGCAAAAGTTTCTTAGTAGAACAGAGAGTTCATTCCATATATCTGGCCACATCTAGCTTTTTTTTTTTTATCATTGGCTCTAAAAAACCTCCAAATATCCTCTTTGCTCAAATTTTTATCTTTTTTTAATCTTTCATATGCGCAATGAATTGTATAGCTTTCATTATAAAGATTCCTCTGTGAGCATCATAGCAAATCATCATTCTAACTTATGTGGGAAAAGAAGAAGCACTTAACTTAAAGAGGACAATCCCAACGGGGACCCGTTTCACCCATGTTTCATCAAGGGATATCCTTCTGTGCCTCTCTTTCTAGTCAGCGTCACACTTCTGTTTCTGTCTTGCTCACTATCAGTCATTCCACTATTTTGAAATATGTTTTATTGACGTTTATAGTTACAATTATGACAGATAACTATTTTAGACATTGAGGGGTCCTTTTACTAAGGTGCACTGAAAAATGGCCTGCAGTAGTGTAGTCACGTGTTTTGGGCGCCCGCAGAATCATTTCTCAGTACACCTGCAAAAAATGCCTTTTTAAAATTTTTGCCGAAAATGGATGTGCGGCAAAATGAAAATTGTCGCACATCCATTTTGGGTCTGAGACCCTACCGCCAGCCATTGACCTAGTGGTAAAGTCTCACGCAATAATGAGGTGGTAATGACCTATGCATGTCAAATGCCACTTGGCGTGCGCCCAATATGCGCATCCAAAAATAAATGTTTCAGAAGCGTGTATTGGAAGCGTGCCAAAAATGAAATTACCATAAGATCCACGTGGTAGCCGGGCAGTAACTTCATTTTGGCACATGTTGGGCATGCATAGATGCTTATGCGGCTTAGTAAAAGGACCCTTGAGTGAAGATTAGAGTTTAGTGGAATATATTCTCCATTTGTGAAGTGTATAGGATTATCAATTCGTCATAATCGTCCCTCAGATAAACCTCATTGGCTATGATGTGCCCTGGTGCGAGGAGTATGAGCTTCAATCAGTTAGGGAGGGGATGAGGCACATACTGGCACCTAAAGCTAATATTCAGTTTCCAATGTGGCTCTCAACCTGGTTACCTCCTTCTATGGTCATGATGTTCAGGTGGATTTTGGGAGGGGGGAGGGAGTGGGGGGAAGGGAGTCAGTTTAGCGGGAGATGTCAACTTGAGAGCAATTTGAGCTCAGAGACCATGTCACGAAAATGTTCTGCAAGTACTTGTAACTCTTTCCTTTTTTCTGTCTGTTTGGGAATCATATAATAAAAATGATTTACAATAAAATAAAATTTAAAAAAAACCTCATTGGGTATGATATTGCCATTGAATAAACTGTATGCATTCCAGATTATGACTAAGCTTTTATGTGCGTCTTCAAAATCAGGCTAACAGTGATGGTCATTTACTAATATGCAAATCACACCAAAATTATTATTAGATACTTGATTAAATTGATATAGGACACTGTTTACTAACGCATGCTAGCATTTTTAGTATGTGTTAATTTTTAGCGTGCACTAAAAACGGTAGCGCACCTTAGTAAACAAGGCCCATAGTGTTTGGAAAATGCAGATTTATAGAAATGAAAATGAACTCTGTATTTCAACTGTGTTTATTTTTTATTAGGAAATCAGTGTAAAAATGGAACTACCTGAAGTGTGATAGGAATGACTGAAGAGGGACAAGTACATGTACAGCTTAAAATAAATATTAAACAAAGCCTTGTAAACAAAGTAGCAAAAAAAAATGTAAAACTGACCTTTTTAGGAAGCAGAGACAGTGGCCTTTGTACAAAAATATCACCATTCAAAGAGCCAAGAAAGAAGAAATAAAGGAGGAAATATACAGGATTAGATTCAAATTATTTTAAGCGAAGAACGCTAAAGAATGAAATCAGAAAAAAAACAGTATGTTTAAAAATAGATAAAGGAAAGTTCAGACAGCAAAGCATAAAAAATAAGCGTCATAATATGTGGAAGCTATCAAAAAGCACATGGCAGTGCAGAGAGGCTATAAAGGGCATCCTCTGGGGCAGGGACTGTAAAGCCCATGCTCTAACTTTAATGAAATATTATGCCTCTGTAGTCAGCTCAACATTATGTAAAATTAGAAGATAATGCACTTTCCTGTCAGAAATTTCTAGGTCAATTGCTCAGAAACACCTCAATCCATTCCTCTTTGCTCTGAAACCAGTGGAATGATGCATGAAATGGCAAATTTTCTCTGTCTGGTCCTGATAAGTATGATAATCACATGGTTAGCAATTCAAAAAAGAATTCGACATAACAAAGAGTTGTGCTAACAGGAATCGGAATCTACCCATAATAACGGGGAATATGGTTGAGCTGTACTAATATTTCAAAAAGGATGCTCTTTACAGACAGAAGAGGACCAAGTTTTAAAATAGCTTTTTGTCATTAGTTAATGTTGTATTGATAATGCACATAACTCAATTGTGTTGTACTATTTTTCCTCACACCTTTTTTGTGTTTGTTTGTTGTTTTTGCATTTACTATAAAATCAATAAAAATTCATGGCGTAAGGCTGACATACAATGATTTGTTGTACTCACTTCTGTACTGTGCACTATAAATATGTGGCCATGTTTCTCCTGCTAGGTAGGTCCGATTTTAGATATGGTGGGGCCCAGAGCAGAGGTTGTAGTACCCCGCCCTACTTGAGGACTGCTTTGGTACATCCCACAAGTCTCTGGATTGATCTGTGGGACGCTATGGAAGGTAAAATTAGTTCTTACCTGATAATTTTCTTTCCGTTAGTCCCAACAGATCAATCCAGAGGCCCGCCCTTTGTTGTTCTGGGTTGAGTGTTTTCTTCTAGTTGCTTCAGTTTAATCAGATTCCTTCATTTGATTTTTGGCTTTAAAAAAAAGGCAAAATAAAACAAATCTAAACATAAAGGAAACCTGTTACCCTCCCGCAGGAGCGGTTGAGGAGCTTACATGGGTTTTATGCAGGCAGGAGAGGACTTCTTCTTCCTTCTTCCACTGCTTTGGTATCGATAATACTGAAGTTAAGGTGACTGCACATGACCACATATAGTAAACCTCTGAAGTTCTATCGCCGCCTGCTGGTAGAGGGACATAACCCTCTACCAGCAATGTGTGGGAAAGCACAGGGTACAAATGTAATAAATAAATTAAGGAAGAGGCTCCTGACCCCCTGATCCCCCTCATCCTGATCGTCCCACCTGCATTGCTACTACACGGTATGGGCATTTCTTCCCCTTCTCCCCACCATAGTCTGTCTCCCTCCCTTCCCCTCACCTTGCGGTCTTCTTTAAAATTATTATTTCCCTTCTCAGAGGGGTCCCGGCACAGCAACCATTCTCACAAGCTGCCTCCGGCTGCCCTGAAGCTTTCCCTGTCTGCCACAATCTGCCCAGGCGGGAAACAGGAAATTGTGTCAGAGGGGGACAGATTGGGGCAGAGAGGGAAAGTTACATTTTGGGGTAGCCACAGGCAGCTTCTGAGAATGACTGCCATGCCGGGGCCCCTCTGAGAAGGGAAATAAATTTTTAAAGAAGATTGAGAAGAAAGGAGGAGATGGACTGTGGTGGGAAGAAGAGGAAGAGATGCCTGGACCGCAGGGCCCCTTGGAGCTGTGGAACCCAAGGCAGCTGCCTTCCTTGCCCCCCCCCCCACCACCACCACCACCACCACCATCACCATCTAAGGACGGGCACTAGGCCAAGATCAAAGCCTAACACACTGAAATACATTTTCACTCTATCCCAGAGACCAGCTGACCCCGAACATTGTAAGAAAAGGACCTTACAGAATATTTGAAACCACAGAAGTCTGATGAAAAATTCAATAACTTCCCTCCCCCATAATGATTCCTTCCCCCCTCCCCCCCACAAGTGACAAGAGGAAGAAAAGAGAAGAGCAGGACATAGAGCTCCAAAAATCTCATAGAATTTGGTATCCGGTGAGGTTTTCTACTTGACAACTAAAAGAAAGAATTAAAATGTCACATTTAAGCTGTAGATCAATTATTACAGATAGAGGGGTTGATACTCAAAATGATTTAACTGGGCAGTAGTTACATTGAGTAGACCAGGCAAAATCCAAATATTCAGCAATACATTTCAGGATAGTGCCACTGAAAATCTGTTTGGTACCAAAGCAGTCCTGGGACAGTCAGGTTGGAATGGAGAGTTACCGAGGCACCTCCAATATCCAGTCAACTTAGAACAGCAAACACACTGTCCTGTCCTAAGCTAAATGAGGATATCACAGAGGTGCCAAGGGTGGCACATACCAAAACTGGAGATTTGCCACCGCTATGCTGGAGAATGCTGGAGGTTTTTCTCGTGGGACCCCAGCCATGTCTAATACCAGTTCTGGCAGATGTTTCCAAAAACTGACATATTCTAATCAACACAGAGAAAATAAAGTTCATTTTTCTACTTTTGTGGCCTGATCATTTTATTTTGCTAATCATGTTGGTCCCAGTTTCTGGTTTCTGCTTTCCTCTGTCTTCTGATAACTTTCATCCCAGAGCCTCTTTGTCCATTTGGCATTTGTTCTCTCTTCATGTCTACAGTCCATGTTTCCTCTGTATCACTATCCACCCTGTACAGTATTTCCCCTGTGTCCCTGTTCCTATCATCCTACCATATTGAGTATCTCCCTTCTCAGTGTCCATATTCTTGCCCTGTCTAGCATCACCCTTCTCTATCTCTCTCCTCCCTCACATGTCTATCATCATCCCTCTGTGTCCCTTCCTCCCCCCACCCCCATGTCCAGAATTGTTCCTCTATGTCTCTATTCCACCCTCCATGTGTCTGGCAGAACCGCTCTGTGTCCTCATTCCTCTCCAAATCCAGCATTTCTCCCTTTCTTCTCTCCCTCCCTCCTCCCCCCTCCCCAAGGTCCATCTTACCCTCTCTTCCCTCCTTCTGCTCTTCTCCCTGAGAATCCAGCAAATGTCCCTCTTTCTCCTGCCCTCCTCACCTGTGGCCAGTATCTTTCCATCTTCCTCCACCCCACCCCCTTCCAGACAGATTCTGGCATCCTGTCCTTCTCCAATCCCACTCCCAACCCCACCCCATGGGTCCTGTATTTCTCCCTCTTCTCCTACAGATCCCAGTATCATTTAGCTTACTCTTCTCCTCGTGGTAAGGGTAGACTGCTAGTATCTCCCCCACAGTGTGCTGTTAAATGACCACTGCCTTCTAGACCAAGATAGAACCCAGAGCTGTGAGGCCATACCACAGAGAATCCAAATCATGTCATGCTTCATGAGTACTAAACTATGAGTAATAGGTCCCAACCTATTGATTATTGTGAGTTACATGTGCCTAATAAAGCTGTGTGAAACCTGTTTGTCATATGCCACTACAGAACCCATGGCCTCCTAGCAAGAAAGAGTAATCCAATCATGTAATAATCATTTCATAGTCAAATATTACATATTCCATATCTATCAAAAATGTTATAAAAGGTTTTCTATCTGGGAATATTTTTTTCAAAATAATTTTTGAAATCTTTCCTTTTCTGTTTCTTCTGAGTCCCTTTTCCAGTATTCTTTCCATTTTAGCTTAGCAACATAGTACCATAGTAAATGATGGCAGATAAAGACCAGCACGACCCGTCCATACCTGTTACTTTGTGCATGCTCTCCCCTTCCCCACACACACAGTGGCTTCTTTTTTTTATATGTAAAAATTATTTAAATTTTACTGTGAGTGGAAAGGCTCAATACTTTTATTCCAACTTCATGCTATAGAGGGAATCTCTGTGTTTTATCTCATGCCTTTGAGAATTATGTCACTGTTTGACCCTACCACCTCCTGTGGAAGAGAATTCCTGGCATTCCCCACCCTCTCCATGAAAAAGTCTTTTTCTGATGTTACTTTTACAGACAGGGTGGGGGGTGCCTGGAATTTTCTTCCACAGGAAGCTGTGGGGTTGAAACCATTGGCAGAACTCTAACATTATACAATTCTGTGGAAGTTTTTGAACCCCCAGGATGGTTTTTATCTTAGCACAATTTATAATTAAAACATGATCAGATCATTATTTAAAAGAGAGAAAGAATCCTCAAGGAACAGATTGCTTAATTCCAGGGTTTAGATTAGGATTTAATCATGTTCTGAGTATAAATTGTGCTAAAATACAGACTACGGGGTCCTGGGGTAAAAAGTGGCCTTAGCGTCCCTTACATGGGTCTTTCCAATGCGCTAAAGCCATTTTTACAATAGTAGTAAAATAGCTGATTTTCTATTTTTTTGTATTAATGGCCATGTGCTGTCATCATTAGCACATGGTCATTAAAAAAATATTACTGTGTGAGCACTTGCCTCCATCCGTTTTGTAGGAGGTAAGGGCTTACGCGGTAATCCTGTGCTTATCAGTTAGGGTGCACTAGTATAGATGCACTAACTGATTAGCACAGACATGTCCCCTCTATCAAAAAAAAATTAAAAATAATTTTTAGCGCACAGGTTTTGCATGCAAATTCAGGAATTACCACAGGACACCTGAGCGTGTCCCATAATAAGCCCTTTTAAGCTGCAGTAAGCATGCACTAGTGATTACTGCAGCTTAGTAAAAGGACCCCAAAATTACAAAGTTACATAAGAACATAAGAGTATTCATACTGGGTCCATGTAGCCCAGTATCCTGTTTTCCAAACAGTGGCCAAGCCATGTCACAAGTACCTGGCAGAAACCAAGATCGTGGCAACCAGGGCTTTATTTGAGGGGGTACTGAGTGCCGGCACCTTTTCCATTGTCTGCTAAAATTGACCCATAGACCCCAAGTTTTAATGAAAGAGCTCAGGTTCTACACACCAAGTCAGGTTACTGACGTCAGACAGGGGCGGGCCCAGCAGGAGAAAGACGCGCCATCGAAGCTGGGCGAAGGCAGGCATCAGCTTTCTTTTTGCCCGTGCAGCGCCTTCGGACAGAGGAGAGAGGTGCTGCACGGGCCCGGTAAGAGGGAGGGGGGCCGATGGAGGAGGGGAATGGCGGCGACGACCCCAAAAGGGGGCGGGGCACAGGACGGAGGATGTCGGGAGGCGGAGCTGAGGTGAGAGAGTAGTGAGGAAGGGAGGGGGCAGGGGCTGCTTGAATTTTGCTTTTTCGGGGTGGGGGGAGCGGCGGAAAGTGGGGAGCAGCGGGGGGGGCAAGGCCGTCCGTACAGGACGCTCCTGATGAGCGCCCTTGCCCCCTCCCGACCCTTTTTTTTATTTTTGTTTTGATTTGGGAGCCATGTGCTTGTGATTTGACTGTGTTTTGACTGTTTGTGGCATGCGCAGAGCAGCTAACATAACGCTTGGCTGCTCTGCGCATGATTTGGGGGCCGATTAACGATGTGTATTGTGATTCTTTGATACATTGTACGTTTCAATACTGATCTCAGCATGTGTGACTTTTTTTTTTTTGGTGCATTTTTCGTTATTTTAAAATCGTTAGGGACTTTAACGATTTAGATTTTTTTACGTTTGGTTGCTGCATCTGCCTCTTAATCCAGCATTGAAGCAATAAACACCACTAAATAAATTAGTTTGTAGGTTGCCAAATGGAAGAGTGCCTACAACTCTTCTCTACATCTATCTTTCTACTGTCTAATACCATTTCACTTTTCCCCATTGCACCTGTCTTTCACCTTTGCTTCACACCTTTTCAACCTGCCAGCTCCTAATCATTATCTGTATCTCTCCTAACTGTTCTCTGACTTCCTCACTTTGACTTAGCCTAGACCTCTCATGCTTTTCCAACCCTGTCTCATCTTTCATTTACTCTATTCTCAACTACGTCTAAGCCTTCTGCCTCCTTGTTTCTAAATATAGAAACACAGAAAATGACAGCAGATAAAGACCAAATGGCCTAACTAGTCTGCCCATCCATAACATCTACTGTCCTTTCCTCTCCTTAGAGATCCTATGTGCTTGTCCATTGATTTCTTCAATTCATATGCAGTCTTCATCTCTACCACCTCCTCTGGGAGGCTGTTTCATGCATCCACCACCCTTTTCATAAAGAAGTATTTCCTTAGATTAGTCCTGAGTCCACTTTTCATCTTCATCCTATGCCCCCTCACTGCAGAACTTTTTTCATTTGAAAGAGTCTTGCCTCCTGTGTACATGAAGCACCCTTCCCAATGAAGCACATTACCCCATCTTCTTCCGTCAATTCTTCCCTATCTCTCTCTCTCTCTCTCTCTCTCTCTCTCTTTCTCTCTCTCTCTCTCTCTCTGTTTCCCCTTCTCAGCCCCTTTTTTTCCCTATCCATATCTCAATATATCCTCCAGCTTCACTCATCCTCATCAGTACAGTCGTCCTCTCTGGTGCCCCCAAGCCTCAATTATCCTCTCTCAGTGCACACCCTAACCACTGTTGTCCTCTTCCCATGACCCCCCCTAACCTCAATCATTCTCCATCATTGCCCTGTGCCTCAGTTATTCCATACCATGCCCCCACATCCTCAGTAATTCTCGATCAGTGCTTTCCCTTCACCACAGCTTCAGATATTTATTCATGGTGCTGTCTGTCATCTGACCAAGATGCTAGTGAACATGTTTAGGTACCTCTTCCCTTCCCATCCCTGAGGCCATGGGTTCTGTAGTGGTATGTAACAATGGAGAACTCCTGCAGGAAGTGTCCATCAAACTTATATAGGAACATGTATCTCACAACAAGCTCAGTAATGGCTATGTGGTGCTTGCTATTCAAGGACTTAGCCCACTACAAAGCTCAAAACACTTTGGTTCCTCTGAGGTACATCCTCACAGCTACGGAAGGCTGTCTCAGGGGCCAATGGACAAAGGTCACCTTTAAATATGGCAGATGTGAGTGAGCTTACCAATTTGCTAACAGGGACTGATGCACAAATGGGATGGCATGTAAATGAGATGCGCGGAAATTTAGTAGTGACCTTTGTGCATCGACCCTTGGAAGTGCCTAGCACATGTGCAAAACAGTCTCTCAGAAAGTGTCCATGTAATGGAATGGGATTTGTGTTACAAGATGTATGAAGAGAGACTTGCTGACCTGAACATGTATACCCTGGAGGAAAGGAGAAACAGGGGTGATATGATACAGACGTTCAAATATTTGAAAGATATTAATCCGCAAATGAACTTTTTCCGGAGATGGGAAGGTGGTAGAACTAGAGGACATGAAATGAGATTGAAGGGGGGCAGACTCAAAAAAAATGTCAGGAAGTATTTTTTCACGGAGAGAGTGGTGGATGCTTGGAATGCCCTCCCGCGGGAGCTGGTGAAGATGAAAACGGTAACTGAATTCAAACATGCGTGTGATAAACATAAAGGAATCCTGTTCAGAAGGAATGGATCCTCAGAAGCTTAGCTGAGATTGGGTGGTGGAGCCGGTGGTGGGAGGCGGGGCTAGTGCTGGGCAGACTTCTACGGTCTGTGCCTTGAAAATGACAGATACAAATCAAGGTAAGGTATACACAAAAAGTAGCACATATGAGTTTATCTTGTTCGGCAGACTGGATGGACCATGCAGGTCTTTTTCTGCTGTCATCTACTATGTTACTATCTATGTTCTGCATGTGTTAGACGCTTTCCCTAGCGAGCCACCTGAATACCACCGCTTATAGCCTTGCATGTTATCCAGGGCAATAGTTTGAAAATGCAGCCTTCCCTTCCTTAGGCTCTCCAATTCAAGGACAAGAAGGGTACTAAAATATTGTGAATGCCCTAGTGGTGCGAGGTGGTATTACAACTTTTAAATGAATCTGTGTCATGGTTTTTGGGTTTCCCTTTGAGTCACCACCACTTAAGGAATTCACAAGAAAAAGACAATAATATAAGATGTTTAAACATTCTATTGCACAAAGATGTTTCAACAAATAAATCAGTTAAAACATGTTAAAAATCCAGTCTATGCTATGAGATTAAAAATGCAGCTGCATATTAAAAACATGTACATAAGAACAAAAACATTGCCATACTGGGACAGACCGAAAGTCCATCAAGCCCAGTATCCTGTTTCCAACAATGGCTAATCCAGGTCACAAGTACCTGGCAAGATCCCAAAATGCATTTTATGCTGCTTATCCTAGAAATACCTCACTCAAACAGGTAGAACAAGTGCGTGAACGTTTTGTAGATAGTGCTTTACTTAGTAGGGAAATCTCATAAATCGCTAGGGGTAAATTGTACATGCCCCTGTTTCGCGATGGTTGTAATCATCGACTTGCCCTACCTCCCTCCTCTATAGTGGCGATATTCTAGTCTTTCTCTTGTTGATACACTTATATTTGTATATGACTTTTTGGCAAAACCCCGCTAAGCTAATTGCTTTTACCACATTCTCTGGCAACAAATTCCAGAGAATAATTACACGTTGAGTGAAGAAATATTTTCTCTGATTTGTTTTAAATTTACTACTCTGTAGCTTGATTACATGCGTACCCATTCATCGCCCTTCTAATTTCATACCTTTTTGAGATGCGGTAACCAGAACTGAACACAGTATTCAAGATGTAGTCACACCTTGGAGTAATACAAAGGCATTATAACATCCTCATTTTTGTTTTCCATTCCTTTCCTAATAATACCTATCATTCTATTTGCTTTCTTCGCCGCCGCCGCCACCACACACTGAGCAGAAGTTTTAAACGTATTGTCAATGATGACGCCTAGATCCTTTTCCTGGTTGGTGAATCCTAATGTGGAACCTTGCATGACGTAGCTATATTTCGGGTTCCTGTTTCCCACATGCGTCACCGTGCACTTGCTCATATTAAAAGTCATCTGCCATTTGGATGCCCAGTCTTCCAAGGTCCTCTTGCAATTTTTCACAATCCTCTTGTGATTTAACAGCTCTGAATACCTTTGAGTCGTCAGCAAATTTAACTAACCTCACTAGTTATTCCCACATCTAGATTATTTATAAATTTGTTAAAAAGCAGCAGTCCCAGCACTGACCCTGATGAACCCCACTATCAACCCTTCTCCATTGAGAATACTGACCATTTAACCCTACTCTCTGTTTTCTGTTTTAACCAGTTTTTAATCCACAATAAAACACTACCTCCTATCCCATGATTTTCCAATTTCCTCTGGAGTCTTTCATGAAGTACTTTGTCAATTGCCTTTGAAAATCCAGATACACAATATTGATTGGCTCACCTTTATCCACATGTTTGTTCACCCCTTCAAAGAAATGTAGTAGATTGGTGAGGCACAGATTTGAATAAATTGCATAACAAGTGATGTAATGTTAACCCAAACAATTCTTTTTCCAACAGTACTAATTTATCTTCTCAACTGAAGTGTGTGTACCAGAATTACCCATTGAACTCTAGCAATTTCAGTAAAGACAAACAAAGTATTCTTTGTTAAGTTAACCCTTCAACTTTTTATGTTTTACTCTTTTATTACCCAGTTTTCCTTAAAGGACTGATTCTTCGTGGTATTATTTTTTATCTTTCAGGTTTCACCAGACCAAGATGGACCAGGACTACAGACTCTTTCCCAGGTTAAGTGTTTTATTCCTCCCCTGCACTAGCCAAGTCCCCAAATGATGTTTGTTCTCCTTTTTGAAGTGTGTTGATGTTGCCACTTATCTGAAGCACTCTCTTTGCTGTGCTTTGGCCTTGCTTGCATGGGGGTGCTTGCTGCTCTCTCCAGCGTGTGCTGTTCTCTGAAGGATTATCAACTGGTTTTACTTAAAACTCAAAGGGAGGAAAAGCCCTAACTCCCTCACTTAGGAGCCCTTTTGCCATCTGCCATATCATGACTACTGCTGAGCTACCGCAGGACCACGGTGGTAGTCCCCACCCACAGTGTGTGCCATTTGCAGCATGACAAAAATGCTGCCCGGTTACTGCCGAGTTAGCACATGAGCCCTTACCATCACCTAAATAGATGGCAGTAAGGGCTCCCCCCCCCCCCCCCCAGAAAGGGCCCCCCCTTGTTGTTATCCATTTGCATAGAGTTTTCGGAAGCTGCTACAGCAAACAGTAAGAACAATGCAGAACCTCTTTGTGCATTACTTGCTGAATAACGTGAACGCTAAACTGGCTAGAACCAGTCTAAATCGGACGTTGCTAGCATGGTAAGGTTTGTGCATTGGCCCCTCAGTCTAGTTAGCAGTGGTTGTTCCACTGCATTCTCTATAGCATGGTGGTTTGTTTATAGCAGTGTTCAGGCACAAGCAGATAATATTAACAGATATCTCTTTGGTCCTGGTTAGCCTTTTCAGTCTCTTCACTGGGGGATTCGCAGCCCAGCAAAGGTGGAAATGTCTGTATCTACAAAAGGGGTCTGTTGTAGGCAGAGACTGAGTATGCACCAAGTGGATCAATCCAGAAGCACATAGTACATGCTTTATAGCACTAGTATGCATTTACATGATCAAAATGGACATAAGCTTGCACCTGCTATAGGTAATGCCTTACACTGAAGCATCTAGTCTTTTTTGGGAGCTGGTACATGATTAGAGGTTGGTGCTGGAGATCTGTCTCTGAGTTACTGATCAGTCACTTTGCTTGTTATACTTCTTTATCTTCTGTTTTCTCTTAATCTCCTTTTACCTTCCCCATCTCTTCCCTCTCTGGCTGCCTCATTTTTGCCTATGTGTCTCTTTGTCTATCTTTTGAACTTACACCCCATAGCAATGTGTTAGACTTGCAGGTCCCATCATACACTAGGCACAGGCAAAATATAAGCATTTGTATGTGACATTTTCTGAGCCTGCTGTATGCGTCACAACCTGGCCAGGTGTTTTCACCACAGACGAGGAAGAAGAGGAAAATGAGAAAATTGCCCAGCAGGTGGCACTCTAGCTTTCTCAAGGAAATTAGTGGGCAATATCTGCAAGGAAGAACCTGATGCACAAGTCTTTCTAGATGGTAAGTGTATTTATGTACAGTGTCAAGCAATAGATACACATGAGCACTGGTGGGTGGCCACAGCCTTTTACAATTGGTGACTGCCCCTATAACCTTTCAACATGTGTACTACAGAGGGGGGGGGGGGGGGGGGGGATGGGGGTTTGACAGATGTAATTTCATTTCCATACTGTTCTAATGTGGCATTTTATGCAGGGTGGTACACGGGGTGCCTCATAGAAGGAGATGTTGGAGGTATATTTACAGGGGGGGCGTTTGGTTTTACAGCTGTGATGCCATTCCTCTACTGTTCTCTAATGCACTATGCCCTTCCTTTCAGATACAGCTTCAGAAGAGGGGGGATTTCTCCAACCCCAACCTCAGTCCCCCCCCCCACCACGCCTGTCCCTCTAGAATCCCCCCTCGCAGACATTCCTTAAGAGGGTGAGGGTCATCACTGCACCACTGGTCGCAGTAGCCCCTCATGAGTATTACATTGTGCAAAGCATGGGTCAGCACTGAAGGGAGGGGGGGTGGCATTGGTCTGGACTGGGATTCGGTGATACAACTTGTCATATACCACTTGTCATCATATGTGGGCTGTTGTGGGAGGAGCAGATCACAAGTCCCTAATGTGTGTTCTGCTTCTTTTCAAGCACACAGGAAGCGGATGAGGCCACTGAGCCCCCACCCTCTCGCCCTCCAACCCCTGGGGCCACTTCTCCTTCTCCCCCTCCTTCTCAGCCTCATGTTCACCTTTCCCTTGTCCCTCCGTCACCCATCTGGCCCCCCCCCCAGCACCACCAACCGTAAGCCTGTCCCTCCAGCAGCTAGCTCCCTTCCTACCGTGTGTTTCTCCCACCCATCCAAGCACCCTAGTCTCACCTTGTTCCCCTCTTGCCCAACAGCCTGCAACCCCCTATCTCCCTGAAGTCAATATCCCCATGGCTCCAAACTCCAACACAAGCACCATAGTGCCTAAGGTGGAGGGGAAGGAGCAAGTATTGCTTGTGCCGGAGGTTGTTCCCCAGGATGCTGTAGCAATGGCTGCCACATCTACCCATGATGTGCACCTCAGAGCAAAGGCCATGGACACAGGTGCAGCTCAGGGTCAGATTGGCAACACACTGTGTACCATCCTGAAGGAGCTTCAAGGGGTGTCAGAGCAGCTGCAAACAGTAGGCGATATGCTCGACGAGATTCTTATGAGGTTCAAGCGTATTGCTTCTCGCATTGCCCCCGCTGTGACACCTCCCAAAGCAGGGCCTCCCTAGCCCTCCTCCCTCTGTATATAGTTTTTGTTTCATATATCATTATATAAAAAAGTTTATTTTGTTTATCTTTATAGTAAACAAACCAAAAAGGAGGACCACTATAAAAGTGAACACACCAAAAATATATAAATAGTAGATAAATCACATTACAAATGTACTCCAGATTGTAAAACATAATATAAACACTCAGTTTATGACATTTCTTAGAAATCCTTTTGCTTAGTACCATTACATATATTTTTTTATCAATAGAAATCAAACAAAATAAAACATGGAAAAGAAAATAAGATGATACCTTTTTTATTGGACATAACTTAATACATTTCTTGATTAGCTTTCGAGGGTTACCCTTCTTCATCAGATCGGAAATAAGCAAATGTGCTAGCTGACAGTGTATATAAGTGAAAACATTCAAGCATTACTATGACAGTCTGACAGGGTGGGAGGATGGGGGTGGGTAGGAGGTATGCATGAGGACATCAAAGCATATCATTGATATTCTAACAGGATGGGTGTGGATAGGTGAGGGGAGGGTGATCAACAGAGACATACAGCTTTATAGTAACATATAGTAACATAGTAGATGACGGCAGAAAAAGACCTGCACGGTCCATCCAGTCTGCCCAACAAGATAACTCATATTTGCTGCTTTTTGTGTATACCCTACTTTGATTTGTACCTGTGCTCTTCAGGGCACAGACCATATAAGTCTGCTGCCCCGCACTATCCCCGCCTCCCAACCACCAGCCCCACCTCCCAACCACCGGCTCTGGCACAGGCACAGACCGTATAAGTCTGCCCAGCACTATCCTCACCTCCCCACCACCAGCCCTGCCTCCCAACCACTGGTTCTGGCACAGACCGTACAAGTCTGTCCAGCACTATCCCCGCCTCCCAACCACCAGTCCCGCTTCCCACCACCGGCTCTGGCACAGACCGTATAAGTCTGCCCAGCCCTATCCCCGCCTCCCAACCACCAGCCCCGCCTCCCGATTCCTAGCCCGGTTTATAATGGGCTAGGAACCCCAGATCCTTGTTAAGTCCTTTCTGTTGGGTGTTAAAATATTCAATCATTCTGACTTCAGGTATTAAGTTATGTCCAATAAAAAAGGTATCATCTTATTTTCTTTTCCATGTTTAATTTTGTTTGATTTCTATTGATAACCTTAAGAGTGGACTAACACGGCTACCACACTCCTCTACTTATATATTTTTTTGAAATTTTCTTTATATTTCCAAAAAGGAGGAAAAAAGACCTCAGTTGGTCGTGACTGTCTTACCTAATGAAAACAGCAGGTAAACGTGCAATCAGGTAGACAATTATAATAAACAGCTCACAGTTCTCTATCATTGGTCTTAAAAAAACTCCAAGAACATTTTTTATTCAAAATGTAAACATGAAATCTTCTTAGGTCTTCTAAGCAAAAATGAACATACACTTTCTTAAATCTGCTAAGCAGAAATACACATATATGTGCTGTGTGTTTAAAAAATCACTTAACTTCTATGGAAGTTAACCCCGCCCAGCGCATCCCAGGATGCACCGGGCAGGGTGCCGCCATTTTGAGGGGGGGCGCCCCAAGAGGAGGAAGCGAGTGCTAGTCCCTCCCTCCTTCAACTACTACAACAAGGTAGGCCATAGGTGGAGGGATTGGGGCAGCATCAGGAGAGAGGAATGGCATTTTTGTTCAATGTAGAAGGGGTGGGGTGGGATGGGGTGGGGGGAAGCTAGCAGTCCCACTGGACCATCTGGGTTTTGTGTTTTGGGGATGGGGTAGGAGGTCTGGAAGTCCACAGGCCTTGTGTTGGGGGGGCAGGCTTAGTTTTGACAGGTTCGGGAGAAAATGCCAGACCTGTAAAACCTCTTCTGCCTTTTGACAGGTCAAACAAGTGCGGGAGGATTGCGCTCAGGCATCATCCTCCCGCACTTCAACCCTATGATCAGAACTAATAGCGCTCAAGCATCATCCTTCCGCACTTCAACCCTATGATCAGAACTAATAGCGTGCCTAAATTTGCATGCTATTGGTTCTGATCATAGGGGTGTTATAGCCCCACACTGTTCCAGCTCTATTTTTAGAGCACTGTTTGGAACATCACATTGGCCTGTAAGTAAGTGTAAAGGGTCACATTGGCCTGTAAGTAAGTGTGAAGGGGAAACATCCTCTAGAGATGGAGGGAGGGGAAGAGGAGGGTGGATAGATGGTGTGAATGATCCAGATGGACTAGGAAAGGGTTTAGGATTTAGACAATGTGGAAATGGGACTGGAGGAGTAGCCTAGTGGTTAATGCAGCAGACTTTGATCCTGGGGAACTGGGTTCAATTCCTACTGCAGCTCCTTGTGACTGTGGGCAAGTCACTTAACTCTCCATTGCTGGTACAAAATAAGTACCTGTATATATGTAAACCGCTTTGAATGTAGTTGCAAAATACCACAGAAAGGCGGTATATCAAGTCCCATTTCCCTTTAAAGATGGAGAACAGGAAACTGAATAGGGGGTAAGATAAAGAAGAAATAGGGTGAGTGAGAGGCGTTGAGGCTGGTGACAGAGTCAGAGAAAGTAGATGATGTGGTGAGAAATGGGAGTACATAAGTACATAAGTAATGCCATACTGGGAAAAGACCAAGGGTCCATCGAGCCCAGCATCCTGTCCATGACAGCGGCCAATCCAGGCCAAGGGCACCTGGCAAGCTTCCCAAACGTACAAACATTCTATACATGTTATTCCTGAAATTTTGGATTTTTCCAAGTCCGTTTAGTAGCGGTTTATGGACTTGTCCTTTAGGAAACCGTCCAACCCCTTTTTAAACTCTGCTAAGCTAACCGCCTTCACCACTTTCTCCGGCAACGAATTCCAGAGTTTAATTACACGTTGGGTGAAGAAAAATTTTCTCCGATTTGTTTTAAATTTACTACACTGTAGTTTCATCGCATGCCCCCTAGTCCTAGTATTTTTGGAAAGCGTGAACAGAAGCTTCACATCCACCTGTTCCACTCCACTCATTATTTTATATACCTCTATCATGTCTCCCCTCAGCCGTCTCTTCTCCAAGCTGTATAGCCCTAGCCTCCTTAGTCTTTCTTCATAGGGAAGTCGTCCCATATGAACTGATTGAAAAACATAGGGAGAAGCTTGGAAAATGGACAGGACAGGGAGGGGATGACTGTGGAAGACTAAGTACTACAGGCTAAGAGAAAGGATGAGAAATAAAACATAGCTATGAGTGGAGAGGCAGGGAAGAGAGAAATGGGGAGGGGGGAAAGGTGAAACGAATGATCAGTGTCAGATATAGAAAATGAAGGGGAATGCTTATCATTTTATAGTGCTACTGGATGTACACAGCACTGTACAGTGGTGATAAGTATTCAGGTACAGTTTGTGCCTGTCCCAAAGAGCTTAAAATCTAAATGGCAATGGGAAACAGTGACAGAAAAGGATTTGAACCCTGGATTCCCTGCCTCGCAGCCCAAGTTAAAAATGGAAAGGAAAACCTGGAAGAAAATAATCAATACAAGGAAAGTGGAAAAGAGACTGAAACCAGCCCATTGGACAATTAACATGACAAGACAACAAAACTAGAAAAGAAAAAAAAAGAAATTTATTTAAAATACTTACTCATTAGAACATGTCAGTTTTGGGAGATATAAATCTTCTGTTTTTATTTTTTGCACAGTGCAAGAGAAAATGCATTTCTTTTTCTATTTTTCCGGTATTGTATTACTCCTAGACTCTGGCTTTTTGAAGTGTTTCCATTTCAGTTTTGGTCTGCCTGTTTGTTTCAAATTTGTGGTCCTTTATTCTGTATTAGCTGAGGGTCTTGCCATGTTCTGCTTATGTGATCAAGTTGAAGGCATGCGCAACACATGTATAGAGATCTGTAGCGGTCCTGCTTGTTCTATTTTCCCTATAGTAGGTGTACTGGTGCTCTAGAAAGTGCTGTCTTTTCATAGGTAGGATTGTTGCAGTTAAAATCCTGGGAATTAGGGGTTGTTATGGTATCATAAGTTTGCTCTGGAGGTTCTGAGTGTCTTTTCAAAAGGTTTTGTGTTTGCTGTGTAAGGAGTGTATGTTACTGTTCCTGAGGTATCACCAAACAATAAATAATATATCTTTTCTTTTTTAATATGGCAAGTTGTGAGGGGAAAGGTCTAGAACTGGAGGCGCAGGTTTTATATTGAGATACTGATAATCCCTACCTGGAATCCAGATTTCACTCCCATGTAGAAGAATTAGTTGAATGATGTTAGAACATATGAACAGACCAAAGGTCCATCAAGTCCAGTATCTTGTTTCCAACAGTGGCCAAGCCAGGTCACAAGTACCTGGCAAGATCCCAGAACAGCAAAACAGATTTTGAGGAGTGGCCTAGTGGTTAGAGTGGTGGACTTTGGTCCTGGGGAACTGGGTTTGATTCCCACTGCAGGCACAGGCAGCTCCTTGTGACTCTGGGCAAGTCACTTAACCCTCCATTGCCCTGGGTACAAATAAGTTCCTGTATATAATATGTAAGCTGCATTGAGCCTGCTATAAGTGGGAAAGCAGGGGGTACAAATGTAATTAAAAAAAAAAATATGCAGTGGATTTTCCTAAATCCATCTTAATAATGACTTATGTACTTTTCTTTTAGAAAATTATTCAACCCCTTTTTAAACCCTCCTAAACTGACTGATTTTACCACACTCTCTGGCAACGAATTCCAGAGCTTAATTACTCGTTGAGTGAAGAAATATTTTCTCCAATTCATTTTAAATTTACTAGTTAGTAGCTTCTTTGTGTGCCTCTTAGTCCTAGTATTTTTGGAAAGAGTAAACAAGCGATTCACATCTACTCCACTCAGTATTTTATAAACCTCTATCATATCTCCCCTCAGCCATCTCTTTTCCAAGCTGAAGAGCCCTAGCCACTTGAGCCTTTCCCCATAGGGAAGTCGTCCCATCCCCTTTATCAGTGTTGTCACCCTTCTCTGTACCTTTTCTAATTCCACCATATCTTTTTTGAGATGCGGTGACCAGAATTGCACACAGTATTCGAAGTTCGGCCGCACCATGGAGCAATACAAAGGCGTTGTTTTGTTTTCCATTCCTTTCCTAATAATTCCTAACATTCTATTTGCTTTCTTAGCCACTGCTGCACATTATCAATTCTAATTTTACAGGCTTGGGGGATTCTTTATGCATAAAAAGCCCTTGGGACTCTTACTTTTAGTATCTTTGATTGCTAATGTAAAGATGGAGATGAGCACAATGTAGAGAAATGCCCCCTAGCTTTTTCTATGATGTTACCCCAAACACTTATTTATTTTATTATTTCTTACTAACACACACACAAACACACATGCCAAGAGTGTTTACAATCTTGTGCCCAAGACAAAGCAGAGATTTGCCAAGTTACCTAGTTCCAGGCTGGAGATTTGGGGACAGTTCTGGATTTCTAGCCACCCAATCCTGGTTCATTATGGGACTTGTAGCACTGATTTCAATGAGTAGGATCAGATGCTACAAATTGCACACTACTTTGTAATGTAAGCCTGGAACTGGGTAAATTGACATGATCGTCTCTGGCCAATGAAGGGTAAAGTGACTTGCCCAAGGTCACAAGAGAGTCCGAGGGGGTAGCAGGATTTGACTCCTTTGCCCAACACAGCATCAGCAAATAAGTAGTGTGGGGTAGGAGCAAGAAAAGGCTGCAGTAGAGATGCCAAGTTATCCAGTTCCAGGCTGAGCACACCATCCTGTTGCATTATGGGACTTGCAGTCCTGATTTCAGTGGGCAGGATCAGGCACTACAAATCCCACACTGCTATAGGATGTAAGTTCCAAACCAGGACTGGACGAAGTCTCAAGCCTGGAACTAGATAACTCAACATTTTTGGCTTGATTTGTTTAGCTTCCTCAGCCATGAAGGTGTTCTGTAGAGCTGGACATTGTGGGACAGAAAAGGTAGGAATACTTAGGTGCCATGTGTGCTAAATGGGGGAAATTTTTTCATATATAGAGCTGATGTAATAAGACTGTGGTAAAAAAAATTTGATAAATGTAGCTTACTTTATTACCATGCTAAAAATGAGCTTCAGGTAGAAGCAGGAGTGTAGCCACTAGTGGGCCTGGGTGAGCCCAGGCCCACCCACCTTTGCCTAAGGCCCGCCCAGAGATGGTGATCCCCAGCCAGCCACCCACAATCCAGCATCGTCCCTTGCTTTCCCTCCCGCAGGTCCGGAATTTGCCGCTTCCTCCTTCTTCTCCCACCTTTGCTGCAGTGCTTGCAGCTTATATTTTCTGGCCATCCGTGATTCACACAGGCACTCCAGGGCCTTCCTTCTGCCATGCCCAGCCCTCGCAACAGGAAGTTGCATCAGAGAGGGCTGGATGCGATAGAGGGAAGGCCCCAGAGTGTCCATGTAAATCGTGGATGTCCTGAAAATGTAATCTGCAAGCACTGCAGCGGTGGCGGGGCAAGGAGAAGGAAGTGGCAGTGAATCTGGACCTGCAGGAGGGAAAATAGCAAGCAATGCTAGATTTGGGGAAGGCAGAGGTGTGCTGGACTTATGGGAGGAAGGGGCTGCGGGGAAGGGATAGATGTGTTGGACTACCTGGGAGGAGAGGGGCTGCAGGGAATGGTGTGCTGAACTTTCTGGGCGAGGTGTGCTGGACTATCTGGGAGAAGAGGGGCTGCAGGGAAGGGAGAGGTGTGCTGAACTTTCAGGGAGGAGAGATGTGCTGGAGTGAGAGGAGGGGGTCTGCAGGGAATGAGGTGTGCTGGACTTTCTGGGAGGAGGGGGCTGAAGGGAAGGAAGAGGTGTGCTGGACTACCTGGGAGAAGAGGGGCTGCAGGCAGTGGTGTGCTGGAGCCGGCTCACACCGGCTCGCAAGAGCCGGTTGTTAACTTTTCAACCGACTTGCGAGCTGGTTCTTCTCCCTCCCTCCTCCCTCCGGATCCGGTCCCTACGTCACCGACCTGACTCTTTGAATTGCAGCGCAGTCTCTCCCCCGCTGGCGCTGCCGGTTTGTGCTTTAAAAATGGCCGCTGAGACTTCCAAAGGTGGCCTCGCGAGACTTCTACTGAAGTCTTGGAGGCCGCCCTTGTAAGTTTCGGCGGCCATTTTGAAGCGTGAACTGGCAGTGCCAGCGGGGGAGAGTCTGCACTGGCAGCCTGTTGCTATCACTTGCATGCCTGTTGTCATCAGCTGGCAAGTGCTTCTGGATCCTTCTTCGGCAGGAATGGATGTGGAATTCTTGAGTCGTGTTTATGAAGAACTGAGGAATCTTTTCTGCGTTCTCTTCTCAGAACATTTGGTTTAAGGTACATTAGGCTCTTGCTTCCTTCTATTCTTGGTGGCTACTGTAAGGCAGATTAGCACTCTAATATCAGAGCTCACCTTTCAGTTACTGCTTACAAATGAATACTGTGAAAGTAAAAAAAGAAAAAAACTTTCTGTCACATCGTTGGCAGTTCTTGAAGCAGAGGGACATACATGGCAGTATGGATGCACAATATGGTGTACATCCCGCTGTGCTGTAGAAGAGCCTGGACATGTCTTTAAACAGGTGTGTGGAGGAGGTAGGGCAAGTATAGCTTTTCTGGCTCCATCAGAATTAAAAACATAGAAAAAAGCTTGTTAATTTCATGTCTCGACAGCTTTTATATAATGTATTTTTAAAAACAGTCACCAGACAACAAAGGTAGAAAAAATCATTTTATTTTCATTTTACCTAGTGTCTGGAATATGTTCAGTTTGAGAATCAGGTGCTCAACATTAAAAGTTTATATTTATTTACTTATTTATGGCATTTTATCACACATTAAACATGAATTAGATTGGAACCTGGAATCATTTAATTTTTTTTCCTGGAGTAATGCATTGCCACCCCCCCCCCCCCCAGGCTCTCTCCCCGGCTATAACCAGCTCTGCAATTTGGGGGGGGGGCGCAGAGATGGACCGGGGAGAGAGCCTGTTGTTAAACATTTACCAGCACACCACTGGCTGCAGGGAAGGGAGAGGTGTGCTGAACTTTCAGGGAGGAGAGATGTGCTGGAGTGAGAGGAGGGGGTCTGCAGGGAATGAGGTGTGCTGGACTTTCTGGGAGGAGGGGGCTGAAGGGAAGGGAGAGGTGTGCTGGACTATCTGGAAGAAGAAGGGTTGCAGGGAAGGGAGAGGTGTACTGGACTTGGGAGAGAAGGGGGCTGGAGGGAAGGAAAAGAACTGCTAGACCTATGGGAGGAAGGGGGACCGGAGGGAAGGGAGAGAGACACTGAGCCCATAGGAGGGGGATGGGGAAGGAAGGGAAAGAGAGATGCCAAACCAAGGGGATGAAGGAAGAGGGGATCAAATACTGAACCCATAGAAGGGAGGAGGAATGGGCAGGCAAGCAAGCCAGATGCTGGAAGGGAGGGTGTGAGAGAGAGAGAGAAGTTGGATGGAATGGGGTCAGAAAGGAGAGACACATTGGCATGGGGGAGGAATACAGGGGAGAAGCTAGACAGGGAAATATAGGGACACAAAGAAAGGGAGATAGGTACAGAGATGGAAGAAGATAGTGAACATGGACATGAGACATTGGTGAACCAGTTAAGAGAAGACAGAGAGAAGCAGAAACCAGAGCCTGAGACCAACATGATTTGAAAAATAAAATTACCAGACAACATAAGGTAGAAAAAATAATTTTATTTTTCTATTTTGTGATTAGAATATGTCAGATTTGAAATGTACATCCTGCCAGAGCTGGTGTTAGACATAGCTGGGGCCCAAGACAGAAATTTGGGAGAGGGACACCAAAGCTTACTACCAAGCTACACCTTCTTCAGGTTATGGCAGGCTTGGGGCTCTATCTGGCCAGGGGGCCAAGGGCAGTTGCCCTAGTTTTACCCCCTTAATACCATCCCTGGCATGTGCTAGCTTTATGTTTCGCACAGTGTAGGAAAAAGTGCATTCTATTTCTCTGGTGTTGTACTACATGCAAGACTGGCTTCTTGGGGGTTTTGATTTAATTTATAGTCACTTATTCTATTTGGCATTTATATTCTGTGTGGGTGACCAAGGTATTCTGTTAGCATGAATTTTCTATGTAGTATTCTATAGTAATTTGGCTTATTCAGTTTTCTCGATAGATGTATTGATATTTAAGGGCCCTAAAGTATCATAGGTAGAATCCTTGTTTTGGATGTTAGTGTGGTATGGTAGATTTTCTTTAGGTTTTGAGTGATGTTTTGTTCGCTAGATTTTTGTATTAATGTACAATATGTCTGTTATTGAGATCACTAGAAACAAAAATTTTTGTATGGTGAGTTTTAAAGGGAAATCTCCTAGAGCTGCTTCCACTATTGGGGGAGGGCCAGAGAGTTCAATAAATGCAGAATATTTGGGGGAAGCATATGTGTGTTGGGGTACTGTTGCTCAATGGGGGTTGAAAGTGCAGCGTCTTGTTCTTCTCCTAACCCTCAATGTGGCCTGTAGCCACTGACGCCTGCACTGCTACCATCATTGAAGTTATTCGGAGTGGAGTAGGGGTGGGGCAGGGCCAGGGCATGGGTGCATCAGATGGCAGATTTTTCTCTAGTGCCCACCCATCCAACCTGTTGGACCATCCAAAAATTGCCTTCTGGCTATGCCACTGGGTAGAAGTTAAACTTGCACCTATAACCAATGAAGTGAAGAAAAAAAAAGAATGGGACACTAAGTAGGGGACAGCTTAGTGGGTCTCAGGGGCGTAGCCACGGGTGGGCCTGGACGGGCCCAGGCCCACCCAACATCCCTCGCATGTCGCGCGCTGCAACAAAAATGCTTGTCCCCGCCGGTGCTGCCTCAGTCCCTGCACACTACCCTGCCTCTGTCCCTGCCTTCATTCTTTTCTTCAATTGTCACGTCACCGGCAGCGCTGCCATTCACTCAGGCAGCTCCGCTCCCCTCTGTCACGTCCATCTGGCCCTACGTAAACAGGAAGTGCATCAGAAAGAGCCGGATGGACTTGGCAGAGGGGAGCGGAGCTGCCGGAGTGAATGGCAGCGCTGCCGGCGACGCAACGATCGAAGAAAAGAATGCAGGCAGGGACAGAGGCAGGGTAGCGTGCAGGGGCTGAGGCAGCGCCGGCGGGGACGACAAGCATTTTTTTGCAGGCATGGTGGGACGCAGGGGTGGAGAGAGAGGCAGGGAAGGGCATGAAAGCTGCCTTACAGCAATTCCTCAAGGCCGCCACACTACAGCAGTGGCCAGGAGGAGAAACTAGTGGTTGGGCATCAGTGTCCTTGCCCTGGGCCTGCCCCGTGAGAGGGGGTGGGGTGGAGAGAGCGAGTGAGTGAGTGAGACGGTGGGGTGGAGAAATAATTGTTTGACATGGGGGAGGGAGAGATGCAGGAGGAAAAGAGAGGGAGAATTGTTTGATATGGCTATGGTGGGGAGAGGAAGGGAAAGGCTGCAGAGGAGTGACAAAGGACGATAGAGGGAAAAGGTGTTGGACATGACAGTGGAGGGAAGGGAGTGACAGATGAGAGAGGGAAATATTGAACATGGCTGGAGGGGAGAGAAAAAGATGTTAGACCAGGGGCTCAAGGCAGGGAGAGAGAGAGAGAAAGAAAGAAAGAGATAGTGGACAATATGGGAGAGATGTTGGACATAGAGGTGGAGCAAAGGGAAAGAGAGATGCTGCACAAGAGAGGGGGAAGAGGGAGATATTGGATCCAGGTGCAGAAGGGAGATATGCTGGACAATGGGTAAGAGAGAGAAATGCAGGACAATGGAGGGAGGGGGTAAAAGGGAGATGTCAGGCTATGAGAGTGAAGAGAGGATAAAGAGAGAGGGGAGATGGTAATGAAATGAATGAGAGGATAGTGATTACAGGTGGTAGAAATATGGTAATGGTGCGTAGATTGAAGATGGAAGGGAATGGAAGGCTGGGAAGCAGTGAGTTTGGATATGGGTGAGCTAGTGGGTGAAAAGGAGATGAAAATTTGATAGATATTTGAAAAGTAAAAAGGAGGAAAAAGTTTAGAAAGAGGGTTAAATTTGAGTGGACAAAGGCAGAAAAGAACAAAATACAGAAAGGAAAGAGCTAAAATGGAAAGATCAATATTTCAGAAGCAGTTGTAGTGAGGAAATGGAACGAGAGGAGAGAAAAGACAAATGGGCAACAGTTGCTTGAAGAATTAGCAGAAGACGACGGGAAAGTGGGAAGGAGAAACTGAAACCAACATGATAGAAAAATAAAATGTCCAGACAACAAAAGGTAGAAAAATAATTTTATTTTGAATGTTTTAAATGGAATATGTTCAGTTTTATTGTGTTCAGTAGAAAAGGAAATGCATTTTTCTTTTTATTTCTCCAGTGTTGCACTAAATGTTGAGGTTCTCAGTTCAATTTTTGTCTACATATTTTTATTTCTAATTTGTAATCCCTTGTTCTGTATTTGGTGATGGTCTGTCAGTGTAAGACTGTAAGGGCAGAAGGGGAGATTAAAGAGGAGAGGGCTTCTTTATTTTCTGCCCTGGGCCCCAGCATGGCTAACAGCAGCCCTGACCCTTGCTGTAGCTGGTGGGGATCCCCAAGCCCTACTAGCTGAGGACCTCCACTGAAGGTGGCCAGAAATCCCTTCTGCTGAGCTTGGCAGATGGGGGCAGCATCCTTGAGCCACTGACAACTAAGCATGCATGGGGTGCCGCTATCGGTGGCTCAAGGAGTTGTTGCTTCCGACCAAGCTTGGTAAAATTAAATTCTGGCCATCTTTGGTGGAAGTTTTCAGGTGACAGAGCTTGGGGATCTTCATCAGCTAAAGTATTTATCTTTTGAGTTGGGAAATGCTGGGGGAGGGGGTTAGAGAGAAAATTTTGTGCCCGCCCATTTTGGGTTCAGGCCCACCCAAAATTGGCTGTCTGGTTACGCCACTGGTGGGTCTAAGAGTTGGTGGCTGATGAGGTGAGCTGGAAGGTTTGGATTGTATGAGGGCTGGGAGCATTGAATCAGGCTTTAGGGTTCAGGCATCTCAAGTCTGAGGATTACTGGCTTAGGGATCCTGAATCAAGGTCTTGTGACCCAGAATATTTATTCTGTCACTCCCAGAGCTGGAAATTCTGTAACCCCAGGCTGAGAGCCCTAGAAACAAAAATCCAAGTCTACGGGTTGTTGCTTCCAGAGTTTCTGGGGCTGGGTGTCCTGGGTACAGGATTCCTAGTTTCAGAGTTCTAGAACCAACATCCTCAGTTCTGTGAATTCTGTAATCAGGACACCCAGCCCCTTAGGAGCTCTGGGACCAGCCTCCCATCTTGTGAGTCATGGTTACAAGTTACCTAGGGCTAGGGTTACTAGTTTGAGAGCTGCCAGGTTTTGAAAGTTTTTGTAACCAGGACACCCTGGTCTTGGAACCAACATTACCTAGCCCTGGGGTTCCTAGCTTAGGGTTTTAGCCTCACTTGGAGTGGAAGAATAGCTTAATGGTCAACACAGGTGGTTGAGATCCTGGGGAACTGGGTTCAATTCCCTCTGCCACTCTGTGTGACCCTGGGCAAGTCACTTAGCCCTCCATTACCCCAGGTACAATATGCTACTTAGATTGTGAGTCCATTAGGGAGGGGTGCAAGTACCTGTACAATTGTATGTAAATAGGTTTACCATATGGGTCCAGACAAAGGAGGACACATTGATACACTCCGGGTTTTGCTTCCATTGAAAGCAATGGAAGTAAAACCCAGAGTGGATCAATCTGTCCTTTTTCTGGAGCCATATGGTAACCCTATATGTAAACTGCCTCAACTCATGCTTGAAAGAGGCACTATCAAATTAATAAACTTGGGGGCCTGTGGGTAAATTATGTTTAACCTTCAGGAAGTTAAAATGTTATTTTCCTGCAGATTTTGAAGTTAACTTCCAGCTTTCATAGTTAAATGCAGTCACTAACATGGGCTTTTGATGATGATAAAGCTTACTCGCCAAAAGGTACATTAACGTGACAGTCAAACGGGGAGCAAGAGTTTCACATTTAGTATGGGTTGCTCCCATTTTATGCTTAAGAGAAAATGTCTAGCAAATAGGATCCCTTAGTGGTTTCTGTATGCCGTGCATTGACAACTTTAGAGCTGAACTTGACAAAGAAAGTGCGGGATGTGAAGGAGGTGGGTTTCAGGGAAGAGCAGGGAGGTGATAATTGACTTTCAATAGCTCAGTGATTGACCTACTGAATAAGGCTAGTATTAACGAGTTGTAGTTTTTTTGTTTGGTTTTTTTTTTTTTGGGGGGGGGGGGTTGCTCTCTGCATTATAGGGAGAGCTAAGATTAGTGCTGGTTTCAGTAAGGACTCCTACTTTGTTGGATTAACATACAGTGTTTGTGGGGTTTTTAAAAATTATTATTTTGCTCTGAAGTCATGGGAATGAGTAGAAGGCAGACTGTAAGGTGAGTGAAGTGTACTGTAGGTAACCGATTTTATATTTAAAAAGTAATGTTCTTCACATAGTTATTTTAAATACGTTCTGTTTGTCTAGACTGCTTGTTTTAAATCATCTTTCAAAATACTAAAATTACTACCTGGAAGATCAAATGTTCTGAGTTTTCAGCTACTTGTTTTGTTCTTTAAATACCACTCCTCGCCCCCTTTAAATTGAAAGTATTCTGTCTCTTCTCCCCATAGCTCAGTTTACATTGTAGCTTTGATGATTGCACTAATTCAGGTGAGAGCTGGTAAGAAACTTAATTTTTCTATTATCGTACCCCCCCCCCCCCCCCCCCCGGGACTTTAATTTGTAGCTTTCTTTAGTGTTGTGATTGTTGGCTTCACTTTGTTCTTGTGCTCGCTCCTTTTTTTCTTAAATAAGCATCTAGGTTGCAACAGTATGTTGGCAAAATGGATCTGGCTGCTGCCTTTAATGAACCGAGTGAGAAGCACTTCAACATGACAGCTAAGGCTAGCGGTGACCCAACCGATCCCACCCATGCCAGGTGGCACAGAGGCGATGCAGAGTATCTCCCTTTCGCAGGGCTCACCGAGAGTAAGTGAAAGCCTTTTGATAACGCTTATTGTAGGTAGTAGTATTTCTTTTTCCCAAAAAGGAAGTCAGACTAAGACAAAGTATTCTTGTTAAGGTCTGAATTGCATATCACAGACTTATTGTGCATAGCTATAAATTAAAAACACTTTCAGGTTCCCTCTTGGTGGTACAAGGGGTGGGGGGGGGGGGTGTAGTTTAGAAATGTACATCTGATAGTGTGATAATGGTTTCTTCCAGGATCATGTTACAATCTCTGGGGGGGGGGGGGGGGGGAGTTTTAACTGGTATATGGAGGTCTTAGAAAACTTTAAACCCATGCTGAATGGTTGAGTATCCAGAGGCTGCCTAACAGAAGTACAATCAACAGCTGGACTGCTGAATAGTTCATATCTTCTGGTGAACAGAGTAATTTAGACCTACCTTTCTACATATATTGTATTTGTCACCTACCTGACTTACTCATTTTTCACAAACCAAGGTGATTGTCACTTTGTTTTAACCTGAATTTTGTATGAAACCTTGATTATAAAGTGCCTTTTAAAGGTTGTTTGTTGTAAGGGTGGTGTCTCCAAATAGGTTAGCTTAGCATATTGGAAAATAAATACAAGGGCCAACCTATCCACAACACAGAAGCAAGCTTGGCTTAAAAAAAGAAGGCCACATGTCACTAAAGTCCCATAAATCCCATTAATGTAATCACTGAAGAACATTATATTTATACAAAACAGATTATAATCTCTTATGGCATATGCCCATTAGATTCAAGACCGCAGCAAAAGTCAATCTGTATCTCCAATGTATTTAATCAAAATGTGATATATATATATATATATATATATATATATATATATATATATATATACACTCTCCAAAAACCTTTACTCCATTATCCCTAACAAAACGTTTGACCTGTTTTGTAATGACTCTGTGACCACTTATGTGACTTTCCCTTAGCTTTGTACATACCATGACATGATGAACTTTACTCCTAAGCTTTAGGGTATGATCTGTCTCCTCAGCTTTTACTGTTATGCTCATCAAGAATATCTCTAATCAGATCGGCAGCTCCTAGCATGATGGAAATATCTGTTAATGTCTGATTGCATTTTTTGGTGCGAGGATCTTGGCACTGACTTCACTGCTGTCTGTCCCCCCCCCCCCCCCCCTCCCCTTTCTATTTATTTCTGTTTTTCTTGTATCTGAGCTTTTTGTTGGGATGGGACTGCTTGCTAGTGTGGTGGGGTATCCTTTACTGGATTGTATGGGGCCGGAAGGAGCAGTATCTATACTATTATGCTCTCCAGTCTCAGGGGCCCATGCAGAAAGCTTTGTGGTAGAGTCCATAGGCTACTGTGAAATTTTTGTAGTGCTGTAATTTTAATGAACATGCGTTAAAATAACTGTAGTTATCTGTGGCTTATGACTAAATGTCACTTTTCTATCAGTGCCTGTGCAGTTATTGGCTTTGACTCGGGCACAGACAGGAAGAGTGGCCTTTTTTTAAGACAGACAAATGTTGTGGCATCTTGCATTAGACCCTCGGGCCCTCCCAGACCCTGTACCTCAAATAAGGCAGTAGTGATCCCCATTTATTCTTACCTCCAGTGATTGTCTTCAAAATGGTGGTACCATTGGGGGGGGGGGGGGGGGTCCAGAGAACTAGAGTGTTTTTTTTTTAAGCAATATTGCACTCCTTTGGGGCCCCTACAGTCAGTAGGGTTTTGAGGATTCTACAATGAATATGCATGAGATGAATTTGCATATACTGAGCTTCAGTATATGCATATGAGATGTGGAATCCTGAAAATAAAGCTGGCTGTAGGATCACCAGGACAAATTTGGAAAGCCCTGCTAGTCACCTGGGGGGGGGGGGGGGGGGGGGGGAGGTCACATTCTATTTTTTTTTTTTTTTGTCTGCTGTGTGTCTTATAGTCTCCTATTGTATTAGGTGAGGTCTCTGGTCTACATGTATGACAGAGGCTAACATGTAGTGCTGTGTAGGAATCTATAATAGTCAGTTTCCCAATAGTAGGTTTATGGTGCTCTAGGGCCCGGTGTAACTTGTAGTACCGCTACAGTTTGAGTCATGGCAGTTAGGGCTATTATGGTGTGGTAAATTTGCTATGTAGGTTGAGTGTCTTTTTGCAGGGCTTTTATTTCAGTGTTTGGCTATATTCAAGTATTTATGGTGAGTTGTTATAAGGGGCATAGGCCCATCCAGCAACATCACGGCAGTGATGTGGTTAGTGGGGATCTCCAGGCCCCGCCAGCTGAAAACTCTCGGCATCTCTCCATACAGGAAATTGGGGGGGGGGGGGGGGGGCAGGGGAATTGCTTAACTCCACTACCCTGACCTGCCCCCTCCCCCTCCATCCTTAAATCTTTTAGGTCTTCACCGACAGCATGCAGCAACTCATTCCCCTTGCTCGCACTGGCTACAAGCCTTCCCATTGATGCAACTTCTGTTCCCACAAACAAGAAGTTGCATCAGAGGGAAGACTTAGAGCCAGTGGGAGCAAGGGGAATGAGTTGCTGCTTGCTGTCAGTGAAGACCTAAAGGATTTAAAGGTAGCAAGGGTGGAGAATCAGGAGTGGAGTTGAGATATGGGCAGGGTTATCAGATCTGGCCAAAATTGGGTGTCTAATAGCTCCATTGTTTGGACTCAGGGCCAGTCTTAGGCAGAGGCGGCTGCATAGGGCCCCATGCCTAAGGGGGCCCCGCGCAGCGCGCCTCAACTCTGCCTCGCTCGTGCCTCCACTCCGACCTCCGCCAGACCGCCACTGCTCTCCTCGACAACCGCATAATCATCATCACCGGCGCGGCGCCCACCCCCGGCTTGGGCCCGCAGTCAGCTCCCGAGAGTCCCCGCCTCCCTGGACCCCAGCGACTAACTGCAGCAATGCTAGCGAGCCAGGCCCAACCCAGGCAGTGACTGTCCTGCCCCCGACAGCGACGATGACTAGGACAGACGGCCCACCTCCAGGCTCCAGCTTCCCACTCAATGTCCCGCCTTCTGAAGTTCTGATGTATTTCCTGTTTCCGGACCGCGAGGGCGGGAGTCACTGAGCGGAAAAAGCTGGAGGTGGTGAGGTGAGCCATCGTCGCTGACTATATTCAAAACTGATTGAGTGAAGAAGGCTGCTGCTGCTGGAGTGCTGGTAGGCGACTTGAGATTGTGATGGGATATTAGAAAGAAGAGGCAGGCAGTAAAGGGAGAGTGGAGATGGCTGGGGATTGAGGAGAAAAAGACCTGATGGACCTTTGGGTTGGCAGATGATTGGTAAAGAGGTAAAGGAAATTGTGAAGGGGTGGGGGAGAAAGATGTGATGGCAGGAGAGAAAAAAAGGAACCAAGGTGTGAGGGGAAATGGGCACTAGGAATTGACAGGGAGAGGAGAAACCTGAGGGTGAGCGGATCAGCAGGGACTCAGGAACTAGAGGCCTGAGGAGGAGAATGGAAGGGAGAAAAAGTGGCCTTAGCTGGGAATGGCAGAACAGCGATTGGAGGGAGAAAGGGAGACCAGAGGAGAGAAGAGTGAGTGAGATTCAGAGATTGGCAGTGGGCTGAACAGGATTTGGACTGGAGGGAGAAAATGTTGTCTTGAAGGAGAGAGTGGAGAGTTGTGCAGGCACTGGCAGTGTGAATGGGAGAGAAGGGCATTGGGTTTGAAGCAGAGAACACTATGAAAGGGGATGAGATTTGATATACTGTCTTTCTGTGCTACAACAGTTGTGCCAAATCAATCTATTAAGGCAGCAAGCCAGCCAGGTTACAGGTATGATGATAGCTTTTTTTCTAGGAAGAACCTTTTTAAATTAAAGTTCTGTCTGTCTCTGTCTGTGGTGGTGAAATGTTTCAGCTGCCTGTAATCCACCATTTTGTCAAAGGTTTTTTTGCCTGTGGGACCCACCCAGGGGTGTGCTGGTAAAATTTTAACAACGGGCTCGCTCTCCGCACATAGGCCCTGAAATTTGGTGGGAGGCACTTAACCCTCCATTGCCCCAGGTACAAATAAGTACATGTTTACAATATAAGCCGCATTGAGCCTGCCATGAGTGGGAAAGCGCGGGGTACAAATGTAACAAAAAAAAAATACGTACCTCTCTCTCCCCTCCCTTGTGCGGGCACGCTAGGTATACCTTTGCCGAGCCCCCCCAGCCAATAAATGAACTGCCACCATGGGGCGGGGCTAGGATGGGGCCCCACCAAATTGGTCTGCACAGGGCCCCGCACTTGCTAAAATCGGCCCTGTTTGGACTATGGTGTTATGGTACAGAACTGGATGTTCAGGGTTAATATTGAGACTTCTCCAATCCTCTAGAGAATCCAGACTTCACTTCTCTTATAGGAAAAGCTTGTTGAATGCTTGCTATCAATTACAGTAGTGGTTTTACCAAGTAACTGAAACTGGCAGGAGGGGGGAGGGCTGCTTTATGCACAAGAGGCCCTGGTGTCCTGCTGTGTTTTTTTTTTTGTTTGTTGTGTGTGTGCAGTGGCATTCCTAGCGTGGATGGCACCTGGGGCGGATCGCCGATGCGCCCCCCCCCCCCGCCTGCGAAATGACACCTTCCCCCCTCCCCGGCGAAATGATACCCCCCCCGGGTGCACGCCGCTGGGGGGGGGGGTGCCGCGGCGCGTGCCTGTGAGCTCCGACTTCGCGAACTTTGCTCGTTTGCTGCAGCTCCCTCTGCCCCGGAACAGGAAGTAACCTGTTCCGAGGCACAGGGAGCTGCAGCGAACGAGCAAAGTTCGCAAAGTCGTAGCCCACAGATGCACGCCGCGGCACCCCCCTTGGTACGCCACTGTGTGTGTGTGATGTACAGAAATGTCACTTTAGCTTATCCACTGTTGGCACCACAATATTTCTGTCCAGAGATTCCATCAAACCCTAGAGATTCCATCAAACCCTGGCATGAGTTTTCCAACAGGGGAAGGGCTTCTCCACTTTAGGGCTCAAGGAGAGAATTCATTCAGTTATAATCCAAATGTTGGGTTGGAGGCACTTTGTCAAAACAACAGTATAAACCTAAAGAATTTCCAAGGGGTTTTGATCCTGGGATACACTTCTCTTCCATTGGGCTTGTAGCGGGTTCCCCCAACTCTTTAGAATTCATTAGAGTTGGGCTGTCAGTGTACCAGGAAGCAATGGCAACAAATGGAGATAAGTTCAGCAAAAGCTTCCATAGTAATTAACTTGTAGGAAAATGATATCCAAATTGGGGCTATATAGTACTTCAGTGTTTTCCTTTCCTAGGGCAACAAACCTGTGTTGGCATAGGTGTGGTCAGAAGGGACAGGGTTCATCTATCCAAGCCCTATGTTTGGTGGGGGGGGGGGGGGGGTTGTTTTTTTTTATAGCAAATTGTGATAAAAGTACCTTGAGACCTAGGAATTTATCTAGCTACACTAAATCTTAAATGAATACAGAGCTGATTAAACATTCTTTGAATGCAGTCAAATTGAATTGGTCTACTGGAAGCAGGTTCCATCATTTCCCCTCTCCCCCCCCCCCCCCCCCCCCCCACACACACACACACACACTCCCCCTTTAACCATTTGGCTGACAAGAATGTAAGATTCATATTTTATGTGCAGAGATTTGACAGCCCATATCAAAAGCGCAAAGCAGTCTTGATTTGAAAATATATGGGACCCATTTGTTGAAATGTGCCACTGTTCCTTTGACAATCCAACTAAAACGCTTGAATTATAGGATCGCTAATCAAGAGGGCAGTGGGAAGATAGTTGGGGATTGCTCATAAGATAAGGAAACATAAGAGTTAAAAGATGTTGTTCAAGAACACTTCAAATCTCTATGAAGTAGATGTTGCCTGTATGACTAGGAATCACAGTGTGTCTGAGGGAAGGAGATGCAAAATGGAAAAAGAAGACCTAGTAAAGGAGTTGGGCTGTTCACACTGTACTATACTGTAAAGGCACCTAGTCAACTCAGCCATATGTAGACAACTACAGTGGCTTTTTAATTTGAGACTATATTCAAAACTGGTATATGTAGTTCCAGTGTGAACAGCCACACATACTCATGCAAAATGTTTACGTAAATAGCTAGTAACAAATTCATGCACTAAGGCCTTTACTAGGCCTCATCTTTTGATTTTGCTTAACTCTTCATTTTTCCTATTGAGAAACGTTAAGGAATTTTTTGTTGTTGTTGCCTATTTTGGAGTATCTGCAAAAGTTTAGCCTTGGCAAGTACCTGTTAGGGCCAACATCAAATCCAATTACTGAAATGCTGCCTTCTCCACAAGACACACCCTGAATTTGTATAACTAATGGTAAGTATAAATGTAGTCCTGCTGATATTCAGCACTATTTTAACAAGTCACGAATGGCTCCTGGCCAATTTAATGACACTTTAACTGGCTAAACGCTAATATTCAGCACAAGATAGCTGGATATCTCTGCTGAATATTAGCACATATCAGCTAGCTGCAGTATTCAGCACATTGCCAGCTTAGGAAATATCAGTCCTATCTTTGGCCACTATAAACTTAACCAGCCAAGGTTAAATAAGTTGAAAAGGGTCCACGGAAATAGCCCAACATTGAATATCCAAGCTCAGCGCTGATCACAGCACTTAGCCGGGCCTGCCTCCTGCGGGTTGAATATTGGCCAGAGTATTCTCAAGTGACGTGGGTTTGGACAAACCTAATAATGCATCTTTTTTTCTGGGCACATTTTATAGTCAATGTGACAATATAAATTGATAGAAAAAAAACACACTTAAGGAAACAACTAAAATGTAAACTTGTTACTCAAATTGCTTTATATCCTGTGTTTCTCCTTTAGAATAGTCTTTAACTTCATTTTAATTTGCCATTTTATTTTTAGGTAAGATGTTGGACAGACATTGCTGTAGAAATGGAGGCACTTGTATCCTAGGTAGCTTCTGTGCATGCCCAAAGTTCTTCACTGGAAGATATTGTGAATATGATATGCAGGCCAGGTAAATAAGAACATGAGGCTTTTCAGCTGTAACATCTTGCTTTCTTGCTTTTTATTTTTACAAATAGGCATGTTTTTTTGTCTTGTAGTGACTGTGGTACAGTTGCCCATGGAGACTGGTTGGAGAGTTATTGTACTTTGTGCAGATGTGTCTATGGGGTAATGCACTGTTTCACCTTATCGTTTCGCACAGAATGTGGTAAGTACTGCCCTTGTCTTCAGGAATATAGCAGTAGTTCCCTTTGCAGCAAGGTGATGCACAAATAAGCCATGTTGCGTTAAAATGTAAACTCGTTAACAAGGTTCTAGCCTAGCTCTGTTCCAATATGACGGTGTGGTGGGGGTAGGGAGGAGAGGAGTGCCCAGTGTACGGGGGTGGTTTTTTTAATTGCAAAAAAATGTTTTGGAGAGGTATACCACAAAGGAGACTATTTGTGCTAATTTGCATAATACACTAGTGCACTGGTCAAGGCAAAGACGCAGACCTCAATAGTGGTGACTGTGGATCTTCCCCCCCCGATGTGAATCAGTACTTTTTTCCTGGGCCTGGAAGGGAATATAAGGCAGCGCAGGACCGTACAGACTGTACCTATACTGTAGCATCTGTTGGTCCCTCACTCTCAACACAGGAAGTCTGCATCAGGGCTAGGACTGGCAATGCTGAGAGAACACAAGTTGTAAGACTTTGTGAGGAGCTACCTAAACTAAAAGTGGACAAAGCGATGGGCCCTGATGGGGTACATCCGAGGGTACTCCAGGAACTCTGAGAGGTTCTGGTGGCTCAGCTGTCTGACCTTTTCAATGCTTCAGTCTGGAGCAGTCCCTACGCACAAAAGCGGAAGGAGAAGATTGGGAATTACAGACCTGTCAGTCTGACCTCGCTGGTGAGTAAACTGATGGAAACGCTTCTAAAGCAGAAGATCTTGAGGTTTCTTGAATCTAACATTCAAGATCCGAGGCAGGTTGTGTCGGACAAATCTGATTTGATTTCTTTGAGTGGGTGACCAAAAACAGTTGTCACGATGGTGACTGTTTCCTTGTCTGTGCTCACCTCACCCTCTGGTGGCCTGAACCGGTGGCTGCTATGAACTGTCACACGTTCCAAACTTAAGCCCAGTCCGGTCCGGATCTTCCAGGCTGCCAGACTTGCTTTTCTTGTTTGTGCCTGAACAGCACCTGTAGCTGCCTTGTGATTCCTGCAGTTGAACTTCAGCTGCTGATGGGCTTTATTAGCCACCTGGAAACTTCTGTGTTTGCCTTTGCATCGTCTACGGTCCCTGGTATGTGGGTGTGCTCTGTGCACTTCTGCCTAGTCCAGTTCTAGTCTGAGTTTCTTGCCTGGTTCTAGTTTGTGTGTAGTTAGCTTTGGTTTTATTGCTTAGTTCCTAGTTGTTACTGGTCTGCATTTCCTTGTCTTGTGTCTGTGTTCCTTTTTAGTGGCTGCTTGGCAGCTATCAGTCCTGACTCTCACCTGTCTGTGTTTCTCTCTTAATGGCTGCCTGGCAGCTTTTAGTCCTGACTCTGTTGTGTGTTTCCTGTTGGTATCCAGTTCCTGCCCTGTCCTGTAAGTCCTGCCGGCCGCTGGCACCCAGGGGCTCAACTCCTGAGGAACAGCGGTCAAGCGCAGATGAAGTCTAGCTGTTCCTGCTCTGCCTGTCCCAGCTTGTTTGCGTCTGCTGCAACTCCAGTCCGGGGTTCCAGTCCTGTTCTGCCTTGCCTTTGGTTTGGGGGTGGTTTTGCCTGCCACTGCTGCTCCACGGCAGTGGTCCAAGGGCTCACAAACCCTGTGCTTCCGTGAGAAGCCTGACAAGTTAGATGTGGGAGGGGCTTTTGATGTGATGTACTTGGATTTTAGCAAAGCCTTTGACATGGTCCTGCGCAGGCAACGGATATTGTCATTAGTATGGGACCTAAAATAACTGACTAGGCCAAAAACTGGTTAAATGGGAAGAGACAGGGAAGTGGTAAATAGAACTTGGTCTGAGGAAAAGGATGTCATCAGTGGTGTACCGCAGGGGTCGGTCCTTGGGCTGGCTTGAAGGACTGTCTAGTAAGGTTTGTCTCTTTGCGGATGATAACCCTCTGTAAGAGGGTGGACACCCCGGGGGTGGATGACATGAAGAAGGATCTAGTGAAGCTTGAAAAATGGTCTGAAAATTGGCAACTAAGATTTAATGCTAAGTGCAAGGTAAGCACTTTGGTTACAAGAATCCAAGGGAATGGTACAGTATAGAGGGTTGAAGAGCGCAACTTGGGGGTGATTGTGTCTGACCTTAAGGTGGCCAAACAGGTAGAAAGGGCAATGGTTGAAGAAAGAGAAGGATGCATGGGTGCCTAAGGAGAGGTATGACCAGCAGGAAAAAAAGAGGCAATAGTGCCCTTGTATAAGTATCTGGTGAGACCACATTTAGAGTACTGCGTGCACGTCTGTAGACTGCACTTACAGAAAGATAAACAGGATGGAATCAGTCCAGAGGGCAGCTACAAAATTGGTAAGAGGTTTCTACAATAAAGCGTATAGGGACAGGCTTATAAATCTAAACATGTATATGCTGGAAGAGAGGCGAGAGAGAGGAGGTATGATTTAAATACCTCAGTGGCATTAATGTACAGGAGGTGAGCCTTTTTCAAATGAAGGAAAACTCTGGAATGAGAGGGCATAGGATAAAGATAAGAGGAAATAGGCTTAGGAGGAATCTAAGGAAATACTCTTCCACAGAAAGGGTGGTGGAAGCGTGGAATGGCCTCCCTCCCAGTGGAGGTCGTGGAGACGAGGACTGTTGGAATTTAAGAAGGTGTGGGACAGACATGTGGGATCCTTTAGAAAAAGGAAGAGTTAGTGGTGGCTGAGGAAGGACAGACTGGATGGGCCTTTTGGCCCTTATCTGCCATCATGTTTCTATGCTGCCATTTATTTTCACTTTGCAAAGGTGGCTGGCAGAAGGGAAGTAAAGGCAATGCTGGTTAAAGGGAGAAGGGACTAGAGGGAACAGCAATAGACGGATGGGGTAAGATAAGTTGATACAAAGGAAGAGATGGGAAGTGGAAAAGAGGGAGATGCTGCGAAGAGTGAAAATGCCGCACATGATGAGGGAAGGAGGAAGGGTAGAGATGGAAAACAAATCTGAGAGAGGCAGAAGAATGAAAGATAATGCCAAAGATGGATGTAATCACTGATGTGCACAGCAGGGGTAATTTTAAATCGTTCAAAAGACAACCCTGTGCTCTAACATTCTCCATTCACTTTAAACGGTGGATAAATCCAATATTGTAGGAACCTCGGCAGCAACTCATTTCACCTAGTCATCGGCTTCCATTATGTTACTACTTAATCACTTTATGCTTCAACAATAGAAAAATAAGTTGTTTGTTTTTGTTTTTTTTTCTTTTAGTTTCAAAACACTGTTAAGACCCGAGCCAACATGGGCCATGTTTCGTCACGCTGCATCAGGGCAACAAGATAGTGCAGGCAAGCCACAGGGTTCCTGTGTCAAATGAGTTGCTGTTGATGCTCCTATAATATTGGATTTTCCCACTGTTCCAAATGATTGAAGAATTTTAGAACACAGGGTTGTCTTTTGAAAAATGGATGTAGTTTAAAGGGCAGAAAATGAAGAAAGAGGATACGATAGTAAATGGACAGGAGGCCCTTGGAAATGAGAGAGCATAAAGGGAAGCAAAACCAGAGACTGGAAACAAAGATTTAAAATATCTCCAGACTACAAGTAGGAAAAATGACTTATTGAAAATTTACATCTGCTATCTTTTAGGTTTTGAACTGTACAGGAGGAAATGCATTTTTCTGTCTCTGATGTTGCCCTACATTTATTTATTTATTTATTGCATTTGTATTCCGCATTTTCCCACCTCTTTGCAGGCTCAATGTGGCTTACATTACATTATGAATAGTGGAAATATACTAGAAAAAGACATTTAGTTTTACAGAAGGATCTTGGGCAACGTGATAATGATGAAACATGGTAGTAGTATAACAGCAGATATTGTAAGACAGTTCTGAATATATGTGGAGGAGTTGTGTATGTTCACATTGGTTGATCTTTGTGGTATGCCTTGTTAAAGAGATGGGTCTTCAGCAGTTTGCGGAAGGTCATTAGTTCGGCAATCGTTTTTAAGTTGCGCGGTAATGCGTTCCATAACTGTGTGCTCAAGTAGGTAAAGTTTGACGCGTGCATTAGTTTGTATTTTAGACCTTTGCAGTTAGGGAAGTGCAGATCAAGGAATGTGCAGGATGATCTTTTGGCATTCCTGGGTGGTGGGTCTAACAGTGTCTACCATCTTTAGGGTTTCAGTTCAATTTTTATCTCCATTATTACTTTTAGTTTATGGTCATATATCCTGTATTTGAAGAGGGGTTATTGTATTTCCCATGTGTGACTGAGGCCAGATATTCTGGTGGGGATGGATGTTGGCACATGTACTTCAAAGCAGCCCCTGACTTAAAAATAGCAAAGATCTCTGCATTGATGCTTCTCAACCCTCTCCTGGAGACACACCTAGCCAGCCAGCATTCAGCCCTAGGTGCTGAGATGCTAAAACTCTGGCACTGTACTAGATAGCGCTGGGAAAATACCACCACAACTGCTTGGAAAAGGACCTCCCAAATGCTCAATACTAATAACCAGTGGCGTAGCTACATGGGGCCACAGGGGCCTGGACCCCCCCCCCCCAATTTCCTCATTGTCCAGCGCTGGTCTCCAGCATCACCACGTTGCCTGCCCTGCTCTGTGTTCCCTTCACGTCCAGCATGTTCCTTTTAGTGAAACGGAGCATGCTCAATATCACTAAAAGGAGCGTGCAGGATGTGAGGGGAAGACAGGGCAGGCAATGCGGTGGCGCTGGAGACTGGTGCTGGACAATGCTTCAGCTGGTGGGGGTTGGAGACTCCTGCCAGCCAAGGTATTTGGTGCAGCAGGGCAACGAAGGGGCGGCAGACCAAAATGTGCCCCCCCCCCCCCCCCACCTCAGGCTCTGGCCCCCTCCCACCGTGATGTCTGGCTATGCCCCTGCTAATAACATGCAAATTTGGGTACACTGTTAGCATTGAGCATTTGGGAGTTTGGTGGAATATGTCTGGCGCATGTGCTGAAGAGTTGGCCATTAAGCACAGCTCTTCCGTGAATGCCCAGAACATCAGAGGGAAGGCGGAGGAAGAGATGCTTAACGCACAACTCTTCAGTGCATGCACTAGGCATCATCCTCCCCCTTGACTTCCTAATGCTCGAAGCTAGTAGCGTGCATATCGTTTCAATGCGATTAGTGTCGAGCATTAGGAAGTAATTCCTCGGCACTGTTGTGGTGGTATCTTTCGGTGTTACTTTGTACAGTGCTGGAGTTTTGAGCACCTGGGCCTGATATAGCCTGACTTTAATGTTTAAAAAAAAAAAAAAAAAAAGAGCAGCTGTTCCCAAGTACAGAATGGAGCTCTATCTGCATTAATTTGCAGGTGGAAAATGTTTGCTCCTGAAATAGTAATAGGGGTTTCTGAAACTGTGAGGAACCACAGCTTTTGTGCTCTGGATTTCAATTCAGGAAATGCTGCTTACAGCCAATTTTTAACTTAAGATTCTTTAAAAATGTAAATGTATCACTCACCTCTGCTCTAATTCAGTTTTCTAGGCAGAATTTCAAAAGGCTTTGTGTTGTGAAAGAGCTGATAACTATCACCTTCCTGGGCTGGGCTCTGTACTCATTTACATCTTTGCCAGCCTGGATTAACCCCCTTTCCTGACCTGTTTTCCAAGATTACCTGAGAGGTATTTACAAGATAGTGCTGAGAGAAGCTTAGTTCAGAAACCAACTTAAATGTTTGCCTTTTTTTTTATTATTATTTTTGCAGATCATAAAACAAAATATGAGATGACCCTCCCAGCACATTCGAGCTTTAAACTACAGCCGGTGAGAGGCTACTGGATCCTGGCACTACTGTTCATTGCTGTTCACTGCTGGATTACAGTAAACTGAACATATCTAATGGACCACATGTGCAGGACATCTGTGGCACATATTATAATCCAGACCCATTTATAGAGAGTGGAATACTGGGAACACAAGTGTATCTGTGTAACAAGGGCTTCATGGAACCTTCTATGGGTTGAAGAGGTTTATAACTTCCAAAAGACTTTAAACTGTAGCTTTCCAATTTGCATGTATATTTTGACAGCCCTTTGTTGGGATAGCAGCAGGATAATGGCAGTGTGTGTTGGGGATTCTTATTAAAGCAGAATGGATGTGCCCTCACCCATGGAAAGTCTGTTCAGGTGGCCACTGGTTCCTGTGTCTTTCATCATGAAGTCCAGGCAGTTGCAGACACTGCCATCTGAAAAACAGACTGCACTGTTGAGTGCTATTATGTGCTGGATGTATATAATTTGAACAAAATTGCCTCCTCTGGATGTCTAGATACTGTTGTATCACATCTGCAGTGTAACTGCAGGAGTGAGGAAAGATACAGTTGATACTGAGACGTGTTATGGTGAAAAATAGGTTTTTGTTTTTTTTAAAGAACTAGTTTTCATGTTGGTCTTTCATGATAAATATGGTCATATAAACATGCCTTGTTTTTTTAATTTTTTATGTTTAAACAGCTTTTTTATTGACAATAAAATGTGGAAAAAATCAAACATGTTGAAGTTTTTATTTGGCATAAATACAAATTCCCATCCATCCCTCCACCCCAATCATAAAGTATAACCATTCCCACAAATACATTACTGTCCAAATGCCTCCCCCCACCACCCTATTTACTTTTTTATATATTAAAACCTGGAATTGAATCCTACTTTCCATCCCATGTTTGCAAAGTGAATCTGAATCCAAAATATTTAATAGCCTTGTCTTAATTTTTTCTGGGTAAGAACTAGTAGAATCTATGCCATGTGTTTTTCAAACAAGTGTTTCTACCCCCTCCCCTGCCCACCCCCCTTATAAGATGGGAAACTTTAGGACTTAGTTACCTTTTAAGCCTGGTTCATTTTTCTATTTTTTTTTTTAAAGCATTTTGGGGGCTAGAAGGGTTAATCATAAATGTGTTTAAACAAATGCTCTTTTATTTCAAAAGGGCTAATGAACCAGGCTTTGATAACATAGTAACATAGTAGATGACGGCAGAAAAAGACCTGCACGGTCCTTCCAGTCTGCCCAAGAAGATAAATTCATATGTGCTACTTTTTTATTTGTACTGTCCTCTTCAGGGCACAGACCGTATAAGTCTGGTCAGCCCTATCCCCGCCTCCCACCACCGGCTCTGGCACAGACCGTATAAGTCTGGTCAGCCCTATCCCCGCCTCCCACCACCGGCTCTGGCACAGACCGTATAAGTCTGCCCAGCACTATCCCCGCCGCCCAACCACCAGCCCCGGCACAGACCGTATAAGTCTGCCCAGCTCTAGTCCCGCCTCCCAACCACCAGCCCCGGCACAGACCGTATAAGTCTGCCCAGCACTAGCCCCGCCTCCCAACCACCAGCTCTGCCACCCATTCTAGGCTAAGCTACTGAGGATCCCTTCCTTCTGCACAGGATTCCTTTGTTTATCCCACGCATGTTTGAATTCCGTTACCGTTTTCATCTCCACCACCTCCTGCGGGAGGGCATTCCAAGCATCCACCACCCTCTTCGTGAAAAAATACTTCCTGACATTCTTCTTGAGTCTGCCCCCCTTCAATCTCATTTCATGCCCTCTCGTTCTACCGCCTTCCCATCTCCGGAAAAGGATTGTTTGTGGATTAATACCTTTCAAATATTTGAACGTCTGTATCATATCACCCCTGTTCCTCCTTTCCTCCAGGGTATACATGTTCAGGTCCACAAGTCTCTCCTCATACGTCTTGTAACGCAAATCCCATACCATCCTCGTAGCTTTTCTTTGCACCGCTTCAATTCTTTTTACATCCTTAGCAAGATACGGCCTGCACATCTTTCCCAGATAGCACATATATACCCAATAATTCATGCATACTAGTTCACACATGCATTGGGGAAAGAGCCTGCACTGTGTGTAAATAGTGCACACTAGCCTCTGGATTCTAAATATGGTGCACAAATTGCTTAACAAATTCAGTGACAATTAGGTGCTATCAATTGATGTTAATTGGCATTCGTATTGCTTGTTCTATAAGGCAGTTGGCCTAACTCCCATAGCATGTGCCTATCCATCTTGAAGAATGTATGGACTTGAGCATAAGTGTTCTAAAAATTTGCACCTTCGCATGCTTACCCAGCATCTATAGCTAACTTGGGGCACCAACACCAGGTTAAAGTCTGGTGCCCATCGCCCTGAAGCATTAAGGGCACACATGCTTACAAAATGCTGCTTAGTGCCTTTTCTTTTTTTTCTTTTTCTTGTGCCTAACTTTGGCCCTCATGATCAAAAGCAAACTCTGGCGCTAGAGGCTGTTAATGCCATACTAGCGCCAGAGTTTGCAGTCGACCCATGATCAGAGCCCTTGAGCGCCTGAAACAGCGCACTCGAGGGCTCTCAGCGCAAGTAGCATGCAAATGCATGCTAAACAGGGCTTCTAGCGCAATTAGCTTGCAACTGCATGCTAATTGGCGCTTAACGCATTCATCCCCAATGATCAGCGACCAGCGCGCTGAAGATTGGGTCGCTGGCTGCAGCAAAATCAACGCCAGCTCCGAGCTGGCGTTAGATTTTGTGGATCATTGGGGAGGAATGGTGAGCCCTGTCCAGCATGCAGTTGCATGCTGGCAGGCCCCCCTTCCCCCCCCCCCAAGGCAAATGCGAATGGGGGGCTGGAGGTCCGGTGGACTTCCAGTCCCCCCGATGATCCCTCCCCCATGTTCACGGAGGACTGGAGATCCGGTGGGTCTCCAGCACCCCCGAACCCACGCCACCTCCCGAAAAACGCTATCCTACCCTCCCACCCACCGATGGGTCTCCAGCCCCCGAAACCCCCAGAAATCGTTGATTGGCCGCCTCCGGCCAAAGGATCTCCCACTGTGATCCATCGACGGGGGGGGGGGGGGGAGGCTGGAGGTCTGGTGGACCTCCAGCCCACCCCAAATCCTCCCCCCCCCCAGCGTTGTCCTTAGATTCCATGGTGGTCCGTGGTGTCGTGACACCCCCCCTCCCGGCCCCCCTACCTTTTGTTGGAGGAGGGACGCAGCCTGCCTGCCCTCCCTCCTCTTCCAGTCAGTCAACGCCCAAAATGGCGGCGCCCAGCCCCGCCCACTGCATCCTGGGATGCAGTGGGCGGGGCTACAGACCATGTAAGGGAGCAATTCCTTTGGCCGGAGGCCGCCAATCAACGATTTCTGGGGGTTTCGGGGGCTGGAGACCCACCGATCCTCCAGGCCCCCCCATCAGTGGGTGGGAGGGTAGGACAGCGTTTTTCGGGAGGCGGCCACTTAAGGATTGGGTTCGGGGGGAGGGGATGCTGGAGACCCACCGGACCTCCAGCCCCCCCCCCTGTTGCTGGGCGGGAGGGTGGGAGACGGATTGCTCGGCGGCGGCAGTCTCGTTGTTCGGCATGCTGTTTGACAGGTTTGGGTGTTTGACAGCCCAGATCTGTCAAACAAGTGCGGGAGGATTGTGCTGAGCGCATGCTCGGCACAATTCTCCCACACTTCAAACATGATAATCAAAGATAATAGCGCTGCTTAGATTTGCATGCATTATCTTTGATCATCGATGCAGAAAAGCCCTGTGCTGTCCCGACGCTATTTTTAGGGCGCTGTTTGGAACAGCGCAGGGCTTTTGATCATCTGGGCATTGAGCGCTGTTTAAAGAATCTAACCCTAGATCATGCCAGCCTAGTAACAAGCCATGAGTGTATGTGGGAAGTTGTAAGTGAGATGAAAGTGATCTGAAAAACTACTTGTGCCCTTCTTAGACTAGGGGGAAAAAGTGACAAGCTAGGTACCTAAGGTAAGAATCTCGATTAATATTTGTTTTTTTTTTTAAATAGCTTTCCCTGCAAAGAGAGTAACCTTAAGTGAGCCAGGAAGGTAGATTCTCTTTTTGAGTTAAGTTTAGAGTAGTAGGGCATGGTTCTAAAGTCCACACCGGAGCCAGCATGAAGCAGGGGAAAAGAGAAGACTCAAAGGCCACAACTTCTACAGATAAGTGCAAACCTACATCTGAGAAGGCAAGTAAGGACACTGATACATATAGGTATGGTAGTGGCATACTTGGGTGTCTGAAAGACAAAAATTGGACACAGTCATTTTCTAGGGGAAAGGCATTAGAGAAAAGTATTTTCCAAATTATTTTTTTAATCTGGTGGGAGGCGGGGCTGGTGGTTGGGAGGCGGGGCTAGTGCTGGGCAGACTTGTACGGTCTGTGCCCTGAAGAGGACAGGTACAAATCAAAGTAGGGTATACACAAAAAGTAGCACATATGAGTTTATCTTGTTGGGTAGACTGGATGGACCGTGCAGGTCTTTTTCTGCCGTCATCTATGTTAGTATATACTAGTTCACAGATTAATTTTCGGGCATATTTAGTTGCATGTGTAAGAAAAAAAGGTTATTTATAAAGAACTGAAGCAAAATTATTCAGAGACATTATCAAGTTGTCCATGTAAAAACTCCCAGTTAATAATAAAACACCATTTATTGTTGTAGCAGCTGTCAAATGCTTATGACTGCCTTTTGTGTGTGTGTGTGTGTGTGTGTTTTTTTGTTTTTGTTTTTTTTTGGGGGGGGGGGAGAGTTGACAGCTGATTATTAATTAGAAATCAAAAATGGCAAAAACAAAATTGTGGCAGCTAGAAACAGCAGTAATAAACTGTATTTGGTGCTCATTTTTCTACACTGTCCTATACAATACAGTACTACATGGCAGGGGAAGAAAGTGGCTATTGAGGAGAGGGAGGAGAAGGGAGAGCAAGGTGGTGGGCAGCGGAGAGAAAGTTCTGCCAGTTTTGTGCTCACATAATTCAGGCACAGTGGAGAGAAAAGGAAGGAGATGAAGACTGCAAACATGTCCAATTAGAAAAAAAAAAAAAAGGTGACAGAATGCTGGCCTGGGAGTGAGTGCCAATGCCCATCACTAAAGCGAGGGATGTGCATGTAATGATCATTAGAAGGTACTTACTGAGTAAATGCTGTGTGGAAACTTTTAGTTGCAGTGATGCCATGGATTGGTTGCCAGCCCTTCCAAATGACACAATGATTATGATTTAGGACCGATTACTACTCTAACCAATGAAAGGTTATTGCGTTGTGATTGTTCCTCTGTGTGCATCCGTATGCTGCACAAACCGGCATTGTTTCTAACTGTAACTGAGATAAAATAACATTGAACAATGACAACGTGGATGCAGCAACTGATAGTTTGTTTTGGGCAAACCATGATGGCGGCTGATGGGGGAAGCGGCTTCAAGCCTTTTGATGACATGCTATCTCCTGACATTAAACCTCCTTGGCAGAAGCTCACCACCATGGTAACCGTTGGGAGTTTGTCACCCTGTTAACTAATTGCATGGTATGATCAGTCAGCCTGTAATCCTGGTTTCACCACAAAGTTCCGGGCACCAGCTACCTCTTCAGGTTGGTATCCGAGCCAGGGTCACCACAAAAGTTTTATTTCTTACTGGTGCATGAGCTGGGCGCAGGATGGAGCTGGGCTTGATCTCGGTAGGTTGTAGGTTTTTAGGCTACACTTTATTCTTTATCAGTCTGGGAGCAAATGCACTGCACTCTCACTCCACAGAAACTGTATTTTATGCAAAACAGAACTGTACTGGAACGCTGCAACAGGCAGATATCCAAACGTCACACTTTCTGGTAGCAAAAGTTTCTTTTGTATCCAAACAGTTTACTTTTCTGAAAGAGGATTTTGTGCCAAATCTTGGTGTAAATCTTGACTACTTAATAATAAGGGTATTTACATATTTACAGCACCACTAGTCCTCCACTACCCATCCTTTCTGGCAGAACAATCCAAGGCTGTGTTTGCTGCGGTAAACTGTCCCACTGGGCTTTATCCAGCTGCTGGACCCATTTAGTACCAGACCTCCCTGTCTGCCCTACTTCTAGAGGGGCACTAAGTTTATTATTATTAGAGGTTTACTATCCCTCCTATCAGGGCACATTTTTAAGGTGGCCTACAAGCTAAAGGTTGCATAGAATAATTTAATATACCGTATTTTTCAGACTATAAGACGCACTTTTTTCCCCCAAAATTTGGGAGGAAAATGGGGTGTGCGTCTTATAGTCCGAAGGTAGACTTCTCCCTACTCACGCGGTCTTCCCTGGTGGTCTAGTGATATCGGGGCAGGAAAGAGCCTCCTCTTTCCTGCCCAGCGCGCTGCTCTCCATCCTCCTGTATGCAGCCTGACGGTCTCGACGAGATTCAAAATGGCCACCGAGACTTCAATTCTCGGCAGCCATTTTGAATCTCGCCGAGACCATCAGGCAGCAATGCATACAGGAGGATAGAGAGCAGCGCGCTGGGCAGGAAAGAGGGGGCTCTTTCCTGCCCCGACGTCACTAGACCACCAGGGAAGATCGCGTGAGTAGGGAGAAGTGGTGACAGGGCCGGGGGGAGGGCGATCCCGAACTCGGAGGGAGGAAGGGATTCGGACAAGATGCACCGGAGCACCTAGGTTTTAGAGTTGGGAAAAAAGAAAAAAAAATTTTTCCTATTTCCCCTCCTCTAAAACCTAGGTGCGTCTTATGGTCCGGTGCGTCTTATAGTCCGAAAAATATGGTATATGTATTGACAAAACAGGACATGAGGAAAAAAGGGCAGAACTACAATATCCAAATAGGAAAGAGGGGAAGGGGAAAAGGAAGGAAGAGCATTAAATCCTGCAGTCAGTCAGGCTCACCCTCCATGGTAAATGAACGGAAGGAGGTTTGTAGGATGGAAAATTAGGAGAAGGCATCTAGGGACATGAAGGTCTTAAGGTCCCTTTTAAAACTTTGACGGGAAGTGTGGTGACAAAGTGGTTGTGGGAGCCTATTCCAGTGTTCTGGGCCCTGTACAGAGAAGATGGCTTTTTTTTTTTTTAAATTTTATTTATGATTTATACATTTTACATTCATGTAATAACTTATAGTACATCTGAAATATTATTCACTTATTATATTAAATAAAACCATTTCAATTATTTGTCCACAATTTGGTCCAAGAACTAGGTAAATTTACCTAGAATATCAATTAATGAAAACAGATGGGCAAAGATGGCTTTTCTAGTGTCTTCATGTACAGTCTTTTATTTAAGAGTTTCTCTGGTGGCGGTAAGTGCTTCCCCAAAATGGCCTCACGACAAGTGCAAACTTACCACACGGCCATTTCTTTATTCCACCTTTTTACCCACTGCGGTAAAAGGGGACTCTATGTGCAGCAAAAACTCAGGCTGCCACTAGCTCAAGACCCACTTTACTGCCGCTTAGGAAACGGGGTCCTAAGCTAGTATTCTGTAAAAGTTGTTCCACACAGAGCACCCTTTACAGAAACTAGCTTAGCGCGGATCATCCTAGCTCCTAACTTTGGGTGCCATTTATTGAATTTTCCCCTTAGGGACCTGTTTATGGTTGTTAATCTTGATATACTGCCAGCAGCGAGGTTGGAATCATTCCCATCATCTTCCCATACGCAAAAACATAAGTATAGCCATACTGAGTCAGACCAATGGTCCATCTAGCCCAGTATCCTGCTTCTAGCAGTGGCCAATCCTGGTCACAAGTACCTGGCAGAAACCCAAATAGTAGCAACATTCCATGCCACCAATCCCAGGATAAGCAGTGGCTTCCCCATGTCTATAGAGGAGTGGCCTAATGGTCACTGCAGCAGGCTTTGATCCTGGCAACCTGGGTTCAATTCCCACTGCAGTTCCCTGTGACCTTGGGCAAGTCACTTAACCCTCCATTGCCCCAGGTACTAAAACCTAGATTGTGAGCTCTCTGAGGATTGAGAAAGTACCTGCATATAATGTGCACACCTGGTAGCACTATAGAAATGATGAGTAACAGTAGTAGTATCTCAATAACAGAGTATGGATTTTTTTCCCCTAGGAACTTGTCCAAACCTTTCTTTAAACCCAGATACACTAACCAAAATAGTTACCAAACAGTAAGTGCAGTGACAGCACTATCTGCATCCATGACAACATGTGATGTTAGCGTGCACTGCAGAATAAATACTACACAATATGTATGGAATGAACTGCAAACTTACTACAGGGCTCCTTTAACTTCCAGCATAAGTATTATCTTCTAACAATGGTTTCTCAACTTAGCTATATTGTAGTCTTTGCCACTAACTTAAAGAAAAGGATTTTGTTTTTTTAACAGGAAGATCTACTTGAGGTCATGTTACTTTTGAAACATCTGGCTTGTATTATTGGCAGATACAAGCATGGCATCGCATCCTATGCCACTATTAGAAAGGCAGTCTAATCGGGAGGTGGTGGAAATGAAAACGGTAACAGAATTCAAGCACGCGTGGGATAAACATAAAGGAATCCTGTTCAGAACGAATGGATCCTAAGGAGCTTAGCCGAGATTGGGTGGCAGAGCCGGTGACGGGAGGCGGGGATAGTGCTGGGCAGACTTACACGGTCTGTGCCCTGAAAAGGACAGGTACAAATCAAGGTAAGGTATACACAAAAAGTAGCACATATGAGTTTATCTTGTTGGACAGACTGGATGGACCGTGCAGGTCTTTTTCTGCCGTCATCTACTATGTTACTATGTTACTAACATCTATATATGAAAATAAGAGAAATCACCTGCCTCAGGAGTCACAATATATTTGAATGGATAAACAATGAAGCTGCCTAAAAGGTTCCATTCGGAATGACTCAAAGACATTCAGCATAACCCAAACATTTTACTGGATGTCTTTGAGTCCTTCCGAACAGAATCTTTTGGACAGCTTAAAATGTCTTACCATGGAACTGTGGTAATTTTGGCATCTTCATGCGCTTCCCATGCGCTAAAAGATAGAATTTATTTTTTTTAGCACTGGGACGGGGCAGGGGGCAAATAGTAGGAGTATACAGCGCTAATCAGTTAGAACAGTTACATTACCACCTGCTAACTGATTAGCGTGTGGTTAGCGCATACCTACAAAATAGGTGTCGGTAAATGCTCATGCATTGATGCTTATGATTTAATGGGAAAATTAGTACAGGGCCATTAATTCAAAAAAATAAAAAAAACTTATCCATGCAGTAAAAATGGACTTAGTGTGCAGAAATGATCCATATAAGCAGGCACTAAGGCCTCTTTTACCGCAGTTTGGTAAAAGGTTCCCTTAGGCACTTTGCTGTTTACATATAAAAGTGCACGCTTACATAGTAACATACATAGTAGATGACGGCAGAAAAAGACCTTCATGGTCCATCCAGTCTGCCCAACAAGATAAACTCATATGTGCTACTTTTTGTGTATACCCTACCTTGATTTGTACCTGTCCTTTTCAGGGCACAGACCCTATAAGTCTGCCCAGCACTATCCCCACCTCCCGTCACTGGCTCTGCCACCCAATCTCGGCTAAGCTCCTTAGGATCCATTCGTTCTGAGCAGGATTCCTTTATGTTTATCCCACGCGTGCTTGAATTCTGTTACCGTTTTCATTTCCACTACCTCCCGATTAGACTGCCTTTCTAATAGCGGCATAGGATGCGATGCCATGCTTGTATCTGCCAATAATACAAGCCAGATGTTTCAAAAGTAAGTGCACGCTTACACTCAAAAGTGCTGCAGGGGGCAGGAACAATGGACATGGGAGCAGAGGAATACATGCACCAGGCATCATCCTATCCCTTTACTTCCTAATGTTCAAAACTAATAGCAGGCATATCATGCACATTATTAACTTCAAGCATTAGGGAGTAATTCTTTTGCCCTGTTGTGGTGGTATTTTCTGGCGCTGTTTCATTCAGTGCTGGACTTTTAAGCATCTGCACCTGAATGCCAAACCTTCTTCCTTCCACTGAGATCCCAGAAAATAGTACAGATTGTATCTAGATCAGTTTTATTTTTTTTTTTTAATTCTGATTTAATCAAGGATCCCTTTCACAAATGTGCATAGGTGCCTACATGAATTGGCACTACCGCCCAGCTACTGTGTACCCTGGGTGGTAATTCCATTTTTGACATGCGTTGAAAATACGCAGTAGAAAATAATAATTTCTATTTTCTACCATGGGGCCGTTACCTGGGGGTAATCAGCAGTTGGTGCGCACTGCACGCTTACCACCCAGTTAGCACATGAGACCTTACCACTAAGTCAATGGGTGGCATTAAGGTCTCAGGCTGAAAATGGACATGCGCTGGTTTTCATTTTGCCGCACGTCCATTTTCTAGCACATTAAGTAGAGAGGTGTGGTAGCCGTGTTAGTCCACTAGCACATTAAGAAATCCCCTTTTTTCCAGGTGCGCTGAGGAAATGGACCAGCGCACGTCCAAAACACGCGCTTACACCAGCACAGGCCACTTTTGGGCGTGCCTTAGTAAAAGGGCCCCCAAGTGAAGTGATTCCAGGTAAACTTTGTAGGAAGATATTAGTCCATCTCAGCAGGCACCTTTTGGCTCTGTGCTTCACTGTGTACCTAAGACCAGGCAGTAATCACACACATGCATTGTTTTATCTTTTTGCTTAAATTCCAGCTAATTGGTAACCATATGAATTATCTTGCAGAATTATCTTGCAGAATATTGTCTTCACTGTGCCCAGCCTAGAACATGGATCACCAAAACTGGGAGAATGACGAATTAGATTACAAGAGGTCTTTTTTTTTTACATGATTGGGGATGGACAACAGCAGTGTTCTGTCAACATCACTGCTCTGTTTCAAGAGGTTAATGCCTGATGGCACCAGGCTCCAGCTGTGCACAGTAGGGAGTTCCCTGCTCTTAAGTAGCTAAAGAGAGGGTGTGATCTACTTCACCAGGAAAGGAAATGGGACTTGATATATTGCCTTTCTGAGGATTTTGCAATTACATTCAAAGGGGTTTACATATATTCAGGTACTTATTTTGTACCAGGGGCAATGGAGAGTTAAGTGATTTGCCCAGAGTCACAAGGAGCTGTAGTGGGAATCAAACTCAGCTCCCCAGGATCAAAGTCAAAGTCCACTGCACTAACCACTAGGCTACACCTCTGTGAAAGCTAAGCTCAGGGAAACAAGGAGTATCAGACAAAGGTATAACAGTGTATAGGTTTATAATCCACCTAGTTCAACTATATTTTTTTTGTTACATTTGTACCCCGCGCTTTCCCACTCATGGCAGGCACAATGCGGCTTACATGGGGTAATGGAGGGTTAAGTGACTTGCCCAGAGTCACAAGGAGCTGCCCGCCTGTGCCTGAAGTGGGAATCAAACTCAGTTCCCCAGGACCAAAGTCCACCACCCTAACCACTAGGCCACTCCTCCATGTCAAGGATCTATTTCATATTGCAGAGTGCATTTGCAAATAATAAAAGCAAAAACTGAAGTGGATGGGCAGCAAACCAAAAGATGAATGTGTTTTCTATTGCTGTAATCAAGCCACAAGTTCCCTAAATTAAAATTCCAATAATTGTGGTCTCCAGCAAATCAAAAATTCTTTCAGTTTTCACACAGCATAAAGAACACTGCAACATTTTACAAAATATATGCTCCAGTTTCACTTACACCTTATTAAGATGTTTTATTGAGGAGGAGATAGTGGATGCTGCGGATGGGCAGATTGGATGGGACATTTGGCCTTTATTTTTATTTTTGTTACATTTGTACCCCGCGCTTTTTCCCACTCATGGCAGGCTCAATGCGGCAGGCAATGGAGGGTTAAGTGACTTGCCCAGAGTCACAAGGAGCTGCCTGTGCCGGGAATCGAACTTTATCTGACAGCCGAGTGAGGTGGACCACTAGGGTCATGGCCTGACCAATATTTTGCTCAACATAGACTCAGCAACCAGACAGCTGGAGTGCTGGGCTGGGATAGGTTTATTTGGCCCTGCCAATCCAAAATATGTTCTGATGGCCCTGTGTCATCTAGGGTGGAGGAGTTACAATAAAAACATATCAGACAATAAAATCATTACTAAGGGCTCCATTTACTAAACTGCTCTAGAAAGTGGCCTTAGCGCAGGGGTTCCCAAACTTTTTTGGTTCACGACACCCCCCCCCTAGCCACATGGGTCTCCACCCACCCACCACCACCACATGGGCCTCCCTTTCTCTGCAGCTCCCTCCTCTCACACCAGCACACCGCTGCCTTCCTTCCTGCAGGTCCAGGATCGCTGCCACTTCCGTCTCCTTCCCCTGCCGCTGCTGCAATGCCTTCCGCAATTCACACAGGCACTCCGGGGCCTTTCCAGTCTGCTGCATCTGGCCCTCTCTGAAGCAACTTCCTGTTGCGAGGGGCAGATGCAGCAGAGGGAAGTGCCTGTGCGAATAGCAGATGGCCCAAAAATGTAAGCTGCTAGCACTGTAGCGGTGGTGGGGAAAGAAGCAGGAAGCGGCAGATGCCTGACCTGCAGGAGGAGAATGTAGGGAGCGATGCGCCGTACACACAGCTTGGGAACCGTTGGGTTAGCTTGTCCTTTCATGAGTCTTTCCAGTGTGCTAAAGCCATTTGTAGCACAGCCGGAAAATGGACAATTTTCCATTTTCTGAATTAATGGCTAATAAAAAAAGAGGTGGTGGAATAGCCATAATTTACAAATCCGAGTTCACCATCACTACCACTGGTGAATCCACCTCACCACAACTCGAAATCGCCTCGACAAGAATCAATCATCCGAACCTACAAGGACACCTCAACACAATCCTATTCTACAGACCACCAGGTAAATGGAAAGACTCCCAAACGCAACTCATGGACTTCATCTCGAACACATGTGTCTCTGCCTCAAACATCCTCATAATAGGAGACATCAACCTACACCTCGAAGACAACACCTCAACAGGCACACAAGAATGCAAAGAATTCCTGAAACTCTGGGATTTACACATTCCAAACACTCAACCAACACACGAAAAAGGACACACACTAGACATCATTACACACAAACTCGACCCAGACTCAAGTATCCTACTTACAGAAACAAAATGGACACCCACACTGCGGACTGACCACTATAAAGTATACATCTCCCTCCACTGGCGAACAATACACAGAAATGCAACCAACAAACACGAACGAACAGCATACACCACAAGAGGAAAATTAGACCCTACAACATTCTGGCAACAGGTCTACCAAAATGAATGGTCAACAATGCAGACACCATTCAATTCCTCCAAAAATGGGACGATATATGTAAGACAACATTAGACTTAATTGCCCCAATCCAAACCAGAACATCACATAGGAAAATATCAAATCCATGGTTCACCGAAGAGCTGAAAGAACTCAAAACACAAGTCAGAAGACTAGAACGCGCATGGAACAAAAAGAAAGATGAACACACATTGAATGCCTGGAAAATAATTCGGAGAAAATACAAATACACCATAAAACAAACTAAAAGACTATACTACAAAACAATGATTGGACCAAACTACAAAGACACACACAAACTCTTCTACCTTGTAAATAAATTGCTAGATACCACACAAGTTACAAACAACAGCAAAGATACACCAGGAGTCAATGACCTCGCGAAATACTTCAAGGAGAAAATTATACAATTACGACTTAAAACATCCGCCAACCCTACTGAATACGCCACACTCCTAAACTGTCTAGACCCAGAAGATGGAATATACCCAGCAGACAGGATCTGGACCGAATTCAAATTAATATCAGAAGACCTCATCTCTAAAACACTCAGAAGATTCACCAAATCCCAATGCAAACTAGACATCTGCCCAAACAACCTTATGAAATCAGCTCCTCAACAATTCATAACAGACCTAACTAACCACGTGAACTTCATGCTACAAAATGGACTTTTTCCAAAAGAAAAAGGAAATATTTTACTCACCCCAATACCCAAAGACACTAAAAAAAACGCATGTGAAATAACTAACTACAGACCAGTAGCATCTATACCACTAATAACTAAAATAACCGAAGGAATGGTAACCAAACAACTCACAGACTATCTCAGCAAGTTCTCAATCCTGCACGATGCCCAATCAGTTTATCGAGCAAATCACAGCACGGAAACAGTATTAATCACCCTAATGACCAAATTTAAACAAATGATTGCATCTGGCACCAACATACTCCTCCTACAATTTGACATGTCAAGTGCCTTTGATATGGTTGACCATGAAATCCTATCACACATACTTGAATATTTCGGCATCGGAGGCAATGTCCTAAGCTGGTTCAAAGGGTTCCTAACCTTACGCTCATATCAAGTCACATCAAATTCAACTACGTCTGCCGCATGGACACCTGAATGTGGAGTACCACAAGGATCCCCCCTCTCACCAACTATTTTCAATCTAATGATGATCCCCTTGGCAAAACTTCTATCAAACCATAACCTTAACCCATACATATATGCTGATGATGTAACAATATATATATTCCTTTCAAGCAAGACATTAAAGAAATCTCCAATGAAATCAACCAAAGCCTACACATCATGAACGCATGGGCAGAAGCATTTCGACTGAAACTAAACGCAGAAAAAACTCAATGCCTTATACTTACCTCCCAATACAACACGAAAAAATGTATTGCCATTAACACACCTAAACTAAATCTGCCAATCTCAGAAACTTTAAAAATCCTTGGAGTCACTATCGATCGCCACCTAACACTTGAGACACACGCGAACAACACAACCAAAAAGATGTTCTACTCAATGTGGAAACTAAAAAGAATAAGACCATTTTTTCCAAGATCTGTCTTCCACAGCCTAGTGCAATCACTAGTACTCAGCCATCTAGACTACTGCAACTCACTATACACAGGCTGCAAAGAGCAAATATTGAGGAAACTGCAAACAGCCCAGAATACAGCTGCCAGACTCATCTTTGGAAAACCAAAATATGAAAGCGCAAAACCATTACGTGAGAAACTACACTGGCTCCCACTCAAGGAACGTATAACTTTTAAAGTATGCACATTAGTTCACAAAATCATTCATGGTGAAGCACCTGCATACATGTCTGATTTAATAGACCTACCACCCAGAAATGCTAAAAGATCATCCCGAACACCCCTCAATCTCCACTTCCCTAAGTGCAAAGGAATAAAATACAAAGCACTGCACTCATCAACCTTCTCTTATATGAGCACGCAATTCTGGAATATACTACCACGCAACCTGAAAACAACCTACGAATTAACCGACTTCCGCAAACTATTGAAGACTCATCTCTTTGATAAGACTTATCGCAAGGATCAAAACACATGAAGTCCATACAAATTAACAGAAATGCGTCAATACACTCTCTTCTAAACTCTCTTCCCCCTTATCCTCACTACACTTAAACTCTATCTATAGTTAATATTGTTAACATAATTGTCTCTTATTATTGTCCTATCGCCCTATCATTTTCCCATTGTGATACTCCACTGTTCTTTTTCCTTATTGATACTTTGAATTTGCCTTACCACAACCCATCACAATGTATTCCATAATTGAATTGTAACAAAATGTATTTCCATTATGCACTATGCATTGTAAGCCACACTAAGCCCGCAAATAGGTGGGAAAATGTGGGATACAAATGCAACTAAATAAATAAATAAATAAATAAAATAAATACTGAAAATATCACAAATATTCTAAGAGTAAAGAACAACATTCAGCACTCTGAAAATTCAAAAATTATATTTTGTTCTGAGCATTGAAGGAAGAGGCTTCAATTCAATAAAAAATATTAAACAACTAAAACCACAACTGCCACAGAAGGTCTACATTGATGAAGGTTCATCAAAGGCTAGAATCACTGGTTTCCAATTAAAGCATCAAAAAAGTAACAGTGAAAACAACTCCTACCAACGGGGGAAAAAACACTGTTATAAAAGATGCTCTAAAATTATCAAAACAATACTGCATTCTCTTCACTAACAATGTTCAATTAAAGCTGACATAGTTATAAATCCTCTCTGCACAGAAAAAAAGCCATATCACTTAGCTTAGGAAGGTATTCTTTATGTGAATATCCCAAAATCATGGCTGAACCAACAAGGGTCCTCCACGATTCGATTTCTTCTTCAGGAGGAATACTATACAAACAAACAATCAGCCTCTTCCTTCAATGCTCAGAACAAAATATAATTTTATGTGCTATTATTGCCATTAGGGCATAGCCATTAACAAAAATTAGTACATGAGCACTTACTGACATCTATTAAGAGTAGGCTCACATGCTAACTGATTAGAGCAGAAATGCCCACTCTGTCTCCAGACACGACCCCTCTGTGAAAAATTTGTAATTATTTTTTAGCAAGCAGTTGACCACAGGAAGCCTCAGCCCATCCCGCGGTAAGCCTTTTTAAGTTGCGGTAAACATGTACTTAGGACTAGATTGCATGTATCACGCCTAAAAATTCAGCACTGAAAAAAAAACTACACTAGTCGTATTCTCTAAAGTATGCCTACATCTTATAGAATAGGCTTAAATTTCCCTGTGGCATATAGAATACGCCGAGCCACGATTTACCAACCAAACTTAGTCATGGCGTAAATCCTGACACCTAAATTTGGCGCAGAGTGGGTGTATTCTATAACAACGCGCATACATTTTAGAAACACCAACACCCTGCCCATGGCCACGTCTCCTTTACAACTATGCAACTTAGAACTTAAGCACACCATGTTACAGAATAAGCTTAGTGAGCTGTGCGCGTAAATCTTAATTAATGCCAACTACCTTGGTTTCCTGACAAATTCTGGCTAGCAGTCCCATTACAATAGAGTGCAAATTTTGGGGAAAATTCTATCTGTATTTATTCCCTAATTTGGGCCCTGATGCTCAAAAGTACATGTGGGCTCTAAAGGCCATTAGCGCCGTACTAGCATCCATATTTATTTGTGCAGAATGTTCAGAGGCTCAGAGTTTGGGATCTAAGGAACATGCAGATGAACAATGCAAGTAGCAAGTGGAGGAGTGGCCTAGTGGTTAGACCACTGGTCTTGCAATCCAGAGGTGGCTGGGTCAAATCCCACTGCTGCTCCTTGTGATCTTGGGCAAGTCACTTAACCCTCCATTTCACCAGGTACAAACCTAGATTGTGAACCCTCCTGAGACAGAGAAATATCCAGTATACCTGCATGTAACTCATGTTGAGCTACTACTAAAAAAGGTGTGAGCAAATCTAAATAAATATTTTTTTTTTAATGTAGTGAGCGCCTGAAACAAAACTGCCATACCTCTGTAAAAAAATTTTGGAGCAGGTGTTAGGCTGTTGGAAGACAGGATTTCTCATGCTTCTCTCAAGAATCTTTCTGCAAAATCTGCCAGTTTTGATTGGTGGAAGGGAAGGGAAATGGGACTTGATATCAGGGGCGTATCTGGACTCCGGCGGTAGGGGGGGCCAGAGCCAGAGGGAGGGGGCATATTTTAGCCCCCCCCCCCCCGCTGCCGCCACCACCGACCGCCCCCCCCCCCCCCGCCATTGTCAGAGCCCCCACCGCCACCAATGACTCTTTCCACCCCCCTCCCGCCGCCAACCCTCCCCCGCTGCCGTTGCTTACCTTTGCTGGCGGGGGGCCCCAACCCCCACCAGCCGAGGTCCGCTTCCACCTGCCGCTGCCTTAAAAACTATTTCTTCAGCCGGCAGGGGACCCCAAACCCCCACCAGCCGCCCCGAGGTGTTTAAAGTTCATCTTCGGCCTCCGTGGCCGTGCTGCTGTTGATAGGAGCTGTTGAATCCACTTCGGAGTCTGACGTCGCAGCACGTACAACGTACAACGACGTCAGACTCCGAAGTGGATTCAACAGCTCCTATCAACAGCAGCACGGCCACGGAGGCCGAAGATGAACTTTAAACACCTCGGGGCGGCTGGCGGGGGTTTGGGGTCCCCTGCCGGCTGAAGAAGTAGTTTTTAAGGCAGCGGCAGGTGGAAGCGGACCTCGTCTGGCGGGGGTTGGGGTCCCCCGCCAGCAAAAGTAAGCAACGGCAGCGGGGGAGGGTTGATGGCGGTAGGGGGGTCCAGGGCAAAATCTGCGGGGGCCCAGGCACCTGAGGCCCCACGCAGATACGCCCCTGCTTGATATACCACCTTTCTGAGGTTTTTGCAACTACATTATCAATAGAAATCAAACAAAATAAAACATGGAAAAGAAAATAAGATGATACCTTTTTTATTGGACATAACTTAATACATTTCTTGATTAGCTTTCGAGGGTTACCCTTCTTCATCAGATCGGAAATAAGCAAATGTGCTAGCTGACAGTGTATATAAGTGAAAACATTCAAGCATTACTATGACAGTCTGACAGGGTGGGAGGATGGGGGTGGGTAGGAGGTATGCATGGGGACATCAAAGCATATCATTGATATTCTAACAGGATAGGTGTGGATAGGTGAGGGGAGGGTGATCAACAGAGAGATACAGCTTTATGGTTTATAATGGGCTAGGAACCCCAGATCCTTGTTAAGTCCTTTCTGTTGGGTGTTAAAATATTCAATCATTCTGACTTCAAAGGTCTTACATTCTTGTATGGTTTTAAAGTTACCTTTCAGGATTCTCAATGTGAAGTCACTGGTACAGTGTCCTGGTCCTGTAAAATGCTGACCAACAGGCGTGGGAGCCCTACTGGCACCAGTATGGTTATGATGGATCTTTTTGTATGTGAAGGATTGAAGCTGGAGTTGTGGAGGTAGCTGCATCTGTCTGTGGGTTTCTTGTATATAGATGTTTGTATACAGCCATAACTGATTGAGACTGTGGTGTCCAAAAAATTGACTTTTTCTGGGGAGTAGTCAATTTTGAATCTGATTGTAGGATGGTATGTATTGAAGGAAGAATAAAATTGTTTCAGAGTTTCTTCACCCTTCGTCCAAATCATAAAAATGTCATTGATGTACTGGTAGTATTTTAGAGGTTTGGTCTGGTGTGTATTCAGAAATGTCTCTTCCAGCTCAGCCATAAACTACTCAGCAACTACATTCAAAGCAGTTTACATACATTGAGGTATTTATTTTGTACCAGGGGCAATGGAGGGTTAAGCAACTTGCCCAGAGTCACAAGCAGGTGCAGTGGGAATTGAACACAGTTCCTCAGGATCAAAGTCCACTGCACTAGCCACTAGGCTACTCCTCCACTTCCCTAAGGAAGCCTGTGGAAGCCCTTAATCACTGGTCATGTGAAACAGCAGACCTAACCAAAAGCACACATTGGTGTCTGTTTCCTGCTTAAGTGTCCATGCTAAAAAAAAAAATTTAAATGCCCAACGTGAAAACACATATTGGCGTCTGTTTCCTGCATCTAAATATAAGCATCCAAACTAAAAATAATTAACAACAGTCGCTAATTTATTTTTAGCTTGGATGCCTATATTTAGATGCAGGAAACAGATGCCAATGTGTTTTTTCACATTGGGCATTTTTAATTTTTTTTAGCATGCACACATATTTAGGCCACAGAAAACAACCATCAGTGTGTGCTTCACGTTCAGGTTTTAGCAGGCATATGTGCCCAGGAACCGAGCTTACCGCAGAACTTTTCTGTGCATGCGCCAAGTACAACCCTCCCGCAACAAAGCACAATCCTCCTGCCAAACGCCCTAATGTTCAACGCTATTAGCGTACCTATATTTGCATTTCATTAGCGTTGAGCATTAGGGCGTCGTTCTTTTGCACTGTTCCGGTGGTATTTTTACGATGCTATTTGCAACAGCGCTGGAGTTTTATTTATTTATTAGGATTTATTTATCGCCTTTTTGAAGGAATTCACTCAAGGTGGTGTACAGTAAGAATAGATCTAACATGATCAATAGGCAATGACAGAGGTAAAAATATTCAAATAACAATACAAAGTATGGAATGGTATACTACTTAACAGATGAAAAAGTGGGAAATGGACCAATGACTCTAGAGACTGGGACAACTGAGTTGAACAGGAAAACTTTATTACGGACTCAACACAGATCTGTGTTTCGGCCACAGGTCTGCCTCAGGAGTCTTTGTAGTGTGGGTTTGGGTGTCATACTGTCATATCAGAAGCTTAGCGGAGATTGGGTGGCAGAGCCGGTGGGGGGAGGAGGGGCTGGTGGTTGGGAGGCGGGGCTAGTGCTGGGCAGACTTCTACGGTCTGTGCCCTGAAAATGGCAGATACAAATCAAGGTCAGATAACACAAAAAAGTAAAACATATGAGTTTACCTTGTTGGGCAGACTGGATGGACCATACAGGTCTTTCTCTGCCATCATCTACTATGTTACTATCCTGCTTATTTTCGAACGAGAAGGCCGGTCATCTTCCGATACAAATCGGGAGATGGCCAGCCTTCTCCTAAAGCTGGCCAAATCGGTATAATTCACTTCAGCCAGGCGGACCCAGGCCCATCCCCCCCCCATCTGTTACACTTGTGGTGGTAAATGTGAGCCCTCCAAAACCCACTGTACCCATATGTAGGTGCCCCCCTTCATCCCTAAGGGCTATGGTAGTGGTGTACAGTTGTGGGTAGTGGGTTTTGGGGGGATTTGGGGGGCTCAGCACACAAGGTAAGGGAGCTATGTACCTGGGATCAATTTGTGAAGTCCTCTGTAGTGCCCTCTAGGGTGCCCAGTTTATGTCTGGGCTTGTGAGGGGGGACCAGTGCACTACAAATGCTGGCTCCTACCATGACCAAATGCCTTGGATTTGACCGGGTTTGAGATGGCCGCCATTAGTTTCCATTATCGATGAAAACCAATGGCGGCCATCTCTAACACCAGCGATCTCCAAGGGCAGGCCAAATGTTGAGATATGTCCAGTCCCGACCGTATTATCGAAACAAAAGATGGCCGGCCATCTTGTTTCCATAATACAGCCAGGTGCGCCGCTTGACGGGACCGGCATTAGAGTTGGCCGCCCTTATAGATGGTCGGCCCCGTTCAATTATGGCCTTCTATGTTACTATATCGTGGATTTTGGCCGCTTGACATGCTGACCTTTCTTTGAGTTCAAAGGTCATTTTAAAGACCTCCTAGACAAAGTGGTTCTACACCTGAACCCACACTACAAAGACACCTGAGGCAGGCCTGTGGCCGAAACACAGATCTGTGTCGAGTCCGTAATAAAGTTTTCCTGTTCAACTCAGTTGTCCCAGGCTCTAGAGTCATTGGTCCATTTCCCACTTTTTCTTCTGTTTTGTGTGTTGCGTGGGATTTCGCTGTTCATCCAACTAGGTGGATTACCCATCCCTATGGTATACTACTTACAATTTTGAGCATTGGGGGGGAGGGGTGAGGAGAAAGAGAGAGTCTCAGTGCATCTGCTCATAAAAGTGTGCATACCTCTAAACCTGAAAACAAAAAGTTGCCCTTTTAATCTCTTGTGATTTTTATCTCCAGATAAGTCAGTGTTTAGCTCCTGGCCTGCCTTGTCAATATCAGTTGCTAGGAAGTCAGTTCTTTCTAGAGAGAATTATTCCACTGGTGAGAATTCATTAGGATCTGTGTGAGTCCCTTATCCACTCTTTGTTCAGAAACCTATTAAATGTCTGTAAACAAACCTCAAAGCTCCTACTGCTTTCAACATTTGGGGATTCAACATAGAATCCTAAAAAGTAAAATCAGTTCTTTGGTGTCTTCCACTCCTATTTTGTAGAAGTGCACATTACCACATTGAGCAACTGTAATTCCTATTTAACCCTTTCTTAATCCTTCCAAGATTCAAGCAAAGTTGAATAAATCAAGAGCTCTCTGAGAAAAGGTTTCATGCTGAGATTCAGTTAACTTTGTTTTCTTCACTGGCTTCTCTTTTTCTTCTGTCACAGAAACCAAATAATCTCCAAAACGCAATGAATTTAATTGGGAATTTCTATTACACCTTTGCCTGGTGCAAGGCTCACTCAAAGTGGAATACAGAGTAGCCAAATCAATTATTATAACTAAATCTTTAAAAAGGAAAAATTAAATAATAATGACTTATAATTGCGTTCTCTCTCTCTCTTTTTTTTACACATTTATTTAAGGACCCTTTTACTAAGCCGCGTAGGCATCTACTTGCATCCTAGGCATGTCAGTTTTGAACTGCCACCCGATTACCACGTGGCCTGGGCGGTAATTTCATATTTTACACACATCCACTAATTTCCGGCACGTGGTACTAACCGGGCAATAATCGGCATTGCATGTGTGTAGACCATTAATGCCCGGTTAATGCATGAGGCCATACTGCCAGGTCAATGGGTGGCGGTAAGGTCTCAGGCCCAAAATGGACGCGCGCCCATTTTTATCTTGTCACATGTCCATTTTCATCAGAAAAAAGGCCCTTTTTGCAGGTGCACTGAAAAATGGACCTGCGTGCGTCCAATACACACATCTACACCAGCACAGGACATTTTCAGCTCACCTTAGAAAAAGACCCCTTATTTATTTATTTATCCTCGTGGGAAGATTGTGAAAATCTACAAGAGGACCTTACGAGACTGGGAGACTGGGCGTCTAAATGGCAGATGACGTTTAATGTGAACAAGTGCAAAGAGATGCATGTGGGAAAGAGGAACCCAAACTATAACTACGTCATGCAAGGCTCAGCGTTGGGAGTCACAGACCGAGAAAGGGATCTAGGTGTCGTCGTTGATGATACGTTGAAAAATTCTGCTCAATGTGCTGCTGCGGCTAGGAAAGCAAATAGAATGTTGGGTATCATTAGGAAAGGGATGGAAAACAAAAATAAGGATATTATTCTGCTGTTGTATCGCTCCATGGTGCGACCGCACCTCGAGTATTGTGTTCAATTCTGGTTGCCACACCTCAAAAAAGACATAGTGGAATTGGAAAAGGTGCAGAGAAGGGTGACAAAGATGATACAGGGGATGAGACAGCTTCTCTATCAGGATAGGCTGAAGAGGCTGGGGCTCTTCAGCTTGGAGAAAAGGTGGCTGAGGGGAGATATGATAGAGGTCTATAAGATCATGAGTGGAATGGAACGGGTCGATGTGGAGTGTCTGTTTACGCTTTCCAAAAATACTAGGACAAGGGGGCATGTGATGAATCTGCAGTGTGGTAAATTTAAAACGAATCGGAGGAAATGTTTCTTCACTCAATGAGTAGTTAAACTCTGGAATTCGCTGCCGGAAAAGGTGGTTAAGGTGGTTAACTTAGCGGACTTCAAAAAAGGGTTGGACGGCTTCCTGGAGGAAAAAAAACATAGAATGTTATTGAATGGATGAGGGAATACAGTATTTCTAGGATGGGCGGGACAAATTGCTTGTTCTTTTGGCCCCTGTCGGTGACAGGGTGCTGGGCTCCATGGACCCTTGGTCTGTCCCAGCATGGCGATGCTTATGTACTTATATGCATATAAGGCTGAGACATCTGCTTGTTGAAAGTACAGTCATCCCCTGACCCTCTCCCAACCCCCATTAAAAAGTAATTATCAACCCTCAATATAAATTGAAGCTCTACCTCTGTGAAAGATAGAACAGGTGATGGGTAGGTGCAATGGCAGTAGCAGAAATGGGCTAGAAGTAAATGGCAGATGCTATGATCACAGAAGAGTAGCAGCTTACTGGTTAGAGCAGTGGGTCAATAACCGGGGGAGGCCAAGGTTGAAATCCCACTGCAGCTCCTCATGACCTTGGGCAAGTCACTTAGGGGTCCTTTACTAAAGATGTATTTATTTGTTACATTTGTATCCCACATTTTCCCACCTATTTGCAGGCTCAATGTGGCTTACATAATACCGGAGAGGCATATGCAGACTCCGGTGTGAACAAATACAATGTGATGTTGTGGTAAGACAAAGTTCATGTAGCATTGCCATATTAAGGAATTGTGCAACGGTAAAGTTGAGTTATGTTCATACGTACTTTAGTTTTGTTGTGTTGCAGAGATCAGGTATTTAAGTTGGATCGGTAGGGTATGTTTTTTTTAAACAGGTTGGCTTTTAGTGATTTCCGGAAGTTTAGGTGGTCGTACATCATTTTCAAGGCTTTTGGTAGTGCATTCCACAGTTGCGTGCTTATGTAGGAGAAACTGGATGTGTAGGTTGATTTGTAGTTCAGATTTCGAAATGTACGTGTTGATTCAGATGAGTTTCTGGTTGGTACGTCAATCAAGTCTGTCATGTATCCTGGGGCTTCGCCTTAGATGATTTTGTGAACCAGGGTGCAGATTTTGAAAGCAACGCATTCTTTGATTGGGAGCCAGTGTAGCTTTTCGTGGAGGGATTTTGCGCTTTCAAATCGCATTTTTCCAAATATAAGCCTAGCTGCCGTGTTTTGTGCAGTCTGAAGTTTCTTTAAGGTTTGTTCTTTGCATCCCGCATAAATTCCATTGCAGTAATCTATGTGGCTTAGTACCATTGATTGTATCAGGTTGCAAAATGTTTCCCTCGGGGGGGGGAGGGGGGGAGTTGTTTCAAGCATTTGAGTTGAGATTAGCTCAAATTACTCGAGCTGATCTTTAGTAAAAGACCCCCCCTTACCCTTCCATTACCTCTGGTACAAACCTAGATTGTGAACCCTCTAGGAAAAATGCCTACTGTATGTAAGAGTCAAAGAAGAAGACATTGGGGTTGAGAGGGAGTGGTTAAGAGGCAGGCAGTGGTGTAAATTCTATTTAAGCAATACTGTAGGGCCACTGGATGCAGGATAGAGGATACTGGGGTGGGGGGGCAGATGAAGACATAACATAAAACAACATAAAAATAAAACTTATATTCCACCGTATACCTCTCAGTTCAATGCGGATTACATAAAATGAAGCTAGTGATTTCCAGGAGATACAAAGAAAAATACAAATTAATTACAAAATTAAATCATATTAATCAATACAATTCAGTACAAATTTCTTGAATAAATAGGTTTTTACGCGCTTCCAAAACTGACTGTAATTAGTCATTGAAAGTAATAGACTCTAAACATACTTATCAAGACAAGCTGCCTGATAAGTAAAGAGAATATCTAATAGTTTAATTCTTTTTAAATTTTGTATAGATAGAAAGGAAAATAGAGCCAATGTTCTAATGACTAGTTTTTTGTAAAAAGACAAAGGGGCCTTTTACTAAGCCACAGCAAAAAGTGGCCTGCAGCAGTGCAAGCACATCCATTGGGCATGTGCTGGGCCAGTTTTTGCTGCATCCTGGAAAATGGCCTTTTCTTATGGGGCCGGAAAATGGAAGTACAGCAAAAAAAAAAAAAAAAAAACAGCGCGCATCCATTTTTAGCCTGAGACCTTACTGCCACCAATTGACTTAGTGGTAAGTGCTCACGTGCTACCCAGGCAGTCGGCGTGTGCTGTGTGTACACTTCCATTTACCAAGCACCACACGGTAGAAAATTAGAAAATATTTTCTACCGCGTGTTTTTGATGCATGCCAAATTCAGAATTACCACCTGGAGCATGCAGTATCTGGGCAGTAATGCTAATTTGGCATGATCTGGATGTGCGTAGGTCCTTACGTGCCTTTGTAAAAGGGCCCCAAAGTGATTCACAAAGTAAGATGGAGCTGAACCATATATTATCTTATAAAAAAAACAAAAACATTTCAACCAAATCCTAGCATGCACAGGAAGTCAGCAAAGCTTTCTATAATACTGAGAAACGCTATTGTATTTTTTCAATGAATAAATGAGTCACAATACATATAGTAACATAGTAAATGACGGCAGATAAAGAGCTGAACAGTCCATCCAGTCTGCCCAAGATAAACTCATTTTACATGGTATGTGATACTTTATAATACCACATTTTGAATGGTTTGAAGTTTCTTCATCAATTGTTTAGGTGCTCCCAAATAGATTATATTGCAATAATCCAATACACTCAAAATCAAGGATTGTACTATAAGTTGATCAAAATTTTTATTTTTTTTCCGTGCGTATCCGACACGCGCCAGGTGGCATTCGGCATACGTAGGTCATTACTGCCCGGTTACCGCATGAGACTTTACCACTAGGTCAATGGCTGGCGGTAAGGTCTCAGACCCAAAAAGGATCCGTGGCAATTTTCATTTTGCCGCACGTCCATTTTCGGCAAAAATTTTTAAAAGGCCGTTTTTACAGGTGCGCTGAAAAATGATTCTGCGCGGACACAAAACCCGTGCCTACACTACCACAGGCCATTTTTCAGCGCACCTTAGTAAAAGAACCCCCTAATTTCTCCAGACCATAGCTCAACGAATGCATATAAATATTGAACAGTATAGGAGAAACCGGGAACCCTGTGGTACAACATTTGAATTGTTCCATCCATCTTAACTCTTTAACAGCAATCTTTCAAAAAAAAAAAAAAACTGAAACCACTTGTAAACATCACCAGTCACTCCTATATTATTCAGTACATGCAAAAGAATGTCATAATCTACCAGATCAAATACACTAGAAAGGTCAAACTGTAGCACCAGAGGTAGGGAGTTAATATTGGGGGTTGGGGTTAAGAGATAGGGGAGAGGATGATGGGAGAAGAGGTAAGGCCAGACAAGAGAATGTTAGGGGGAGGACTAAGAGATGGGAATGATGATGCTGGTAAGAACAGTGGGGAAGAAGGAGTAAGAGAGATGAATGCTGATGTAGGAGTATAAGTTATCCCAGTGCCGTAGCAAAGGGTGCCTGACACCCAGGGCGGGTCGCCGCTGCACACCCCCCCCCCCCCGGGGTGCAGGGCACGGCGCCCCCCCCCCCTCCGGAGTGCTCCCCCCCTAAACTGCACCCTACCTTTCAGCGGGGGGCAGGCGGGAGGGCCGATCTGCCCCCAGCACGTGCACCCGGGGCGGACCACCCCACTGCCCCCCCCCTTCCTATGCCACTGAGTTATTCCCTACCTCATTTTAAGTTAACCTGGTAAATCATTCCACAAGGAAAGAGCACCGCACTGAAGGCTCTGCCTCTGGTTATAGCTATCTGAAAATCTTCAAATATCAGGGTGGTCAGCCTTATAGTTTGGCTTGACCATAAATTATGCTTCGGTTCTTACCGTGACACGTTTTACACAAAGTAGCTGTAATAGCTATATGTCAAGGATAAACTCTTTAAACTAGACCAGAATTGAGACAGATTGCCATTACAAGAGATACAGGATAGGAGAGTCTCTCTCCCATCTTCTGCTTCCTGTAATCAATCCAGCAGCAGTGTTCTGCACTATTTGTAAACTGCCTTTTTTTGTTGTTGTTGAGACAATCCAGCACGCACCGAATTGCAATAAACTAGATGATTAATACTACTGCCAGCAATACGATCTTAAAGTCTCACAAGTGAAGAGAGTGGCTTAAGACAGAGAGTAGAAAAGCTTGTTTAGGGGCCCTTTTACTAAGGCATATAGGTGCTTACATGTGTCCAACGTGCGTCAAATTGGAACTACTGCCCAGCTACTGCGTGTCTCAGGCGTTAATTCCATTTTTGAGCGCGTCCAAAACACGCAGTAGAAAATATGTTCTATTTTCAACCACGTGGCACTTACCCAGTGGTAATCGGCAGTTTGCACATGCTGACGATTACCGCCTGGCTAACGCGTGAGACCTTACCACTAAGCCAATAGGTGGCGGTAAGGTCTCAGGCCAAAAATCGTTGCGTGTCACACGTCCATTTTCGGCCACAAAAAAAAGGCGTTTTTCCAGGCACACTGAAAATTGGACCTGTGTGTGTCGGAAACACGCGCCTACACTAGCGCAGACCATTTTTAGGTACACCTTAGTAAAAGGGCCCCTTAGTCACTACCAAATATTTGTTGTGTGGGCTGAATCTAAAATGACACTGATGGGCTGATGCTCAAAATCTGATGCCGGTGTTAGAGGTGATTAATGTTGGACTAGCGCAAGAGTTAACGGACGCAGAATGGTTAGAAGGCTCTAGCACAGGAAACAACATGTGAACCAAAAAGTACTGCAAATTGCATTTAAAAGTAGACAAACAGATGTAAATAGGGTCATTAGCTCTTCCCTCCCAATGCTCAGAGACACAGCATACAAAAAATCCTGCCCTAATGCTGGAAACCTACCACCAGCTCCGAAGTCACATTGAGGGGGTAGAAGAGAGGATTTCTCATGATTTTCCTTTTAAAGTCTGCCAGTTTTTATTTTAGTTGAAAGAGGAAATAAGCCTGTGTAGGCCCCTGAGCATCTGTAATGAGGTACAAATGAGTGGGAGTCCAAGGAAAACTAAAAGCAGAAGCACACATTGGCACCTGTTTTCTGTTTTCTGGCAGCCTTCCCTACCAAGCTGCATAGTAAAAGGGAAATGGGACTTGATATACCACCTTTCTGAGGTTTTTGCAACTACATTCAAAGCAGTTTACATATATTCAGGTACTTATTTTGTACCAGGGGCAATGGAGGGTTAAGTGACTTGCCCAGAGTCACAAGGAGCTGCAGTGGGAATTGAACTCAGTTCCTCAGGATCAAAGTCCACTGCACTAACCACTAGGCTACTCCTAAAAGTCGGTGCAGCTCATTTGCATAGGATTTCTTTTGTGAATCACCCTCTATTCCCACCTCAGTAAAATTTCAAGTTAAATTGATGGATCAATTTAAGATTAAGTATGTTTCTACATATACGAGATTTGAAATTTTATATTCAATGGAAGTAGTTTCATAGTAAAATTATATATATAAGGAACTTGAGTGTGGTGTGCAAGTGTTCTGCCTCACACTTGAAAATTTGATTCACCCACTTTTGATTTATCTACTTTCTGATGGACTACAAAAATATTTGAATTATAGTTATAAGGAACCTTTTTTTATGCTGTTAGTATTGTAGTGGGATTACCTTTATTATTATTTGAGACCTCATCCAGCAGGCAAACATTTTTTTAGGGTTGAGGACCATCTGATGCGACAGTAGCCAGCGGGCAACTGCATCAAGACATGATTGAAGTGTGGAAATGCTAGAAGTGACTGAATCTATGTAGTATAGAAGAAGAATATCATCTGCATATATGTATATGGAAATCAAGAAACTCCTAATAAGAGATGCTAATGGACAAAGGAACAGATTAAATAACAAAGGAGAGTAGATAGATTTCTATGGGACACCACAGGAAAGGGAGTGAGAAGCAGAAGTGGAGGAAGAAGAGGTAACCTTGAAAGAGCAGGCTGAGAGAAAAGAGGTGAACCATTTTGAAACTGTTCCAGAGTGCCAAAAGGAGTGAATGATCGACCAAGTCAAATGCCACCATAAGGTTTTAAGAAATAACTAATACACAACGATTATTGTCAAAATGAGAATGGGCTTCACTAATGACACTTGCTAGGACTGTTTCTGTACTATAAAGATTGTTGTAACCAGATTGATAAAGATGAAGTGGCTAGTTTTCTCTCGGCGAAATCAGAGAGTTGGTGAAACACTGCTTTTTCAAGAATTTATAATAAGAAGCGTAAATTAGAAACTAGGCAATGATTATTTGGATCTGCCAAATCCAGGGAGGGTTGTTTCAGATTGGGGTGTACAATGGCCATTTTCCAGAGATTAGGAACTTGAAAGTCTGTGATTGAGTATAGGCAAAGCGAGATGAAGAAGACCCAGAGGACAGGAGAACCAAGAAGCAGTTAGTGGATCTAATTCACAAGCAGATTGCTTCATGTGCTTAACTAATTGGTTAAGAGATGACAGAGTAAGTAATTGAAATGAGTCCCAAGTGGCAGCTTAACTGGAGAGGAAATTGGTAAAGAGGGATAGTGAAGGGGCTGCAAAGAAGCCTGCACAATGGTGAATTTGGAAACAGAATTGGGCCAGTGTGTCCACAGAAGGTCGCAAAAATAACTTGGAGGAATGGAGTGATGTGGTAAGGGACTTGTGAATTACAAACAGTTCTTTAGAAGGACATTTAGCAGTTGTAATGTGGTGACAGTAATAAAGGGATTTGGCTTTATTCAGATGGAAGTTGAGTTCTTGACAATGATGATGACATAACTTGAGACTCGCAGCAGATTTGTTTTTAAGCCAGAGCCCTTCAGCCCAGCGAACCTGATGCTTAAGGAGGCAAAGTTCATTTCTTTACCAAGGTTTGTGAGAACATGGGGTGACTGAGTGGAAATGAGGAGGGGCAACGGAATAAACAGCTTTAAAAAAGGTAGAATGCAAACCGACAACTTGGGTATCCAAGGAGCCCATGAACAAGGTGAAAGAGGAAAGGGGAATGAGAGAGCAGATCAATGTGTGTAAATTTTATTTACTATTTTTATTTATTTATTAGGATTTATTTACCGCCTTTTTGAAGGAATTCACTCAAGGCGGTGTACAGTAAGAATAGATCAAACATGAGCAATAGGCAATTACAGCAGTAAGAATATTCAAGTAACAATACAAAATATGGCATGGTATACTACTTGAGCATATGACCTAGAGATTGTTAATCAATAATAATTAGCCTCATACGCCCTGGGTACCTTTATATTAGGATACCACTGACTGGCTCTCATCATTGGCTAACCCACCAGCCTGAAACCACAGAGAAAAACTCTCATGTTCAATCTTTCAATGAGAGAAAAGTCTGCAATCTCTAAGGCAATGGAAAAACAATCAAAATCACATAATATTTAGGTCAACAGCCCAACCAATTCTCTTAATGACCAAAGAAACTCTAAATTTGGTCTATAAGGATTAGAAGACAAAAATTATAAATGTCCCAATCAATAAAGTGGCATCCAGATTGAAAAATACATATACTTAGCTTCACCAACAAAGGGTTTCCAAACTCCGTAATAATATATTTTTTCTCCAATCAATCCTGGTGACCAACTTCAAATCTCACTGCTCCCCCACAGGATTTATATTACTTTCTCTCCTCCATGTGGTTCAACATCTCCTCATTTCTCTCTTATTTCTCAATGAGGAGATGTTGAACCACATGGAGGAGAGAAAGTAATATAAATCCTGTGGGGGAGCAGTGAGATTTGAAATTGGTCACCAGGATTGATTGGAGAAAAAATATATTATTACGGAGTTTGGAAACCCTTTGTTGGTGAAGCTAAGTATATGTATTTTTCAATCTGGATGCCACTTTATTGATTGGGACATTTATAATTTTTGTCTTCTTATAGACCAAATTTAGAGTTTCTTTGGTCATTAAGAGAATTGGTTGGGCTGTTGACCTAAATATTATGTGATTTTGATTGTTTTTCCATTGCCTTAGAGATTGCAGACTTTTCTCTCATTGAAAGATTGAACATGAGAGTTTTTCTCTGTGGTTTCGGGCTGGTGGTTTAGCCAATGATGAGAGCCAGTCAGTGGTATCCTAATATAAAGGTACCCAGGGCGTATGAGGCTAATTATTATTAATTAACAATCTCTAGGTCATATGCTCAGGTAATTCTCTAATTTGAGAGCAATAACACATGATTTAGTTTCTATTCTTTTTGCTCTTAGCAGTTTTTTGAATTTTATGGTATACTACTTGCAATGACAACACAATACGTAATAGAACATGATCTGAATAGAAATGAACTGGACCAAAAACCAGCCGAGGAAGAATGTATAACAGAGGAGGGAAGGGAAAGAGAAAAGAAAACAGCAAATTATTTGTCCTCGAAAATGATCCAAATGAGGCCACATTAGAAATGGAAACCAGAGAATTAGTATGGGAAAGAATCAAATCCAACGAGTGGCCCACTAAGTGAGTAGGAAATGAGACCCCTTGCCGAAGATTCAGCTCAGAGACAAGGGATAAAAATTGGGAAGTTCGAGAAAGGAAGGGAGAATCAACATGTACATTGAAGTCACACAAAATTATGAGATTGAAAAATTTAATGGAGGCCTCAGTAAGAGATTGTAAAAATTGATCCCAGGAGTCAGAAGGTAAAGATGGGGGACAATGGCATAGAAGCACATTAAATGGAGTAGATCCAGAGATCTTCAGAAGAAAAGATTCAGAATAAGCCAACGCATCTGAGATTTCAACCACAGGAATGTGTGATGGGAATATAACAGCAAGGCCCCTACCCCAAAGGGAGAGAGTCTATAATAGTGATCTTCACTCTGTTTTAACCATGCCAGAAAAAGGAATTGAATATAAGAATCCAATAAGAAATCCTTGATGAAAGTAGTCTTTTATCTTAAAGAATGACAATTTAAAAGAGCAGCAGAAAATGATGTGGAGCAAGAATGTGATGTAGAAGAACATTTACTATACTGAAGATACTGTACCTGAGGAGGCCAATGTGAGAATGAAGTAGCAATGGGGCAGTGACCATAGAGCACTGGGATGCTCTAGACATCCAAAAGCTGGGCCGCAGGATAAACTTCAGCCAAATACCCAAGAACAGAGAGCAGAGCTAGAAGTCGTCCAACTGCCAAGTGAAGAAGGGGGAGTCATATCCAGGGGCTAAGGTCAACGATTCTTGGGAAATTCTGAGATCCAAGTCTCGCCCCGCTCAGCTATCCTAAAACATCTTTGCCAGTTCTTATGCAGGAAATCCGGCAATATAGTGAGGTGTCCGGGTATAAAATAAATTGGGGAAATTTGGAAGCACTGAAGATCAATCTGAGTGGTGACTGTGAAGCTGTGTTCTTTCCCATCGATAACTTTCTTTTGCCCTTTTGAAGCTCTAACTGTAAACCGCTTTGACCTTACCTATGTAAATGTGGTATATCAAGTGACAAATAAATAAACATATAAAGTACCTAGGAGTTAATATTTGTGTGGATTGGGAGAAACTATGGCAACTTAACTATAAACCCCTAATGAGAACTGGTAGTTTGGATATACAGTAGAGAGACAGAGCAGGTTGAGTATCTCATGGCTATGTTGTATAGCAATCTGCTAGATGAATATTTTGCCAAGGCTGTTATATTTATTTCTAGGGTGCCACAAAGAAAAAAAAACTATTTGTGACTATCTCTGGGAAAAGGTAACTAAAGTTTCCAGAAACAAAAAATGAGGTTTTAATGAATTATGTTTGTTAGCGCAAACAATTTGTAATACAACAGTCCAAACCACATCCTTTAGTGTGAAAAAATTTTAAAAAGTTACAGAAGTTCAAACATGTAACTTTTCCAGACTGCTTATGGACCCATTACATGAAAAATCAGCCATTCTCAACATTGTGAATCTGCTACTTTAGTCACTTTTTCCCCAGAGATGGTCACTTTGGATTTCATCTGGAATAGGCAACCATCAAGATTGTTGAGGATGGTTTTATACTTGTCTAAGGAGAAGGGTGGAGTGGGAGTGCCCTGCCTTCAGACATACTACACAGGGTTTTGTTTCAATGGAGATAAGAGCAGTCAATGAAACAATGGGTACAAATTGAGCATTGTTTGGGGACACACCTGTAGGAGATTTGCCATGATAATTAGATTGGGTAATAGGATTGAGGAGCCCAGCAATCCATTTACAAAGGTCACCATAAAGGCATGGAAAAAGGTGGATGATAAGTTATTAGGTTCAAATAGGTTTAGGAATTTCATCCCCATTTGTAGGAATCAGCAATATCCTGCTGATCAAAAAAAAATGAGGTTTTCAGAAACTGGAGGCAAAAAGGGATGGGGAAAATTAGGCAAGTCCTTGATTTTGGAGGTAGAGTCAGGTCCTTTGCTGTGATTGATTGATTGGGATTTAACCATCTTTATGAAGAGATTCACTTCAAGGTGGTGTACAGCAGACTAAAGATCTTTAGCAATTGGAGGTCACAGAAGTGTATCATTATCTACAGCTATTGGGCTCATTTTCAAAACAGAAAAATGTTTAAATAGTGGCATAAAGCAGCATTTGGACATTTTGCTTGTAAAAGCATTCAGATTAGTATTTTCAAACCCCAATGTTCTAAATGTTTTGATATGCAGTTCGTTGGCAGTGCATGCAAATCACAAAGGGGTGTGTCGGGGGCACGATTTGGGTGTTACAAACACTTGAATATTTTCTTGCCTTAATAGAACAAAACAAAAACGTCCAGGGCAACAATTGAGACATTTTGGTCTAGACCTATTTTTAAAAGAAATAAGGCACAAAAAGGTAGCCTAAATGACCAATGGAGGAAGTTAGGCTTGACCCCCCCCCCTTAATCCTCCAGTGGTCACTGACCCCCTCCCATCCTCCAAAGATGTGAAAAAAACAGTACATACCAGCCTCTATGATAGCATCAGATGTTATAGCCAGTCTATTACAGTGTCAAGCAGGTCCCTGGAGTAGCCTAGTGGTCGATGCAGTGCACTGTAGTGAGGGGAACCCAGGCCCATATCCCACTCTAACTATTACCCTTGTGGTGAAAAGTGTGAGACCTCCCAATCTCACCAAACACCTACTGTGCCCACATATAACGTAAGCCACATTGAACTTGAATCTATTTCGGGCTAATGTGGGGTATTCATGTCATGAATAAATAAATATAAGGACTAGTGGTGTACAGTTGGATACACTAGGTTTTTGGTGAGTTTTAGAGGGCTCCCCATACAATATAAGTGGGTAACGGTGAGATGTGTACCTGGGAGTTTTTTTATGAAGTCCACTGCAGTGCCCCCTAAGGTGCCCTACTGCTCTGCTGAGATGTGTCTGTGGCTAGTGTCCTCCTACATACCAATGGCTTCATTTTGTGCATTTTTCACTTGTATATTTTTTCAAAAATGGTCAAAAAAGATACACGCACTAACCACCTTATAATTGAAAGAGAAAAATGCCTAGATTTCGACACAAATCGGGAGATAGACGTTTATCTCACAAAAACGAATAAATCGGTATAATGGAAAGGCGATTTTGGACGTTTTCAACTGCACTCCATCGCGGAAGCGTACAAAGTTGACGGGGGGGTGTCGGAGGCGTGGCGAAGGTGGAACTGGGGCGTGGTTATCGGCCGAGGAGAGATGGGCGCCTTTCGCCGATAATGGAAAAAAAGTATGCGTTTGTAGCTAAATTTAGGGCACTTTTCCTGGACCCTGTTTTTTCACGAATAAGGCCCCAAAAAGTGCCCTAAATGACCAGATTACCACCAGAGGGAATCGGGGATGACCTCCCCTGACTCCCCCAGTGGTCACTAACCCCCTCCCACCACAAAAAATGATGTTTCACAACTTTTTATTTTCACCCTCAAATGTCATACCCACCTCCCTGGCAGCAGTATGCAGGTCCCTGGAGCAGTTGTTAGGGGGTGCAGTGGACTTCAGGCAGGTGGACCCAGGCCCATCCCCCCCCTACCTGTTACAATTGTGCTGCTTAATGCTTAGTCATCCAACCCCCCAAACCCACTGTACCCACATGTAGGTGCCCCCCTTCACCCCTTAGGGCTATAGTAATGGTGTAGACTTGTGGGCAGTGGGTTTTGAGGGGGATTTGGGGGACTCAACACACAAGGGAAGGGTGCTATGCACCTGGGAGCTCTTTTACCTTTTTTTTTGTTTTTGTAAAAGTGCCCCCTAGGGTGCCCGGTTGGTGTCCTGGCATGTAAGGGGGACCAGTGCACTACGAATCCTGGCCCCTCCCACGAACAAATGCCTTGGATTTATTCGTTTTTGAGCTGGGCACTTTCATTTTCCATTATCGCTGAAAAACAAAAACGCCCAGCTCACAAATTGTCGAATAAAACATGGACGTCTATTTTTTTCTAAAATACGGTTCGGTCCGCCCCTTCACGGACCCGTTCTCGGAGATAAACGCCCATGGAGATAGACGTTTTTGTTCAATTATGCCCCTCCACATATAGCAACGTCTAAGAAATGGCCGTTTTTGAAACAAAAAGATAAACGTTTTGAGAAAACATCCAAAGTCGGATTTAAACATCAAATCAAAAATGCCCATCCACATTACCTTGGGGCCATATAAGAAAGACCTCAAGATCAGTGAGACTCCTTAGGAAAGTTATACAGGTTAGTGAGAGGGACTAGGAGTGTCCTGTCTGCCTTAGACAAATTAATAGAAGTTAATCCTAAGAATTTGCACTACAGATAGGATGTGTGAGATCATGGGCTTTAAGAAACAGAGGATGCAACCTTTTAAAAAAATCTGGTTACCTTTTGTGAACTGGTGGAAGAAAACTCGAAACCAATATGAAGTGGAGCTTGGCTTGGACTGGTAACAGGAGAGTGGCTGATGGTAAGTTGGAGTCCGAGGGGGGAAGGGGGTGAAGAGGTTTCACTTGTTGTTGATAATGCATGAAAGCTGTGGGTGAGATAGCTTCAGATTCTAAACAGTGATAGTGTAAACCCTCTAGTGGTAGAATAGTGTATTACACAAACAAAAATGGTTGATAGAACTGTCACTGGTAAATATTTTAAGTGTTGCTGGTATTTAATGATGCTTGAACACTTGAGTATACTCAAGAATGTCACAGTAGTAACAAATTTTCACAGTTAAAATAAATCTTAACATAGTTACTCTTAATTAAATTCTTTCTTTGCAACACAACCCAAACTTGTATTACAGCAAAATTGACTCAATGAATTTGCAATAAATGACCTTCAACAACTTCAAAATCAGAAAAGTATATTCCTGTTCTCTCCCAATTTCTGACTGTGTTTCCTATGAATTTGGTTGCTTTTCTAAACCTTTTGTTCCCTCTTACAGATATAATTGAAACTCTTCAACCCAGTACCAGGATCTTCTACTCCTAGGCAAATAGGTAAATATTTTATTACTGGTACACGGTCTGTTTGTGCTCACGGTGTAGAGAAGGTGGTACTTATCTTTGCTAGCTCTCTGCTCTCTTACTTTGGGTACCATTGATGATCAGTCTCTGTGTCATCTCTCCTCGGAGGTGGTCATCAGCTCTCTTGCACAGGAAACCTATTACACTAATTTAACAAACTCGGGGGTCCTTTTACTAAGCCGTGTAAGCGTCTACACGCGCCCAATGCGTGCCAAAATGGAGTTACTGCCCGACTACCACATGGCTCTTGTGGTAATTTCATTTTTGGCACACGTCCGATACACACGTCTGAAAAATATTTTTTATTTTCGGGCGCGCGTAACGGACGTGCACAAAGTGGCATTTGGCATGCGTAGGTCACTACTGCCCAGTTACCAAGTGAGTCTTTACCACTAGGACAGACCCAAAATGCACGCATGGCAATTTTCATTTTGCCACACATCCATTTTTTGGCAAAAAAAGGCATTTTTTACAGGCATGCTAAAAAATGGATTGTAGCGCGCTCAAAACCTGTGCCTACACTACTGCAAGCCATTTTTCAGTGTGCCTTAGTAAAAGGACCCCTCAGAAAGGAAAAACCCAGGATTCCCTTTCCTTATGGGTATGCTTCTTTGGCAAGGAAAGCTGTAACATAGTAACATAGTAGATGACGGCAGAAAAAGACCTGCATGGTCCATCCAGTCTGCCCAAGACAAACTCATATGTGTATACCTTACCTTGAATTTGTACCTGTCCTTTTCAGGGCACAGACCATATAAGTCTGCCCAGCAGTATTTCCCGCCTCCCAACCACCAGTCCCGCCTCCCATCACCGGCTCTGGTACAGACCGTATAAGTCTGCCCTCCCCTATCTCGCCTCCCAACCACCACCCCCTCTTCCCCCCAACTGCTCCACCACTGTAAATAGCAAACTAAATTTAATTAAAAAGATTATTGAGGGGAGTTCCTATTTACCCTCTCGGCATATACTTGTTTTTCCTTGTTTTCTTACTGCACATGTCTCTGAACCCTACAGTTTAAACTGGCAGGCACTTAGATTTCTCACAGGCAGGAACTTAGTAACAGGCACTGAGCTGAAGACACTTTGTCAGGGTAAGCACTCACTGCTGCAGCATTTAGTGGCAGGCACTCACACAATGGCAAGTTTTCTCTAATGCAGGGACATAGAAGGGCAAGCTTCTCTCCCAGAGGCAGGCAGTCAGCAGACTGACAGCTTCTTCTTCCAGAGAGGCACTTAGAATGGGCTTCTTCCTAAAGGTGGACAGGGCACTCAGACTGCAGGCACTCATTCAGGCATTCACAGATGTGTTTTCTTCCAAGCAGCCATCAGGCAAACATTCACTAATGATGGCACTCAGGATGGACTTCTTCTTAAAGGCAGGCACTTACTTAAGTACATAAGTATATAAGTTTTGCCATACTGGGACAGACCAAAGGTCCATCAAGCCCAGCATCCTGTTTCCAACAGTGGCCAATCCAGGTCACAAGTACCTGGTAAGATCCCAAAAAAGTACAATGCATTTTTCCCCCAAGTCCACTTTAATAATGGTCTATGGACTTGTCCTTTAGAAAGCCATTCAAACCTTTTTTAAACCCCGCTAAGCTAACTGCTTTTACTACATTCTCTGGCAATAAATTCCAGAGCTTAATTACATGTTGAGTGAAGAAAGATTTTCTCTGATTCGTTTTAAATTTACTACTTTGTAGCTTCATATCCTGCCCTTAGTACCATTTTTTTTAGAAAGAGTAAACAAGTGATTCACATCTACCTGTTCCACTCCACTCATTATTTTATAGACACTTGGAATGGTCTGACTCTTCCACGCAGACTCTCTGTCTCTCTCGGGACTTGATTTCTTGTTGGTTTTAAATCAGCTGATAAATTCTAAAGGTGGGAATGGTCCATACAAATTGCATCGAATAGAACAGGAATTTATATTTCTTTATGATACCCTTGAACCAGCTGGTTTAAATCGTGAGATAGAATGGGAATTGGTGAGGTGAGGTAATTACGTTCCTGTGGACGTAAGATGGGAACTCTGTGATTGGACACGTGTTAACTCTTGGGAGAGTTTAAATGGGGGAAGCGGACTGCTCTATAATATGTTTGTATATATACAGAGCTTCGGAAAGCAATGAAAGGTTGGACGGGTTGAGTTTTCCAGCTATAGTGTGCTAAAAATATTTGTATTATTGGAGATCTGGTGAGTGGAATTGATGTTATATATATTATTATTATTATAGTTGATGGCATGTAAGAGTAATTGTAGAAGATTTTATGCACAGACTGACAGCTCTGAGGATGCCAACTGAGCGAAACACAAATTTTGTGTTGGGCTGGACACAGTGGCGTACCTAGGGTAGTTGACACCCGGGGCCGGTCATTTTTTAACACCCCCCCCCCCTCCAAAATCTAGTACTAGGCATGCCGAGAATACAAAACACTCAGGACCTATAGAGCAATTCTAGCATACCATAAGCAGTAATTTCTACAAATCACACAAGGAAAATGAAAGCATCTTAAACACTACAGTGAGCACTAGAACATCAATCACCTACTGTAAAACGAAACCAGGCAGAATAACACAGATCGTCCATCTTGCACAGTCAATGCCAACCGAAAGCCATGTCTTTTTCACAAACACAGATACACCCTAATCCACTATAGAATAAGCAATAATAAACTTTCTATTTAGACAAAAATTAAACTGAACCCCCAAGATGCCAGACTCTGCATACAATGCAACACCACAAAAACAGAAAATGTCCCCTAGTACTGTGCAAAACATAAAGACAGCCGATGTAAATTTGAAAAAACTAACAAGTACCAATCACCACTTTACAAATTAACAAATAGAAATAAAACAAATATAGAAAATAAAATAATACCATTTTATTGGACTAATACATTTAGCTTTCAGAGGCCAAAACTTCCTTCCTCAGGTCAATACAGTATAGTGCTGTTACAATATCCTATCCGGACCTGAGGAAGGGGGTTTTGTTCTCCGAAAGTTAGCCAAAATGTATTAAAATTAGTTCAATAAAAAGATTACCTTGTTTACATGTTCTGTTATAAACATTAACACAGCTACAATACTACTTTATCCTAAAGCAAACAAAATAAAAATATATATTTTATTTACAGTTTGTTGTCTCTGGTTTCTGCTTTCCTCATCTTCTTTTCACTGTCTTCCTTCCATCCAGCATCTGTCTTTGTTCTCTCTCTGCCATCCAGTGTCTGCCCTCTCTGCTATCCCCTCCATCCAATGTCTGCCCTCTCTCCCTGCCCCTTCCATCTACATCTGCCCTCTATCTCTGCCCCTTCCATCCACCATCTGCCCCTGTCTGCCCTCTCTCTCTCCCCCTTCCATTCACCGTCTGCCCTTTCTATCCCTTCCATCCACTGTCTGCCCTTTCTCTCTGCCCCTTCAATCCACCATTTGCCCTCCCTCTCCCATCCAGGGCCGGTCTTAAGGCGAGGCAACCGAGGCAACTGCATAGGGCCCCGCGGTCAAGGGAGCCCCGCGCGGCACGCCTCCTTCCCGCCCTCGGCCCGACCGGCAGCCTTCCTCCGTTTCGTTCCTCCCTCCTCCTCCTCCGTTCCGTTCTTCCTGCAAGAGTGCTGAACCCTTTTTCTTTCAGTAGCAGTGAACGACGTGAAGACACAGCTTCAAGTTCTCCCTTTCCTGTCTTCGCACAGTGTCCGTCCTGCCTTTACGATGACGTAATTCCTGTTTCCGCGAAGGCAGGACAGACACTGTGTGAAGACAGGAAAGGGAGAACTTGAAGCTGGCGAGCTTGGTGGCGCAACTCCCTTGATCAGGTTAGCAGGGGGCGGGCCCGCTCTGCATACAGAATGAGAGTGCAATCCTGGTTCCGGCTGCAGAATGAGGGGGCAGGGCAGGGCACTGCGGCCGGAGCTCCCATGCCGTTTGTTGTGTTCTTGGTGGCTGCCTGCTGCTGGTGTTGCCTGTGTTGGGGGCTCCTGCTCTTGCCGTGCCGCAGGTTTGCAGGGAGACCCCGTTGGATCCCGAGATTTATGGCGAGGACAGAGAGACCCTTCTTCAGGATCGCGTGAGTTCCCGCCAGGCGCATCGCAGGTGTTCTGGGAAGATCTGGCCTGATACATGGGGAGGGGGCTGCAGGGGGAGGGATGCACACGGAGAAGCGATGCGAGTGGAGATGAGGAGTGCGATTCATCTCCTAGAGGATGGATGGGAGTTGGGTGCACGCAGAGGACTGATGGGAAGTGGGGTGCACAGGGGTTGGAAGTAGGGTTCACGCAGAGGACTGATGTGAGTGGGGTGCAAGCAGATGACTGATTCATGCATATGAGTCATCTACTTGCACCCCACTCACATCAGCGAATGAATGAGGTGCATGGAGGGTGCATGCAGAGGATTGATGTCAGTGGGGTACATACAGAAAACTGATGTGAGTGGGTGCATGCATATGACTGATATGAATGAATGGGGTGCATGCAGAGGATTGATGTCAGTGGGGTGCATGAGGGTGTAAATGGGATGCATACAGAGGACTGACTTCAGAAGGGTACATTGGAGGGTGGAGAGTAGAGTGCATGCAGAGGACTTGTGTGAATGGAGTGCATGTGGGGTATTGCTGCATGCTGAGTCTGACTTCTTGAGGTAACTTTCCAGTTCAGAAATTTGCCTTCATATCTGTTGTGTCATGTGTTTTTCATGTGTGATCAAGGTGCAGTATTCTGCTAGCGTGTAGTATTTGCAGCCTTTTTTGTTTAGTTTTGTTTTTGTTTCACTAGGTTGTGTACTGTTGTTTTAGAGCCCGGTGTAATTATAGTTCTGCCTTTCCACGCATAAGGTTGTAGCTCGTCCTGTCCTTGGAATTAGTGCTGTTATGGTTTGGTAAGGTTATGAGTGTGTTTTTGCACAAGTTTGTGTATAGTGTTTTGCAGTGGAGAGATTGTGTGTTGGCCTTACTGAGGTGGCACCAAAACATCAGAAAGGGTGTAGCGCCTAAATCATGACACACTACCTCTTGAAGCATCTACATATGGTCGTTAATAAAAGGAGCTCATTGTGAACACTATCCACCCTAAAAAGGTGTTTTGTGGCTCTACATGAGAATTTTGATATGATCCCTTGTTTCATATTGTTGACAGTCTGCATTTTCCGTATGGCCGGTATATTGTATATTAGGGTCTGCCCAGTGTAATATTTATGGTACAGTAAGGTTCTGCGTGTGTTTTTGCACAAATTTGTGCATAGTGTTTTGCAGTTGAGCGATTGTGGTTAGTATATGCTTTGATCAACCACTTTATTCTTTGACATATGATACATATCTAATATCTAAATTTAATTAAATGTATTAATTGTCAATGGGGTGGAGCTAGGGTGGGTGGAGCTAGGTGGGGCAGGGCTAGGATGGGGCCCCACCAAATTGGTCTGCACAGGGCCCCGCACTTGCTAAGACCGGCCCTGCTCCCATCCATCCAGGGTCTGCCCTCCCTCGCCTCCCCCTTCCATCCAGGATCTGTCCCCTCTCTCTGCCCCTTTTTTTCAGCCCCCAGTTCCAGCCCCACTATCCCACCAGTCCCCAGTTTCAGCCCCAGTCCTTTTCTCCCACCAGTCCCGAGCTTCAGCCCCCAGCCACTTCTCCCTGTCCCCTATTTAGCCCCCAGTTTCAACCCCAGCCCTTTTCTCTCACCAGTCCTGAGCTTCAGCCCCAGCCACTTCTCCCTGTCTCCTTTTCAGCCCCCGGTCCCCACAATTTCAGCCCCTGCTGCCTTTCAGCCCCCAGTCCCAGTACTAGCTCCCTTATCCCACCTACCCTCATTTCAGCCTCCAGTTTCAGCCCCCTTCATCCACATGCCTTGCCCCCCTTTTCAGCCCGACCCATTCTCCACCTGACCCAGGCATGCCCCATTTTCCATCATGACCCCTTCTCAGACCCCAGTTCCAGCCCCCTTCTCCCATTTGAGAGCCCCCTCCTCCCATCTGAGAACCCCACCCCACCTCACCCCATCTGAGAACCCCTCCCCTCCCCATCTGAGAACCCCCACCCCACCCCACCCTAGTCCCCTTCTCCCATCTGAGAACCCCTCCCCACCCCAGTCCTTCCCGCATCTGAGAACCCCCAGAACACCCCTCTCCTCTCCCATCTGAGAACCCCCTCCCCACCCCAGTCCCCTTCTCCCATCTGGAAACCCCCTCCCCACTCCAGTCCCCTTCTCCCATCTGAAAACCCCCTCCCCATCTAAGTCCCCTTTTCCCATATAAAAACTCCCTTCCCTCCCCATGTGAGAACCCCCACAACACCCCTCTCCCATCTGAGAACCCCCTCCCCACCCCAGTCCCCTTCTCCCATATGAAAACCCCCTCCCCTCCCCATGTGAGAACCCCCACAATACCCCTCTCCCATCTGAGGACCCCCCTCCCCTCCCCACCCCGACCCGACTCTCCTGCTCCCACCCTACCTTCAAAAAATTTTTTTTGAAGCGTCATTGCAGGCAGCGCCTCGCGTCTGCCCTGTTTGTAAAAGAAGTAAATCTCTTCGCTTCATCGTCGTCGGGCCTCACTATGTCCCGCCCTCGTGGAAATAGGAAGTTACCTCAGAGGAGGGCTGGACATAGTGAGGCCCGACAACGACGAAGCGAAGAGATTTACTTCTTTTACAAGCAGGGCAGACGCGAGGTGCTGCCTGCAACGACGCTTCAAAAAAAATTTTTTTAAGGTAGGGTAGGAGCAGCTGGAGCGTAGCGGATCACCCCCCCCCACACACACACACACACCCACTGACACCCGGGGCGGACCGCCCCCACGGCCCTTCCCCTTGGTACGCCACTGGCTGGATAAGCATTTGGAGAGTGAAACAAAGAGTGGTTAACATCTAGACCAGTAAATATCTGAGGAGGTTGGGAAGACCTCCATGTGTATACACTGGGACTATGTGATGGTGGAACTGGATTGATTTGGTTCATCTGGAGGACTAGTGACGTATTGGAAAGAAAAACGTTTACCACGGACTGACTCCTAAACCCTGGATAAGGTTTTTAATATATCATAAATGTGGTGAATGCATGAATGTGGGGTTATGTTTTATATGATAGATTGCTGTGCTTCTGTATAGAAAAAAAAGATTTTTGCAGAAAAAAGATTTTTGAAATAAATAAATAAATTTGTATGATAGCATAATAGTATGATTAATGTAAGAACTTTCCTATAAGATTATTGGAACAGATGAAGAGTAGACATGGAAGCATTAGCTAGCTAGCTAGCGCATTACACTTAGGGGTCATTTTACAAAGGTGCGTTGAAAATGCCTTGCAGTAGTGTAGGCGTGGGTTTTGGGTGCGCGCCGATCCATTTTTTAGCTCGCCTGTAAAAAAAGGACTTTTTAAAAATGTTTGCCAAAAATGGACGTGCGACAAAATGAAAATTGCCGTACGTCCATTTTGGGTCTGCGACCTTACCGCCAGCCATTGACCTAGCAGTAAAGACTCACACGGTAACCGGGCGGTAATGACCTACATGCGCCAAATGCCACTTGGCACACGTCCATTACGCGCGTCCAAAAAAAAATATTTTTTTTCAGATGCACGTATCAAATGCTCGCCAAAAATGAAATTACCACAAGAGTCACATGGTAGTCGGGCGGTAACTCCATATTGGCACGTGTTGGACGCGCGTAGATGCTTATGTGGCTTAGTAAAAGGACCCCTTAATTTTCACTACCTGGCTAGTGCACAGTTAAGGTAGGACTTCTTATCACCTGCGAACGAGGAGGTGCTAAGTGCTTCCATATTAACCGGGAGCCTGGTATCACACGTTAATCAGAATGTTAACACACAACCTGCAATAACAAAATAGTGGGAACACACCCCTTCTTGATGCAGTGTTAGTTTTAGGCTTACTGCATATTAAAATTCTCCATTATAGCATGTTAAGCCCAAAACTTAATACTGTTTAGTAGAAGGGTCTCTTAGGGGGGAGCTTTCTTTTGCTAGTTGGACTTAACAATTGAGGATGTTATGATTCAGTTCTGTGGGCTCATTGCCAGTGCATTTCATCATCTGAGGTGTCCACTCTGGGCATTGTGACGCATTTTGACACAAGTATCTGTAAGGTGGTATTTTGTACTGGTTATTGTGGTTTACAATATATAGATATATCAATTTTATATGTGAAGGAGAGCTGTGCAAAATCTGCCACAGGGAGCGATACTACATGTATTTTTCTACACTTACAAAGTAAAGCAGGCCTTGAAAAGTTCTTTTTGAATTTAGGACTTGTTGAATGCTAAAGTAAATGTTCCCGGAAGCGGAGCAGGGTGATGTACACACACACTGCAATGGTAATTCTAAAGTAAATATGTGTAGGTTTAGAATTTTTAATTACAAAATTGCATTAAAGGTCCTGGTATCCTTGGGGCCATTTCAGATCCAGTATGTGGAAATTAAAAAAAAAAAAAAAAAATCCATACATCCCATTTTAGATGTATATTTGCTTGCATTGAAAATAGAATTAATACTACATTAAAAAAAAATTCAAAGTCAATAACTTTTTCCCCATTATGGGCCCTGTTTACTGAGGCACGCTATAGGCATGCTAGCATTTTTAGCACACGCTAACGCTAGAGACACCCATAAGAATAAATGGGTGTCTCTAGCATTTAGCGCACACTAAAAATGCTAGCGCACCTTAGTAATCAGGGCCCTAAATTCTTAAATAGTTTTGGAAGTAAAAATCTAGATTTTGAGGTTCACTGTCCCCAGGTTAAAGATAATTTAAATCTTGACCCACTCTGGGCAAATACTGTTACATCCTGCATTGAAAAGAATGGAAAATGCACATGTGGGGGTGGGACTCGGGAGAGAAGCTTCTGCATTTTTGTTTATTTTCCTTCCTTCCATTCTTAGCATGCCAAATCTTCTCCCAGTCTCTTCAAACTGAATTTACACCTATGGATGTGTCAGCACAATAAAAGGCAGCCCATATTAATTTAAATGCAGGGAGGCCAAGTTGTCTTTTGTTCAGGAAACAACACTGTTTGCAGAAATTTGAGTCTCTTCCAATCTTTTCAGCACACTTATCAAACCTCCTCCAGCATCAGGATGTTTGACCTGTGTACACTTTACCATTCTACTATTCTTCAAAAATACTATTATTGTAACATTTTCCCAGAACAAAGTGATTTCTTTTTAAGTGCTTCAATGGCTGATGGCCGTACATAAAAGCAAAATGTGCACAGTTCATACAAGCGAATAATGCTGCGCTAAATGCAAACATGTTTCTCATAAGGTTACGGTACCTTGAATGTGTGATGAGGAACTGAGCAAAATCAGAGATTTTGATTCTGAGGTTATTTTGATGAGTGGGAGCTCTTAGGTGTCCATAGGATTGCGACTATTTATCTGGTATTGGTTTAAGGAGTGATTTGTTTGGTTTGTGTACTGTTAGTGAAAACTTCATTAAAATGCAGGATATGCATGTCCATTGGATAGAAGCTCTTGTATAAACTTCCATTTCATATCCTCTCCAAACTGAAAGTGGGACCTATATGTCAAATACCCCAAAACCTTTTGGGACCCTTTTATTAAGCCGTGTAAGCGTCTACACACATCCAACGCATGCCAAAATGGAGTTACCGCGTGACTCTGTGGTAATTTCATTTTTGGCGTGCATCTGATATGTGCGTCCGAAAAATAATTTTTATTTTTGGACGCGCATATCGGACACGCGCCAAGTGGCATTTGATGCGCATAGCTCATTACCGCCCGGCCCTTTTACTAAAGCTTAGAGAACGCTAACGGAATTAGCACTCGCTAAAAGCTATGAAGCCCATTTTATACAGTCTAATTCCATTTGTGCGTGCTAAGCTTTAGTAAAAGGCATAGATCTCCATACGTAAACAGTGGCTTTCTGAAATCAGTATTTACACACGCAATATAAGGTGTCCCTGTTTCCTACCCCTTGCAAAACTATACTAGGATCCTATAGAGTGGAGGAGTGGCCTAATGGTTAGTGGGGTGGGCTTTGATCCTGGCAACTTGGATTCCATTCTCACTGCAGCTCCTTGTGATTTTCAGCAAGTCACTTAGGGGCCCTTTTACTAAGCCGCATAAGCATCTACGCATGCCCAACGTGCGCCAAAATGGAGTTACCACCCGGCTGCTGTGTGGCTCATGCAGTAATTTCATTTTTGGCAAGCTTCCAAAAAATAATTTTTATTTTTGGACATGCTTATCGTACGCGCGCCAAGTAGCATTTGGCACGTGTAGGTCATTACCACCCGGTTACCGCGTGAGACTTTACCACTAGGTCAATGGCTGGCGGTAAGGTCTCAGACCCAAAATAGACGCGCAGCAATTTTCATTTTTATTTTATTTATTTATTTAACACATTTATACCCCACATTTTCACACTAGTTGCAGGCTCAATGTGGCTTACACAATATCATGGGTAGGCTGCAGTACAGTAATATATCATTGGACAATGTTATAACAAAATGGTAATCGTAAACGTATCATATAAAACAACAAAGACAATAGAAGATAATAAAGGAAACATTAGGGACCATAAATTTTGCTGTAATAATGAATAAGTAAACTAAGTTACGTCTGGAAGGTAAGCCTTCTTGAACAGGGTGGTCTTCAATAATTTCCTGAAGTGTAGATGGTTCTGAGTTGATTTTAAGAATTTAGGCAGTGCATTCTAAAGCTGTGTTCCAATGAAGGAGAAGCTGGATGCATAGGTAGATTTGTATTTGAGGCCATTGCAATCTGGATAATGTAAGATTAAATAGGACCGAGAAAAACTGTAACTATTTCTGGATGGTAGATCTATTAGATTTAGCATGTATCCAGGGACTTCACCGTAAATGATCCTATGAATCAAGTTGCAAATCTTAAAGGCAGTACAATCCTTGATGGGAAGCCAGTGTCATTTTTCTTGAAGGGGCTTGGCAGATTCAAATTTTGATTTACCAAAGATCAGTTTCGCTGCTGTATTCTGTGCAGTCTGAAGTTTCTTGATTAATTGTTCTTTACAACCTACATAGATACCGTTGCAGTAATCTAAATGGCTTAATACCACTGATTGTACTAAGTTGCAGAAAACAGCTCGAGGAAAGAGAGGTTTTATATGTTTAAGTTTCCACATTTTGCCGCACATCCCAAAATTTTAAAAAGGCATTTTTTACAGGTGCGCTGAAAAATGATTCTGTGCGCGCTCAAAACACATGTCTACACTACCGCAGGCCACTTTTCAGTGCGCCTTTGTAAAAGGGCCCCTATACCCTTTGTTGCCCCAGGGATAAAACTTAGATTGTGAGTCCTCTAGGGACAGAGTAAGAACCTGCATATAATATGTACAGTGCTGTGTATGTCTAGTAGCGCTTAGAAAATGATTAGTAGTAGTAGTAGATACTGCCTTTGAAACTCTGCACACAGCCAAACTAGCACTCAAACACCTGCTCATGGCAAGCACAATGTTTTTTGCTCTCCTTGTCCAGGTCCCAGATCTAGATTGTTCCAGAATTCAAAATTTTCTCACCAATAGTTTCCCCATCAACTGCAAAGCCAACTTTAAGCAGAATGCTTTTTAAAGTTTCTACTTATGTGCTTCTGTCCATTCCTTTAACAAACTTCTTAAATAATTTCAAATTCTCTCCCATTTCTCTTCTTTCCTAATCCACTCAGTGGCCTTCCCTTTATTTAGCAAATAAAGGGGCCTTTTACCAAACTGCATTAAAAAGTGACCTTAGCGCATGCTTACATGGGTCATTTCCATGAGCTAAGGCCATTTTTACTGCATAGGTAAAGTGGACAAATTTCTGAGGGGCCCTTTTACAAAGTGGTGGTAAGTCCAACACAGGCTTACCACTCGATAAAAAGGAAGTACCACCGGGCTACTGCAGTAACCTGGCAGTAGTTCCCACCCCCAGAGCGCCGTCATATCCGGCACTACAAAAATATATTTATTTTTGTAGTGCCGGTGTGTTACCGCCAGGTTAGTGCGGAAGCCCTTACTGCCACCTCAATGGCTGGCATTAAGGGCTCCCCTCTTGCTTGCTGCATGATCATTTCCTAAAGAAAAAAAAGACCTACCCTTTTCCCACTGCAGTAAAAGGAGGGCTTGGCGCACCTCAAAAACACGCGCAGAAGCCAGCGCAGGCCCCCTTTTGCTGCAGCTTGGTAAAAGAAGCCCTGAGTTTTTCTATTAGTGGCCTCATGATAATTTCACCATAAAACTTCACTGGCTTCCTATCCGTTTCCGCATACAGTTCAAGCTCCTCTTATTGACCTATAAATGCATTCACTCTGCAGATCCTCACTACCTCTCCATTCTCATCTCTCCCTACATTCCTCCCCGGGAACTCCATTCACTGGGTAAATCTCTCTTATCTGCACCCTTCTCCTCCACTGCTAACTCCAGACTCCGTTCCTTTTATCTTGCTGCACCATATGCCTGGAATAGACTTCCTGAACCGGTACGTCAAGCTCTATCTCTGGCCGTCTTCAAATCTAAGCTAAAAACCCACCTTTTTGATGCTGCTTTTAACTCCTAACCCTTATTCACTTTTTCAGAAGCCTTATTTTATCATCCTCACTTTAATATTCCCTTATCTCTTGTTTGTCCTGTTTGTCTGTCCTAATTAGATTGTAAGCTCTGTCAAGCAGGGACTGTCTCTTCATGTTCAAGTGTATAGCGCTGCGTACGTCTAGTAGCACTTTAGAAATGATAAGTAGTAGTAGCAGTAAAGCGAAAGACCATTAGTACATGAGCCCTTACCGCCACTTGTTTTGTAGGCGGAAAGGGCTCACATGCTAACTACTTGGTAATTGGTTAGTGCATAGCAATGTAGCTGAGCTAACCAATTAGCACCAAACACGCTCACTCTCTGCCCTCAGGTCTACCCCAGCGCTAAAAAATAAAATTTATTTTGCACCAATGTCAAAACTACCATGGGACGCCCGAGCATGCCCCATGGTAAAGCACTTTAAGCTGTGGTAAGCAGGCATTAGTTTTTACCACAGCTGGGTAAAAGGACCCCAAAGTTTTTTCAACCTTTACAAGCTAGCATACGTTTTTTCACTCTCAGTCAAGTAATACAGGTATAACTATACAAAGCTACTACTTTTTTTTTCTTTAAAATTTAATTTGTATTTCTTTTCCAGCATTCAATTCAGATCAAACACACTGAAAGACAGCATTAACTCACAGTGCTGCCAGCTTTTGTTGGTTTGTTTTTCTGCAGTGGGGGGATTAATCTTTGATCAATTGTGTTCATGCCTTTTTTAGTCATATATATACATATACTATGACCCAGTTTTAAAACCAACTTTAACTATTTTTCTTTTACATAGTATACAGCCCTAATTCCCTTCTAGGGAAAACAACCTTTAAACCCTTAGAGGCAGGAACAGTTTACTCAGCTTCCTCTCAGTTTAACTGGGGGGGCCCTTTTACCAAGCTGTGATATGCACTTCCTGGAGAGCTGGGAATTCCCGAGAAGCACTGCAAGCCTGAAAGCTAAGCTTTTCTGAATTTATATATTTTCAGATTTTTGCTATCTTACCTGGTGTATCCTTCTCCTAATTTCTTCCTAGACAATTTGCTGACTTTACCTCTATCCATCCTTTACAGGAGAAAAAAATTGCTTCCTTTCCTCTCACTTGCAGAGCTGCTTGCTCCTATAATTTGCTATATTTCTGTCCTCCTGCTGATTATAGTCTCTCCTGCTGACTTATAGTCCCTCCCTTCTTACCGCTCTCCCACCCACCCCTATGCTAGCTATCCCTATATAGAAAACCAAGAGACAATTATCTTCAATAAACTCTATATCGGACAGTTCTGCTCATTGATATCCCTTAACATAGTGCACCTTCTCACACTTGTTAATCATATCAACCTGACTTTCATTTAATACAATATTTGTTGTGCCTTAGTCCTATGGCAAGCCATCTGGAACCTTATACTTTGCCCCATCTGTATCCAAACATCAGCTATGAAAGATGAAATCAACAGATTCAAGAAGGAATTGGCAACAATTAAGGAAGCATCCAGGACTTTTCAATTCCCAGCAAATTTACCACCAGCACTGCCACAGAGAATAAAGCAACAGAGGAATAGATGGGTCACAGCAGGCTCAGATAGAGTATGACCTGTGTCACAGAGGCATCCACCCTCCCAACCTTTGCCCCTATATAATTCCTTTGTTGCATGGGAGCATTATGATGCTCGGAAAAGAAGTACTGAGGTGGACCCAAAGGCAAGGAATGTAACTCAGCCCAAGAACATCCTCAAAACAATGACAAATGTATGTATTTATTTATGTATTTATTTATTTATTGCATTTGTACCCCACATTATCCCACCTTTTTGCAGGCTCAATGTGGCTTACAGAGTAAGGTTATGATAGAGTCAAGACATGATTTAAATACAGTTGATCATAAGCTGAGGTAGAAGAGGATTTAGATGGGTGGATGTTGGTTAGATTGTTCATTGTTTTCAGGGTCTTGGGTAGCGCATTCCAAAACTGTGTGCTTTTGTATGCAAAGGTCGTAGCATAGGCTTGTTTGTATTTCACTCCTTTGCAGCTGGGGAAATTCAGATTTAGGAATTTGCGGGCCGATCTTTTGGCATTTCTGGGCGGTAGGTCCACTAGGTTTAGCATATAAAGTGGGGCATCTGCGTGAATGATTTTGTGCACGGTTGTGCAGATTTTGAACTCAATTCGTTCCTTGAGCGGAAGCCAATGTAGTTTCTCTCTTAGGGGCTTCGCACTTTCATATTTAGGTTTTCCAAAGATGAGTCTAGCTGCCGTGTTTTGGGTTGTTTGGAGTTTTTTAATGGTCTGTTCTTTACAGCCTGTATACAGAGCGTTGCAGTAGTCCAGGTGGCTTATAACTAGTGACTGTACTAGGGTGTGAAAGATGTTTCTTGGGAAAAAAGGTTTAATTCTTTTGAGTTTCCACATCGATTGGAACATTTTTTTCGTTGTGTTCTTCAGGTGGGTATCGAGTGTGAGGTTTCGATCAATGGTGACTCCAAGAATTTTCAGGTTTTCAGAGATAGGAAGTGTGCAGTGAGGTGTGGTTATAGTGGAGTAATTGCTTGTATTGTATTGGGAAGTGAGAACTAGGCATTGGGTTTTTTCTGCGTTGAGCTTTAACCGGAATGAGTCTGCCCATGAGTGCATGATCTGGAAGCTCTGGTTGATCTCATTGGTTATTTCGTTTAAGTCCTTCTTAAATGGGATGTAGATTGTGACGTCATCGGCATATATGTAGGGGTTAAGGTTTCGATTGGCAAGGAGTTTGGCTAGTGGTATCATCATTAGGTTGAAGATTGTAGGTGAAAGGGGGGATCCTTGAGGGACTCCACATTCCGGTGTCCAAGGCGGTGATCTGGCAGTATTCATTATAACATGGTAAGATCTAGTGGTGAGGAATCCTTTAAACCATTTGAGATCCTAACGATATGCAAACAGTCTACTTTAACCTCGCATTGGGAAACACAATATAAAGTGGCGCTCCGTTTATACATTTCCCCGAGAAGGGCCTTCCACATGGGACTCTCCCCCTGGGGGGAGTGCCCTAAGTGTGGAGGAGCTGGAGCCACACTGGGACATATGCTCTGGACTTGTGGGGGCTTAGTTCGTTTTTGGACAAACTTGATTCATTGCATTTCAAAAACCTGGAAGGCAGAGTGGAAATATGATTCTGCGCTACTACTGGGGCGCCCGAAACTTATACATCCAGTCCCGGCGGGTTTTACGGCCTTTGTCCATAAGTCTATCATAGTTGCTAAACAAGTGATATTAGCAGAATGGGTGTCCCGACAAGATCCCACTTACTCCCAGTGGCGGACACGTATGATAACACTGTTGCGGTTTGAAAGATTGGGAATAGCAGACTTCAAATCCAAGGCTGGACTACAATTCCAAAACATCTGGAGCCCGTTCCTTAATACAATGTCCCCGATTGCCAGGAGTAGACTTGTAAATTATTAATGGTACCCTAGAGGTTGAGCAAGTAGAGTGGGAGGGATATGGGGGGGAGGGGGGTATAGAGATAAGATGGAGGGATAGGGAGGGAAGGGAAAGGGGAGGGCGTTGGTTGGGGGGGATGTTGATAAAAACAAGTTTGTGATAATTGCGTTAATTGTAATGTCATATTTCTTTATGCAATAAAAATGATTAAACATAAACCATTTGAGAACTGGGCCTCCGATTCCGAAGTATTCTAGTATGTGTAATAGTATTTCATGATCTACCATGTCGAAGGCACTAGACATGTCGAATTGTAATATGAGTATGTTCTTGCCGGTTGCAATTGTTTTTTTTGAAGGAGTTCATTGCAGACACTAGTACGGTTTCGGTGCTATGATTTGATCAGAATCCTGACTGTGATTCGTGTAGTATTGAGTGTTTGGTCAGGTAATCCGTGAGTTGCTTCGTCACTATGCCTTCCATCAACTTTGTAGTGAGTGAGATAGAGGCGACTGGTCGGTAGTTAGTTAAGTCCATTGTGCTTTTCTTGGCATCTTTTGGCAACGGCGTGAGTAATATGTTTCCATTTTCCGTGGGGAAGAGACCATGTAGGAGTCTATAGTTTACTTGGTTCGTGAGGTCTTTTTTAAATTGTTTGGGTGCAGCTCTTAGTAGGCTGGTAGGGCATATGTCAAGTTTGCACTGAGATTTGGCATATTTTTTGAGCCACTGTGTGAGTTCCTCTACTGAAATTAAGTCAAAGTTGGTCCATGATCGATCAGCTGGGTATTCCCCGGGTATTGGGTCTAGGCATTCAAGGATGCTTGAATATTCAATGGTGTTACTTGGTATCATGCGTCGGAGCTTTGTAATTTTTTCATTGAAATATTTTGCTAGGTTGGCTGCCGATGGTTCAAAGCGGAAAATTCTTACTGCTAGGAGACTCATTATAAGAAGCATTAACTTAGGAGCACAGTTCAAGGGTCCCATCTTAGTGAAATGCCTTCCAGGATCCTCAGCTACCAAGTAAATTTAGGTGCATGATTCATGCCTAAATTTTACATGTGCCCAGAAAAGAGGGCACGAAAATGGGAGGGTCATGGGCGTTTTGGGGTAAAGTGTGTGTGTGGATTCCAGTTATGCGCGCAATTATAGAATAAGGGGGTTCCATGCTTAAATTTAGGTGGGGGGCATTTGCACCACATTTTCGTTGGTGCAAATGGATGCACCTAAATTTATGTACAATCCTTTACTTAAGCACTATTCAATATACTGCGCCTATCTTTAGGTGCGGATTTTAGAATAGTGCTTAAGTGGGTACTTCTGTGCTGATTTTTTAGGCGTGATTTATAGAATTCACCCCTATGTGTGCATTCGTAGTAGTTTGTGCATGCACAATGGGTGCTGTTGTTGCAAATAGTGCGCACTCTGTCAAGACAGTGCTCATTATTATCTTCAAACAATAAAACATTAAGGAGCCATTTTACCAAACAGTGCTAGAAAGTGGCTCCAACATGGTTCTTTCCTGTGTGCCGAGGCCACTTTTAATACTGCCGGCAAAAGAAAGCTTTTCCATTTTCCAATAATGCTCACCCACTAATTTCCCCATTACCGCATGGCCATTAGCATGTGAGCCCTTACTGTCACCTATTTTGTAGGTGGCAAAGGCTCATGTGCTAATCCTATGCTAATCAGTTTGCAAGCGGCAATGCCCACGTGCTGACTGATTAGCATAACATCTTTGCTGGGGGGTTGGTCCCGAAGAGTCATAGCAGAGCTGGCGCTAAAAAGAGTCTGGGGGAATGTCCTTGAGACAGCTTGCTTCTGAGCGAAGCATGCATGTCAGAACCCCTGGGTCCGATCGAAAAAAAGATATAAAAGATAAGTTAATTAATATGTGTTAAAAAAAAATTCTAAATCAAAAAAATGGAGAAATATAATAAAATGAACCAATGAGGAGGTGGGTGCTGTTTAAATTGCCATAAAAAGAATTTTGCTGGCGATGAGCACCACTGAGATCACTATATAAAAAATTAATAAAAGTGAATGTGAAAGTTAAAGATGTCATTTAGAAGAATATGTATGTGAGATTTTCTTACTGAAGAACCTGTCTATTTGAATTTAGTTAGGTACCTGAGAACTATATACTGACTGGTTAGCATAGCCATGCCCACTCTCTGCCCCCAAACCCAGCACCTCTTAGAAGGAACTCTGTTCACTGCTTTCACTCTCAAATATTTTATAGCCATTTCTTTAAAACATTGGGTTCAAAACCCAGTGTTGCCTGCTCCTGCTTCTCCCAGGCCACTGGCTATCAATGTAAGAAAATTAAAACAACAACAAAAAAAAACCCCTCTGTTTATATTTAACTCAGTTCTGTGCGGTGATAGATAGATAGATAGATAGATAGATAGATAGATAGATAGATAGATAGATAGATAGATAGATAGATAGATAGATAGATATTCCTCATTTACATACAATACACTTTAGGTCAACATTTAATGTGATTTAATCGGCCAGAAATTGCTCCTAGCTGGTTAAATCACCTGTTTGGGGCTAACTAGTCATTTACTGCTGGAGCCCTTACCGATTACTGCTGGGCACGCCCACTCCCCACCCACTGACACTAGAAAATAGAAAATATTTTCTAGCACTGGAAATGTGCACAGCAGGTCCAGAACTACTGCCAGGCTCCTGGGTGAGCCTGGCAGTAGGGCCAACCCAGTGGTAGCCCTACAGCCGGGTGATTTCATGGGCCCCTTTATGTGGTAACCCATAGCCGGTTAAGTGCTGAGTATTGCACTTAACTGGTTTTGTGTTAGCCGGCTCCACAAACTTGGAAATTCAAAGCTGGTGACCAGACATGGCCCAGTATTGAATTTCCCAGTTTAGCACCAGTGGCAGCTAGCAAAATGCTGATCGCTGCCAACTGAATATCAGAACCTTCATTTTTCCAGTTAAAAGCAGTTCCGAATTTTTTTTTTAACACTTCATTGCTACGACAAAATTCTTGTGAAGCAAATGTTAAATATAAAGAGAAAAAGAACAGTTCCTATGCATGCAACATGTTTCCTCACCTGGAAACTGTTACATTTCAAGGCTTGAAGTATAATTTCCTGAAATTGTAAGAGATTCCACTGCCATGCTGAAGCTGTGGATGTCATCTTGTGCTTGCAATTTAGACATACCTTGTAATCATCTGAGTGCAAATACAATTAAAGCTTGCCAAGTATTACTTTAATCTGTACAACCCAAATGATTAAAACACCACCACTCACTTTCTCTAAGCTTCTGACAAAGACACTCCAGGAAATGAAAGAGAATAGAGTGGAGTCTTTTGAAAAGTAATTCCCAACCAAGGCTTAACATGTAATGCCAGAAAAATGTACCAGCTTAAGTCTATCTATACTTCTTAGTAAGGCTTTGCTGCTTTCCTGTTGGGGTAAAGTCTGCTGCCAGAGTTACAGTTTACAAGTGCATTAAAGAAAAGAGGAATCCTTTAGGAAGAATATTAGCTGGACCAGACCAAAAAGCCCTTCTACAAAGGAAAATGTGTCTAAAATTGGAATTACACCTCTGTAAGTGGAAAAGCTGTAAGACTTTAGAACATTTTAATGACAGAATACAGTCTTACATTTTAGTGAAGATGATCAAGACCAAGAATGATCAAATGAAAAATAAATTTTAAATGTTTGCCAAATCTTTTATGATTTTCTTCATTGAAGACACTGGACTGGCCAAGATAGGTCACTCTCAACAATTTAGATAGTCTTTTGGTCGATTTTTAAACCAACAAAGATGTGATATTAGTATGCTAGTGGCATTTACCAGAAAGTGAAATAAAAAACATATATTACTGTAGGCCCCTCTAATGCCTGCGATTAGAAGAGGACAACTTACACTTAACCCTTAACAGATACCATGTAACTCTGTAACTTTCTCTGGCTGAGCTTTAAGTTTACCTCAAGTGGCTCTTCTAAAAGCAGCACAGTGGCTACAAGAAACTAATCTCATTCAACATGTCAGGCTCGCTGAGAAGGAATGTGAGCCTTTTTGCTTGATGGAGGAGGGTTCCTCCCTGAGCTGTCGGCCAACCCCGAGTTCCCCCTGTGTCACCCTCTGTTCCCCAGGGGTTCAGCCCCCAGGTGCAGGAAGCCAACAGCAGGAAGAACTGAGTCCAGAACAAAGTCCACGGGGCCCGGCCTAGCCACGGGAGAAACGAGGACCAGAAGCAGACAGCAGAGGAGACAGGAACTGCAGAGGTCAGTACCAAGCAGCAAACAATAGCGAAACCAGGATCAGGCAGAGGTCAAGACCAGGCAGCAGGCAATAGAAGAGTCAGGAACAGGCAGAGGTCAGTACCAGACAGCAGACAATAGCGAATCCAGGATCAGGCAGAGGTCAGTACCAGGCAGCAAACAATAGCGAATCCAGGATCAGGCAGAGGTCAAGACCAGGCAGCAGGCAATAGAAGAGTCAGGAACAGGCAGAGGTCAGTACCAGACAGCAGACAATAGCGAATCCAGGATCAGGCAGAGGTCAGTACCAGGCAGCAAACAATAGCGAATCCAGGATCAGGCAGAGGTCAAGACCAGGCAGCAGGCAATAGAAGAGTCAGGAACAGGCAGAGGTCAGTACCAGACAGCAGACAATAGCGAATCCAGGATCAGGCAGAGGTCAGTACCAGGCAGCAAACAATAGCGAAACCAGGATCAGGCAGAGGTCAAGACCAGGCAGCAGGCAATAGAAGAGTCAGGAACAGGCAGAGGTCAGTACCAGACAGCAGACAATAGCGAATCCAGGATCAGGCAGAGGTCAGTACCAGGCAGCAAACAATAGCGAATCCAGGATCAGGCAGAGGTCAAGACCAGGCAGCAGGCAATAGAAGAGTCAGGAACAGGCAGAGGTCAGTACCAGACAGCAGACAATAGCGAATCCAGGATCAGGCAGAGGTCAGTACCAGGCAGCAAACAATAGCGAATCCAGGATCAGGCAGAGGTCAAGACCAGGCAGCAGGCAATAAAAGAGTCAAGAGCAGGCAGGGGTCAGTACCAGGCAGCAAACAATAGCGAATCCAGGATCAGGCAGAGGTCAAGACCAGGCAGCAGGCAATAGAAGAGTCAGGAACAGGCAGGGGTCAGTACCAGGCAGCAAACAATAGCGAATCCAGGATCAGGCAAAGGTCAAGACCATGCAGCAGGCAATAGAAGAGTCAGGAGCAGGCAGGGGTCAGTACCAGGCAGCAAACAATAGCGAATCCAGGATAAGGCAGAGGTCAAGACCAGGCAGCAGGCAATAGAAGAGTCAGGAACAGGGAGGGGTCAGTACTAGGCAGCAAACAATAGCGAATCCAGGATCAGGCAGAGGTCAAGACCAAGAAGAAGACGTGAAGGTATCCAGAAGCACTGCAACTACCCAAGGAAATGAGTAGAAGCCGAAGCGTGGAAGGACTGGTAGTTGGGCTTAAAATAGAACAGGAATTAGGCCCAAATATGTGCAGCTGTCAACAAGATGGCTGCCCCAACCAGAGACACCCTTATGCCCAAATATGGCCTTCCTTCCTGAAACTGCCCAACTCGAAGATGACTGCCACAACTAAAGACGCCCACCTCTAAGATAGCCGCCCTATCCTGTAGATACCCAAATCCAAGATGGCCGCCCCATCCTCCGATGTCCATATCCTGAACGGTCAGGGAACATGGCACAACATTATTCTTGCCGATTCTATATCACCACATGTAACTTATTTGTGTTAACAAGCTAATTGACATTTATGCCAGCACTTAACAAGTAATAATGAACACTAATTGGCAATTATCAGAGAGTGGTGAATACTTGGAATGCCCTCCCATGGGAGGTGGTGGAGATGAAAACAGTAACGGAATTCAAAAATGTGTGGGATAAACATAAAGGAATCCTGTTCAGAAGGAATGGATCCTCAGAAGCTTAGCTGAGATTGGGTGGCAGCACTGGTGGTTGGGAGACGGGGCTAGTATTGGGCAGACTTCTACGGTCTGTGCCCTGAAAATGGTAGATACAGATCAAGGTCAGGTATACATATAAAGTAGCGCATATGAGTTTATCTTGTTGGGCAGACTGGATGGACTGTACAGGTCTTTTTCTGCCGTCACCTACTATGTTACTATGTTTTTCTGTGCTGTTACATAGTAACATAGTAAGTGACAGCAGATAAAGACCTGAAAGGTCCGTCCAGTCTGCCCAACAGTCACATTCATTATCAATTCAAGATTAAATCAACAATGAATGTGATTTTATATACTTGATCATGGTCTTTCTTTGGTGATTCTGAGACATAGACTATAGAAGTCCACTTGGCTCTGTCCTTATGTTCCAACTATTGGAGTTACTGTCAAAGCCCACTCCAGCCTATCCGAATCCGTCTTGTCAGTTACGTGATACAGACCATAAATGCCTTCCCAGCACTGTCCTCACATTCCAGATTACTGGAGTTTACTACTACTACTACTACTTATAATTTCTATAGTGCTACAAGACGTACGTAGCACTGTACACTTGAACATGAAGACACAGTCCCTGCTCCACAGAGCTTCCAATCTAATTAGGACAGACAAACAGGACAAATAAGAGATAAGGGAATTACTAAGGTGGGAATGATAAAATACAGGTACTGAACATTTGAGTAAGGGTTAGGAGATAAAAGCAGCATCAAAATGGTGGGCTTTTAGCCTAGATTTGAAGACGGCCAGAAATGGAGCTTCCATCGAAGCTCTCTCCAGCCCATCCTACAACCAGATTTCTATAAGCAGGACTCGGATCATACAAGCCAACCCAGCATTGACCTTAATTGATACAGCCAGAATCGTCATCTAAGCACAACTTGACATGCAAACACATATGCAACCCTTTAAGTTTGTTTTTTTATATCATTCATTTTCTAATTAGAGATCAGGATTTCCCTGGAGGAAGGGTAGGAAAGTGTTGAAGGGAAAAATATATGTTTGAGTAAGAGGTCAATATAATAACTAGCAGTATTCTATAACCTATGTGTGCAATTTTGTGTGCTAAGCATGAAATTGTGTATACAAGGTTATAGAATGAAGGGGGCTATTTATCTCCATTTTTTGGACAGTGCATTAGATCTCTCAATATGCAGCTAGTCCTAAAATATTTTTCAGACTGCACAGTCTCAGCATTACTGACAGTACTCTACAAATTATGCGCGTAATTGCCAATCATCATCTAGCACCTAACTTTAGCTGTCCCTTATAGAATAAACTCCATGATGTCTCTGTTATGGAAGATCTATTAAGTTTCAATCATACGTTAATGAGACAAAGGTTTCCTTTGATGGACTTTTCACAAATTAAATTTATCAAATAAATAGATTCAGGCTCCAAAATTAATCATGATGGTGAGTGCACCCCTGAGATCAAGAGACGGCTGACACTTGGAAGAAGTGTGATGGTCAGCATGAACAACATCTGGAAGAGCAAGGATATCAGCTTGGCAACCAAATGTAGGTTGGTCAGTGTAATCATCTTCCCAATAGCAACATATGGCCTGCATATGGATGCTGAGAAAGGCAGACAGGCAAATAATTGATACATTTGAATTATGGTGCTGGAGATGACTGTTATGCATCCCATGGTCAGCCAGAATAACAAACCAAACAGTTCTGGATCGTATCAAACCAAAACTCTTGCTGGAGACCAAGGTAGCAAAACTAAAGCTCTCCTATTTTGGTCAAATCATGCGAAGCAAGTTCCTTGAAAAAGATATCATGCTTGGAATGGATAGAGGCAAAAGAAAAAGAGGCCATCCAAGAATTCGCTGGATAGATACTATCAAGGAAGGTACTGGAATGAACATAGCAGAACTGAAAGAAGCTGTGAGAGATCAAAAGGCATGGTGAACTCTGATCCATAGAGTGACTGAGAACCGTACACGACTGAATGGATAAGGAAGGAAGGAAGAATAAAATATTAATCATGCACATTGCAATTTGCATCTTTTTACTGATGGGTTGATTGTTTTGATGTTAATTTTCCATTTCAGTGTGTGAGACATCCACACTCAGCAATTCAGTATTGGGAACAGTACCATGAAAGATCAGCTCAGCAACATGTGCAACCAATCAGTGCTGTGGGTGCCATTGGATTCCTGGATTAGTGGTCTAATTTGGGCCAAGCTCAAGATGGGCCAAGATGTTAAAGCCATAGTGATCAAAGTCTGTGGAAAGTGCAGAGGAGGGGAGATCTCTCCATCTCAGAGTCTTGCCCCTGCTTCCTTGGAACAGGGAGACATGGATTGGTAGTGACTTCTTGCCAGAAGTCAAGGATCCCTCAGGTTGCAGAGGTTGGTGAAACAGGAAGTCGGGGCTGGAGTCAGATGTGTACCTCTGGCAGGGAGTGAGGCAATCTAGAGGAGCAGAACTTCTACTGGCTAGGTACATCGTGTTCTTAAATACTCTACAGAGTTTCATCTGAAAAGGAAAAAAATGTTGGAAGAAGAAATAGAAGGAAAGCAAGAGAATTTGTCTGTCTTGCTGGCCAGATGGACAGAACAGACTGAAGATGAAACACTGGGCTAACAACCAGGGAAGCCCCTTTCAAATCCTACTGCTGTTCCTTGTGACCTTGGGTTGGTCGCTTAACCCTCCATTGCATCAGATAAAATACAAGGTTAGGCCCTGATATTCAACGGATTTATGTTCCTAACTTTGAGCCCTATTTACTAAGTTGTGCTGTGGTGCACGATGACTTGTTCATGCTCAGAAAAGTCTTCTAAGCTTTTTCTGAACTGTAGAACAGAGCTTCCCAACCTAGTCCTTGGGGCGCACCCAGACAGTCAGGTTTTCAGGAGTGTACCCTGAGGCCAGGGGTTGAGAAGCCCTGCTCTAGGAAAGCTAATCCTTCCATGGGTGAAGGAATAGCCAGTAGCAGGAATGGCATGGTTCCCTAGTTCCTGCAGAAAAAGAGGAGGTATCATTAGGAACAGAAGGCTAGTGAGGCTTCCCAGGCCCTGCCAGCTGATGATGAACCAGTGGCTGAGAAAGGGGCAGTAGTGTTGCAGAGTGTATGGATGTCATGTGAAAAGGGGAAGGGGTTGGTGGGAATGAGAGGGTGGGAAAGAGATACAAGGGGGAGGAGGAGTGAGATCAGTATGGGAGTGAGTGTTGAGGTGTGCGGAGAATGAACTGAGGAAGTTTGGAGATATAAAGATGAATGTGTGCATGTAGGTGAAGGATGTGTAAATGGATGAGGGTTGTAGAAGTAGTGGAGTGGAGAAGTAGCCTAATGGTTAGGGCAGTGGGCTGACCTATAAATGTACTCACTCTGCTGCTCCCCAGTATCTCTCCACACTCGTCCATCCCTACACCCCTTCCCGTGCACTCCGCTCCATGGATAAATCCTTCTTATCTGTTCCCTTCTCCACTACTGCCAACTCCAGATTTCGCGCCTTCTGTCTCGCTGCACCCTACGTCTGGAATAAACTTCCTGAGCCCCTACGTCTTGCCCCATCCTTGGCCACCTTTAAATCTAGACTGAAAGCCCACCTCTTTAACATTGCTTTTGACTCGTAACCACTTGTAATCACTCGCCTCCACCTACCCTTCTCTCTTCCTTCCCGTTCACATTAATTGATTTGATTTGCTTACTTTATTTATTTTTTGTCTATTAGATTGTAAGCTCTTTGAGCAGGGACTGTCTTTCTTCTATGTTTGTGCAGCGCTGCGTATGCCTTGTAGCGCTATAGAAATGCTAAATAGTAGTAGTAGTAGCAAGGGTTTACGTCCTACTGATGCTTCTTGAGCAAGTCTTTAACTCTTCATTGCCCCAGTTACAAAACTTTGATTGTAAGCTCTTCAGGGGCAGGAAGATGCCTTTTTGATTGAGGTTGATAGTTTGAGGATTCCATTGCAGGTTTTGGTTAGAATCCTGGGTGTGAGTTTGAAAAGAGATTTAAAATTTTATGAGCAAATTTCTAGACTCATCCCTATTGCTTTCTACCAGCTTAGGGTGGTCCGCCACATAAGGGCTTTCCTCACAATGGATCAGTTCTGCATCACAGTACATGCATTAGTTCTGTCAAGACTGGACTATGGGAATACCATGCTGATGACTCTTCCCAAGTTAGCAGTTCATCATTTGCAACCGTTACAAAACAAGTGGCTAGATTACAATTGGTGCAAAAAGCAGCAGTTAAACTGCTTTAGAGAGCCAAATGTTCTGATCATGTCACCCATTTACTATTTCTACAACACTGGTTACCCAACAGAAATGCCCACCCAGCCTCCCCCCCCCCCCCCCTCCATTACCATACAGCCAGGGCCGGTCTTAGGGTGAGGCGACTGAGGCGATCGCATAGTGCCTCGTGCTCAAGGGCGTCCCACGTGGTGCACCTGAACTCGCCCCACCTTGACCGCCCGAGCTCCAGTTCTCCCTCCCTCTGAATTTTAAAAGTTTACCTCGTCGACGTCGGGTTACAGCGGCTGGCAGGTAGCAGTAGCAGTGAAAAGCGTGCGAGCTGCTCGGCGCTTCGGGAACCTTCCTATCCCTCTCTCAGCTCTGATCCCAAGGGAGCTGGGATGCAGGGGGGCCTTCAAGCTGGGTGGGAAGCAAGGAGGCCTTGGATCTGGGTGGGAGGCAGAGGGACCTTAGAGCTGGGTGGGAGGCAGGAGGGCCTTGAAGCTGAGTGGGAAGCAGGGAGGCCTTGGAGCTGGCAGGGAGGGAGGGAGGCTTTGGAGCTGGGTGGGGGGCCTTGGAGCTGGGAGGGAGGCAGGGAGGCCTTGGAGCTGGGAGGGAGGGAGGGAGGGAGGGGGGAGCCCTGGAGCTGGGGGGCCCTGGGGGGGAGGGGCCTTGGCGCTCGGAGGGGATGGCCCGGGAGCTCGGAGGGAACTCGGAGGGAAGGGTGGCTGCCCTGGAGCTCAGAGGGAGGGGTGGCTGGCTCTGGAGCTAGGGTGGGGGTGGGGCTAGGGTGGGGGCGGGGCTAGGATGGCGCCCCATCAAATTGGTCTGCATAGGGTCCCGCACTTGCTAAGACCGGCCCTGCATACAGCCATGCAGTTTGGAAGGAACAGGTGACCTTCTGTATGGCCACACTTATCACACATATGTACCAAAAACGTTTCTCTGTCACAGTTCACCTGTCATGCAATCCAGATTTCTGCCTACTCTCACATCAACCCCAGCATTTGATAATATGTAGTGCACAAAGTAGAGACACACACACCCTGTTATATCAAAAATATCAAATGTGTATTTAACAAAAAAAAAAACAGAACTATATACAAATATATTTTTTTAAGTCTCTCAATGAGGACGTCCAAATTCAGACTTGGACGACCTTTCAAAAAAGCCCCTCTTTGTCTCCTGTTCATCCAACCTCCTTGGAAAGAACAGAGATTAAAAGAGAAATAAAGCCCCAGCTCAAAACCCTTTGGCCTTCCGGATTTTTTATTCAGCCCCAGCCTACGCCCAGCTCAGTGTGTGTGACCAGAAAAGCTGCAGTGCTTTTAGTGACCATTGGGTAAGAGGAGTTTTTTTCTTTGTGGCCCTGAACTCGAGTACCCCTGACCTGCGACGAGCTAGCTGGTGCCTGGACTGATGAGACCAAGGTTACACTTACATTATGGACTGAATTCTCTATATGGCACTGAAATATAGGCCCCAATAAAAATTATCTAGTGCTACTCTAAAAATTGGCACCAACTAAGACCTGGTGTAAATTCTTGTCACTAAATTAGGCACGGATCTCCCTTACTCTGTAAAACTGCATGCAAATTCCAGGAACACCCCTAATCCACTCATGCCTTGCCCATGGCTGTGCCCCCTTTTTGGATCTGTGTGTAAAATTTACATGTGGATCCCGGCACCTAAAAATGCACTCGCAAATTTAAACTAATGCCAATTAGCATTGATAATTGATTATTAGCTCCAAAGAATTGGCGTTAATTGACTCATTTATCAATTAAATTGTGCACATAAATTGAGTGTGCAGCCATATTTGTGTGTTCAATTTTGAGCACCATGTATAGAATTAGGGCGTAAGTGACAGACTGTTACACCTTAACCAATCTGCAACAACTTCTAACTTTTTCATTGATCTGTAGCAATGCAACCCCACAGAACAGTACAAACTCTTTATACACTGAAATCAAATAAGGAAGCCCTTATCAGGTTAAAAAAAAAACAGGCCAATATACCCTCAAAACAATTAGAATGAGATTATCTCATACAAAGCTTGTAACACTCCTGTATCTGTTAGTGGAATTCCCAGGACAGGTTTGGTGTCTCCAGTCTTATCTTGTGTGTTAAAAAAGGTCTCCATATCTTTTCTTTTCCCTCCCAAGCATAGTTGTCCTGAGATTCCACTGGCATGGAAATCATCAGGCCACCTCTTTCGCACTGTGAGGATGATGGAATAGTCACATCATAAAAGAATAAAACACAAGATCCAAAGCAAACACATAGCTGGTTCCTGAAGATCCTATATATGGGCCTTATTGAAGCAGTATCTCTGGGCAAGAAATATTTATCATTACTTCTGAGAGCTCACTTTGGACCTCATGCATTGGTTTTTGCAAAAATACACTTCACTTGGAAAAATACTGCAAAACACCTCAATACGCTCAGAGATACCAAAATGCAGCCACTTCTTGATATTTTGTCTTTTTTTTTCCAGAAAGTGCACTTTTGCAAATTTACTTTACACTTTAGTAGTAAACATCTGTGCAAAATGCACACTTTACGCAAAGGTTCGTGTACATTTTGCATTATTGAGCGGGTGCAATTTAAAATCATGCACAGCAGCTTACTAATGCCAAACAGTGCAGAATGAGCGCATGACAAGTGCTTTGCAGACTGGTTTTGGCTGAAAAAATAAATACAGCTCAAGAGTTGTAGTTGATTTTCGTAGAGTTGGCTGTGAAAAAAATACCTTTTTGAGTGGCAATGGCAGCCTAAATTTAAAGTGCCTTCTGGCCTGAACCTTCTCTTCCAGGATACCTCAAAAACTTGGTGGACCAATAAGCCTGGCACACCCCACACATCCCGAACACAGGACTAAAAGGTTTCAATTCTCCCCCTCATAGAACATAGTAACATAGTAAATGATGGCAGATAAAGACCTGAACAGTCATCCAGCCTGCCCAATAGTCACACGTTATCAACTCATGATTAAATCAACAATGAATGTGATGTAAAATACTTGATCATGGTCTTTCTTTGGCATTTCCAACTACTGGAATTGCTGTTGAAGCTCACTCCAGCCTATTCATCTTGTCATTTGTGGGACACAGACCATAAAATTCTGCCCAGCACTGTCCTCAAGTTCCAGCCACTGAAGTTGTTGTCGAAGACCTTTTTAGCCCAGTCTAAATTGGATTTCCATATACTGGACACAGACCGTACAATTCTGCCCGGCACCGGCCCTAGTTCATCACAGTCGGAGTCGCTTTCTAAGCATCACTTGACACATCCACACACATGCAGCCATTTAAGTTTAGGGGTTTTTTATATCATCCATTTTCTAATTAGAGATCCTCTGTGTTCATCCCATGCCATTTTGAATTCCATCACCATTTTTGTCTTTACCACCTCCTTCAGGAGGGTATTTCAGGCTTTGACCCTCTCTGTGAAAAAGAATTTCTGACATTATTCCTAAGTCTACCACCCCACAACTTCAATTCATGTCCTCTAGTTTTACCATTTTCCCTTCTCTGGAAAATATTTTTTTCTATATTAATACTTTTCAAGTATTTAAATGTCTGTATCATATCTCCCCTGTCCCTCCTCTTCTCTAGGATACAGTGGCGTAGCCACAGGTGGGCCTGGATGGGCCAGGGCCCACCTAATTTGGGCTCAGGCCCACCCAACAGTAGCACACACTTAACAGTAGCTGGTGGGGATCCTAAGCTCCACCAGCTGAAGACTTCCACCTGATGGAAATGAAAATGCTACTCTCCATGATACCAGCACTTGCACATGCTTCGTTTTCAGCGCATGCGTGCTGCAGACTGCCAAGGTGAAAAGAAGTGTTTTCCTGCCAGCTGAGACTTTTTTTTTTGTGGTGGTTGGGGGGGGCACTTGGTGCCCACCCACTTCTTGCCTAGGCCCACCCAAAATCTGTTTTCTGGCTACGCCCCTACTAGGATATATATATTCAGGTCTTCCAGTCTCTTCTCACACGTCTTTTGGTGCAAGTCCCGTACTATTTTTCTTGCCTTCCTCTGGTCTGCTTCTAGTCTTTTTTACATCATTAGCAAGATATGGCCTGCCCCTTTCCAAAACCCTGCTTCTTTTCAAAGGAAAGATTTGGCCTGCATCTTCTCTTTCCAAAACCCTGCTCTTTTTCAAAGGAAAGATCTGACCTGCATCTCCCCCATACTCCCCAGTATCCTGACTCAGCCGAAGGAATCCAGGAGGCAGTGAGGCTGCAGCAATACCCACTCCTTGCCTTGTGTCTGTCCTGCACAAAGTGGTACCACTGACCCCTAGTGGTAGTCTCTCAGTACTACCACTGAGGATTCAAGCTATGGAGCGAAGGCATAGCTTAATGGTTAGAGCAGCAGGCTAAGAACCAGAGAAGCCTGGTTGAAATCCCACTGCAGCTTCTCGTGAACTTGGGCAAGTCACTTAACTACTTCATAAAAAATCAGATGCAAAGCAGACTGTGAGCCCTCCAAGGACAGGGAAATATTTGCTTTACCTGAATGTAACACTCCTTGAACTACAACTGAAAATGGTGTGAACCAAATCCAAATATGGGTCAGCAATATCATTTTGTATAGGACGGCCACCATGGCAGGAATAAGTGGGGATCAGTCCTGCCCTCATTGTCTCCCTGAACCCCTTTCAGTGTAATGGAAGCGATACTCACTGACAAGCTAAATCTTTCTTTTGAAAATGGGAAATTTGAAACCTTTTAGCTCTACGCTGGGCTGGGGGGAGGGGAAGGGGGGAGAAAGCATGTCACGCAACTGGGCCACCAGGGATATGAGGTCTCCAGGAGAAGGAGGTTCTGAGGGTACCACTGATTCGAGCTGAAAGGGCTAGGTTGCCATCACTTCATGAAAGGCCATTTTTCTCCTTTTTTCGCACATTGCCATAGCATTGTTGCTGGCTATGGTAATATGTGAAAAATTGAATCAAAATTTAGCTACATATGTAAGTGAGGTGAAACGGTTACTAATCTGTGAACATGGTCACAGGTTAGTACATAGCCCTCTTCAGGTCTTAAGTGAATGGCTCCTTCATTCTTGTCATACTTGCTCTTTGCTTATATCCTCCTGTTCACTTCTGGATCAGCTTTTCATTGTACTGTGAGAACGTTTGTCAACTGGAAGCCAGGGCTAAGGCTGGATCCAGGGAAAGGGCTCTGATGAGCTGCACTATTTACTTTAGCTGGTCTCCATCCTCTGGCTTCCATCTGTGGGGAAGCAAAACGTGTGAAAAGGTCAGGGAGTGTTGCTGCGGCCACCACTGTTAGGTTTAGGGGTTTGTTTTTGTTTTTGCTCCGCCTTTGGGTTCATCTAAGTACTTTCTCTTAATCCAAAATGTAGGCGGCCTGCAAACTGCTGGAAAGGAAGTTAGCTATGGAAGGGAAATAGAAAACAATAACTTTTAACCTTGCTGAAATCCATAGCTCACTTTTCCCCCCTTTCCTCTGGGGAGAGGGGGTGGTATGTAAGAAATACAAATGCATCTTTTTTTAAAACGACTGACTGGCAAACAGCCTCTAGTATATAAAACAGCAACTAAATATAGAGTACTTATGAAAGGAGCCCATTATTACAGCTGAGATTAGTCTCATTAACAAATTTAACAGTAATTAGTTCATTAGCATGGAAGCATTATTGGTTAACATGCAGTCAGTCATGCAGTTTAAAGTGGATCGTAGAAGGCGCTTTCTGATCCATAAAACTCAAGATGGTTATTTGTTTGTACTCAGGTTCTTAGATGGCTGCTGAGGTCAATAGAAAACCGTATTATCATTCTAGTCTGAAATCATATTTTTATTCTTTAAGGAGGTGTTGCAGTTTGCAGCAGCATAAGCTGCTCTCCAATTATATTCACCAGTGTGAGTTTTTCTGGGTGATCTTCAGTACTGTAAGATTTGTTTTACAGCACAGATTCCTGGAAAGTTTTGTACTCATACACAGAGATTATATTTCTCCATTTTGCTTGTGAGTTATGAAATTCAAAGAACTGTTTCTTGTCTCTGTCATCTCCTAAATAAAGTAGAACAGACTTGTGGAGAGGTGTCATTTTTTGGAGAGAGGTGTAATTTGTGGAGTACTTCTGTATTGCCATTGAACAAAGGTATCCTGGGGGTGGTCAGGAGACTCCATAAATAGTGAGTGAGTTTTCAACAAAGAAAATGTAGGCCCTGCCAGTGAAACATGTTTGGAATTATTCAAGTTCATAGTCAACATTTGATCATATAAGTAGGACAAGGTACCACATCTGGTCAAAATTCAATTTGGTTGTAGATTACTGAGAAATGGTTGACTGCAGAAGCACGCTGTAAATTTCCCGACTTATGTAAATCCTCAATTTGTGGATGGAGAACTTTTTTTTATATATATATAATCACAAGTACTAGTGGGGAGGAGGGGTTTGCACCATAAGAAAGAAATGATTTACGGCTTTGCTTCTTTTTCGAACAAAGGTCTAGTGATGCAACAAGGAACTGTTCTGATTTACCAATTTAGTGAACAGAGAAATGTAAATGGTGCCCGTTTAATCTAAATAGTTATGAAGACACCACTTCGTCTGAGTTCACCTTTTTAAAACATCAACCCTCGGATTCTATATAATGTGACTTAGGCTGCCCAATAATTGCCAATTAACAAGCAATTATTGATACTAATCGGTATTAATCAGAATTTACATGCACAACTGTCTAAGCGTATTTAAAGTGGTGTGTGTAAATTCTAAGATGCATAGTTGAAAAAGGGATGTGGCCTTGGGAGTGGAATGGGCAGGTCGTGGGAGTTTCTAAAACCTATGCGCATTGTTATAGAATATACCCGGTCCATGTCTAATTTAGATGTTGGCATTTACACCAAGTTTTATTTGACATAACTGCCTGCAACTAAATTTAGTCACGCAGATGGGCACTAGGTGTATTCTATAAACCACATCTAAATTTAGGCAAACTTTATAGAATACGCCTAGGCATTTTTTTCGGCGACAATCTTTTTAGGCGTGATACATAGAATCTAGGCTCAAATGCAGCACAGTGGAGCTCTTACATGTAGTGCGTTAATTTAATGTTTAAGTTAAACTGAAATAGTTATCGCTTATAAAATCTTTTTCACATATTATTTAAAAGTTAATTTTTTAAAAAATGTTTCCTTTTTTGGTTACATGATTTATTGGGTTTTATAGAATAAATTATATTTTGGTCCATAATTGATACTGTTTTAAAACTATCCAGACTTGTGGTGCCTAATTTTCTTTATAGAAAGGGGAAAAGCAGTTTACATAGTATGTACAGGTACTTATTTATATCTGGGGCAATGGAGGGTTAAGTGATTTGCCCAGGGTCACAAGGACCTGCAGTGGGAATTGAATGCAGTTCCCCAGAATCAAAGTCTGCTTCACTAACCACTAGGCTAGTGCAAGTGGCATTGAGCAGGCTTATGTCTAGATTTATGCGTGTAAATGAGAGTATTCTGTAATTTAAGCATGTACATGTGTGCTCCACCTATGCTCTACCAAACTCCACCCATGCACCCAACCCACTGGCAAAGAGCACTCCATTAAAACATGGTGCCTAATGGGTTGGATTCTGTAAATGGCACCCAAAGTTAGGCACTGGAAAGATCTGTGCTGAAATCGCATTCTATTAAGGGTGCTCCGTGCCAAGTGCCAGATTCTATATAGCGTGCCTAGAGATCCACGCCAAAATCCAGGTATATTCTATAACAATGCGCGTAACTTAATTGGCTTAACAAGCTAATCAGCATTGATAACAGGACTTAACAAGCAATAATGAGCACTAATTGGCAATAATTAGAATTTATGCACACAACTCACTAAGGGGTACTTTTACTAAAGTACGCCGAAAAATGGCCTGCGCTAGTGTAGGTGAGTGTTTTGGATGCACACAGGTCCATTTTTCCGAGCACCTGTAAAAAAGGTAATTTTCTTTGGCCAAAAATTGATGTGCAGCCAAATAAAAATTGACGCGCGTCCATTTTGGGCCTGAGAACTTACCACCACCCACTGACTTAGCAGTAAAGTCTCACACGTTAACCAGGCAGTAATCATCAGTGTTGAAGGGGGGCAGACTCAGGAAAGATGTCAGGAAGTATTTTTTCACAGAGAGGGTGGTGGATGCTTGGAATGCCCTCCCGCGGGAGGTGGTGGAGATGAAAACGGTAACGGAATTCAAACATGCGTGGGATATGCATAAAGGAATCCTGTGCAGAAGGAATGGATCCTCAGAAGCTTAGCCGAAATTGGGTGGCGGTGCAGGTGGGTGAAAGAGGGGTTGGTGGTTGGGAGGCGAGGATAGCGGAGGGCAGACTTATACGGTCTGTCCAGAGCCGGTGATGGGAGGCAGGACTGGTGGTTGGGAGGCGGGAAGTACTGCTGGGCAGACTTTTACGGTCTGTGCCCTGAATAAGGCAGGTAGAAATCAAGGTAAGGTATACACATATGAGTTTATCTTGTTGGGCAGACTGGATGGACCGTGCAGGTCTTTTTCTGCCGTCATCTACTATGTGTTCATATACACTGCCAATTACCGCCTGGTTAGCACCGCGCGGTAGAAAAAAAAATATTTTCCAACGCATGTATTGGACGCATGTAAACAATGGAATTACCACCCAGGACCAGGGCCGCCGAGGGGGGGGGGGGGGCAGGGGGGACAAAATTCCCCGGGCCTGGGCCTCAAAGGGGGGCCTGGTGCCGCCGCAATTCCCAGTCTCACCTGCCCACCCTCGGCTCCGTCGACCGTCCACCACCGGGCTGGGCCCCCTGCATTCAAATCACAGCACACTTCCGTGTGAAAGCACAGCAGTGGCAGATCGCCTCACTTCGGGCCTTCTCTCCCTGTGTCCCGCCCTCATGGAAGTTACATCAGTTGAGGGCGGGACACAGGGAGGGAAGGCCTGAAGGGAGGCAATCTGCCGTTGCTGCGCTTTCAGACGAAGGTGAGGCGCTGTGATTTGAATGCAGCGGGCCCGGCCCAGTCTCTCAGTGGCCCTGCCTGGGGCATGCAGTAACCAGGCAGTAGTTCCAAATTGACGCACATTGAATGTGCATAGGCTCCTATGCACCTTTGTAAAAGAGCCCCTAAGTGTATTCTGTAATGGACTGTGCCTAAATTCTAAAGTGCACAGTTCAAAAGAGGTGTGGCTATGGGCGGGGAAATGGGCATTCCGTGGGCATTCCCAAATTTACAAGAGTAGTTATAGAATATGGCCCAGCAAGCATAAATCTACATGCAGGGATTTATGCCACATTTTCATTGGTGTAAATGGAGACATGTAGTTTTAGATGCTGGGATATCAACTAAGCATATTCTTTATATTGTGCCTAAATCTAGGCGCCACTTAGAGAATACGCCAGTTCCTGCGGCCAACTGGTGTAAATCCTGGTGCACAACCCCGGAATTCAATAATATCACGACTAATATATAGTGTGCACACAATACCCTAGGGACTTTCTTCAGACCGTTCCCCTGTCTGGTTTGCTGTTATCAGCTTATTTCTCCATCACATTTTTGTCTTGCAGCTGACCAGACTACTGACACCATGAAACTTACTTCAGCCATCTGACTTTATTCAATACTTCAGGTCCTTGGACCTGGTCCTGCTGGTCATTGCAGGGCATAAACTACATTACATTTCTACAGTAGAAATGCTCCTGACCACCCATGCCCCTTCCATGGCCACACCCTCTTTTGGGTTGCACGTGAGACTATTTTGGTGCGCAATCTTACGGAATAGCACTCATGCAGAAGTGCACGTAACTCTAAATAATTGCCAATCAATGCCAGTAATTGGTGTTAATTGCCTTGCCACCTAATTAGGTTGTGCGAGCTTCTCAGGATCACGCCCATAATTAGACCCACAAAATTCAGTGACCTTTACAGAATCTGAGGGATTGTGTAAGATTGAGTACATGTATATGCATCGTGCTATTTCATGCCGCAGCAAGTTGGCATATATTTCTGTGCTTGCTGCACATGGAATTTCCAGCCTGGGAACATAGTATGGACTGAGCAGATGCAGAGTTGTGATGCAAGCATGTATTTTACAAAGTACGTGAGTTTATGCATAGACTACAATCAGGCTTTTACATCTTTTTATTTTTTTAGCAGAAGAGTATTTGTGCTAGGGCTTTTGTGCTTCTCTGGGTGTCATCGTATGAGCCCATTTTAAAGAAGCACACAAGCATCCATGCCTTTCTAAAATATTTGTACAAAAATATCCCTTGTGGAATGGCAATCAAAAACAATACCACAAAAATATATTCATTCCAAAATGCTTACGAATCTAAATATATAAGCTCTTGTAACATGCCGCTAATATAATCATGAGTCCATTTAATTTTTAAGTGCACCACAAAAATGTCTGTGATAACAAAATTGAAGGAAAGCACTACTTAGTTTTCAATCGAAAAAAATCCCCAAATCTTGAGTCACCAACACCGAGGGTTTGAATGAAGACATTGACTGGCTATCCCTTCTTTGATTGGTCAATGATGTACTTAACTTGCTCTGAATCGTGGATTGGGGCTGCAGGTTTCTATGGGGGTCTTTTTCTAAGCCACGGTAGCGTTTTTAGCTTGCGGTAGAAATCAGCTGGTGGTAAAAGCCAAGACGCCCATAGGAATCAGGAAACCAGGCAGTGTCCAAGGGCCTAGAAGCTCTAGGGGGCCCAGAAGCGCTGGCCAGATGCCCTCCGCACACTGCAGTCCTCCCCGGTCCTACCTTTAAAGGTGTGCCGCTGGTTATCTAGTGGCCTCTGCGGGGGAAGGGACATGTTCTTTCCTGCCCATTGTGCTGCTGCTATTCCCCTTGCTCGGCACTGCAGTACTTTAAGAATGTTGGCCGCGACTCCCTGAGGAAATCTCACGAGATTGTCAAGACCCACAAGACTACGGAGAGAAGTCTCGGCCACCATTCTGAAAACACGGCGGTGCCAGGAGGCAGGGGAATAATGGCAGTGCAGTGGGCAGGAAAGAACATTCTCCCCCCCCCCCCCCTGCAGAGACCAGTAGACCACCAGGACCCTTCAGTTAGGACCAGGACAGCGGGGGCTGTGGCAGTAGGAGGGCAGCAGTGTAGCGGTAGAGGATATGATGGGCAGTGGCCGAGCAGGGGGCCCAGACTACCCTCAGTGCCCAGAGGCCCAGACCACTCTCAGTCCACCCCTGATAGGAATTATCGGTGTCTCGGCACTTACCACCAGCTGATTTCTACTGTGAGCTAAAAACTCTACTGTAGCTTAGTAAAAGTCCCGCTATATGCCATGGGTTGTTTTCTTTTTCAGTTATTCAGCTAGACAATTATGGGCTAATACAAAGGCTGTGATATGTTTGAAGAACAATGGTGTACCTAGCGTATTTGACACCCGAGATAGATCATTTTAACATCCCGCTCCTCTATGTGAAAAAATATTTTTAGTAATAATCTAAAAGTCACACAGCAAGGATGTACCTAGGAAAGGCATCCTCTTAAACATTGCAGTGAGCACTACAACATCAATACATCCATTGTAAAACTAAACAAGACAGATTAGTACAGATTGATCCTGCACAGTCAATGCAAACAGAAAACCATGTCTTTTTCACACATACACACACAGAACACAGATACACCCTCATATAGGATAGAAAAAGTAACCACAAAGTAAAAATAGAAATATGTTGACAAAAATTAAACTGGATCCCCCAAAAGCCAGATTCTGCATACAATGCAACACCACAGAAACAGTGATGCATGTCCCCTAGTACCGTGCAAACTATAAAAATAGCAGATGTAAATTTGAAAAAAGATGTAACAAATATCAAGAACCATTTTACAAATTAACACATGGAAATAAAACAAAAATGGAAAATAAGATAATACCATTTTATTGGACTAATACATTGTTCAATTAGCTTTTAGAGGCCAAAACCTCCTTCCTCAGGTCAGTACAGTATACTGCTGTTACAGTATCCTGTCCTGACCTGAGGAAGGAGGTTTTGATCTCTGAAAGTTAGTCAAAAATGCATTAAATTTATTCCAATAGAAAGATCACCTTATTTCTGTTTTCTGTTTATAAACATTTATTAACACAGCTACAATACTACTTTATCCTAAAACAAAAAAACAAAAATCTTTTATCTACCTTTGTTGTCTCTGGTTTCGGCTTTCTTCATTTTCTTTTCACTTTCTTCCTTCCATCCAGTGTCTGCCCTCTTTCTCTGCCCAGTATCTGTATGTTTTCCCTTTCTGTTACAGATGCTTGGGTGCATAGGGGGAGGAATGGCCAGTAGGAAAAAGGAGGTGATGATACCCCTGTATAAGACTCTGGTGAGAGTGAGACCTCATTTAGAATATTGTGTACAATTCTGGAGACCACACCTTCAAAAAGATATAAACAGGATGGAGTCAGTCCAGAGGGCGGCTACTAAAATGGTCAGTGGTCTTTGTCATAAAGCCTATGGGGACAGAATTAAAGATCTCAAAACGTATTCTTTGGCAGAAAGGCCAGAGAGGGGAGATTTGATAGAGACATTCAAATAGCTGTGTGGCTAAATACACAGGAGGCGAGTGGCTTTCAATTGAAAGGAAGCTCTGAAATGAGTGGGCATAGGATGAAGGTGAAAGGGGATAGACTCTGAAGTAACCTGAGCAAATACTTCTAAGGGTGGTAAATTCATGGAAAGACCTCCTGGTGGAAGAGGTGGAGACAAAAACTGATGTGCATTCAAGAAAGCTTGTGTCGAGTACACAGAATCTCTACAGGAAAAGAAGGGATAGTAGATGGCATGGATGGGCAGACTGGATAGACCATCTGGTCTCTATTTATTTATTGGGATTTATCTGTCTTCATTTTTCTCTGTTTCTGAATCCTGAGTGGTGCTCCGGCATAACTTTACTGTCACAAATGATACAGCAACATTATGACCCTATTGGGGTGGGGGAGGGATTTTGGATTTAACTGCTTTTTCAGTTGTAGCTCAAGGCAAGTTACATTTAGGTACAATAGGTATTTTCCTGTTCCCAGGGAGCTGCCCCTTAGAGCCACTGAGCACAAGCCTTCCAACTCAAGCTTTCTACAAACATTTACTGCTGCGATGCTTAGCCGAGATTGGGTGGCAGAGCCAGTGGTGGGAGGCGGGGCTGGTGGTTGGGAGGCGGGGATAGTGCTGGGCAGACTTATACGGTCTATGCCGGGGCTGGTGGTTGGGAGGCGGGGAAAATGCTGGGCAGACTTATACGGTCTGTGCCAGAGCTGGTGGTGGGAGGCGGGGCTGGTGGTTGGGAGGCGGGGATAGTGCTGGGTAAACTTGTACGGTCTGTGCCCTGAAGAGGACACGTACAAATCAAGGTAGGGTATACACAAAAAGTAGCACATATGAGTTTATCTTGTTGGGCAGACTGGATGGACCGTGCAGGTCTTTTTCTGCCGTCATCTACTATGTTACTATGTTACTATGATGCAGTAATCAGTGAGCATGCAAATTACTGCCATGTTAAAAAGTGCACGCTGTCAGAAAACAACAGTTCACGCTGTGGAGTAATCTGCAGCTCATAGTTAAATGTCCCCCTTCCTGTCAGTGTGTAAGTGATGATTGGTTGCTTCAGGAGGGGTCACCTCCATCCACTAAATAAACAAATCCCTCAATCCCTCACCCCCTGAGTTAACCTCATCATCATCCAATCCCGCCACCCCTCCAAGATGACACCCGACCCCCTTAACAAATAACTTTGGTGTCTAGTGGCACCCCTGACCCCATTAAAAAAAATAAAAACAGAAAAAAAAAGCACAAGTGGACCTCTGGGAACAGGACAATGGCAGATCTTTATTGAGAAGGCCCGACATGGGCCATGTTTCGGCGATGAAATGCCTGCATCAGGGGTAGCAAAAACAAAAACTACAGTTGGTTTGGATAATAGAATATACAAACCCGCTGCAAGATTGTACTCTTTCTTGCCACAGAACTAAATGCTCCCACTTTTGTTAAAAGAAATACTCAAGTAAATGGCGTGAGCTCCTTATTCCTGTAGTGTCACTAGTCGCTGTGTATAGCTTTTTTTTTGCGACCCCTGATGCAGGATTTTCATTACCGAAATGCAGCCTGTGTTGGATCTTCTCAATAAACATCTGCCATTGTCCTGTTCTCAGAGGTCCACATGTGCTTTTTACTGTTTTGATCATTTGGTGTGCTTGGAACCCTCTCTTCTATTGACCCATTTAAAAAATAGTCATGGTATCTAGTGGCACCCTGTGAACCCCCAATCCCCCAGCCCCCCAAATGAATATTGTAGCTCTAATGTCTAGTGCACCCCATGATACCCCCTCCTGATCCCACAATCAAATAGCCTGGTGTCTTGTGATACCCACAACTACCCCCCCCCCCCCAGCCCTCTAAACCACTGACCCTGGCACACCATTAGAGGCAGGAGCTATGTTCACTTGCTCCTGCCTCCAGCTCCTGCCTCTCACTGCGTGTGGTCTGTCTGCCAAACAAGAGAATTTTTTAATTATTTGGTAGTCTCCACCCAGACTACCAAATAGAGAAAAGTTCCTTAATTGGCAGACTGACCCTATGCTGTATCTCCAAGAAGCACTGCACATGGTCAGGTACTGCTGGTTTTGAAGATGGTGGCATGGATGGCAGGAACAAGTAGACATTATTCCTGCCTCTTTTGAAGGTATCCCGGGAGGGATCTGGGAGGCCATCCACCTTATAATCGAAAGAGAAAAACGCCTAGATTTCGACCCAAATCGGGAGATAGACGTTTATCTCACAAAAACGAATAAATCGGTACAATCGAAAGCCGATTTTGGACGTTTTCAACTGCACTCCGTCGCGGGTGCGGACAAAGTTGATGGGGGCGTGTCAGAGGTGTGGCGAAGGTGGAACTGGGGCGTGGTTATCGGCCGAGGAGAGATGTACGCGTTAGGGCGATAATCGAAAAAATAAAGGCGTTTTTAGCGAACATTTAGGACACTTTTGTTGGACCCTTTTTTCACACGAACAGGTCCCAAAAAAGTGCTCTAAATGACCAGATGGCCATCGGAGGGAATCGGGGATGACCTCCCCTGACTCCCCCAGTGGTCACTAACCCCCTCCCACCACAAAAAAATGATGTTTCACAACTTTTTATTTTCACCTCCCTGGCAGCAGTATGCAGGTCCCTGGAGCAGTTGTTAGGGGGTGCAGTGGACTTCAGGCAGGTGGACCCAGGCCCATCCCCCCTACCTGTTACAATTGTGCTGCTTAATGCTTAGTCGTCCAACCCCCCCAAACCCACTGTACCCACATGTAGGTGCCCCCCTTCACCCCTTAGGGCTATAATAATGGTGTAGACTTGTGGGCAGTGGGTTTTGAGGGGGATTTGGGGGGCTCAACACACAAGGGAAGGGTGCTATGCACCTGGGAGCTCTTTTACCTTTTTTTTTTTGTTTTTGTAAAAGTGCCTCCTAGGGTGCCCGGTTGGTGTCCTGGCATGTGAGGGGGACCAGTGCACTACGAATCCTGGCCCCTCCCACGAACAAATGCCTTGGATTTATTCGTTTTTGAGCTGGGCGCTTTTATTTTCCATTATCGCTGAAAAACAAAAACGCCCAGCTCACAAATTGTCGAATAAAACATGGACGTCTATTTTTTGTGAAAATACGGTTTGGTCCGCCCCTTCACGGACCCATTCTTGGAGATAAACGCCCATGGAGATAGACGTTTTCGTTCGATTATGCCCCTCCATGTGTACTACTAGACATCAAGGTTTTTTTTTTTGTGGGGCCAGGGGAATTTTGGGGAGTGATAGTAGACATAAAGGAGCTGATATTCAGACCATGGCAGTTAGACCAGCTAACTCCCACGGTCAGCACTAATCCCAGATACTCAATGCCGGACTGTTTCCAGTGACCGGCATCGAATATCCAGTTTGGGGTTTTTTTTTTGTTGTTGTTTTTTTTTTTTACAGTTGTACCCTGCACTTTCCCCACTCATGGTAGGCTCAATGCAGCTTACATGGGGCAATGGAGGGTTAAGTGACTTGCCCAGAGTCACAAGGAGCTGCCTGTGCCTGAAGTGGGAATCAAACTCAGTTCCTCAGGACCAAAGTCCACCACCCTAACCACTAGGCCACTCCTATTTGTTACATTTGTAGCCCACATTTTCCCACCTATTTGCAGGCTCAATGTGGCTTACATAGTACCGGAGAGGCATGCGCCGACTCCGGTATGAACAACTACAAAGTGATGTTGTGGTAAAATAAGGTTCATGTGGAACAGACACATTAGGGAATCGTAGAGTGGAAGAGTTATGTTATGTCCGTTATGTGCTTTGGTTTCGTTGTGTTGTAGAGTTGAGACATTTAAGTTGGATCGGTGGGGTATGCCTTTTTAAACGGGTTAGTTTTTAGAGATTTCCGGAAGTTTAGGTGGTCATACGTTGTTTTCACGGCTTTTGGTAGTGCGTTCCACAGTTGTGTGCTTATGTAGGAAAAACTTGGCCAGTTGAAAGATAACCAGTTACGGCACTAGTCAGACAAATGGCCAAAGATATACCAGGTTTTCACGTTGCCTAATATGGCCATCAAACCCAGTTTAAAAATCAATATCAGCTGATATGGAGGAGTGGCCTAGTGGTTAGGATGGTGGACTTTGGTCCTGAGGAACTGAGTTCAATTCCCACTTCAGGCACAGGCAGCTCCTTGTGACTCTGGGCAAGTCACTTAATCCTCCATTGCCCCAAGTAAGCTGCATTGAGCCTGCCATGAGTGGGAAAGTGTGGGATACAAATGGTAACAAAAAAATAACTGATTATCTGCTAACTGGGGATATTCAAAGGGAGATAACCAGTTATCTCCTGCTGAATATCAGAGGATAGCCAGTTAAGTGCTATTTAAATGGTCAGCAGCTGTTCTGACCAGTTAAATAGCTCTGAATATTTGGGGGAGGGGGTCAGTCATTGGTCAGAATACTAAGAGGAAATTTTAAAACAATCCAGGGACATAAAACTTTTGAAGTTAAGTTGATGCAATACCTTGACACCAGCACAAGTGGTCTTGACAGTGATATGTGTTTCTCATCACATTCTAAACCATAAATTATGCTGCTTTGTAATCCTCTGATCACAGGTCCATCTCTCCCTGTTCCCCCTCCCCCATTGCACTCACTCTTATCTTTTATGTTGCACTGATATATGTCATTGTATGCTCATTTCTGACCTAAAAGAGTAATTGCCTTCAAAAACTAGTAAAAAAAAAAGTATTATTAGTCCAATAAAAAAGCATCATTGTTTTGTTTTGTGTCTGTTTTTTTACCTTTAAAGTGGACTAAAACAGCAGACACAGTATTTTATCTGAGCACACTTTATTAGATTTTGTCCTTTTTCAAATGTGGGTACTGAAATTAAACTATGGGGCCCTTTTACAAAGGCACGAAAGGGCCTACATGCTTCCAGGATGCGTCAAATTGGTATTACCGCCCGGCTATTGTGTGCCCCGGGCGGTAATTCTGAATTTGGCATGCGCCGAAAACATGCAGTAGAAAATATTTTCTATTTTCTACGGTGTGGCGCTTACCCGGCGGAAAATGGCAGTGGGTGTGCGCTGCATGCCTACTGCCCAGGTAACGGGTGAGACCTTACCACTAAGTCAATGAGTGGTGGTAAGGTCTCGGGTCAAAAATGGACATACTTTTTTTATTTTGCCGCCTGTCCATTTTTTGGCCCCTTAAAAAAAACACCCTTTTTCCAGGACGTGGTAAAACCTGGCCCGGCGCATGCCCAAAAGATGCGCTCGCACTGCTGCAGGCCACTTTTTGCCATGGCTTAGTAAAAGGACCCCTACATGAATCAAAAACATCAAACCACAGCAATCTGGTAGCTTTCCATACAATTAAAAAAAAACACACACACATCTGGAAATAAAGGCTAGAGATCACAAGGAAGACTTTCTTGTAATATTTATTTAGATTTTGCTCCCACCTTTTTAATTAGTAGCGCAAGGTGAGTTACATTCAGGTACTCTGAATATTTCTCTGTCTCAGGAGGGCTCACAATCTAAGTTTGTACCTGAGACAATGGAGGGTAAGTGACTTGCCCAAGATCACAAGGAGCAGCAGCAGGATTTGAACCAGCCATCTCTGGATTGCAAGACTGGTGCGCTAACCACCAGGCCACTGAAGGAATTCATACTATAGTCCAACCAGTAGCTCTTTAAATCAGGGTAGTGTTTTTTTTCACCGAACCATTACACCTCTTGGGGAATTTTTAAAAAAGCCTTTGATATAACAGGGCAGCCTTAAGGCAGCAGAAACAGTGATGGTGAAGGTGTATGGTATATGAGAAGGCACAGCTGTTGTGCTCTGTACCATAACCCCACCCCTCGCAGCCTGGGTGTGCTGGGCGGGGAGGAGTGACAAAGCTGAGAGATGAGAATTCACTGTCAGTTTCTCACAAAGGAACTCATATGAAGTAGAGCTGGGAGCAATGTCCTACCTACTTCCATGTGGTGCAGAGAGAAAAGAGTGTTTTCCCATTACCCTTTCATCCTCTTTCCTTTTTGTCCATGCACACCCCGAGCACGGAGTAATGTTTGCTACTTTGCAGGCAATGCAGAAGTTCGTATGAAACAGCTTTCCAGGTCCAGGAGACTCGCTTCCAGCTGAGCTGCTGTAGAGGAAGGTTCACAGCAACTTCTGGGTTCCAGGAGAATGTACTGGGGATGCAATGTTAGGTAAGGCTACGCTACAGACATGGAAATTAAAAAAAAAAAAAGTTGTGAAGGGCAAAGAGACAGGCCGATGCAGAAAGCTAGGAGGAAAATATTTTTTTCACTCAAGGAATAGTTAAGCTGTGGAACTCAATGCCAGAGGATGTGGTAACAGCGGTTATCGTAGCTGGGTTTAAAAAGGTTTGGACAAGTTCCTGGAGGAAAAGTCTAGTCTGCTATGGAGACGGATATGGGGGAAGCCACTGGTTGCCCTGGGATTGGTAGCATTGAATGTTGCTACTATTTTGGGTTTCTACCAGGTACTTGTGATCTGGACTGGCCACCTTTGGAAGCACAATACTGGGCTAGATGGACCATTGGTCTGACCCAGTATGGCTATTCTTATGTTCTTAGAAATGCGCAGCTAGTGAGAGGTCTGCACACAAGTTTCTGGGTGCAGGGTGCAGAAACAGTTTTGCACAGTAGTTAACGCTGCACAAAACCTCACATTAGATACCAGCATGAATGATAATGAGGCTATTAGCTATCTGCCCCCATTGCAGAGAATTGTGCAGAAGGCTTTAAGGTGAGCACAATGCAAGAATGCTAGATCTGAGAAGGTATAGAGAGGATTGTTCAATCTTCTGTAGTAGCATCTGTGAGGATTGAATGCCTGTTTCTTCTTTTTGCTGTGAGCATAACAGTACAGAAGATGGTTCTACACCCAGATCGAAGCAAAAAAAAAAAAAAAACTGATTCTGCGCATGTGCTGCAGTGTTGTTCTGTTCTTAAATATCTACAATTCAAGAAATGTTTGTGATGCTGATAGTTAACATTTCAGCAAATGCACAGCAAATTCTAGAAATGTTAAGTAGTAGTAGTAGTAGTAGTAAATGCTGACACTTTCATTTTATAAGGGGTAAAGGTAATGGGATTTTATATACCGCCATTCTGTGGTACAATCAAAGCAGTTTAGAATTATTATATGCAGGTAATTTTTCTGTCCCTAGTGGGCTCACAATCTAAGGGATCCTTTTACTAAGGTGTGCTAACAGATTTAGCACACTCTAATGATTAGTGTGCACTAAATGATAAGACACCCATAGGAATATAACCATTGTCTTATAATTTAGCACAAGCTAATCATTAGCGTGTGATAAATTCATTAGCACACCTTAGTAAAATGACCCCATATTTTGTCCATGCAGACAGTGCTAGCTACCTTCAGTGCAGAACCCTATGTGCATGAATCCGGCATGCTTGCCCTGATTAGTGCACAAGTTCTGTGTGCGTCAAATTAGCATATAATTTAGCTTCCTGCACTGGCAAGCAAACTTTTTACATTTTAGGTTCTAATACACGGGTTTGTGCATCAGATTGACTAATATTAAGGATTAAGGCTAGACTGAGTTTTAGGCAAAGGTAGGGTAAAAACAGATTAAAAACAAAACCTATACACCCATTTTTTGGCACGTTTGTAAATTACCACATCTTTTGCCCCAAGATTTAATTTCCTGCAGTTTCAGGAAAGGAAACAAAAATGTTTGCCAGAAAAATCTGTGCAAGAATAATCTCTTACAAGAAGATGATGGGACTTTTCCATGAACCTATAAATCCAAGTGGGAAAAAATATCGCCAAGCACATTTGCAAAGCCACATTCTCCCATATGATGATTTTGATGCGTGACTTCTGTGCCCCTTGTGAATGTTGCAGGAAATTAAATCCTTGTGCAAAGGTTACATTATTTCAACACTGTACCAGAAAACTGACAGTCGGGCCTTGTGCACTTTTTATAATTTGCTCTTCTTTTTGGCCGAAACTTAATCCTGGTTCTTAATATATACAGTTTGCATTCTGTCTTGCATTTTCTTTACCTCAAACAGTCTCCTAGTGTTTATTTCTGCTCTTGACTGCATTTGTATAACACTTGTTGCAGTTTTAATGATAAACACCTCAGCCTGACTCAGGCGCTGATGCAGAAAGCTCCTGTGGGCAGAAATGCGCAGTTACCAAGACGTCTACACACACATGACTGGGCACACAATGCCGAAAGAGGGTCAGTGCAAAAGTTAATTCACATGGTAGGCATTGGTGCACAGAATATTAGAATACATGGTAATGAGGCTATTAGTTATTCCGCTGCAATGCAGAGAAACTCACAGATTTTTAAGATGAGCATAATCCCCTTCATTCTAGAAAGTTGTGAACCCAAACTGTCGACTACCATGCAAATTTGCTCACACAACTCACAGAATGAGGTCAGTTGTATGTGTAACTTAACAGATGAATCAGATGCTAATTAGCCTTAACAGCACATTATTGGCTATAATTGGTGATAATTGACACTAATTTGCTGTTATGTCAGAAGCTAATGCTGTCACTAGAGACGATTAGCGCCGAAATAGCACCGACATTTGGGTGCGCAGAATGTTCAGAGGGCAATAACGCTGGGGACATGTGCCCCAAAGATGGCCCCAAGTGGCATTAAATTGTAGTCAACCCTGTATAAATGAGGTCCTTAGCAGTGCCCTCCCAATGCTCAGAAACAGCGCACAAACCTAACCCTGCCCTAACCGCTGGAAATCTAATGCCCAAGCTGGCGTTAGAGTGTCTGACGAGAGATTTCTCATCGGATTCGAAGGTACTACATTCCCGCAGTCTCTGACTTGGCTGCCCTGGTCACTGACTGCGGAGGTAATGGCTCCACATTATCTTGAGGTGGCAGAGGGACAGCACAAAGCACAAGAGCAAGCTGTGACTGGAACTTTCTAGATAGGGGATATATTCTCACCTGGACCTCTTTTGGAAGGCACCTCCTTTTACCCCACCAATTAGTACCGGAGAGCCGTAGAGGGAGGAAGGGGTCAGAACAATAACTTCCCAATGCTCAGCGCTAACACTGTGTATATAATTTGCATGCTATTAGTGTTGAGCATTGCAAAGCCTTTTTTGCATACACTGCCTCTATTTTATGCAAATCTAGTTCATGCATATTCACTGCGGATATCTTGAAAACCTTACTGGCAACGGGTACTCCAGGACCGACTTGGGAAACATTGCCCTATAGCACCAGAGTCCTGAGCATCAGTCCACAAATTACTGGGTGCACAACTCCAAGGAAGAGGCATGGTCATGTCAGGGGTATGTCTGGCAGTTAAAGATTACTAGCATATACGAGTCTAACTGCCTACAGTTAGGCACCAGCATTTATACCAGCCATTTGGCTGGTATGAGTGTTCACGCCTAAAGTCAGGTGCTTAAAAGCAGACTTACAGTACCATTCTACAACTGCAGTTGCCCATGTGAGAAATTTATCTCCTGGTCTGAGGAAGCATAGGAGGGTTAGTTGAGAGGATTACTTGCCATTTTCTTTCCTTATCATCTGTAAGCTAACCTGACGACGACCACCACCACCACCACACAAAGCACCCTGGTAGTCTAGCGGCCCCCTGACCCAACCACCCTCCCCCCTGACATTAAAAAAATAAATACCTAGTAGTCTATTCTATCCCCTCCCCAAATGTCCAGGAGCCTCCCCATCCACCTAAACAAGTCAAAAGGCAGGAGTGATGCCAACTTGCCCTTGCTTCTGGTACCACCATCATTCAAAATGGCAGCGCCTAACCCCTAGCAGTGCATTCTGACACACTGCTAGGAGTCAGTCTACCAAATAAGGCAATATTTGCCTTATTTGGTAAACTAACTGCAAGCAAGACATTCCATCATATCACCAGAGGCAGCTTATTGCCTTATTTGATAAAACAGTAATTAAACTCTGGAATTTGTTGCCAGAGAATGTGGTAGGGGCGGTTAGCTTAGCGGAGTTTAAAAAAGGTTTGGAAGGCTTCCTAAAGGAAAAGTCCATAGACCATTATTAAATGGACTTGGGGAAAATCCACTATTTTTGGGATAAGCAATATAAAATGTTTTGTACTTTTTTGGGATCTTGCCAGGTATTTGTGACCTGGATTGGCCACTGTTGGAAACAGGATGCTGGGCTTGATGGACCTTTGGTCTGTCCCAGTATTGCAATACTTATGTTCTTATGCACCTATGACAGAAGGCCCTGTTATGTGTCAGGTGCTACCATGTTGAATGATGGTGATGCCAGAGGCAGAAGTGAGTGGACATGGCTTCTGCCTTTTACTTTTTGAGGAAGGTGGGAAGGGTCTGAGGGTTTGGGGAAGGGATGAGCTACACCAGACTACCAAGAATGTATATTTTTTTATGTCTGGGGAAAGGGCGGTGTTTGTGTTTTATCATTTGCCAATAGTAGTGCTCACTCTTTTGAGGGAGTCACACTATTTGTAAAAAGGACACCCATTGCACATGAGTGAACTATCATGCAGGTGCTCATGGTGTATACTCTTGCAGAAAGACTGTGCCCTCTGCACTTCTATAAATGGCACGGAAATTTAGGTGCTGGGATAATGTATTCTAGAAGAATGAAATGTATTGGAATAATTGTTTTTCTGCTAACTAGGTTGTTGTATTGATTGTTGCTGATTTTTGTTATTTGCTATGTTTTAATGTTTTTTCTAATTGATTATATGTATGTTTTTTAGTTATCCACATTGGGTAAAGGCGGGATACAAATAATATAAATAAATAAAAATAAATGTACGGTAAGAATTCTGTAACAGCAATCTAAGCGGAACTGCTATTATAGAATACTAGTGATGATTTGTAGTCTTGCACCCAACTTGAGGCACGATCACCTCGCTGTTGGCAGTAAGGCACATAGGACTACATTCTATATAATGCCTGAAAAAATTAGTGCTGAAAATATTTCCACTTAGGCGTAATCTGTGAACCGTGCCTAGATTTAGGTGTGGTTTATAGAATACGCCTAGCCAGTTGATAAAATATGCCTAGCGGCTATGCCTGCGCCTAACTCAAGGTGCATCCATTTATGCCAAGTAAAACTTGGTATAAATACCGACACCTAAGTTAGGCACGGAGCAGGTGTATTTGATAATTGTGTACATAGATTTTCAGATTGCCCACGCCCATAGCTGTGCCCCCTTTATGGCAATACACATTAGAATTTACGCACAACACTTTACAGAATACACCTTGCAAGTTGTGCATGTAAATTCTAATTAATGTCAATTAGTATCAATAAGTGGCAATTATCGGCACTGATTGTCATATTAAGTCATTAAATTGCATGTGCAAATCCAGAATATGACCAGATTTGCGCTAACAATTTTGGTCGTGCTATATAGAATCCAGGGGACAACCCCCTAGTATTCTATAACATGTGCACATAACACCTAGACGTGACCCTGACCCACATATGCCCTTCCCATGGCCTTACCCCCTAGAAAATTGTGTGCGACAGAAAATGAGGGTGCAGCTTCTAGAATAGTGACTAAGGTCAGTAGCACGCACAACTGCAAAATGGCACCAGTTAACACCAACTAATACCAATTTAAGCCAATAATAGGCTAACTCCAAATAACAGCCAATTATTAAACTAAGTTGTGTGCACAACTGACCTTATTCTGTAAATTGGGTGCTCAACTTTGCACGCTTAGGGGTCCCTTTACTAAGCTGCAGGAAAAAGGGCTCTGCGCTGGCGGCAGCAGCAGCCCTTTTTCCCGCCCGCCAGGGCTCCTTTTCCCACAGCCAGTAAAAAATGGCCACGCAATAAGATAACTCTCACCGCGTGGCCATGCGGTGGAGAGCCCTTACCACCACCACTGAGGTGGCGATAAGGGCTGTGGCACTAACCCGGTGGTACGATTACTGCCAGGTTACCACCGTGCTAGTCATTTCCAGGGGTTTTCTTTTTCCACTGGAAATGGCACACACTCGGTGCGGGACTACCACCAATGGCCACATTGGGCTGGCAGTAGCCCTGAAAGAGTGAGCCCACGTTGGGCTTAGTGCCGCTCTGTAAAAGGGCCCCTAAGCTTATAATTGGACACCCATGTTTATAGAATTAGGGGATTAGTATGCCTTCTTTCAAAAAAAAAAAAAAAAGTGCGCACTCAGTGACATTGCTCCCACGACAATAAAATGGCCAAACATAAACGAATAAAACAAACATTCCTGGAAATGGCGCAGGAAACGATCAAAACCCAAACTTTTCTGGCTGCCGATCGCTACTACTGCACTCTGCACTTTTCTGACAGGGCACACTTTTTATCATTGTAGTAATTTGCATGGTTACTGCATCTAAGCAGTAAACATTTATGGGATGCTTGCATTAGAAGCCACCCGTTCAATGACTAACACATGGCTTTCTGCATGGACCCCCCCCCCCCCCCCCCTTCAGGCAGTGGACCTAAACGTGCTTTTAAGTATTTAAATTTACACAACACTTCGAAAGCTAATCAAGAAATGTATTAAGTTATGTCCAATAAAAAAGGTATCATCTTATTTTCTTTTCCATGTTTTAATTTTGTTTGATTTCTATTGATTACCTTTAAGAGTGGACTAACACGGCTAACACACCTCTTTACTGAATTTGCAGTAAACCAATAGCTTTACGCATTTATGCTGGTCAGCCGTTGGCATAACTTGGTAGCACATAGCCCATGGCTTAAAAGGACCCTAATAAATTAATAAAAGTGTGCTTTTGTTTTTTATTTTTGTTGTTTTTTTGTGATAAGACACCACCTTCTTCTTGATACTTTGACACCCTTTGGGGTTGGTGGTCTCTTTGTATATATTTTTGCTTCACCAGAAATTTGTTTGTTTTTAAAATGACCCAATCATCTGCATTCGTAGCTGTGGTGTCAGTGTTTTCCAAAACACATGATAATAAAAACATCATTTGGAGGTTATTCTCTTCTATCCTGGACTTGGTTTTCTATATTTCCTTAGAGTTTTGTCCTCAGTAGTAGACTCTAAATAGGAGCATAAAACTGAACAACTGAGTGCCAGCACAGATGTTCTGTAGAAGTAGGTACATTTTTCACAAGGGAGAAACCTGATGAACAGAAAGACCATTTTAATGACCCTAACGAATGCATCCTACACTTAGGGGCCCTTTTACTAAGCTGCATAGGCTCCTATGCGCGACCAACGCATGTCAATTTGGAATTACCACCCGGCTACCGCGTGGCCTGGGCGGTAATTTCATTTTTATTACACGCGTCCACTACATGCACCAGAAACGGACGATGCTACCGGGTGGTAAAAGACATTTGACACGCGTAGACCATTACCAGCCAGTTAACGCGTGAGACCTTACCGCTAAGGGGTCCTTTTACCAAGCCGCACTGAAAAATGGCCTGCGCTAGTGTAAGAGCATGTTTTGGATGTGTGCAGATCCATTTTTTTAGCACACCTGTAAAAATGCCTTTTTTAAAAATTTTGACCAAAAATGGAAGTGCGGCAAAATGAAAATTGGTGTGCGTCCATTTTGGGTCTGAGACCTTACTGCCACACATTGACTTAGCGGTAAGGTCTCACGTGTTAACCAGGCAGTAATGCCTTTTACCGCCCGGTAGCGCCGGGCACCAGAAAATAAAAATGATTTTCTGGCGCACATAGTGGACGCACGTAAAAAAATTAAATTGCCACACGGGCCATGCGGTTGCCAGGCAGTAATTCCAAATTGATGTGCATTGGTTGCGCTTAGGCACCTACGTGGCTTAGTAACAAGGTCCCCTAAGTCTATGAGTGGCGGTAAGGTCTCAGACCCAAAATGGTCGCGCGCCAATTTTCATTTTGCCACACATCCATTTTTGGTCAAAAATTTTAAAAGGCATTTTTACAGGTGCACTGAAAAATGGATCTGTGCGTGTCCAAAACACAAGCTTACATTAGCGCAGGCCATTTTTCAGCACACCTTAGTAAAAGGACCCCTTATTTTTGGTAAGTTGTCTATTCACAGTCCCGAAAGAATGTTTAGTTCACATATCTCATTTCATTTATTAACCACCGTTATGGCAAACACAGTCATTCACAATACTAAAATTTAAAAACAGATATCCTCTAATAAAATCTCTCTAATACAGTCATATCAAACACTCAGACACAAAGAGCCATGGTACAGACCAAGCCCTACTACACCCTTTAAAATTCGACGGCGCTTTCTTCACCTTTTATCTTACATAAACTCAGGTGAAAAGCATCGTCTTTAGCTGCTTCCAGAAAGAGGGCAGATTTTCAAAGGTGACTTATTGCCTATTTCAGGAGCTGCCACAGAAAAGGCTCCATTTCTCCACTAGCAACTAGTACATTTCATTAGTTTCAGGAAGTGTTGCCTTCATGTGAGACTGCGCCTGGCTTTTGTTTGACAATTTCACTTCCAAAACTTTTATAGACAGATATATATATATATATATATATATATATGTAGAAAATGGGAATGATTCACCTCATTTCAATTTTGGTTCTGGTTTTTTTTTTCAGGTTTGCTTCGATAGCTTTTACTTTGATGATCATTCCTCATGGAATAGGTAAGCCAGAAGGATTTTTTTTTTTCTGACAGAACAGATATTTTATTTTACATTTTCTCTTCCTCAGATATGAGTTCCAAATGCTTTATATTCCCCATGGAAAGTACAGCCAGTAGATGAAAGGATGAGAGGAGGAAAGAATTGCGTTAACTGAGAGTTTCTTTTTGTTGTTGGTGTGGTTGTTAGAGAGTTTTGTTCATACGGGGGGTTGAGAAATTCTACATTGCAGACATTATTGTAGAAATGTGTTTTCTTCTTTACAGGCAGTGAACAGGAGGATAGCCAGAGATTAGATATTACACCCAGGATGATGCAGCCCCAAAACCACAGCACTTCTTTAGAAGCTTTTAATGAGCTGCTAAGCACTTCTGAAAGCAGGAAACCGCTATTCTCCGGGGCATTTGTGCCATTCACTGGACTCACAGAGAGTAGGTAACAGAGCACAAGCTCATGCAAAGCTGCAAAGGCAATGTTTTAGAATCTGTTGCACAGTCAGGGGGTTCATAAAAAGAAATGTTTCTTTCTTTCTTTAATACATGTAGTTAAGGACATAAGAATAGTCATACTGGGTCAGACCAATGGTCCATCTAGCCCAGTATCCTGTTTCCAACAATGGCCAAGCCAGGTCACAAGTACCTGGCAGAAGCACAAATAGTAGCAACATTCCATGATACCGATCCCAGGGCGAGCAGTAGCTTCCCCCATGCCTAACTCAATAGCAGAATATAGACTTTTCCTCCAGGAACTTGTCCGAACCTTTTTTTAAACCCAGATACACTAACCGCTGCTACCACATCCTCTGGCAACGAGTTCCAGAGCGTAACTATTTATTGAATGAAAAAATATTTCCTCCTATTTGGTTTAAAAGTATTTCCATGGAACTTCATTGAGTGTCCCCTAATCTTTGTACTTTTTGAAAGAGTAAAAAAATCGATTCACTTTTACCCATTCTATACCACTCAGGATTTTGTAGACCTCAATCATATCTCCCCTCAGCCATCTCTTTTCCGAGCTGAAGAGCCCTAACCTCTTTAGCCTTTCCTCAAATGAGAGGCGTTCCATCCTCTTTATTATTTTGGTTGCTCTTCTTTGAACCTTTTCTAATTCCACTGTATTTTTAAGATACAACAACCAGAATTGATAGCAATATTCAAGGTGAATGATACAGAGGCATTATAGTATTCTTGGCCTTATTTAGCATGCCTTTCCTAATAATTCCTAGCATCCTGTTTGCTTTTTTGGCTGCCGCTGCACACTGACCACAAAGTTTCAACCTATTGTCTACAATGACATCTAGATCTTTTTCTTGGCTGCTAATTGCCAAGGTGGACCCTAGCATCAGGTAACTATGATTGAACTATTCTACCATTTGGATGCCCAGTCTTCCTACAAATTTTCATAGTTTGCATGTGTTTTAACAACTTTGAATAGTTTTGTGTCATCTGCAAATTTAATTACCTCAATTGTCATTCCAATTTCCAAATCATTATAAAAATGTTAAATAGCACTGGTCCCAGTACTGATCCCTGCAGTACTCCACTATTCACCTTCTTCCACTGAGAAAAATGGGCATTTAACCCTACCCTCTGTTTTCTGTCCAATAACCAATTCTTATTCCACAACAGAACATTGCCTCTTATCCCATGACTGTTTAATTTTCACAGGACTCTCTCAGTAAAACATTAGCCAGATTAGAGGCCCACTGAATTTCGGTTTTGGTTTCAGTGCAGAAATCTGCCCCTCCTCCCAGGCTGCCCACCACTCCACCCTCCCCAATCTCCTCCCCACCCCCACAGTAGGCCCTCCCCAGGCCTACTTTCTAAAGGCCCTGGTGGTGTAGGGGTGTTTGTGCAGGGCCGGTCCTAGGGTTTCTGGCGCCCTCCTGCAGCCTATTAGTCAGCGCCCCTACCCATCCAGGGGCGGGATTACTATGGCTCCGCCCCTACAGTAGTCACACCCCTTTTACTAGCCATGGCATCATTGAAAATATTGCACCTGTCTTCCCTTCCCTCCCCTCCATCTATGTCCAACAATTCTCTCCCTGCCCTCCCCTCCATCCACCCATGTCCAGCAACTCCCCTGCCCTCCATCCATCTATCCATCCAAATCCAGCAATTCTCCTCTCCCCGGCTGCCCCCCCTCCATCTATCCATCCATCCATATCCAGCAATTCTCCTCTTTCTCCCCTGCCCTCCCCTCCATGTCCAGCAATTTCTCCTCTCTCCCTAGGCCCTGTCCTCCCATCCATGTCCATTTTTGTCCACCGATGCTCCTCTCTCCCCTTCCCTCCTCCATCCATCCATATCCAGCAATTCTCCTCCCTCTCCTCCCCTCCATGTCCAGCAATTTCTCCTGTCTCCCTGGGCCCTGCCCTCCCATCCATGTCCATCGATCAATGCTCCTCTCTCCCCTGCCCTCCCGCTTCCATGTCCACCTGCCCGCCCTCTTCTCTGGTTTAAATCTTGTGTTTAAATTCACCTCCGACGTCGCAGCAGCTGCGCAGCGTCAGTGAAAGCGCTGCTGCCGATGTCTCCCAGCCTTCCCTTTGCTCGTTCGTTCCCTCAGTGTCCCGCCTTCTTCTGACTTCATTTCCTTGCAAGGGCGGGACACTGAGAAGGGAATGAACGAGCGAAGGGAAAGCTAGAGACGTCGGGCAGCAGCGCTTTCACTGATGCTGCGCAGCTGCTGCGACGTCGGAGGTAAATTTAAATACAAGATTTAAATGCCCTAGGGCAACGCGGGTACCGGAGCAGGAAACCGAAGGCAGGGCTGCTGTCGGGGTCCGGGAGCTGAGGTAAGCGGCGAGGGTCAACATGGCGCGGCGGCGCCCTCCAGAGGTCGGCGCCCTCCTGCTATGCTTACCTCGCTTACTGGGTTGGACCGGCCCTGTGTCTGTGGGGCAGGAGCATCCTGAATTACAAGGTAGGCCCAGGGAAGGCTAACCATGGGGGGGGGGGGGGGGGGGGGAAGCAAGTCTAGGAGGGTGGAGTGGTGTATAGCTCAGGAAGGGGGATGTGTTTTCTGTCAGGATGAGGGGGGAGGCTGACCTGCAGCAATTGTGGCAGCTGCAGGGGGCAGGGCCACATTTACAGTAACAGTTCCAGCCAGAACCAAAACAGTTGGTTTTGGTCCGCCTCTAATCTAAGTCTGCATCTCAAACACATAGTATCTGGATGACACATCAACCAAGCTGAACATTTGCTGTCAGTTTGAGCCCCAGCCCTCACATTCATCCCTTTCAACTGACCAGTGTTGATGTGCGCATATTGACAGGGCTTAGTTGATCCCACAATTCTGCTACTGCAGAGCTTGAATCATGCTAAGGAATAATGGGAAATGGCTTACCCAGAAGGCTGCCTGCTACCAGTGTTTAATCTTCTACTCCCTGCCTGCTGCTACTATCACCCACTCATGAACCAGTCATCTCCTCTAAAAGGTTATAGGGCTCTGTGTTTCTTCTTTGAGCCATCCATGGGGTAATCCTATAACCTGAGTGGCAAATACACATATAAATGGTTAGAACACCAGTGTATATGTGCACATACACATGTAAATGTCAAAATACTGCTTGAACAATATTCTGTAAATATATGCATACCTTACATAGTGGATATTTTTCAGGTGGGGCTATCCAGAGGTGAAACTCACAATTACACATGTACTAGGGCAGTGTTTCCCCAAGTCCAGTCCTGGACTACCCCTTGCCAGTCAGATTTTCAGGATATCCACAATTAATATGTGTGAAAACGATTTGCATATGATGGAGGCAGTTTATGCAAATCAAGTTCATGCATATTCATTGAGGATATCCTGAAAACCTGACTGGCAAGGGGTAGTCCAGGACTGGATTTGGGGAAACACTATACTAGGAAATTCTATATATGGTGCCTAGTATTATACACTATTGCTGCACAAAAAAATCAGCGCAGAAAAGCGTTATAACAGAATCAAGACGTTGAAATGGCCCAAAAACAGCAGATCCGCACAGAGCTACACTTACATTACCTGTTATAGAGTAGTGCCTAAGTGTTTCCACAGTGATCTGAAAAGGCAGTGCAATGATGGGAGGGACATGGACGGGTTAGGAGCGTTCTCTTAAAATGTGCGCAGCAGGGGCGTAGCTACGTGGGGCCATGAGGGCCTGGGCCCCGCAGATTTGGCCCTGGACCCCCATGCCGATGACCATCTCGACCCTCCCCCCTCCCGCCGCCAACCCGCCGTCGCCGTCTGCTACCTTTGCTGGCAGAGGATCCCAACCCTCACCAGCCGAGGTCCTCTTCTTCCTTTGTTCTGTTTCTGAGTCTGACGTCCTGCACGTCAGACTCAGAAACAGAATGAAGGAAGAAGAGGACCTCGGCTGGTGGGGGTTGTGGTCCCCCGCCAGCAAAGATAGGTGACGGCGACGGCAGGTTGGCGGCGGGAGGGGGGAGGGTCGAGAGGGTCATCGGCAGGGGGGTCCAGAGGGTCGGCGGCGGGGGGGTCAATGTTGGTGCAGGTGGTGGCTGCGGGGGGGGGTGTCGGCAATGGCGGGGGGGTCGGCGGCGCCAGGGGGGGCTAAAATGTGCCCCCTCACCTCGGGCTCTGGACTCCCTTCCCGCCGAAGTCTAGCTACACCCCTGGTGTGCAGTTATAGAATTCCAGGGATCAGCACCCAACTTGCACGCTAGGATTTACTCCTGGTTTTAGTTGGTGTAAATGCTTTGGGTGCGGATTCCGATGCTACGTGGTAATCTATAAAGGGGATCCATTCCGGAGCTGATTTTTTTTCAATGCCAGTTTTTCAGTGCCATATACTGAATCCAGTCTGTAATGTATAGAATACTATAAGCTATGGGGGAGATTTTATATATATGGCGCCTGAAAAATCAATGCGGAATAAAATGACTCCTCAGCATATTCCCTAAGGATGCCTAAATATTATAGAAGAGGCTTAAATTTCTGCGAGGTATATAGAATACACTGAGTGGCTCTCCACATGACCAAATTTAGTCACGGCCATTTACTCCAAGTAAAACCTGGTGAAAATGCCTGCTCCTAAATTATGCATGGAGCAGTTATATTCTATAACCATGTGCATAGATTTTTGGAATGTCCACAACATGTCCATTTCCCCGCCCATAGCCACGCCCCTTTTTGGATGTGCGCATTAGAATTTAAGCGCAGTGTGTTACAGAATACGCTTAGCGAGTTATGTGCTTAAATTCTAATTATTGCCAATTAGTGCTCATAATTGTTTGTTAAGCACTATTATCAATGCTGATTGGCTTGTTAAGCCAATCAAGTTACATGCATTCTTATAGACTACGCTTGGATTTTGGCACAGAATGCTGGGCACATTATATGGAATTCGGGAATATCTCTAGTATTTAATTAAATGGTCAAACACTTATGTCTGAGTGGGAGCTATAATAAATATTTCAAACAATCGCTCTACACTCTATTAAATTGAAAAGATACTGTGACATGCGTCAAAGAGGTCCGCACCCTGATGCAGCTGGGATTCAATACCCTGCGAAACATGGTCTGTGTAGGCAGCGGATCTGGAGACTCAGTATAAAAACTAAGGGCGCTGTTTACTAAGCTGTGCTGTAGGCACGCTAGCATTTTTAGCACGCGCTAAAAATGCTAGCGCATCTTAGTAAACAGGGCCCTAAGTTATTTAAATAGTTGTAATAGAGGTTGAAATAAATGAAAGTAGTGCAAAGTAGAGAAAATGAAGCCTGCTAAAAAAAGTATTTCTGACCGATGAAGAGGTGTGCAAGTCATGAGTTGTATATTCATGTGAAATGAGTCACCGCTGAGGTCATTGATAAATAACTACAAATTGTGAATAGAGTGCAGAGTGAGTGTTTGAAGTATCTCTAGTATTTAAGCATGATCTTCTGCTCCAGCTCTATGACTAGCGTAAGTGCTCATGCATATCTGCTTTCATGCGTATAGACAGGGTTTTGCTAATATTCTGTAAGGGAAAGTGGACAGGTGCTGGAGCCGACTAAACTACAGCCATTTAAGTGTGATATTCAGCACTTAGAGCCAGATGCACAAAACCTAACGAGCCCACAACTTGCGTTTTAAACTGGTTCCAGGCAGTTTAAAACGCAAGTAGTTTACCGGGGCATGCACCAAGGGCATTTTTCCTGTCATGGTAGCAGGCAACGAAAACGGAATGCAAATTGTCTAAAGGCTATTATAATGAGCTGCAGTACTGTTGCAGCTCATTATAATGAGATGCACTACCATTTTTCCGATTCCCTTACCGTGGAAACCCTAACGTGAGGTCTGCACCTCTCGTTAGGGCTCCTGTGAGGGAATCGGAAAGGAAAAGAGCCCCAAAAAAATTAAAAAAGGAAGAAAAAAAAGCAGCGAGCACACGTGAGGGGCATCCTTTAAGGACGTACTCTGCCTGCGCTTGTGAGGGACATCTTTTCGCCGTTTTTTTAAAAATTATTTTTGTCTCCCCTGCGCTGCTCACCTTCTGTAGCAGCGAGGAGAAGGGATTAGGGAATCGGGGACCTGCGACTCGAGTCGATCCGGAGTTCGGGACGTCCCTTTCCATTATGCTCCTCTTCCAGGTCTCTTCAGCCAATCAGAGTGCATGTAGCTGACACCAGCAAGCTAGATGCGCTTTGATTGGCTGAAGAGACCCAAGAAGAGGAGCATAACCGAAAGGGACGTCCCCGATTCTCCGACTGGCTACTGAGGTAATGGTGAATGCAACGGAGCTACAACGAGTAGCTCATTTGCATTCCCTTTCCTTAGTGAATTCCCGTTCCCTACCGATTCGCTATGGAATCGGTAGGGAACGGGAATTACCGACAACTTTAATGCATCTTCCTCTTAGTTGTCTATGGAACACCACATAAAGATACAACTTACTTTTATATGGTCCTATTTATGCAGTTACCCTGGCCAGTTAATTGTTGAATATCTTTTAATTGGATTTTGCTCACACCTTTTTCAGAAGTAGCTCAAGGTGAGTTACATTCAGGTATACTGGGTAATTCTCTGTCCCTGGAGGGCTCATAATCTAAGTTTGTACCTGAGGAAATGGAGGGTTAAGTGACTTGCCCGAGATCACCAGGAGCAGTAGGGGGATCTGAAACTCCGGATGTCAAGACCAGTACTCCAACCACTAGGCCACTCCTTGTATACTGGCCAACTACCAACTCACTCCCAAAATAGCTGGGTTTGAATTAGGCGCAAATCAGTTAAGTGCCGCTGAAAATGACCGGTTAGCCCCGAACAGGTGATTTAACCAGCCAGGAGACGTTTCTGGTCAGTTAAATTGCTTTGAATATCGACAGAGTTCCAAAGTAAAGCGGCATTATAACAGAAATCTACATCAAAAGACCTCTTGTAATGAAGTCATTTTAGCAACAGGAGAAATAACTTAAATAAACAAAACAAAACAGGAGTCCAATGGCCAATGTGTCATGTCTCTTACCTCAACGCAAGCGGCGTCCTCGGGCTGCGCAGGGTCCCCTCTACACGCACACTTCACTGGCACTGCCTGAGCCATGTGTGTGTAGTCCTCTCTGGGTTTGTTCAGAGAGCAGTGGTTGCATTCTCCTTAATTGCTTTGCTTCCATGCACCTGTTTCTGCTCTCTCTCTCTCTCTCTCTCTCTCTCTCTCTCTCTCTCTCTCTCTCTCTCTCTCTCTCTCTCTCTGCCTGGCTTCCAGGCTCCTTGATTGCTTTGCTTCCACCTACCTGGGACTGCTTTCCTCTGCCTGGCTTCCCTTGCTTCTCTCCTATTGGTCTTCTGGTTCCTCCTTCTCCTGCTCTTGTACTATGGCTGTGCCCCTTCTCCCTGCTGATGTCAGACGCTAGCACTTTATCAGCTGAGCTCTCCCTGGACTCCATGCTCCAGCTTCTACTTTGGTAGGTGTTTCTAACTCTGTAGTCTGCTTCTTATCTACTGGTCCCTCGTTGCTGACTTTGCCTGTACCTGGATTACCCTTCTGCATCCCGCCTACCTACTGACTTTCGCCTGTACCTGGATTACTCTCCTGCCTGCTGCCTGCCTACTGATTTTCACCTGCATCTGAATTACTCTCTTGCCTGCTGCCTGCCTACTGACTTGCCTGTACCTGGATTACTCTCTTGCCTGCCGCCTGCCTACTGACTGCCGCTTGTACCTGGCTTACTCTCTTGACCTGCTGCTTGCCTGGCCGATACATTCATCACCCCGCTTCCAGGCCGCCCGCACCTAGGGGCTCAACCTCTGGGGAATGGCGGTCAGCACAGGTGAAACCCGGGGTTGTCCAGTCGACAAGCAGAACCTGGTCCGAGTACCAAGCTCAGCAGTTCTCTACTTGGTACAAGAACTCACAAGTTGCAGAAATGTAAGAATCAAAATAATGAAATTTCTGTTACAGATATGTCTATATATAGTACTTTACAGAATGGGGGCACAGTCCTATAAAGTGCTGAACTATTCTATAACGGCAAATGTGTGTGCCAAAGTCATAGAATATTAGGGTAAGTGGAGAATGACGCAGCCATATTTACATAAGTACATAAGTACATAAGTAGTGCCATACTGGGAAAGACCAAAGGTCCATCTAGCCCAGCATCCTGTCACCGACAGTGGCCAATCCAGGTCAAGGGCACCTGGCACGCTCCCCAAACGTAAAAACATTCCAGACAAGTTATACCTAAAAATGCGGAATTTTTCCAAGTCCATTTACTAGCGGTCTATGGACTTGTCCTTTAGGAATCTATCTAACCCCTTTTTAAACTCCGTCAAGCTAACCGCCCGTACCACGTTCTCCGGCAACGAATTCCAGAGTCTAATTACACGTTGGGTGAAGAAAAATTTTCTCCGATTCGTTTTAAATTTACCACACTGTAGCTTCAACTCATGCCCTCTAGTCCTAGTATTTTTGGATAGCGTGAACAGTCGCTTCACATCCACCCGATCCATTCCACTCATTATTTTATACACTTCTATCATATCTCCCCTCAGCCGTCTCTTCTCCAAGCTGAAAAGCCCTATCCTTCTCAGCCTCTCTTCATAGGAAAGTCGTCCCATCCCCACTATCATTTTCATCGCCCTTCGCTGTACCTTTTCCAATTCTACTATATCTTTTTTGAGATACGGAGACCAGTACTGAACACAATACTCCAGGTGCGGTCGCACCATGGAGCGATACAACGGCATTATAACATCCGCACACCTGGACTCCATACCCTTCCTAATAACACCCAACATTCTATTCGCTTTCCTAGCCGCAGCAGCACACTGAGCAGAAGGTTTCAGCGTATCATCGACGACGACACCCAGATCCCTTTCTTGATCCGTAACTCCTAACGCGGAACCTTGCAAGACGTAGCTATAATTCGGGTTCCTCTTACCCACATGCATCACTTTGCACTTGTCAACATTGAACTTCATCTGCCACTTGCACGCCCATTCTCCCAGTCTCGCAAGGTCCTCCTGTAATCGTTCACATTCCTCCTGCGACTTGACGACCCTGAATAATTTTGTGTCATCGGCGAATTTAATTACCTCACTAGTTATTCCCATCTCTAGGTCATTTATAAATACATTAAAAAGCAACGGACCCAGCACAGACCCCTGCGGGACCCCACTAACTACCCTCCTCCACTGAGAATACTGGCCACGCAATCCTACTCTCTGCTTCCTATCTTTCAACCAGTTCTTAATCCATAATAATACCCTACCTCCGATTCCATGACTCTGCAATTTCTTCAGGAGTCTTTCGTGCGGCACTTTGTCAAACGCCTTCTGAAAATCCAGATATACAATATCAACCGGCTCCCCATTGTCCACATGTTTGCTTACCCCCTCAAAAAAATGCATTAGATTGGTGAGGCAAGACTTCCCTTCACTAAATCCGTGCTGACTTTGTCTCATCAGTCCATGTTTTTGTATATGCTCTGCAATTTTATTCTTAATAATAGCCTCCACCATCTTGCCCGGCACCGACGTCAGACTCACCAGTCTATAATTTCCCGGATCTCCTCTGGAACCCTTCTTAAAAATCGGAGTAACATTGGCTACCCTCCAGTCTTCCGGTACTACACTCGATTTTAGGGACAGATTGCATATTTCTAACAGTAGCTCCGCAAGTTCATTTTTTAGTTCTATTAATACTCTGGGATGAATACCATCAGGTCCCGGTGATTTACTACTCTTCAGCTTGCTGAACTGACCCATTACATCCTCCAAGGTTACAGAGAATTTGTTTAGTTTCTCTGACTCCCCCGCTTCAAATATTCTTTCCGGCACCGGTGTCCCCCCCAAATCCTCCTCGGTGAAGACCGAAGCAAAGAATTCATTTAATTTCTCCGCTACGGCTTTGTCCTCCTTGATCGCCCCTTTAACACCATTTTCGTCCAGCGGCCCAACCGACTCTTTGGCCGGTTTCCTGCTTTTAATGTATCTAAAAAAATTTTAGGCATCACATCTCTAGAAGGAATAAATGCACACTCCTAAATGTTGACACTAACAAGTGTAATTTAAAGTTATGTGCATGCTTTTCTTGCAGTTACACAAGAAGGACTAGATTCTATATATGGCACAAAAAAATTAGCGTTAACCCCTGAACTCTATATAGCGTGCTTAGAGTTCCATGCTGAAATCCATGCATATTCTCTATAACAACGTGCATAACTTAATTGGCTTAATAAGCCTTTTAGCATTTTTAATAGCACTTAGGGGCCCTTTTACTATGGCGCGTAGGCGCCTACGCATGTCCAACGCTTGTCAAATTAGCACTACCGCCCAGCTACTACGTGCTCCAGGTGGTAATTCCATTTTTGGTGCGCCCAAAACATGCGGTAGAAAATATTTTCTATTTTCTACTGTGTGGTGCTAACCCAGAGGTAATCAGTAGTTTACACACATTATACACTTACTACCTGGTTAGTGCATGAGACCTTATCCCTAAGTCAATAGGTAGTGGTAAGGTCTCAGGCCAAAAATGGACACGCGCTGGTTTTAATTTTGCCACATGTCCATTTTCTGGCGCACAAAAAAAAATGCCTTTTTTCCAGGCGCGCTGAGGAAATGGACCAGCGCACATCCATAACACGCGCCTACACCAGCGCAGGCCACTTTTAGGCGCACCTTAGTAAAAGGGCCCCTTAAGGAGCAATAAAGAGCACTAATTGACAATAATTAGAATTTAAGCGCACAACTCGCTTAGCCTATTCTGTAAAGCAGTGCACCTAACTTCTAACACACACAGGCAAAAAGGGCATGACTGTGGGTGGGGAAATGGGCATTTCATGGGTGTTCCAAAATGGACACCCACTGTTATAGAATATGGCCCTCCGCAGCTAAATCTACGTACTGGGATTTAAGCCAATGTTTTCATTGTTGTAAATGGAGGCACATGGATTTAGGTGCTACGATTTCCACCTAAGCGTATTCTATATACCATGCCTAAATCTTATAGAATACGCTTAGGCGGAAATGTTTTCAACACAGATTTTTTAGGCACTATACATAGAATCCCCCCTAAGCACTCCCCCCTTCAATCTGTTCAGAATTCCTTGGCATGTCTTATTTGCCGCCAGAGCCGATATGCTCACATCAGCCCTCTCCTGAAGTCACTTCACTGGCTTCCGATCTGTTACCGCACACAATTCAAGCTTTTCCTACTAACCTACAAATGCTCTCACTCTGCTGCCCCTCCTTACCTCTCAACCCTTATCTCCTCCTACATTCCTACCCGGAACCTCCGCTCACTGGACAAATCCCTCCTTTCTGCTCCCTTCTCCACCTTGGGTAACTCCAGACTCCGCCCTTTCTGCCTCGATTCACCCTTTGCCTGGAATAGACTTCCTGAACTGATACATCAGGCCCCATCCCTACCCATCTTCAAATCCTTGCTCAAAGCCCATCTTTTCGACTCTGTTTTTGGCACTTAACCTAACCATTACTCCTCTATTCAATACCACTACCAATCTGTCCGTATTATGCATTTGCATACCTTAATTGTCTTTAGCTGTTTAGATCTAACAGTCTGTCCCTATGAACTTTTGTGTAATCAGATGTACTATGCTGTCCTAATTTGATTGTCTCTGTTGTTGTCCTTTAGATTGTAAGCTCTTTTGAGCAGGTACTCTCTCTCTCTTCATATTTGACTGTACAGTGCTGCGTAAGTCTGGTAGCGGTTTAGAAATGTTGAGTAGTAGTATTAGTAAGCACTATACCATAAATGGCACTCTGAGTTGGGCGTCATTTATAGAATAGCATTTGCTGTGGGAATCCATGCTGAATTTCAGGTACAAGGATTTACACCAACTGAAACCTGGTGCAAATTCTCATACCTAAATTAAGCGTGGATCGGCCTTGTTTGGTAACACTGTGCGCAAATTCCAGGAACACCTTGACCTGCCCATGCCCCTCCCATTGCCAAACCCCCTTTTCAGATCCATGTGTAAAATTTTGCGTGCGCATCTTTATAGAATAGCGACTATAAAGATGTGTGCGTAAATTCCACTTATTGCCAATTAGCACCGATAATCAATTTTTACCGGCCAAACTGGGCAATCAAATGGCAGATGATGTTTAATATGAGCAAGTGCAAAGTGATACGTGTGGGAAAGAGGAACCTGAACTATAGCAACATGATGCAAGGTTCCACATTAGGAGTCGCCAACCAGAAAAAGGATCTAAGTGTCATCGTTGATAATACGTTGAAACTCTCTAATCAGTGTGCAGGACGGCTAAGAAAGCAAAGAGAATGTTAGGTATTATTAGGAAAGGAACGAAAAACAAAAATGAGAATGTTATAATGCCTTTGTATTGCTCCATGGTGCCACCTCACCTTGAATACTGAGTGCAATTCTGGTCACTGCATCTCAAAAAACATATAACGGAATTAGAAAAGGTACAAAGAAGGGTGACGAAAAAAGATGAGACAACTTCCCTATGAGGTAAGGCTAAAGAGGCTAGGGCTCCAGCCAGTGCCATAGCGAGGGCGGCTGACAACCGGGGCAGGTCGTCGCTGTGCACCCCCCCCCCCCCAGAGCGCATTCTTACTAGCATAGGAAAACGGGGAGCGGGCAAGAGGGACGATCAGCCCCGACTGCACGTAGCTGGGAGCTGTGTCGACTTCGCTGGTTCCCTGCTCTCTCTGCCCCGGAACAGGAGATAACCTGTTTCGGGGCAGAGGGAGCAGGGAACAAGTGGAGCCGACACCCCCCCAGCGGCGTGCACCTGGGGTGGACTGCCCCCCCCCCCCTTCCTACGCCACTGGCTCCAGCTTAGAGAAGAGACAGCTGAGGGGGGAAATGATGAACATCTATAAAAATACTGAGTGGAGTGGAATGGGTAGATTGGAATCGCTTGTTTACTCTTTCCAAAAATACTGGGACTAGGGGGCACACAATGAAGCTACTAAGTACTAAGTACTAAGTAGTAAATTTAAAACAAATCAGAGAAAATATTTCTTCACTCAACAAGTAATTAAACTCTGGAATTTCTTGCCAAAGAATGTGGTAAAAGCAGTTAGCTTAGCAGGTTTAAGAAGGTTTGGATAATTTCCTAAAAGAAATGTCCAGAAGCCATTATTAAGATGGACTTGGGAAAATCCATTGCTTATTTTTAGGATAAGCAGCATAAAATCTCTTTTACTCTTTTGGGATCCTGCCAGGTAGTTGTGACCTGGATTGGCCACTGTTGGAAACTGGATACTGGGCTTGATAGGCCTTTGGTCTATCCCAGTATGTTCTTATTATCGTCACTAATTGGCTTGTTAAATAATTATATTGCATGCACAATTTTTAGCGCCATATATATAGAATTAGGAGGTAATGCACCTAGGTGCTACCTTATTGAATAGCACCTTGCAGTTATGTATGTAACTGCTGTTTACCCCAATTATGACACATAACTTCTGTTTTAGCACTTAAAGTTACGTGCTAAATTGGCGTCTAATTTTTGGTGTACTATATAGAATAAGGGAGTGAGTGACAGAGCTGTTACAGGTCAGTTCTGCATAAATGGTTCACTATCTGAAGGTATGCACTTTAGCTTTTTTTCTTATTCTGAGGGGGGGGGGGGGGAAGACGTTTGGGCCAGTGTGGAAAGATGTTTAGCCTTGTAAAATCGGTTACTAGAAAAATATAAAAATTTTCTTCTCATTTTGCAGGATATTTGAAGATAGCCTCTAATAAGCAGCTATCACCAAAATGAATTTCCTCCTTCATGTGGAAAGAAAATAGTGTGTAGCATGATAAGGAATCTGCAGTGTGTCATAGGGTGACTTTTAGCTAAATCCATATAGATTTCATTACCTCATTTTTATGTTGTGAATTACAAGCTGTTCTTTGATTTTTGCGAGCACAAGGGCATTTCTTTTCATTCGTAGCAAAATTAGCTCCAGGTTTGCCACACAAGAAGATGTGAAGTGTAGAATTTGAGAGTTATTCCTTGACCAGTTTACTAATCCCAGGCAGTTTGCCTTTAATCCTTATCCAAACAAAAGGAGCTTAACTGAACAAACACTCCTAACAGGCAGCTAATTTATTACCCCCCTAGGACCATACAATTAGACCTTCTAGCCTTTGGGGAGGAGGGGGAAATCGAGAATGCTTGTCAAACATGCACTTCTGTCTTGCAAATGGTAATGGCTGATTTAGGGCTTTTATTACAACAGGCAGCAAATTAAACAGAAACTGCTGTCAAAATGGAGGAACTTGTATTCTTGGAAGTTTTTGTGCCTGTCCAAAACATTTCACCGGTCGACACTGTGAGCACGATGAAAGGAGAAAGTAAGTGAGGGCTTGGGATACAAGAGACCCCTTTTCACAATTAAAAAAAATAGACCCCTCAATGCACGATTGTTCATTTTTTTTTGCTCTCTGCTAGGAACTGCAGCAGCTACATCAAGCATGGAGATTGGATACACAAAGGTTGTCAGTTGTGTAGGTGCGGTTATGGGACCCTGCACTGTTTTTCAGCACCTGCACAGGAGAACTGCGGTAAGAAAATTGTCCTTTGAGTTAGACCGAGTTTTCTTCCAAAACAGGAGTTGTAGCAAGTGTGTTGGTCAAAGAGGAAGCTAAAGTCTTTACCCACTTTGATAGATGCCTTCTCTGAGACCTACAAAACTCCAGTTGTAATATATAACTTTTTAAGACTCCTTAATTTCTGTCTTACATCATAGTTGAAATAATTTTCTGTTAAAGGGGTCCTTTTACTAAGCTGCAGAAATCAGTAACACATGCTTACTGTAGGTTAAAATCCACTACTACAGGGTGCACTCAGGTGTCCTGTAGTAGTTTTCAGATTGGTGGACAGTTCCCACGTACTAAAAAATAGAAAGTATTTTATAGCGCTGGGGTGTGTTTGGGGGCAGAGAGTAGGCGACCCAGCGCTATTCGGTTAGCCCAGCTGAATTGCCGTGCACTAACCAATTAGTGCATGGTTAGCCTGTGAGCCCTTACTGCCTAGTAAATAGATGGCGGTAAGGGCTCTTTCGCTAATGGCCGTGCGCTAATTGGGAAATTAGCACGTGGCCATTAATGGGGGAAATAGAAAATGCATGCGGGAAACCCATGCTCTAGTCATACTGCAAGCCAGTTTTTAGCACAGCTTAGTAAAAGGACCCCTGTTCTTTCATAAACAATATCCTTTAGAAAGTAATTTTATAGCAACCTATCTAACTGATGTGTCTCATAGATGCATAACTTACAATTTTCAAACTGAAAGTATGGACATACAGTACCTTTCCTTTGAAAAATAACCCATCAGCATCACAAACACAAATACACATTTGCACCTGCAATTTAGTATACACAAAATTTTCAAAACAATTTATATTCACCCCCTCTCAGCAGCACTCAAAACCTCAATAACTGTCCCTCCCTGGTGGCACCCAAATCCCCCATGCCGCCCCCAGCAGGGAGGCCCCTCACATGAGGACAAAAGCCCAAACATGGCAGCCTCCACCAAGATAAACTGCACACCACCAGGATCAGGCCATTCAAAATTTGATCACCCTCTCCAGCAGGCACCTGTCCAACTCCTTCCCCTGACCCAGAAGTCCCTGCTGTTTAGTGGAGTGAGGGCAATGCACACTCACTCCCACCTCATGTCAGCAGCTCTTCAAAATGGCTTCCGAGACCTTTAGTGCTAACATTGTGATATTACCACTAGGGATCAGACTTCCATAGACACCTGGAAAGCCTGGGGACTGGGTTAGGGAGTAGATGATGAGGAGGGGCCTGCTGAGAGGGGTGAATTAAAGTGACTGGTCTTGGTAGAGGGTTAATTTAAAGAAAGCTGCCACATATTGAGCTCTTGTCCACATTTGGGTAGGGGGCTGCATGAAGTACTGTCCCAGAGGGTTTCGATGCTGCCAGAGATGTTGGGTGTTGTGGAAGGTTGGGTGCTGACAGAGAGTAGGGAAATCTGGAATACGGTTGGCACTGTCTATTGTGTGGGGGGGAGTAAATAACCCATGTTAACAGCACTAGTGAGTGCTGTCAGTAAATAACCCCCTTAAATTTATAATTTCTAGTTTATAGTTTATTAAAATTTGCTATACTACTTGACTTTACCAAATCATGGTGGTTTACAATTCAATACAAAATCTTAAAATAAATACAGATAAGTACACCATTAAAAACAGGAACACATCAAGCAAATAATTTAATCCTACTATCAATCCAGATTCTTGCAGGTCCCTTCAGCAATTCCCCCTGTCCCCCTGGCCCTGCAGCCCACACACACACACACACACACACACACACACACACACACATCTTTAACAAATATATAAAAAAGGAAAACACTGAATCCAACCTGCATATTTTTCAGTTCAAGTTTTAGATCCCAATAAAGCTACAACTATATTAAATTAATTTGCAGGTGTAGATGACAGTGCTGTGTTTGTGAAAATGGGTTTTCTGATGGTACAGTATTTGGAAACATCCATATGAAAAGTATACAGACAGAGCTTTTCTGCTTGAACACTTTTAAAATGTATTCCCTTCTGTTAGAGCCAGGAACTATTTATCATATTACAGTAGGTTTTTTGTTTGTGCCAGATGGTTAAAAGGAATCTATCCCCTTCCTTCTCCTGTACTTAGAGTGTAATATGTTTTCCAGTCTGTAACCTCTCTCTGAGATGATGGCAAGATGTGGGCCCCTGAGAGTTGATAAGTGCTATCAAATGTTCTCCAATGGTCATTAATGGAAGACCAAAGCACTCTAAAATGTCTTTGATTGACTTTGTGTCTGAGTTGGCTTCCTAGTTTCTCCTTTCATTAGACTAGCTCCATATTTGAAACTTGACACCCTTTTATCAGTAATATCTGGATTGTGGGAGAGCAGTGCACAGACCAGGGACAAGGAACCCATGTTTGTGAAAACTGGAGAAGAAGGGGCAAGGAAGAACACAGGGAAAGGAAAACAAACAAAAGCAAACAGTGAATGCTTCTTATCATCCAAAATCAGACACAGCCTCAGTGAAACAGAAAGTAGTTTTAAAGTATACAATTTTTAGTCCATCACCTTTCAGTGAGTAAAGCTGCCACCGAGGCCTTATGATCACTGCTTTCTTAAATAGTAGTATTTATAAACAAGAATTAATTATATTGGGCCCAGTATTCAGAAAATGCAGGTCTACTAAAAATTTAGCCTCCTAAATTTGTGTCCTATTTTCAGCCAAACTTATGAGCATAAGTTTTTAGCTGAAAATTCACCTATATCTAGGAGCTTCGTGACCTAAGTTGCACATGCAAATCCAGTGTATTCTGGATTTCTGCACGCAACTTAATTTGTTAACAAGCCAATCGGTGCCGATAAATGCCACTTAACAAGCAATTATTGACACTAATTGGCATTAATTTGAATTTACACACAGAACTGTTTTAGCGCTTTCTATAACGTGATGCTCATAAATTCTAAGTTGCATAGTTGAAAAGAGGATATGACCATGAAAACGTAAAGAGCGGGTCGTGGGCATTTCTAAAATCTATGCGTGTTGTTATAGAATATACCCGACCCGCGTGCAATTTAGGGGTCAGTATTTACATCAAGTTTTACTTGGTGTAACTACCTGCAACTAAATTTAGTCGTGCAGATGGGTGCTCAGTGTATTCTATAAACCGCATGGAAATTTAGGGTTATTCTTAAAGTACGTCTAAATTTAGGCATATTTTATAGAATACGCCTAGTCATATTTATTTTGGCACCAAATTTTTAGGCGTCATATATAAAATCTAGTCCTATGCTCATAAATTTAGGCCTGCTATTTGTTTGTGTCAATTCATGAGCCTAATTTAGCGCTAAAATCACTGCTAAGCTCCTAACTTCTTTACCCCCTTCAATCTGCCACCAACTTTTTATGCTCATAGTCCTGGTATTCAACCAGTGGTGCTAAGCCCAGAAATTAGGAAAGGGGATGGAATTTGATATACCACCTTTCTGTGGTTTCAATCAAAGTGGTTTACATATTATATACAGATACTCATTTTCTATCTGGGGCAATGGAGGGTTCGATGACTTGCCCAGAGTCACAAGGAGCTGCAGTGGGAATAAAACCCAGTTACTACTACTACTACTTAACACTTCTAAAGCGCTACTAGGGTTACGCAGCGCTGTACAGTGTATGGGCTCAGGAAGTTTATTCCAAGCATAGGGAGAGGCGGGCAGAAAGGGCGGAGCCTGGAATTGGCGGTGGTGGAGAAGGGTACAGAGAGGAAGGATTTGTCTTGTGAGCGGAGGTTTCGGGTTGGAGCGTAAGGGGAGATGAGGGTAGAGAGGTAATGAGGGGCAGCAGATTGAGAGCATTTATAGGTTAGTAGGAGAAGCTTGAACTGTATGCGGTACCTGATCGGAAGCCTGTGAAGTGACTTGAGGAGAAGGGTGATATGAGCATATCGGTCCAGGCAGAAAATAAGATGTGCAGTAGAGCTGAAGGGGGGATAGATGGCTAAGTGGGAGGCCAGTGAGGAGTAGGTTGCAGTAGTCAAGGCGAGAGGTAATGAGAGAGTGGACGAGAGTTCGGGTGGTATGCTCAGAGAGGAAAGGGCGAATTTTGCTGATGTTATAGAGAAAGAAGCGACAGGTCTTGGCTATCTGCTGGATATGCGCAGAGAAGGAGAGGGAGGAGTCGAAGATGACTCCGAGGTTGCGGGCAGATGAGACAGGGAGGATGAGGGTGCCATCGACTGAGATAGAGAGTGGAGGGAGAGGAGAAGTGGGTTTGGGTGGAAAGACAATAAGCTCTGTCTTGGCCATGTTCAGCTTCAGGTGGCTGTTCCCCAGTTTCTCAGGCCACTGCACTAACCATTAGGATACATGTAATGCCAGGCCATGTCAACATCACTGGCATTGAATTTCTGGGTTTGCAGAGCCAGCTAACATAGCCAGTTAAGTGTGATATTTAGCACTTAAGTGTGATATTCAGCTATAGCTTACTGCATAAAGCTAGAACCAAGTTTTATTTGCTCCTCTTTGACCGAGTGCTAACTCTGCCCCTGGAATGCCCCCAAAATAGCTGGTTTAGAGGTCTGCATTAATAGGTTATTTTCAGTGGCGTAAACTGGTTAAGTGCCTCGAAAACTATCAGTTAGCCCCCCCCCCCCCCCCCCGACAGACAATTTAACTGGCCAGGAGCCATTTCTAGCTGGTTAAATCACGTTGAATATCCACCCCTTAGTGAAATTTAGAGTAAAAATGTATGCCCTCAGCCCTAGTAAATTTTCAATGAGACTAATTTATGAGCATAACTCTCAAAGGGGTCCTTTTACGAAGCTGCAGCAAAGGGAGGCCTGAGTTTGTGTCGGCACGTGTTTTTGATGTGCACCGAGGCCCTCTTTTTCTGCAGTGGGTAAAAGGCAGGTTTCCCTTTTCTTAAAGAAATGGCTATGCTGCAAGTGAACCACTTGCTGCTTGGCCATTTTGGGGGAGAGCGCTTACCGCCACCCATTGAGGTGGCAATAAGTGCTCCCGCACTAACCCAGTGATAACCAGGCAGCAGAATTACCATCAGGCAGGGGCGTAGCTACTATGGGGCCATAGGGGTCTGGGCCCCCGTAGATTTGGCCCTGGACCCCCCCTGCCACGACCCTCTCGAAACCCCCTTCATGCCGCCAACCCTCCCCCGCCAACGCCGTGTACCTTTGCTGGTGGGGGCCCCAAACCCCGCCAGCCAAAGTTCTCTCCTTGGCCGCGCGGCATTGCTTGCTGAATGATCTGATCAAGTTTCTGTGCGTGCGTCTGACATCCTGCATGGGAAAGGGGGGTCGAGAGGGTTGCGGCAGTGGCGGGGCGGTTGGGGTGAAAGTTGGTGGTGGCGGCGGGCGGGTGGGTCAGCAGCGCCGGAGAGGGGCTAAAATGTGCCCCCTCACCTCGCACTCTGGACCCCCTCCCGTTGAAGTCTGGCTACGCCCCTACCATTGGGTACACACCTGCGCTACAAAAATTGAAATATTTATGCAGAGCCGGAAATGGCGATCAGTGGGGGAGGGAACTACTGCTGGGCTGCTGTGCTAGCCCAGCAGTACTTCCCTTTTAACGAGCGGTAAGCCCGTATTGGGCTTACTGCTACTTCATAAAAGGGCCCCAAAGTTAGGAGCATAAATCCATCGAATATCAGGCCCGTTATTTTTTTTTTTAATAGAAGAGTGAATGTTACACATTATAAACATTTCATCATGTCTCTGAAATGGGTCTTTTTCATTTGATGAGTCTATCATGAAAGGGTTATGCATACCAAAATGAAGCATATTTTACTTGTTTTAAAGCAAACTTGGTGTCTCAATTGAACAGAAACTAGGCGTCTCTTTGAGGTGCCAAGCTGGGAGGATACGAGTCTTGTGCAATGGAAAAACAGGCTTTTAGGGTCACAGGCCCAGAAAGTTGGAATTGTGTCTCCCCCCCCCCCCCCCCCCCCCCCCCCCCACCAGGAACTAAAAACTCAACAGCCATTATTATCTTTTAGGAAGGGACTGAAAACGATATTTATTCAAGGCCATAGGGTTTTGAATTGATGTATATTTTATGCCTTCTATCCACTTTCTGCCAGATTCTGTCTAAGTCGCTCAAAGGTTAGCGCACAATTCTGGGTGTGGATCACAGATGTGTATACAAATTACTTGACCAATTAGGTGCTAACAATCAATTATTGGCGTTAACAGGCACTTCGGGGGGTCTTTTACTAAGCCACAGTAGCGCTTTTAGCTCACGGTAGATATCAGCTGGTGGTCAATGCCAAGACGCCCATAGGAATATAATGGGTGTCTCAGCATTTACCATCAGCTGATTTCTACTGTGAGCTAAAAATGCTACTGCGGCTTAGTAAAAGACTCCCTTCATTGGCAGTTATTAGTACTTGTGTTAATCAGCCCTGTGCGCTATTCTATATCAAATGCACCTAAATTTCATAGCACACAACTCTAAAAGGTAGTGTGGCCATGAGAGGGGCATGGGCAGGTCAGGAGCGTTCCCAGAAATTAGGTGCAATGTTATAGAATACCTGTACTTGCACACCCAACTGCCATTAGTTGGGTGCAAAGATTTACACCAGCCTTTAACAAGCATAATTGCTTGCACCCAAAGATTGGCACGAAATGCGAGCTAAGCTAGTATATTATAAAGGCCATTCCATACAGATCACCCCTTATAGAATACTAGCTTAGCATGGATCATCCCGGTGACCAACTGTGGGCACCATTTATTAAATCTACCCATTTCTACATTCCTTGATTCTTGCTTTGTTGATTTATATTTATTGTAAAATCATTTTGAATGGATATTTTTTTTCATAACAATGGTATAAAAAGTTTTAGAAATAGATAAATAATCATCACAAAGTCATTGTATAGCTTCATGCATTGTGTTCTAGAAAAATCAATCCAGACAGTCCCTCCTTTTTTTTTTTTTTTTTTTTTTTTTTTTAGATTTGGACCAACATTATGGCATAAACAGGGACTTCTGCTATATGTACTGGTGGAAGTGAGAAGTCAGAATTCAGGGTAGTATTATATGCAGATAAGGAAGGGGATTTTTCCTTTATAGTAAGCACTTTGTCTTAGGAAACTAAGAAGGACTAAATATCTTTGAACCATCTCCTCAGCTGAGATCCTACGTGCCTCTCCTTTAGGTGTGTTCTGAAAGGTTGAATCAGGTCTTCTGGAGTTGATTCACAGTAATTGTGTGGTTCACAAAAAACTGGACAATCGCTAGATATGATAAAATGAGTCACTTCCACCAGAGAGGACCAAGGTTCCATCTCCTACGTAACAGCTAAGCAAACAGCAAAAATCAGTCTGCTAGGGAATGGGGCCAAAAGCAGCAAAGACAAAATGGAATATCATGTCTTTTGAAAGAAAACAAAAGAAAAACATAAAGGGTGAAAGAAAATGTTCCAAGGCAATCAAACAAAAAAGAAGTCCATGCTTCTGAAAACACTATTCTTCAGTAAGTAATCAAACAGGTGTACAGTCTTGACCTGCCAAAGGTGTAGACAGTAATGACTCAACACGGACCATGTTTCAGCATAAAGCCTTCCTCAGGGGTCACCTTATATAAAATACAAGTGAATCGTGACTCTACAAAGCGCCAGACTGAAGATAGATAAGATATCAGAGTGCACCAAAGTGAACTGTAAATTAATATGTGACTGACAAGCTGTGTCTTTAGGTTAAACGGCAAGCACACCTGTTTGAATATGGACTTCCTTTTTGTCTGATTGCCTTGGAACATTTTCTTCCACCCTTTTTGTTTTCCTTTGACTTTCTGTGGAGGTTGTGTCTCTCCCCCCCCCCCTTTTTTTTTGGGGGGGGGTTTTGATATCATATCTTCTACCACTAATAACCTTCTTTTCTGGGGCTTCATTTTGCTATAGATCCAAAAGAGAAAGAAGAATATAGAATGGTGTATTCTCCTGCATCCCGTTTATGTCCAGCAGCATGTCTTCTCATGGCCACTTTATTCCTTGCTCATGGACTTATTAACCACGAATGCTGATAGTAAATCTTCTTCACAACTCAAATGACTTGATTTGGACCACATGAAGGTTTGTCATATGAAGTTCTAATGCATAAGAAGCAAAGTGTTGCAGCTGCTCAGGATGCAAAGTGCCCGCTGAGCTGCTTGTCCTGAAGGACTGCCTCTTCCAGTGGAAGTACAGAGTAATTATTTTATTCTTCTATCTTAAATATTTAAAATCTAAATTGTATCTATTCAGTATTTTATTTGTGCATGTGATATGGATTTTTTTTGCCATTTTCAATAAAGCTCCTGTTTTAAGGGGAATTCGTTAGCTGGAATAAATCAAGACCCTCTTTAAGAAATCTTGACACATTATGACAAGAATGCTTTAGAGGCTGTGTCTGTCCATCTGTCTGTCTGTCTGCGGTCTCATGTCAGAGGGAAAGTGACAGAGGGCAGGAGCTTGTGCTTTGGTGCGATGTAAGATGCTGCTTTACCATTTCCGAGTTTCATGCCGTAGAAGCCAACTTTCCAAAATGATTGGGGATACCAAGCTCAATGAAATTACCATCCCTGGACTCAGTGAAGGTTCGATATTGGGGGTTCTCATATACCCACTGTACCCACAGAGCTGGCACCTATGTTTCTTGCTGGTCAGTTTGGTGACTCTGGTCACAAGAATGCTGTATATAGTCTCTTGGGGGTATTCTTCTTGTGTTTATTAGTCTCCTGTAGACACACAGTTTCTTACTTGGGTTCTGATTAAATCTAATCTTGAAAGGTCAACCTTGCTCAATATGTGCAAAGTTTCCTTAAACCTAAAGGATATTTATGGAGAGGAAGGTTTGAATTTGGATGTTAAAATATAGATCATCAAAGGAGTCAATATTCAGCCTGCAGTAGTCAGTGTTTTTTTGGCTGCAGAATCTTTAAATATTCAATGCCAGGTCATGTCTGGGCACAGGTATTGAATATCCGGTAATACATAGGCAGATAACATTTATCTTTCTAAGTGCGGTATTCGAAACTTGGATATGTTAAACCAAATAAAGATAGGACTGTGTTTTATCCAGTCCTATTTATCTGGTTAATTGGCATTTAATTGGATAAGTGCAGGGCCGGCAGAAAGCGGTAAGCATGGTGTGCAGGGCAGGGGGGGGGGGGCGCCAACATTTGGGGGCACCTGGCTTTAGCCCTCCCCAGCTGCCCTTCTCTTTTTCACTGCCGGTGCTCTGCTTTTAGTCAAATGGTCAGGTGTGCTGGCACTGTGTACTCCTCTGAGTCACAAAATTAACTACTTCCGGTTTCTTGAAACCGGAAGTAGTTAATCTGTGGCTCAGAGGAGTGCGCATTGCCGGCGCGACAGACCCATTTGACTAGAGGCAGAGCTGGAGGTGGGAGAGAGAATGGAACTGGAGCTGAAAAGGGGGGCAGGTGGGAGAAGGGGGAAGGGAGAAGAGAGAGAAAGGAGATGCTGGACTGGGCTGAGCTTGACAGGGGCAGGGTGGGGATAACTTATAGTTTGCAGGGGGGCACCAGAGACCCTAGCACCAGCCCTGGATAAGTGCTGACTCTGTGTGTGTGTGTGTCCCCCCCCCCCCCCCCCCCCCCGGACCACCCACAAAATAGCCAGCGCTAACCGGTTCCATTCAGTGGCGCTATCTGGTTTAGTGCTGTTGTGCACAAGCCCTCTGAAAGGTAATTGTAAACCTGGGTGATGTGGCTGGGGTACAGCACTGGATTCGTTCTCTAAGTTTTTATTAATGACACCTGTTAATGTAAGTGTCTCCTAGGGAGCCAAGCCAGACCCAACCATCATGAATGGATCTATTACTGGGTTCTTGAAGACGTATGTGGAAGGCTATACAGAAGGAAGGGTAATGTCTTATGTGCAGATTGATATAGGCTTTTATAAAGATGCAGAATTGCTATCCATTTAAGGGATCCTTTTACTAAGCTGCAGTAATAAATGACTTTAGCGCACCCTGATACTGGTCATTCCCGCACGCTAAGGCCTTTTTAACCATGGCCATACAAGTCCCAATTTTCTATTTATTTTCTTTAATGGCCATGCACTGATGTTGCCACTAAAATGCGAGCATACGCTGCCCTGCTGCCACCGGTACCCGCCTCTTCCCTTTACTGCGGCTGCCTGAGCCTCTGACGAAACATGACGTTACTTCAGAGAGGCGGCTGCAGTAAAGGGAATAGGTGTTTGCCAGCAGAAGAAGGACAACGTATGGCAATTGCTACCAGGTTTGGAACGTCACCGTGATGAGGTAAAATGCTGCTAAACCGTGCCCCAAGATGCTACTCCTGAAGAGTGCCGTTTGAGGCCCCCACCTCAGGTGGCCTAATGGTCGGGCCACTCCTGGCTCCCATTGTAACCCAGCAGTAACCGGGCAGCAAGTGGTGATGCCCGATTACAGCTGGGTTAGCGTTGCGCTATAAAATAAAATAAAAATTTCTGGTGCAGCAGAAATGGCGTGCACTCGAGACAGAACTATGCTGGTGGTTGAATTGGTCCAGCGGTAGATGTACTAACTGGTTTGCGCAGTAACACCAACTCTCTACTCCTTATATGCTCCCTAAAAAAGATCCCAAAATATACTTACCGCGCGGTTAGCACATGCACATGCAAAAACTAACATGTTCCATTTTTTTGCAACCCACGTCAGGCCATTTTTGCTGCATTAGACATGTGTTAGCATCTAAAGCAGATTAGTAAAAGGATCCTTAAGTTATGTGCACAAATCCTGTACATGCATAACTATCTGGATTGAGCAGAAGCTTTTCTGAGGTGGGTCTGGAGAGAAGTTTGCACTTATTTACACACTTTTGAAACTTTGTCCTTATGCGAGTAAATAGACCCAGAAACTTTGTGCTTGCTAAAGAGTAGCTGTAAGCACTTAAACTCCTTGGGATAACTGACAAAATGGAAATGCATGCATGCCCTTGCTTTAAACATTTGCCAAAGCGCACACAGGGAGACATATTTATTTAGTTGGATTTTGCTCTCACCTTTTCAGTGGTAGCTCAAAGTGAATTACATTCAGGTACATTGGATATTTCCCTGTCTGACTAACTGTCGCTGGGAAAAGGTGACTAAGGTCTCAGATCCAAAATTTTGCTAATGACTGATTTTTCATGTCATGGGTCCATAAGCAGTCTGAAAAAGTTACATGTTTGAACTGCCATAACTTATTTATTTTTTCACATAAAAGGATGGGATTTGGACTGTTGCACTTAGGGAGTAGAAATCCAAGAGAGGCGTATGTGTTAGGCGGTGAGAGTCTGCTAGGTACGGATGGGGAGAGGGATCTTGGGGTGATAGTATCTGAGGATCTGAAGGTGATGAAACAGTGTGACAAGGCGGTGGCCGTAGCTAGAAGGTTACTAAGCTGTATAGAGAGAGGTGTGACCAGCAGAAGAAAAGAGGTGTTGATGCCCCTGTACAAGTCGTTGGTGAGGCCCCACCTGGAGTATTGTGTTCAGTTTTGGAGGCCTTATCTTGCTAAGGATGTAAAAAGAATTGAAGCGGTGCAAAGAAAAGCTACGAGGATGGTATGGGATTTGCGTTACAAGACGTATAAGGAGAGACTTGCGGACCTGAACATGTATACCCTGGAGGAAAGAAGAAACAGGGGTGATATGATACAGACATTCAAATATTTGAAAGGTATTAATCCGCAAACGAACCTTTTCCGGAGATGGGAAGGCAGTAGAACGAGACGGCATGAAATGAGATTGAAGGGGGGCAGACTCAAGAAGAATGTCAGGAAGTATTTTTTCACGGAGAGGGTGGTGGATGCTTGGAATGCCCTCCTGCGGGAGATGGTGGAGATGAAAACGGTAACGGAATTCAAACATGCGTGGGATAAACATAAAGGAATCCTGTGCAGAAGGAAGGGATCCTCAGGAGCTTAGCCTAGAATGGGTGGCAGAGCTGGTGGTTGGGAGGCGGGGCTAGTGCTGGGCAGACTTATACGGTCTGTGCTGGGACTGGTGGTTGGGAGGCGGGACTAGTGCTGGGCAGACTTATACGGTCTGTGCCAGAGCCGGTGGTGGGAGGTAGGGATAGTGCTGGGCAGACTTATACGGTCTGTGCCAGAGCTGGTGGTAGAAGGTGGGACTGGTAGTTGGGAGGCAGGGATAGGGCTGGTCAGACTTATATGGTCAGTGCACTGAAGAGGACAGTACAAATAAAAAAGTAGCACATATGAATTTATCTTCTTGGGCAGACTGGATGGACCGTGCAGGTCTTTTTCTGCCATCATCTACTATGTTTACTATGTTTAAATTGTTCTAACAGAATTCATTAAAATCTCATCTTTTGACTTGAGTCACCTTTTCCCAGAAATGGTCACAAATAGGAGCAAACATTTATGTGTGTATGAGGCTATAAAATGACTTCCTTAATATCAACAAGTTGTGCAGTTGGCCATGTCAGTTAATCCATCTTACCTTTGAAAGCTAGAGAAACAATATATTAAGTTAGCCCAATTTTTTAAAAAGTACCTTCTTTTTTTATATATATTTTGTTTTATTTCTATTTATTATCAAAAAGTTGTCACCACCAGGACTCATGTTTTGGCTGAGCTATGATTAAAAAAACAAAATTCCAGCTCTTGGAGTTGCAAATTAATTATTTGTTATGCATGTACCACTTTCAGACCACGGTGTCATATGTAAATGAACCAGTAGGAACATGGGTATCACTTGTAGGAGACAGAATAAAGGCATCAATGGATTGCACTAAGAAGCATTCATGTTTTTATTCCATCAATTAGGGTCCTGAGGGAAACTGGAGTCTTTGTTGGCTGTGATGCCTTTTAATGGGCCATGAAAAGGATGTGATGTATGCATGGCAAATCTAAATTAAAAAAATCTTTGTGTCATGGTCTATGAATAGATGATGCAACCTACCAAGGGGCTGAGGTATCAAGTCTTCTCATGCTAAAGGAAGCAATAAATGTACAATATTTTCTTAGTGCTTTAAATTGCATTTCTTTTCCTTTAAAAAGGTTAACATTTTTTTGAACATTTGCTATCTTTTCAGACAGCTAAGTTGGGGAACGGAATTTCAACCAGAATTAGATCATCTGGTTCCTATATGGAATTTTGTCGCAATATAAAAACATTTTTATGTTTTAAGTTTTTTGTAATTCCTGGGTATAGAGACCAGAATCTTACTGAAAGGCTAATGTGGATTATAAATTTTGGTATTAGTGGAGGAGTAGCCTAGTGGTTAGTGTAATGAACTTTAGTCCTGGGGGACTGGGTTCAATTCCTACTGCAGCTCCTTGTGACTCTGGACATGTCAGTTAACCTTCCATTGCCCCAGGTACCTTTAAGTACTATGTAAACCATTTTGAATGTAGTGGCAACCACCCCATTTCCACTACTACTACTACTACTACTGCTACTACTACTACTACTACTACTCCTCCTCCTCCTCCCTCTGCCCCGGAACAGGTTACTTCCTGTTCCGGGCCAGAGTGGGAGCATGGAACAAATGAAGGACAGGCGTGCGCAGCACCACCCCAGCGGCGTGCACCCGGGGGGGTTCTTTTGCGGGGGGGTGTCCTTTAGCCGGGGGGGTTGCTGCACCCGGGGGGCGGGGCGCATCGGCGATCCGCCCCGGGTGTCATCCCCCCTAGGAACGCCACTGCATGGAAGAGGCAGTAAGGGCTCCCGCACTACCCCACTACTCGATTACCGCTGAGAAAGCCCCTGGCACTAGAAAATAAAAATGTATTTTTAGCATCAGAGTTAGTACACGGCAGAGGCCAGGACTACCGTTAGGCTTCTGCAGTCTAGCAGTAGACCCGATTTCCAGAGCGTCAATGCAGTAGTAGCCCTGCTGCCCTTGGGTAAAAGGGTCCCTTAGTTTTTGTTTTTTTTAAAGTTTACTTTCTTTTATTGATTTTCAATACAAAGGTAAGACAAGAGCTCTCAACCTAATGACAAGCAACAATTTACAATACAAGGCAAAATAGGAACTCACAGTCAAGAAACAGGAAACAATTCCAAAATTAGGATAGAGAAAGGAGGGCGGGAAAAGGAAGAGGAAAAAAAAAGGAGGAGGATAAACAGCAGAACATGAAGCATGCATAAGCCATAAGATACACCAAGTTTAGTAATCATCACTTTACATCGTTAAAATAGGATACAAGTGGAAGCCATTTTTCCCTATACAAGGCAAAACGAGATGATTTCTTTGCAAGGTATGTTTCGTATTTATAAGCTTGAAACAACAAGTTTCACCATTTTTGGTAAGTGACTTGATATAAAGACTTCCAATGCGAAAAGATTACTTTCAAGCCGAAGATATCGTGGTGTTAACAAGGATACATTCATTGGGATTCAGTAAGCTTTTAAAGCACTGATCTTTAAGTATCACAAATTTAAAAGTTATTGAGCCAGGAAGGTGGAAAATGTCTACCAGTTGTGACCAAATTTCTTTCCAATCATTTTGAATACACACACAGTCAAATATAAGGTGCTTAATATTACCTATTTGAGATTGACAGGACCAGCAAAAGCTAGAGTTAGAGGGAACAATAACATGCATCCTATAAGGTGTCCACAAAGTTCTATGCAGAAAGAAACACAAAAACTGTATCGTTGAAGAAGAGTTAGAGCATCTGAAGAGGGAATTCCATAACTGCTCCCGTAATTTATCTGAAATAAGCTGCTGAATGTCTTCCTCCCAGCATTTACGTAAACTTATACATTTAGTAGGAGATTTACTTAGTAAAATATTTATAAATGTGGGAAGCAGCGTGGCCAGAATGTTGAAGCCTCAAATTGAAATCAATAAGCTCTGGGGTTTGAGACAGTAGCTGAATTTGTAATTTACTTTTTTTTAACATGGAGCTAATCTGTAGCCATTGATAAAATTGAGTGTCTGGTAGCAAAAATTACGCTTTCAAATCTGAGAAAGATTTCCATGTCTGGTTACTCGAATCAAATCTTTCAGGGTCCAAATTCCTATACGTTGCCACTGAGCCCAAGAGACTTGTTTTTTTTATCAATTTTAAAGTTGGGATTATTCCATATAGGCACAGATGACGTAACAGACCAAGGAATACCTAAAGATTTATCCAAAGATAACATTAATTTATGGGTAGTGTTAATGATCGGGTTGGAGATAACGTTTTTAAGACGGTGAATGCCAATTAAATGGGAATGCACTAGCGGAATCATACTAGGGGAATCATACTCATAGTATGTGTGATTTTAGGGACTATCATCATCTTGATGGTATCTAGCCTTCCCCACCAAGTGAGATTTAATGGGAACCATGCTACTAAAGAGGACTCAATCTGTGCAAGTATTTTGTCAGAGTTAATTTTAATAGTGGTAACAAGATCCCTGTTAAAGAAGACACCAAGATATTTAATAGAGGAGAATACCCATTTAAGGAGGCAAGGGTCCCTTAGTTTTTAGTTTATAATGTAAATCTGATGTGGTCACCAGGGAAGATTTGTTATTCCTTATTTTTCTTTTGGACATTATTCTAATCATTTACATGCATAATCAGAACATAAATGTTAGCACCCACTCTATAGAGTTACCTACTAAGGAAATCAACTCTGTTGCCATTTAACTTTCAAAAGGACAACTATGATACAATGAGGAAAATGGTAAGAAGATAACCTAAAAAGAGCAGCTGCAAAGATTAAGGGCCCAATATTCAGACCATGGGAGTTAGCCTGGCTAACGCCCGCGGTTGGCGCTGAGCTGGGATATTCAATGTTTGGCCGTTGCTGGTGACCAGCATTGAATATTCAGTTTATTTTTGGCCAAGCTGATATTCAGTGCTGACCAGTTAAGTTTGAATTGGCCAAAGATAGGACTAGCATTCACGCCGCCAAATATGGCCACCAAAATTGTACTGAAAATTGGCAGATAGACGGTTATATCGTGCAATATAACTGGCATATTTTCAGCGGGTCATTGCCAGCTATGTCCTGCTGAAACTTCAAGAATACATTTAACTAGTCAGGTGCCAATCCTGCCCAGTTAAATGCTTTTGAATATCGGGGGGGGGGGGGGGAGTTTAAATCATGTGTGGACGTTGTTTAAAAATACCATCTTGGAACCCAAGACCAGATGTATTCCAGATATTTAAAAAGGTGGAAGGAATCAAATGACTGCTGGCATGATTAAAAGGTGAGGTGAAAGAGGCTACTAAAGCCAAAAGAACATCTTTCAAAAAATGGGAAAAGGAATTCAATAAAGAAAACAGGAAGCAGCATAAGCACTGGCAAGTTAGATGCAAATTATTTGATAAGGAAAGCAAAAAGAGAATGTGAAAAGAAGCTTGCTGTAGAGGCAAAAACTCACAATAAATTCTTTTTCAGGTATATTAGAAATTGGAAGCCTGCAAGGGAGTTAGTTGGACTTTTAGATCATCACAGTCAAAAAGGGGCATTCAAGGAGAACAAGGCAATAGTGGAGACTAAATAAATTCTTTGCTTTGATACATGCTCTGGTCAATTGAGAGAGAATCTGATTCTTCACCTTGCTCAACAACTTTCATCTGCAGAAGTGTTATTCTGACACATTGAATAAGTTGTATGTCCAAGCTGAAAAGTTTACATTCAAACAGGACAGTTTTATGAGCACAGTTATCTGTAATACATTTTCAATTTATACTCCAATGGGATGTGCCTAAAAGGCAAGTTTTATTTAAATTTGTGATTGAAGTGTTGATATGGAGTTGATATTGGATGCAGGAGCAACAGTTCAAAATACTTTCACTTTGATGCTATGATTGACAACTGGGAGCATTGGTGAAATTGGCTGAATTTTAACCATAGGCTCTGTCTCTAAGGATCATTTTCTATTATTTAGGTAGAAGTGTCAGTTTTTTGTGATTTGATATTTTTTTGATGGCAAGAATAAACAAGTAGGATAAAGGTGAGCCCGCTCATGTAGTATATCTAGATTTTCATAAAGCATTTGACAAATTCTCATATGAGAGACTCTTGAGGTAATGAAAAAAACCATGTCCTATTGTGGACCAGGAACGGTTAACAGATAGAAAACAGACAGTAGGGTTAAATGGCCAATTCTCTCAGGGAGTCTTTTACCAAAGATTATCTTGAGTTATCTGCAGCAGGGCCCACGGGAATAAAATGGGCCCTGCTACAGATAACTCAAGCTAATCTTTAGTAAAAGACCCCCTCAATGGAGGAAAGTGAATGCGTTTTAATATATTTGTAAATGATCTGGAAATAGGAACGACAAGTGAGGTGAGAAATGCAGGAGGACCCTAGAAGACTGGACATCCAAATGGCAGATGAAATTTAATCTGGGTAAGTGCAAAATTCTGCACATTGGGAAGAATAATCCAAATTATAGCTGTATAATGCTAGCTTCCATTAGGAGTCACAACCTAGGAAAAGATTTGTGTCCTCATGGACAACACATGAAATTTTTTGCTCAGTGTACAGCAGCAACCAGAAAAACCAGAATGTTAGAAATTATTAGGAAAGGTATAGAGAATAAAACAAAATATCATCATGCCTCTATATCGCTCCATGGTGTTACTGTACCTTGAATATTGTGTGCGATTCTGGACAGCACATCTCAAAATAAAAGATACAGCAGAATTAGCATGCAAAATGAGAGAAGGGCATACAGTTAGCTTAGCAGGGTTTAAAAAAGGTTTGGATGGCTTCCTAAAGGAAAATTCCATAGACCATTATTAAAATGGACGGGGGAAATCCACTGCTTATTTCTAGGATAAGCAGCATAAAATGTACTTTTTTGGGATCTTGCCAGGTACTTGTGACCTGAATTGGCCACTGTTAGAAACAGGATGCTGGGCTTGATAGACCTTCGGTCTGCCCCAGTATGACAATACTAATGTACTTATGTAGTTATGCAAAATGGCACCTAGGGACAGGGCCGATCTTAGGCATGGGCGACAGGGGCGGTCGCACAGGGCCTTGCGCTTCCAGGGGCCCCATGGTAGCCGTTCCCTGCTATTGCCATCTCCTGGAATGCACAGCGATCTGACTGCTTTGCATCTCCTCCCCCAAGCTGCAGGGTGCCCTCCCAGCATATACCTGAAGCCACACTGGTAGTCTAGTGGATTCTTCAGGGCAGGAAAGGTCCCCAGTCTTTTCTGCCTGCTGCCGCCAACCCTTTTGCTGCCGCATCACTTTTTAAAAATGGCTGCTGAGACTTCCAGTGGTGGTCTCGCGAGACTTCCATTGAAGTCTTGCAAGACCACCATTGGAAGTCTCGGCAGCCATTTTAAAGATCTGGCAAGTGGAAGTCCCCGGGCTGTCCCAGCTACACTGGTTAACTGCCTGTGTAATAGTGCTTTCTTCAGATGCCCTTCTCCCCCTGATTCCAACTTGCTAACTATATCTACAGTGCTCTCCTGTGATGGTACTTTACAGGCTTCCTTTCTGGATGCTTCCACAAGTGTGCTATGATTCTATAGGTGTTCTAGTCCATTCATCAAGCCCTTTGCCTGGGTTGTCCATAACTTAAAGAATACTATAAGTTACACGCATATGTCTGGAATGTGGGTTCATACTTTTATGCCAGCTCTATCGCTGGCGTATGTGTTCATGCCTAAGGGCATAAGCACATGCCTACCCAGTGGTGCCAGTATTCTATAAAGGAAACTAGGTGCCTACTTTCCTTTATAGAACAAGCTCCAAACAGGTGTCTTCTAAGCGCCTACATATATAGGTGCATTGTTATAGAATTAATCCTTTATGGGGGAATTCAGTGAATGGTGCCCAAAATTAGGCTCTGTTATGATCTGCACTAAGGAGCCCTTTTACTAAGCTGCGGTAGGGCTACCACCCACTAAATCGACACAACAGCCAGGGTAGCATGGGTGCCTGGTGATAATTCTGAGGTTGGCATGTGCTGTTTCCCGTGGTAGAAAATAATCTTCTATTTTACTACTACTACTATTTAGCATTTCTATAGCGCTACAAGGCATACGCAGCGCTGCACAAACATAGAAGAAAGACAGTCCCTGCTCAAAGAGCTTACAATCTAATAGACAAAAAATAAATAAAGTAAGCAAATCAAATCAATTAATGTGAACGGGAAGGAAGAGAGGAGGGTAGGTGGAGGCGAGTGGTTACAAGTGGTTACGAGTCAAAAGCAATGTTAAAGAGGTGGGCTTTCAGTCTAGATTTAAAGGTGGCCAAGGATGGGGCAAGACGTAGGGGCTCAGGAAGTTTATTCCAGGCGTAGGGTGCAGCGAGACAGCGGGGGGCATTTCTGGAGGTAATTGGTAGCGCAGCCACATTGCTGCACACTGCCTGATTACCACATGAGTAGCGTGTGAGCCCTTACTGCCAAGCAAATAGGTGATGGTAAGGGCTCAGGCAGTAAATAGCCATGTGCTACTTTTAATATTAGTACACAGCCATGTACTGCTCCATTTTAAAAAAAGGGTCTTTTTACCCACCACGGTAAAAAAAATGGCCCAGTGTGCATCAATTTCATGCGCCTTTACTAGCGCAGGCCACTTTTTGCCACAGTTTAGCAAAAGGGTCCCTAAGATTGTATTCAGTAAAGGCAGTCTGCGCAGATCGCACTTTACAGAATACTATCTTAGCATGGATCTCATGCCTAACTTTGGACGCAAGCACTTACACCTGCTGAACCCTGGTGTAAATGCTGTTGCACAACTAATGGTGGTTTGGCACGTAGTTGAGGTCTAAATTCCATGCCCCTCCCCTGGCCACACCCCCTTTTGAGTTGCATGCCATACAATGCAGGCACGCATATTATAGAATAGGGTGGAGGGCAGCTCCATGTATAAAACTCCAAATGAGTGACAATTATTGATTGTTAATAGCTTATTAACTAATTAGTTTGTGCACAGATCTGAGATCTGTACCCAGATTTGCATGCCTAACCTTGAATGACCTATAAAGAATCAAGGGGATAATAAGTACACTATCATTCAAACTGGTCATCTAGATTGATCAGTTATCTGGCAATAAAATGTTTCACCAATTTGGCTAAGAAAGCCGTATTTCCACTGATCTACCAACAGCACACATTTTCTGAGCCCTCCACAGAACCTTTCTTCAAAACAGGAGGTAATAAACCAGATTTCAAGGATGAGAGTGGAAGGAGGGAACCTCTTTACATGCCTGTAAAGCACCATCACAGTAAGTCAATCAAGTACACCCTCCGATGGGTCACTCAGAAAGTTCCATGGGCATGGATCCAGAACACAGTTTGCTTAGAAGTTCTGTGAATTTTTTTTTCTTTCTTGTCGTGAGTGCACCAAATTTTGGATACTTGAGTGTCTTGGCTATCTATGCATTTGCTTGAATTTTACCTCCTTAGAAGTGATGAGTCTACACCAAGCCACACTAGAATTCTTGTAACGGCATCAAGAAAGGAAACATTGCCATGTTATAGGTGCTAATTAATAAAATGATAATGACACATATGTTTGGAAAATGTATTGATTGCCAAGCAGGAAATAGTAATTTTATATATTTTTTAATCAGAGCTTTGTATTTTATAGAGTCAGGTACTAAAGAAATATATTTAACTATAATAGTTAGAAATAACTCCATGATTCCAGTTGTAGAGTTTCTCAGACCAAGTCATACACTTTTCAAGTACTTCACTGAACACAGTCACATCCTAAGCACCAAGAAAGCAGGACTTTTAAGAAAAAGGAAATTATTTAGTGCACACCATTCAAACTATAACTTTCAATGGTCTCTTCCTGATGAAACTACTGAAATTTGCATTAAAAGTTTCCATTTAGTCAAAGCGTATTTGCCAAGAAACACATTTCGTCTGCTAAATATTTGCTGGCAGAAACAGCTATTTGTTATTCAAAAGTGACTTCTCAGTAAATATTTGTCAACAAGGCTGTGTTTTCTTGGCAAATCCTACATTTTTGTGGTAAGATGCTAGGTAGGCTTTTCAGATAGCATGTGACTATGACTAGTGTTAAATCAATATTGATATATTCAGTTTAATAATCTGTTAATCCTTGCACTTAGTACTATTGTATTAAAACAATTGTATTCTCTTTCTCTGTTTGCTTAATTAAGTTGTAAGCCACATTGAACTCAACATGTTTTGGGATAATGTGGGATATAAGTGTCACAATTAATTAAATAAATAAATGATGTTGTTTTTTAACTAATCTGCCCCTCCCCCTTTTACAACAAAGAAGGAGGGTGGGACCTAACACAGGGTGAAGCAATGGCACCACTATGGAGGATTGAACATTCACACTGCTGGTTGGACCCAGGGCCAGGCTGGCTTGGAAATTGGAGGAGAGGCTACTCAGCAAGAAATCAAGATGGGAGGAGCAGTTAGCAAACAGGACTCAACTCAGGAGAGGATCATGGCTGCTGGGCTGCTGGGGGAGGGGGGAGCTCAGCTGTGCCAGTAAAACAGACTAGTTTTCCTTCATTGCTGTGCTGCGCTGTGCAAACCAATGTGCCTACCAAGTACTGTGGCTGTTGTCCCCTACAATTGTACCTCCCTAGGTGGTTGCCTAGCCTGTCTAGTGGTAGGGGTAGTGCCAGGATCTAAACTCCATTACTGAGCTGCTAGCCTGTAATATGTGTAGTACAAGCAAAAGCTCCTCCAAAAAGTGCCAGGGGACTTCAACCTAAGGCTGCCAACTGGATCCATAGTTGCAAGACAGAGATAATCCAGTCCTGGGTTTACCCTGTTGCATGGAGAGACTTGTAGTTCTGATTTCCCCACTGTATGCCCTAAGAACAGCTAGACTACAAGTCCCAGCATGCACTGGGGTAAACCCAGGACTAGATCAATCTTGTCCTGTGAATATTTATTTATTTATTAGGATTTATTTACCGCCTTTTTGAAGGAATTCACTCAAGGTGGTGTACAACAAGAATAAGACAAAGATGCAATATACAACTACAACAGTAAAAATATTCAAATAACAGAACAAAATATGGCGTGGAGGGGCATAATTGAACGAAAAACGTCTATCTCCATGGGCGTTTATCTCCGAGAACGGGTCCATGAAGGGGCGGACCGAACCGTATTTTCGAAAAAAATAGACGTCCATGTTTTATTCGACAATTTGTGAGCTGGGCGTTTTTGTTTTTCAGTGATAATGGAAAATGAAAGCACCCAGCTCAAAAACGAATAAATCCAAGGCATTTGTTCGTGGGAGGGGCCAGGATTCGTAGTGCACTGGTCCCCCTCACATGCCAGGACACCAACCGGGCACCCTAGGGGGCACTTTTACAAAAACAAAAAAAAAGGTAAAAGAGCTCCCAGGTGCATAGCACCCTTCCCTTGTGTGTTGAGCCCCCCAAATCCCCCTCAAACCCCACTGCCCACAATACACCATTACTATAGCCCTAAGGGGTGAAGGGGGGCACCTACATGTGGGTACAGTGGGTTTGGGGGGGTTGGACGACTATGCATTAAGCAGCACAATTGTAACAAGTAGGGGGGATGGGCCTGGGTCCACCTGCCTGAAGTCCACTGCACCCCCTAACAACTGCTCCAGGGACCTGCATACTGCTGCCAGGGAGGTGGGTATGACATTTGAGGGTGAAAATAAAAAGTTGTGAAACATCATTTTTTTGTGGTGGGAGGGGGTTAGTGACCACTGGGGGAGTCAGGGGAGGTCATCCCCGATTCCCTCTGGTTGTAATCTGGTCATTTAGGGCACTTTTTGGGGCCTTATTCGTGAAAAAACAGGGTCCAGGAAAAGTGCCCTAAATTGTAGCTACAAACGCATACTTTTTTTCCATTATCGGCGAAAGGCGCCCATCTCTTCTCGGCCGATAACCACGCCCCAGTTCCACCTTCGCCACGCCTCCGACACGCCCCCGTCAACTTTGTACGCTTCCGCGATGGAGTGCAGTTGAAAACGTCCAAAATCGGCTTTCCATTATACCGATTTATTCGTTTTTGTGAGATAAACGTCTATCTCCCGATTTGGGTCGAAATCTAGGCGTTTTTCTCTTTCAATTCTAAGGTGGATAGTATGCTACATTACAATGTCAACACAATACAATACACAATAAAAGATTATAATAGACAATATGGATCCAGTTGGGAGCCTAGCTTTAATCCTCACTCCCCCCCCCCCCCCCCCCAAAAAAAAATTAATTTAAGAATCAGGCAAAAGTTCAACTTTTCTAATGTATTTGTGTTCTCATGAGTTTTATTATATGATGATGATGATGATAATTCCTTCATGTCTAATCAGTGGCATAGCTACGGGGGAGGGCCACAGGGGCCTGAGAGTGGAGGAGTGGCCTAGTGGTTAGTGCAGCAGACCTTGATCCTAGGGAACTGGGTTCAATTCCCACTGCAGGTCCTTGTGACTGTGGGCAAGTCACTTAACCCTCCTTTGCCCCAGGTACAAAATAAGTACCTGTATATGTGTAAACCACTTTGAATGTAGTTGCAAAATATCACAGAAAGGCAGTATATCAAGTCCCATTTCCCTCAAACTGGCTCTGGGGTCCCCAGTTTACCTGGCAGGGGTCCCCAACCTCCACCAGCCAAGGCATCTGTCCCAGCCTGGTCTTATATTGCTGGCACCCTCTCCTGTTTTTCAGCACCATGCATGCTCATTTTAATGAAACTGAGCTTAGGGTTTGCTGCAGGAGGAGTGCCCCTGTTTGGCCTGCTGCCCGCTGAGCAATGGAGAGGAATGCTGGAGGCCCTCTTTTGCATGCATTTGCATGATCATTGCGCCCAGAGCTGGTAACCTCGTTGTTTGATGCGCTGATCAGCTCTGAGCATTCGGCGGGAGCAGATGAGGGTGCCAATAGCCCCTAACACCCGCATTTGCTTCTGAGCATCGCGACCTTACTGTGTGTTACCGTGATATTTAGAACCTTAGAATCTTGAAACTTAGGATCTTGAATAGATATGTATGTACTGGAGTGTAAATTTTAAGGGCCTGCGACGTTAGCTTCAGAACGTTTAGTACAGGAACAGTGCTGGGCAAGACCTTTACGGTCTGTGCCTTGAGAAAGACAAGGGCAAATCAAACTCGGGTATACATATAAAGTATCACATACCATGTAAAATGAGTTTATCTTGTTGGGCAGACTGGATGGCCGTTCAGGTCTTTATCTGCTGTCATTTACTATTTAACCATGTTACTTGAAACTTACAATCCAAAATAGGCACCAGATCCTCTTTTTTTTAGCCCAGTAAAGTAGGATACAGGTCACACATGGCACCATTTGGTTATTCTGGAACAAATTGCATGGAGTGAGAGATCTGATGACCTGTGGAGCTGTGAAGAGTGTGATAAATAGATCTCTCTGGTCTTGGTGCCTCCCCTCTGTGCAGAGGAAGGAATCTGTGGAAACAGATGCAGGGTTGGTAGGGTGTGCCAGGGTTGCAGGTTTAGTTGTGTGTGAGGAGAGAGAAGCTACAGAGTAAACCTGACTATTTGCTGTAAACACTCTGGAATAAAGCCTTTGTGTCTGCTATTACAAAAATCACTGTTCTAATTAAGGAAGGGGGAGGGCAGGCGATCCCTCTCTTTTATCTGCTTTGAACAGTTAGATAAGGTGGGACTTTGTGCATTCCTTTGCTGCTCCCTTTTTGTTTCTGGTTTTCACCCTTGCACAGATCCTGGGAATTGTTAATACCGTCATTACATTTTGATATGCGTTGTAAATGTTGATCTGTAAAGCACAGGAGCCAACTTTTGAAAATGATTGGGGGTGGTGAACTCATGAACTCAACACAAATTGCCTGCAAAAAAAAAAAAAAAAAAGTTACTGCTGGTTGTGAGTGGCCAGTCTGTACAGAAATGTCAAGAACAGGGCAGGTAATGTGGGCATGAGGAAAACTCATATGGCCGAATTAAAAACTAGGGTCCTGCTAGCCTTGCTTCCCCCTTGCCCCCTCCAGCCTGTCCACATCATACTCTCTCTCTCTCTCCCTTTAGTCCATCCACATTAGGGTTACCATATTTTGTCCCCCAAAAGGAGGACACATGCCCCGCCCTCCTTTCACACCCCAGTCCGCCCCCTTTCACACCCACCCCGTCCCCTTTCATGCCCTCACTCCACCCCCTGTCACATTTTCCCCTCCCCCCTGTCACACACCCCATCACTCACTCCCCCTCCCTGTCACCCCCCTCCCCTTACCTTACTAGTGCCCTGGTAGTCTAGTGACCTCTTCGGGGCAGGAAAAAGCCCCCTCTTTCCTGCCCGGAGCGCTGCCCTGCATGCATCCTTCCTGTTCGTGATCTCGGCGCCGATTCAAAATGGCCACCGAGAGTTGAAGTCTCGCGAGGTCACTTCAACTCTCGGCAGCCATTTTGAATTGGCGCCAAAATCATGAACAGGAAGGATGCATGCAGGGCAGTGCTCCGGGCAGGAAAGAGGGGGCTCTTTCCTGCCCCGAAGAGGTCACTAGACCACCAGGGCAGTAGTAAGTATGGGGAGGGGAGGCTAGCAATCTGCCCATTTGTCCAGAAATCCACGCCCCCTCCCCCCCCCCCAACTACTTCAGGCATATTCTGGGATTGGCTCCCAATTCCCTGCACTCTTGGTACTCATAAATTCTAGGCAAATGGCAGCCCTCTGCCTGCAGAGTCCACATGAGATTTTCTGCACATACCTACCATGTGCCCTGGAAACCCAGCAAGGATTACAGCATAAAGTGTCAGACATGCTGAGTGAGAGAGCATGTTCCAGCAGCCCAAGGTGCCTGGCCTGTGTGCATGACACTACTCCAGTGGCCAAGGAACAAGTATCCAGCTCAGGGAGTCAAGTTGAGATCTGAGAGGTGGCTGCAGAGCTTTTACCAAGAGGGAAGCGAGGATTCGGCAATTCAGTAGGAAGAAAGCCACGGAGTCAAACCAGGAAACACATAGCATCTGTGAGGCAATATATGCCCCTTGCTCTCCCCATACTCTACCAATGATCTCCTGTCACCTCTTCCTACTGCTGCTGCTGTGCTACTTCTTTAGGTCCTGGTTTACCATTTCTACCTCCTGTGAGATATAATGGGGAAATAATATTTTTTTATTTTTTGTGAAGAGTGTCAATAGTGCTACTCTCCATTCCCCCTCAGTTTAATCTGTGGCCACAGCCCCTCTCAGTATCAGAGCTGCTATGGGGGGGAGACACACACACACATACCACATACTATAGCAGGACATGTTTATCCATTCCTACCCTAGCTAAGACAATGTTCAAGCACCTTTCTGATCTCATTTGCAACTTTTAAAGAAAGTTAGCCCCTTATTTTCTTTCTCCTTTTACTCTATCTTATCTAACTATATGTTCCATCTTTGCTTACACCATATGCTGTCTATTAAAATGTTTTATTATAAATATTTTTATTAGCATTACCAAACAGTCATAACAGATAATAAGAGTGTACCACAGTATATAAAGCAAATGAGCCACAAGACATCAAGTAGAAAAACTGTTCCATCAAACTGCAAAGAAGAGGGGGGAAGGGTTTGTTCTTAAACCCCCCCCCCCCAAACCAGCCACCGAATTAGTCAATACAGAGAGTAAAACAAACCTCATTCCCCCCCACCATCCACCAACATGCAGCATCATTAAAGGACAGACTTTTAAATGTCCCGTTGGGTATATATGCTAATCTCAACTGAATTCTATTATTCTATCTCACTGTATTTCCAAATGTAAGCCACATTGAACCCGTCTCAATCTAACCTCCAAGTTTACAACAGTAACTAGGAGGCTGGAAAATAAAAGAACAGGTACCAGCTGCCACTACACAACTGAACCAGTCCAATTAGCAATATTATATCTCTGTCCCAGTGATACTTAGGTTTGCTCAGTTGTGGGAAGAAGCTAATAATTTTCAAATTGTTGGGCTTATGGCTCAAATCTATCCTCTTTCTCTACTTTTTCTTGACTCTCTTTTCTTAGTCTCACCCCTCCTGCCACTTCCATCCATCTCTTCACCCTCTAGTGCTTGTACCCCTCCACCATGATCCTCTGTCTTCTCAGAGTTTCTTTCTCAGCCTATTTCCCCTATCAGCTAATGCTCAGAACTCCTGCACTAAAGTCAACAGTGCACACCCCATACCACTGGAACAGCCAATGATCGAAGGAAATGATATTCAAATTATATGCATGCTGTAAAAGCGAAAGCAAGGAGGAATGTGCTTGGCACCTGCGCAGAAGCGTTTCACAGTAAGCGCACCTCTTGTGTGTATGAGTCAGGCAAATCCAAAAGTGAAGTACACATCAGTGCCGCTCTTTTACACCTTTAAATATAGGCTTTTCAATTTTTAACTTGGAAGGTTTATATTTAAGCACAAAAAAAAAAAAGCTGCAATGTGTGCTTTCACTTTCGAGTTTGCTCGGACTCGTAAACATTTCTTTTTCAGTACAGGCACTTAGAGGCTTGCACAGGCTTTCTTCCACTTCCAAAAAAAAAAAAAAAAAAATCAAACCCAGCAGGTTTTAAACTGAAAATCTCCAGTGCCAGTCTGAGCTGGTGGTAGGTTTCCAGCAGTAAGAGCTGGGTTTGTTTGTGTGCTGTTCTCTGAGCATTGGGAGAGCAGAGCAAATGACCTCAATAATCTCAGTTTAACTACGTTTTAATACAATTTGCAGCCATCTCTGGTATGCACGTTGTTTCCTGCGCTAAAGCCTTCTGAGTATTCTGCACAGATTAATATGCATGCTATTCTGGCACTAACCGGCCTTAACGCTGGTGCTAGGTTTTGAGAATTGACCCCTTTAAGTCCAGCAAAATTCATCTCACCCTCCTCTTCAATTCACTGCTTCTATTTTTTCAGCCAACCCCTTATCCACTTCTCTTTGTGCCCCACCCCCAGCTTGCATTCACTTCAGCTATGTTCTCCCTTTCACAGCCCATATCTCTTCTCTCAGCCTCTCTTGCCCTCACAACCCATGTCTTCCAGCTCTCGCTACCTGAATCTATTCTTCTTCCTCTCCCTCTGTCCGCCATCAGACTCTTTTTTCCTCCTTTCTCAGCCATGATTTCCTCACAGCAGTATTGTATCTCCTAGCCAGTACTCTCTTTTACAGCTTGCATCCCTTCTCCCAGCTCCTCTGCCTGCAGCTCTCTCACACTCCTCATAGGTACTCTGGCCCTATCTAAGTCCATCCTTTCTTTCCTCTGCCTCTTATCAACTTCTCATTTAGACCTGCCAAGGGAGACTCTGGCTTTGGCAGGTTATCTCTTGCACTCCTGCTGCAGAAGCTGAAACTCCCATTGAGGAGCAGAGCAAAGCACGGTTCTGCCCATCTTTCTTTCCTCTGTCTTCCACATGGTCCAGCATCTTTCCTTCTTAACACTCTCCTGTGGCCTGCCCCCTCCTCTCACTACCGGGTCCAGCCCCCTCTTTACTGGTTAAACCTAGCCAGCTCTCCCTTTCTGTTGCAAGGTCTAGCTAAGCTGACCATGAAGAGAGAAGATTTGCTGACCCCCCCCCCCCCCCCCCCAAGTTAACATAAAAAAATTTACTAGATCTCAAGGAACTGAGAGTCCCAGCTGGCCAAAACCCTCTCTGAGTGTAGAAGGAGCCATATGACAGCTAAAGTACTTCTCCACCCTGGTGAATATAGACCCTGCTGCAATCCAAGCAATGCACCTTCTCCAATACCTCCACTCCAGTTAGCATCCCTCCTATACTTTGTGCCTTCTCTTCCACCACCCCTAAGATCCTTCAAGTAGCTCTAAGCTGAAATGACCACCTTCTTCACTAAGATCAGTCAAGGGGCTTCAAGTTCCATGTCCCCTATCCCCCATACCTGAAATCAGTGCACTGCCAGAGAGCATTTGGTAAGTCAAATGGAGATCTGTCCTGCCCCTAACACCATTTTTGCTTATTCTTATGTTGTATGCAGGGGAACTGTGGGATGGGCAGGACTGATCTAAGGGGAGGGAAGAGAGGCTATCATTGCTTGGAGATACATGGGTGTTTCAGGGAAGGAAGAGTGAAGTGTGTAGGTCACAGCCTACATTCTTTTCTGCAGAATGGAGAGACTGGTGGTGGTGGGATGAAGTGGCTTCAGACATATGAATCTTTATGCAGAAAGCACACTGGAAGAGGCTCTGCCTCATTATTCTGGACAGTAATGTAATCCCAAAAGCAATAATGCAGATGCCTAGCCATCACTTGTAAAAGCACATTAATGCACAGATCAAGGACTGGTGGCACCTAGAACAAATGCCAACACCCTGTGACAAAGACCATACATCAGGAAAAAAATTCACCTCCTGCTACCATGGTTTGGTGACACCAAGGTCTCACCCTCCCTCAAAAATACAAATTGAAAAATGCATAAGCACACTTACCATACAGACGCATTTTCAATTTCCACTAAAATGCTATATTCCAACCCCCCCCCCCCCCCCCCCCCCCCCCCCCCGTTCTACGGAGAAAACTGAATAATTTATCAGCTCTGAACCCTGGCCACTTCTCTCAGACACTCACTCATTCAATTCAGTCATTGCTTCTGTTAATAAAGATAGTCTAGTTGATAACTTTTTAAATTACAGTGCCCATAATATCAAATTCTAAACAGTATCTCCAGGAGATGGGGAAGTATTTTAACAATAAGGTGTAACACTATCCTATTCAACAATTCTGTAAATGCTCAACACTGCCATCCAGTGTTCCATGTTGGCATTTACCAATAATGTTAATGAATATTATTCAACATTTTTAAATAACACTTTTTGTAGGCATATTTACTCAGCAAAACATATAATGTTATCTTCTTCACTCATGGGAGCTAACATAAAAACCTAACATACTAAAGCACGTAATGGACATAACTCAACCCTTCCGCAGTACGACTCCCATTTGTGGCTGTGCCACATGAACTTTATCTTACCATAGCACTACTTTGTATTTGTTCTCAACGGAGTCTGCAAACACCTCTCCAGTACCATGTAAGCCACATTGAGCCTACAAATATGCGGGAAAATTTGGGATTCAAATGTTATAAATAAATATATTTAGAAATAATATATTTCAGCTTTTCCTTCAGGGTGCTACCATTATACCTAATAGTAAAATCATTCAATAACACATTGTCCAGTTGTTATTCTACAATGGTTCTGCTCCAAGGTATGCTGGTCCATCTACAATCAAGCAAAGACAAAAGACAAACAACAATCAATAACACAGAGAGAAGGGTAGAGGAAGGTCTATTCTTTTCTTTCACAGCAACAGAAAAAAAAGGATCCAAATACCATATAAAAATAAAGAACAATTCTAAATACAAACTATAGTAAGTGCATAGGAAATACAGGAGTCACGCAATAACTTATTCTCAAAAATGAGGAGGAAAAGACTTCATCAAGACCAAGATCAGCAATATCGGAGCTCAAATCTGTTGTAGCCACCTATGTGATTGGTCAAAAAGTCATCATCAGTCTAGAAAAACCTCCCAAAAATGGTTAGGTAGATCTAGTAAATATCAAAACTTTAATTATTCTTCATAATGTCTATCAAACAAAAGAACATCAAAAAATAATTAAAAAATAATTTAAAATAGCACTTAGCTTGCACAACACAAAATAACATTGCCGTATGTGGGGTTGTCATCTTCACAGGATCAAAGTCTTTAAAGAACCTGATCTGCAGACGTTTTCAGGCAATTCATTGAGTAGCACCAAGACTGTTTCATAAAGTAGACAAAGGTCCCACTCGAGCTCTACTTCCTCTACTTCACCCTTGTGGCTGTACCAATCTTGGTGTGGCTTGTACCCACCCAGTCATTTCTTTCGGTAATACTTCTAAGTCTATGTGCACTTGAGAAGTTCCATCCTTGTGGCAGATGCGAACTTCAAGCACACTAGTACTTCTTCCCCATTTCTACATGGAGGGGCATAATTGAGAGGGGCACCCAAGTTTTCCTGAGGACATCCTCGCCAAACGTCCCGGTGAAGGGGCGGAGAAACCCGTATTATCGAAACAAGATGGGCATCCATCTTTCGTTTCGATAATATGGTCGGGGATGACCAAATCTTGAAATTTTGATTGTCCTTAGAGATGGTCATCCCTAGACTTGGTCATTTCTGATTTTCAGTGATGATGGAAACCGAGGATGCCTATCTCAGAAACGACCAAATCCAAACCATTTGGTCGTGGGAGGAGCCAGCATTCATAGTGCACTGGTCCCCCTCACATGCCAGGACACCAACCAGGCACCCTAGGGGGCACTGCAGTGGACTTCAGAAATTGCTCCCAGGTGCATAGCTCCCTTACCTTGTGTGCTGAGCCCCCAACCCCCCACCCAAAACCTACTCCCCACAACTGTACACCACTACCATAGCCCTTATGGGTAAAGGGGGGCACCTAGATATGGGTACAGTGGGTTTCTGGTGGGTTTTGAAGGGCTCACATTTACTACCACAAGTGTAACAGGTGGGGGGGGGATGGGCCTGGGTCCGCCTGCCTGAAGTGCACTGCAGTACCCACTAAAACTGCTCCAGGGACCTGCATACTGCTGTCATGGAGCTGGGTATGACATTTGAGGCTGGCATAGAGGCTGGCAAAAAATATTTTTTTAAGTTTTTTTTTTTTAGGGTGTAAGGGGGTTAGTGACCACTTGGGGAGTAAGAGGAGGTCATCCCCGATTCCCTCCAGTGGTCATGTGGTCAGTTCAGGCACCTTTTCATGGCTTGGTCGTAACACAAAAAAGGACCAAGTAAAGTCATCCAAGTGCTTGTCAGGGTCACCCTTTTTTTTTATTATGGGTCGAGGACACCCATGTGTTAGACACGCCCAAGTCCCGCCTTCGCTATGCCTCCAACACGCCCCTGGGAACTTTGGTTGTCCCCGCGACGGAAAGCAGAAGGGGACGCCCAAAATCGGCTTTCGATTATACCCATTTGGGCAACCCTGTGAGAAGGATGCTCATCTTCTGATTTGTGTCGAAAGATGGGCGTCCTTCTTTTTCGAAAATAAGTCTGATAGTAGTGTAGGTCCTGCACTTGGATATGGCTTTTGGTAGAACGTTTGAAAAATTTGTCACTGTAGACTTTCTGCAGCAACCTTTGACAAAGCCATTCATGCCCACGTGTCTCTATGTAATACATAAGCTTCAAGGACAAATATAGATGCCTCATGTTAAAACACTCCTAGACATATGGGTTTTTTTACCATAAATTTGGACCTTGATCACTAAGGGGTCCTTTTACCAAGCCATGGGTAAAAGGCCTTTAAAAAATGGCCATGTGGTAATTTAACTATTTGCAATGTGGCTAATTCTCGGAGGATCCCTTACTGACACCTATTTAGGAGGCAGTAAGGGCACCTGTGCTAACCCAGTGGTATCTGGGCAGCACATGGTGCAGCCCGATTACCTCCAGGTAAGCTCCTGGTGCTACTCTCCCCCCAAAATATTCCAGCGTGCCAGAAATGGTGTGCAGTGGAGGAATGCACTACCACTGGGCTCCTGTAGTAGCCTGGCAGTAGTGCCGGATCGTCGTACGGCAAACCCACAGTGGGTTTGCTGCACTTTAGTAAAAGGGCCCCCAAGTAAATTTCTTCTGACTCAGCCTTCCTGGAGCACACTATAGTCAGACTCTCAGCTTGTGTGAAATTTTAGCAAATCCTCTCTTTCCCAAATTAACAAGATGCTGGATGGTCTTAATCCTTTATATGTTCTATTTTGAGCCACTACTTGCTGACCTTTCATCCCAAGACAAAGAATTAGATCTATCCTCTGGTTCACAGATACCGTGGCAAATGCTAATGACAGTTTGCATTGCCAGTAATATGTTTAAACAATTTTATTGAATAAAACAATTCAACAGAACAGCAAAATAATTGGCATGTTTAACAAATGGGACATATCAACAAAGTAAGCATCATTTTTTGTATAAACCTTACAAACAATAATACCCACTGCTCCACCCCACTCCCCAGGCCCAAATTACTCCTTCCCTTCTTCACCCTTCCACAGAATAGTACCCAAATATCCACAAAGGCTCTATATTCTTATGACCCTCTGAACCATAATCAAAAAAAGTAACATGCTACCCCACCCCACCCCTCCCCTCACACCTTCATTAAATGAAAAAAAACATCATGCATAAACCAGAACTAGATAGAACATAGGATTATAGGCTATTAATGATCAAGCCTTGACCCCTTGGGTGGAGAGTTTGCAAATAAGGCTCCCAGATCAACAAAAATTGCTTTTTACATTTGAGAAAGCCCCTTGCATCGCTAGCTTCCCAGATAACTAACAAATGTAATTGGCTTCTCCAGTTCCAACAATTCGGGGGCTCAGAAGATGTCCAATATTGGAGAATACATTTACGCGCCACCAAATACTTTTTATAAAATAGCATGGTATGTCCCTTTTGCCTACCTCTGTATCCCCTAAACTTACCTAATAAGAAATGTTCCACTGTGCCCGATACCCCACCCCCAACAACAGATATTATACATCTTCTAAGTTTTGCACAAAAACCCTGTACCTTAGTGCAAAGCCAAAATGAGTGGTAAAAGAAATTGCCATCCTGCCCTCATTTAGGGCATAAAGAAGTCTGTATTCTCCCCATATGATGCAATTGTACTTGAACAAAGTAAGCTTGGTGGATAACCCTAAAATAGCATTCCTGAAGTCTCAAATTAGTAGTGAGACCTGGAGTACTTCGTAGACTTTTTGAGATCTCCCAGTCAGGTAGGGGGGTACCCAAGTCCCTTTCCCAGTAATGTTTCAAATCCTCTAAATTCTTTGGGGGTTCCCATTGACTCAGAGCCTATTGCAGGCCCAAAACTGATACAATTTCAGATATATCATTTTAAAAATCCATGTATATGGTCACCTATTCTCTGAATAGCCCACTGTCTAAGAAGGTGAAGTAGGGTTTGATCTGACAATAAGCAAATCTATTCCCCTAGGTCACCCCTATACAAGACTGTAACTCCTCAAAGGAGTTGAGGTCTCATGCCCTAACAATCAAATGTTCCAACAAATAGATTCCCTTTTGATCCCGCAATGCAAATGTATTATTGTCTAACCCTGGCTCAAAAGCCACATTCCCCTTAAGAAAATTTGGTCCAGTACAGAAGGATCCTCTCTCAAATGTTTAACAAGGACACTCAACACAGTCCGCAGTGAGCCAAGCAACTTGCTCTGGTTAAAATCCCAAGGAAGCTGAATAGACTGGTTATGCAACAGAGAGAAGAATACACTCTCTTGAGGTCTAAAGGGGTGTGAAATGGAACGTGGAAGAATCAATCTCTTAAATGTCTCAACAAACATGCCTGATTATATAACTTGACATTAGGAAGTCCAAACTCCCCTTGTTGCCATCCCCCCATCAGAAAAGAGAATCACATATTTGGTTTATTGTGAGCCCAACAATAATGAGATATAAGATTATTAAGACTTTTAGATCCCTCTGTAATAGACGCAAAGGTAGTGTCTGCAAAAACTAAAACCTATAAAATTTGGAAAGATCAACATTTTCACCAAGGCTATCTTGCCTAACAGCATGAGGGGTAGGTCTCTCTAGCTCTCCAGTTGACACCAAATAGAGTCCATCAGAATAGGGACATTCAACCAATATAATGCTGAAACATCCACCACCAACTGAATACCTAAGGACTTAAAGAAGCGTTCCGCCTAGTGCAGAGGAAACCCTGGGCCACAGGATCTCCACAAGTGTGCAGAAGATGGCAGAGCTTCTGATTTAGTTAAGTTTAATCAGAATTCTGCATAATCGCCATATTCTTTAAACATCTCCAAAAGCACCAGAAGAAATTCTCGATGATCAAGAAGATGAACCAGCAGGTCGTCAGCAATGCTGCCACCTTAAAACAAACCTACCCCACCAACACTCCATGAATGGCCAGATTAGCTATGATGTCCCATAGCAAAGGATCTAATGTCAAAACAAAAAAAAACAAAGAGGTAAGTGGACAGCCCTGCCTCGTCCCACACAAAATTAAAAACTCAGGCGAGTCTATGTCATTGACCAATAACCTAGCTTGAGGAGCCACATACAAGGCCCTTATACCCAACACAAAGGGGCCAGCAAAGCCATATTTAGCTAATGAGTCAAAAGTAAAATCCCAATGAACCCAATCAAAGGCTTTTTCTGCATCAAAACTGATTAGAAGGGAATAAAGGTCCTTCCAATTTCGAAACTCCAACATAGCCAAAATTATCTGAAGATTCATAGCTACCGAATGACCTCAAACAAAACCGACCTAGGACTCATGGAGAAGGGATGAAAGATGTCGAGCTAGACGATTCGCCAGAATCTTGGCCAACAACTTCACCTCATAATTGGGATAGTAAGATTCCACAGAGTAGGGTCCTGCCCCCGGCTTAGGTAATACAACAATTTGTGCTATATTAAGTGGTGCTGATAGGGATTCAGAAGCTACTACCTCATTAAACATATTCGTGAGAAAGAGGGTACTATCTCTTCCCCTAATAATTTATAAAATTCCGCTGGAAAGCCATCCACACCAGGTGCCTTCAATAGAAGACTGTGTTGGATCGCTGAATGTACTTCATCAGCTTGAATAGGCTTATTCAAAAAAATCTCTATCTGGCTGGGTTAAGGCAGGCAGAGAGAGACATTATCTAAACATAAACTGTTGGACAGCCCTTCATCAGGCAGGGCAGCAAAACATTGCCTATAATAAGAATAAAAATATCACAAATATCCTCATTGCTAGTAATACAACCTCTCAACCCATCATACATGGTTAAGATTGACGGCCCCCTCTCACCGATACCATATGAGCTAACCATCGACCTGCCTTATTGCCATAGTGATACAACATATATGTATAGTAAGGTTAGGACTTGACCATTCGTTGGTGCAGAAGTTCATTCAATGTCTAAAGATTTAGAACCTGCTGTTTATGTTTGATCGAGTGTGTAGCCCCAGTCACTGATAGACAAATCGCAAGCGACTCCCCAATCTCAGTTTTTCCCTATATCTAGTCTTCCAGACATGAAAAGAGTAGCTGATGATCCCCCCGTAATACCGCTTTCACAGCTTCACAATAGAGGACTGACTGAGGCTTACGTACAGCAATGTGGGTTTTATAATTCCACAAACATGTAAGTAGTCTGTCTTTGAAACGGGATCTTTGTAAAGGTCCAAGAGAAAGACCCAGTGTTGGCTAGAATGCGTAGCCACCCTAAGGTTCCAATCCATCCACATCCAAGCATGGTCAGAGATGACATAAGTCCCTATTTCAACCTTGACCACGGAGCCAATAGTTAGAAACTAACAAGTAATCAATACACGACTGCATGGAATGTGCCCTAGACAAGTGGATGTAATCCCTTTCCAAAGGGTGTAGCACCCGCCACATATCTATAAGATCTAAAACTGTGCACAAATTGGGCAGGCCCCGACTGGTGCTATTGGGGACAGAAATAGTGAGAGAGGATTTATCTTGAGAGGGATCCCACACAGAATAAAAATCATCCCCCACAATTATAGGTTTGGCATTATGGTTAAGAAGTAAAGTAGTCACTGCTTGGTAAAACTTGAGATCAAATTGGTTGGGTGCATAAACATTACAAAAAAATATCCTGCTGCCCCTTTGCTTCCCCATATAAGATATATCTGCCAGCAAAGTCAATAAAGAAAGTACAAATTTGTGCTGCTATCCCTTTCCTAAACAAAATGGCCACTCCTCCCTTTTTGCCCTGGGCCACCATCGCCACACAATCGCCCACCCACCAGGTCCTGAGCTTAGCATGTTCATTATCATTAAGATGCATTTCTTGCAAAAAAGCAATATCAATTCTGTTGCGCTGTAAATGCTATAATATTTTAGTGTAACAATTTTCACTGTAATGAACCAATAGAAGACACAATCCCAGCAACATATTTAAGATCCACTGCCGAAGAGGTCATTGCAGCCAGCCACCCCCCAGGAACATTAGGACTCCAATATTAGGCTCTCCACCACTGATCAGCCTCACGGCTCGGCTCACTCCCAACCAAAAGATAAAGCAACTTCAGTCAATGCAGCTATCACAAAGGTAACGGTCCAACCATCCCTCCCCTTCATTAATCTAGAGCATACGCTTATCTCCCAAGCCTCTACCACTGTCGCAAAATATGCTCGCTGAGCATGTGGGAAGAATATGGGATGACCTCTTTAGCATACAATTGTATGTTCATTGTGCTCAGAGTCAGCAAGCTTGTTGTTTCACATGCTCAGCATTCAGCACTCTTATATGCGAGCACTAGTCTGGCGCTAATGGCCTCAAGCACTCACATTTGCTTCTGAGCATCAGGCCATAAGTGAGTTGAGTCCTGAGGTTACCTATTTAATTCTAAGTCTTCCTTTCCCCACATTTAAAAACAATTTCACAGCAAATTCTCACCAATGAAGATCTCTCCCTCTCTGGAAGTCTTCTCACAGCACCTCTTCTGGAGGTGCTGACCACATAAATCATTTTTTCAAAATATGCCTTCGTTCTGTGCATGATTTTATGCATAGACCACACCATTGCAGGTTTTATGCCAACCCCCCCCCCCCCCCCCCCCCATACCTACCTCTGCTAATGTGTGCGGAAAACAGCAGCACTGAATGTGGAAGCTGCATTCACTTCACACTCATCCACAGCATACGCAGCCTGTACTTTCTCCTTAGACCCCCAACCAACACTTCTCCCTTTCCTCCTCCAAAAGACCCTAGCATACAGTGTTTTACCTCAGCCTCTAACTCTGTTTGCCTATGATACTTAAATGCTTCCTCCATGTTGCTGACACTATTTGCTCTTGTGTGCCATACAGGCGTAGCCAGACTTCGGCGGGAGAGGGGTCCAGAGCCCGAGGTGAGGGGACAAATTTTAGCCCTCCCACTGCCACCACCACCACCAACAACAACAACAAATTTGACCCCCCCCCCCCACCGCCGATGTCCTCTCGACCCCCCCTTCCGCTGCCAACACGCCGTCGCCTACCTTTGCTACAACGTGCCAGACGTAAGACTCAGAAACAGAATGAAGCCTTGCACCGGAAGAAGAGGACCTCGGCTGGTGGGGGCTGGGGCCCCCCGCCAGCAAAGGACGGCGACGGCGGGTTGGCGGTGGGAGGGGGGTCGAGAGGGTCATCGGCAGGGGGGTCCAGGGCCAAATCTATGGGGGCCTAGGCCCCCATGGCCCCACATAGCTACACCACTGGTGCCATATGGGCTAGCATGATGCTGCCTCTTTCTTTTGTCTCACATGGGCACACATATGGTTGATGAACCTCCCCTTCTTTCAGGTGAGCAATTATGCATCTGATGATAGCACCCCTTCATCCATGCTGCGTGCGCCAATGTGCATCTGATTATAGCCCCCCTTCCTACTTGTCACATATGCAAATTTGCAGCTAGTGATGCCACCTCTTCCCGCAGTCAATATATTGCTAAAAGTCATATTGTTGGGGCCCCCACAGCGCAGGGCCTTGGACAGCCATCTTGATTCCCACCAAGGAAAGCCCTGGCTGTACCTTAAGTGGTGTAATAAAAAATAAGATTATATTTATCTTACATATCGGTCTTGCAATCCAGAGGTGGCCGGTTCAAATCCCACTGCTGCTCCTTGTGATCTTGGGCAAGTCACTTAACCCTCCATTGCCTCAGGTGCAAGCTTAGATTGTGAACCCTCCTGGGACAGAGAAATATCCAGTGTACCTAAATGAAACTCACCTTGAGCTACTACTGAAAAAGGTGTGAGCAAAATCTAATAAAATAAATAAATCATTGTATAAATGTATAAAATACACTACTTGATGCTGAAGTGCAATTTCAAATATAATGGTACTGAATGCAATTGCGCTGCAATAAATTGGGAAAGCATTTGTTTTCATGATGCAATATTAAATTTATCTGAAGAGACTATTTCTGACACTGTTATCCTAGTCGGAACAGTTCGCAATGCATTATAATCAAGCACTGATAGCTAGATTAGCAGGTCGAAAGAACAACATGCTTCCTTAAGTCACCCTGTAATGGAATCTCAAAATGTGATTGACGCACAGTTCCAGGTTTCATTCCACTGAGGGGTTAACGCATTAAGGTTTATAGAGTTCATGCAAGTAACAACAAAATGGGTAATGAGTATTTCACAGAATACCTCTCCGCTTCTAACAAGTCATGGAATGTCTACTATTAATGCTACTTTGCAGAGTGTCATTTCATGCTCATCCCAGATGGTATGCTGCAAAGTTCATGGAATGAGAAGGGTCTTAGCCTGCTGCTAATTCTGTTTGATAGTCTTGATATGATGAAAGATTTACATTACCGCATACCAAATTAAAAAGGGGCGTGAAGACAATGCATTTTCACTGTGCTTCCTGCTGCCCTGCACCATTCTTTTGCAGCAGGAAAATCAAGACACACAGCTCTAACACACAACACCTACCTACTTCCAGCAGTCTTTGCATTCATAAAGGAAAGAATTAATTTTTAAGGTAAGTTTCTTCTGATTTCATTTTGAGTTAATTCTTTTTCATTTTTAGTGAACTTTGGTAGCAGCATTACAAGACAGAAGAAGAGAGGTGTGGTAGCCATGTTAGTCCACTCTTAAAGGTTATCAATAGAAATCAAACAAAATAAAAGATGGAAAAGAAAATAAGATGATACCTTTTTTATTGGACATAACTTAATACATGTCTTGATTAGCTTTGTTAGACTGTCAATGAAATGCTTGGATGTTTCACTTATAAATATACTGTCATCTACCACATTTGTTTATTTCCGACCTGACGAAGAAGGGCAACCTTCGAAAGCTAATCAAGAAATGTATTAAGTCCAATAAAAAAGGTATCATCTTATTATCTTTTCCATGTTTTATTTTGTTTGATTTCTATTGATAACCAACAAGGCAGAAGAAATCATTTCCTAGTATGCTGGGGTCAGCTTCAGGATACTATCATGACCTGCAGTTAATGGATTAAAGTAATATGAAAAGTTGGAGATAAAATACAAAGCTACAGTACCTGCTTAAACTCTGCAGGTCATGTTTTAGATGTAGTCTTACATAGTAGATGATGACAGATAAGGACCTGCATGGTCCATCCAGTCCGCCCAACAAGATAAACGCTTAGTATATGATATGATAGCATGCATACTTGATCTTAAACTGTCCTTGCCATTTTCAGAGGACAGACTGTAGAAATTTGCCTGGTACTGGCTTAACTTTCAACTACTGGAGTTGCCATTGAAACCCACTGCAGCCCAACTAGATTGATCTAGCCATAATCCAGGCACAGACTGTAGAAGTCTGCCTGGTACTAGCCTTATTTTTCAACTACTGGACTGGTTGCTTAAGCATGGCTAAGTTCTTTTGGTTCCATGCTCTTTCCATATAGGAATTCTTTATGCCTTTCCCATGAATTTGTGAATTCAGTTACCATTTTCATCTCCACCACCTCCTGCGGGAGGGTATTCCAGGTGTCCACCATCTTCTCCATAAAAAAGCACTTCCTAACATTACTCTTAAGTTGATCCCCCTGTAACCTCAATTCATGTTCTCTAGTTCTACCTCATACTCTTCTCTGGAAAAGGTTTGTTTGCATATTAATACCTTTCAAATATTTAAACATCTGTATCATATCACCTCTATCCCTTCTTTCCTCTAGGGTATACATATTCAGGTCCTTAAGTCTGTTCTCATAGGTCTTTTGACAGAAACCCCAAATCATTTTTGTCACTTTTCTCTGAACCGTTGCAAGTTATATCCTTAGCATGATATGGCCTCCAAAACTGAACACAATACTCCAAATGAGACCTCACCAACACTTTCTTTCTTCTGCTGGTTAGACCTCTCTCTTTGCAGCCTAGCATCCTTCTGCTACTGAAAAGAATATAGAATCCTGATTTCATAACTTAGTTGCCAAAGTAGATTGCTTGATACTTTTCTAGATGACTAAAGTGTTTGAGTTGCACAAAATGATCCAGGATATGATTTAGCAGATACATTTTCTGATAAGACATGATATATTTATTTTATTACAGTACTAGCTAACAAACCCAGATTTGTACAGGTTGTAGTAAGCCAAGTCAATGATAAATTTGGGCCTGATTGCTAGCAGCCACAGCCATGTCCGTTGCCACAGCCCCTGGATAAAATAAAATGCCAGCAGTGGTGTATTAGTTTATTTGATATCCGGCAGGGCTGCCGAGAGGGCGGGGGCAGAGGGGGACAAGAGGGGGGGGGGCAGCACTGGCAAGGCTTCCAGAGGCAGGCAGAAGGTTCTGCTCCCTCGGTCTGTCTCTCTCCTGCTCCTGTGTGTTGGGACCCAGGTGATTGCATGAATGCAAAAACCTGGGTCCAGGCACACAGGAACAGGAGAGTGACAAATCAAGGGAGGAATAAACACAGGAAGGAAAGGGAATGGGGACAGCAATGGCCTGAGTGGGGGGCGGCAGTGGTCAAGATGGGGAAGGTTGCAGCAGCGGTGACTGTGGCTCAAGTGGGAGGGCAGCAGTCTGGCTCTGTCTCTCAGCGGCCCTGATATCCAGTGAAAGCAGCTACCATGTTGCTTCTTTGCATAAGTGAGACCTACTTTTTTTATGCTGGCCTAACATGTGCATTGAAACATAGGAAGCAACTCTGTGAGTGCCAGTGGGTGCTGAGCGCAATGTGTTTGACAACCCCAGTCATTTCGAAATGTTGGCACATATGTATTGAAGCTTTACACAAAGCTGCTGAATTTTTCCATGTTGTGAATAACTTTACTGCCTATCCCAGGCCACCTCAAATCCCAGCCTTGAGGTCTATACATAACTTTTATGCATAGGACCTGCAACGGTGTGATCTACCCTTAAAATTATGCATAGAATGGAGGCAAAGTTTTAAAAATGATTTATGCTGGTCGGCATTGAAACTGACTGCATAGGTCAGCAATTCCCAGTCCAGTTCTCAGGGCACATCTAGTCTCATCGGGTTTTCAGACTATCCAAAATGAATATGCATGAGAGCGATTTGCATGCACTGAAATGGCTGGTATAAGTCTTTTTAAATAGCAGGCCTTATGTGTAGCAGAGCTGCCAAGTTTCACAATTCCAGGCAGGAGACTTTTTGTCCAGTCCCTGGTTTTAAACGCGCACTCCAAAGCAGTGCATTTGCAATCCTGGACTCTAGCCATTGAAGTAAGTGCTGCAGGTCCCATAACACACCAGGATGAGATTGTCAGACGTCCAAGACTGGCCTAAAATCTATCTCCTGGAGCTGGGTAACCTGGAAGCTCTGGTGTAGTTATATAGCACTTACTGTATTTTGATTGCGTGGTAGAGTTCTAAAACCTGGAACTGTTGATCAAAGGAAAAAGCAGTGGAAGTGGATCATTTAAGTATATTACAAAGTTTAATCAGGAACAAAAAAATATACATTTATTATTTATTTATATTGGAGTACTTATTACATCACATTGTATTACAGTACTTGACAATAGTGTATTCATGTAGAGCTTCAGAGCAGACGGTGTTGCATATTTTTGTAGTTGAGGCCATGATGAAGCATTTTTGCCATTACTAATTCTGAACAACTAACTTAGATTTGGCTATAAGAAAGGCACTGGCTTTACAGGTTCAGACCAAAAATATTTGAATGACTGCCCTCCTGCCTGTTTCATGGTTATAGCCAAGCTTTGACATATGGGAACCTAGAGCCATTTAAACTGAAATGGAAAGTCAGGGGAGATGATCAGAATGTATGGAATGAAAACATCCTGACCTCCTGAGGTGGCTTTAGTAATATCAGACATCTGCTTCTTGGCAGGCAATCATGTTCCATTACAAAGTATTGGTGGGTCCAGATTCCTATGAACCATGTCCATAGTTCCTGTCTCTTCCCCATCCTATCTGTGTCCCCCACAAGCACTGCTCCTCTCTTCCAACTGTTCTCCTCCAACCCCGTGACCTCATTTGCTCAGTTTCCACAAGCCCCCCAAGATGCCTCAGCTCCCAGAGTCATGTGTCGGTCTGTCAGCTGCACAGTCCCTTTACCACTTCTCAGCAGCAGTGCTGTCTATTCCCTGTTTCATTCCTGTAGATCTCTGCCCTTATCCTCTAGTGTCTCAGAGGCCACCAAGGCTTTGCATACAGTACAGCCACTAGACATATCATGCATAGACCCATCTTAACTCCCAGCCTACACAAGCAGGACTATGGGCATAAGCAAACACCCTAGGGAAGAAACAGCACCCATCCAGCCAAAATGCATCTGAGTTAAGATGGGTCCATGCATGGTGCTTGTCAGACCCTAGGGTGTCTGATAAATAAACCAGTAGACCTTATGATATTCTAATAATAATAATAATAGTCCAAGTTCTACCCTATGCATTTTTTATGGGAAAATTACCAAATTTATCCCCTTCCTATGCCCCCAAATCACTCAACAGCTTTGAAAAGTGGAGGTCTGATATCCCCCCAAGAACGTACAGTAGTGAGTCCCAGCCTTTTTACTATGGCGGAATCCCTAAAATACTTTTTCATACTCCGAGGGATCCTCAATTTCTAAACATACATATGTTCATACAAATTGTGGGGCCCTTTTACTAAGGTGCATAGGCGCCTACGCGCATCCAACATGCATCAAATTGGAACTACTCCCCAGCTACCGCGTGCCCCGGACAGTAATTCCATTTTTGACGCATATCCAAAACACGCAGTAGAAATTTTCTACACGTGGCGCTTACCCGGGAGTAATCGGCAGTGTACGTGTGCTGACGATTACTGCCTGGTTAACGCATGAGACCTTACCACTAAGTCAATGGGTGGTGGTAAGGTCTCAGGCCGAAAATGGACGTGCACGGTTTTTAATTTTGCCACACGTCCATTTTCAGCCCCCCCCCCCCCCCCCCCCCCCACACACACACACACACAAACACAAAAAAAGACTATTTTTGCATGCACGCTGATACCCCTGAAGAGAGTTCAAGGAACCAGTTTGGGAATCACTGATGTCCAGCATGCATACATATAACAGTATATTATAGTGGTTATTTTAAAGCCTTATTCACAATTTAAACCAGCATTTAGATGTGTATATTGCATACATGTCTAAATGCATTTAGACATGTAAATGCATTTAGATTTTAGAAATCTGGGATATACACGTCTAAAACGTAAGTACGTGCATATTGCAAGGGGGCATTATACAAGCATGTTATGGCTGGGGCTAAAAAAATACATGTGCATTCCCTATTTCCGAAGGAAAATGCACATTTACCTCCCAAGAGATCAATGGCAATATTTACATCTGCTCCTGGGGACAACTATGTTCTATAAAAGTGCTTGATTTTTGCACGTTTACTGGCGGTTTAGAGGAGGTTACCGCCTAATTCCACAGGGGTCCTTTTACTAAGGTGCTCTGAAAAATGGCCTGCAGTAGTGTAGATCCATTTTTCAGCATGCCTGCAAAAAATACCTTTCTTTTATTTTTGCCGAAAATGGACATGCGTCTGAGACCTTACTGCCAGCCATTGACCTAGCGGAAAGGTCTTTCACATTAACCGGGTGGTAATTACCTATGCAAGTAAAATGCCACTTGTTGCACGTAGTTACTGTGGGATCTGTAATTTTAGCAGAGGATCAGTTGGCGGTATTAAATTTAGGTTTGGGGTTTGTGCCAACCGAGAGGCAACAGCCTTTTAACACTCATATAGCATTATACAAATTTTTTAGAAAGCTTCAATTGAAGATTTATTTTTTGGAGAACACCCCATCCATTGATATCTCTATCTGTAAACCGTCATCCAAGTGGTACTCATTAGGAGCCATGAACACCTGTGGTGTCGACATTCAAGGATTTGATATTACAAAATGTAAACAATACAGAAGCATATAGAGGGGCATAATCAAATGGGGCACCCACGTTTTCCTGAGGGCGTCCTCGCAGGGCGTCCTGTGAAGGGGCGGGGAAACCCTATTATCGAAACAAGATGGGTGGCGATCTTTCGTTTCGATAATACGGTCAGGAACGACTAGGGTTACCATTTTGTGTCCTCTGAAAAAGAGGACACATGCCACGCCCCCGCCTGCACCCGCCACGCCCACTGCCACGCCCCTTTTGGATCGTAATTCCGCCCCCTTTCCCCTCCCCTCTTCACATAGTCCCCTCCCCCGCACCCCCCCATCACATACTCCCCTCCCCCTGTCACATGCTCCCCTCCCCTTCCTTACCATCTTCCCTGGTGGTCTAGTGACGTCTTCGGGGCAGGAAAGAGTCCCCTCTTTCCTGCCCGGAGCGCTGCCTGCCCTTGCCTACATCCTTCTCGGTCTCGGCTGAGGATTCAAAATGGCCGCCGAGAGTTGAAGCGGCCTCGCGAGACTTCAACTCTCGGTGGCCATTTTGAATCACCAGCAGAGACCGAGAAGGAGGATGGGCAAGGCAGAGCTCCGGGCAGGAAAGAGGGGGCTCTTTCCTGCCCCGAAAGACGTCACTAGACCACCAGGGAAGATGGTAAGGAAGGTGAGGGGAGACCCACGGCGCCGATGGATCGCGCAACTGCACGCACGCGCGCCCTCCCGCACGCACGTTTGTCCAGAAATCCGGACAAACGTGCATGCAGGCAAAACCCGCCGGACGCCCCGGACATGCCCTCAAAAAGAGGACATGTCCGGGGAAATCCGGACAAATGGTAACCCTAGGAACGACCAAATCTCAACATTTAGGTCAACCTTAGAGATGGTCATCCCTAGAGATGGTCGTCCATGATTTTTGGCGATAATGGAAACCAAGGATGCCCATCTCAGAAATGACCAAATGCAAGCCATTTGGTCGTGGGAGGAGCCAGCATTCGTAGTGCATTGATCCCCCTCACATGCCAGGATACCAACCGGGCACCCTAGGGGGCACTGCAGTGGACTTCGGAAAAAGCTCCCAGGTGCATAATTCCCTTACCTTGTGTGCTGAGCCCCACAACCCCCCCCCCCCAAAGCCCACTCCCCACAACTGTACACCACTACCATAGCCCTTAGGGATGATGGGGGGCATCTATATGTGGGTACAGTGGGTTTGTGGTGGGTTTTGGAGGGCTTACATTTACCACCACAAGTTTAACAGGTGGGGGGGGGATGGGCTTGGGTCCACCTGCCTGAAGTGCACTGCAATACCCACTAAAACTGCTCTAGGGGCCTGCATACTGCTGTCATAGAGCTGGGTATGATATTTAAGGCTGGCATAGAGGCTGGAAAAAATATTTAATTTTTTTTAGGGTGGGAGGGAGTTAGTGACCACTGGGGGAGTAGGGTGAGGTCATCCCCGATTCCCTCCGGTGGTCATCTGGTCATTTAGGGTACATTTTTGTGACTCGGTCATTAAAAAAAAAGGACCAAGTAAAGTCGGCCAAGTGTTCATCAGGGACGCTCTTCTTTTTTCCATTATCGGCCGAGGACGCCCATGTGTTAAGCACGCCCCAGTACCGCCTTCACTATGCTTCCGACACGTCCCCGTGACGGAAAGCAGTTGAGGACGCCCAAAATCAGCTTTCGATTATGCCGATTTGGGCGACCTTGGAAGAAGGACGCCCATCTCCCGATTTGTGTCGAAAGATGGGCGCCCTTCTCTTTCAAAAATAAGCCTGATAATGGTTTACAGAAATGCTGCAGCAATCTTACACAGTCACTATGTGAATTAAAACACATAGTGACTGTGAATTCACTGTGAATTAAAACACTCTAACGTATTATGAATCATATGAGCGGACAAAGGAAGGATGATAGTGGTGCAATCTAGGCAAAGTTACAATGCACTCAAGGCAGTGTACAGTAAGAATAGATCAATCATGAGCAATAGGCAATTACAGTAGTCAAAATATTCAAATAACAATACAAAGTATGGCATAGTATACTACTTACAATGTCAACACAATACGTAATAGAACATTATCATTGATAGTGAAGGGTAAAGCAAAGATGTAACATATAGATAGGTAAGAGAGTAAGAAGAGTTAAAAAAATAGGTGACTGATTTAGAGAAAGTTTCACATGAGATCAGAGAGATGGTTAAATATTATCTCAGCTACGGTAGGAGTGGATAAACATGTCCTGCTGCAGTATGTGCAGCCCAAGTCACTCCTTGTGTATGTGAGTGAGACTAACACTTTAGTTACTTCTTCCATTAAAGGCCTGGTTGAACAGTCAAGCTTTCACCTGACTCCTATAGAGATAGTCTTGTGTTAAGTGGAGCCTTTCAGGCAGTGCATTCCAGAGTGTGGGGGCTACTCCAGGTATCGCATCGTGTAATGTCTTTTGGAGAGGGTGTGGTTAGTGATAGTCCTTGAGAGGACCTTAGTGTCCTTGGCAATGTGTGGAGGATCATCCTATTCTTCAGGTACTCAGGGCCATTTCTTTTCAGGGCCTTGAAGATCAGACATAGAGTTTTAAATTTAGCCCTGTATTGTACTGGTAACCAATGAAGTTTTTGCAAAAATGGTGTAATGTGGTCACGTCGCTTGTAACCTTCTTTGAGTCTTGCTGCTGCATTCTGAATCAACTGGAGCTGGTGCAGGCCCTTTGTAGTCAGACCACTGTATAGTGCATTGCAGTAATCCAATCTTGATGTTCTCATAGCATGGGATAAGATTTCGCTTCTCGATGTAAGGAGAGAGGCAGCATAGCTGTCGCAAATAGTAGAAGCAACTCTTGAAGGTTGCTTGGATTTGGGGAGGCAGAGTAAGTGTTGAGTCTAAGTGTATTCCAAGGTTCCTGACTTGTGATTTGAGGGGGAGTTTGTACTTCCCAAAAATGGATTTTGATGTCAGGTATGTAGCCACTTGTGTTAGGTACCCAGAGAAGCTCTTATTAATTATTATTTATCTCTTATTAATGCATAAGCAAATATTGTTGTGCGTGTTCTATCATACCAACATGTATGTATATGTTGATGTGTTGACCCTGTTGATATTTTAGATGTCGATGGGCTAGAGGCAGTGAGGAGCAGGGTGAATGGCTCATTAAATCAGTTATGGTTCCTTTGATTGCTCCGTTACTTGGATAACTGTGGTAATTCTAGAGCTAATACATGCTAATGAGAACTGACCTCCCGGGATGCATGCATTTATCAGACCAAAACCAATCTGTGCTCGCCCCACCACTTTAGGTGACCTCAGCCAATTGCACATCCCCATGATGGCTACCACATCCAAGGAAAGCATCAGGCATGCAAATTACCCACTCCCGACGTGGAGAGGTAGGAACAAAAAATAACAATACAGGAATCTTTCAAGGCCCTGTAACTGGAATGAGTACACTTTTTAATCTAGAGTAGTGCTCTGGAAGTCCTAAAGGAGGTGTTCCATCCCCTTTATCATTTTTGTTGCCCTTTTCTGAATCTTTTCTAGTTGCACTCTGTCCTTTTTGAGACAGAGCAAACAGAAATGCACAAGTCCAACCAGCATCTGAAACTGAACATGGCTAAGACTGAGCTCCTTGTCTTTTCACCCAAACCCTCTTCTCCTCTTCCCCCACTGTCCATCTCTGTTGACAACGCCCTCATCCTCCCCGTCGCTTCAGCCCGCAATCTCGGAGTCATCTTTGACTCCTCCCTCTCCTTCTCTGCCCATATCCAGCAGACAGCTAAGACCTGTCACTTCTTCCTCTATAATATTAGCAAAATTCGCCCATTCCTCTCTGAACAGACCACCCAAACCCTCATCCACTCGCTCGTCACCTCTCGTCTTGACTATTGCAACCTTCTTCTCACTGGCCTCCTGCTTAACCATCTATCCCCCCTTCAATCTGTCCAAAATTCTGCCGCACGTCTTATCTACCGCGTGAACCGATACTCTCATATCACCCCTCTCCTCAAGTCACTTCACTGGCTCCCGATCTGCTAACGTATACAGTTCAAGCTTCTCCTTTTAACCTTCAAATGCACTCAATCTGCAGCCCCCCATTACCTCTCTACCCTCCTCTCCCCGTATGTTCCCACCTGTAACCTCCGCTCTCAGGACAAATCACTCCTATCTGTACCCTTCTCCACCACCACTAACTCCAGACTCCGCCCATTCTGCCTCGCATCACCATATGCCTGGAACAGCCTTCCCGAGCCCATACGTCATGCGCCCTCCCTGCCCATCTTCAAGTCCTTACTCAAAACCCATCTCTTCTCCCTTGCTTTTGGCGCATAACCACCTTCCCCACTCATGATACCTACACTGACTACATAGTTTGTAACCTTTAGATTGTAAGCTCTCATGAGCAGGGACGGTCCTTCCCCATGTTAAACTTGTACAGCGCTGCGTAACCCTGGCAGCGCTTTAGAAATGCTAAGTAGTAGTAGTACAAAGTACTCAAGGAAACAGGCCTCTACAAAAGTCCAAAACAAAAACCAGAGAAGTAGAGGATAACACACATGCTTCACCACAGGGAATGTCAAAAGAAGTTCTTAATTAGGCACTCTCTGTAGTGAAGGTATGTGTTATCCTCTACTCCTCTGGTTTTTCTAAAGTACTCAAGGTACACACACCAGGAATATATACAAAGGCATAACGACATTATCAGTTTTGTTCTCCATCCCTTTTTAGATAATTTTATTTTGGCATTTATAACCTGCTTAACCATCAAGTTCAAGGAAGAGAACTATCACACATTATAAGCAAGTACTTTCTCTGTCCTTAGAGGGCTCATAATCTTGGTTTTTGTACCTGAGGCAATGGAGGGTTAAGTGACTTGCCCAAGGTCACAATGAGCTGAAGTGGGAATTGAACCCAGGACACCTAGGATCAAAGCCTGCTGCACTAAACATTAGGCAACACCTCCACTCCATACTTGCTACCCTTCTGAGATTTATTTATTTATTTATTTTTCCTCTTTTTCTTTTTAAACAGCCATGGCATACTAGATTGAAAATTTCAACCTATTATCCATAATGACTCACACCAATCAATATTTAGCCTGCAGCGGTCAGTGATTTTTTAAAATGCTGATTGACAAGGGCAGAATTAACCTTGGATATTCAGCACCAGGCCATGAGTGGGCACCAGCACTGAATATTCTGGGCTAATTGTAACTACACTGGCCGCCATAGCATATGCAGGTCCCAGCCAATGTTTAGCTGGAACCCAAATAAAACACTTATAATGGCCTCAGCTGAATATCGGCCAGGACCTCTGCCCCTGTGATACTCTCCCATCCCAATCCCCCTCCCTCCCCACTGAAGATGACACAAGTCAGGGCCCGAGCCCCCCACCCCACCACACTCTACCCCCATAGACCCTCCCAGGCCTACCTAGAAAGTTCCTGGTGTTCTAGGGAGGTCATAGGAAAAGGATCAATGCCCACTTCTTCCTGTCCATTGTGGGTCAAGCTTCAAAATAGCTACTGCAACCCCTAGCAGCTGTCTCGTGGTACTCGCAGGTCCATTAAAATATTTTGTGATACTTTGCCTCTTAGCACACGCTACCTCACACATTAGATATATTTTTAAAAATATTTTTTCAAGGGGGCACGCCATGGGTGGAGAATATGTAACGCCTATTTTTAAAAAAGGATCCAGAGGAGATGTGGGAAATTATAGACCGGTGAGTCTGACGTCGGTGCCGAGCAAAATGGTAGAGACTATTATTAAGAACAAAATTACAGAGCATATTCAAAAGCATGGATTAATGAGACAAAGTCAACATGGATTTAGTGAAGGGAAATCTTGCCTCACCATTTCTTTGAAGGGGTGAACAAACATGTGGATAAAGCTGAGCCGGTTGATATTGTGAATCTGGATTTTCAGAAGGCATTTGACAAAGTGCCTCATGAAAGACTGTACAGGAAATTGGAGAATCATGGGATAGGAGGTAGTGTTCTATTGTGGATTAAAAACTGGTTAAAAGATAGAAAACAGAGAGTAGGGTTAAATGGTCAGTATTCTCAATGGAGAAGGGTAGTTAGTGGGGCTACCCAGGGGTCTGTGCTCAGACCGCTGCTTTTTAACATGTTTATAAATGACCTAGAGATGGAAGTAACTAGTGAGGTAATTAAATTTGCTGATGACACAAAGTTATTCAAAGTCGTTAAATCACGGGAGGATAGTGAAAAATTACAAGAGGACCTTACAAGACTGGGAGACTGGGCGTCTAAATGGAAGATGACGTTTAATGTGAGCAAGTGCAAAGTGATGCATGTGGGAAAGAGGAACCCGAATTATAGCTACGTCATGCAAGGTTCCACGTTAGGAGTCACTGACCAAGAAAGAGATCTAGGTGTTGTCGTTGATGATATGTTGAAACCTTCTGCTCAGTGTGCTGCTGCAGCTAAGAAAGCAAATAGAACGTTAGGTATTATTAGGAAAGGAATGGAAAACAAAAATGAGGATGTTATAATGCCTTTGTATTGCTCCATGGTGCGACCGCACCTTGAATATTGTGTTCAATTCTGGTCGCCGTATCTCAAAAAAGATATAGTGGAATTAGAAAAGGTGCAAAGAAGGGCGACGAAAATGATAAAGGGGATGGAACGACTTCCCTATGAGGAAAGGCTAAAGCGGCTAGGGCTCTTCAGCTTGGAGAAAAGGCAGCTGAAGGGAGATATGATAGAGGTCTATAAAATAATGAGTGGAGTTGAATGGGTAGATGTGAAGCATCTGTTTACGCTTTCCAAAAATACTAGGACTAGGGGGCATGCGATGAAACTACAATGTAGTAAATTTAAAAGAAATCAGAAAAAGGTTTTCTTCACTCAACGTGTAATTAAACTCTGGAATTTGTTGCCAGAGAATGTGGTAAAGGCGGTTAGCTTAGCGGAGTTTAAAAAAGGTTTGGACGGCTTCCTAAAGGAAAAGTCCATAGACCGTTATTAAATGGACTTGGGGAAAATCCTCTATTTCTGGGATAAGCAGTATAAAATGTTTTGTACTTTTTTGGGATCTTGCTAGGTATTTGCTACCTGGATTGGCCACTGTTGGAAACAGGATGCTGGGCTTGATGAACCTTTGGTCTTTCCCAGTATGGCAATACTTATGTACTTATGTAATAGGCCTGGAAGCATTAACCAGCTAATGCATTCACACTGGTGCACGCTTAAATAGGAGGCAATAGGTGCTTCTCAGTTAACTTTTTTTTTTCAGGTACCACGTGCTAATGCATTGCAAACATTAGTGCACAACCTGAAAAAAATTGGAAAAATGCCTTTTATGCTGCTGCATTAGAAATGGGCTCGAAATGCAGGAAACTCTTGTGTGTCCATTTGTGCTGGATGCACTTTGTGAAGGTGCAATGACAATACCTTGAGCAATCCTAGCTCTTGTTTGTTCTAGTCTAATATTCAAGACTCAGAAGTCCCTGATAGGGACTTTGTGAAAGAATGAACCAGCCAAAGTAAAGGTCCTGAAAGACTGACTCAGTCACCTATATAAAAAAGCTGATAGAAGAGCTCAGTTAAATCTGTGTTTAACCCAAAAGGACAGGAAAACCCCTGAAATGTCAGATTTCTTTCTAGTGTTGTTTAATTTCAGCATTTTCCCGACTGTTTACAGCTACTATGCATAAGCCTTATTTGTCCTGTTTGTCCTGATTAGGTTGTAAGCTCTGTCAAGCAGGGACTGTCTCTTCATGTTCAAGTGTACAGTGCTGTGTACATCTAGTAGTGTTAGCAATGATAAGTAGTAGTAGTAGTAGCAAGCCAACCTTGAACCTGTGATCTTTGGGTTGGAAAGCAGCTTCTTGCCAAAAGGAGCTACCTTCCAGCAGGAACTAGTTTGATACTTAAAAGTCTGCAGTAGCCAGCCCATCCTTCAGTGTCTTGTATTTCTGGTAATCTTGGTCAAGCAGGAACAACTCTGAGAAAGCTGGAGTATTTCTGCCCCACTTCTGAATATGTTTCCTGATGCTTCAGTGTTATTCTTGTCCACTTGTGCCCTAAATAAAATTATAAAAACAAAATGAAGCAAAGCAAAAATTTATAAAAACAGAGAGGTCCTTTTACTAAGCGGCGCTAAAAAGTCGCCAGTGCTGTCCCCAGTGCGGGTCTTTCCCGCATGCTGAGGCAACTTTTGGTGTGGTGGTAAAATGGCCCCGTTTTCCATTTTTCCTATTAATGACCATACACTAATTTCCCCACTGCCACCTATTTTGTAGGTGGTAAGGATTCATGCGCTAACCATGTGCTAATCGGTTAGCCCGTGGCATTGTAGCTGTGCTAATTGATTAGCACAGAACATGCCTACTCTCTGCCCCCATACACACCCCCAGAAGCATGTGCCGATCCCAAAACTACTGTAGGGTGACTAAGCGTGTCCCACGGTTGTGCTTTTTAACCTGTGGTAAGCATGCATTAGTGCTTACCGCAGCTTAATAAAAGGGCCCCATAATGATGCAAAATGATAAAGCCTGTAAATTACACAGGAAACCAACTAAAAACCTTTTTTTTTTTTGCCTGCAGATCCCTAGTACACGGTATTATGTAAGCCACAATGAGCCTGCAAAAAGGTGGGAAAATGTGGGGTACAAATGTAACAAATAAATAAATTTAAAAAAAAAATATATATATACTAGTATTCTAAACAATTAGAATTGTTAAATTTACTTATGCGCTAACCCCATTAATGTTGCGTTTACCACAAATTGTATATTCTTCTTACGACTTTGTAATTATTTATATTGTTACTATGTAAGCCGCATTGAGCCTGCCATATGTGGGAAAGCGCGGGGTATAAATGTAATTAATTAATTAATTACGCATGTAATACAAATGCAGATGTTAGAGTCTATTTTATAGAATTCCCCCTTAGGTCTGTATTGCCTTAGGTACAAGTTTGTGACCTTATTTGCTAACTTGTGTTAACATGCTAATGTGATTTAACAGATGTTAAGTAATGCATACCCCATTATTCTCACTGGGACAGTGGTTCCCAAAACTGGTCCTGGAGGCACCCCAGCCAATCAGATTTTCAGGCTATCCACAATGAATATTCATGAAACAGATTTGCATGTACTGCCTCCACCTCACCAATTTGCTTCGTTTCTTTGAAGGCATGAATAAACATGTAGATAAAGGTGAGCAGGTTGATGTAGTGTATCTAGATTTTCAGAAAGCTTTTGACAAAGTTCCTCATGAGAGACTCCTGAGAAAATTAAAGAGACATGGGATAGGAGGCAATGCTCTGTTGTGGATTAAGAATTGGGTATTGGACAGAAAACAAAGGGTAAGGTTAAGTGTTCATTTCTCTCAATCAGGGGTGTAGCTACATGGGGCCACAGGGGTCTGGGCCCCCGTAGATTTGGCCCTGGACCCCCTACCAATGACCCTCTTGACCCCCCCTCCCGCCGCCATCCCGCCGTCAACCCGCCGTCACCGTCTGCTACCTTTGCTGGTGGGGGACCCCAACCCCCTCCAGCTGAGGTCCTCTTCTTCCTTCATTGTTTCTGACGTCCTGCATGTACAACGTGCAGGACGTCAGACTCACAGAAACAGACCAAAGCCCTGCAGATCGCAAGGCTTGGTTCTGTTTCTGTGAGTCTGACGTCCTGCACATACAACGTGCAGGACGTCAGACTCAGAAACAGAACGAAGGAAGAAGAGGACCTCAGCTGGTGGGGGTTGGGGTCCCCCGCCAGCAAAGGTAGGCGACGGCTATGGCGGGGGAGGGTTGGCGATGGGAGGGGGGGTCGAGAGGGTCATTGGCAGGGGGGGGTCAAACTTTGACTGTCAAAGTTTGTGGTGTGGTGGTGGTGGCGGCGGCGGGGGGGTGTCGGCAATGGCGGGGGGGGTGTCGGCAATGGCAGGGGGTCAGCGACGCCGGGAGGGGTGTCGGCAATGGCAGGGGTCAGTGACGCTGGGGGGGGGGCTAAAATGTGCCCCTTCACCTCGGGCTCCGGACCCTCCTCCCACCAAAGTCTGGCTACGCCCCTGCTCTCAATGGAAGAGGGTGAATAGTGGAGTGTCACAGGGATCTGTACTGGGACCAACGCTATTTAACATATTTATAAATGATCTGGAAATTGGAACCATGAGTGAGGTGATTAAATTTGCAGATGACACAAAACTATTCAAGGTTGTTAAAACAAATGCAGACTGTGAAAAATTGCAAGAAGACTCAGTATCTAAATGGCAGATGTAACTTGATGTGGATAAATGCAAAGTGATGCAGATTGGGATTAATAATCCGATTCATAGTTACCTGATGCTAGGGTCCACCTTGGAGATCAGCACCCAAGAAAAAGATCTAGATGTCATAGACAAAGCCAAAAAAGCAAACAGGATGCTAGGAATTATTAGGAAAGGGATGGTAAATAAGACCAAGAATATTATAATGCTTCTGTATCACTCTTTGGTGCGAACTCACCTTGATTATTACATTCAGTTTTGGTCACTATATCTCAAAAGAGATGTGGAGGGGCATAATCGAAAGGGGCGCCCAAAATTTCCTGAGAACGTCCTCGCAGAACGTCCCGGCAAAGGGGCGGGGAAACCCGTATTATCGAAACAAGATGGGCGTCCATCTTTCGTTTCGATAATACGGTCAGGGACGCCAAAATCGCGAAATTTAGGTCGACCTTAGAAATGGTCGTCCTTAGAGGTGGTCGTCCCCGATATTCGCCAATAATGGAAACGGAGTATGCCTATCTGAGAAACGACCAAATGCAAGCCCTTTGGTCATGGGAGGAGCCAGCATTCGTAGTGCACTGGTCCCCCTCACATGCCCGGACACCAACCGGGCACCCTAGGGGGCACTGCAGTGGACTTCACAAATTGCTCCCAGGTGCATAGCTCCCTTATCTTGTGTGCTGAGCCCCCCCAAATTCCACTCCCTACAACTGTACACCACTACCATAGCCCTTAGGGATGAAGGGGGGCACCTAGATGTGGATACAGTGGGTTTGTGGTGGGTTTTGAAGGGCTCACATTTACCACCAGAAGTGTAACAGGTAGGGGAGGGGATGGGACTGGGTCCACCTGCCTGAAGTGCACTGCACCCACTAAAACTACTCCAGGGACCTGCATACTGCTGTCATGGAGCTGGGTATGACATTTGAGGCTGGCATAGAGGCTGGAAAAAATATTTTAAAAAAAATCTTTTGAGGATGGGAGGGGGTTAGTGACCACTTGGGGAGTAAGGGGAGGTCATCCCAGATTCCCTCCGGTAGTCATCGGGTCATTTAGGGCACATTTTTTGGCTTGGTCATAAGAAAAAAAGGACCAGTTAAAGTCGTCCGTCAGGAACACCCTTCTTTTTTCCATTATCGGTCGAGGATGCCCATGTGTTAGGCACACCTCAGTCCTGCCTTCGCTACACCTCTGACATGCCCCCGAGAACTTTGGTCGTCCCCGCGACGGAAAACAGTTGGGGACGCCCAAAATCAGCTTTCGATTATGCTGATTTGGGCGACCCTGGGAGAAACACGCCCATCTTCCGATTTGTGTCGAAAGATGGGTGCCCTCCTCTTTCGAAAATAAGCCTTCTAGTGGAATTAGAAAAGGTTCAAAGGAGAACAACCAAAATGATATAGGAAATGGAACTCCTCTCATATGAGAAAAGGCTAAAGAGGTTAGGGCTCTTCTGTTTGGAAAGGAGACAGTTGAGGGGAGATATGATTGAGGTCTGCAAAATCCAGAGTGGTGTAGAATGAGTAGAAGTGAATCAATTTTTTACTCATTCAAAAAGTACAAAGACTGGGGACACTCAATGAAGATACATGGAAATAATTTTAAAACAAATAGGAGGAAATATTTTTCACTCAACAAATGGTTAAGCTCTGGAACTCTTTGTTGAATGATGTAGTAACAGTGGTTAGCATACTTTGGTTTTAAAAAAATTGGACAAGTTCCTGGAGGAAAAGTCTATAGTCTGCTATTGAGACAGATATGGAAACGCCACTGCTTGCCCTTGGATTGGTAGCACGGAATGTTGCTTCTATTTGGGTTTCTGCCAGGTACTTGTGACCTAGATTGGCCACTGTCACAGGATACTGAGCTAGATAGACCATTGGTCTGACTCAGTATGGCTATTCTTATGTTCAAAGGTAGAAAAATGTTTATTTTACATTTTACATTTTTAATTTGCAAGTTACCTTTGGAAAATGAAATTACGTGCAAAATCAAAACCTCCACCAATTCAAAAATAACGTCTCTAATTTCTTTTTTTCAACCCGATTATGACATCAGGGGAGAGGAGGAGCAGAGGCCCCACTGCCTCATGGGAGCAGCAGTCACAAGAGCCAGAATGAGCTCAGCCATGCCCCATCCTATAACCCAGAAATGAAATCAACTGCAAAATATTTTTGTTTATATTTTGTTACTGTTCTCTCTAAATGCACCTTTTGTATTTGCATTAGCAATGTTTCACACCGTCAAAGGGGTTTTTAAAGCTATACTCAACACATGTTTGTAAAGTCTAAATATCAGACATATCATTTTGTATGTCATAGCCAATAACAGATTGTACAATTTTTTTCTCCACAGAAAATGAATAATAAGAATATACGCTATGAAATGCTTATTATTGAAACCAGTGACCTGAAACGCTTTTGGGAACAGCAAATTGAAAAACAAACTGAACAAACAGAAGAAGAAAAATCTAGGCAGCAGAAAAGTGCACTGGAAAAGTGAGTACTTCATCTCCCTCCAGTCCTCTAAAATACCTTACCATGAGCAATGATCATTACTTAAGGGATGGTCTCTACATCAGCAGGGTTTGCAGCAAGATAATTACCTACCCCTGAAGTTAGATGTTCTGCACCAAATGTGAGCGCAATTATCTTTACAGTAGAGCCCAGTGCCAAAGGGAATAGTGCTTTTAGATAAAAAAAGATTTGGCTTTAATAATTTTAAGCACTGTTTCTGTAGCATGCATCAGCAGGCTTCTGCTCTCAGACAATGCTCACGGGATCTCAACCCTGATCGACCAACAGAAACTTTCCATTTTATGATACAGCTCCAAACTACCAGCACTTTTATACTTTTGTGATCACAAGGGCCGGCTTTAAGGGGTGGCAAGCAGGGTGCCTGCCCTGGACCCCAATGCCATAGAGGTGCCCCATGATAGCCTCAAACTGAAAAAGGCATAGCCTGCAGGTAGGCTTTGGAGTCTTCCTCAATTTCTGCCCTGGCCAAAAAAAGTAACCCCCTAGAGTTTTTTGCAATTTTCTCAGCAATTGCTTTGAATTTCAACAAGAAATTGTATGTACGTAGAGTAGAAGTCCTAAATCTGGACTGCTCGGGGATGGGGTCAGTCCGAAATTCTGGATTTTCTGGATTCTCAGGCAATACTTTTAAAATTCAAATTTAAGGAAGAATAAAGAGCTGACCAGGCAAATTTTGTTGATCATGTTGATTTATTCAATAACAAATACAAAAAACAGGAAAAATACTATAAAATCTCAATTAAAAATAATGGGTTCAGTATATAATGTTTATTTGCTCATTTCCACATCTTCTGCTGTACTGCTTGTCAATGGAATACTGGTTTGATCGACTTTCCTTTAATACTTTTGTATATCAGCTTACTTATGAATTTGTAATTTCTTTGTGATAAGAATATTCTGCACCATATGCACATACTTAATGTCTTGAAGGCTAAAGTTATAGCGTCCATGTGGTCCATGTTGATGGTTGTGACTGCTGACTGCTCGATGCCAACTGGCATCCGTGTGGTCCATGTTATCACTTGTGACCACAGGCTGCCTCTGGCATTCACCGAGCATTTCCCCTCTGACCCATCTCACCCCTTCCAATGCAAAGACTTCAGGAAAGGTGAAAGTGAGACAGAGCCACATGCAGGACCAGGTGTGAGGAGAAAGATGCCGTACCGGGGAGGGAGGGAGGGAGGGAGGAGGGAAGGAAGGGGGAGGCGTATCCACGGGGGCCTTGAAGACCAAGAAAATCAAGTGGAGGGGAGGGAGTCTGGATTCTTGTGCAGTCCAACATTAAATGCAAAAATTATTTTAAAACATTTTAACCATGGGAATCCCTCACCCCCACCCAGAAACACACTAACATCACCGAGTGCATCCCCGCCCAGAAGTCTTCCAACATTAAATATAAAACTTTCTCTTTTAACCCTTGGTACCTCAGCTCCACCCAGAAACCCACCAACATTAAATACAAAACTTTTTTTTTTTTTTAACCCTGGGCACCCTCACCCCCACCCAAAAATCCACCAATATCAAATACAGTAATATACCTAAGTAATACTAAGATTGAGTTAAAAAAATTATTGAGTATAAGAAAGTTTTTAAAATTGAGTAAAATTCATAGGAAAAATGTGGATCAATGACGATTTGCACATCGCTGCTTTATGAAGATGCAATCAGAAACGTTGACGCAGTGCATTCTGACCATCTCAGGAAAATGAATTGAGATTAGTATAGCGTTATAAACACTGCTATAAATTATAAACCCTGCTATATTATAATTACTGTAAATTAACATCTTTGGGAGTTTGAGCCTACTCTGCTAGTGTACAATATAAAAGTACTGAGTGCCTGGGACTGACTGTGCTTTTATTTGTCCCTGCCTTTAAGAGGAGTTGAATGCCAGGGAATGGGAGTCATAGGAGAGTGGCTTATGGTTTGGGAGAGGTTGAGGGTGAGTACAGAAGATTGCAATGAACTACTAGATGGGGGAGTTAGGAAGTTGAAGGAGATGGAGGACAGTGGGAGACGAGGATTAGAAAGGAGAATGAGAGAGAAAATCTAACTGGGTCTATGGATCGGTAGTGATCCTGCTTGTTCTGTTCTCCCAATAGTAGATATACTGGTGCTCTGGGCCTGATGTATGTGGGAGTTAGAGCTGTTATGGTAAGTTTGCTGGTTAGGTTCTGCTTAAATTTTTGCAGTCTTTTGTGTTATTTTGCAAAGTGTCTGGTAGTAGAAAGAGAGTTACTGATCCTGAGATGACACCATAATTTGATTAGCTGTAAAAGAGAAACACCTTAGTTCCACCGTTGAGGAACGTATCATGTGCATTAGAGAACTGGAGATGCAGGGATTTTTTTTTTCAATTGAGATTTTTTTTATTATACAATGCCATAGTTTATATGGTTATCTAACTATTTTTACTGCTGTATTTGTCTATTGCTTATGTTTGATTTATTCTTACTGTATACTGCTATGAGTGAATTCCTTCAAAAAGGTGATAAATAGATCCTAATAAATTACATATTGGCACAGCAAAAACCCCTCAACTAACATGATTCCTTCTATGCACCTGCCTACAAACCCCACCCCAGAAGATCACAGGCATAACCACGCCACCCTTCCCAATTTAGCCCTGCCCCTCCCCCTAAGGAAATCCCTTCCTTAAACGTCCATCAAAGCAGCAGCTAGACCGAGTTATCCCTCTGCCCAGGGGCATAGCTATGGGTGGGCCTGGGTGGCCCTGAGTCCCCCATGGCCACAAACAGACACAGGAGCCAGCACAGTGTGTGCATACTCATGACCAGGTAAAATAAAGGTTTTTATGTGTAGTGCTGGAACAGACTTCCCGAGCCCATACGCCATGCGCCCTCCCTGCCCATCTTCAAGTCCTAACTCAAAGCCCATCTCTTCTCCCTTGCCTTTGGCACCTAACCACCTTCCCCATTCATGTTACCTACACTGACTACATAGTTTGTAACCTCTAGATTGTAAGCTACTTAGTTATAACCTTTAGATTGTAAGCTACCTACACTGACTACATAGTTTGTAACCTTTAGATTGTAAGCTCTTTCGAGCAGGGACTGTCCTTCCCCATGTTAAACTTGTACAGCGCTGCGTAACCCTGGCAGCGCTATAGAAATGCTAAGTAGTAGTAGTAGTAGTGGTGGGCTTCTGGGTGGGGGTGGACTCTTCACTGCCTGGGGGGGGGGAGGTACCTGTATTTGATATTGGTGGGTTTCTGAGTGGAGGTGAAGGTACCCATGGTTAAAATTTGTTTTAAATAAGTTTTGTATTTAATGTTGTTTGGTTTCTGGGTTGGGATGGGCTCAGTGTTGTTGGTGGGTTTCTGGGTGAAGGTGAGGTACCAAGGATTAAAATTTAAAAAAAAAAAAAAGAGAAAATTTTATATTGAATATTGGCGGGCGGAGATGGGGTCAGTGATGTTGGTGGTTTTCTGGGTGGAGATGATGGTACCCAGGGTTAAAATACAAAAAACCCCCAGTTTTGTATTTAATATTGGTGATCTTCTGGGCGGGGATGGGCTCAGTGATGATGGTGGGTTTCTGAGTGGGGGTGACAGTGCCCAGGGTTAAAATAAAAAAATAAAAGAAAAAGTTTTATATTTAAGAAATGTTAAGTAGTAGTAATGTTTGTGGGTTTCTGGGCAGGGATGGGCTCAGTGGTTATATATTTCGTTGTTGGTAGGTTTTTTGGTGGGGTTGGTCTCTGCAGTGCTCAGGTTAAAAAAAAAATAGTTTGCTCCTTTCTAAGGAGAAGGGGGTGAAAGGAACACTGTCAGGACCACCGGGGACTCGGACTGGTGACTGATCTCAGAAGGGAGAGAAAGCAGTAGAGCCAGAGGAAGGAAAAATAAGTCTTCACAGCTATACCTGTTTGATTAATGTAGCTTAATAAGGCATATATATTTATTATAAAACAAAGTTGAAGGATATGTGCCAAATTGTGGTCATTTTATATTGTCAGCATCAGAAGGGAGAGAAAGCAGTAGACTTCAAAGGTATTTACCTGTTTTATGAATACAGCTTAATCGGGCATTTGCATTTGTTATAAAGTAAAGTTTGAAGGATATATATACAATTGCTGTAATTATATTGCAGGATCCTGTCATATGTGTTGAGATGTTTGGCATTATAGTAGACTTATGCCTTGTCAAGTTTAAAATATAGGATAATGTAACTATATTTAAAAATATTGGGTTTTCAATTAAATGTGGTTTATGTTGATGCAGTGCAGCTGTTTGGCAGACTACTTAGAAATCCATCAGCAAGTGTATTCTAAGGCATTATTTTGTAGTATCCCAAGAAACACTACTCATACCTATATACAAAGTGCCCACCCATATTAGCTCTGGGCCCACCCCAAATGTCAGATCTGGCTACGTCACTGTATCACTCCAAGATCCATCTCCCTGTCTGTGCACATCAGCCTCTCACCGCCTAACATATACATCTCCCTTGGATTTCCACTCCCTAAGTGCATCACATTGCACTTCTTTGCATTCAATTTTAATTGCCAAACATTAACCATTCTTCCAACTTTTGCAGATCCTTTTTCATGTTTTCCACTCCCTTTGGGGTGTCCACTCTGTTACAAATCTTGGTATCATCCGCAAAAAGGCAAACCTTACCTTCTAACCCTTCGGCAATGTCGTTCACAAATATATTGAACAGAATCGGCCCCAGCACCAATCCTTGAGGCAATCCACTACTCACCTTTCCTTCCTCCGAGTGAATTCCATTAACCACCACCCTCTGGCATATGTCTGTCAACCAGTTCCTAATCCAGTTCATTTGGATCCTAACTTCAGCCTGTCAAGTTTATTCAAGAGCCTCCTATGAGGAACCGTGTCAAAGGCTTTGCTGAAATCTAAGTAGATTACATAGATTTCAGCAAAGCCTTACATCTAGTGCACATCCTCGATCAAATTCTCTGGTAACCCAGTCAAATAATTCAATCACGATTTACCTTTGGTAAAAACCATGTTGTCTTGGATCTTGTAACCCATTGGATTCCAGGATATTTACTATCCTTTCCTTCAGCATCGCTTCCATTACTTTTCTACTCACCGAGTGATGCTTACCAGCCTGTAATTTCCAGCTTATTCTCTGTCACCACTTTTGTGAAGAGGCACCACATCCGCTCTTCTCCAATCCCACAGAACCTCTGCTGTCTCCAAGGATTTATTAGATAAATCTTTAATCTCTCTGAGCTCCCTCAGTATCCTGGGATGAATCCTGTCCAGTCCCATTGCTTTGTCCACCTTCAAATTTTCAAGTTGTTCAAAAACACTTTCTTCTGTGAACAGTGCTATATCCACTCCATTCTCATATGTACCTTTGCCAGTCAATTGTGGTCCTTCTCCAGGATTTTCTTTCGTGAACACAGAGCAGAAGTATTTGTTTAGCACATTTGCTTTTTCCTCATCATTATCCACATAGCGGTTCACAGTACCTTTCAGTCTCACAATTCCATTTTTAGTCTTCCTCCTTTCGCTAATGTACCTGAAAAAATTCTTGCCGCCCCTCCTTACATTTATAGCCATTTGTTCTTCCGCAAGCGCTGTTGCCAGATGCATCTCTCTCTTGGCTTCTTTCAGTTTCATCCGGTATTCCTCCTCGTGTTCCTTTTCTTGAGTTTTTTTTTGTATTTCTGGAACGCCAACTCTTTAGCCTTTATTTTCTCAGCCACTTGCCTGGAGAACCATATCGGTTTCCGTTTTCTCTTGCTTTTATTTACTCTCCTTATATTAAGGTCAGTAGCTATATTTATAGCTCCTTCAGCCTGGACCACTACCTTTCCACTTCTTGTATGTCCTCCCAGCCCATCAGCTCTTTCTTCAGGTATTCCCCCATTTTACTAAAGTCAGCTTGTTTGAAATCCAGGACTTTGAGTTTTGAGTGGCTGCCCTCCACTTTAGCTGTTATATCAAACCAAACTGTTTGATGATCACTGCTGCCCAGGTGGGCACCCACTTGGACATTAGACACACCTTCCCCATTTGTGAGCACCAGATCCAGTGTCAGTCCTTCCCTCGTGGGTTCCATCACCATTTGTCTGAACAGAGCACTTTGAAAAGCATACACGATCTCTCTCTCTCCGCAGATGGAACTTTCCAATCCGCATCCAACAGGTTGAAATCCCCCAGCAACAGCACCTCTCTTTTCTTTCCCAACTTCTGGATATCTGTAACCAGATCTTTATCTAGTTCCTCTGTGTTGGAGGTCTGTAGACAACACCCATTTGGACAGAGGTTCCATCATCTCTTTTCAAGGTGATCCATATTGCTTCTTCCTTTCCCCAGGCTCCTTGTATTTCAGTCGCTGTGATATCATTTCTCACATACAGAACTACTCCTCCACCTTTACAACCATCTGTATCCTTCCTAAATAGATTGTAGCCCGGTATGTTTGCATCCCATTCATAGGAGCCATTGAATCATGTCTCTGTGACAGCAACAATATCTAAGTCTGCCTCTAACACCAAGGCTTGCAGATCATGAACTTCGTTGCTTAAACTGTGATCATTTGTGGTCATCGCTTTCCAGCTACATTTCAGTGGTAGTCTCATCTTCTGTTTAGTTTTTCTTTAGTCTCACTTCCTGCTGTGTTGGTAAGAAGTGATTTACTAATATTGTTGTTTTCATTGCTTTCTTTGCTATTGTCATATCTTGTCTTTAGCTGGGGGTGACCACTGGAAATGACCTGCTTCCATATGCCAGCCCCACCTTCTAGTTTAAATGCCTAGAAACATATTGTCTGAATTTCTCACAAGGATTCTTTTTCCTGCATAGGTACAAAGGTGCACTGAAAAATGACCTGCGGTAGTATAGGCATGGGTTTTAGGCACACGCAGAATCATTTTTCAGTGCTCCTGTAAAAAGATCCTTCCCCCCCCCCCCCCCCCCCCCCCCCCCGAAAATGGATGTGCGGTAAAATCAAAATTGCCGCACATCCATTTTGGGTATGAGACCTTACCGCCAGCCATAGACCTAGTGGTAAAGAATTTGGGTGGTAATGGCCTACGTGCGTCAGATGCCACTTGGCGTGCATCCACTACGCGTGCCAGAAAATAATAAATATTTTACAGACGCCCGCTAAAATTGAAATTACCACAAGGGCCACACGGTAGCCAGGCGGTAACTCTAATTTGGCACACGTTGGCTGCGTGTAGGTGCCTACTTGGCTTAGTAAAAGGGGCCCATAGTGAGGTGGAGCCCATTGTTACAATATAGTCTTGTTTTTCCATGTATTGCCCCATCCTCCTATGTACCTAAAACCTTCTTGATGACACCAGACTTTGAGCCACCTATTGAAATTCTTAGTATTTTGTTAACATTTCTCTCCCTTTCCAAATGTAGGTAGTACTTCAGAAAAAGCTACTGTTTGTACCAAAGGTTTTAACCCCTCCCCCAGTTTCTGAAAAGCTGTGCGTTACAAGTGGGGTATTATTGGCCAGGTCATTTGTTCCCAGGTAGATGATAACATCAGTGTGTTAGACTCTAGTTTCTTCTCTGATTATAGTCACTATTTGCCTGGTACTCCTGGCAGCGGCAGAGACTGGAAGGCATGTTACTTTGCTGGGCTCCTTGAACTGTGTTCCAAAGTTAATGCCTCTGATTATGGAATCCCCTAGCAGCAACAGCTTTCCGGTATGAGATTCTTTATTAGTGCTTTGGGGTGTCTTTTCTCTTGGGACACCTTCATTGCTTTTTGTTCCGCCTCAGTTCTATTTTCTGGAGCATCACAGTGCTGTAATAGAGCAAAATAATTCTGTAGGTGCAACAATTGTGAGGGCGGATGTGCTTGACTTGAACCATAAGGGTCATCCTCATGCTTGCAGGAAATATCCAGTTGTACCTGTGTGGCAGTAAGTTCCAACTGACAAGGTCTATCCTCCCTAGCATCCAAACCACTTACAGGCATGTTAAGTAGTGCAGTATCCACAGAAGGTCTCATCTGAGACAATATAGGAAAAACCCACTCCCAGAAGGGTCACACTACCGCACACTCCCACCATATATGCATAAACTCCACATCTATGCCAACAGCCAGCATCCCCACTCTCCAGCATTCTACTACACTGCACAGAAGTATAATACCATCACATCAGCTCCTTGTAACCGTTCTATACTATAGTGGTAGCCATTTCCAAGGTCTTCCCCCTCTGCCAAAACCACAGACCCTCCGCAAATCCTCCGTCTGTGCCTTCATGTACTGCAATTTCACCACCCTACACTATTTAAACATTTATAGATCTGGGATGTCACTCCTTTCTGCAATTGAAGTCCCAACAATTGTTCAAAAGCTGTCCTAAATTCACTTGCTTATTTTAAGTGAGCTGTGGTTGAATATTGGGCTGGGATCCACATAAAAAAAGTATTTTCCCTTCCCGATATGCAGCACCCTCTCCTGACATCAGCACCTTCCTATCTCCACTTCTCACCTCTCAATCAGAATAAACCCCCCCTCCCCAGGGCCTACCTGACCTCCCTGGTAGTCCACTCCTGCCCCCAATGCCTCGCTGAACCCCCTTGCTTCTGTCCCTAACAGTAGCGTATTCAAAATGGCTGCTGCAACCTCTCATGGTACTGTGAGCTGCCGCGAGAGGTCATGGCAGAAGTGAGGGGGGTTTGCTCCTGCCCCCAATGCCCGCTGGACCACCATGGAGGTCAGGTAGGCCCTGGGGGTCCTATCCTGACTGGGAGGTGGGGAGTGGGAAGTAGGATGCTGCCCATGTGGGGCTATTATTGGAGGGATGCTGTTGGGGGCAGAAATCACAACCACATATTGGTGAGCTGGGAAGGGGGAAAAGAGTTTTTTAATGTGGGTCCCAGCCCGATATTCAGCTGAGGCCCACATAACTTTCCATGTGGGCTTGGCTGAATACTGACTGGGCCCACATATGGCAGCCAGCCCGCCCTCTTTTAGCCACCTATATTCAGTGCCAATGCCCGGACATGGCCCGGCACTGAATATTGGGGGCTAAACTAGCCGATGATGGTAGGCATTAAAAAAAATGCTCACTGCCACTGACTGAATATTGGGAGGTAGTTTAAATATATTGATGATGGTCCAAAGAACCTGGTGAATTTATATTATACGTATGTAAGTACTTAAGCACCACCATACCGGGAAAAGACCAAGGGTCCATCAAGCCCAGCATCCGGTCTCCGACAATGGCCAATCCAGGCTTCAAGAACCCGGCAACCCCCCCCCCCCCCAAAAAAAAAAAAAAAAAACTTAATTCTTAATGTTCAATGGACGTTTGCCTCAGGAATCTGTCCAAACCCCCTTTAAATTCCGTAAGGCCAGCTGCTGTCACTACATTTTCCAGCAATGAGTTCCAGAATCTGTCTACACGCTGAGTAAAGAAAAACTTTCTCCTGTTTGTTTGTTTTAAATCTACCATATTCTAGCTTCATCTTGTGTCCACTGATTTTGTTGTTGTTTGAAAGTGTAAACAAATGCTTCACATCTGTCCAGTCTATTCCGCTCATTATCTTGTAGACTTCTATCATATCATCCCTCAGCCGCCTTTTCTCCAAGCTGAAGAGCCCTAACCTTCTCAGCCTTTCCTCATAGGGAAGTCGTTCCATTCCCTTTATCATTTTCGTCGCCCTTCTCTGCACCTTCTCTAATTCCTTTATATCTTTTTTGAGATGCGGCAACCAAAAATGGACACTATTCTAGGTGCGGTCGCACCATGGAGCGATACAACAGCATTATAACATCCTTGTGTTTGTTTTCCATCCCTTTCCTAATAATACTCAACATTCTGTGTGCTTTCTTAGCCGTCGCAGCACACTGAGCAGATGTTTTTAATGTCTTATCAACAATGACTCCCAGATCCCTTTCTAGGTCTGTGACTCCTAACGTGGAACCTTGCATGACATAGCTGTAATTCGGGTTCCTTTTACCCACATGCATCACTTTGCACTTATCAACATTGAACTTCATCTGCCACTTGGACGCTCAATCTCCCAGTCTCGCGAGGTCCTCCTGTAATCTTTCACACTCCTCCTGCGACTTGACGACCCTGAATAATTTTGTGTCATCTGCAAATTTAATTACCTCACTAGTTACTCCCATCTCTAGGTCATTTATAAATATGTTAAAAAGCAGCGGTCTCAGCAAAGACCCCTGTGGGACCCCACTAACTACCCTTCTCCACTGAGAATACTGACCATTCAGTCCTACTCTCTGCTTCCTATCTTTCAACCAGTTCTTAATCCATAGTGATACCTTACCTCCGATCCCATGACTCTCCAGTTTCCTCTGGAGTCTTTCATGAGGCACTTTGTCAAACGCCTTTTGAAAATCAAGCTACACAATATCCACCAGCTCCCATTGTCCACATGTTTGTTCACCCCCTCAAAAAAATGCAGTAGATTGGTAAGGCAAGACTTCCCTTCACTAAATCCATGCTGACTTTGTCTTATCAGCCCATGTTTTTGTATGTGCTCTGTAATTTTATTCTTAATAATAGCCTCTACCATTTTGACCGGTACCGACGTCAGATTCACCGGTCTATAATTTCCCGGATCTCCTCTGGAACCTTTTTTTAAAAATCGGCGTAACATTGGCTACCCTCCAGTCTTCCGATACCACACTTGATTTAAGGGATAGATTGCATATTACTAACAGTAGCTCTACAAGTTCATTTTTCAGTTCTATTAATACTCTGGGATGAATGCCATCAGGTATTGTACTAAAGACCGGTCAAAACCATTAACTTTAGAATCAAGGAACACTTTGAGCTGCAAAGTTCTTATGAACTGCTCAAAGTCTATATGAAATTGAAAAAGATCAAAGGGACTAAATGGTACAAAAGATAAGAAGTTTTATGTTAAACTGCACCTGCTGTACACCGCCTTGGGTGAATCTTTTCATAAAGGGCACTTAGAGAAGATAAGGCCACAGGGGAGAGATTAAATGAATTTTTTGCTTCGGTTTTCACTGAGGAAGATGTGGAAGAGATACCAGTGCCAGAAATGGTATTCAATGCTGATGAGTCAGAGAAACTGAAACAAATCTCTGTAAACTTGGAAGATATAATGGGACAGTTTGACAAATTGAAGAGTAGCAAAACACCTGGACTTGATGGAATAGATCCCAAAGTACTGATAAAATTGAAAAATGAACTTGCAGAGCTATTAGTAATATGTAATTTATCTTTAAAATCAAGCATATACCGGAGGATTGGAGGGTGGACAATGTAACACCAATTTTTAAAAAGGGTTCCAGAGGTAGGTGATCCGGGAAATTATAGACCAGTAAGCCTGACGTCAGTGCTAGGCAAAATGGTAGAGACTATTATAAAGAACAAAATTACAGAGCATATACATAAGTATGGATTAATGAGACAAAGCCAACATGGACTTAGTTAAGGGAAATGCAGTCTCACCAATCTACTACATTTCTTTGAAGGGGTGGATACAGGTGAGCTGGTCAATATTGTGTATGCGGATTTTCAAAAGGCATTTGACAAAGTACCTCATGAAAGACACCTGAGGAAATTAGAAAGTCATGGGATTGGAGATAATATATTAAGGATTAAAAACTGGTCAAATAGAAAACAGTGAGTAGGACCCTGTGTACCCATCCCCCCCTTTCCAGTATTATCCCATCCATGTCTCTATTTCCCCCATATATCCATCTCCCCCCTTTCCAGCATTCTGTCCATCGTCCATCATCCCCCTTTCCAGGATTGCTCCTTTATTTTTCTATCTCACCCCTTTTCCAGCATTGTCCCCTGTATCCTTATCTCCCCACCTTTAAAGCATTGCTCCTCTGTGTCCCTATCTCACTCCTTTTCCAGCATTGTACCCTATATCTCCATCTCCACCCTTTCCAGTAGTATCCGTGTCTCTATATTCCCCCTTTCCAGCACTGCCTTTTTGCATTCCACTGTCCTTACCCTCTCCCTGTTCACCACTGACCTTCTGCATCCTTGTACCTCCCTGCCCAGCATTTATTTTCTATGCCCTTATCTGTCCCCTTGTTTAGCTTCTCCTCTTACTGTGTTCCCCAATCCCCACTCCACCTCAGGACCACATATCTCCCCAGCCTGCTCCTGTGGTCCGGCATCTATCACCTTCTCTTTCTCCCTTCTCCACACCCCATTCTTCCTTCCATCCACTCTCTCCCATCCCCGCAGTCCTCCGTAGTACTTTGGCAATGGTGTTTAACACAGTCAACCTTCTGCCAGCATCAGGGCCTTTTCTCAGGTACATCTCACCTATGTGGAAAACAAGAAGTTTCATCAGAGTAGGCAGGACGCACCTGAGAAGAGGCCCCCGATGCCGGCAGAAGGTTGACTGTGTAAATCGCCGGTGCCAAAGTACTACATAGGACCGCATATTATATACAGGTACTTATTTTGTCCCTGGGCAATGGAGGGTTGGGTGACTTGCCTACAGTCACAAGGAGCCACAGTGGGACTTAAACCTAGTTCCCCAGGTTCTCAGGCTACTGCATTAACCATTAGGCTACAGTGGGTGGCTGGGAGGGAGAAGTAGAAAATGGATGGGGCTAAGGGCTGTGGGTGGTGGGGAAGGAGCAGAAGATAGATGGGGCTAGGGGTCATGTGTGGGGTGAGGGGAACAGATCAGAATATGGATGGGGCTAGTGGTATCGGGAGGGGAAAGGAGAACAGAGCAGAAACTGGATGGGACTAGGGGTGGGGAAGAAGAGGAATAGAGCAGAAGATGGCTAAGGGGAGGACAGATCAGAAGATTGATATGACTAGGGTGGGGTAGATTGAGAGAAAATGGGAACAGAGCAGAAGATGACTGGGACTTGGTGATTGAATGATAGAGTGTTGGGGAGCAGAGCAGGGAATTATGGATAGGAGAGATGGATTGTGAATTTTGAATGGATAGTGAATGCTTGGCAGATTTAGGTATGAGTGGGGGTATATTGATAGGTTGAGAGAATGAGCAATGGTGTGAAATGAGGGATAAGAGAATAGGGGCAAGAAAAAGGGGTGACGTGGGGAAAATTGAGATATAGTGTGAATGACCTGGAAGACTGGAAAGAGGATGAGAGACATTGAAAAGGAATGGGGGTACTGGGGAGAGGTTGTGGGAGGAAATGGATCGATATCTGAAAGGGTTGAGTAAGAGTTGAAATGAGGTTAAAAAGATGGTTAAAGAGAGGAAAAGATATATAAGAATGGACTTGAAGGCAAGGGAAGGAAGGAAGGAGAGACAGGGATGGAGCTGGGACGGATAGGGTAATGAGATGCAGTGAAGGGTAGATGAGGGCTAAAAGTGTGAATGCATGGGATGGGAATAGGGGACTAAGGAAGTGGGTGAATGATGGGGGAGGGGTTTAGGAGACTGGGGAAGAGAGAGACAGAGGGGGCAATAGAAGTTCTGGATATGGAATGAGAGGGAGATGGTAAAAGTCAGTAGGTAGATGAGAAATGAAAAGGAGACTAACGACTAGAGGGTGAGAGAAAGGGAGATAAATGCAGAGAAGAGAAAAATGGGGGAAAAAAACATAAAACAAAAGATTAGTGCCAGACAGATATAGAGAAGGAAAGGATGAAGACAAGAGGTGAAAGACGAAATAGAAAGGCCAACCTGGAAAAGAATTTAGGAGAAGACTGACACGTGTAAAGTGGAAGAGATTGGAACCAGCCCAATTTTATTTATTTATTTGTATCCCACATTTTCCCACCTATTTGCAGGCTCAATGTGGCTTACATAGTACTGTAGAGGCGTTCGCCAAGTCCAGTAATGAAACAAATACAGGCAGTATTGTTGTTGAATAAGGAACATGTGTTTCAGTTACAATGGGGATCAAGGAGGGGAATGATTAGGTAGTGTCCATTATGAGCTTTGGTTATGTTGTGTTGCAGAGTGCAGGCATTTATGTTGGGTCAGCGGGGTATGCCTTTTTGAACAGGTAGGTTTTTAATGATTTCCTGAAGTTTAAGTGGTCGCAGGCTGTCTTCACAACTTTTGGCAGTACATTTCATAATTGTGGAGGAGTGGCCTAGTGGTTAGAGTGGTGGACTTTGGTCCTGGGGACCTGGGTTTGAATCCCACTGCAGGCATAGGCAGCTCCTTGTGACTCTGGGCAAGTCACTTAACCCTCCATTGCCCCAGGTACAAATAAATACCTAAGCCACATTGAGCCTGCCATGAGTGGGAAAGCATGGGGTACAAATAAAAAAAAAATTGTGTATTTATATAGGAGAAGCTGGATGCATAGGTTGCTTTGTATTTAAGTACTTTGCAGAAAAATGAAATACTCAAACAACAAAGGTAGAAAAGAAAAAAATATATTTTTATTTAATACTTTTTAAGGATTGAGATGTGCCTGCTTTGTGAAATGTACATTTTTTTCTATTTTTGTATTTTGCAGAGTACAGAAGAAAATACATTTCTGTTTCTCTTTTACCAGTATTTGAACTGCTTATAAAGTCTGGCTTTTTTTGGGGGGGGGGGTCTCCATTTCAGTTTTTATCTGCATGTTTTTTGTGGTTCCCTATTTTCTATCAAAAGTTCATACATTGAAGAACCCACTGATTTAAATCATAATGTCTGTTTGAAACACTTTAATACAACATGAGCAAAAGACCTCAAACACCCAAATGCTTACTATTATTTCAGCATTGGACACTCGGGTTGTGTGTCTCACCATCGGTCAGAAAAACCTTGTGATTGTTTAATTTTTATTTATTTTTTTCTCTTAATTTATATTTTTGAAAAATCTGGTTTATTTACTTATCATATTTAAAATACAATCCTTAACTTGATTTAAATATACAATCTTCAATGCAGCATTCGATGTAGCATACTCCTTTTGAGCAGCATTTCAAACTCAAATGAATGAAAGAGTCAAGCACTTAACTGACACTCGACAATGGCCAGACCCGTTTCACATTAACAGCTTCCTCAGGGGTTGTGCCTCAACAACTTGATAACAACCAGAGGTTTCATTCTTGCAAATGAAAACTTGCGACTGAGCTTGCTGCTGTTGCATTAACCTGTGTCTTCACGGTATTTCATAGGTTTGAGGGCTGATATGAAGTGTTAAGTTTTCTGTATAGGTTTTGAGTGTCTTTTTGCAGGGTTTTGTGCTATTTCATAAAGTGTCTGGCCCTATTTGAAAGTAGGCTTTGGGGTAAGGGCCACCAAAGGCAGACCTAGTTGTCACCCAAAATAATGATGCTCAACACCAGTGGTCTTCACATCTTGTATGTAGAGTAATGATGCAAACAAAAACCTGTCTGCTTTAAACATGTGTCTGGCAGTGGAAGGAACACATGCTGTTCCTGGCATGATGATCACAATTTGAATATTTTTGTATGGTAAGTTTTAAGGGGGATAAAATATTAAGGCGCCCCTTTACCAAGCTGCGGGGGAAAAGGACTTGAGTTGATGGTGAGGGCCATTTTTCCTGCACATCAGGGCCCTTTTTACTGCAGAGGATAAAAAGACCCCAGGCAGGCCATACGGTAAGAGAACTCTTACCACATGGCCATGCAACAGGGAGCCCTTTACTCCCACACTAAACCAATGGTAACCAGGTAGCATGCGGCGATGCCCGATTACCGCTGGGTTACCGCTGTGTAAGCCATTTCCGGAAATGGTGTGCGCTCGGGGCGGAACTACCACCGGTGGTCGCATTGGGCTGGCAGTAGTCCCAAAACAGCGAGTGGTAAGCCCACATTGGCAGGCCCCTTAACCGGCTATTATAACCACATAAATAGGACCACATAAAACGCAGTCCTATCTTCATGCGGTTCATCCTAGCCAGTTAAGAGCTGAATAGCGGAGGAGTGACCTAGTGGTTAGGTTGGTGGACGCTGGTCCTGGGGAACTGGGGAACTGAGTTTGATTCCCACTTCAGGCACGGGCAGCTCCTTGTGACTCTGGGCAAGTCACTTAACCCTCCATTGCCCCAGGTACAAATAAGTACCTGTATATATAAGCCGCATTGAGTCTGCCATGAGTGGGAAAGTGCGGGGTACAAATGTAACAAAAAAAAATAACAAAATATCACACTTAACCAGCTATGTTTTATCCAGCCGCATATGCCTGGATATTCAGTGCTGCTGCCTGGACATGGCCTGGCATTGAATATCTGGGAATAAAGCTGGCAGTGGTCAGCAAAACATTGACTGCTGCCGTCTAAATATTGGGCCCAATATGTCTGCTACTGGAGAAGGATTAGGTTGGTCATACTGAGATGAAACCAGAATCAGATTTTATTTTGTATGGTGAATTCTATGGGGAAATACTCTAGTTCAGCTCTGTACCCATTGTTGCATGAGGAAGGCTCCTGTGGATGGAATGTTAGAGGGGGCATAATGAGAGAAATTTCCCATGGTGCTGGCTCATTTGAGTTTAAAAAAATATGTCTTCACTGTTTTGATATGTTGGCTTCATATTCATTATTTTAGCCTGGAGTGTGTGTTTTTTTGTTTTGTTTTTTTTGGAATAACTATAATATGTATGAGATTCGTGTATGCAAATGATATGCTAAAGTGTCAAGCCCCACCCATTGCCCCTCAAATGAATCAGTCAGATTAAGCCCATGCTGTCCTTCCTATTTCCCCCTTTGGTGTCCAGAATCTCTCTCCTTCCTTATTCACCCCATGGTGTCCAACATTGCCCCCATCTCCCCTCCCCCTCCCCCAAAGTGTTCAGCTGCTTTTTTTCCCTGTCATAGCTCCTCCATGGCAGCACCAGCATCTCAGTCAGCTTGCCAATACTGCACTCATTTGTCACAGAACTTTGAGTTTCTGGGCATGATTAAGGCCCAGGATGTTTGGAGGGAGTGGGACCCATCAGGCCCTGAACAAGTGCAGAAGCTCAAGGTCCCATGCCTTGCATAACAATTGTATTGGCAACCTATATAAGTACGCAACTCTGGAATGCACTACCAAAAGCCGTAAAGACAACGTACGACCACCTCAGCTTCCGGAAATCATTAAAGACCAACTTATTCGAAAAGGCATACCCTACTGATTGAACTTAAAGGCTTAACTCAGCAATACAACAAACAAAAACCTATAATGAGCACTACATAACCCCTCTTCTCTACGATTCCCTACTGTGTTTCTAACATATTTATTTCACTGACTATAACATTATTCTTTATTTGTTTCATCACCGGAGGTAGATACCACCTCACAGTATTATGTAAGCCACATTGAGCCTGCAAATAGGTGGGAAAATGTGGGATACAAATGTAACAAATAAATAAATAAACCTGACTGACATGCTGGTGCCACCACAGAGGTGGGGAGGGAAGGGAAGCTGCTGAACACCTTGGAGGGAGGGTGGGGAGATGCCACAATTGAATCTTCCCCCTCATTCCAAATTGTAGGTGGATCCTTAGTCTGCCAAGTGGTCAGACTGGCTCTGTTGATAGACCACAATATCTTCTCCCAGTAGAAGGATGAATCAACTTTAACCATATTGTGGGTTACATTAGAATTTTGCCATACCTTTCTACTAAATATTTTTAATCCATGTTCATCCAAATTTAGATGATATGGATAAATGAAGACAAATGGATCAATTTGCTGCCAAACATTAGAAAGAAATTCTGAAAGAAGCAAGCAAACAACCTGTTTACATGGGATACTATCCTGTAATATAAAGAGCCATGAACTTTAAACAGATGTAACTTCAACACTGATGTATTACGCTGCTTGAATTTTAAATTTTATTTTAGATTCTTATATACTGTGAAGGTGTTTTTCTTGATTACTATCCCTATAGGCATTAAATACATGTTCTATTTTCTAGAATTGTTCAAGTATCTATACCTTACCATCAATTTTCCACTAACTCTTTCCTTGTCATGTTCCGCAATAAAAAGCACTGATGGATTTGTAACAACACACATAAAATTATGACACTGGTTGTTTTCAAGCATAAAATCATGATGAATATATAGATTTTATGGTTACAAAGTGTTGTTGCTTTACTTGTCATTCAACAAATGTTGGCATTTTATAACAGAAAACAGGTACTGCATAATTCGATCCTTTATCAGATTGTCATAGGCTGGGTTATCTCACATTCAGAGCAGGGCAAAAACAACACACATTTCTATATCATTATTACATAGAAACATAGTGTGACACTTAGGGGGTCCCCAGAGGGTATGGGCCCTATGTGTTCCCCAAAACCCCTAGGAGTCAGCCCAAGATCAAGCCGAAGCCCTAGCAAAATCGAAGCACTAAGCATGGGAGGAGCCCTAAAGAAATGGATACCAAACCAGCTCATACATCCAGTTTTACCTAGACATGTCCTCTTTTGAGGACACAGCCAGGCAACCAAGCAGGTTTTGCCAGCCTGCCAGTTTATTCACTGAAGTAAAAAGGGCCTCAGCACTTGGTAAAAGGACCCCAAAAAGCATTGATCAGAAGTTGTGTCAGGGGAATACAAGGAGAGCATTTGCACCAAGGCTGGTCTACCCTTCACAATAGTTAGAAGGATAGTCTCAATCACGGGTAGCATCCTTTCTAGCAGAAAGAGCTCCTAGGGTGTAGATTCCTGCAAGATCTGCAGGCTCTCTCAGAGCTTTCCCCTATTGTACTCAAATGTATATCTACAACCTCTTGAGCATAGGCGCCCCGTATAAGAGGCTTTGAGCCCAACCGTGACCTTCCCCACCTGCCTCCTCCTCCTCCTCCTCCTAGAATTCAGTCCCGGATCAGCCATTAACAAGATTGTATCTTCTGCTGGTGCCTACCCCCCATTGAGCCCGCTCACTTCTTTTCTCAGCAGAGCCTGGGGCTGTGACTGTGAGCCTGAGTGTTGCAGCATGCGGCTCTTTTCAGTCAGTCAGGAACCAAGCCAGGGAGGGAGGTGGAGGATTGAGCAAGCTGGTAAGTGTTGGAGGGAGGAGGAGCGGGAGGAGTATTTGGGTCTCATTTGCTTTGCTTTGCTGAACAGGAGAGGGTGGTTGTAAACGAGAGTCCTAGGAGGAGATTTAGCAATGCATTAACACATGGTACTGCCTGGTCACCCGATTATGAAAATATATAGATGCTTCATTCAGCAATTCTTAAGACTTTTTTTGTGAAATAGGAAATGATAGTGACTGGTGAGGGAGGAGAAACAGAGGGGTGATGATGCAGTGGATGATGAAGGGAGGAGAGAAAGATGGGGAGAGATGTTGGATGGTGATGTGGAGCAAGACAGTGGGGCAGTGTTGGATTGGGGCAGAGAGAGAGGTTTTATAAGTTAAAATAAAAATAAATATTTTGTTTCATTCAGATCTCTTTTGTTCGAACATAACTAAATGGGCTATAAGCCCCTAATGCAGTCCATTGGTTTTCTTATATTTTGTTCTTGTGATGACTTATACTGTGCCAAAATTGAAAACTCTTATCTCTAACTGGTCATTAATAAAAGGAGCTCATTGTGAACACTATCCACCCTAAAAGGTTGTTTTGTGGCTGTACATGAGGAATTGTGATAGTATGATCCCTTGTTTCAAATTGTTGACGGTCTGTGTTTTCCGTATGGGTGGCATATTGGTGTATTAAGGTCTTCCCAGTGTAATATTTACAGTGCTGCCTTTTCATGCATAATGTTCTTGCTCTTTGAGTCCTCGGAGTTAGTGCTGTTATGGTACAGTAAGGTTCTGAGTGTGTTTTTGCACGTTTGTGCATAATGTTTGTGGTTGAGGGATTGTGTGTTGGCCTTACTGAAATGGATGGAAATAGCAATGTTTAATAATTGATAACATTTTTCAATAGTATACATTGGTTAATATATGCTTTGAGCAACCACTTTATTCTTTGGCATACTACTACTACTACTTAACATTTCTAGAGCACTACTAGGGTTACACAGCGCTGTACAGATTACAAAAAAGGACAGTCCCTGCTCCAAGGAGCTTACAATCTAAAGGGAGAAATGTCAAGTAGGGGCAGTCCAGATTTCCTGAATAGAGGTATGATGGTTAGGTGCCGAAGGCAACATTGAAGAGGTGGGCTTTGAGCAAGGCTTTAAAGATGGGCAGGGAGGGGGCCTGGCGTATGGGCTCAGGGAGTTTATTCCAGGCATGGGGGTGAGGCGAGGCAGAAAGGACGGAGCCTGGAGTTGGCGGTGGTGGAGAAGGGTACTGACAGGAGGGATTTGTCTCGAGAACGGAGGTTACGAGTAGGAATGTAAGGGGAGATGAGGGTAAAGAGGTAGGGAGGGGCTGTAGATCGAGTGCATTTGTAGGTTAAAAGGAGAAGCTTAAACTGTATGCGGTACCTGATCGGAAGCCAGTGAAGTGACTTGAGGAGAGGGGGTGATATGAGTGTACTGGTTCAGGCGGAAGATAAGACTTGCAGCAGAGTTTTGAATGGACTGAAGGGGAGATAGATGGCAAAGTGGGAGGCCAGTGAGGAGTAGGTTGCAGTAGTCAAGGCGAGAGGTAATGAGAGAATGGATGAGAGTTCGGGTGGAGTGCTCAGACAGGAAGGGGTGAATTTTGCTGATGTTATAGAGGAAGAAGCGACAGGTCTTGGCTATCTGCTGGATATGCACAGAGAAGGAGAGGGAGGAGTCAAAGATGATCCCGAGGTTGCGGACAGATGAGATGGGGACGATGAGGGTGTTATCAACAGAGATAGAGAGTGGAGGGAGAGGAGAAGTGGGTTTGGGAGGGAAGACAATAAGCTTGGTCTTGGCCATGTTCAGTTTCAAGTGGCGGTTGGACATCCAGGTCGCAATGTCGGCTAAGCAGGCCGATACTTTAGCCTGGGTTTCTGCAGTGATGTCTGGTGTGGAGAGATAAAGCTGGGTGTCATTAGCATAAAGATGATATTGGAACCCATGGGAAGATATTAGGGAACCCAGGGAGGAGGTGTAGATTGAGAAAAAAAGGGGTCCAAGGACAGATCCCTGAGGAACTCCAACAGAGAGCGGGATGGGGGTGGAGGAAGAACCCTGAGAATGTACTCTGAAGGTACGGTGGGAGCGATAAGAGGAGAACCAGGAGAGGACAGAGCCCTGGAACCCAAGTGGGGACAGTGTGGCGAGAAGTAAGTTATGATTGACAGTGTCAAAAGCGGCGGATAGGTCGAAGAGGATAAGGATTGAGTAGTAACCTTTGGATTTGGCAAGAACAGGTCATTGCAGACTTTAGATAGTGCCGTTTCCGTCGAGTGTAGGGGGCGAAAGCCGGATTGAAGTGGATCGAGGATGGCGTGAGAGGATAGAAAATCAAGGCATTGGCTGTGAACGTCGCGTTCAAGTAATTTGGAGAGGAAGGGTAGGAGGGAAATGGGGCGGTAGTTGGAGGGACAGGTAGGGTCAAGTGATGGTTTTTTGAGGAGTGGTGTGACCACAGCATGCTTGAAGGTGTCAGGGACAGTTGCAGTGGAGAGAGAGAGGTTAAGGATATGACAGGTGGGGGGGGGGGTGACAGTAGGAGTGATGGTGTTAAGTAAGTTGGTGGGGATGGGGTCTGAGGAACAGGTGGTGCATTTCAAAGAGGAGAGAAGATAGGCGGTTTCCTCTTCGGTGATATCAGGAAAAGAGGAGAAGGAGGCCTGGGTTGGTTGGTTGAGGGAGTGTGTTATAGGGTGAGGGGGAGGAGAAGATGGTTTGGAGGTGAATTTGAGGTTGATTTTCTGCACCTTGTCGCGAAAGTAGTCCGCCAGTGATTGAGGAGAGAGTGAGGGGGGATGGGAGCAGAGGGCACTTTGAGGAGGGAGTTAAGGGTGGCGAAGAGATGACGGGGTTAGAACTGAGGGAGTTAGTCATGTGGTACATATCTAATATCTAAATTTAATAAAAGGTATTAATTGTGACTATTTTACTTTTACTTTTTTTTCTGTGTGTTGTCTAATTATAGATGTAAGCCCCATCCCTGGCACCACCCCTAACCCCGCCCCCTTTAGCCTCCCCAAGCCGTTGGGCCACCGACCGCCTATGCTCTTGAGCAACTTATCAGAAACTTTTGACCTGAGCTACTTCCTTTCCTCACATTTTGCTATGGAATTGTAGGTGTCTCAATATGTAAAGGTCCAAAAGTTCCTTGCTAAAGTGGTCATGGAGTTATCCTGATAGATGTTCAAATCTCTTAATAGAAAGAAAGAAAGAAGTGGAGATTAGGTATATAGGGCCTTATTCTATAAAGGTTATGCTCCTAAATGTATGCTCCTAAAATTTATGCTCCTAATTTATTAGCATATTTTTAGGAGTGTAAATTTAGGAGCTTAACCTTTATAAGATAAGCCTCATAGAGGGTAATTCCAGAACGGGGCCAAAACATAAATACAATAAGGGCTCCTTTTACTATGGCACGCTAGCAGATTTAGTGTGCGCTAAAAATTAGTATGCACTAAATGCTAAGATGCCCATAGGAATATAATGGGCATCTTAGCATTTAGGGCATCCTAAATCTGCTATTAAACGAGGTAAACATATGCACACACACACACACACACACACACACACATATATATATATATATATATATATAATTTAATTTTGGTGTTCATATTCTGCTTAACCATAAAGTTCAAGGTGGAGAACAATCACAAGTTTTCTCTCTGTTCTTAGTGGGCTCCTAATCTTGGTTTTTGTACCTGAGGCAATGGAGGGTTAGGTGACTTGCCCAAGGTCACAAGGAGCTGCAGTGGGAATTGAACCCAGAACACTGGAATCAAAGCCTGCTGTACTAACCATTAGGCCACTCCTCCACTTACTATAAAGTTGAGTGGAGGAGTGGCCTAATGTTTAGTGAAGTAGTCCCAGCATCCTGGAGCTGTTTGCTTTAATTGATTAGTGGCTAACACATTCTTTAATTAAATTACATTAGATGCAAAGAGAGTGCTGTACTTTCTACATTCATTTCACTGCACATACAGGTACATAATTTTTGAACTATTTAATCATCCACCTTCTCCCTGCAGCCACCAATCTCTCTCCCTTCTTTTATTAAATTAAAACTAACATAAAAAAAGAAACATACCCCATATATCAGACAATCCCAGGTTATCAGTCCCCCATTCCTGCCAGTCAGTCATTCACCCATCTGTGCAATAAATATTTCCCACAGCTTTCTTCTGTACTTTCTTCTGTTCTCTGGCAATGTGATTCATACTGATTTGATAGCTATCCACCTCCTCCCACAGCCTTCAGCCTCTCTCCCTGTCAGCCCCTCTACTCTTATCCCAGTGGTGTTCATTTTCAGTTCTTCAGGTCCACAAGCAGATTGGGTCTTCAGGCTAGCATAAGATATATTTCTTTACAGTGGAGGTAGTATGCACATCATTTTTTCATACGATATCCTGAAATCTTGACTTGTTTTTGGCATGTGAGGGGCTAGGGCCATTAGTGAATACCACTGGCCTACCCCATCACCTCTCAGCAATTAGCCAGCCCTAGCTGCTTGACAGCACCACAGATCTCTTGACCCACCTGGATGGCTGTTGCTCCTGTCCTACTGTATTATCTTTGATCTCTTGGGTTGCTGCTCCTTCTTCCCTGTGCTCTTGTCTCAGCCTGCTTCTCCTCCTTCCCTGATGCTTATGTCTTGACCCTCTGATTTTATTGCCTGCCATTCACTAGCTTGGCAGTTGGTGGGAAGAAACATTGTGCAAAGGTGGGGGGCCATCCACCTCCATTGCAAGGGCAGGCAAAAATGCTGCCAGTTTGTGAACTAGCAGTAGAGAAACACTTTTGTAGACTTTCCTATCACAGTTTCCTTTCTGTTGTTCCATTTTGCTCCTCTAACCATCATCCACCTGCCACTTTCTCTTCTTCAGCTGCTTTGCTTCCCTCTAACAACCACCGCTGATGTTTATTCTACAAAAATAATGGGACTAATATCATAAAACAAGCACAGTAATCTTTAAAAATGACTTGCTTGTATCACTTTGAAATGTTTCAACCAAGTTTCTCTTTTGCTTTTTCAATTTAAGCAAAACTTTCAAGTGCACCATTCACATGATTGCTCTCAACTAACTGGCCCATGGAAGCTGCTGAGAGCTCTAATAATAGCTCACCAGCTGTTATGGTTGGAGCAAAACAAAAGTGCAGCAACTGACTTTGATCTGCTGGCTCTAGAGTATTTCTGGTGCATGCTGCACCCATAGGATTCAGCCAGACTGACTGAATACCTCTCAAATTCCTATGGAAATGCTTTGAAAGGTGAGAGCTATGTGGTAGTTTTGAAGGTACATACAGATCTTAATACCCTGGAAAAGACCTTTTGGCCTAACAAGCCTCCCTCTTTCAGGATGAATTCTCTTTACCACTTAGAAGCACCAGGATTATCCCTCAGAGATGTTTCACCTTCTAGAAGCTGTGATTTCTTTTTTGTTTTTTAACATAAACAACTATTCCATTCCTGTTGTGACCCTGTTACTTAATATATGTGCTTCAGTGTTAATCCAGTACCGATGGCCTGTTCTGTTGTGATCCAGGAGTACCACTTACTCTAGCATATATATGATGTTCTGATATGGGAGTGATTTTTCTAACTGACCTTCTCTACTGAAATAGCCAGGAAGGGGGTAAATGTTACTGAAAGTATAAACTGAAAAGTTTACAATGGAAAATTTGTCTTCCCCTCATGCCAGCTGGGAGCACAGGGTTTCCGAGTTGCTGGATCCCACAATATCTCCTGATTGAGAGTTAACGAGCAAGCCCCATCTGCAATGAATACAGCAAGTATAGAGTGTGATCCATGAATGCAAGACTATAAGAAGTGTCTATGATGACGTACAACAAGCCCAAGTGAGCTACTTAAAGAGTCACGATTGCTAGCTAAAACTCTCTGTGCCACAGCGGGAGTGCACCAAGACGACTGTATTGCAAACCCAAGAGTCAAAAGGCCTGATGTGAACCTTCCAGTTATGTTACAGATTTTGCCGGCCTAAGTGATCAGTCCACCACACTCCTCTTGTCATCAGCTTCCAGAAATTCTGATGAGCCCAATCTGCCCTTGAGTATTTCAAGTGGCCAACAGATAACAGGGGGAATGCAAGCATGATGCCTTAGGAAACTAAAGGAGAGATAGTCATAGAGGAGTTTCCATTGTTCTTCAAGGATTCCCCAATGTAAAAGAGATGGATATTCCTAGCATGCCAAGGTTTTTGTGCTGAATCTGACAAAATCATCATTAGAGGGTATGGTTCCAAGACTCCTGGGGAAATTCCAGTGAGTATAGCCCTCTGAGCCCTACTCAACTGAATATAAGGCTCAAAAGATGTAAGGCAGTAAAGACCCCAGCTTGTGTAGAAATGCAAAGACCTGTGTTTCTCATTTGTCTCACAAGGTGACTGTTGGAAGACTGGAATGCTATTAAAGATCTGGGCATGGGCTGTAGATGTCAGAAAAAGAGCATTAGCTCTAGCAGTAGAGACTGACAAGGCACAGGTTGAGTTTGAGGAGCCCAAGAATTCCACAGCAGTAAACAAAACAAGCAAATTCATTCAGATCCATTTTGCTATCAAATGAAGATGTTACTGGCTCACTTCAAGAGACAGAGCAGGCATTTCATGAGTCCTGTAATGTTTCCATCAGGTACTTGTGACCTGGATTGGCCACTGTTGGAAATAGGATACTGGGCTAGATGGACCATTAGTCTGACCCAGTATGGCTATTCTTATGTTCATGGTCGCAACTGGAACTGGGAGAGCACAGTCAGTACCTTTGTCCTGGGCCAAGAAGGCCATGGTATGGGAAGAGATTAGAAAAGATCCAGAAAATGAATTGGAATATGACCCTATGTAACCAGGGTTTTTAAAAAAAACCCTACCAGGTTTCTCTCTGTTCCTTCATGCTATCCAGTCTTTTGCATTCAGTGTTACATGAATGATTTATCTCCCAGTTGGTGAGAGGTTATATGTGTGTTCGATGCAAAGAGCTCCTAGCTCTCAGAGAACGAGTCCATTCTCTTGAGGCTAGAGTACCAGACTTGGAGAAGCTGAGGGAGACAGAGAAACTTTAAAAACCTCTGGAAAGGTAACATTTGAGGTGTGGAGTGAGTAACTAAGTGGAAATCGTAAAGGGCTAATGTGGGCTGAGAAGATTAGGGATTTATAATTATTCATTTATTTAAAAAAATAGCAAACACAAACTGTAACATGCTAAGGTAGAACATATTTTAAAATAGGCACAAACTAGGGAGACAGATTTTATTTGTTGAGTTGTTAAGAAAAGGACAGTAGGGAGAAGACGTCCTGACATTGATGCTGGCCAACACAAAAAAGAGAAGACTTCATGCAAACCAAACTTTGGACTAAAGTAAAGTGATTCCTACACAAAAGACTGTGGCATTAGAGACATGCAGAAAAGAAAAGTTAAACTTACCTGGTTCCGCAGTTATTGTTCTTGAGGTGGATCCAAAGTTTCTGGAAAACAAAATTTGTTCACAAAGAATCAATTTCAGAAAAGAAGGGGTTAATTTATAAACTTACTTATTGCATTATACTGTTAGAAATGATCTAATGTTGATTCTGAAATGTTGAATATGTCTTTGCGATGTGCCTGAATGTTATGCTGTAGAAAGAAAAGTGGGTAAATCTTGTTGTTAGCATGCATAGATGTTATAAAATAAAACTTATTTTAAATGTTAAATTCCCTGGTTTGGCATAGAGATTATTTTGGGGAAACATTGTGACATATTTTTAACATCAGTGTAACACCTTGCTCTGCTGCAAGAGGGATTACATTTGGCATCACAAACAGGATAAATCACCCCACATAGCACCTACAGGGTGAACTTACCTGTAAACTTTTAAAGGGTACTGTGAAATGTGTGTTTTGTGGGATGTTTCTAGCTAATTTTTAGATCTCCCTGAGTGTCTGAGTTCACTCTTAGCCACAGTAATGCAGAGTCATGGAAGATGTTGGCATCAAGGAGCCATTCCAGACCAAGAAGATGCTGGGTAAAGCAAGAAGAGTACTGGCATTGGAGTGAGGAGGATCGATACCAGAGGCAGCAGTATGAGAAGATTGGGAGCTTCTCATACTAAGAAGACCGGAAGAAGGGGTTTATAGTCTGTTATAGGTGGGGACAAGTGGGACACATCCAACAATTCTGCTGGGCTGAGTTGAAAGTGGAGGACCGCCACTATGAGTGACTGCAGAGGTCTGAGGCACCTAGGTGGTTTGAGCCCAGCCAGAACATTGAAGACAGATGAGTCTTGGCCCAGAAAGGGATTGGCGATCAAGTCCCAGTACAGTGTGGAGGTACTGAGTCTTCCAAACTATTGTGTGCCCAATTCCCTAGTGGGAGAAGTTAACACAGGGTGAAGGAGAAGCACAGCTATTGGCATTGATGCAAGAGAAATTAGTTAAAATAGAAGAAACATTCAAGAAGCTGGTTGAGGAAAAGAAAAGGAAGAAGCTGCAGAAAGTCAGAGCATCCAGATGGATATGGCATCACAGGTTTCAATACCAGAAGAAATATGTTCAGTGGTGGAGGAGGATGCAGATGAAAAAACCTTGGATCCTGGGATGGAGAAGTTACCAGAGCCGAGATTATCCTTGGGGTTTTCTAATGAAGAAGTCTAGCTGCCAGAAAGGGAACTGGAGGCTGAGGAGTCTCCAGCTATACAAACACACAGGGAAATGCTCATGCAAGAAGGCACAGCAGGGCCTAGTTCAGTCCTCATTCCCACCCTCCCTCCCCGGCTCCCACCCACCCCTAGTTCAACTTTTTATTTATAGTCAATTATTCTAATTAGGACAACAAGAGGATAGTTTTCATTAGAGTTTTAATTATATTTAATTAGTTTCTGAGAAACAAACACTAAGTAAAATACATATTACACCACATAATCTTAAGGCTCTTTATATTCATCTGATACCCCTAGTACCTTAAGAAGTTTTAATTAAACAACTCTATAATACTAAGATGCAGACAGCAGACCAGCAGCGAGAGGGGTGCTATCCAGTCTTTTGCGTTCAGTGTTACATGAATGATTTATCTCCCAGTTGGTGAGAGGTTATATGTGTATGTTCGATGCAAAGAGCTCCTAGCTCTCAGAGAAAAGTGTCCATTCTCTTGAGGCTAGAGTACCAGACTTGGAGAAGCTGAGGGAGACAGAGAGGTACATAGAGGAGGCCTACAGGGATGTTGAAGAGAAGTCCCACCTCCATCTGGCAGCCCCTGTGCTGCCTTGGAGGAGGAAGGACTTCTAAAAAGATAGCATCACCCTGGTGCAACTGGAAGTAATCCTGTAGCCAGGACCAGTCCACCAGGGATGCAATATCTTCTCACACCAAGGATGTGTCTCCAGGAGCTTCTGCCCAGGAGGGAAGGGTTAGGACAGCTGTTTTAGTTGGTGATTCAATTATTAGGCATGTAGATAGCTGGGTGGCTGGTGGACGTAAGGATTTCCTGGTCACTTGCCTGTCTGGTGCGAAGGTGCTGGACCTCATGCATCACCTAGATAGGGTTTTAGATAGTGCTGGGGAGGATCTGGCTGCCTTGGTGCATGTGGATACCAGTGACATTGGAAAATGTGGGAGAGAGGTTCTGGAAGCCAAATTTAGGCTCTTAGGTAGAAAGCTCAAATCCAGAATCTGTAGAGTAGCATTTTCCAAAATGCTTCCTGTTCCATGCGCAGGCCAAGAGACAGGCAGAGCTCCAGAGTTTCAATGCGTGGATGAGGAAATAGTGCAGGGAGGAGGGTATTAGATTTGTAAGGAAGTAGGCAACAATCTTGGGAAGGAAGAACCTATTCCAGAGTGATGGGCTCCACCTTAACCAGGGTGGGACCAGGCTGTTGGCATTGGCATTTAAAAATGAGATAAAGCAGCTTTTAAACTAGAACCTGGGAGAAGGTTGACAGTTATTAAGTGCATGGTTTGGAACAAGGTATCTTTCAAAACAGGGAAGATAGCAAGGATGCAATAGAGACCATAGTAGACCAGGTGTCTTTAAATAAAAAGCAGACAAAAGATTTCAAATTAACACTGTCAACTGCGGAGCAAGATTTAAATACGAACAACAAACAAAGTTTGAAATGTCTATATGTGAATGCCAGAAGCCTAAGAAATAAGATGGGAGAGTTAGAATATATTGCACTAAAAGAAAAATTAGATACAATAGGCATCTCTGAGATCTGCCATACCAGGGTACAAATTATATCGTAGTGAAAGGGGGGATTGAATTGGTGGAGGGGTAGCATTGTATGTTAAGGAGGGCCTTGAATCAAATAGATTGAAAATTCTGCAGGAAACAAAACACATCTTGGAATCCCTATGGATTGAAATTCCATGTGTAAAGGGGAAACAAAACACATCTTGGAATTCCTATGCACTGGAATTCCATGTGTAAAGGAGAAAAGGATAGTGATAGGAGTGTACTACTCTCCACCCAGCCAGGATGAACAGACATGTAGAAATATTATCAGAAATTAGGGAGGCTAACAAACTGAGGAACATAATAATACCCAATATTAACTGGGTAATTATAACATCAGGGCATGCTAGGGAGGTAAAATTCCTTGACGAAATCAAGTACTGATCTATGGAGCTGCTGGTACAGGAGCCAACAAGAGGAGGAAAAATTCTAGACCTAGTCCATAGTGGAGAGCATGATCTGGTGCAGAAGGTAATGGTGCTGGGGCCACTTGATAACAGTGATCATAATATGATCAGATTTGATATCAGCTTTGGAGTAAGTACACACAGGAAATCCAATATGTTAGTATTTAACGTTCAAAAAGGAGACTATGATAAAATGAGGAGACGGGTGAAAAAAAAACTTAGAGGAGCAGCTGCAAAAGTCAAAAATTTACTTCAGGCGTGGATGCTGTTCAAAAATATCATCCTGGAAGCCCAGGCCAAATATATTCCATCTATGAAAAAAGGAGGAAGGAAGACCAAATGACTGCCAGCATGATTAAAAAGTGAGGTGAAGGACGGGGAGAATCAAGATAACGTCAGGAACGGTTGTGTGTTCCCAGAGCTCCTGAGTCTTAATAGCGAGCGACCGAGAGAATTTCTATCCCCGACTCTACAGATGGGGAAAAGAAAGGGAAAAACGCTGGTTCCTACCTCCGCGGTTCCACCATCGACCCCAACCTCTCGGCAAGCGACACTAGAGAGCTTTGGAGTCGGGATCCTTGGCGAACAGATGCCTACCTCGACAGGCTCAACTCCCTCTGGAGCAGAGCACAGCACTAAGGGGGCGACGCTGAGCCCCCCGCTCTCACCGTGCCTCCATAACCTGGAAGTATATTGTTGCCGTCGGGACCACAACAGTTTGAAGCTAGTGCTTCATTGTTTGTGGAAGGAGGACCCTCGAGCACATCGACCCCGGGGAAGGAAACAGCAGATCAGGGACAAACACAGGTCGGTGTCCCTGCTACCCGAGGCCTAACTTCTGAGAGTAATGGAGGATTGAAAAGACCAACTCAGGTGACTATGAATATGTTATGGGACGCAATTCAGGAGGTGACTAAAACACTACTCCAAATGAATGTTTCTATTAAAGGCGAAATTACGGAGTTAAAACAAACTAGTCAAGACCTGTCTAAAAATGTTCAGAAACATAAAGAAAAAATGCTGACAATGGAAAATGAAGTTAAAAAATTACAAAATCTAATGGTGACATTGATCAAAGAAAAAGAAATCCAGGAAAGAAAATTAGAATACTTGGAAAATAACGGACGAAAAAATAACCTGTGTATTGAATTTTCCTAAATCACCTCTAATTATGGCAGCTGATATGCTCAAAAAATATTTTGGTGATGTATTGGGAATCCCAAAAGAGGGGTATCCCCCTGTAACACGGGGCCAATACATCTCTGGTGTAGTGAGAGAGCAACCTCAGGCTATTTCAAATTTAAACTTTACTGAATTTCTTGAGACTTCTTTGGATCGTATTACAGAGAGGACAACGTTAATTGTGACCTTTGCTCTTGAACTGGACAAAAATAATATTTTAAGACTATATTTTCGCCGTCTAAATAACATGTTCTTGGGGCAAAAGATTCAGATTTTTCCAGACATAGCAAGGAATATGCAAAAGAGGAGAAAAGAATTTCTACTATATAAATCCACAGTGCTTAACTTAGGTGCTACTTTTTTGTTAAAATTTCCTTGCAAATGTTATGTTACTTTTGAATTGAATAGCTATATATGCTTTACTCCCTCGAAGTGGTTAGAATTTATTATATCGAAGGAAAGTGTTAATTCTCCTAATGTTTTGCCTCCCTAATTAGAGCGCTGTTAAGTCGCCTGTAAACATCTGTTTTGTCCCTAACTTTATAATAATTTAGTTTATTATTATAGGGTTTTTCTTTTTTTCAATATTACCTAGTATCTTGATTCAACTAATTGAGGACAAATTTAAATTATGCTTTCTCTTTTATACCAGCATTGGTTATAAGTAAATTTTTTTTCTTTTCCCAATTGTATTTTCTGATATTACCTATATTTATGTCATTGGATGTAAATGTAAATCTATAAATGGGGGAAAAAAAAGTGAGGTGAAGGAAGCTACTAGAGCTAAAAGAAAACCCTTCAGAATATGGAAGAAGGATCTGACTGAAAATAATAAGAAATAGCATAAGGAATGGCAAGTCAAATGCAAAGTGCTGATAAGGAAGGCAAAGAAGGACTTTGAAAAAAAGATTGCGTTGGAGGCAAAAACATATAGTAAAAAATTTTTTTAGGTATATTAAAAACAAAAATCCGGCAAAAGAATCAGTTAGACCGCTAGATGACTGAGGGGTAAAAGGGGCACTCCGGGAAGACAAAGCCATAGCGGAGAGATTAAGTTAATTCTTTGCTTCGGTTTTCACTGAGGAAGATTTGGGATAGATACCAGTGCCAGAAATGATATTCAAAGCTGACAAGTCAGAGAAACTGAATAAAATCTCTATAAACCTAGAAGATGTAATGGCGCAATTTGACAAATTGAAGAGTAACAAATCGCCTGAGTGGTAAAGTCACATGGAAGTGGACCTGGATTAAATATGGACATTTTTCAGTGTGTACTGATTTGATCCTGCCTGCGCTTCATTGCAAATTGCCCAGATAAGATGGCTTCCGTCTCACGGCTGCTAACTATAGACTCATGTGAAATACACATCTATATTTGCTCGACACTTGCTAAATAAGTCGTAACAAGGTAGAGAATGCTGCTAGCTAATGAAGATGTTGAAAACTACTTAATTATAAAGACAGATTAATTGAATAGTCTAATGTGAAAATGGAGATTCTAATTTCCTTGTGTTGCCAGTACAAGTCCTGTCCTTTCCTTTATATGTTTGATATAAAACAGTCATTCTTGATGTGTAGCTATCTACCTCAATATTTTCAACAAAGAACACTTTTTGAATGCTTGATAAATTTTAAAATGGTTACACGTAGATTTTCAAAAGGCATTTGACAAAGTACCTCATGAAAAACTCCTGAGGAAATTTGAAAGGAGGTAATGTCCTATTGTGGATTAAAAACTGGTTAAAAGGGAGAAAACAGAAAGTAGGGTTAAAAGGTCAGTATTCTCAATGGAGAAGGGTAAATAGTGGGGTACCCCAGGGGTCTGTGCTAGGACTGCTGCTTTTTAACATATTTATAAATGATCTATACAGTGGGGGAAATAAGTATTTGATCCCTTGCTGATTTTGTAAGTTTGCCCACTGACAAAGACATGAGCAGCCCATAATTGAAGGGTAGGTTATTGGTAACAGTGAGAGATAGCACATCACAAATTAAATCCGGAAAATCACATTGTGGAAAGTATATGAATTTATTTGCATTCTGCAGAGGGAAATAAGTATTTGATCCCCCACCAACCAGTAAGAGATCTGGCCCCTACAGACCAGGTAGATGCTCCAAATCAACTCGTTACCTGCATGACAGACAGCTGTCGGCAATGGTCACCTGTATGAAAGACACCTGTCCACAGACTCAGTGAATCAGTCAGACTCTAACCTCTACAAAATGGCCAAGAGCAAGGAGCTGTCTAAGGATGTCAGGGACAAGATCATACACCTGCACAAGGCTGGAATGGGCTACAAAACCATCAGTAAGACGCTGGGCGAGAAGGAGACAACTGTTGGTGCCATAGTAAGAAAATGGAAGAAGTACAAAATGACTGTCAATCGACAAAGATCTGGGGCTCCACGCAAAATCTCACCTCGTGGGGTATCCTTGATCATGAGGAAGGTTAGAAATCAGCCTACAACTACAAGGGGGGAACTTGTCAATGATCTCAAGGCAGCTGGGACCACTGTCACCCACGAAAACCATTGGTAACACATTACGACATAACGGATTGCAATCCTGCAGTGCCCGCAAGGTCCCCCTGCTCCGGAAGGCACATGTGACGGCCCGTCTGAAGTTTGCCAGTGAACACCTGGATGATGCCGAGAGTGATTGGGAGAAGGTGCTGTGGTCAGATGAGACAAAAATTGAGCTCTTTGGCATGAACTCAACTCGCCGTGTTTGGAGGAAGAGAAATGCTGCCTATGACCCAAAGAACACCGTCCCCACTGTCAAGCATGGAGGTGGAAATGTTATGTTTTGGGGGTGTTTCTCTGCTAAGGGCACAGGACTACTTCACCGCATCAATGGGAGAATGGATGGGGCCATGTACCGTACAATTCTGAGTGACAACCTCCTTCCCTCCGCCAGGGCCTTAAAAATGGGTCGTGGCTGGGTCTTCCAGCACGACAATGACCCAAAACATACAGCCAAGGCAACAAAGGAGTGGCTCAGGAAGAAGCACATTAGGGTCATGGAGTGGCCTAGCCAGTCACCAGACCTTAATCCCATTGAAAACTTATGGAGGGAGCTGAAGCTGCGAGTTGCCAAGCGACAGCCCAGAACTCTTAATGATTTAGAGATGATCTGCAAAGAGGAGTGGACCAAAATTCCTCCTGACATGTGTGCAAACCTCATCATCAACTACAGAAGACGTCTGACCGCTGTGCTTGCCAACAAGGGTTTTGCCACCAAGTATTAGGTCTTGTTTGCCAGAGGGATCAAATACTTATTTCCCTCTGCAGAATGCAAATAAATTCATATACTTTCCACAATGTGATTTTCCGGATTTAATTTGTGATGTGCTATCTCTCACTGTTACCAATAACCTACCCTTCAATTATGGGCTGCTCATGTCTTTGTCAGTGGGCAAACTTACAAAATCAGCAAGGGATCAAATACTTATTTCCCCCACTGTATATGGGAGTAATTAGTGAGGTAATTACATTTGCTGGTAACACAAAGTTATTCAAAGTTGTTAAATCGCAAAAGGATTGTGAAAAATTGCAAGAGGACCTTATGAGACTGGGTATCTAAATGGCAGATGACGTTTAATGTGAGCAAGAGCAAAGTGATGCATATGGGAAAGAGGAACCCAAACCATATCTATGTGATGCACGGTTTCACATTAGGAGTCACCGCCCAGGAAAAGGATCTAGGTGTCATCGTTAATGATACGTTGAAAACCTCTGCTCAGTATGCAGCGGCAGCTAAGAAAGCAAATGGAATGTTAGGAATTATTAGGAAAAGAATGGAAAACAAAAATGGGAATGTTATATTACCCTTGTATCACTTCATGGTGTGACTGCACCTCAATTACTGTGTGTAATTCAGGTCACCACATCCCAAAAAATATATAGCTGAATTAGAAAAGGTGCACAGAAGGGTAGTAAAAATGATAAAGGGGATGGGATGACTTCCCTAAGAGGAAAGGCTAAAGTGGCTAGTGCTTTTCAGCTTGGAGTAAAGACAGCTGAGGGGACATATGACAAAGGTCTATAAAATACTGAGGCCCTCATGATCCAAAGCCCCGCGCTGTTCCAAATAGCGCTTTAAAAATAGCGCTGGAACAGCGCAGGGCTTTTCTGCATAGATGATCAAAGATAATGCATGCAAATCTAAGCAGCGCAATTATCTTTGATTATCATGTAGAAGTGCGGGAGAATTGTGCCTGAACATGCACTCAGCACAATCCTCCTGCACTTGTTTGACAGATCTGGGCTGTCAAAAGCCCAAACCTGTCAAACAGCCTGCCCCAAGGCCCAAACAACGGGGGCTAGAGGTCCGGTGGGTCTCCAGCCCCCCCCCCCCCAAACCCCCAGAAAATGTCGTGGCTGCCGCCGGCCAAACCCTCTCCCACCCAGTGATGGGGGGGAGGGGCTGGAGGTCCAGTGGACCTCCGGTCCCCCCGACGATCCCACCCCCTCCATGTTCAGGGAGGGCTGGAGATCTGGTGGGTCTCCAGCCCCCCCAAACCCCCAGAAATTGTGAAGTGGTTGCCTCCGGCCAAACGCTCTCCCACCCTCCCACCCAGCGAGAGGGGGTGGGGGCTGGAGGTCTGGTGGACCTCCAGCCCACCCCAACTCCTCCCCCCCCCAGCATTCTCCTTTCAATCTCTGGTGGTCCGTGGTGACAACCCCCCTCCTGGCCCCCCTACCTTTCGTTGGAGGAGGGACGCAGCCTGCCTCCATCCTCTTCCAGTCGATGCTGCTGCAAAATGGCGGCGCTCCCTTACATGGTCTGAAGCCCCGCTGCGTCCCTCCTCCAATGAAAGGTAGGGGGCCGGGAGGGGGGTTGTCACCACAGACCACCAGGGATTGAAAAGAGAACACTGGGGGGGGGGAGGAGTTGGGGAGGGCTGGAGGTCCACCGGACCTCCAGCCCCCCCCCCCCCCCCCCCCGTCACTGGGTGGGAGAGCGTTTGGCAGGAGGCGGCCACTTCACAATTTCTGGGGGTTTGGGGGGGGCTGGAGACCCATCAGACCTCCAGCCCCCCCCCCCCCCCCCCGTTGCTGGGTGGGAGGGTGGGAGAGCGTTTGGCCGGAGGCGGCCACTTCACAATATTGCTGGGGGTTTGGGGGGGGCTGGAGACCTACCGGATCTCCAGCCCTCCCTGAACATGGGGGGGGGGGTGGGATCGTCGGGGGGACCGGAGGTCCATCGGACCTCCAGCCCCCTGTTTGCGTTTGCTTTGGGGGGGAACGGGGGCCTGCCAGCATGCAACTGCATGCTGGACATGGCTCACCATTCCTCCCCAATGATCCGCAAAGTCTAATGCCAGCTCGGAGCTGGCATTGATTTTGCTGTGGCCAGCGACCCAATCTTTGGCGCGCTGGACGCTGAGCATTGGGGATGAATGCATTAAGCACTGATTAGCATGCATTTGCAAGCTAATTGCGCTAAGAGCCCTGTTTAGCATACACTTGCATGCTACTTGCGCTAAGAGCCCTTGAGTGCATTGATTCAGGTGCTCAAGGGCTCTGATCATGGGTCGGCAGCAAACTCCGGCGCTAGTATGGCGTTAATAGCCTCTAGCGCCGGAGTTTGCTTTTGAACATGAGGGCCTGAGTGAAGTGTTTATCTTGTTGGGCAGACTGGATGGATCGTTCAGGTCTTTATCTGCCATCATTTACTATGTTACTCTGAGTGGAATGGTTAGACATGAATCACTTGCTTACTCTTCCCAAAAAATGCTGGGACTAGGGGGCATACAATGAAGCTACTAAGTAGTAAATATAAAACAAATCAGAGAAAATATTTCTTCACTCAACGAGTAATTAAACTCTGGAATTTGTTGCCAGAAAATTTAGTAAAAGCAATTAGCTTGGCAGGATTTTTAAAAAGTTTTGGATAATTTCCTAAAAGAAAAGTCCAAAAGCCATTATTAGGATAGACTTGGGAAAATCCACTGCTTATTACTAGGATAAGCATCATAAAATCTGTTTTACTGTTTTGGGATCTTGCCAGTTGTGACATCAATCAGTTGTGACCTCAATTGGCCACTGTTGGAAACAGGTTACTGGGTTTGATGGGCCTTTGGCCTGCCCCAATATGGCAACACTTAAGTTCTTATGTTATGTTATATTAATATTATCACTTATGCATATAAGTGCTAGCATGGTGCCTAAGTGATATTCTGCAAATACCTGATTAATTTATGTAGTGGGCTGGGTTCAGTTATGATCCATGCTAAAATAGTATTCTGTAAAGGACGCTCCATGCAGAGTGCCCTTTACAGAATAGTACCTTGGTGTGCTTCTTGTGTCTAACTTTGGATATGAGGACTTATGTCTGCCAAAGCCTGGTATAAATCTTCACGCTCAACTGACAACAGTTAGGCACGCAAATCCAAGTATTCTAAAACGTCATGCCTAATTTATGGGAATGCCCCTGACCCACACATGCCCCCCCATGACCATACCCCCTTTTCAGTTACACACTATGAAATTTAGGCACATGTGTTATAAAACAGGGCACAGGACAGATCAGCATGCAACCGCAAATGAGTGCCTCATTAATTAGCTTGCGTGTGGCTCTGAGATCCACCCCCAACTTTGGGCAACCTCTACAGAATCCAGGGAGAGTATGTGTTTGCAAAGGGGGTGCAAACAAGGGCTCAGCATGAGCATGGGTGAGACATTGATGTTTCCTATGTTATTTAATTAACAGCCCATCCCTACCTCCTTGATATATTTGTTATAGAAGGTGGTATAGCAGCTTCCAGAATGAACTAAATTAAACTAAACCTAGAATCATATAGTTAAAGTTTGTTGTTATTCTTCCCTATGTGCATCACTTTACACTTGTCTATATTAAATTTTATCTGCCATCTGGATGCCCAGTCCGCCGATCTTACAAGGTCCTCCTGCAATTCTTACAATCTGCTTGCGATTTAACAACTATGAATAATTTTGGACATTCTGTTAGAAACATATCCACCTGCAAGGAGTAGCCTTTACATGTGTATTTCACATAATATGTAAATACTGATTTCAGAAAGCCTCTATTTGCACATGGAGATCAACACCATGCAGAGATTTCAAGGGGGTGTAGTTCTGATGTGGCTTGGGGGGGACTAAAATCCACATCTGTTTTTCCCATTTAACAAACGGAATAGGAATGTATGGGGAAAAAATTCCACGTCTGGTTTTGCACCAGCTAAAAGGCATGCATAGTTTTTTTTTTTTAAGGTGCTCATTTTGGCAAGGGCTTTACACAAGGAATTAAGGGAGTTGTTCTCTTCAATCACATGTGGTTTATTTCCTCCTCCATAATGAAACCATATTAAAATTGCAGCCTTTCTACTTAATTATTAGCACTTACACATATAAATTTGTAGAATGTAGCAGCTACAAGTGGATGTGGTGCCCAATGCACGTGGAAGTTGTCAAATTGTCGCTTATATGTTTAAGTGCCAACAACTGGTGTATGTCATTCATTGTTTGAGAGTGTATAATTATAAAATCGAAATGGTTATTCCCATGACATTTTTACAGCTCTACTGATCAAGCCATGCCATACTGAACCAGGATTTACAAAAGGTACTGTCTCTGATGAGCTAGGTACAGGCAAGGGCCAGGCTGGGATAATTCCCGTTAGGCCAGGGGGTTTTCTGCCATCACCTTTGTAGCATAGACACACAGCCCCCCCCCCCCCCCCCAAGAGAATCCACTCTCACACCCAGATTGTTTTTGTATAAACGTGAACTTTACTAACAGGAATGTAATAAAAAATACTCCAACATCAGGTCTGATTAATAGCCTTCAGAACTGGACCCCCCCCCCCCCCCCCCCAGGAAGGTACAAGCACATGGTTCTGAACAAAAATCATTCTTTCAGTGTCAGTCTTATGAAATGTCCACTTTGTACTTAACACTCAAGCACTTCCCACCTGGCAGCAGTGTTGCCAGGTGGGTGGTTTTACCGCCCAATTGGGCGGTTTTCCGCGACCCGCCGCGGGAAATTTTTGCCCGCGGCGGGTTGCGGTTTTTTGGGCTGGTTTTTGGGCTTCAGGGCGGTTCTTTGGGCGGCTTTTTGCCTTTTTCGGCCGCGGGGGGCGGGGTTAGTGACGTTTTTGGGCGGGGTTAGTGACATTTTGGGCGGGGCCGATGACGTGGGAGGCGGGGCCGATGACGGGGAGGCGGGGCCGATGACGGGGAGGCGGGCCGATGATGTGGGAGGCGGGGCCGGTGACGTGGGAGGCGGGGCCGGTGACGGCGGGGGCGGGGTTGATGATGGCGGGGGCGGGGGTGATGACACGGGGGTGGGGGTGTCAGGGGCGGGGTTTGTGTTTGGGCGGGTTTTGGGCTGTTTTTTGGGCTGGATTGGGCTGGAAAAAAATTTTCCACCTGGCAACCCTGCCTGGCAGGACAACAAGGGGCTGCAGCTGCTCGCTAAGCAAGCATCACACTGGGCTTTCCCCCAGCTGCTAGACTGCATCCAAGGCTAGACCACCCTGTCCATCCTTCTCCCTCAGAGGTGTGGTTTCCCTCACCCACCTCTGAACCAAACAGGTCTCTTCCCTGTTCCACTCTCAGAGAGGGTATTCTGTCTCCCTCTCCTGGAGCCTTCTCACTTCAGCCCCTGCTCCCCAGCAGAGGTCAACTTGCTACAGCAGCCCCTGCTTCTGATTCTGGCTAAGATACCCCCTCAGATCCACAGATCCTGCAGGGGTTTGGGCAAACAAAGACCTTGTGTACCCCTGCACAGACAGTTTTATTCCCATCACAACTCTCAGAACACAACTCTCCCGATGTATGATTCCCAAATGTTGCTGTGCCACATGAACTTTATCTTACCACAATATCACTTTGTATTTGTTTACACCGGAGTCGGCAAACGCCGCTCCGGCACTATGTAAGCCACATAGTAACAAATAATAATAATAATAATAATAATCAATCCACCCCTCAAGTATAACCATCCATCATAAAACATCATAATTTTACATAACACCAACAGCATATTGCAACATTGAACATTTTAGCTCTGTCCCTTACTGTAGAGTGCTAAGGGCACTTTTTTCCACTGGGTCCTTCCCTTCCCCCCCAACACTCCCAGCAGACTGTCACTCCCAACCACCCTCCCTGCCTTTTCTCCATGACAGACAATTTCTCCCCTAGTAATCCCCTTGGGAAAATGCACCCAGTACTCTCTCTCTCATTACCAGTTTCCCCAGGGGATTACCCACACATTCTACACATGAATCCAGCATCAAATAGCAACACGTAAATGTGGATGGCACCATTAGACACCAGCTCTTACTCATATATCAGGAGATGTACATGTATCCTGATCTTCCACCAGCTTACGAGTGTTGTTCTCAGCCACCCTATATGTGTACCTGTCACAGTTTTGAAACACTTTCTCGTGGATCTAGCAGTGTCAAGTTTATCTTTTCCATATCCTTCTTGGGTACTTGATATGCATAAATTTTATACTGTCCTCAATGTTCACCACTGCTTTTGTAAAATGATGCCTTCAGCCTCTACACCTCTTCCCTAGGCTCACTGATCTCATCTCATGGCTTCCAGTATCATCTTTACGCTGATGACACCCAGCTCTATCTCTCCACACCAGACATCACCGCAGAGACCCAGGCCAAGGTATCAGCCTGCCTATCCGACATTGCTGCCTGGATGTCCAACCACCACCTGAACCTGAACATGTCCAAGACCGAGCTCCTCGTCTTTCCACCTAAGCCCACTTCTCCTCTTCCCCCACTCTCTATCTCAGTTGATGGCACCCTCATCCTCCCCGTCTCATCTGCCCGCAACCTCAGGGTCATCTTCGACTCCTCCCTCTCCTTCTCTGCGCATATCCAGCAGACTGCCAAAACCTGTCGCTTCTTCCTTTTCAACATCAACAAAATTCGCCCTTTCCTCACTGAGCACACCACCCGAACTCTCGTCCACGCTCTCATTACCTCTCGCCTCGACTACTGCAACTTGCTCCTCACTGGCCTCCCACTCAGCCATCTATCCCCCCTTCAATCCATTCAGAACTCTGCCACACGTCTTATATTCTGCCAGAACTGATATACTCATATCACCCCTCTCCTGAAGTCGCTTCACTGGCTTCCGATCAGATACCGCATCCAATTCAAGCTTCTCCTCCTTTCTTACAAATGCACTCACTCTGCTGCTCCTCACTACCTCTCTACCCTCATCTCCCCCTAAGTTCCTGCCTGTAACCTCCGCTCACATGACAAATCCCTCCTCTCAGTACCCTTCTCCACCATTGCCAACTCCAGGCTCCGCTCATTTTGCCTTGCCTCACCCTATGCCTGGAACAATCTTCCTGAATCCCTACGCCAAGCCCCCTCCCTACCCATCTTCAAATTCTTGCTTAAAGCTCACCTCTTCAATGCTGCATTCGGAACCTAACCTTTCGAACATATAGGTTGCCCCAATCTGTCTGACCTATCAGATTAACTGTACATTTGTCTTTTAGATTGTAAGCTCTTCGAGCAGGGACTATCTTTCCATGTTAAATTGTACAGCGCTGCATAACCCTAGTAGCGCTTTAGAAATGTTAAGTAGTAGTAGTAGTAGACACAAATGTCTCTGTGCTCACATATAGGTTCTTTCTTAAATAGGGCATATTGGCATATTACACTTTCAAGACAGCAGAGGGCATAAAAGATCCATTAGAGCCCCTTCAATTCTTTGCTGTCCTGCATAGAAAGAGTTAGTTGCTCCTGCGTTACTCAACATAACACAGACCAAATTCACGTTCCAATATTTCCACTTTGCAGTATGATGATTTATTTATAAAATCTATTCCATTTGTGAATGCTTTGTCTTCAAAGGCAATGATTAAAATGATCAGATGTTTGGCTGAGTCTTCAAACCCCAAGGTTTGTGCATCTAAATAGGAATTTAGATGCATAAAGTTGTGTGCATAAGAAATCATTCCCATTTTCAGGCTGAAATACATGCTTAAAATTCCATCTGGAAATTAGAAGAATTCCTAAATACTATAAATATTTAAGTATCAAAATCCTTGTGGCAGTAAGCTGTGGGCAAATTTGACACCAAGCATTTTGAAAATTAACACGGCTTTGTCTAAATTGAAGTCAGATAGCTACCACATCTATGTAGCTTAGTTTAACTAAGGCATATACTACAATTGGCTAAGACACCAAACTAACCAGCTAATTTATGGCTAAACTTTTTTTAAATGTTGTTTTTATTTCAATATGTAAACATAAATTACAAGAATCTTCCTAACAGAAACTGGTTGAAAACAGGAAAATAAAAAGAAGCATTAATTCTGAATCAATCAGTCTGTCATTAGTCCACAATTTAGAAGAAATCCAACAGATCAAACAGCCTAAGAAACAAGATGTAATTAAATATATGAAATAATAAAAAGAGAACAAATCGTAGAGGGACTACAAAGCTATTTACTTCTTAATAAGGGTTCAACCAGACCAACACATTTTATTCTGTCTCACTTTCCTGAGGCTAGAATGTCCCTGCTTGTACAGTTTTGTTACATAAGAACATAAAAGTAGGCATACTGGGTCAGACTAATGGCCTATCTATCCCAGTATCCTGTTTTCCAAACAGTAGCCAAGCCAGGTCACAAGTATCTAGCAGAAACCAAAACCATGGCAACACTCCATACTACAAATTCCAGGGCAAGCAGTTGCTTCCCATGTCTGTCTCAATAGCAGACTATGGACTTTTCCTCCAGGAATTTGTCCAAACCTTTTTTAAACCCAGATACACTAACCGCTATTACCACATCCTCCGGCAAAGAGTTCCAGAGCTTAACTATTCGTTGAGTGAAAAAACATTTCCTCCTATTTGTTTTTAAAGTATTTCCATGTAACTTCCTAGTCTTTGTGCTTTTGGAATGAGTAAAAAATTGATTTACTTCTACTTGTTCTACACCATTCAGGATTTTGTAGGCCTCAATCATATCTCCCCTCATCTGTCTCTTTTCCAAGCTGAAGAGCCCTAACCTCTTTAGCCTTTCCTCATATGAGAGGAGTTCCATCCCCTTTATCATTTTGGTCGCTGTACTTTGGACCTTTTCTAATTCTGCTATATCATTTTTGAGATACGGTGACAAGAACTGAACGCAATACTCAAGGTGCGAACACACCATGGAGCAATACAAAGGCATTATAGTATTTTCAGTCTTATTCACCATCCCTTTCCGAATAATTCCTAGCATATTGTTTGCTTTTTTGGCCGCTACCACACACTGAGCAGAAGATTTCAGCGTATTATCTACAACAACACCTAGTGCATTGCAGTAATCCAGTCTTGATGTTACCATGGTATGCACAACTGGGATAAGGTTTACCTTCTCGATGTAAGGAGAGAGGCAGCGTAGCTGTCGCAAATAGTAGAAGCAGTTCTTGAAGGTTGCTTGGATTTGGGAAATGAGAGTAAGTGTTGAATCTAACTGTAATCCAAGGTTCCTGACTTGTGATTTGAGGGGGAGTTCATACTTCCCAAAAGGGATTTTCATGTCAGGTATGTATCCACTTGTGTTAGGGACCCAGAGAAGCTCGGTTCTTATGCCAGCTATGCGTTAATATTCAGAGTCAGATAGCCAACTGTCGGGGAGTTCATTTGTTGGGGGCAAAATTGTAGGCAGGCCCTTTTGTCAGGGGCTTTCTTGTTTGGTTTGTTTGGTTTCTTGTCAGTGTTATTTTGTGTTTGGGCCCTTTGTCAGGGCTATTTTGACCAGGTACCCTCATTCTATAATCAGTCGCTTAAATAAGGGCACCATGTGCACATTTACATTTATAGAATACTGTCATTCATGTGAATAAGTGTACACTGATGCATGTAAATGGCAGCCACATGCTCAGCGCTGTTCTATAATGTAGGTGCACAACTGGCTTAGTGCATAAATGAAAAGGGGGAAAGTTCACAGAGGAGGAGCATGGACAGGCCATAGGCATGTCTAATAGTTACAGGTGCAATGTACAGAATACTGTTAGTTGAATACCTATATAGAAAATTGTACTTGCTAATCGCTCTGGGCCTTATTCTATAAAGGTTATGCTCCTAAATTTACACTCCTACAATTTATGCTCCTAATTTATGAGCATAATTTACGCTTCTAAATTTATGCTCCTATATTACAAGCATAATCTATTTTGGAGCATAGAGTATGCTCGTAATTTAGGAGCATAAATTTAGGAGCATAACCTTTATAGAATAAGGCCCTGTATGCCTATGTGAAGGCCTCAGCGGCACATCAGATGCACCAAAGTAAATAAAAACCGTCATATTTAGTCATGCCTATTTATACCTGCCACAGACCTGTGTTGTGTCTACATTTAGGTGTGCTGATGCCAACTTACTCTATTATTCTATAATGGCTCTTTGGTGCACAGAAGCCAGTGTAGAATTGACACTCAGCATGCCTAAATTGTGGTGCTCAATTATAGAATAGAATTGCCCTCTATAGTTTTCACAGGAGCTAAGGGAAGAGAAGTCTCATTGAGGGCTCTAGGGAGAGGATTGCAAGTGGATTGGTATGTTTTTATTTTGGAACAGTGTAATTGCTGAAGACTGAGTCTGTGGAATAGACAGTTTTGCACTCCTGTAATTTATATCTGTGTTTTCCTATTGTTTATGCAGATTCTTTTTTTCAGTAATCTTGGGGTAAATATTCAGCCAGTGGACACCAGCATTATACCTGGATATTCAATGCCGAGCAATGTCCAGGCACCTGCATTGAATATCCGGTTATGGGGTCCTTTTACCAAGCTGCGGAATAAAGGACCCTGCGCTAGCAACGGGTAAAAAGACCCCAGGCACACATGGCCATGTGGTAGGAGAACTCTTACTACATGGCCATGCGACGGGGAGCCACTGAGGTGGCGATAAGGGATCCCATGCTAACCTGGCGGTAACCGGGCAGCACACAGCAATGCCCTATTACCGCCGGGTTACCGCCGTGCAAGCCATTTCCAGGGGTTTTCTTTTTTCCGATCTGATGAAGAAGGGCAACCTTCGAAAGCTAATCAAGAAATGTATTAAGTTATGTCCAATAAAAAAGGTATCATCTTATTTTCTTTTCCATGTTTTATTTTGTTTTATATCTATTGATTACCTTTTTTCCCTCGAGTACTCCATTCTGTGGATAAATCTCTCTTGTCTGTCCCCTTCTCCTCTACTGCTAATTCCAGACTCCGTTCCTTTTATCTCGCTGCACCTCACGCCTGGAATAAACTTCACGAGCCTGTACGTCTAGCCCCATCTTTGGCCGTTTTCAAATCCAGGCTAAAAGCCCGCCTCTTTAACGTTGCTTTTGATTCCTAACCACTACTCACTTGCCCTGTCCCTTTATCCCCACCTCTCTTTAATTCTCTTACCTCTTAGTTGTCTGTCTGTATGTTTGTCCTATTTAGATTGTGAGCTCTTTGAGCAGGGACTGTCTTTTTCATGTATGGTGTACAGCGCTGCGTATGCCTTGTAGCGCTATAGAAGTGATAAGTAGTAGTAGTAAATAGGGCACGCTTGGGGCGGGACTGCAGCTTTGGGCTTACCGCCGCACTGTAAAAGGTCCTCTATGTGCAGCCACCTATCTCTTATGCAGTTAATTGCGGTATTCAGCATGTAGCCACCTAAGTGAAACAGGACACAGGACTGAGTTTTATACAGTCCAATTTGTCTGGTTAACTTAGGCAGTTAAGTGATTCCAACTCCACCCCTGGACCACCCACAAGATAGTTGACTATGCCATGAGTGGTTAGTGCTGATATCCAGTGGCTCTAACCAGTTAAGTGCCACTGAATACCAGTGGATATCCCTGCACAAGTGATTTAACTGGCCAGAAGCCTCTCCTGGCCAGTTAAATCGCTTTGAATATCAGCCTCCTTAATTTTAGGTACGGACTATTTTTGGGTCTCTCATCACTCAGGTATTCAGAATGTCTGCAATGAATAGGCATGAGATATATTTGCATGCGCTACTTACATTGTAACATAGTAGATGACGGCAGAAAAATACCTGCACGGTCCATCCAGTCTGCCCAACAAGATAAACTCATATGTGCTACTTTTTGTGTATACCTTACCTTGATTTGTACCTGTCCTTTTCAGGGCACAGACCGTATAAGTCTGCCCAGCACCATCCCCGCCTCCCAACCACCAGCCCCGACTCCCACCACCGGTTCTGGCACAGACCGTATAAGTCTGCCCAGCACTATCCCCGCCTCCCAACCACCAGTCCCGCCTCCCACCACCGGCTCTGGCACAGACCGTATAAGTCTGCCCAGCACCATCCCCGCCTCCTGCCACCGGCTCTGCCACCCAATCTCGGCTAAGCTCCTTAGGATCCATTCCTTCTGAACAGGATTCCTTTATGTTTATCCCACGCATGATTGAATTCCGTTACTGTTTTCGTTTCCACTACCTGCAAATATATCTCATGAATATTCACTGCATATTCATGCATGCATGGGGGTCCTTGACTGGCTAAGGTTCTCACAACTGTTGCTGCTCCCCATTCAAGAGCCTGAGTTCCAGGCTGTGAAGTCAATGCTCTTTCCACTATGAATGACCCTGGAGGTGGTCCTCTGGTCTTTAAAGAAGTGCCCTGGCAAAGGGAGTTAGTCATTCATGCAAAACTAAGCTGCTTTTAACCTTCATTTTAAGTCTTATACTTAAGTCTTGGATCAGTCTCAAGCCTACTTCGCAATCAGAGATTGTTAATGAGTAATTATTTTTTCAATGCTGAATGCTATTAGACCTTCTGCTATGTTTCAGCTTGTTATGTGTGCAGTACTCAGGGTTTAGGATTCTGTGCTCAAATGTGCTATAGTATAAATATTTGAACAGACATGATTGATTTAAATTGGTAATTGCATGCATTGTAAACATTTATATAATCTTGCTTCTGCAAGTTTGCAGTTTGTCTTTTTGCTTTCCTTGTGGAATTTAGATGTGCGACTTGGGAATTGTTGAGCCAGATCAGTTTCTGACCTTTATCATTTATCTGTGGCGCTGTATGTGTTGTACTGAGTGATGTGCTGAACTGGTGAGGTCAATGCATTACAAATAAACAGGCAGATGTACTAATGCATGCAAAAATATATACACTATTAATGTTTTTCTACAAGGACTTATATGCAAATAAGCTGGCTGACAAAGTGTATGTGAAATGCTGCAACAGGAAAAGTCACAAAAGCCCTTGCACCACACAGAGGTGTATGTGGGATTGTTATGCAAAATTTTCTGTGTGAAACTAATTTGCATATAGTTTAAGTGTGTGCTAATAGAGACACAAAAATAACTTGCTGGAGCCATAAGGGTCTCTATACTTGGAAGATGGAACAGAAACATCACAGCTACGCTATGAGCCTTCCTCCCAAAAATAATGTTTTGAACTTCATACACAAACATAAGGGATCTGATTTGTTTACAGAGGTTTGGGTTTCCTCTTTCAAACAGCAGTTTTCTCATATAGTTCCTGTTGTAAAAGGGAATGTTTATTCACTAATTATTGTGCTGATTGAAACTCTAAAACTTTTGTGGCCAGGCCACTAACATGTGTCCCTAAATTTATTGAGGTATACTATAGTACTGAGTATAGGATTGGAGTGTAGGATCAGTCTTTGCTTTTGTGCTAAGTTTATGTACTAAAAAAAGAGAAAAATTAAGGCAGATAAAGACCATATGGCCTACCCAGTCTGCCCATCCATGACATCTACTTTCCCTCCCTCCCCTTAGAGATCCTGTATACTTGTCCCAAGCTTTCTTGCATTCAGATACAAACTTCATCTCCACCACCTCCATCGGGAGACTGGTCCACAAATTCACCACCCTTTCATTCCCATTTACTAGAAGGCAGGGGCGTAGCTACGGGTGCACCCAATTTCAGCTCAGGTCCGCCCGGCTGCCCGCCCACCCAAGCATACACACACTGCAGCAGAAATGGTACCCGCTCTGGCTCATCTGATCGCTCCAGACTCGCAGCGGCAAACTGGCGCGGGCGGTGCCAGTAAAAGCATAAAGCAGCCAGGCTCTTCGACTCCGTCTGTCCTTCGCTTCTCTGCCCTCTCAGCGCGTCCTGCCTTCCTCTGATGTCATTTCCTTTCGGGTGGGCGGGACACGCTGAGAGGGCAGGGAAGCGAAGGACGGACGGAGTCGAAGAGCCTGGCTGCTTTATGCTTTTACTGGCCGCCCGCGCCAGTTCGCCGCTGCAACTAGAGAAGGAGGGAAGGAACTGGAAGCCATTTAGAAAATCTTTTTCTACTCCCCCGCGCAGCCGTCGCCGTTCACTGAAATCACAGGAAGCAAACCTGTGAGCTGCTGCCTGCGTCCATGTTGTCGTTCTTTATTGTTGGTGAGCAGAGGGAAGGATGGGATTGGGAGGGGTGGTGAGTACAGAGTATCGGGAATGGGGGACTAATGAAGTGGGTGAAAGATGGGGGGAGGAATTTAGGAGACTGGGTAAGGGAGAGACAGAGGGGGGACTAGGAGTGCTGGAAAGGGAATGAGAGGGAGATGGTCAAAGGGGAGAGAGAAGCATCGATGGACATGGATGGGAGGACAGGGCCCAGGGAGAGAGGAGAAATTGCTGGACATGGAGGGGAGGGCAGGGGAGAGAGGAGGGTTGCTGGACATGGGTGGATGGAGGAGAGGGCAGGGAGAGAATTGTTGGTCTGGGATGGACGTGAAGGAAGGGAAGACAGGAAGGAGATAGAAGAAATTCTGGACATGGATGGAGGGGAGGAAAGACAGAGAAAGGAGATGCACATGGATGGAGCGGAAGGGAGAGAGAAGAAATGCTGACATGGATGGAGGGGAGGGAAGAGAGAGGAAGGAGATGATATGAGGGGAAAAGAAGAGAGGAGAGGAGAAAAACTGCACATGGATGGAGAAAATAGGCAGAAGCTGGATCCACTGGACAGTCAAGTCTGCGGAGGACCAGAAATGAAGAAGAAAGGAGGAAAGGAAAGAAATAAATGGAAAGGAAGCCCTGGAAACGGAGTTAAGAGGACATATAGCAGCAGAATCGGATACTGGGCCAGCATGATCAGAAAAACAAAGTCACCAGACAACAAAGGTAGAAAAAAATCATTTTATTTTCATTATAGTGTTTGGAATATGTCCACTTTGAGAATCAGGTGCTCAACATTAAAAGTTTATATTTATTTACTTATGTATGGCATTTTAACCCACATTAAACATGAATTAGATTGGCACCTGGGATCATTTAATTTTTTTTCCTGGAGAGAGTAATGCATTGCCTCCACCCCCCAGGCTCTCTCCCCGGCTATAGCCAGCTCTGCAATTTTGAGGGGAGGTGGACTGGGGAGGGGGGCGCAGAGGTGGACCAGGGAGAGAGCCTGTTGTTAAACATTTACCAGCAAACCACTGTCTAGTGCCCACCCATCCAACCTGCTGGCCCACCCAAAAATTGACTTCTGGCTAGGCCACTGCTAGAAGGGGAGTAAGTTTTACTACTTGGCTGTCCTCACTGGGAGGTGCCAAGGATGGAGAGGAGATAATAAATACAGAGGTCTAGGAGGGATATTTGTCTTTTACCCTCCCTTCTGCTAAGTTATCTATGTGGAGTGCAGAGCTCTCTAGTCAGTGGAGTCCTGGGTGCTGACTTAAATCCAGGACAAAGTAAAGAGTGGATTCAAAAGATTTTTCCAGGCTTTCACCTGGAAGAGAAGTAGAGTGAGACACTGCACCAGGGGCATAGCCAGACCTCAAGGTGAGAGGGATCCAGAACCCAAAGTGGGTGGGGCAAAGCCAGTCAAACCAGGGGCCCAGAGCAATTTGGGGGCTCAGGCCCCCGTGGCCCCGCATAGCTATGCCACTGCACTGCACAGCATGTATGACAGCTAGAGGAGAGCTTGGAGAGAGGAATGGCAATCGGAAAGTAGTGCTGAAAACCTATGACCAGTTAGAGGAGAGTGAGGGGGGAGGACTTTTATCTAGAAGCTTTTGCTGATAAGCTAATGACTAGCTGTGAGAACTAGCAAGGTTTTTGCATCAACGGAGTTCCTGGTATCTAGAAAATATTTTTTGTTAGGGGAGGGGGAATATGTCCAATTAGGCTTACCCCTGGGTTATTAGAGCCCACCATTTGTTGAAGTGTTGCAGATCTCAGAGAAGAGAGTGGAGTCATTATGTGAGGCATACACAGTTATACTCTTTCTGGAGTGTAAGTGGGAATGTGACAGTAATGATTACAGAAAAACATGACACTGCCACGTTTTAGTACTAGGCAATGTAGTGTCTGAAAAGTGATTGTTTCTTTTATCTATAGACCAGAATTCATAACGCCCAAATAACAGCAGAACTAACTCCACACTCAAGGGCATTGTAAAAATATATTGCTTCTTTATTTATAGTAGTAGCAAGAACAAAATGAAAAGCAATAATAAAGACAACAAAGGTCTTATCATAAAATAGGTCAGAGTAAATGCACATGAACCCTACGGTTGGCTTCTAGTTCAGCCAGCTCCTAATCCAAAGCAATACACAGCATTTACATGGCAACCATACAATTGTAGATGGCATCAGATGTCTAGCAGGTGGCATAGCGTTCCTCAGACAGGTCATTCAGATGACAGAGCAGGGTTGCACTTCAGATGGAATACAAACAGTGCTTTTCAGCCTCTTTATCACAAGCTGCAGCTGGGTTGGTGATATGTACTCCAACCCTATTGTCCATACACAGATCCTGATTGGTTCGTTTCAAATGTTGTGGCTTGAGGGGCCACAGCACTGTCCCACTGGCACCATGTTGAAGAGCTTTTAACCATGAGGTCATTATTCAAGTAAATGAGGTGCTTTTCTTGGATGAAAAGGAGCCTCAACATCTGCAACCACTAGTCTGTGAATTGCCCTTTGAGGTGATGTAATCTCCTCATCCAACGGCAGCAGAGTTGTTCTGACCCTGAGGTCACTGTTCCAGTATACAACATTGTTGCTGTTATCACTCTCAGTTCTATAGCCTTGGCCATATTTATCTAGGTCCTTCTATATGCAAGCTAAGGCCTATGAGGGAACAGGCCTTGGCAGTGAAAGATGAAGCTAGCCAAAATCTGTATTTAAATATCAGATTGGTAATGCTGGAATGTGCCATGTATTAATTCTGTATAACTTTGTTATATAGTGGCAAGTAGTGCTGCATATAGTGCCTTTTGCTCCTACATTCCCCCTATTTAAAGGGGTTCATCTCTAAAAAGGAGCTGAGCTGCTTGAAACACTAACAATAGTGTACATTTACTCACTTACGTTGATGAAACTTGAAGCTAAGAATGACAGCTACATTCATGCATCTAGGCTTAACTAATGAATAGCAGATAATAATGTAATCAAGCTTCAAACAATAGCCTAAAATAGTAACAGATATACAAGCATGAAAATGTATTATACTTGAACATATGATTATGCAACAAAACAAAGCCCATTAACTTGCATGTGATAACATTGTTTTGAAATACAGTTAAGTGACTTAAAGTATCAGTGAATGTCCATGTAAGTCAAATGTCTTTGTCTCTTCAAGTCAAGGCTTACGTATCAATGACTTGTAAGTTCATGAAAGAAAATTCACTTTGATAAAGCATGGTTGCAAATGATTTATGAATCACAGAGTTGGAGGTGATTTTTGACACACCACACCAACTATCTTTAATGTTCATGACAAGGTGATTTGTAGGCTGTTCTTGGCTGAGGCACAGTCCATGTAAAAGTATACAACACATATAAGATGATGAAACAAACAATGCTATAAACTTGATTAAATGTGGAATACAACACACTACTCTGGATGTATTGGGAAGTCCATGACATGGAAAACCCACTATGAGTTATGCTTATGAGTCCATTGAGAAAAAGTATGCTATATTATATAAACATTATAATAAACAAAAGCAATAATGGAAATGTATTAATCAATACAGGTGCAATAAAATCAACAATGCATAAGTATTGCAAGTAAAGCTATTACCAATACTATATAAGTGTTGGAAAAACCTATTCATGGAAAAAAGTTTGTTTGCACTATAATGGCAATGAATATCATTGGGATGTAGTAACTTAGCCTAATTATGTATCTTATAACAATGTAGATAAAATGAAAGCAATACATGTAATAGTAATATTTGGTCAAACCTATAAGATATAGATAAAACTGCACTGCACTATACCAGGTGCATAAGTATTGTAAGTAAAACTATAAAAATGGGAAAACCTTACTTAAATCTTATCATATCAGATAACAACAACACGCTAGCCAAGCATAAAACTTAAGATAAATGTATCAATTAAAATATATAACACTGTCAGTAAAATGTCACAATCAGTGTGAAATTATGCGTAACTGTTAAAAGTGTTAATATAAGTGCTGAAACAAGTGTTGGTATCAATGAGCATATACAGTACAATGAGATATGGAAACATTCATATGTGTGTGATATGAAAGTAAATTAAGCCTTTCTACTACCTGATAATGACTACATATATATGACCCAATGGCTAAAACAAAAAAAACCTTTATTTAGGAAAAAACAAAATATCTCAGCATAGGTAAAGACATATATGTAATGGAAGAGAGCCTGTATAATACCTAAGACAGACAGGTGTTAAGGTTTGTGTACCTAAGCTAAACCTGTTGTGATGGTATATACAACTAATGTAGAAAGGAAACCGGTATCTTATGTCCTTCTGTACTTAGGAAGGTATCCATGTACACACATTTATAATAGTAGAAATATTTCCATAGAGTCCAGTATGTGAAACCAAACTTGAAATACCTGCATATGATTTTGAAATTGAATTGGAATTTGAATTTCTAAAGGTGCACCATACCTTTCATACTCTCCATAGTAAAGCCTGTTGCATTGTGCTCACATCTCCTCTTTCTGAGGGCACCTGAACAGTGCAGTTCTAACAGTACTATTCTTTCTTTTGAATATTCAGTTTTCTCCTCTTTCTTCTTATGTTGCCTTTACAATCAGTAAGGGTCTCCGACTCTGGCTCTGGACCAGTGGCATAGCTACGTGGGGCCAAGGGGGCCTGGGCCCTCGTAGATTTGGCCCTGGACCTCCCTGCCAATGACCCTCTCGACCCCCCCCCCCCACCAACCCTCCCCTGCCATCGCCATCAGCGGCGGGGGAGGGTTGGTGGTGAGAGGGGGGTCGAGAGGGTCATCAGCAGGGGGGGTCAAAGTCGGTGGTGGTGGTGGCGGGGAGTGGTCGGCGGCGGCGGGGGGGGGGCTAAAATGTGCCCTCTCACCTCTGGCTCTGTACCCTCCTCCCACCGAAGTCTGGCTACGCCCCTGCTCTGGACTGGACTGATGTGTGCTGTGTGTGTTCTGTGTGAGTGTAGATGTTTGATGTGCATGGACTTTGGTGTGTGGTTGTGTGGTATTGAGGAATAGGTGTATGCATGGGTGAGTAGGGTTGTGGGGTAAATTGTCTAACTAAAATCTTGGAGGGTACTGGAGGTTTCTTCCATAGGTTTTGAATAGTGTTCTTTTTTGTACTTTATCTGATTGGGATGTTTTTCTGTATTCTGGATACTATTATTTACTCATGTATTAATGTTGTTTACAATCTTGGGAGTTACTCCTGTCTGTGGTCTCTTCATTCTTATCCTGTGTAGGGAGTGGTGGACCACTCCTCAGGCCCATCAGGATCTAGAAGAGATGTCACTGTTTCTTTTCATGATCAGCATAACATACCCAGTCACAGGTAGATTAATTGAAAGGCATGTACTTGTAAACCCATCCCATGTTATAAGGAACTGCAAAGGGAAAAATTATTTTCTTTTATTATTGGTGGGCCATATCACATTGTGAGCTCTAGTCATTAATCTTTTAACAAAGATAATAGTTCTTTTGTGTCTTCAACATATCCCATATCTACCCACTCATCTATGTTGCTTCAGGCTGTGAGTTTAGACAGCAATGCCCATGTTAATTTACCACAGTTATTTTCTTACTCAGGGATCCTAGTAGTAGCTTGCATAATTACCACTTCAATATAGAAATATTATCTTTTAGGTCAACGAAACTTTGAAGGGGTAGTTGGGACTCACATAAGACCCTCACCTTCTTAAGCTCCATATCAAGCTTTATTTATAGGGATTGCCATAAATCATAGTATGTGACAGGGTCTGGGAATTCTAAAATTTGTTCACAAAGTGTTATTGCCTCATCCATCCTGTCCCTTACATTCGATGTTTCCCTAGCTCTCAGTACTTGAAGCACTGCCCATATTCCCTGCACCTAGGGCCATATGTAATCTTGACCACCTGCATCATAGCAGGAAGGAAAAGTAAGGGTGAATAATAAACATGCACCATCACCTTTGCCATCCCGAATGTCCACTTGTTCAAAGTTAAATTAAACAGATATGTTGCTACTCAGAGCTAAGCTTTGGAATTAACCTTTTGGTACCACTAATTCAAACAGTAAAATAAAGTCAGAAGCACTGTTTCATTCCTGAACACAAAGGTTTAACAATGTGCTTTTACTCTGTGCTTACAGAAATTAAACACCTTTTCTTTTTGCTGCTATCATTCAGTGGTCTTTAATTCAGCTAAAGACTTCTCAGTATTAACTTGGCAAATGTAATTAATTGCTCTGGTAGAGAGGAACTCTAACACTTGCAATTTATTATTTACAGTTCTTATACAGTAAATAGACACCCATGCTTAAAGAAGTATGAAGCAGTGCTGTCTCAGGGTGCTTTCTGCTTTTAGGGCTTCCCAGATTCTCTTTCCAGGAGAACTGCCAAAGCAGAATTGTTTGCCAAATATGTTCTCAGTGTACTACCAACAAAGATAACACAGCCTAGGAAGAGTTCCAAACCTTCCCTGAAGCTAAAAACTTCCTGAATAGAGAAATACACGTGAGCTTAAACCCCCCAAACCCTAAGAATTTAATACCAGGGTGCAGATAGTTCATACTATGTAAGCCACATTGAGCCTGCAAAAAGGTGGGGTACAAATGTAACAAATAAATAAATATCTGTAAGAGATCTAATCTTATCTCTTATATCAGAAGAACCTCCAAACTGCGAGGCATACATAGTTACACTCTTTCTGGGGTGTAAGTATGAACATGACATTTAGCAAAGATTACAGAAAAACGTGACAACGCCATGTTCTGGTACTAGGCAGTGTAGTATCTGAAAAGTGATTGTTCTCTTTATCTATAGACCTAAATTCATAATGCCCAAATAATAACAGAAGTAACTTCACACCCAAAGGTATTGTAAAAATATATAATTTATTTATAATAGCAGCAAAAACAAAATGAAAAGCAAGAATGAAGACAATGAAGGTCTTATCATAGAATAGCTCAGAGTAAGCACACATGAACCCTAAGATTGGCTTCTAGTTTAGCTAGCTTCTAACCCAAAGCAATACACCTTAAGAGAGTCATAGTTCATCCCGCTATTTATCCACACTTCATTGAATTTCTTCACCTTGACAGTCAGAGCATTGGGCAGAAATCACATCATGTCAACACCTGCCATGTGCGTTCACGATGCTTTGTTTTAATTAAACAGTTGGATTTCCCTGGTCTGCACCAGTTCTAAGTCAGCTGCTAGGCAGTGGCCAAGGCAGGATACTGGCCTGTCTGCTGCCCCCACACAGGGAGGGAGGAGGTGAGGGTGAGGTGCCTCCTGCAGCTGGGGTGATCCATGAGAAGGGCCTGACTTGCATCTAGAGTCATTGCAGCCCTGCAGGGTATGCAGGGCGGTGCCTCATCCAGCCGTGGCACATGCCCAGCCCTGCTTCACACCCCAGCCCAACTGGCCCTGCCCTTAGCCAATCCTTATCTCAAAGTACAGATCTGACTTGCCAACTTCCCTTACCTACATTTGTCTCACGACAAATGTAAAAGACTTGAAGAGGTAAAAAGGAATTGAAGGATGTAAAAAGGCTTGAAGTGATCCAGAGGAAGGTGACAAAATAGTATGAGACTGGAAGATCTGAACATGTATACCCTAGAGAAAAGGAGGGACAGGAGAGATATGATACAGTTGTTTAAATACTTGAAAGGTATTAATATAGAAACAAATATTTACCAGAGAAGGAAAAATGGTTAAACTAGAAGACATGAATTGAGGTTCTGGAGTGGTAGACTTAGGATTAATGATAGGGAATTCTTTTTCACAGAGAGGATGGTTGATGCCTGGAATGCCCTCCTGAGGGAGACGGAGAAAAAAAATCACGATGGAATTCAAAAAGGCATGGGATGAACATGGAGGATCTCTAATTAGAAATTGAATAGTATACAAAAAATAAAACTTAAATGGTTGCGTGTGTGTTTGCATGTTTCGAGTGGCACTTTAGATGGTGACTCTGGCTGTGAAGAAATAAGGCCAGTGCTGGACAGGCTTTTAGGGTCTGAGTTCCATATATGACAGTCTGGTTTAGGATGGGCTGGACAGGGCTTCAATTGAGTCTCCAGTAATTTGGAACATGAGGACAATGCTGGGTAGACTTTTATGGTCTGTGTCCCACAATTGACAAGACAGATTTGGATAGGCTGGAGTGGGCTTTGATGGCAACTTCAGTAGTTGGAAACTAAGGACAAGGCCAGGTGGACATCAATGGTCTATGTCCCAGAAATGCCAAAGAGAGACAGTGATCAAGTATTTTATATCATATTCATTGCTGGTTTAATCATGACTTGATAATGAATTTGACTCTTGGGCAGACTGGATGGAAGTTCAGGTCTTTATCTGCCATCATTGACTATGTTACTATATTACACAGCAATTACATGGTAACCATACTACCTGTAGATGGCAACAGATGTCCAGCTAGTGGCACAGCGTTCCTCAGACAGGTCAGTCAGATAGCAGAGCAGGGCTGCACTTCAGATGGAATGCAAATAGTGCCTTTCAGGTTTACAGCCTCTTTATCACAGGCTGCAGCTGAGTTGGTGATGTGCACTCCAGTCCTTTTGTCCATGCACAGATCTGATTGGTTTGTCTCAGATATTGTGGCTTGAAGGGCCAAAACACTGTCCCACTGGCACCATGTTGAAGAGCTTTTAACTATGAGGTCATTATTCAAGTAAATGAAGTGCTTTTCTTGGATGGAAAGAAGCCTCAACACTGCAACCACCAGTCTATGAATTCCCCTTTGAGGTGATGTAATGTGGTTGTTATTCTTCTCGTCCAACTGCAGCAGAGTTGTTCTGATCCTGGGGTCACTGTTCCAGTAAACAACATTGTTGCTGCTATTGCTTTCATTTCTGTATCCTTGGCCATATTTATCTGGGTCTTTCTATATGCAAGGTAAGGCCTATGAAGCAACAGGCCTTGGTGCTGAAAGATGAAGTTAGCCAAAGCCTGTATTTTAATATCAGGTTGGCATAACTTTATTGGGGTACTGATCCTTGGGAGTCCATTTTCAGGCCTCTCTTCTTTAGCGGATCCATTGGTGAACCATTGTGTTTGCGGATCCAGGTATGGAAAGGAAGAGTTCTCTTTACCTCCTTTTTTTTTTTTTATTTCTGAGGGGCAAGGCCCTACTAGAGAAAAATGTCTCACTGTCTATTTGTGTCACTTTTACTCTAGTACTCCAAAAGGAAAATATTTGTTGTCTACTCCATAAATGCATAATTTACTGCACAACTCAAATACATATAGTTCATCTGTTAAGCACCATGAAAAAACAGAAAGAACAAAAAATACTAATTAGACACTGACGTTCTTGCTTGGAGTCTTCTTCTTAGTCTTTCTTTCTTCTTCTTCTTCTCCAACTTCTCTCTCCCAAGGACCACTTGGAATTCTGCTAAGTTTGTTTGGTTCCATTCTTTCCATTCAGGATTCCTTTGTGTTTATCCCACATATTTTTGAATTCTGTTACCATTTTTATCTCCACCACCTCCAGCGGGAGGGCATTGAAGGTATCTACCACCCTCTCTATGAAAAAGTATTTCCTGACATTATTCTTGAGTCAGCCTCCCTGCAACCTCAATTCATGTCCTCACAATGAGTCACAACCCTAGATTTACAGATTTTATTTGCCTCCCCAAGGCTTCTTTCTTGAACAGATTTACTCCATGCCAGAGCAGCAGTATATCCAACCTGCCTCTCTTTACCCTGTATAGTTCTTATTATTGCCCATGAGAGAGAAAAAAAAAATGAATTTTCTGTATTATTTTCCTCTGTTGGAAAATCATAAGATCTGGCTTCTGGTGTACTATTAGTACTTACTTTTGCTCATAGTTACATAATAGGCACCATCAGAAAAAGACCAGTGGTCCCATCCAGTGTGCCCCATTATTCCTATCCACATTGCTGGGGGATAGATATATCCAGGCTACCAGCCATAGACTGTGACTGTCTATAGGGATATCACTGTTATCTAAGATAGATTTGCTATCTTCTTCTTCCTGTATTCTCCATCCTCTAAGTTAGCTGATCATGCAAAATCCACTACTTAGTTCACATCCAGCAACCCCTCCCCTTTCATTGTTAACCACAAGTCCAGCAATTGTCCAAATGGCCAACATACTAATGCAATCTTTGATAAACATCCAGCTGTACAGGTTTTAGCCTTTACAGATAGCACCCCATCACATCAACCCAGTTCATGTAGCCTGCCAGACACCTAGCTATGTGAGGCAGAGCATCTATATTTCCACTAGGCTTACGGTATATAGGTTAATTTTATAAATGGCTTGTAGAGCAGAATTTTGCATACTCAAGTAGGTTCTTATGAAATTGCCTGGGGGTATATATCCATAAATGTAGACTCTCAGGAAGATATTGAAAGGGGTTTAAGCAGGCAGGAGAGGACTGTCCTCGGATATTCAATGGCACTTAACTGCATAGTGCTTCTGAGGAAGGAGTAGCTTAATGGTGAGTGCAGTGGCCTGAAATTATGATCAGGTTCCATTCCCACTGCAGCTCCTTGTGACTCTGGGCAAGTCACTTAACCCTCCATTGCCCTAGGTACAAAAACTTGTGAGTCCAGTAGGGACAGAGAAAGTACCTGCATATAATAATATATGTAAACTGCTTTGATTGTACCACAGAAAGGCAGTGTATCAAATCCCAGTCCCTTTCTTTTCCCTCTGACTGCTGTGACACTGTGCAGTTAGTGCCAAGTTATTCCATGGGCCAAGTCAGGAAGAGCTGGCAGTTATGTAGGTACCAGCGATATTCAATGCCCAGTTAGCCTTGCAGGTGCTAGCACTCAGCATTGGCCACATGACTTTCATGTCCATATCAGACCTGGATATTCAATGCCATTGCGTGGACATGGTCCAGCATTGAATATCTGGGTTAGATTCAGCCTCTGGTGATCAGTAGCTTTAAAACCGCTGACCGCCATGGGCTGAATACCCGGGGGGGGGGGGGGGGGGGCGGAATCAGAAAACATAATACCAACTTTAATGTGATATACAGGTGTTCCCATAAATTGAAAATAGGCAGAGCAGGTACAGGATTAGAATTAATGTGTGGTTTTTAGAAAATGTATTCATATGTTTCAGTTTCTAATGGAAACAGTAAAAACAATAGACCCAAGAAAATAGAACATAAAAGTCTTTAATAAAAGATTAAAACCTGACATGGATATGTTTCACCAAGATGGCTGTATCAGGGGTAAACTAGACTTTGTTCTATCTCATTCCTTCAAATCAGGGGTTCTCAACCCAGTCCTCAGGTTTGAGAACCCCACAATGAATATGCATGAATTAAATGTGCATATACTACTTCCATTATATGCAAATTTACCTCATGCATATTCATTGTGGATATCCTGACAATCTTACTGACTGGGTGTGTCCCAAGGACTGGGTTGAGAACCCCTGCTTTAGATATATGAGTTGCTGTCGAGAAATGGTTTAGTCTCTTACAAATGATCAGCAAACAGGCAAGCATTCAACTGTGTGTACTAGCCCAGACCAATACTGTCAGCACATCAGTGATTGCTGACAGTATATTTCTGATCATATCAACTGGTGGCTTTTAATCTGATTGAAGACAAGCTGTCAACTGTCATCGGTGTGCTGACAGCATTGCCCTGGAGTGGAAAAGAACTTACTGGTTATATCACCAGACTCACAACCAGAGTAAACTAGTTCAAATCCCACTGCTGCTCTTTGAGATCTTGGGCAAGTTAGTTAACCCTATATTACCTCATGGGTCATAAGAACATAAGCGTTACCATACTGGGACAGACTGAAGGTTCATCAATCCCCAGTATCCTTTTCCCAACAGTGGCCGATCCAGGATACAACTACCTGACAAGAATCCCAAAACCATACAATACATTTTATGCAGCTTATCCTAGAAATAAGCAGTGGATTTTTCCCAAGTCCATCTTAATAATAGCTTATGGACTTTTCTTTTAGGAAGTTCTCCAAACCTTCTTAAAACCCTGCTAAGCTAACTGCTTTTACCACATTCTCTGGCAACGAATTCCAGGTTTAATTATACTGATGCATGCTTACTGCAGCAAAAAAATGGCTTACTGCAGGGTGCACTGAGGCATTGCACTGTAGTTTTTGGATATGTGCGTGCTACTCACATGATATAAAATTTATCTTTTAGTGGGGGTGGAGAGTGGACATGTTCTGCGCTAATCATTGAGCACAGTTACATTGCCACATCCATAAAGCATGGCAGTAGAGGCTCAGGTGCTAATAACCACACGCTAATGGAAAAATTAGCACATGGTCTTTAATAGTGAAAACAGAAAAATCAACCATTTTACCCTGGCAGCAAAAATAGCCTTAGCACGTGGGAAAAACCCATGTAAGGATGCGGTAAAGCCACTTTTTACTGCAGTTTGGTAAAAGGGCCTCTTAGATTATAAATCCCCTTAGGGACAAAGAAATATATAATGTACCTTGAACTACTACTGAAAAAGGTGTGTGAGAAATCCAAATAAATAAAATATGTAAGTAAAGCCAATTGTTTATGTTATAGCAGATTTTGGGATTCAGTTCCAAATTTTTACCGATGATCTTCAGTTTGTACCTTCCTCTGTGTAAACTGCATAATGCCCAGCTACAGACATTAGCTAGTAGCTTGTCAATGATAAAACATTGAATATTGCAAAATAACTTACAGTTGAATTGCCACAAGGTAGAAGTTTTGAAGGTTTGCTATAAATCTTGTACCCTGCCTGGCCAGTGGTATGTTGGGATGAGATTAATTTAGAAATTAAAGACAGTGTTTGAGCCTTGGGAGTTGTATTTGATGTGGATTGCCAAGTCACACATGTAGCCCAAATGTATTATTTCTATCTTCATCAACTATGCAAGATTTGTTTGTTCTTTAAGCAAAAGGGCTTTGTAGCAATTGTCCAATATATAATATTGTCCCTTTTGGGCTACTGTAACTCCCCTTATGTGAATACACCAACTAAAAGCATAAGACATTTACAAAAAAATCTAGAATGTTGCAGCAAAATTCCTGATGTTAGCAAGACCAAAGGATCATGCAACACTGATTCTGCATTTCCTTCACTGCCAGCTTTGATTTAAAGCTATTGCATTGCCTTTAAATCATTTTTGAAATACAGCTGCCTTCTATATATCCAATGATCTAGTGCACTACCATCCAAGTCATCCCTTGAATTCAGAAGTAGAATAACTTTTTCATTTTCCTTCTAAACAGATTGTATAGTTGACTTTGAGAACCCAGCCCAACTGGGGTTTTTATTGTGGATTTTAATTTTTTTATTTATGCAATTTATAAGCAACACAAAGAACTGAGCTTTGCAACTGAAATTGAAGCCATTAACATGCAAGAAAAAAATCTAATACAAAAGAAACATTACAATCATTAATACATTACATGTACATAATGGCATTATAGTCCACAATATGGGGGATGTGATCACTACAATCATGAGAATCTTAAAGAGGAATCAAGCAATCTTAAAGAGGAAAAATAAAGACAAGCTAATCAAGCATCTTTAATCTATATTACCCTACTACACTGAACTTATGACCTTGCAGTTTTTCCATCTAGAAAGAGTTTCAACTGAACAAGGTCAAAGAAATTATATGTAACATTATTCAAGAGATTATTATTTTTTTGGTTACATTTGTACCCCGCGCTTTCCCACTCATGGCAGGCTCAATGCGGCTTACATGTTATATACAGGTACTTATTGGTACCTGGGGCAATGGAGGGTTAAGTGACTTGTATACATTTACAAGGAAATCTCATTTGATATTTAGCACATAGTGCCAACACTTCTTTCTCATAAAAAGACATTTTTTCCACTTCTCTTGTGTCCATCTGGTTAAATCTAATAATATCTGAACACTTTCTCCCAAATTAGAGGAAACTTGTCACAGATAGAGCCTAAGAAACTCATTCCTATCCTGTAAATTAACAAAAGATACTAAGAAGATAGCCCTAAAACCTATCTCTTCTTGAGACCTTTCCAATACAGTGAAAAATTTAAACTATCAGATGATAGCTCCTCAGCCAAAGGGACCTCCATATAGTCCATCTGGCTTGACGATCTTGTATGTTTTGTGCAAAGTTGATAATCCATTTTCAGGACATTTGAGCACTTCTTTCAAAAATCTATAAAAAGTGTCATGAGTTGGGGATAGCTTTATAGATGGAAAATGTAATATCGTTAAGACTTAGCCCCATTCTCAATGTTCTCAAATTTATGGTGCATTATCAAAATATCTTGCTGTACTTGGCTCTCCATTGCCCTTATTTGAGAGACAGAAGATTCCACCTCAGACAATTTCTTTATCTGATTTTTCATGGCAGTTCAAAGGCTTAGTAAAGGAAGAGTTAACAACTACAAATACACCTTATGGAAGGTTCGCAGTGCTGACCAAATCAATTCCAGTGTTATTTCTGTTGGCCTCACTAGCAGCTATAGTACTGTAAGATCTTCTAGGCATCCCCCCAAACTCAATCCAAGGGTATCACAAACCTGATAGGGTTCCTCTGGTTGTACTAAAACAGTTCCATCTGGGCAATTGTAATAGAAGTGAATTTTAAAGATTGTTTTTCAACTCTGCCTTGACCGACAAGTGTACTCTGGGTCTGTATTTTTAATTAGAACTAATTCTGTTTGTATGAAAATGATTTGGAATGTAGAAGATAAGACACAGCTCTAATTAATTTGGTATGGGAAGGGAGAGATGGAGCCTGTTTCGAGTTCAGACTGGCCACCTGGACTGGAAACATGTGACCATATTCCCACAGTATGGCTTGTTTACCACAACAGAGAAATTCTCAAGCATTCTGTAATTTTCCTTAGCTCTGAACATGAGTTCTAAGCCTAATAAAAAAGGGGGGCCTTTTACAGTGAAGCTGGAAGTTCATCTATGGGTAGACACATTGCATAGAATCAGACTCCTGGTCAAACTCCAGCTTTGCTGAAAAAGGGGCTTCTCTTAGCTGATATAAAAAGCCTGGATGATGTAAGGACCAGTGATGGACGGATGTATAATGATGATTGTTATTGCTTCTTTTCCTGGTCTAGAAACTCCTAGCATTGCTTGGATGTAGGGACCAGTGATGTAATGATTGTTTATAGGTATTGTTTCTTTTCAGTTACAATCATTGTATATAGCTTAATCATTGTATATACTGTATATAAATCATTGTGTATCTTAGATTTTAGAACCTCTAATAAAAGTCTCATAATACGAATCCAAAAGAATCCACAGTAATTACTGAGTAGTCTGTGTTTGTGAAGCAGGCTGTAAAACCAGGGCAGAACAGTAATTCCATCCAGTATAGAAGCTTCAGATAACACTCCACTCACAGGGTTCGCCAAGCTCTGCCAGACCGGAGTATTTCTTCCCAGCAGCTCCGCCGATGCAGAATCCAGCACGCTGGGATGAACCAGAAGGAAAGCAGGGCTTCTCAGGCTTAGCATACTTTGCCATCCATGTCGGGGTTCCTCACCACCCCAACAACAGCAGAGATGCCCTGGCATCGCAAATGCCGCTATTGACGTTTGCATAAGAGGACAAGGAGGGCTGACACCTGATTTTTCCTCTATGCTTAGGCATATTTATAAGTAAAAATATTTGGGTAATTCGCTACCTTACTCAGAAGCAGCATTCATGAGTGTCTTGCCTTACCGTCATCTTGACCATGCCCCTAGAGTTTTATTGTTTTATTACAACTCTAAGAAAAAAATTACCACAACAAATGGATGATCTGAGCAAATTTAGGAGGACTCTGAAAACACTGTAAAATGAGTTTATCTTGTTGAGCAAATTGGATTGACCATTCAGGTCTTTATCTGCCATCATTTACTATGTTTTACTATGTTACTACGTTATATTTGTTACCCATGGTCTGTGGTAAAAACTGTTTGGACTTAGGTATGCTGGGAGGAGTTATACATCCATATTCACTATTTCTAGACTATACTTTAAACTGTTATTCATTGATTTGACAAGCATTGTTTTTATGTAAGTTTTGTTTTTATTTCATGATTGTTGTTATGGAAAGCACTTTGAGCATCGTGGGAGAACAGACTGAATATCAAAATTAATTAAATCAAATTAAATAAGGAGTCAGTGTCAAGATCACTGCTATACATTGCAGCATTTCTCTGTAGAAAAAGCCACAATTGCATGATTTTATTGGCAAAGGATACAAATAAAGCCACTAATACTTTGTATAACTTCACTATGCAAGCAGAAAGATTGGTCTATCCAGTGCTGTACCTTGTCTAGGTGAGCAGAAATCTTCATCTTCTTATCCTAACCATCAGTCCCTCAGGGTCTGCTTTGGAATCTCCCAACCAGGCTTCAAGTGCACCTAGCAATTTCCTGCTTCCGGTAACATTTGAGGACATGTAGTATCCATACTGATTGCGTCAAGCAGTCAGCTACAGATGCATCTTCCAGCCAGGGCTCAAGTTCATGTTTAGACATATGCTACATGAGAGAGTATATTTAATTCTATTTAGGATACTGCTTAATCTATGTATGCCTCTGCTTCCCTACCTCCAAAATGTTTCTATACATTATGCTTTTGGTTTTATTTATTCATATAGAGGTCTTTTATAAAGGCACAGTAGCATTTTTAGTATGTGCTAATGATTAGCAAGTGCTAAACACTATAGACATCCATATGGCTAAAAACATTAGCACATCATTGTAAAAGGCCCACATAATTTGTAGAACGCTTATGTTTTTGCACAGTCTCTAAATATTCACAGAACTTCTTTCATCTGAAGATGACCCTGGCAGGTTTTAAATCTCATTGATTCAGAATCATAGAAGTACTCAGTTGTTTATGTTTGTATATAACACTTTTCTCAGGAAACTTAAGAATACAATGATTAAGAAACACTGAAAAAAATGAATAAGAAATCCCCCCCCCCCCCCCCCCCCCCAGAACTAAGGGAGCCTACTTTTGGGACCTCAGAATTGTGTGCCCATGGAAATGAGTGGATCCAAAAACCACACCTGTCAGAATCCTCAAGTTCATGTTGTGATGAGCTGATGGGTATAGAGGACCAAAAACAAAAGTTAATAGAAGCACACTTTCACACACATACATATGCACACTCACACACATCATGCTAAAAAGCCAAAAAATAGCGATATAAAAGTTGAAAAAGTGCAAGACAAAAACTAACCCAACCCACAAGGTTATGACAAATAAAAAAGATCTATGGAAGGGATAGATGTCACAGCAGCTTCCTCTGCTCAGTGGCTTTGCACAACAGCTGGATTGGTAAAAAAAAATGTATTGTTTTTTTGGATGAATAAATTGACCTTCACAAGGTCGCACAAATCATCAGGTAAGAAAACAATGATCCTACACTGATAATTTATGGTTCCAATCCCTTCCTAGTTCTCCTTGAGTTATCCCTGCTGACAGGCGAGGAGCCATCCGACTCGCTGATATTTTTCAGTGTGATCTCTTGCCAGAGCACTGTAATGCAACACCTGCTTATAAATGACCTATATCACGCCAGCAAAACCATCTTGTTTTGTCCCTGACTTGTAAATGGCACAACTGTGAGATGAAGTGTTTGAAATCACCAAGGTGATAAACAGGTTTTCCTTATGTGAATGAAGATGGATTATGTTTGGAAAAGAGGTTACTGATCTGGCTCATTCTTTGTTCCCTTCTCTTCCCCAGACTCAGAAATGAATGGGCAGAAAGACTGGAAAGGAGGATTCAGATGCTGAAAAAACACAGCGAAGACACTCAGACATATTTTCATGTGGAAAATAAAGAATGAAATAGATAACTCTTATTAAACGGGATCTCACCCATTTCCTACATCTGACCTAAACTATTATTCTAGCAGGTAAAAATACAGGCCCAGTGATTTCTATTTGCAGGGTGCTGTAAGGCCTATTATAACTTATGTCAAAGGTTTAATCTGTGGGGGACTATAACGTCTTTATTCAGAAGCAAAATTAATTGCTTTAGGTGTGTTCTTCCTTCTCCTAGCCACCACCATTTCATTCTCTATTTCCATTCCTGACGAATGTATCATTGCAATCTAAACAGTGCCTATTTCAGATTATGACACCACATGACCTGTATTTTCAAGATTAGCTTTCATGCAGGCAGACCAACATGTTTAAGACGGTAGAAAAACAACAGACTGTGCCCTGCACATCTCTCTCCTAGTATGTATTCAAGCATTCCAGTGTAATCCAATTTTCCCTCATCTTTCCTGCCCTAATGAATTATTAATGTTCGTGCTTCTGAGTTGTTAAGTAATAAACTGTTCTGATAAAAACACAAATTCAGGTAGATGTATTCACTACAATAATGCCCTTTTAGTAAAAAAAAATCTGGTTTGCTTGCAGGGGGGGGTTCTCATTTAACAAAAGGTGTGCTAAAGAGGTGATGCTCAGGTCTGAAGAAGGGGGGGTTAGAAGACACTGGGCATGGGAAGGTCTCTGCCATCCAATGAACAGCCAACAGCCATGGACAGGGTGTCCTTCCTGCCCTCGGACCAGGAGGGGTTCCCAAGATCTCAGATATGTCATCCAGATACAGAAGAGAACAGCAAAGACAGCTTGTGGAGAAAAAGTTAAAATAAAGCACAATTGTTCCAGCATGTTATTTATTTAAAACACAAACACACACACAAAACATTGTTATCTGGAGTATAGTTCAGTGTTTACCTTTCATTTTACCATATTATTGTCTTAAGCAATGAAGACAAACATTCTCAGTTGACCTCCTTAGAAAACTGTGATCTGGCTGAACTTGTGCTCAATACAGTTTTTCCATATCCACAGACTTCTGGTTACCATATCTGTGCTGCAGAAACTGGAATCTAAATAGATCATGACATCTTGGAAAAAGATGCTGCAGTATATGAACTTTCATCTTTAGATGTGATTATAATCCATTAACAGTCTAGTCACTAGAGGTGTCTTAAAACAGGCCTTCTCAACCCAGTCCTCAGGGCACACCAAGTCCCATCTGATTTTCAGGATATCTACAATGAATATCTATGAGATTGGCGTGCACTTCCTCCTTTGTATGCAAATATATCTCATAGATATTCATTGTAGATATCCTGAAAACCCAATGGGACTTAGTGTGCCCTGAAGACTGGGTTGAGAAGGCTTGGTCTAAAACACTGAGGACAGAGAATTAAAGTAGCCCCTAATCAGGACAACCAGCAGAAAGGGCCAGATTCTATATATGGCACCTGAAAAATCCATGAGCTACAAAAATACTCTTAGGTGTAGTCTCTAAAGTATGCCTAAACTTTATAGAATGGGCTTAAATTTCCATGCGGTATATAGAATATGCCGAGCGCCTCTCCACATGACCAAATTTGGTTGCATCCATTTAGGTCATGTTTTACTTGGCGTAAATACTGGTGCGTAGATTTAGGCGCAGAGGGTCATATTCTATAACAGTGCACATAAATTTTGGAACACCGATGAAATTCCCATTTCCCCATCCATAACCACACCCCTTTTTGGTTGTGCATATTCGAATTTAGGCGCTCTGCGTTACAGAATACACAGCAAATTGTGTGCGTAGATTCTAATTATTGGCAATTAGTGCTCAGTATGGCTTGTGCTGTTACACACATTGTCATAAAATACGCTTGGATTTTGACACTGAACACTAGGCGCGATATATAGAATCTGGGACAAAGTGCTTAAAGCTACCATAATGAGTCATAAAATCAAAATCTTGGTTCAGTCCATTATGTTCATATAGTTCAACTCCTAAGCCTAATTCAGTCTCCACTTTATCTTTCCAGAAGAAATTTCTCCAAATACAAATACTTCCTTCAGCCTTACAGTCAAACTGGAAGAATGGATCTATGTGATTGCAAAGTTCAAATAGAGTAATGTGGGGGCTTATTTTCAAAACAGAAAAACATCCAAAAAAACAACACAAAGCAACCAAATTACTATTTTCAAAACGCAGTTTTTAAGTCTTTTTCTATGCAGTTCATATGCCGTATGTCAAAATCACAAGGGGGTGTGCCAGGAGGGGGATTTCAATGTTTTTCTGCCGTAACGGAACAAAGCAAAAACATCCAGGGCTAAAAGTTAAACGTTTTGGTGTAGACCTGTTTCAATCACCACTAAGTCACAAAAAGGTGCCCTAAATGACCACTAGATGGATTAAAAATGCTACCCTAGACGATCTGGATTTCAGCTTTCAACTTAAGAGCCTAAATTTGGCTTCCAGAACTTTCATCCCACATTTTCCTATCATTGGTACCTACATGTACTAAAACAGCAGGCTTCCCCCTCCCCAACACTATCTAAAATCCTATCTAGGTGATGCGTGAGGTCTACCACCTTTGCAATAGGCAGACCAGTGACCAGGCAATCCTCACATCCACCAACCACCCAGCTATCCTCATGCCTAATGATTGAATCACCAACTACAACAGCTGTCCTAACCCTTCCCTCCAGGGCAGAAGCTCCTGGAGACACATCCTCAGTGCTGCAGGATATTGTATGCCCTAGTGGGCAGGTCCTGATTAAAGGATTACTTCCAATTTAACCAGGATGATGCTCTCCTTTTAGGAGACCTCCTTCCTCCAAGGCAGCACAGGGGCTGCCAGACTGGAGGTGGGACATCTAGAGGCTATCTGTTAATGCTGTAGGCTGTGTCAGTTAAGTTTCTACCTCTGGCAGAAAGTTCAAGTTCAAAGTTCAAGAAACTAGTTAATAAAGTTTACTTTTTATAAATTCAAACTGTCTTTATCAAAAAACTTATAACTTCTCGTTTATCCCTAATCTTTGGATCACCAGAGCAAAATAATAATCATTTACCTAGTTCCTGGGACTGGAGGGTAATAATCTCCTGTAGGTTTAACAGAAGGCTGCCAACTGGAGGCTCTGATAATCCCCAATGGGCCCCATTGGTTCACATTGACATTGTCTTTAGTTTTCGGTTTTGGCTTCGGCTTCGGCTTCAGCCGAAACCAGGCAGCAAGTTTTGGCTGAAAGTGTTTAGATAGTTTTGATAGCAATTTCAGTTTTGGCCAAGACTGAAAAAAGCAGTTTTGGATGGCCTCTGCAGCCAGTATCAAATTCAGAAGTTCTATTTCCAGTGAATTCAATGTATGGGTCCAATGCTTCTTCTGCTGAATTACTGCATCTTTTATGTCACCTCCTCCCTTACCGCATCCCACAAGGTTATCAATAGAAATCAAACAAAATAAAACATGGAAAAGAAAATAAGATGATACCTTTTTTATTGGACATAACTTAATACATTTCTTGATTAGCTTTCGAAGGTTGCCCTTCTTCCTCAGATCGGAAATAAGCAAATGTGGTAGCAGATAGTATATATGAGAGAAACATCAAAGCATTACTTTGACAGTCTGACAGAGTGGGAGGGTGGGGGTATGCATGGGGACATCAAAACATTTCATTGATATTCTAACAGAATGGGTGTTGGTAGGTGAGAGGAGGGTAATAAACAGAGAAATACAGCTTTATGTTTTATAATGAGTTAGAAAACCCAGATCCTTATTAAGTCCTGTTTGTTGGGTGTCAAAATATTCAATCATTCTTATTTCAAAGGTCTTACGTTCCTGTATTGTTTTAAAATTACCTTTCAGTATTTTTACTATGAAATCACTGGTGCAGTGTTCTGGTCTTGTGAAGTGTTGGCCCACAGGGGTGAGGGCCTGACTGGCACCAGCTATTTTCATGTGATGTCTGTGCAGATTGAATCTTGTCTTAAGCATTTGGCCTGTTTCTCCAATATAGCATCCTTCGTTACATTTTTTATACTGAATGATATATACCACATTGGAAGATGAGTATGTAAAATAGTCCTTTATGTTGAATATTTTTCCTTTGTGACTGACTGTGGGGTCTTGTGAAATGTTTTGGCATAGTTTGCAGCTGGCTGTGTTACACGGAAACGTGCCCTTTTCTCTTTCTGTCTGTGTTGGAAGGTTACTTCTGATCAGCTTGTGTTTTAAATTTGGTGGCTGTCGGAAGGCCAGCACTGGTGGGATGGGAATATCTCTTTCAGTAATTCATCTTCCTGAAGTAGTGCGCTGTAGGTCTCTTATGATTTTCCTCAGTTTCTCCAGCTCTGGGTTGTATGTCACTACAAGAGGAATTCTGTCTATGGCTTTTTTTTCTTTGTACTGTAGCAGATTTTCCCTGGGTGTTTTGAGGGAGGAGGCAATATTCTTGGAGATTATTTTGGGGTTGTAGCCTTTATGTTTGAAGGATGCAGTCAGGGTTTCAAGGTGTCTGTCTCTATCTTCTGGGTCCGAGCAGATACGGTGGTATCTTGTGGCTTGGCTGTAAATAATGGATCTTTTTGTATGTGAAGGGTGGAAGCTGGAGTTGTGGAGGTAGCTGCATCTGTCTGTGGGTTTCTTGTATATAGATGTTTGTATACAGCCATCACTGATTGAGACTGTGGTGTCCAAAAAATTGACTTTTTCTGGGGAGTTTCTTTTGGGGAGCATCCCAAAAGAAACTCTTTCCACATTTATGTTTAAATCTTTTTATTGAAAGCTTTGATTGGGGTACCAAAACAATTCAGTAATTCATGAACAGATGAAAGGTACAATTAAGTAACAAACATAACCTTCTGTACTTCCATTTCAAAAGTAACAAACTTTCTACCACATGTAAACTTTTTTATATATCTCCTCACTCTCCCTCCCCTATCCCAAACAGTGTATGGGTCAGTGACGTAGCCATGGGTGGGCACAGGTGGGCACAGTCCCACTCCCTTTGGACTCAGGCCCACCCAACAGTGGTATAGCAGTGATGTAGCTGGTGGGGATCCCCAAGCACTGCCACCTGAAGATTCCTGACATCTCTTCCTCTAGGAGATCACGGGGGGGGGTCACTTAACTCTACTCCCTTGACCCTTCCCCTTTTTACCTTTAAATCCTTTAGCTCTTCACCGGCAGCAAGCAGCAACACATTCCCTGTGCTCACTGTGCCCCCAAGCCTTCCCTCTGATGCAGCTTCCTGTTTATGGGACTACGAAGTTGTATTAGAGGGAAGACTCAGAACTGGTGCAAGCAAGAGAGATGAGTTGCTCTTTGCTGATGATGAAGACCCAAAGAATTTAAAGGTATCGGGGGCAGGGGAGTAGAGTTAAGTGACCCCCCCCCCCAGATTGTCTGGGGGGACTGAGAAATGTTGGGGGGCGGCAGGAGGCAGGGTTGTCATACCCACCCATTTTGGGCTCAGGCCCACCCAAAGTTGGGTGTCTGGCTATGCCCCTGCTATGGGTGTTATGTGAATTAATGACATAGCATAAAACAGTGATATGGTTTGCTTCATGTGCTTAAAAGTCTACTGCATGATGTGTGAGTAAGCAAGCTCCAAAAAGGATTCCCAGATGTGACAAAAATGGTCTCCTGCTCTAAAATCCAGGTACTCAATGCCATGGCGTTCCATGGACACTAGTGTTATCATCAACGACCTCCATCCAGTCAGAGAAGGGGATTCTGCCACCTGTCAGCACTGAAGAATACTCTTCTTCCCCATTAATACCGATCACTTCAAAAAGCCCACAAAGCATTTTGGAGTAGGGTAAACTACATCAAATTTGTCAAAGAGCAGACGGGGGCTTGGCCTCCTTGGATTTCCAGAGAGACGTGAAACATGCTCACAAATGTTTTCCCCAAACGTAATAATTACAGGGCAATGCCAAAACATGTGGCTCAGTATTACATAAAGTTGTGAATATCTCAAATAGTAATCATCCTGCTGAATATTAGCTTTGCTATGCTCTATGAGGAGAGATTAACAAATGCAATAACATTTTATAGTGCATTTCCCAGGTCATAATGTTGCCCATTGTACCTTAAATATTTGATAAACACTTTTTAATCTGTTCCCCTATGAGTTATATCTGGAGCTCCCCTCCACCATTTCTTCACCAGTGACTCATAATCAATTTTTTTTTTGTTACCTGTTCTTATAAATATTTATGGTGATATTTTAAAGAAACAGGAAGTTGAGCATCCAGACAGAACACTTCTGTTAACTGCTCTTGAAGCAGACGCAGGTAGGGTGGAAACATAATGATTGAGGCCCAGATGCATCAACCATACGTAAAAAAATCTAAAATGTAAAAGTCCTTACCGAAGTTGAAAAAACGAAGAATGCAGTAAAAAAACAAGTCCCACATGTTCGGTTCGGTATTTGAAAGTTGAATGCATTAAAGAAGTGTAATCCCCCTCGTTAATCTGCCCGTAAAGCATGCGCAGAGCAGCCAAGCGTTATGCTGGCTGCTCTGCGCATGCCAAAAAACGTCAAAGAAGCTGAGGATCGGGAGGGGGCAAAGGCGCTTGTCAGGAGCGTCCTGTATGGATGGCCTTGCCCCCCCCCCCCCCCCCGAGGTCACTGCTGCTCCCACTTCCACCTGTATTAAATAAAAAATCAAAGGTTTAGCAGCCCCAGTCCCCCTCCCTTCCTCTCTCTCTCTTTCTCCTTCTCCCACAGCTCTGCCTCCTGCAATCCTCTGCCTCCGTGCCCCACCCCCGTGCCCTGCCCCCCTGAGGTCATCGCCACCGCTCCCCCCTCCACCGGACCCCTCCTCCGCCTTACCGGGCCCGCGCAGCGCCTCTCACCTCCATGTGAAGGCGCTGCACGGGCAAGAACAGCTAATCGGCGATCAGTAATGCCTCCTCCAACGTCCCTCCGTTCTTCCTGGGTCCGCCTCCTCTGATGTAAGTACATCAGAGGAGAGCAGGCCCAGGAAGAACGGAGGGACGTCGGAGGAGGCATCACTGATCGCCGTTCAGCTGTTCTTGCCCGTGCAGCGCCTTCACACAGAGGTGAGAGGCGCTGCGCGGGCCCGGTAAGGCAGGGGGGGGAGCTGCGGCGATGACCTCAGGGGGGCAGGGCACGGGGGCGGAGGATGGCGGGAGGCGGAGCTGTGGGAGAAGAAGAAAGAGAGAGAGAGGAAGGGAGGGGGACCGGGGCTGCTAAACTTTTGATTTTTTATTTAATACAGGTGGAAGCGGGGAGCAGCGGCGACCTCGGGGGGGGGGCAAGGCCGTCCATACAGGACGCTCCTGACGAGCGCCTCTGCCCCCTCCCAATCCTTTTTCGATTTTTGTTTTGCTTTTCTATTAATGCAGGGGGAAGCCTATGAAGTACTGCATCCACCTTGTCGTTCTTTATTGGTAGCATTTTTATTTAATCTCACTTAAACATGCCAGCTTGGATTTTTATGGTGGAGGGGGAAGCGGGAAGATGACAGCTCAGCCCTTAACGACAGGTCTGACCTCACGTTAAATTTATCACGGTAAATGATTCGTTGCAATCGTCGGTATGATTAGTGCATCCCGAATTGTCCACATTTCAATGGTAGTTACTCGTTTGCATTCCGTTTTCGTTAGCTGCTAGCATCGTCGGAAAATGGCCTTTAATGCATGCTACGGTTGAAAATTTCTTCGTTAAAGGGTCGTTAAGGTTCAGTGCATCTGGGCCTGAGTTGAATATAGGGGAAGAACTCATGTCTTCCCAAATCATGTTTGGTACACAGGGTCTCAAACGATTTCATTTTTCCCTTCTCTGTATATAAGTAAGTCCCTTTGTTAACCACCTTCAAAACGTGGAGGTAGTACTTCCAGGGGAAAAATCCCCATTGCTTTGAATTGACTAATAAGGGGAGACTAAGAAAGAAATTTAAGACCGTTACAGACCAAACACCAGAGCTGTCAAAGGAACTTGTAAAATGGATGTCAGTACTCTACCCCCTCCCCCCCATGCTCTTTCCATGTGCAGGTTTAAAATAGTTAACAGATTTACTAATCCCCCTCCCGCCTCCTCCACCCCTCTTCCAATGTTCACCTACCCTTGTTCACTCCTCTCCTACTCCCTTCACCCTGTCCTTCTCTACCTACCTTTTCTCTTTTATTATTCTTCTGTACTTAACTTTATTGTCTTTATCAATATTCTGTAATCCCTATTACTATGTAAGCCGCATTGAACCTGCTTTTAGTGGGAAAGCGCGGGGTACAAATGTAATGAATAAATAAATAAATAAATAATTAGCACTACTGCATTACCAGATACCAACACACATTAATGTATGTCATGTATTACAGTACAGATCCCATTTTAGTCAATGGGATCTATTTACTACTAATGTATCAATGACATTAGTATACCTTAGGAAATCTAGCCTAGAGAGAACAGCAACACTCATAAGCAGAAAAAATACTGGATTGATGAACAAAAAATAGTGTTTCAGTTTATCATGTTCTTGGTGAACTGAAATGTTCTTTCCTCATTTATATTACATTTTATTTTGCTACGTTTTGACTCTTTTTTGGTACACCAGCTAGATTTTAATAATATTTTTTCTTGTTCTGCCTTTCTCCATGCCTCCAATCTCAACCAGGCCAGTAGCAAGGCTCAGCTTGTTCTAAACACTTTTTTGTTTTACAGACATACAATTTTGGACAGTGAGAACAGATGGTAAGGTGTTTCACAGAATACTTCTTGCCTGGATCCCACAGACAAATTCTCAAAGCCATTTTTGAAAGAATTAAACTAAAATCCAACCTCATGTCTGGAATACACGTTCCATCAGTTCGGTAAACCCTACCACATTATACTGTGATTACCTGCCACTCCCCCTTGCCCTTCTGATTTCATCCTTCAGTTTTCATTCTGCTTTATTCAGTTACTTCATCCCATTTACTATTTTCACAGTTCTATCCTAACCAGTTTGTGAACTTATATCTGCCAAAATGAATCCGTAATGTGTGAGGCCATTGTAATGTTGTGTTGCTGGGCTTACCATATGCCCTGGAACCGCACACTGTAATGTTTGGTCTCAGAGTTCCTTCATGCTCCACAGACTTCGGTCCAGACATCTGCCTCCTTTTTGGGCACTGGTTCAGGTGCTCTTTGTAACAATTTGGGGCGACGGGAGGGTTGGAACCTTGTAAACAAGTAAATAAGCCAGAAGCCAAACCTCCTGCTACTCTTGGATGCTGAATTCCAAAAAACGGCCAAATAACTTGTTTTTAGAAAACACTGAAAGATTACTGATCCAACAGAAAATTAATTTACTTAGATCTGTCCTTATATTTTGCCAACAATATATACATTCTGGCTAATATCACTTCCACTGCCAGATAGAAGCTTTTCTTTCCAGAATTTTAAAACAAGCAATTACAACTGCAACCTTTATCCTTTAAATTGTGGCTGTGTTCTCATATCATATATTACACTCACGCATGACCATTTTAGCAGCTCAAGACAGCCAGTTCTCATGAAAATGGAACAGATGACCCCCTTTTAGCTAACCCTGGAGTATTCATTTGAAGTCTATGGCAAATTGATTTATTAACTCCCTCAAAGTGCTGCACTGCATAACTTTTGGTTGAGCACATTAAAGGGTGTGACTATAGGCCATAGATAATGTGGCTTAGAATAATTCAATCTACTTCCTGAATTACAGGCTGTAACTCTCCCACACTTTCTCCTAACGTGACCTCATCTTGCCGGGATGGGGCCAATATTCAAAAGCAGTTCTGCAGCTGGCAGCCAGTGCTGACTATAGAAGTGCTTTATTCTAAAACTAACCCAGTGGCTAATGTATAAAATGCTGGCTGCAAGGCCAACATTTATAAAGATAAAAATAGGAGGGGCCAGGAGCATTCTGGGGTAGGGAGAAGCTTATACAGATAGCAGCAATATTGAGTCACTGTTCATATTAGGTATCAGTTTTAATCAGACTGCACAAATAGCAGGTATTCTTTAGACTACTACTACTTATTCTACTCCTTTTACATAGTTAAGTACATAAGTAATGCCACACTGGGAAAAGACCATCGAGCCCAGCATCCTGTCCACGACAGCGGCCAATCGAGGCCAAGGGCACCTGGCAAGCTTCCCAAATGTAAAAAACATTCTATACATGTTATTCCCGGAATTGTGGACCTTTCCCAAGTCCATTTAGTAGTGGTTTATGGACTTGTCCTTTAGGAAACCGTCTAACCCCTTTTTAAACTCTGCCAAGCTAACCGCCTTCACTACGTTCTCCGGCAACGAATTCCAGAGTTTAATTATGCATTGGGTGAAGAAAACTTTTCTCCGATTTGTTTTAAATTTACTACACTGTAGTTTCATCACATGCCCCCGTAGTCCTAGTATTTTTGGAAAGCGTGAACAGACGTCTCACATCCACCTGTTCCACTCCACTCATTATTTTATATACCTCTATCATGTCTCCCCTCAGCCGTCTCTTCTCCAAGCTGAAAAGCCCTAGCCTCCTTAGTCTTTCTTCATAGGGAAGTCGTCCCAAACCCGTTATCATTTTAGTCGCCCTTCGCTGCACCTTTTCCGATTCCACTATATCTTTCTTGAGATGCAGCGACCAGAATTGAACACAATACTCAAGGTGCGGTCGCACCATGGAGCGATATAACGGCATTATAACATCCTCACACCTGTTTTCCATACCTTTCCTAATAATACCCAACATTCTATTCGCTTTCCGAGCCGCAGCAGCACACTAAGCAGAAGTTTCAGTGTATTATCGACGACGACACCCAGATCCCTTTCTTGGTCCATAACTCCTAACGTGGAACCTTGCATGACGTAGTTATATTTCGGGTTCTTTTTTCCCACATGCATCACCTTGCTCACATTAAACGTCATCTGCCATTTAGCCACCCAGTCTCCCAGTCTCGTAAGGTCGTAGTTGCTACAAAGCTTTGTCCCATGTTTTTGCCTGCATGTCCAAGTTAAAGTAAACTCTTTGGTTCAGAATGCAACTTCTGGCCGGGACTGACTGATTGGATGAGAGTGCTGAGTGAGTGCATTACAGTGCTTTTCAGCCTCCCAGCTCATGGTGGTCCCAGTCCTGACCCCATGAAAAAATTTGAAATTTACCTAAAGTATCCTACTCTGATGCTTACCAGGCAAGAAAGGGCTACACATGTCACCCAGTATTTTCCAGAATTAAGGGGGGCTCTCCTGACCAGTGAGGTAATGGCGGAAAAAGATATCAGCTCAGAGGGATAAAAAAAACTGTGTTGTATATTATGTACATGTAACTACCTAAGTTTTTGACTCTTTTACTTATAAAGAAGTACAGGAAGCATTTTTTTTTACTTTTACTGAAGTAATATTTTCCCCAATTTTTGCTACTTTTACTTAGTTGCACCTGATGCTTGCAGTGAAAAGTAAAAAGTAAAAGCAGAAGTGGAAGTGAGATGTAAATGACAATTCCTCAGTAAGCCAAGTAAAACAGCAAAACTTGGAACAGGCATGCAAAGAGTGGATTATCTCATCTTAAATTTTGCTGTTCAGTGAAGTTGACTGTGTTTGTTGAACTGGTTGCTGGTCTCCACTCAAACAGAACAGTGATGATTGGGTCACTTTGAAGCAGAGATAAAGCTGAACCTGGTTGCGAACAGCCAAATGTCTCTACCATAAAAGACTGTTGGTCATCCCATGGAAAATTCTACATTGGTAGGACTGTCCACTGGATTGACAGATTCGTTAGAGATGAAGCCAGGGTTCCCACACATTTGACATTCATGCGATAGTTTTTGAAGATATTGAAACAGAGTTTGCCATAATATGTTAGAACAACAATGATTCCAACCTTGTGAAAGCCTTTTCTGAAATTGGACAGCATGACAATGATAACGAAGATGAAGATGCAAGTGATGAATTAGACTGCACTACTTCTAATGCAGATGATAACGACAATGATGATGACAAAAGCACTGTTTGCCATAAGGAAATCAAGTGTTTCACACAGAGATTACCCTGATCAATACCTGCAGACCCAATCAGAAGGTATCAGTAATACTGCAGCCTGGTCTGATTTGAAGGAACTTTTTAATCAGACTAAGCACTCCACTTCCTCCTACTGAAGTTGCTGAACACCTTTTTAGTTGTGCTGGATTAATAACTCACAAGTGTACCTACTAATTGACAGCGATTTTCAAAATTTAGTAGAACAACAAGTTATTGAGTAAAAACATTAACAAGAGTTGCATTCATTGTAGTTGTGGTACTTTTACTTTTAATCAAAAAGTATTATATTAGGTAATAACTTTCACTTAAGTAAATTGTTTAATGTGTTTTTCTCTGTACTTTTACTTAAGTATTAAAATTTACATTTATTTTTGCTTTTACTTAAGTACTTTGACCTAGCACTTTGAACAATAATGGAAAAATTGAATGGTATACATACCAAGCCCAATGGGAGTTTCCAAGCCACTGCACCATGCATGAGTTAGGAGTCTGAGGTAGGTTAAACAACTGTACCAGTGTATATATAGGGGCCCTTTTACTAAGTAATGCTAAAAAAAAGGCCTATCCCCAGCATGGGTCTTTCCTTCACACTAAGGTCACTTTTAATGCTGCCAGGAAATGGCCAATTTTTCTATTTATACAATAATAGCCACGTACTAATTTTCCCATTAGTACGTGGCTATTACCGCATGAGCAATTACCAACACCTATTTTGTAGGTGGTAAGGGCTCACATGCAAACCACATGCTAAAGGGGGGGGCCCGGGCCCGGGCCCAGACCTGGTGCCAGCGAGATTCTTCTTCTTGCCGGCTTCCAGGTCTGTCCTCCCCTGCTCCTGTGTGCTGTCCAGGAACTGGGTGATTGCATTAGGACAGACCGTGGGAAGCGGCTTGCCGGCACCGGGTCTGGGCCCGGGCCCCCCCCCCCCCCCCCTGGAGGCAAAGACAAAAAGGTAATTGGGTGGGGAGGCAGGAGCAGCAGCGCAAAGGGGGGGGCAGCACAAGTAGGGGGGCAGCTTGTAGCGGTCCAGTTCTGCCCCAGGCCGAGCTATGTCTCTCAGCGGCCCTGCCACTTACTCTCCGCCCCCAGACATGCTCTGAGCTAAAAAAATAAAAACTTTTTTTTTAGTGCATGGGTAACGTTTGCACATGCAAAAACTACCATGGGAAGCCTGAACACGCACTGCAGTAGTACATTTAGCCTGCAATAAACACGCTTTAGTGCTTAAAACAGCTTAGTAAAAGGACCCCATAGTGACAAGGATTGCTTAGGCCACTCTACTTCTTAATTTCTGCTTCTCTATCAACCAAAGACGACTCTTAGATCATTATATATTATTAGAGTGGTGATTCCTGCCCACTCAGTATGTCGTTTGAATAAAACTTTGAATACAACCAAGCTTGGAAGAGGAGCAGAACTTTGGCATTCTCTGCCTCTGCAAATCAGACTGACAATGGATTATATGAGGTTTCAAAGCCTAGTAAAAACCTGGCTTTTTCAAAAATATTTTGGATAATGAGGTTTGCATTATGAGGTTTTTAATTTCATTATATTATTGGATTTTGTGTTTTATATTTTGAATTTAGTATATTTGGTTTTTACAGATAAACAATGTTTTATTTTACTGTACTCTGCCTAGAAAATGATGTTTAAGCAGGCTATAAATGCTAAGGTTAAATTAAAATTAAATTGAATTAAATTTCTAAGTTGACTAAAAGGGGCATTTCAAATATGATGTCTAAGCCCAACTTTGGACGTTTTGCTAAAAATGTCCAAAATTCAAGTGGGTAATATAGCCATTTTCAAAACAGAAAAATGAAAAACGTATATCTTTTTTTTTTTTCTTTTCAAAAATGGCTATTTGCTAGCTGATTTTGTGCTCTGTGCATTTATCTTTTTGGTCCATTTAAAAAAAAAAAATTAAAAAAAAAAACCCGTCCAAGTGAAAAATGAAAAAGAAACTAAAATTAATTTAAAGTGTTGATGTCACCTCAGTAAGACCAATGCACAATCTCTCCACTGCAAAACACTATACACAAACACACTCAGAACCTAACCAAACCATAACAGCACTAATTCCAAGGACAGGACGAGCTACAACCTTATGTGTGTCATTACATTGGGCTCTATAACACCAATACACTACCTAGTGAAAAAACAAAACAAAAACGGCTGCAAATACTACACATTAGCAGAATACTGCACCTTGATCACACATGAAAAACACATGACACAACAGACATGACACAAGGAACTAGAAATCAAAAGATATGAAGGCAAAATACTGAACTGGAAAGTTACCTCAAGAAGTCAGACTCAGCATGCAGCAATACTAGAAAAATGGAAACTTACATGCAAAATATCACAGATGCACATCTCCAAAAGCTGACATATTCCAATTAATAAATTCTGAATAACATACTTTTTTCTACCTTTGTTGTCTGATCATTTAGTTTTTCTATTCGCTTTGGTCCTAGTGTCTTCTGTTTTATGCAGTGTCTTCTTTCCATTTGATATTTTTTCTCTCACCATGTCCACCATCCTCCTGTGTCCTTATGCATCCTGTCTACCATCTGTAGTCCTGTCCCTATCCTTCCTCCACTTTCAGTATCTGCCCTCAAAGTGTTACGATCCAGCCCTTAAATTCAGCAGTTTACCCTCCATCCATATCCAGCATTTCTCCTCACTGCCCTCCATCCATGTGTATCTACTTCCTCTGTCTTCCATCCCCTCCATCCATGACCAGCATTACTCCTCTATCCCTTCCCCTTCATCCATGTGCATCTCCTTCCTTTGTCTTTCCTTCCTTCCATCCCTATCCAACATTTCTCCTATCTTCCCTGCCCTCCACTCCATCCATGTCCATATTTCTCCTCTCTTCCCTCCCCTCCATCCATCCATGTCCAGCAACTCTCCTCTCCTGCCCTCTCCTCCATCCATATCTAGCAAATCTCCTCTCTCTCTCCCCTACCCCCTCCATCCATCCATATCCAGCAATTCTCCTCTCTTCCCTGCCCTCCCCTCCATGTCTAACGATTTCCCTTCTCATCCCTGTCCTCCCCTCCCATCCATGTCCAACGATTCTCCTCTGTCCCTGTCCTCCCCTCCATATCCAATGATTTCTCTTCTCTCCCCTGTCCTTCCCTCCCATCCATGTCCAGTGACTTGCCCCAGCCCCCCTTTTTAGCCCCCGAGTTTGAGGTCCAACCCAGCCCCACCTGCATGGCCTCAGCTCCCCAACAGCCCTCTGTTCTGTTCCTGCCACCGCCGCCCACCCCCGCTGAGCCCGCCCTCAGCTCAGTTTCCCGACAGCCCTCCTTTCCGTTCCTGATGCAGCCATCCTCCATTTAAATCTTTTATTTTAAGTCTCAGCGGCGGCTCGCCTCCAGCCTCTCTCTTCCCACTCAGTGTCCCGCCCTTGCGGAAACAGGAAATACCTCATCAGAGGAAGGCGGGACACTGAGCAGAAAAGGAAAGGCTGGAGGCAAGCCACCGCTGAGACTTAAAATAAAAGGTTTAAATGCATGGTGGCCACGGCTGTGGTAGAATCCAGACAATGTGAGAGCTCTAGTAGTCACAGGAATGGAGGGGCTGAGCTGCAGGAGGCAGAGCATATAGACAGGTGGGTCTGTTCCCCTCCATTTTTGCCTGAGCACCTCCTCCCCTCAACAGCCTGGCACACTAATAAACCCAAATAAAAATTGATGTAGCTGGCAGGGATCCCCAAGCCCTACCACCTGAAGAAATCAGGATCCCAACCCAAGTCAGCTGTGCCGTGAAGAAGTCGGTAGTCTGGAAATACTTTGAGCTTCTGATGCTGGCACAATAAATATGTTCAGTTCTCATGGGATCACTTTCTGATGCTAATCTTGCAAGAACAGCACCTGGCAGTGCTAGCCTGTTAGTATTCAAGGTGCGCCGGCTTCTTCACTGCACTGCACAGCTGATTCAGGAGTGGCTCTGAATTTCTTCAGTTGGCAGGGCCTGGCTCTCCAGCTAAAGCTTTTAAAATTTTAATTCTGATAGGGGCGGGGGAAGGAAAGGGAAACCAGGGGGAGGGGCAGAGGAAATGGGGTGCTCAGTGCCCAACCATGTTACCCGTTGCACCTTCAAAAATTCATTTCTGGTTATGCTACTAGGCACAATAGAGAGAAAATGCTGTACAGTATAAAGAAAATGTTGCAGAAAGAGAAGGACATGGAAAAAAGAGCAGAGGGAAAGAAGAGCTCAAAATAAAAGTGGCACTGTCAAAGGAGAGTAAAGTTAACAAGGAAAATAAATGGGAACATGAAATGTAACAATGGCTTAAAAGTTTGTATTTATACTCATGCATTTGTGGAAGTGGTTGATAGTGTTTGTAACAGCCCTCAAATGGTGGGATGAGGGTTGCCCCAGAGATTACACAAAAATTAATGGAAAAGCACAAATTAAATGGATTTGGTTATAGGCAGAGGTAAAATGCTCCAAGACCTTCATTAGCTGACCGTACAAAACTCCCCAAAACATTCAAGAGCTCTAAAAGAAAGCTACACCCACATTAGGGACACTGTTACATAAGATTTTCCCTAATGGTCTGTATCCCCCAAACTAAAATTAAATTGAATTAAATTTCTAAGTTGACTAAAAGGGGCATTTCAAATATGATGTCTAAGTCCAACTTAGCCAGAATTAGGGTTAGCATACGTCCGGGTTTACCCGGACACGTCCTCTTGCGAGGTCACTGCTGGAACTGTTGGCAGCCATTTTGAAGTGGCACCTAGTAGCGAGCGGTCAGCAGCAGCGCCGGGCAAGAAAGAGGGGGCTATTTCCTGCCCTGGAGAGGCCACTAATCCACTAGGCACGATAAGGTACAAGATGGGAGGGGAGGGGATGGGATTTGGATGGAGTCATGTGGGTGGGTGGAGGGAGGAAGAGAGAGACCTGTAAAAAAAGGTAGGAGGAGGGAGGATGGAAAAAAGATTGGGGAAGGGACATACATAGGGGGGAACAGGGAGGGAAAAGAGTGAAATACATAGAAGGGGATAGAGAGGAGAGTGGGATATGCTGCTCATGGATGGGAGGGAAAAGAAAGGGGGACATGCACATGAAATATACATGTCTAAGCATTTCATGAGCATTTTACGTTCATTTTGTATTTAGCACAGAAGAAAATGCATTTCTGTTACTTTACCAATATTTTTGCTGCTAACAGAATCTGGCTTTCTTGGGGGGGGGGGGTGGTCAAAGTGACACTGCGGTACAGCGGTGGGGCTGGGGCATGACAGGGGGCGGGGCTGGGACATAACAGGAGCGTGGCGAAGCAGGCTGAAATTTATTTTGTGTCCTCTTTTTTGTCAGGAAAAATATAGTAACCCTAACCAGAAGGCAATTTCTGGGTGGGCCCAAGTGTGGAATGGGAGGGTCCATGCATTTCCTCTCCTGCATCCTACCCACCCTCTCTGCCCCCCCCCCCCCCCCCCCACCAATGTTTAAAAAATACCTTGCCTTGCAGGGATCCCCAAGCCCTGCCACCTGAAGATACCCTTTGCCAGCAGCCCCTAACCAGCAGCAACACTCTCAGCCACCAATACCGGCACCCAGCACATGCTTAGTTAGTTTCATATGAACTGAGCGTGCACGAGTAGGGGAGGTGCTGGCATCAGTAACTGGGAGTGCAAACACTCACTGTCACAGTGTTCAGATGGCCTAGGGCTGCCAGTGACGAATGTCTTCAGTTGGCTTGACTTGGGGATCCCCCGCAAGTGGCACTAATGATGAGCGCCACTGCTGGCTAGGCCTGAGTTTAAAGTGGGTGGGCCTTTGCCCATCCAAGCCCACCAGTGGCTATGCTACTGATATATACAGGGCGAAAAGCAGATAGAAATACAAAACAAAGACAATTGGTAAAGTTCCAAAAGTTCCTTATTTCAGCTTTGTGGTACCAATCATATCTTTCTCCATTAGTCCTCTGGTCCTGGGTAGACTCCCTCTCTTTTTCTGTTCTTCACAGGCCCTGAACTGGATAGCCCAGTCTCTTCAATCCCTACAAAACACTATTGTAACATCATGAGAATTTAACAGCAGGTTGCACTGTTTTAAGTTCTCTATGCTGTACACAGTTCAGTCAGTCCATTCAGTTCGTGCTTCCATTGCTGGACTATGGCAGCCCTGATAGCCAATAGGAAGAAGCTGTCTGTATCTTCTCCCAGCTCCCATCGCTAGGCAGGGCCGCCAAGAGACTAGGCCGGGCCTGGGGCAAGGCCGCCTCGCCTCCACCCCCCCCCCCCCCCCCCCCCCCGCCGCCCCCCATCGCTGCCCCCGCCGCTGCCGCCCCCGTCACACCCCACCACTGCAATCCCCGGTCTCACCTGCCTGCCTCCAAGGCTCTGGGTCCCCTGCATTCAAAGCGGCAGTCACAGATTGCCTCTCTTCTGACCTTCCCTCCCTGTGTCCCGCCCTCGTCTGATGTAACTTCTGGTTTCCGCGAGGGCGGGACACAGGGAGGGAAGGCCAGAAGAGAGGCAATCTGTGACTCAAGAGAGGCGATCTGTGACTGCCGCTTCGAATGCAGGGGGCCCGGAGCCGAGAAGGCAGGCAGGTGAGACTGGGAACTGCAGCACCGGCAGCCTGACCCCGGCGCCGGGCCCAGGGAATTTTGCCCCCCCCCCCCCCCCTCTTGGCGGCCCTGTCTCCAGGCCTCTATCCACTCAGGAGATAGACAGCTTCAGTTGTGGCCTTTCTGTGAACCTATTGTTTTTTCCTATTCCAGCACCTGTCCGGAAGTCACATGTTCACACTAGAATCTTCCAGAGAGGGTAGAAGCCTCTGGAAATCAATGGAACAATAGGAGAGTTTATGATAATTTGGGGAAGGGTCTGGTGTCAGCAGTGACCTATGTGTTATAAGCTCCCTGTTTTGCCCGCCAAATTTGTCTTGGGTTCCATTTCCCGCCTTTAACCCATACCACGAGGGAGATCCCTCTTCTTCAGCTTGATTCAGTAATCCTGAATGCAGAATCAGCCTGTCATACTCTCACAAGTTGGTACTACAAGGCACTTGCTAAAGAAGCAAGGATTCAAGGACCAAGGGACAAGTAACAGACCTGAAGCAGGCTTGTTTTAGTGGGAAGATATGGGGAACCTTCCCACTCCTGTGCAGTCCAGAAAGGGAGGAGAAAGGATTCATTCAGGGTACCTGCTGTGACATCCAGGATCCTACAAATTCCAACTACATCATACAGGACAAGAAAAGATCTGTTTAACGTCTGAAATAGCCTTGCTGCAAAGCTGCACCAGCCAATATTCAGCCCACAGGAGGCAGGCTGGCTAAATACCGCAATTAGTGCTGAGACCGGATATTCAATGCTGGGCCGTTTCCGGTGACTAGCACTCAATATCCGGGTTTTTGAGGCGGTTAAAACTTAACTGGCCAAGTCAATATTCAGTGCTAGCTGGTTAAGATTATAGTGACCAAAGATAGGCCTGAATATTTGCGGCTAGCCAGTTATGTGATATATCAGTTACCTGCTATGCGTTAAGTGGCAATAGTCATCGGAGATAGTCAGCTATCTTGCACTGAATATTAGTGCTTAGTCAGTTATGTGCTATTTAATTGGTCTGGCTGGTTAAACAGCACTGAATATTGGCCAGGCAATGTCTATCACCTAGATACCAAGGAGCTTGTAATTGATTACTAGCTAATTGACTTTTGATAACAGCTACTACTACTACTACTTAACATTTCTGGAGCGCTACTAGGGTTACGCAGCGCTGTACAGTTTAACAACGAAGGGTAGACCCTGCTCAAAGGAGCTTACAATCTAACATCTGCTTAAGTGTAACAGCAAGTGAACCATGCCAGGGACATAGCCAGACCTCGGCGGGAGGGGGGTCCAGATCCCACTTTAGCCCGCCTCCCCCAGCCGTTGCCCCCTGCCACTTTCGACCCCCCCCCCCCACTGCCGACCCTCCCCTACCACTTTCGACCCCCCGCCGCCACCGCCCCTACCCCATCGCCACCAGGTACCTTTGCTGGCCGGGGTCCCCAACACCCGCCAGCCGAAGTCTTCTTCAGCGCCGGTCTCCAGCACGATCACTGATCTGTTTCTTTGAGTCCTGACTCCTGACTGACGTCCTGCATGCACGTAATGCAGGATGTGCATGCAGGATGTCAGGAGTCAGGACTCACAGAAACAGATCAGCTAACGCACCGGAGACTGGCGCTGAAGAAGACCAGCTGGTAGGGGTTGGGGACCCCCACCAGCAAAGGTACCTGGCGGCGGGGGAGGGGTGGCGGTGGCAAGGGGGGTCAAAAGTGGCGGGGGCCAGGGCTAAATTTGTGGGGGCCCATGCCCTGTGGCCCCACCTAGCTACGCCCCTGAACCATGCAAGCCAAGCCAAGCTCTCAGCACACCGGTGAGTGGTTTGAGTAACAAGGAGAATAAGGAGAAGCTGTTTGTAATTTTTGTGCTTTATTGGAGGGGAGGAGAAAGCTATTGTATATAGTTGGTCATCTGTTTGGACTGGTTGAAGCTGTACCCTCATCAACTGAAGGATATTAAAGGTTCTGGTTTACAGCAAAAGAACTGGTGTGGTCTCTATCATTGTGTGAAGTGTGAAAGTCTGATGCAGAGCTTGCTCGGCCTCTTAGGTGTATCCTAGTCCTGCCCTGGTCCCAACAAATAAATAATGGTGTGCACCCCTGTTAAGAAATCACACAAGTGGAAAGAACACCAAAATCCCATGAGGAAGCACACAGCAGAAGACGGGAGTGGGAGCTGGATAAGGCACTTCAAAAATAGACCAAGGAACACCCAATATGAAGTATGACTCTTAATGATGACTCAATGCAGTACCATGTTTCAGCACAGTTGTGCCTGCCTCAGGAATCTCTGATTGTTATTGTTTCATGAAAATGACATTTAGAATTGAATCTGTCTTCAGTAGGGAAAATCACACTTAAGCCTATCTTTAAAGGCTAAAACGCTAAAAAAAGATTTAAGATTGTTTGCAGTTGAGATTCTCTGGAATCTGTGCTATCTGCAAAAGCTGGTTTGCAGCAGGAAACTGACTTTCCAGCTGTTTGGTAAAAAGGCCCCTAAATCTTGATAAGAAATATGGAAGTGAATACAGCTAAAGCTTTAAAAGGAAAAAATGCACACAATAAAGGGGGGAAAATAACAAACAATGAATTCAAATTCACCATACATCTTATAGTCCACCAATAAAGAGAGGGGGGTAGGAGTTTAAACATAAGCCATAAGGAATAGATTAATAAAGGAAAAACACTAACTACATCCCATCTGTAATTATACACAGGGCAGAGACACCCGCAGATGCAAACTAACATCAGGCTAACATGGAGCAGAAGTTTCCATTGGAAACTTATTAGACAGGGAAAAAAAAGCTAATTGAGAAGCCTAATATTTAAAGTTTATGATACATTTACAGGGATACCCTGAAGCTATTCTTATTCACTTTACTGCATATCCTGCACTTCCCCTTCTACTCTTTTACTGTCTAGCCTCATTAAGCACCAGATATTAGGAAGAAATATGTAGTGCTCTTTCTACATTTGGATAAAAAAAAGTACGGCTGCTTTGTCAGTCCACTTAAAGGTAATAAATAGGAATAAAACAAAAACAAGGAAAATAAGGTGATGCTTTCAAGGCAGAGTCCTTTGGTTATGATGATATCAAAATATAGATAGATAGATAGATAGATAGATAGATAGATAGATAGATACTGAAACATGTAAAGCTTCCCAGTGACAGTCTTGAGGGAGAATTGAGGGCGGGGTTAGGAATGAAGGGAGAAACAGGGAGAGGTGGATGAAAAAATATAAAACATCAAACAATATTATCTGTCACTCTTCTGGTCAAAATGGATTTAAGAATCACTATACAGCAAGGGGTTTTCAACCCAGTCCTCAGGATACACGTAGCCAGTCAGACTTTCAGGATTCCCACAATGAATATGCATGAGAGAGGTCTGCATACAATGGAGGCAGTGCATGCAAATTGATCTCATGCATATTCATTGTGGATATCTTGAAAGCCAGACTGGCTTGGTGTGTCCCGAGGACTGGGTTGAGAACCCCTGCTATGCAGCAACATTCCCCATGAAGATGTCATAGTTGCATATGGCAAATTCCTAAAAGCATCTATCCTGGACTACCAATATACACCAGAAACCATTACAAAATTAACCACATTTATTCTAACCCACAACTTCTGCTTCAACAATGGCATCTAACTACAAATCATGGGCACTGCTCTGGGCACTAGGATGGCACCATAACATGCCAACATTTTCATGCCAGAACTGGAAAAGACATTGCTGATTACATATCTAAAGGGCTCTTTTACTAAGCTACACTAAGCAATGGGCTTAAATGCACTTATGTGGGTCTTTCCCACAAGCTAAGCCTGTTTCTTGCATGGCCACAAAATTGCCTTTGCTCTATTAACTTCATTTCTGGCCATGCACTAATGTTACTTTAGTGCATAACCATTTAAAATAATTAGCAAAGGAGCACTTACCTTCTCCTATTTAGGAGGCGATAAGGGCTCCTGTATCAACCCTGCAAAACTTCCATGCCCACTCCATGCCTATTCCCTGCCCATGCCCCTCCCCAAAATTTTTTAAAACTTAAATACGTTATGCTTAGTGTGCAGATAGCATAACTAATGCAGGACGCTTTAGCGTGTCCTGCTTTAGGCCATTTTCGCTGCATTAGGCGTGTGTTAGCCTCTACATGCTTTAAATATTAACCAATATATTGATGACATTTTTAAAATTTGGACTGAAGAAGAAAAGACTCTGAAACAATTTTACAATTCTTTTAATGCATCCCATTCTTCAATCAAATTCAAAATTGACTGCTCCATGGAAACATGAATATCCTAGACGCCACAGTTTCTATCAACAATGGCTATATATAAATACCTGGAAACCAACTGACAGATGCAGCTACCTCCACAATTCTAGTTTCCACCCTTCACATACAAAAGAAATCAATAACATAGGCACTCGCACATCACTCATTCCGAAATAAATTTAAAAAACACAAAATATATTCAAGTGTGGCATAACCAGCCACAGCTTTATGTAACTATTAACACTATGATAACATTTAAATCCCACATTTGGCCTGTCAAAACATTCAAGTCCACTTCCAATTAACAAACCCTTTCCATATTTAATCTCTACCCCCCCCCCCCCCCATGCCCCTAGTCATCCAGCTGTTGGTATCAAACTAACTCAGATGCTGGAGACCTTTCCCCTTGTGCATAACCTCATCCCACTTGGAATGCGGTACCGCCAGACCAGGCGTAAACCTCTCCTTTATGCCCATGATGGTGACGCACATGGGCCCCAAATCATCCCCATAACATATTCAAATACCAAAAACATCCAAAATTCAGTCCAAATCTCATGGGATGCTTCCTGAACTAACCCCAAGCTGTGAGAACCCCATCCCCCATCGACACCAGGTTTGAAACGTAAACATCTAATAAGAGCAAACAAAATATTACCCCCAAAATAGCCGAAATCCCAAATAGGCAGGTGAGAGGAGCAAAAAGCCTTCCCTTCACCCTACCAACCCTTAAAACAAAATTTTCTTCAGAAACTCTCCTGCTGAAAAATGCCCTTATCTGATTGGCTAACCAGTGACAATAATATCCAATCTTCATTTGCTTTTCTTGCCTGTTCAGTTATCAGCTTAGATTGTTCTCTTTATTCTCAACCTCCCTTCTCTCAACTAATCCTCCCCTCACCCTTTAACCAGTTCTGGCTCAGCCATGTTATGAAGCACCCCATAACTTTGGGGTGCTAATCCTAACATAGGCACTCGCACATCACTCATTCCGAAATAAAATCAAAAACATAAAATATATTCAAGTGTGGCATAACCAGCCGCAACTTTATTTAACTATTAACACTATATGATAACATTTAAATCCCACATTTAGCCTGTCAAAACATCCCAAGTCCACTTTCAATTAACAAACCTTTTCCATATTTAATCCCCACCACCCATGCCCCCAGTCATCTGGCTAGTCAGTGTCAAACTAACCCAGATGCTGGAGACCTTTCCCCTTGTGCATAACCTCATCCCACCTGGAATGTGGTACCACCAGACCAGGCACAATCATCTCCCTTATGCCCATGACGGTGACACACATGGGCCCCAAATCATCCACACAATATATTCAAATACTTAAAGCATCCAAAATTCCAGAACTAACCCGCCACAAGCGATGACAGCTTAGATTGTTAACGCTGAAAACTCATCTAGTGGGGCAGCAAGCCGGCTATGCCTCACAGACACCTCCAATAAATCTTGGCTAGATGACAAAAATATGTCAATTCCAATCTCAGAAAGGTGTACCCCCATCATTACAATATAAACCTGGGCAATCTACCGTTATTAAGTTGTGACAAAGGACCAAACCACCCAAATGAGAATCGAGAGACCTCAGAATTCACCCTACGCCAGAGTCTACTACTACTACTACTTAACATTTCTAAAGCGCTACTAGGGTTACGCAGCGCTGTACAGTTTAACAACAAAAAGGACAGTCCCTGCTCAAAGGAGCTTACAATCTAAAGGGCAAAATGTCAAGGTGGTGCAGTCTAGATTCTTGAATAGAGGTCTGGTGGTTAGGTGCCGAAGGCGACATTGAAGAGGTGGGCTTTGAGCAAGGCTTTGAAGATGGGCAGGGAGGGGGCCTGGTGTATGGGCTCAGGGAGTTTATTCCAGGCATGGAGTGAGGCGAGGCAGAAAGGGCAGAGCCTGGAGTTGGCGGTGGTGGAGAAGGGTACTGAAAGGAGGGATTTGTCTTGAGAGCGGAGGTTATGGGTAGGAACGTAAGGGGAGATGAGGGTAGAGCGGTAAGGAGGGGCTGCAGATCGAGTGCATTTGTAGGTTACTAAGAGAAGCTTGAACTGTATGCGGTACCTGATCAGAAGCCAGTGAAGTGACTTGAGGAGAGGGGTGATATGAGTATATTGGTCCAGGCGGAAGATAAGACGTGCAGCAGAATTCTGAATGGACTGAAGGGGGATAGATGGCAAAGTGGGAGGCCAGCGAGAAGTAGGTTGCAGTAGTCGAGGCGAGAGGTAATAAGAGAGTGGATGAGAGTTCGGGTGGTGTGCTCAGAGAGGAAAGGGCAAATTTTGCTAATGTTATAGAGGAAGAAGCGACAGGTCTTGGCTATCTTCCCCCTTCTCTATCTCTGTTAATGGCTCTCACATCCTCCCTGTCTCCTCGGCTCGTAACCTTGGAGTCATCTTTGATTCCTCTCTCTCCTTCTCTGCGCATATTCAATACATCGCCAAAACCTGTCGTTTCTTTATCTACAATATTAGCAAAATTCGCCCCTTGCTTTCTGAATATGCTGCCAGAACCCTTATCCACACCCTTTGTTACCTCTCGCTTGGACTATTGCAATTTACTTCTCACTGGTCGTCTGCTCAGCCATCTTTCTCCTCTCCAATCTGTCCAAAATTCTGTGGTACGACTTATTTTCTGCCAGAATCGTTATACCCACACAAGTCCACTCCTCAAGTCACTTCACTGGCTCCCTGTCCACTTCCGCATTCAATTTAAACTTCTTGTACTGACCTTTAAATGCATCCATTCTGCAGCCTCCCCATTATCTCTCCACTCTCATCTCTCCCTACATTCCTCCCCATGAACTCCGCTCACTGGACAAATCTCTCTTGTCGTCCCCCTTCTCCTCCACTGCTAACTCCAGGCTTCGCTCCTTTTCTCTCGCGGCATCTTATGCCTGGAATAGACTTCCTGCACCTATACGTCTAGCTCCATCTCTACCTGTTTTCAAATCTATGCTGAAAACCCACCTTTTCACTGCTGCTTTTTAGCTCCCATTACTTCCCTCACCCGTAACTGTCTTGTCTGTCTGTATTATTTAGATTGTAAGCTCTTTTGAGCAGGGACTGTCTCTTTGTATCAGGTGTTCAGCGCTGCGTGCGTCTGGTAGCGCTATACAAATGCTAATAACTACTACTACTACTAAACATTTCTAGAGCACTACTAGGGTTACGCAGCGCTGTACAATTTAACAAAGAGAGACAGTCCCTGCTCAAAGAGCTTACAATCTAATAGACAAGTGAACGGTCGGTCCGATAGGGGCAGTCAAATTGGGGCAATCTGGATTCAGTGAACGGCAAGGGTTAGGTGCCAAACGCAGCATTGAAGAGGTGGGCTTTAAGCAAAGACTTGAAGACGGGCAGGGAGGGGACTTGGCGTAAGGGTTCAGGAAGGTTGTTCCAAGCATAGGGTGAGGCGAGGCAGAATGAGCGGAGCCTGGAGTTGGCGGTGGTGGAGAAGGGTACTGAGAGGAGGGATTTATCCTGTGAACGGAGGTTACGGGCGGGAACGTAAGGGGAGATGAGAGTAGAAAGATAGTGAGGGGCAGCAGACTGAGTTGATTTGTAGGTAAGAAGGAGAAGCTTGAATTGAATGCGGTATCTGATCGGAAGCCAGTGAAGTGACCTGAGGAGAGGGGTGATATGAGTATATCGGTTCTGGCGGAATATGAGACGTGCAGCAGAGTTCTGAACAGACTAATAATAATGATTTTTTGACGTGGCTTAGTAAAAGGGCCCCTATATGAAAATTCTCTTTATGTATCAGTCAGTAACGTTTTGCAGTGCTCTGCTGCAGGAAATTCAATTATGTTTTCTGAAATTATTGAAGTTGTATTTATTGACGTATTTGTTGCAATAATTTATTTAGTGTTTTATTGTTACATTATGTAATTTCATTTTCCTGACTGGTGAATCAGGTTGTTTTCTCTTCCCACTCTGAACCTTTTATAAGGGATAAAGTGAGTTGTAAGTATTCTAACATAATATGTTTAATCTTTTTTATTGAATAAAGAAAACATTGTAAATACAGAAACATAATGACCAAAACTTATTTCGATTAATACCCCCCAACCTTCCTCCTCCCTCCCATCCCCCCTTCCCTTCCCCTCTGAGAAATCTTTCCCCCCCGCCCCCGTTTCCCCCCCTCCCTCCAATCTCCTCCCCCCTTCCAGTCTTTCTGAGTCCAGCCATATAGGTACCATTAGAAGTTCAACAGTCTGCTCCTAGCATTCGGGGACAGCGTATTAAGAAATGGGTTCCAGATGTTCTGAAATTGTAATCCTATTTTAGATTTGAAATCTGCAACTTCCATCCTTTCGACTCGCACAAGTGTGATCATGCGGGCTCTCCATCGGGATCATGTAGGGTAATGTCGGGAAAGCCACTCAGACAGGATCACCTGTTTAGCCACTATAATAGACTTATTTACAAAAGCTGTTAGTCCTGTCGGGATGGGGTGGACTAATATCGGATGTCCCAGTAGCAGACCTGAATCATATTTCCACCCTTATGTCCAAATTTTTGAAACATACTGTGTTATATCCTTCCAATATTGCATTATACCTCTACAAATCCATAACATATGTCCCAAGGTGGCCCCAGGCTCCCGACATTTAGGGCACTCCCCCCAGGGAGAGAGCCCCATATGGAAGGCCCTTCTGGGAGAGATATACAGCCGGAGTGCCACTTTATATTGTGTCTCTCAGTGTGAGATCATGGCAGTCTGTTTACGATTCTAACATAATATAACAATAAATAAATATCAGCAGGGCAGCTAGTGCTACAAAAAAGTGTGCCGTAGGGGTCTTTTTAAGCAAGCAGTGGGAAAAGTTAGCCTTAACGTGCCCTTATATGAGTTTTTCCATGTGCTAAGGCCCATTTTTTCCACAGATGGAAAATGGCCAATTTTCTATTCTCTCACTGGGCATTAATAAAAATTTTGTAGGTGGTAAGGGCTCATGCACTAATCCTGTGCTAATCAGTTAGCACACAGTAATGTAGATGTGCAAACTGATTGGCACAAAAATGCTCACCCTCCACCCCCCGACATGTCCCCTCCATGGAAAAAATTTTAAAATTCTTTTGTGCACAGTTTGCATGTACAAATTTCAAACTATCAAAAATTAGTGTGGGGCCTGCAGAAAACAATTATTTTAAAAGCCCTAAATACTGCCATAGAAAATCTGGGCTTAACACATGGGAAGGTCTTTGTGTTAAAACGTGTTAAGCCCAAATCATAACACATTTTACTAAAAGGGCCCCTTTGTAAGTAATATCTGGGGGCAACAAGGGGCGTAGCCAGACTTCGGTGGGAGGGGGGTCTAGATCTCGACGTGAGGGGGCACATTTTACCCACCCCCTGGTGCCACCGGCCTCCCCTGCCATTGCCGAACCCCCCGCCACCAACTTGGACCTCCCCCCTGCCGACGACCCTCTCACCCCCCCTCCCACCACCAATCCTCCCCCGCCGCCACCGTCGCCTACCTTTGCTGGCGGGGGCCCCAATCCCTTACAGCCGAGGTCCTCTTCGTCCAGTGCAAGGCTTCATTCTGTTTCTGTGAGTCTGACATCCTGCATGTACAGGGATCTAGCCAGGTATTTGTGACCTGGATTGGCCACTGTTGGAAACAGGATGCTGGGCTCAATGGACCTTTGGTCTTTCCCAGTATGGCAATACTTATGTATGTACTTATGAAGCCTATCCTGCTTCTGATCAACCTCACAAGCTGCATTATTCATCTTCCCGGGGAGCATTTTTAAAGGAACCTGAGCTGAACTGTGGTTTCCCTCTCCTCCTGAAACCCTTCCGTTTGCTCCCCAAAAAGATACCTCTCAAAGGGCCTCCCTGAACACCCAATGATCATTTTTCTGAGCACATTCCTGAAAACCGCTAGACTCCCATAGGCTCCCCAAGCCTACCTCTCCCAATCCCTAGTGATCGCGGGGATTCTGGGGATGGTGCTAGGTTAAAAATGGCACCAGTGAACCCCTAGGAATGGTTTTGTGGTACTCCTGATAAGGGTCAAGTTGCTATTTATCGTTATATTGCAGCTTGACTCCTAGTACTAGTACCATGAGGCTACCGCTAGGGGTCACCAATGTCATTTTTAACCTGGTGCTAGCAGGGGCAGGAGCAACTGGGAATCACTCCTGTCCCAGACTCCGCTACACCATAGGCTGGGAGAGGTAAGTCTGGTAAACACCTACAGAAGGGTGGGGGGTCTTCAAGGAGGGCTGTATGTGGAGAGGGAGTATCTAGGGGGGTGTTTGGTGGGGGCTTTTCAGGGAGGGTATGTCTCTACAGGGGGGTGTATTCAGGGGGACCCTTCAGGGGCTGTCTATTCAGGGATGGGGGCCAGCAAGGCAGGCATCTTTTAGGGGAGGAGAGTTACAGTTCAGTTCCGATCCTCTTGAAGATTCTGCCTGGGAACATCAGGCTGCAGCTTAGCAGCCTGATGCTCCTAGGCAGGAAAAATAACACCAGCTGGAATAGCATAGTTGCAGGGTTCACCGCAAGCTGTGATATTTTATTTACATAATGATGAGGTGTTTTGCATGCATTTGTATGCCTTGTATCTCTTTATTATGTTTCCCACAGAAACCTATACTGACATGTACTACTGTAATATAACGCATGCTATTCTTGTATAACGTGCATTAAGGAGCATTTAACACACGTTGCCTTCATGCGCCTTAGTTACTACCCCCCTAAATGATGATACTTACACATGTAAGCAGTGATTTTGCAATCAATGCATGCATGTGCCACCATTTACACGTAACGCCAGCTTTTACAAAACTGGGATGTCCAAGGGAAGCATGTTGGAGTTGGCTAGTATAATTGCCCCATCATATTCCTCAGTTCCAAATGAGTATTTAGCAAACACTTATTTATATCTTGGAGCACTGTAAATGCCAAGCAGCCATACGATTTCCTATGTTAAATGGAAAATACATGCATACTTTTTCAAGCTCACCCAAACCACACCCAGAACATGACCATTTTGAAAAGTGTGTGTGCCACGGGCATAAACATGTAAGTAAGGACTTTTCTATAATAGCTACTTAGGCACATTGCACCATTTATAGTTTATTTCATTTGCTATACTGCGCAGCTTAAATAGATATGATCACAGTGGTATAAACCCATTATATCAGACCTGCCAAGTCTCCCGCATTGAGCGCTGACACAGCACCATCGCACTGCCACTGCTGCTTCTTCTGATGAGCAGCAGCACTGGCAAAACAGCAAACGCAGGGCCACAGCCTTCAGGCATGCGCTGTCGGCTCTGCCGGTCTCCTGCCCCCCTGTAGCATCAACTTCACATTCTAGGGCAGAGGACCAGCAGAGCCAACAGTGCATGCCTGAAGACTGCGGCCCCGCATTTTCTATTTGTTGTTTTCCCACATTGCTGCTGTTCATTGGGAGAAACAGCAGTGGCCAGCCCAGGACAGAAGATGCTGTGTAAGAGGGGAGGGAAGGGAAGGAGAGGGGAGGGGGTATGAAGAAAGAGGCAGGAGATGCTGCATGGAGAGAGGAGAGTAAAAACATAGAAAAGTGGGGACCTGGATAGAAGAGGGGTAGAGAGAGAGGTGATGAGTGGAAAGATGGGGAGAGAAAGAGGAGACACGGTATGGAAAAGGGCTGGAGAAGATGCTGAGTAGAAAGATGGGGAGACCCTGGCTGGATGGATGGATGGAGAAAGAAAGAGATGATGGATAGAAAGATAGAAGATGCTGGAATGATGGGGACAGAGGAGAGATGCTGGATGGGAGTATGCAGAGGGAATACATTGGAAGGATGGGGGAGAGAAAAAGGGAAGATGCTGAATGGAAGGGTAGGGAGAGAAAGAGGAGATGCTGAATGGAAGGGTAGGGGAGAAAGAGGAGATGCTGGATGGAAGGATGCAGAGAGAAAGAGGAGGAGATACTGGAAGGATCAGGAGAGAAAGAAGGGAGACACTGGATGGAAGGGTATGGAGAGAAAGAGAAGGCGCTGGATAGAAGGGTAGGGAGAGAGAGGGAAGATGCTGTATGGAAGGATACTGAGAGAAAGAGAAGAGACTGGATAGAAGGATGCAAATAAAAAGGGGGAGACAGAAAGTATGGGTAGAAAGAGGGAAGATGCTGGATAGAGAGGTAGGAAAAAAAGAGGTGAGATGCTGGATTTAAAGGGGGGAGAGGATAGAGTTCGTGAAAGACTGGAAAAGGAGAGGAAGGGGCATAGGGGAGAACAAGGGTGAGGGAAAGATGAAAAGTCATAGGTAGATGAAGTAAAAAGAGGGAAATTAAAAACTGGATAGTAAGAATGAATTAAATCTGGACAGAGAAGCAGAAAAATAAATCAAAGAAAACTGAAAGAAACAGGAGGGAGAAAAAAAAAAAGAGAATTTGAAGGAAAGCAGAAAGAAGAGAATGGGAGCAACACAATTGGAAAAAGTAAATGCCAGACAATAAAGGTGGAGAAAATAATTTTATTATTAATTTAGGATAAAGTAATGTAGCTGTGTTAATAAAGGTTAATAAATACAAATAAAACACACACAAAAAATAAGATGATACCTTTATATTGGGCTAATTTTAATACATTTTTGACTAGTCTTCAGAAACCAACACTTCTTTCCTCAAGTCAGGAGAGGATGATATAACAGCAGTGATCTAACCTGAGGCAAGAGGTTTAGGTATCTGAAAGCTAATAGAAAAAGGTTTTAGGCTAGTCCGATAAAAAGGCATCATCTTATTTTCCATTTTCAAGTGCCTGAACTGAGCATATGCATGAGTCTGGCATTGGCGGCTGAAGCACGCTGCCAACTGCTGCACTGCTCAAACAGCATGGTAGGGGCTCATGCAGTGGACCTCTTCAGCTAGCAGGGCTTGGGCATCTCAGCCAGCGATTCAACCAGTGCTACAATTTTGGAGTGGGCTTAAGCTCAAAGTGGAGGGGCCGAGGTCCCCTTGCGGTAATACCCCTGGGTGGAATAGATGCTGGCTAAGGGGTATAATAGAATGAACTGAAACACTCCCTCTTACCCCATCCCTGCTGTCACTGGTGTAAATAAAATATTTTCTACAATGCCCGCGGGATTGAGATGTGCCAGGGAGTGCAGCCATGAGGTAGAGTGGGTGGGGCCAAGGCAGAGTGAGGCAGGGTTGGGGCATGTACTAAAATTTTCCTCTCAAAAATCGGGACCCCCCTTGGCAATTCTGTCATGCAAGCCTTTTAAAATGGCCTCCATACACTGTATTTAACACTCTGAACTCTGGGTAATAATAACATTATGAAGAAATAGTATGTTTTAAGTGTGAAAAATATATTGGATATTTTCCTGTCTTACATATGTCTGAAATGTATTTCTCCTGTTTGGCCAGCAGATGGTGCATGTTTATGCTTAAAGCTGTTACAGAAGACTGACTTCTCTTTCTTTTATTTAGCACACAGATAATAGGAAGTGTCTGTAGTGATGTAACCAGTTTTTATTTGAAACTTAACTGTTCTGGGCTCTGATTGGCCTGGAGTTTTGAAATTACCCAGCAGTTTTTGCTGGTTGTTGCTTCAGTTTCAGCCCAGGAGAAGAGAAAGAGAGAGCTCTTTGCTGAAGCCTTGTAAAAAATAGTTATATTTGATAACAGCTATATATGTCCTGATCTCCCCAGGTACTTTCTAGGAAGTATGCAAATGTTTAGTTTTCTAATTGATCCATTTTTCAGTTACTTGTTACTGTTTGCTATTTGCACTTTTTTTTTTGTCCACGTTTCCGAGTTCTGAGAATAAGCACATTTGTTTGTTTGTTCTGCCTGTCTGGACTGATAAAAAATCTTGGGGGTTCATGTGTTGGGTCTGTGAGTGCTTTCTGGGAACCTTTACAGAATTAGGGGGATAACTTATAGACTACTGTATGTTAGGCATGTATCTCTGGCATTTAGGTGTGAGCACTTACATCAGCTCTATGGCCTAAGCACATATGTGTATATAGACCCAGTTACCAGGGTTGCCAAGTGGATCCAGAATAGCCCAACAATGCTGATCCAGTCCTGGGTTTATCCATTGCATGCAAAGACTTGTAGTTCAAATTTCCCCATTGCATTCTGTAGATTAGGTGCCACATAAGTGTTCTCCCTTTGAATAGTCACCCATAAGTTAGTGTCCTCTGTTGTGCCCATAGATCAGCCTGTGAAGAGCTATCTACCCACATACACTTTGACCTTTTTATTCATGGCCTTAAACCCATAAACCCAAATATTTTTATTCAAAATAGACAGAAAATATAGATATAAAGCTACAAATGAGAACAATAAAACCAGGAAATTGCCTATAATTTGAGGATTCTAGTCAGCACTATGACTTCAAAGTAGATGAATCAGTAGGACAGGAATGAGAAATTAAATCCCATTCCTGCCTGGTGGTATTTCAGCCACTCCAGAAATTTCATCCACTGTTTGTAATTAGTAAATCATGATAAAAGAGACTTCCAGCAAGAGATACATAATTCTTTTTAGGATATTTGTCTGCTCAAAGTCCGATTCTGAATATTGAAGCGTGATTTAACCCCTTTCTAGCACCTATTAACATAAAGGGTAATGACAACTCAAGGCACTCCACACCTTGTTGTTAAACTGTTCATTAAGCACTTGTTGGATAATTAAAGCCACTCAGCCTTTAGCCCTTTGCCTATTACAATGCATGAAAGACAAAATCTTTAATGACCCACTTAAACATGCCCTAGCCTGTCCTGTTGCTTAATTAGAAAGCAGCCATCCTGAACCTGGAAAAGTTAATTCATGGCCACAATAAAATTAAAGTGATTATCTAACCTTAACTGAAACTGTATCATTACCAGCACAAAGGAATCAAGTGCATTTTCAGCCTTCACATTCTCAACACTGCCTCATTAAGCCATATACATTAAGAGGCTTTGCAATACTGTGATGGTTCTACAGAATTTGCAATGTCCTTTTGTACACCATATATTTCAAAATGTATGGTTCCACACCTACAAAGTCAGCCTATCATGCAATACTATTATGCATGTGTATCAGTGAAAGTGACCACCACTGTTATCCATGTAAGTTAGATCTGCCATTTACAAGGAATAGTTTTAGTAGTTAGAGCGCCAGACTGACAACCAGCAAAGCCAGGTTCAGATCCCACCACTGCTCCTTGTGTTCTTAGGCGAGTTGCTTGAACCCTCCATGAGCTCAGGTACAGAATAATGAAGTCAATATTCAATGCGATTTAACCTCCCAGAAACAACTCCTGGCCAGTTAAATCACCTGCTCAGGGCTAACCATTAATTTTCAGTGGTACTTAACTGGTTAGTGCCAAACTGAAAACTGGCTATTTTGAGGGCATTCCAAGGGCGGAGTCAGCAGGTAACCAGCCAGGGTAACTGCATAAATATAGGGTTACCATAAGGCTCCAGAAAAAGGAGGACGGATTGAGCCAGCCGGGTTTTACTTCCATTGCTTTCAATGGAAGTAATTGAGCCAGCCGGGTTTTACTCTTCCATTGCTTTCAATGGAAAGCAATGGAAGTAAAACCCGGCTGGCTCAATCCGTCCTCTTTTTTCTGGAGCCATATGGTAACCCTACATAAATAGGACCGCATAAAAGTCAGTCCTATCATTATGCGGTAACCCATAGCAGATTAAGTCAGGGCCGCTGAGAGAATGAACCGGGCCTGGGGCAGGGCCGCCACCGCTAGGCCCAAGGTAGGGCCGCCAACCCCCTTCCCCCGGATCGTGGCTGCCGCCCCCCCCCCCCCCAGGTTGGTGCTGCCTCCCCCCACAATTGTCTCCATTGCTCCCCCCCCCCCCCAGATCACTGCTTCAATTGAAATACCTTGTTACGTCTTCCTCCAGCGCTGCTCTTCTGCCGGTTGCCTGCCCCTGCGGCTGCTCTTTTTCTCAGGGCAAGCTCGGTTTCAAAACCAAGCATGCATGCCTGGGAAAAGCAGCCGCTCAGCTGGGCAGAAGAGCAGCGCTGTAGGTGCTCCTCCAGGTCTTCCCCAGCCTCCAAGGGGGGCCCGGCTGTGGCCCTGGAGTTTTCTCTCTCCTGCTCCTTTCGGGACTCAATCACTCTGGTCCCATCAGGACCAGGAGAGAGAGACCCCAGCACTGGGCCCCCCTGGAGGCCCAAGCCCAGGGAACTTTGCCCCCCCCCCCCCCCACCCCCCTGTCAGTGGCCCTCAGTTAAATGCTGAGTATTGCACTTAACTGGCTAGGTATTTGCTGGTTCCAGAAGTTCAATGCCAGTGCCCAGATAGAACCTGGTATTGAATTCTAGGTTTAACACTGGTAACAGTCAAGAAATACTAATTGCCACCAGCTGGATATCAGGCCCTAAACTGTAAGCCCTCCAGGCACAGGGAAATACCTAGTCTATCTGAATATAACTCACCTTGAGCTACTACTGGAAAAGATGTGAGATAAGTCCAAATAAATTAAATATGTGAAACCCCATTTTGCATGGGGACTCTCCATGGGAAATGGGACAACCATGTCTGGATATTCACAATTCCTGCTGTACTTTACAAAAGCCTTGTACATACAAGGATGTTGGCAAATACAGCAGCATCAGCCATTTCAGAAAAAACACATTCAAAAGGAGTGGCCTAGTGGTTAGGGTGGTGGACTTTGGTCCTGGGGAACTAAGGAACTGAGTTCAATTCTCACTTCACGCACAGGCAGCTCCCTGTGACTCTGGGCAAGTCACTTAAGCCTCCATTGCCCCATGTAAGCCACATTGAGCCTGCCATGAGTGGGAAAGCATACATGGCAGGCTCAATGCAGCAGGCAATGGAGAGTTAAGTGATTTGCCCAGAGTCACAAGGAGCTGCCTGTGCCAGGAACTGAACTCAGTTCCTCAGGACCAAAGTCCACCACCCTAACCACTAGGCCACTCCTCCACTCTGTGGATATATTAGTTCTGGTATGGGTCTAATGATAGATCTTGCAACTTCTAAAGAGTGTTTATTTTCCTGGCACTAGGGAAACAGAATTCATGTTTTATTTTATTTTATTTCCTCATTGACTGTATCAAAATGCTGGTGTAATTTTTGAAAGGCTGGCTTGTGTATGGGTTTATGTCACTGAACAGGATAGCAATCAGATTGTAGAAGGGTGCTAATCGTACATTGAGATCTATTTTGCTCGCTTGTGTATTTGTTTACTTATCATTAGAAGGGAGCTGAGTTGCTGAGTCTAGGACTCACTGCTGTATTAATGAATGTTAAGCGCATATACGTAAAAGTTGCTATATTGGGTCAGACCGAAGGTGCGTCTAGTCCATCTAGTCCAGTATCCAGTCGCAAGCTGCAGCATTTTTAATGAACACATGTATTGCAACAGCGCAGACAATACTGATGATAACGATGTCTTGGACGTTTTGATTGACAGACTAAGATTGGCCTGGGCTGATTACGTGCAATCGAGTTATGTTACGTCTATACATATCAATGTTTAACGTTTAAAAGAGTGCTTTAGCATATGATTAAACTTCACATCATGTAAAAAAAAGTTGGGCTTATTTGGGGGCTTGTTCTTGAACTGATATCGCTTGTTTTGAGGTTTTTTTTTTTTTTTAAAGAAAATGCACTTGTTTCCCCCTGAATACTTGGCAACACTGGGCAGGATTGGCAGAGGAAAGGCCCCACAGACTGCCCACTGGCAACCTGTTTTCAATGCAGCTGTTGCTGCTGCCAGTGAAGATTGAGGGCAAGTTTAAAGGACCACAGTAAAGGGGGAGTGGGAGCAATTGAGAGATGCCAAACCAGGGAGGGAGAGAGGAAGGAAGTAAAAAATACCAAACTGAGAGGGGGAGGAGAGAAGTGAGTGTGAGAGATGCTATACCAGGAGGTGAGGAGAGTTAAATGATGCAAGACCTGCAGGGGAAGAGAGAGAGAGATACTGGAATGGAGGGGGGAGGAAGGAATAATGCCAGGACCTGAAGAGGAAGGAGGAAGAGGGACAGGTGGGTAGAGGAGGGACAGGAGAGAGAGCAGAAGCGTAGCCAGGTTGTTATGTCATGGGGAGCGGACTGTGTAAAAAGTAGGTGCCATCATGAGTAGGTTTTTTAAGCTGCAGAGGCGCCGTTTTGGTCAGAAGTCCATTTAAAGGCGTGGTTGCTCCCCTTGCACCCCCACCCCCAAAGCTACACCTCAGAGAGAGAGAGAGAAGGACATTTACTGAATTCCTGGGGAGGAGAGCAGGAAGAAGAGAGAGAGATGGAGACATGTTGGGTATGGGGAGGGATCGGGACACAGAGAGGACATGGTAGACAAGAGAGAGAAGAAATGCCAAAAGGACAAAGAGACCCTGGCAGGAAAGTTCAGAGGAAAGCAGAAACCAGAGACTGGGACTACTACTACTACTACTTAACATTTCTAGAGCGCTACTAGGGTTACGCAGCGCTGTACAAATTAACAAATAAGGACAGTCCCCAGCACGATTGGAGAAATAAAATGACCAGCTGACAAAGGTAGAAAAAAGAAATGTTATTTTCTATTTATTGATCAGAATATGTCAGTTTTTGAATGTACATCTGCCAGAACTGATTTTAGACATGGCCGGGGCCCACAAGAAAAACTTCCAGCATTCTTCAACATAGCAGTAGTTAACCTCTGGCTTTGGGACAGTCCACCCTTGGCATCTCTACACCTGGCAGTTCCGAAAGTTCCAACTAGCCTGTAGGATCTTTTTTCAATTGTCAATTTCCTTTACACTTAAGTAAAGGTTTTGGATTCCTTTTCCTGGGTCACTGTAACTAACTGTATCAAACGATGCAATGGAGCAGAGTGGCACCTTAAGCTAATGGTATACAGGCAAACAGCCTCTACCTCAGGAAAAGAGAAAAAGAAACTGCTAATGGTCTGGAGAGGGCTTGCTGTGATGGCACCTGTGCTATAGCCAGTCACAATCATCCTCCTTTTTTATCTGAACAGTAGGGAGCTGAGGACTCTGTCCATTTCTTCTCTTTTTCCCTGAGAAGTCTTACAACAAGAGAATAGCTCCCTGTATGGATTATACTACTGATCCTTGACTTAAAAAGTTTTATCTGTGGGGATCACTGGTACAGCAGCTGCTGGAGGGAGAAAAGTGCAATGAGGCCTGCTGTGCTAGAGCAGCCCTGTGCTTTCGGAGATAAGCTTGCTTCTGTGTCATTGGTTCACAGGGGAAGGTATTGACCTGTATTACACCTTACAAATGACTCATGTCACTAGGGAGCTTTGATTCCGCTCCTTAAATTCACAGTCCAAAGCAGGTTACTGCTGTGCTTTTTTCCTATCAAGAAAGAAGGGTTACCAGCCATGTGTCAGAGTGCACTGGATTGTGAATTTAAAGTATAAGGAATGAATTGAAAATATCTACCTGAGCGATTGCAGCAGAGTGCAAAGTATACTACTTCTAATTTTGCTGTGATGGAGCTTTGTTCCAAAGTAGAGAATGACATGGGGATGAGGACCTGCAGTTAAAAAAAAATTAACGCATTTTAAACCAGAGCTGAAAGGAGCAGAAGCAGCACTGCAGAGGACAAAGACAGAAATGGAGGAAGGAAGGGCTGGAGCTGAAAGTAACAGGCAGTGCTGGAGGGAGGGAGGAAGCTGAAGGGGACATAGGCAACCCTGGAGGGATAGAGGGAGGGAGGGTTGGACTGAAGAGGTCAGAGGCAGCACTGGAGGGAGGGAGGGGGGCACGCTGGACTGAAGGGGACAGAGGCAGCGCTGGAGGGAGGAAGGGAGGGCTGCAGCTGAAGAGGACAAGCAGTGCTGGAGAGAGGGAGGGCTGGAGCTGAAGGGGACAGCGGCAGCAATGGAGGGAGGGAGGGAGGACTGGAGCTGAAGATGACAGAGGCAGCGCTGGAGGGAGGGAGGGAGGGCTGGAGCTGAAGGGAGCAGGTGGTGGACTGGGGATAGGGACATAGAGTGGAGATGATGAATGCAGGGAAATGGACACAGTGGAGATGATGAATGCAGGGAAATGGACACAGGAGAGATGCTGGACAGGGATGTATAGGGGACACAGAGAAGGGAGATGCTGAACATGGGGAAAGACAGGTACACAGAGATGGAAGATGGATGGTGAGCATGGAGAAAGAAGAAATGTCAAGTGGACAGGAGACCCTGGCAAGTAACAAATGGCAAAACAAGGGGAGGAGGCGAGAAGTGAGTGAGAGATGCCATACCGCAAGGTGGGGAGAGCTAAATGATGTGGGACCTGTGGGGAAAGAGAAAGAGATACTGAAATGGGGGGAGGGAAGGAAGGAAGGAATGATGCCAGGACCTGAAGGGGAAGGAGGAAGAGGGAAAGATACTGGATCCACAAGAAGATGGGGAGGGGCAGGAGAGACAGCAGAATCATAGCCAGGTTGTGATATCAGGGGGAGCGGACTGTGTAAAAAATAGGTGCCAGTGTGACACTAGTGGAAGTAGGTTTTTAAAACCGCATAGGTGTCATTTTTGTCGGAAGTCTGTTTGAGGGAGTGATTGCTCCCCTTGCACACACACACACACACACACCCCATCACCAGCACCAGCACGTGAGTTGAGAAGACAGAGGAAATCAGAAACCAGAGCTTGGGACCAACATGATTTGAAAAATAAAATGACCAGACAACAAAAGGTAGAAAAAATATATTTTCTATTTTGTGATTAGAATATATCAGATTTCAAATGTGTATCCTGCCAGAGCTGGTGTTAGACATGGCTAGGGCCCAGGACAGAAATTTGGGAGGGGACCCTAACCACTATCAGGCCATGTCTTCTTCAGCTTCCAGCAGGCGTAGGGTTTTCTATGGCCACGGGGCAGTTGTCCTAGTTGCACTCCCTTAGCACCATCCCTGGCATATATGATATTTATGTTTTGCACAGTATAGGAGAAAATGCATCTCATTATATTTCTTTGGTGTGACTTCTTGGTGTTTTGTTTTAATATATGTTTACCATTTTTGATCAGCTATTATGTATTTGGCATTTGTGTTCTGTTTGTGTGTGACTGAGGTATTCTGTTAGCATGAATTTTCTATGTATCGTTCTATAGTAATTTGGCTTGTTCAGTTTTCCCAATAGTGGAGGGGAAGGCGAAGGCGGTAGAACGAGAGGACATGAAATGAGATTGAAGGGGGGCAGACTCAAGAAAAATGTCAGGAAGTATTTTTTCACGGAGAGAGTAGTGGATGCTTGGAATGCCCTCCCGCGGGAGGTGGTGGAAATGAAAACGGTAACGGAATTCAAACATGTGTGGGATAAGCATAAAGAAATCCTGTGCAGAAGGAATGGATCCTCAGGAGCTTAGTCGAGATCGGGTGGCAGAGCCGGTGGTGGGAGACGGGACTGGTGGTTGGGAGGCGGGGATAGTGCTGGGCAGACTTATACGGTCTGTGCCAGAGCCGGTGGTTGGGAGGCGGGGATAGTGCTGGGCAGACTTATACGGTCTGTGCCCTGAAGAGCACAGGTACAAATCAAAGTAGGGTATACACAAAAAGTAGCACATATGAGTTATCTTGTTGGGCAGACTGGATGGACCGTGCAGGTCTTTTTCTGCCGTCATCTACTATGTTACTATATCAGTGAAGGGAGACAGGGATTTTGTTGATCCTTGTTCTATATTGTTTATGATTTATAAAATGATAGTGGTACAGAATATTGTTTTTTATATACTTTAATAAAATGATTTAAATATAAAATCATAACTGTTCGAGACTTGTGTGGATGGGATCAGATAGAGCTCGCGACACAGGGACAGGAACAGAGACAGAGCTCGTGGGGATGGGGTGGGTACTGGGACAAACTTTGCCCCTATGTCATTCTCTATTCCAAACTATGCATTGAGGGAGACCAGTGCTTATGCTTCTTGGACTTACCCCGATGCAAAGAACTTCGATCCCCTAGTGCCGACAAGGATGACACCAAACCCATGCGTGTCCTCAATGTTGGGTCCAATCTGACCGGTCCCGGGTCTTGCTCTCAGCACCTGGTGTCAAGACAGGTGGCGACCCACTCAATGACAGTGCACTACCAGTGGATGCCGAAATCTGAGCAGCCATAGAAGTTGATGCCGCCGGTGCCAAAGTCAATGTTCTGGCCTTTGAGAAGCCAAAAAGTTGCTCTCTTTGAGCCTGTCGCACCCGCTGAATTTTCACCTGCATTTTTAAACACAGATCACAATTAGAGGGGACATAATGTGGCCGAAGGCACCTGATACACCAATTGTGCAGGTCAATGGCAAAGATCACCTGGTTAAAATCCATGGAACCTAAGGGTCTTAGCACGATTATCCAATGGGCATCATTTTTTTTTGAGCTGCACCAGTTTGGCACTATCCCTTTAAATAATATGGACCAATGACTTTCGCTGCACGTTAATGAGTGTCTATGAATTCAGACGCCATTTTTGAATGGACTGTTTGGAACAGCGGAGTGAATTCAAGTTGCATCCAAGTAAGTTTAGACTACTATAAACGCATAAGAGTAGAGAGCATAACATATGCTGTGCTAGTATGAATTTTTAGTGCTGAAAGAGTAATAACTTGGACATTTGAAAAGTCCGGAGGATGGCTTTTTGATTGTGGTTTTTATTGTTGCAGACACCAGCATAAACACGAGGTCTGTTTCCTTGAGAATGCCCATACGGCGAAACGGGACCCCGTTGGACGACTAAGATAAGTGCTTCATGCTTTATGCTTCCACACAATAATGGCACATGTATAGTTTATAAAGTCGAATTGTAAATGGAAATTTAAACTTTGGAGGTTATTTTCAAGCCGATGAAGAATTCACCCCATGAGTCATGAATATAAATTTTGACCGGGGCTACAGAGGCTTTTTCCTCCATCTTATACAAAGATTGATTACCACTTTATTTATAAAACACTTAGGTATACTTAAAGATCACCTGTCTACATTGGGCACACCTCTTGAAGCCACTGGGGGTCTTCTGAGACACTGAAAAAAGAATCTTAGCCTTAAACTCCTCGATCTTGAACTCTCAAAAAGGGGCATATTCAAATTGAGGTTGGGGCTGTGGCCTAAACGAGGCAGCCACACCCAAAAATAAAAAAATCCTTTAAAAATACTTGGGGTTGAGAAAAACAGAGAGGAGAAAAAAATATGACTAAAATAAGAAGGAGAAAAAAAATATGACTAAAATAAGAAAGAAACCCACATGGAAAGGCATTTGAGGAAAAAGTAGCACAGTGTGAGAAGAGAGTCCTCTCAGCTCCGTGGAAAAAACAAGACTGGAGGACCCACACTCATGCATTGGGTGGGAAGACACCAGTACATGTGCGGTGGGACGCTGTTAGAAGCTTCTACATTACTCAATAGTCAGCACATCGCTTGCTAAAGTCTCCAATGTCCTGTTCCTGGCTAGATCCAAAGGTCTCTATTCTATCCTCATCCTTCTCGATCTATCTGCTGCTTTTCACACTGTTGATCACCGCCTACTCCTTAATACGCTGTTCTCACTTGAATTTCAGGGCTCTGTTCTTTCCTGGTTTTCTTCTTATCTCTCCCAGCGTACCTTTAGTGTATACTCTGGTGGATCCTCCTCCACTTCTATCCCATTATCAGTTGGTGTACCTCAGGGATCTGTCCTGGGACCTCTTCTTTTCTCCATCCATACTTCTTCCCTTTGGTACTCTGATTGCATCCCATGGTTTTCAGTATCACCTTTATGCTGATGACTCCCAGATCTACCTCTCCACACCAGAAATCTTAGCAGGAATGCAGGCCAAATTATCAGCCTACCTGTCTGACATTGCTGCCTGGTTGTCTCACCGCCACCTGAAACTATACATGACCAAGACTGAGCTTCTTATCTTTCCCCCTAAACCAGCTTCTCCCCCATTCTCTATCTCTGTGGATAACACTCTCATCCTCCCTGTCTCATCAGCTTGTAACCTTGGGGTCATCTTCGACTCCTCTCTTTCCTTCTCTGCACTTCTAAAACCTGTCATTTCTTTCTCTATAATATCACCAAAATTTGTCCTTTCCTTTCTGAGCACACTACCAGAACCCTTATCCACACTCTTATCACCTCTCGCTTAGACTATTGCAACTTTCTTCTAACAGGTCTCCCACTTAGCCATTTGTCTCCTCTTCAATCTGTTCAAAATTCTGCTGCATGACTTATATTCTGCCAGTGTCGCTATGCTCATATTAGTCCTCAAGTCATTTCATTGGCTCCCTATCCGTTTCCACATACAGTTCAAACTCCTCTTATTGACTTACAAGTCTATTCACTCTGCAGCTCCTCAGTACCTCTCCACTCTTATCTCTCCCTACAGTCCTCCCCGGGAACTTCGTTCACTGGGTAAATTTCTCTTATCTGCACCCTTCTCCTCCACCGCTAACTCCACACTCCGCTCCTTTAATCTTGCTGCACCATATGCCTGGAATAGACTTCCTGACCAGTACATCAAGCTCCATCTCTGGCCGTCTTCAAATCTAGGCTAAAAGCCCACCTTTTTGGTGCTGCTTTTAACTCCTAACCCTTACTCACTTGTTCAGTACCCACGTTTTATCATTCCCACCTTAGTAATTTCCTTATCTCTTATTTGTCCTGTTTGTCTATCCTAATTAGATTGTAAGCTCTATCGAGCAGGGACTGTCTCTTTATGTCCAGTGTACTGCGTATGTCTAGTAGCACTATAGAAATGATAAGTAGTAGTAGTAGTAGGATGACATCACCCAGATGTGAGAATAAGAAGGCCTGCTTGTCCTCAGAGAAACATTTTTAATGCATACAAAATATTTAATGCTCCCCCCTCCAATGCATCTACCTTAACAGGTCTCACTCTTCATAGGGTCACTGACAATGGTAGAAATTCCCAAGCCCTGCCTGAGGCTGACCTGGAGGCCTTCCCTGTGCTGTGTTCTGCCTCCCTCCCCCCTCCCCCTCCCCCACCCCCCAATGCAACTTCCTATTTCTCCTGGGTAGAACTTGGCAGAGGGAAGGCACTGGGGTCAACTCTCTGAAGGGTCTAAAGTATTTACTGCTGGGGATCAGGCCAGGATTGGAACCAAGTTATTCCTTGTAGCAGTATGGTGCTACCATTTATATTGGAACTGAGATTTCCTCTTTGCTGGTATTTCTTTAGAATATTGGCTTGGCTAGTAGAAGGCAGTTTATGGCAAAATAACTGATTCTAGAAGAACTCCAGCCATGGAATAACCATATTCTCCAGCTGCCTTCTTGGTGTTTACAGGAAATTTTTGAACACACGAGTAATAGCTGTAGACCATAGGTGCCCCGTATAACAGGCTTGTGGAGGCTATCAGGCTTATTTTCAAAAGAGAAGGGCGCCCATCTTTTGACAGAAATCGCAAGATGGGCGTCCTTCTCACAGTGGCGCCCAAATCGGCATAATTGAAAGCCGATCTTGGGCGTCCTCAACTGCTTTCCGTCATGGGGACGACCAAAGTTCACGGGGGCGTGTCGGAGGCATAGCGAAGGCGGGACTGGGGCGTGCCTAACACATGGGCGTCCTCGACCGATAATGGAAAAAAGAAGGCCGTCCCTCATGAACACTTGGATGACTTTACCTGGTCCTTTTTTTCTTACGACCAAGCCACAAAAATGTGCCCTAAATGACCAGATGACCACCAGAGGGAATCGGGGTTGACCTCCCTTTACTCCCCCAGTGGTCACTAACCCCCTCCCACCGTAAAAAAAAATTTTTAAATATTTTTTCCAGCCTCTATGCCAGCCTCAAATGTCATACCCAGCTCCATGTATGCAGGTCCCTGGAGCAGTTTTAGTGAGTGCAGTGCATTTCAGGCAGGCGGACCCAGGCCCCTCCCCCCCCAGCTGTTACACTTGTGGTGGTAAATGTGAGCCCTCCAAAACTCACCAGAAACCCACTGTACCCACATGTAGGTGCCCCCCTTCACCCATAAGGGCTATGGTAGTGGTATACAGTTGTGGGGAGTGGGTTTTGGGGGGCTCAGCACACAAGGTAAGGGAGCTATGCACCTGGGAGCAATTTCTAAAGTCCACTGCAGTGCCCCCTAGGGTGCCCTGTTGGTGTCCTGGCATGTGAGGGGGACCAGTGCACTACGAATGCTGGCTCCTCCCACGACCAAAGAGCTTGCATTTGGTCGTTTCTGAGATGAGCGTCCTCGATTTCCATTATTGGCGAAAATCGGGGATGACCATCTCTAAGGACGACCATCTCTAAGGTCGACCTAAATTTCACAATTTGGGCATCCCCAACCGTATTATTGAAATGAAAGATGGACGCCCATCTTGTTTCGATAATACCGGTTTCCCCATCCCTTCTCCAGGACGTCCTGCGAGGACGTCCTCAGGAAAACTTGGGCGCCCCTTTTGATTATGCCCCTCCATGCCTCCCCAGCCCAACCGTGACCTTCCACTGGCTGCCTCCTCCTTGAAGGCTGGATGGAACAAAATCGTATCTTCCTCTCCTCTCCGGCGTCCACCCCCTCCCCCACTCGTGGCGCCGGCACCTCATTTCGTCAACCTATAATCATAGCTCTCCATTCCTTCCAGGACATTGGAGACTTTAGCAAGCGATGTGCTGACTATCGAGTAATGTAGAAGCTTCTAACAGCGTCCCACCGCACATGTACTGATGTCTTCCCACCCAACGCATGAGTGTGGGTCCTCCAGTCTTGTTTTTTCCACGGAGCTGAGAGGACTCTCTTCTCACACTGTGCTACTTTTTCCTCAAATGCCTTTCTGTGTGGGTTTCTTTCTTATTTTAGTCATATTTTTTTTCTCCTTCTTATTTTAGTCACGTTTTTCATGTGTGATCAAGGTGCAATATTCTGCTAGCATGTAGTATTTGCAGCCCTTTTTGTTTTGTTTTGTTTTTCACTAAGTTGTGTACTGGTGTTTTAGAGCCCAGTGTAATTACAGTGCTGCCTTTCCACGTATAAGGTTGTAGTTCGTTCTGTCCTTGGAATTAGTGCTGTTATGGTTTAGTAAGGTTATGAGTGTGTTTTTGCACAAGTTTGTGTATAGTGTTTTGCAGTGGAGAGATTGTGTGTTGGCCATACTGAGGTGGCACCAAAACATCAGAAAGGGTGTAGAGCCTAAATCATGACACACTACCTCTTGAAGGATCTACATATGGTCGTTAATAACAGGAGCTCATTGTGAACACTATTCACCCTAAAAGGGTGTTTTGTGGCTCTACATGAGAATTGTGATATTATGATCCCTTGTTTCATATTGTTGACGATCTACATTTTCCATATGGGTGGTATATTGGTGTATTAGGGTCTGCACAGTGTAATATTTATGGTACAGTAAGGTTCTGAGTGTATTTTTGCACAAATTTGTGCATAGTGTTTTGCACTTGAGCGATTGTGGTTAGTATATGCTTTGAACAACCATTTTATTCTTTGACATAATATCTAATATCTAAATTTAATAAAAGGTATTAATTGTGACTATTTTATTTTTAATTATTTTTTTTTCTGTGTGTTGTCATACAATTATGGATGTAAGCTCCACCCCTGGCCCCACCCCTAACCCTACCCCCTTTAGCCTCCACAAACAGTTGGGCCACCAACCGCCTATGCCAATGATGGCGAACCTTTCAGAGACCGAGTGTCCAAACAGCAACCCAAAATCTAATTATTTATTGCAAAGTGCCAACAGGGCAATTTAACCTGAATAAGAGGTGCCGGTACTCATTATGGGCGGGGTCACCACATGACTCCACACCTATGATAGCCACACCCCTTACACCAGCCATGGCGCATATAAACAGACATCATTGAAAATATTTTACTAGTATAGGAGAAAAAAATAACTTGATTTTTTTTTCATTATAAATCATTTCTGTAAGCTGTTACAGCTCCAGTATACCCAGTGCAAAATAAGACAGCAGATGTAAATTCTCAAATTGGACATATTCCAAACAGTAAAATGAAAATAAATGATTTTTTCTACCTTTGTTGTCTGGTGATTTTGTTTTTCTATCCATATTGGTCCTAGTCTCTGATTCTGCTGCTATCTGTTCTCTTAACTCCATTTCCAGGACTTCACTCCATCCCTCCCAGCACCAGGCATCCCTCCCACCCACCCTCCCACCCGGCATCAGGCATCCCACCCTCCCACCCAGCACCAAGCACCCCTCCCTCCCACCAGGCATCAGGCATCCCTCGCTCCCATCAGGCATCCCTCCCTCCCTCCCACTCAGCACCAAGCTCCCCTCCCTCCCTCCCTCCCACCAAGCAGCACCCCTCCCTCCATTCCACCAAGCACCAGGCAGCATCCCTCCCTCACTCCCACCCAGTACCAGGCAACCCTCCCTCCCTCCCTCCCTCCCACCAACCCAGCACCAGGCACCCAGCACCAGGCCTCCCACCCAACACCAGTCCACCCGAGCACCAGGTTGCCTGCCCGCCCCCCCTCCGAGCACCAGGGGCCCCCCCTCCGAAATTTAAAAGTCATACCTGGTCGGGGTTAAGGCGGCGTCGGCAGCAGCAGTGAAAAGCGCTGGCTCGGCGCGCCTTCAGCCTTCCCTTCTGTCTCTCAAGCGCTGGTCCCGCCCTTGCGGAAACAGGAAATGAGGGCGGGACCAGCGCTTGAGAGACAGAAGGGAACGCTGAAGGCGCGCTGAGCCAGCGCTTTTCACTGCCGCTGCCGACGCCGCCTTAACCCCGACCAGGTATGACTTTTAAATTTCGGAGGGGGGGCCCTGGTGCTCGGAGGGGGGCGGGCAGGTGACCTGGTGCTCGGGTGGACTGGTGTTGGGTGGGAGGCCTGGTGCTGGGTGCCTGGTGCTGGGTTGGTGGGGAGGGAGGGAGGGAGGGTTGCCTGGTGCTCGGAGGGAGGACGGTGCTCAAGCGGCCTGGTGCTGGGTGGGAGGGAGGGAGGACTGGAACTAGCTGAGGCGACGGCGCACGTGCCAACAGAGAGGGCTCTGTGTGCCCTCTCTGGCACATGTGCCATAGGTTCGCCATCACTGGCCTATGCTGTAGACGCTGAGAAAATTGGGAAGGGAAAATTCAAATGCTAGACCATCCACTGTACCTGAACAGAACTCACCATGAGCTAAATCTGGATAAATACTATTGTATATGTAGGCCGTAGATTTGTATAATCGAATGGGAGTCCTTTCTCTTATTGACATTTTTATTAAAGGAAAGCATTTCATAAGAGCAGCTACAGGCTTGTTGTGCTGTGACTCATTAAAAGTACCATGGAGTATAGTTATGTGTTTTGAGGAAAATAAAATTAAAACTGGGGATAGCACCAGGTAGGTTGCAAATGAAGGCTTGCTATAACCTTAGAGGCACTTTTCCTGGTTTTTAGATTTTGAGCTAGAAGCATGAAGAAACTGCTGGACAAACACAATGGAGGAGGGGGAAGCATATGCAAGGGAGATTAGAGAAGAGGGGAAAAGTAGTTTGATATACTGAAGCATAGCAGTTAGGGAATTGCTTCTTTTAATATTTATGCTACAGAAACTAGAATTGCTCCTGGGGAAATGCACTGGGTCATGTGGGACTTATTTCTCTGGAACCCCTGATCTGGTCTGGTCTATCTTCAGTCTTTAATGCCCCTCCCCTCCCCCTATAAGTTTGGGCATGGGCGTAGACTGGGGGGGCGAGGGGGGGCAATGCCCCCCCAAACGACGAAGACGACGAAAACAACTTAATCTTCTTTCCCGCAGCGGCGAACGGGCAAGTGTAAAAACAGCAAGCAAGCGCAGCCAGGCTCAAGTACTCCGTCCTTTGCTTTCTGAATCCTGACCTCTCAGCAACTCGCCTTCCTCTGATGTCATTTCCTTTCGGGCGGGACACTGAGAGGTCAGGATTCAGAAAGCGAAGGACGGAGTACTTGAGCCTGGCCTCGCTTGCTTGCTGTTTTTATGCTTGTCCATTCGCCGCTGCTAGAGAAGAGAAGCATTTATTTAAAAGTAGATGGGTTGGGGGGTGGAGAGGAGAGCTGCCGTATTGGTGTGGGTGAGAGAGAAGGAAGCTGGTCGATGGATGGAGTATTTGAGAGAGAGGGAGCTGCTGGATTGCAAGTGCTGGTGGGGAGGCTTGAGAGAGAGGAGAGTTATTCGAATGGGGGGGGGGGTTGTTTGAGAGAGGGAGCCACTGAATCACAGGGACAGGAGGGGTTAAGAGAGGGGGAACTGCTGGATCACACAGGCTGGGAGTGATTGAGATAGGGGGAGCTGCTGGATTACAGGCACCTGGGGGGTTGAGAGAGAGGAGAACTGTCGAATTGGAGGGGGTCAGAGAGAGGGAAGCTGCCAGATCAGTGGGGGGGGGGGGTGAAAAGGGGAGAAGCTGTTGGACTAGGGAGGTTGAATGAGCTGAATCACAAGGCTGGGGGGGGGGGGGTTGAGAGAGAGAAGGCCTGCAGAATCAGGAGGTGAGAGGGAGAAGGATGAGCTGCTGGACAATTGGAGGACAGTTGAGAGAGAGGCCAGCTGCCAAACTGCAGAGGAGAGGATGCTTGAAAGAGAGGGAACTGCAAATTAAGCATACATATCATTTGCGAATAGAGAAACTAAATGATCAGACAACAAAGGTAGAAAAAAGTATTTTATTCAGAATTTATTAGCTGAAATATGTCAGCTTTTTGAAATGTGCATCTGTGATATTTTGTCTGTAAATTTCAATTCCTTCCTCCATATTAGCATATTCATTTGCATATGTATATATGCAAATGAATATGCTAATATGCTCCGCCCCATCCTTTGCCCCCCCCCCCCCCCAAATGAAACAGTCAAACTACGCCTATGAGTTTGGGCCTTTTCCTTGATTGCTGCTAGACCAGGAGAGTGTTATGGTCTCCCAATCAGCATATTAAAGTTTGCCTTACTATTAAAGATTATTTTCAGAATTCCAGTATTATATTTTGCTTGAAACTTTATTTTTTTATTGCCATGATAAAGCACAATTAATTGTGCGATTAAAAATTTTAATACCATGATTAATTTTGATTAAACATTTTCATCGTTTTCCAGCCATAATTGGATGAGAAAAAAATTAAATCCTGTTGAGATAAACAAATTGTGCTGCAAGAAACCCTCCCCTTTTAACCTAGACAATACAGCAGGGCTTCCCAACCTTTTTGAATGTGGGGACCCTTTTATGTCATCTAAAAATATTTGGAACCACACCCTGTCCCTACCAATCTCAATTCCCTACTCCAGCTTCTCTCCTGTCAGTTGTGACAGGTCATGCTAGCTGTTACATTAGTCTCTATGATCCTTCTAGGACATGGAGGGTGCACCCAGGTAGAAGAGTATCCTCATGGTTAGGGCAGCAGCCTGAGAAGCAAGGGAACTGGGTTTCATTCTCACTGCAGTTCCTTGTGACTCTAGCAAGTCATTTAACCATCCATTACCCCAGGTACAAAATAAGTACCTGTATATAATAAAGTGGCCTGGCTAGGACTGAATGGGCTCTTGCCAGAAAAATTGAGAGGGGCCATCTGTAACACAGTTGCTCCCAAGGTGAGGGGAGGAAGGATGCACATTTCCCAAAGCTGACATATTACAATTAATAAATCCAGAAAAAAAAAACTTTTCTTCTACCTCTGTTGTTGAGCATTGCTTTGGTCCTAGTGTCTCTCTTCTGCTTTTATTCAGGGTCTCCTGTTCTTTTGACATCTTCTCTTTATGTTCAGCATTTATCTTTTCTATGTGTCCCTATCCTTCCTGTCCAGCAGCCTCCCCTCTGTGTCTCTGTACATATCCTCCCCCCATATTCACTATCTCTTCTCTCTGTCCCTATCCTCCTCCTTCTTCCAGGATTGTCTCTTTGTGTCCCTGTCCCTGTGTTCCCCCTAGGGCCAGCACCAAAGACTAGGGGACCCTCAATGAAGTTACATGGAAATACTTTTAAAACAAATAGGAGGAATTATTTTTTCACTCAACAAATAGTTAAGCTCTGGAACTCTTTGCTGGAGTATGTAGTAACAGTGGTTAACATACTTAGGTTTAAAAAAGGTTTGGACAAGTTCCTGGAGGAAAAGTCCATAGTCTGCTATTGAGACAGACATGGGGAAGCTACTGCTTGCCCTGGGATAAGTAACATGGAATGTTGCCACTATTTGGGTTTCTGCCAGATACTTGTGACCTGTAGTAATTTCAAAATCTGCTTTCATGCTCGTTTGCTTCCAATTGTTATAATTCTACTTTAGGTATATTTTGTTCAGTACTTCAAAATGAGGATTCTGCTGTTTACCAAGGTAAATTCTAGGCATTCCAACCTTGTAACATTCCTCTGCTCCTATCACCTATGGTGTTCCATTGAAATCTACAGAGCACTGAATGTTTGTTAGACAGGCAGTTTCATAGAAAGAAACAAAGGTGGATGTCAAATCTTGTTTAGCTACTCCTTGGCTCTTCTGTAGACTGAAATGAAGTTTTCAAATCATGAGTTCTTCAAAAAGATCTCCACTTCACACAATTCCAGTTAGTTTGGCTACCGTTAGTTACAGATCCTCCAGTCATTTCAAAATCTGCTTTCATGCTCGTTTGCTTCTAATTGTTAGAATTCTACATTTGGTATATTTTGTTCAGTACTTCAAAATGATGATTCTGCTGTTTACAACAGTAAATTCTAGGTATTCCAACCTTGTAACATTCCTCTGCTCCTCTCACCTATGGTGCTCCATTGAAATCTAAACAGCACTGAATGCATTTTCAACTGGCAGTTTCAAAGAAAAAAAACAAAGGTGGATGTCAAACCTTGTTCAGCTACTCCTTGGCTCTTCTCTCCAAAATTAGTAATTGTAGACTGAAATGAAGTTTTCAAATCATGGGTGCTTCAAAAAGATCTCCACTTCAGTGGAGGAGTGGCCTAGTGGTTAGGGTGGTGGACTTTGGTCCTGGGGAGCTGAGGGACTGAATTCAGTTTCCACTTCAAACACAAGCAGCTCCTTTTAACTCTGGGCAAGTCACTTAACCCTCCATTGCCCCATGTAAGCCGCATTGAGCCTGCCATGAGTGGGAGAGCGCGGGGTACAAATGTAACAAACAACAACCTGGCTTGGCCACTGTTGGAAACAGGATTTTGGGCTAGATGGACCATTGGTTTGACCCAGTATGGCTACTCTTATGTTCTTATGTTATATTCTTATTTGATTTTCCCATGAAAGAACTGGAAATACACTTTCAGCTGAGTTTCAAGAAGTGCATTTCTGCCACACTGTGCAGCTCCCCTGAATGGTATTTGACACTCAGACTAAAAATTCAATATGCCAAAGAGTGCTAAAGCTTTTGCAAATGTGTCAACACATTTTAAAAGTATTGTTTGTGCAAGCAATTTAGTTTAAACATGTTAATGGCATTTTTAGTGAGCATTCATTAGCCTGTGAGAGCTTTAACAGGAAAAAAAACACTATATGTTCATGAGATAATGAGATGCAAAACAATTCATTACCTATTAAACCATACAAAAAGAATATCATACTTGTTTATAATGCACAAAAATAAGCACAGGTCTGTTAATGCAAAAATAATTAACTACAGTCCAGGAAAGCGTAGTTATGTTTTTGCAGTAATGGCCACATTAACACACTAATTTTAACACTAGTAAATTAACACAAAACTTTTTCATTTACAAGTCATTAACATGGGCCATTAATGCAAGTGAATTAATACTCATTAAGAGCTAATGTTGAGGCACTTTAGTACACTGGCTTCTGAACCTATTTCCAAGTCACATGAAAGTTAGATGAGAAGTGTACGATGGCCTGGTTCGCAAGATGAGGTTGAGAGTAGCTAAGAAGAAAGCACAGCTTCCCAAAGCATTGGAGAATTTTGGTTTAGTCATCCTTTGAGCAACGGTATTTGCAAAACTCTTTTTCCAGCCTATTCCTAATGAACTTTGCCAGACATGATGTCCGCTAGCCTTGCCTTTGTTGTTGGTTTAACAAGCATGTGATTGTAGACTAGCACCACATTCTATTCCAAAGCTTTGTTTTATAATGGGACATCTTTTTTTTTTTTTTAATCAAACCTCAGCACAATTAGTTGTTGGACAGAGAGAAAGAAAAGATCGGAACTGAGCTAAGAAAGCTCAGAGTGGTCAAGGGTTTAGTAACATAGAAATCCAAGAGAGCATTACACATTGGGAAGATACTGGTATCCACCAAACAAGAGAAATCTAAGGGTCGTCATTTCTGTTGATCTCAAGGAAGAAAAATAGTGGGTCTTGTATAGCCAGTCCTCCAACAAATGAGATGAAGGTGACTTCTGAAGGGGGTACTAAACAGTAGCTGTAGGTGCCCATGCCCAAAAATGATACTCCTGCTCTATTTTCTACTCATGCACCCTTTAGTAGCTGAGTATTCTCTCAATCAGTGGTGTGCTGGAGTAGAACCCCCCCCCCCCCCCCCTCCATGGACACTTTAACAACTGGCTACCAAAATGTGGGCTCGGGCCTCTTCCTGAATTCTCTTTTACTTTGCTGGCGCGGATGCTGAACCCTGCCAGCCAAGTAAATAGACTGCTCCTACTCCCTGTTCCTTGTTTCCAGATCTGAGCAGCAGGCTGGGAATTCTCATGCATGTGCAAGAAGTCCCAGCATGCTGCTCAGAGCCAGAAACAAGCAGCAGGGAGTGGTGGCAGTCCATTTATTGGCTGGTGGGGCCAGGGGCATAGCCAGACACCCAATTTGGGTGGACGTGAGCCCAAAATGGGTGGGCATGACAACCCTGCCCCCTGCCGCCCCCCAAATTTCTGGGGGGTCACTTAACTCTATTCCACTGCCCCCTGATACCTTTAAATTCTTTAGGTCTTCGCCAGCAGCGAACAGCAACTCATCTCTCTTGCTTGCACCAGTTCTGAGCCTTCCCTCTAATGCAACTTCTTGGCCCCATAAACAGGAAGTTGCATCAGAGGGAAGGCTTGGGGGCACAGTGAGCACAGGGAATGTGTTGCTGCTTGCTGCTGCTGAAGAACTAAAGGATTTAAAGGTAAAAAGGGGAAGGGTCAAGGGAGTAGAGTTAATTGACCCCCCCCCCCCCCCCCCACACACACACACACACACACGATCTCCTAGAGGAAGAGATGTCGGGAATCTTCAGTTGGCAGGGCTTGGGGATCACCGCCAGCCACATCACTGCTGTACCACTGCTGGGTGGGCCTGAGTCCAAAGTGAGTGGGCCTGTGCCCACCTGGGCCCACCCATGGCTATGCGACTGGGTGGGGCTCAGCACCTCTGCCAACAAAGGTATGCCTAGCATGCTCCCACAAGGGGGAGGAGATAGAGGCATGTGTTGCCCCCCAGTCTATCCCTGGCCCCCTCAAATGGCAGGGCTGGCTATGCATGGAGAGAGAGCCTATTGTTAAAAATTTACCAGCACACCCCTGCTCTCAACTGTCCCTGGGCAGGAGCAAGCTAACCAAACTGGAAATAACAAGGGAGGCTGGTAATGATTTATGTAGAAAGGAGCTCAAGCTGGCATTATTCATCACCATTTTGGAGAGTTTTAATTAGAAATGGAGTTTTTCTGACCAATGATGGTGATTTTTACTATGGAGGCTAAGTACCTCTTTTTTTGTATAGGTCACTGAAGTCTATTCACCATTTCCTTATAGAAGGACTTCAGTTTATTCATGATTTATTGATTGGGTTCTTCTCTGTGCAATACTGATTTTTCCCTTCTGTATCCTTGCTTTGTAGAAAGGAGCTAACATTTATGCATCAATTATGCATGTAAATGTTTTGAATACTATGAATCCCAATTGTAATGTCAAAGTCAAATATATTTTTTATGTATAGTGGGGGTAGAATATCAAATTGTAATTTAAATGCCCAGCGCTACAAAATCTTCTTAGATAATTCAATCATATTGCAGTAGTCATCATGTAAATATATTCAAATCTACATTTGTATGTATTTTGGGACCTCAGCAATAGCAATTCTTTTAAGAAGAGCCAACTTACTGTCAATTCACTCAATTCTTCATTGGTCCAACAATTCTTTAATCAAAAATTCTATTATTTAAATTTACTTTTTGGTTTTTTGCTTACTTTTTTGTTTTTATTTGCTTTTTCATAAAATAGTAATATGATGCCTCAAGAAAACATCCAATGAGGTGTATTTATTTATTTATTTGTTACATTTGTATCCCACATTTTCCCACCTATCTGCAGGCTCAATGTGGCTTACGTAGTACCTACCGTAGAGGCGATCGCCAATACTGGTATGAACAAATACAGAGTGAGGTTGTGGTAAAGTAAAGGTCATGTGTGTTAGACACATTGGAGAATCATAAGGAGGAAGAGTTAAGCTATGTCCAATACGAGTTTTGGTTTTGTTGTGTTGCAGGGTTAAGGCATTTAAGCTGGATCATTAGGGTATGCCTTTTAGAACAGGTTGGTTCTTAGTAGTTTCTGGTAGTTTAGGTAGTCATATGTTGTTTTCACGGCGCTTGGTAATGCGTTCCATAGTTGCGTGCTTATATAGGAGAAGCTGGATGAGTAGGTTGATTTGTATTTGAGTCCTTTGTAGCTTGGGTGGTGGAGATTTAGGTATGTTCGTGATGATCTTGATGTGTTTCTGGTCAGCACTTAACTGGCCAAGTTCTGACTCCGCCCCCAGCATGCCCCCAAAATAGCTGGTTTTCAGATTGGCAGTAACTAGTTATTTTTAGTGGCACTATCTGGTTAAATGCTACTACAGCATTGGATTTTATCACATCACATCATGGAAGTCACAACTGCATGGGGCATGCCTGTCGAACATGCAAATGAGCACATTGGGGTCCCCCATCGTAATATAAGCATTTTAATATTCCCATACATGGGGCCCTGCATGGTTCTGATTGCATGGGAAAATCAGCAAAGGAGGATACAGCAAGCAAGAAAAGCTGCTCGCCTACTGCTACCAATTGGAGGATAATGATTAAGGGTGGCAAGAATAAAGAATAAAGAGACCTCTGCTGGCAGCTGTGGCTCTGGACCCCTTGCCCACCTCCTCCCTTCTTTCTGGCAGTGGCTGACCTATCATGGTAAAAATCTGCATTGGGAGCCATTGGATCAGCACAGCTGAGAGGGTCCCTCCAAAACATTTGTTCTTCACCGCTTCCTAACTGTAAAACATTACTGTAATCTCACCTAACTGTAATTTGTAAGCCACATAGAACCTAAACTCGTTTTTGGAAAATAATGGGATACATGAATGCATAAATAAATAAATAATATTTGGACCCTAGGCATCTGCCTTCTTCGCCTTTGTCTTAATCCTGCTCTGCTGTCAAAGAGTGATTGTTAACACCATGTTGAGTCATGTCATGTCATCCTTTTCACCTGTTCAGCTATAATAACAAGGAGAAGACAGTTTTGATATGATCTGTAAGTCAAGGTCCTCCCCGGCTATCCTGTCTCGTAACTGCAGACGTGATGGAACAATTTGGTCACTGCTTCTAGACATCTTTAAAATAGCTTGGGTCACGCTCACCAAACAAAACATGAGTGACAGGAAGATGGCAAATGGCCACTCCTCAAGCTAGAGCAGCAGTCTGTAAATCACACCAAGAACCATTCCTTCAAAGCGAAGCAGTGCCTGAGCTCAGAGAAGCATCCCCGTTCAAAGTAAGCTCTCTACCCTTTATATTCAGTGGCTTTGAAAATAATGTGTGATTGCATATCATCTCTGCCACCTGACTGCTGACACTAATTGGAAGCAAAGGTACTGTTGCAGGGTCTGGGAATTTTAATTGCTTGCATGCCATTTTACTGAAACAAATTAGCACGGTCAAATGTCTGCCCAATTAAAAATGAATTTATAATAGAGCACAAAGATTATTATATCCATTGTCAATCGCAAATCTGAAGTCTGTTTGCAAAACAGGAATATAAAGATTGTGTTTTATATCGTAACACTGATATTTACTGGGTTACATTACCTTATTATTTTCACTGTTACGCTAGCTAATTCAGTGCTTTCAAATTGCTCACAGTGATTTCATCACATGCAACACATGCACTTCACTATGCAAAAGGACAACTATTATTAAGAATAAAATTGCAGAGCATATACAAAAACATGGACTGATGAGACAAAGTCAGCACGGATTTAGTGAAGGGAAGTCTTGCCTCACCAATCTAATGCATTTTTTTGAGGGGGTAAGCAAACATGTGGACAATGGGGAGCCGGTTGATATTGTATATCTGGATTTTCAGAAGGCGTTTGACAAAGTGCCGCACGAAATACTCCTGAAGAAATTGCAGAGTCATGGAATCGGAGGTAGGGTATTATTATGGATTAAGAACTGGTTGAAAGATAGGAAGCAGAGAGTAGGATTGCGTGGCCAGTATTCTCAGTGGAGGAGGGTAGTTAGTGGGGTCCCGCAGGGGTCTGTGCTGGGTCCGTTGCTTTTTAATGTATTTATAAATGACCTAGAGATGGGAATAACTAGTGAGGTAATTAAATTCGCCGATGACACAAAATTATTCAGGGTCGTCAAGTCGCAGGAGGAATGTGAACGATTACAGGAGGACCTTGCGAGACTGGGAGAATGGGCGTGCAAGTGGCAGATGAAGTTCAATGTTGACAAGTGCAAAGTGATGCATGTGGGTAAGAGGAACCCGAATTATAGCTACGTCTTGCAAGGTTCCGCGTTAGGAGTTACGGATCAAGAAAGGGATCTGGGTGTTGTCGTCGATGATACGCTGAAACCTTCTGCTCAGTGTGCTGCTGCGGCTAGGAAAGCGAATAGAATGTTGGGTGTTATTAGGAAGGGTATGGAGTCCAGGTGTGCGGATGTTATAATGCCGTTGTATCGCTCCATGGTGCGACCGCACCTGGAGTATTGTGTTCAGTACTGGTCTCCGTATCTCAAAAAAGATATAGTAGAATTGGAAAAGGTACAGCGAAGGGCGACGAAAATGATAGTGGGGATGGGACGACTTTCCTATGAAGAGAGGCTGAGAAGACTAGGGCTTTTCAGCTTGGAGAAGAGACGGCTGAGGGGAGATATGATAGAAGTGTATAAAATAATGAGTGGAATGGATCGGGTGGATGTGAAGCGACTGTTCACGCTATCCAAAAATACTAGGACTAGAGGGCATGAGTTGAAGCTACAGTGTGGTAAATTTAAAACGAATCGGAGAAAATTTTCTTCACCCAACGTGTAATTAGACTCTGGAATTCGTTGCCGGAGAACGTGGTACGGGCGGTTAGCTTGACGGAGTTTAAAAAGGGGTTAGATAGATTCCTAAAGGACAAGTCCATAGACCGCTATTAAATGGACTTGGAAAAATTCCGCATTTTTAGGTATAACTTGTCTGGAATGTTTTTACGTTTGGGGAGCGTGCCAGGTGCCCTTGACCTGGATTGGCCACTGTCGGTGACAGGATGCTGGGCTAGATGGACCTTTGGTCTTTCCCAGTATGGCACTACTTATATACTTATGTTTTTATTTACAGCCTTTGGTCATTTCCTGTTCTGTTTGGCTCAGGAAAAGACAAAGCCAGACAGGCTGTAAGTATAACACGAACTTATCTGACAACTTATCACAGCAAGCACCACAGCACCTGTCAGGTAACCCTGAAACAAAATCCCACTAGTTTTCTAAAACAAGTTGATAATTTGGAACAGTATTTAGTGTGACTCATAAACTTTTCAAGACTTATGTCTATTTGTACAAGAAGACAAATAAAACGCATTGAGAGAGAGAGAGAAAAAAAAAGAAGAAAGAATTGAGAGCCTGCACGGTTAATCTTAACCCACTTACTGCTTGTGCATTATAATTAGGGCTTCTGATTTTAGGGGGTCTTTTACAAAGTCACGCTAACGTTTATAGCTTGTGGTAAAAATCAGCAGGCGGTAAACGCCAATTCACCCCTTATATTCCTATGGGCGTCTCATCGTTTACCACCATCAGATTTTTACCGTGAGCTAAAAACGCTAGCGCGGCTTTTTTAAGCCCCCCCACCCTCCTTAGGTTTTAATTGTAAACACTGACAAAATACCCCTGATGTAAAAAATTTTAAGGGGGATATATGAAGGGCAATTCTGTAACAAGGTACCTGATGGAAACCTACACTATAAAGGGAAGTGGGCATCCGCTTTCTTCTATAGAATACTAGCATAGCCAGCACATGTGCCTTTGGCATTAGGGCACAATCACACCAGCCATAGAGCTGGTATAAATGTGGTGGCTAAATGCTGCAGATACGGGGTAATTCTCTTCAGGTCACCCAAAGTTAGGCACCAGGATGCTACGCACTAAGAATGAATTCTAAATCAGCAAGTGTTCATGTAAATGCCATTACAGAACACAAACGTTAAGTCTGAAGTTGCATGCCTAGCTTTAGCCGTGAACAGAACAAACACAGCAAAGGTGACAACGAAAAGAGCAGCAGACGATAACCAAACAAATCGTCTTTATTGTAATATCCAAGACTCAGCACGAGTTGTGTTTCGGCCTAAAAAAGGCCTTCCTCAGGAGTCTACAAATACACATATACAAATTAAAATCAGTAACAAATATAAATAAAATGTATATAAATAACATAGAAATGTACAGTGGTGGAAATAAGTATTTGATCCCTTGCTGATTTTGTAAGTTTGCCCACTGACAAAGACATGAGCAGCCCATAATTGAAGGGTAGGTTATTGGTAACAGTGAGAGATAGCACATCACAAATTAAATCCGGAAAATCACATTGTGGAAAGTATATGAATTTATTTGCATTCTGCAGAGGGAAATAAGTATTTAATCCCTCTGGCAAACAAGACCTAATACTTGGTGGCAAAACCCTTGTTGGCAAGCACAGCGGTCAGACGTCTTCTGTAGTTGATGATGAGGTTTGCACACATGTCAGGAGGAATTTTGGTCCACTCCTCTTTGCAGATCATCTCTAAATCATTAAGAGTTCTGGGCTGTCGCTTGGCAACTCGCAGCTTCAGCTCCCTCCATAAGTTTTCAATGGGATTAAGGTCTGGTGACTGGCTAGGCCACTCCATGACCCTAATGTGCTTCTTCCTGAGCCACTCCTTTGTTGCCTTGGCTGTATGTTTTGGGTCATTGTCGTGCTGGAAGACCCAGCCACGACCCATTTTTAAGGCCCTGGCGGAGGGAAGGAGGTTGTCACTCAGAATTGTACGGTACATGGCCCCATCCATTCTCCCATTGATGCGGTGAAGTAGTCCTGTGCCCTTAGCAGAGAAACACCCCCAAAACATAACATTTCCACCTCCATGCTTGACAGTGGGGACGGTGTTCTTTGGGTCATAGGCAGCATTTCTCTTCCTCCAAACACGGCGAGTTGAGTTCATGCCAAAGAGCTCAATTTTTGTCTCATCTGACCACAGCACCTTCTCCCAATCACTCTCGGCATCATCCAGGTGTTCACTGGCAAACTTCAGACGGGCCGTCACATGTGCCTTCCGGAGCAGGGGGACCTTGCGGGCACTGCAGGATTGCAATCCGTTATGTCGTAATGTGTTACCAATGGTTTTCGTGGTGACAGTGGTCCCAGCTGCCTTGAGATCATTGACAAGTTCCCCCTTGTAGTTGTAGGCTGATTTCTAACCTTCCTCATGATCAAGGATACCCCACGAGGTGAGATTTTGCGTGGAGCCCCAGATCTTTGTCGATTGACAGTCATTTTGTACTTCTTCCATTTTCTTACTATGGCACCAACAGTTGTCTCCTTCTCGCCCAGCGTCTTACTGATGGTTTTGTAGCCCATTCCAGCCTTGTGCAGGTGTATGATCTTGTCCCTGACATCCTTAGACAGCTCCTTGCTCTTGGCCATTTTGTAGAGGTTAGAGTCTGACTGATTCACTGAGTCTGTGGACAGGTGTCTTTCATACAGGTGACCATTGCCGACAGCTGTCTGTCATGCAGGTAACGAGTTGATTTGGAGCATCTACCTGGTCTGTAGGGGCCAGATCTCTTACTGGTTGGTGGGGGATCAAATACTTATTTCCCTCTGCAGAATGCAAATAAATTCATATACTTTCCACAATGTGATTTTCCGGATGTAATTTGTGATGTGCTATCTCTCACTGTTACCAATAACCTACCCTTCAATTATGGGCTGCTCATGTCTTTGTCAGTGGGCAAACTTACAAAATCAGCAAGGGATCAAATACTTATTTCCACCACTGTATATGAATGAAAATTTGACACAGTATAAATAAAATAAATAAATACGTATTTATAAAAGTAACATATACTCTTAAGGTAAAAATATATGATATTGCTGTATAAAAATAAAAAAAAAATAATAATAATCAATGATATAAGACACATCGATCAACACATATGTAAAACAATATGTATACATATAAAAATACAATAACACACATATAAAATCTTTATGGCCGCCAAGAAGGGAAGCAAGATTCCCCCCAGGCTCTGCCTCTAAGGGGGTCCTGGTGCAGGGGTCTTTCTCTCTTCTGCTCCTGATGGGACCCGAGTGATCGTGTCCCGACAGGAGCAGGAGAGAGTAAACTCTGGTGTCGGGCCCCCCTTAGAGGCTGGGGAGGAGCAGACACAGGGCTTTGGGGCCTCTGACTTGGCTGGTGGGGGTCCCCAAGCCCTGCCAGCAGAAGCCCTCCTCCAGTGCTGTTCTCCACTACATTGCCTGCCCTGCAGCTGCTTTTCCCCTCACTTCGTGCATTCTTGAGCATGTGCAGCATGAAGGGAAAAGCAGCCACAGTGCAGCAAATGCAGCAGAGAACAGCGCTGAAGGAAGGTTTCTGCTGGCGGGACTTGGGGACCCCCCCCCAGCCAAGGTATGTAGAGTTATGGTGGGGAGCAAGGAGGTGGGACACAATGTGCCAATCCCCACTTTGGGCTCTGCTCCCCCACCTCCCTACCCCCCCCCCCCCCCCCAATTTCTGTAGTCTGGCTACGTGGCAGTCTGTGGGGTGGCAGTGGCAGTCCTGGGGGGGGGGCCATCAGCGGCTCATTCTCTCGGCGGCCCTGCACTCCCCTCCTCCAGGTGTGTCACCCCCCCCCCCCCCCACCTTCCATCCCTCCATCCAAGCAATAAAGGAGTGCACTGAGCAGTTGCACAGCTGTCAGCTCTGCCGGTCCCCTGCCCCCTCTGATGTCAACTTCCTGTTCGGGGGTCAGGGGACTGGCAGAGCCAACAGCCATGCGACTGCTCAGTAACCCCCTTACTGCCTGCACCCAGGGTGGACCGCACCCACCACCCCACCCTTGGTACTCCACTAATTCTATATATGGAGCTGGAATATTAGCACCGAAATTTAGGCACGGATCCAAGATACATGTGCAACCAAATGAGTTAATGAGCTATCAAGTATGAATTAAGGGGCCTTAATCAATAATTGCACTTAATAGGCACTGATTTGGATTTGCGCTCACATCTGCTTGCTTGCTATTCTAGAATTCTGAGCACCTAAATCCATAGCACACAACTCATAAGGGGGCATGGCCAGAGGAGGAGCATGAGTGGATCAGGCCATTCCAAAGGGAGTTTTATAGACTAGCACCATTTGTGGACCCCAAGGCCATGATATCAGCACCACAATTACACCAGATTTCAGTTGGCATAAATGTCGGCGCTCAACCATAGGTGTGAGAATTGTCTCTAAGCTCTATTCAATAAATATTACTTTTCTTGAAGCACCTTTTCTAGAATACTGCTTAGCATCAATCTTTTCCAGCCCCGATTTTTGAGTGCCATTTACAGAATTCCCCCCTTTGGGTTTATAATGCAGTCAATCCATGGTGACTTCTGGCATCTAGTTCCAGAGTGATAGGCTGTTTAATCAAAGATGTGTTTTCATGAAATTAGCATATGTATCTCACAGCACCACCACAGGAAGACGGGGGGGGGGGGGGGGGGGGGGGGGGGGGGGTAATGCTCAGGGCACGGGAAAGTGGTATTCTCACAAAGACCTCAAGTAAGGCACATCTTGTTTTGTCTTCTTTTCCTGCTAGATAAAGTTGCATGTGATTGAAGATGGGAGAGGTGAGAAATCTATCTTTTTACAAATAAATTTATGGTGCATTTGTTATATTACAGAATTAGATGGCACAATTCCCTCCTCCCCTGTTTGGTATGTTCCCTCCCCCCCCCCCCCCCCCCCCCCCCCAATTTGGTATTATTTCTTCTCTGTACCCTTTCCTTCCCCCTCCCCCCTCTTTTTTTTCTTTCAAGCCTCTCTAATTTTCTCCTGTCCTGTATATATTATAGTTCCGTTCTGTTGCTGTCTCGCCGATATTATTATTATATTGTAAACCGCTACGATGATACTTTCCCTTGGAAGTATATCAAACTAAAGAGAAACTTGAAACATGAAAGCTGGTTCTGTGCAAGCATTCAGCAGTAACTGTACATGATGCTGTAAAAAGTGGCATATGTTTATAGTCAAATATCAGCCAATTAGGAAAAAAACATAATTTTGATTTACAGTATGCAGAGCCATTCATGTCCTTCAGTTGACTGTATAACACAGCTGCCAGTAATCTGACCACAGATTTACAGGGCTTCTTTTGACAGTGTTGGTATCAAGTTTTATGCCAAATCGAGAACATTTATGGTGAGAAATGTGACTATTCCCTTTATATAGAGCTCTTTTCAATAGTCTCAGAAACCCGATAGGCAGCTCTTATGTCTTAGAAAACATAGTAATAGATGAATCAGTACCTATGAAAATAGCATATAGTGATACAGATCCAGAATATTACTGATGATGAGGGAGGGGGTTAAATTATTTATCAGCCTTAAGGGGTTATTTTCAAAGCATATCCACATGTAAAAAGCTGCATTTACATAGTCCACTTTAGGTACCTGCAGTTTTAGGGTGTAGAACATGGAAAACATCAGCACTGCAAAAACAAATTGCATAGTCCCAGTCTACTGACCCTATTGTACACAAAACTTTCAAAAATGAAAGTTGTTCCTCCACACTTTCATAACCTTTTATCTCTGTTATTTGAAACTCCACTTTTGGTACATTTTTGCTCAGCAGGTCACATTTATATGCAAACAAATGTCACCATCAGTTTTACATCAGCTCAGGAAGATGCATCGAGGTTCATTTTCAAAGCACATAGAGAGAAAAATGTCTGAAAAGTGTCATAAAGCAGCATTTGGACATTTTGCTTGCCAAAAACCTTCAAATCGCTATTTTTGAATCCTATTTTGCAGACATTTATCTATGCATTTTGTCTGCAGTGCATCCAAATCACAAGGGGGGTATCGGGAGCATGTTGGGGGTGGGATTAGGGCATTCCTAACACTTGGATGTTTTTCTGCCATAATGGAACAAAACCAAAATGCCCAGGACCAAAACTAAGACATTTTGAGCTAGACCTGTTTTAAAAATGACTAAGCCACAAAAAAGTGCCCTAAATGACCAGATGACTACTGGAGAAATAAAGGAATGACCCCCCCCCCCCCACCTCACTCCCCCAGTGGTCACTGATATATTTTGCTTGTTGACCTTGTTTTGTTGTGGCATGGGCTGGGTGGAGGAGCCTGCTTTATATGTTATTATGTATAGCTATGAGCAGTGGTGTTCCTGGAGGGGCTGGCACCCGGGGCGGATCGCCGATGCGCCCTGCCCCCCGGGTGCAGCGCCCCCCCCCCCCCCCCCGATGCAGTGCAGACCCCCCGGCAAAAGGACACCCCCGTGAAGGACCCCCCCCCCACCGGGTGCATGCTGTGGGGGAGGGGTGCCGCACACGCGCCTGCCCTCCGTTGGTCCATGCTTTTCCTCTGCCCTGGAACAGGAAGTAACCTGTTCCAGGGCAGGCGGGCACCGGGGCGGACCGCCCCCACCACCCCCCCTAGGAACGCCACTGGCTATGAATGATGTTTGGGGAAATTTCAACTATGTATTTTCTGTATCTTTGGTCGGGGGGGGAGGGAAATGGGAGTTGGGCTTCACTTTCTCTATCAGATGCCTCTTCTCTGGTGAGAGGAGGATCTTCGAATGATACTGAGTTTGTGGGAGGGAGGGGGAAACTGGGGGAGGGGGTGAGACGGGAAGTTGTGCTTAGTGTAAGATTAGAGTGGGGGAGGAAGAAGGATGGGTGGTCTATGGTTTGGGCTGGAGGGTTGACTGTAAGATCTGGAGTGTATTTCATCTGTACTATCGTTTACTCTTGTATTTAGATGGCTGATGTATCATTAGTGCACCTGAATGTAAGGGGGCTGAATACTCCTATGAAACGACAGCTCCTATTCAGAGAGTTAATTTGACTGAGGATGGATGTCGTCCTGATTCAGGAGACACATTTGAGGCCAGTGCATGAACACCTTTGTCATCATCCCAAATTTCCTTTGATATATTTTGCCTCTAATCAGGGAGTCATGGTCGCCTTTAATAATTCCCATCCGTGGCAAATTGAGAAAGTGATTTGGGATTCAGGAGGTCATTTTTTATTAGTAGTTTTTTCTTTGGGGACCTCCAAATACACCCTATTAAATGTGTACGGGCCAAATGCAGACCATGGAAACTTTTTTCACCAATTAGATCAACTCTTGCTAAAACATAGGGTGGGATCCCTGCTGATATGGGGTGATTTTAATTTGACCATAGATCCTCGCCTGGATAATTCCTCAGGGACATCCCAATATGCACAGTGGGATCGTGAATCGTTATGTGCTTTCCTTGCTAAGTAGCAGTGTGGCCAATCCCTCAAGTAAAACTTTTACTTGTTTTTCTTCTGTTCATAAATTCTTCCCTCGTGTTGACTTTTGGCTAGGGTGGTGCAGAGTCATCAAATTTTACCTCGTACATGGTCCGACCATAACCATAAACCATAGCTGGTTATCCTCCACTGAATATCGGCAGACATCTAGTTAAGTGCTATTTAACTGGTCACCATCCATTCTGACCATTTAAATAGTGCTAAATATCGGGCAGATTGTCTATATATTTAAATAAGTATTAAGCTGTGTATAATGAACTACTTGGACACTGTAGTCCTTAGGTGACTGGCCTTTCTGAGTACCTCAGCTCCATTCCCATTGCTTTATGGAATCCTTCTGGTTTGTTTTCCTGCCCTATGCATGCTGGGAGGAGCAGATTCCCCCCTCCCACCGAATGCCTGTCTGCCTGTGCAGTTCTCATGAATAGAGGGAAGGCAGCTTGTTAGAGTGCCAGGTGCCAGCGTGTTGAGAGACCTGAGCATCTACATACTAAGGCAGTAATTTCCAGGCCTTAGAAATTAATGGTCATTTTTTACCTTTAAGTATTTACACATTACCAGCAGTGTGTAGCTGTCCTCCACCCAACTCCCTCTGCTTGTGTCAGAAGGACTGGTCACAGAAATAGACTCAAATCTAGGGGGCATGCGATGAGGCTACAATGTAGTAAATTTAAAACTTAAAACTTTTCTTCACTCAATGTGTAATTAAACTCTGGAATTCATTGCCAGAGAATGTGGTAAAGGCGGTTAGCTTAGCAGAGTTTTAAAAAGGTTTGGACGGATTCCTAAAGGAAAAGTCCATAGACCGTTATTAAATGGACGGGGGAAATCCACTATTTCTGGGATAAGCAGTATAAAATGTTTTGTACATTTTTGGGATCTTGCCGGGTATTTGTGACCTGGATTGGCCACTGTTGGAAACAGGATGCTGGGCTCGATGGGCCTTTGGTCTTTCCCAGTGTGGCAATGCTTATGTACTTATGTAAACATGTATACTCTGGAGGAAAGGAGAAACAGGGGTGATATGATACAGACGTTCAAATATTTGAAAGGTATTAATCCGCAAACGAACCTTTTCCGGAGATGGGAAGGTGGTAGAACGAGAGGACATGAAATGAGATTGAAGGGGGGCAGACTCAAGAAAAATGTCACGAAGTATTTTTTCACGGAGAGAGTAGTGGATGCTTGGAATGCCCTCCCGCGGGAGGTGGTGGAAATGAAAACGGTAACGGAATTCAAACATGCGTGGGATAAGCATAAAGGAATCCTGTGCCGAGGGAATGGATCCTCAGGAGCTTAGTCAAGATCGGGAGGCGGGGCTGGTGGTTGGGAGGTGGGGATAGTGCAGGGCAGACTTGTACGGTCTGTGCCAGAGCCGGTGGTGGGCAGCGGGACTGGTGGTTGGGAGGCAGGGATAGTGCTGGACAGACTTGTACGGTCTGTGCCAGAGCCGGTGGTTGGAAGGCAGGGCTGGTGGTTGGGAGGTGAGGATAGTGCTGGGCAGACTTATACGGTCTGTGCCCTGAAGAGCACAGGTACAAATCAAAGTAGGGTATACACAAAAAGCAGCAAATATGAGTTATCTTGTTGGGCAGACTGGATGGACCGTGCAGGTCTTTTTCTGCCGTCATCTACTATGTTACTATGTTACTAAGTTACTTATACTTATGATAGAACTCTTATTCCAACGCACCTCAATGTAAGTTTGTGTTTTTCCTTATTTTTGTGATCAACTGCATGGAAGATAACAATTTGGATTAAGAGTTGGGCCTTCCCATTGGTAATGAAATACTAGGTTTAAGCTGAATGAATATATGGTGAAAGGAGACTCACTATAGAGTTCATTACACTGATAGTTATACCAAATCAATGACAGTCATAATTGTTGGCACCTAAGTATGCCCTGAAGTGTGCGTAGTTTAAAATATTCTGTAAGGTACACACCTATCTCAGAAACATGCCCATGACCTACCCATACTCTGCCCACATATACACCCTCTTGCACTTGAAGCTAAGCAATTTTGGCACATATGTTATAGAATAAAATCTAACACTTGGGTGTTTAAATATCATGTGCATAAGTGCTATAATTCTAGAAGTTACGGTTACAGAACTGCCCTTAATGTCTTCACTATCCTATGGAAAGATAATAACTCTTTTTATGCTTTAAAGTTCTGAGTTACTGTTATTCATACACTTTATTACAGAGGTCACAGATCAGTTTTGTAGCTGCCCTCTGGACCGACTCCATCCTGTTTATATATTTTTGAAGATGCGGTCTCCAGAATTGCACAGAGTATTATAAAAATGATCTCTGAGGCCCTTTTTAAAATACTGTATGCAGTTCTGGAGGCCGCACCTTCAAAAAGATATAAACAGGATGAGATTGGTCCAGAGGGCAGCTACAAAATGGTCAGTGATCTCTGTCATAAAGCATATGGGGACAGACTTATAGATCTCAATAAGTGTACTCTGGAAGAAAGGCGGGAGAGAGGAGATATGATAGAGTCTTTAATATCACCATGGCATTAATGTACTGGAGGTGAGTCTTTTTCAAATGAAGGAAAACTCCAGAATGAGAGGGCATAGGATGAAGTTAAGAAGTTATAGGTTCAGGAGTAATCTACGAAAATACTTTTTTATAGAAAGGATAGTGGATGATGGAATTGCCTCCTAGAACAAGTGGTGAAGACAAGGACTACGAATTCAAGAAAGCATGGGACAGGCAGGTGGGATCTCTTAGGGAGAGGAAGACGTGGAGGGGCATAATCAAACAGGGTGCCCATGTTTTCCTGAGGATGTCCTCGCAGGACGTCCCTGCGAAGGGGTGGGGAAACCCGTATTATCGAAACAAGATGGGCGTCCATCTTTCGTTTCGATAATACGGTCAGGGACGCCAAAATCTCAACATTTAGGTCGTCCTTAGAGATGGTCGTCCCCACTTTTCGGCGATAATGGAAACCAAGGACGCCCATCTCAGAAATGACCAAATGCGAGCCCTTTGGTAGTGGGAGGAGCCATCATTCTTAGTGCACTGGTCCCCCTGACATGCCAGTACACCAACCGGGCACCCTAGGGGGCACTGCAGTGGACTTCACAAATTGCTCCCAGGTGCATAGCTCCCTTACCTTGGGTGCTGAGCCCCCCCAAAACCCACTCCCCACAACTGTACAACACTGCCATAGCCCTAAGGGGTGAAGGGGGGCACCTTCATGTGGGTACAGTGGGTTTGTGGTGGGTTTTGAAGGGCTCACATTTACCACCACAAGTGTAGCAGGTAGGGGGGGATGGGCCTGGGTTCACCTGCCTGAAATGCACTGCACCCACTAAAACTGCTCCAGGGACCTGCATACTGCTATCAGAGAGCTGGGTATGACATTTGAAGCTGGCATAGAGGCTGGCAAAAAATATTTTTAATGTTTTTTTTTTTTAGGGTGGGAAGTGGTTAGTGACCACTGGGGGAGTAAGGGGAGGTCATCCCCAATTCCCTCCGGTGGTTATCTGGTCAGTTCGGGCACCTTTTTGAGGCTTGGTCGCAAGAAAAAATGGACCAAGTAAAGTCGGCCAAGTGCTTGTCAGGGACACCCTTCTTTTTTCCATTATCGGCCGAGGATGCCCATGTGTTAAGCATGCCCTAGTCCCGATTTCGCTATGCTTCTGACACGCCCCCTGGAACTTTGGTCGTCCCAGCGACGGAAAGCAGTTGGGGATGCCCAAAATCGGTTTCAATTATGCCGACTTGGGCGACCCTGGCAGAAGGACGCCCATCTCCTGATTTGTGTCGAAATATGGGCGTCCTTCTCTTTCAAAATAAGCCTGATAGTGGATGCTGAGGATGGGCAGACTGGATGGGTTATTTGACCTTTATCTGCCATCATGTTTATGTTTCTATGTTTCTGTTCTATTGCAGAATTCTAAAGACAAAGGGGCACTTTTTACTGCTTCTTTTATTACTTTTTCAGAAAATGGATATAAATCACTCTGCATGTCGTATTATAGCCTACAAGGATACAGGCTGGTTGAAAAACTTTTGGGAGGCCAAAATTGGAAAGCATTCTGTTCTACGGCGGAATGAAGATAACCGAGCAAAGCAAAGTGCCCTGGAGAAGTGAGTGGTCACCTTCCAGTTCTGGGGTCCTTTTTTAATGGTATCACAACTTATGAATCATTACCCTCACAAAAAGCATAAGGCGCAAGGCAGTATTTGAAAATATGATTCTCATATGCATTTTGCTGCAGTTAATAGTGCTGGACTTTTGCCCACTTCTTAAACATAGCACTTTCCATTGAAAGTCCAAAAGCACCTTTTGCTCTTCTGATGGATTTCTAAGGGAAGTCTTGCCCCTCTACAATCTGGCAGAAATTAAATCCGTTGGTAAAATATATGCTCTTTTAAATTATGCAAGCCAGCTGATGTAGAAAATTCATTTGGGTTTTGCCTACTTTTTCCCAAAATAAAAAACAGTGTTCCTACAGAATCTGTGGGCTGATGCTCACAGTGCTAATGCCGGCGCTAGAGCTGATTAGCACTGGACTAATGCCAGCGTCAATCTGCGCAGAATGGTCAAAAGGCTGTAGCGCAGAAAACAAATGAAGACCAGCACAAATAGTATTTAACTGTAGTCAAATGGATGCTAATGAGGTCATTTCCTATTCCCTCACCAATGTTCATAGAACAGCACACAAAACAAAGCCGCTCTTACTGCTGGAAACCTAACGCTAGCTTGGAGCTGGCATTGGGGTGTTTCAAGAGAGGATTTCCCATGATTTTCTTCTTAAAATCTGCCAGTTTTGATTGAATTTGGAAGCAGAAGGAAGCCCATGCAAGCCTCTAAGTACTGGGCGTGAGAAACACACGTGTGTAAGTCCAAGCAAAGCTGAAATTGAAAGCATTGGTACCTGTTTTCTGCACTTAAGCCTTCCAGTGGAAAAAATATATTTAAAAGGCTTATATTGAAAGGTGCAGAGGAATGGCGCTAATGTATGCTTCACTTTCGGGTTTGTCTGGACATGTGCACAAGAGCTGCGCTTACCACAAAACTCTTGTGCGCATGCGTCTGGCACGTTCCTCCCCTTACTTTCCATCTCACAGCACGCATATTATTTGCATGCAATTAGTGTTGAGCATTGGGGGGCTATTTTTTTGCACTGTTCCTACGCTATTCCCGGGTTCTGTTCCTTAGCACCAGAGTTCTGAGCATCGGTTCTGGAGAGAGAGTTGAAGAAGATCAGTAAAGGAAAAGTTTCTACAACTGTTTAAGTTCAAGGACCCAAGACCTTTGCTGCTTAGTGATAATTACCCCTTACTTTTCAGCTCACATGAGCCAAACTGATCTTCAAAAACAAGCTACCTGCACGGTGTGAGTTCATAGATAGGCTTCTATTTCTAGGTGTCCATAAATTGTAAATTTAGCTGTTTATTTTCCAGCTAATTATAGGGTTTGTGGAGGTACAAAAATAAGTATTTATCAGTGTTTCTGTGCTGGGTACCAGAGGCGTAGCTAGGTGGGGTGAAAGGGGAACAGCCACTCGACCAAATGGATTTTGAATAAAATGGTGCCCATGAGGATCAACTCTTCAGCTTCACACTGATGCCCATTTTACAAAAGGTCTGCTCCCCCTGCATCAAAACCTGGCTATGTTTCTGCTAAGTACCTTTTCCAGTGGAATCAGATACATATGTTTGTGTCACTTATGAGTCATCAGTGCAGAAAAGGCATAAAAACTGAGTGAAGGATGCAAGACAAACCATGGGCAGGGTCAGGGGCGTAGCTGCTATGGGGCCACGGGGACCTGAGCCCCCGTAGATTTGGGCCTGGACCCCCTGCCAATGACCCTCTCAACCCCCCCTCCCGCCGCCAACCCACCACCTGCTACCTTTGCTGGCGGGGGACCCCAACCCCCGCCAGCCAAAGTCTTCTTCCTTCGTTTGGTTTCTTCTGACTGAGTCTGACGTCCTACACGTACAACATGCAGGACGTCAGACTCAGTCAGAAACCAAACGAAGAAAGAAGACTTCGGCTGGCGGGGATTGGGGTCCCCCGCCAGCAAAGGTAGGCGACAGGGGGGTCGAGAGGGTCATCGGTGGGGGGGAGGGTCAAAGTTGTTGGAGGTGTCGGCATTGGCTGGCGGGCAGGGGGGGAGGTGTCAGCAATGGGGGGGTCAGCGGTGCCGGGGGGGGGCTAAAATATGCCCCCTCACCTCGGCTCTGGACCCCCCTACCGTTGAAGTCTGGCTACGCCCCTGGGCAGGGTGATTATACATTGAATATCTAGGTCAAGTTCTGTCTACTGCGGTCAGTGCCATAACAATTGCTGTCCGCCACAGTCTGAACAGCAGCCAAACAGTTAATATACTATCCTCTATGTTAATGAAATGTGAATCACAAGGTTACTAAAAAAAAAAAAGGGGGGTGAGGAAAGCCAGAATTATTACCAGGTGTGCCACCATGAAATTAATGTAGAGCAGTAATAACATATATGCACCATTTTATTTACTGACCATGCACTATTTTCTCCCCCTTTCTACAACAACATTTAAAAGAGAGGATACCATGTGCTCTGCCTTTCAATGTATTTTTAGTGGAAGCCAAAAATGTGTCCTTTGTCCAGTTTGTCTCCCTCCCTCCCTCCCGAACAGGAGTTGCCCTTCCTCCCAGACCCCTCCCCTCCTGATTTGGCCTACAATCCCTCACCTGTAGGCTCTCCTGGACCTATTTTACAATCCCTGGTGATCTAGGGGTGTAGCTGGGGCAAGAGTAAGTCCCAGTTACTCTTGCCCATTCAGGCTCTGCTCTCAAAATGGCTGCCATGACTAGGATATTGGTCCTGCTCTGACTTCACCACTAGACCACCAGGGAATGTAAGATAGTCTTGGGGGGGGGGGGGGCTACTCTTTGTATCCTTTTTTTTTTTTTTTGTACTGCAGCAATTGCAAGTAAGGCAGTTATAATCTTGCACAGTAGTTTATATGGTAACTAAAGTGCTCCAAATAAATGCTTTTGATACAAACTTTTAGCACAAATGTAAGTCTGTAAATTTGGGATAAGGGAATCACCCTCTCTGTGGAGTTATGACGTCAGCTGTCACTCTGAGTGTGGCGCAAAGTCAGCACCTATAAAAGTATTGTGGCATTTAGTTTCAATTTTTATTAGCTGTAGTCCATGTGTGTGGGAGCCATTTTGCTTGGAGGTAAAATACAGTCTTTCATTATTTAAATTATTACAATCTGCCTTGGATACTGTGGGTTTGGCAGACAGATGCGGATTGTAAGCTCTGACAGTCCCCAGTTGCCCTCACTGGTTCACAGTCACACAACCGAACTTGAGGTTTCAGTTTTGGCTTTGGCCAAAACCAGCTGATGAGTTTTGGCTGCAGCTTTGGTTTTGGCTAAAAGCTTTCAGAGTTTTGTGGCAGTTTTGGTTTCGGTCAAAGCTGAAAAAAGCAGTTTCAGTTGGCCTCTAGATTGTTGTTTATTGGCTAATTACTCACCTTTTCTAAATATGACATCAAGGCAAATGAACACAGGTGTGTTGGAATGTATTGTATTTTGCATGCATTGCCTGTCACCTATTATTTCTCTGTGATTACTCTGTGACCTCTGATGTGAATTACTTAGAGAGGTCACAGCTATGCAACTTCCTGTGGGGGTTAGATGCAGCACATGCAGCACATGGAGCACATGGAGCTCATGATCTCTCCTAACCTGAGAGGATCTATGGTGGTGTGAGCATCCATTACCATCTAAGCACATGGAAGGAGCTGATAATACAAATGTATAGTAATATGTATATATAAGCCTGTCTGATTATAATCTAACTGCAAACTGTGAGTAAACAGATGTTTTGTTACTTCAACTTTAAAGTGACTCAGCAGTGAATTATTCAGGGGTGAATGAGAGAGAGATGAAGAAAGAAATTAACATTTCTAAAGCTGAAGCTGTGTGTACTAAAATCTGCTAATTATTTACTACAAATAATCCAACAAAAGGGTTATGGGCCCAGGGCCCAGGAATTGAAAAAGAAGAGAAATATTACCAGGCAGAAAAAAAAAGGCCACATTTTTCTCTTAAGTTTTAAAGGAAAGATTCAGTCTGTCTCTCTCTCCCCCCACACAGCAGACAGAAGGCTAAGAAAATGGCTGAGGGAAGAAATTCACCATTGTTCTATTCTCTCAAGGTGCCTAAATTAACTGAGTTTAATTATCGGCAGTGGGAACTAAGATTCATATGTCTCCTTCGAGCAAAAGATTAGATATATGCTTAGACCAAGACAGAACAGCTGAAAATATGGCTGAATGGGACAATGCAAACTATTATGTGAAGTGCATGCTTTTGGAAGCTCTCTCAGAGAAACAAGCCATATTAGTGGAGGGAAAAGATACACCAAAGGACATTTTATATAAACTGAGAACTATGTATGCAACTACATATGCAAAGCAGCAACCAATTTGGCTGGCAGAGTTGAATGAAACCAAATTAAGGGATAAAAGTAAATGTAATGATCACATTATGTATCTTATGTCTTCATTTCAAAAGTTAGAACTTTCTGGAATTCCCATGTGTGATGCATTGAAAAGAGCATTTCTTTTTACCTCACTATCAAAGAAGTTTGATGTTTTTAGGTCTGTAAATGAGGCCATTGAAGGGCAATCTTTTGAACAGGCAACATCAAACTAAGGCAGGAATGCATAATAAATGATTCTGAGGAGATGTGTTCTCAAAGCAAGTCAGAGAGAAATGAAACAAATTTCTTGGCAAAGAACAGAGGAAGGCGGAGCTATGGGAAAACTCCACCCAAGGGCAAGCTGATTTGCTACTCATGTGGAAAGGAGGGACATGTATCTAAATGGTGTAAGGAAACACAAAACACCCCCTCTAGCTCACCTAAGCCAATGGAACTAAAGAATTTTCAAACCAGGAAATGTATGAAGGACAAAGATAAACACAAGGGCTTTCTAATGGCAGAAAAATCTTTGACTATGGTAAATAATAATTCAATGAAAGTACTTGGATTTTGGATTCAGGGAGCACATGCCATTTAACCAATTCTAAGGATTTCTTTCAGGAAATGTGTCCAGAGGAAGGTATTCTTAAAACTGCAAACGCAGGGACTGCTAAGATCCAAGCAAAAGGTATTGGATTCTTAAAATGCAAAGTGTCTAATGAAGTTAAAGAAATTCCTGTAAGTGATGTCTTGTATATTCCCCAAGCAGTTTGCAATATGCTTAGTGTATCTACATTAGATAAGAAGGGATTTGTGATTCATTTTGAAAACAGTAAGTGCACAATCTCTAAAAATGATGAAGTGTATGCTGAAGCTTTTATGCATAATGATGTTTATAAACTGAGCATTTCAGGTGAAGCCTCACATATGGCGCAAGTAAGGAAGAATGATGGTAAATGTAGTCCGGAAATCTGGCACCGCCGCCTGGGACATCGTGATTCTAAGGTGATCCAGGATCTTTACAGTAAGCAACTAGCCACTGGCATTCAGATAAGTGCAGATGCTGGTAAAATGGAGAAATGCATAGACTGTGTTACTCAAAAAGGTGTGAGACCCTCATTTCCTGCATACACAGGAAATAGGAGTAATAAAGTGCTGGACTTAATACACAGTGACTTATGTGGACCGTTTAATATCCCATCATTGGGAAATAACAGATTTGTGCTAATATTCTTGGATGATTTCTCTAGATATTGTGTGGCCTATTTGCTGAAAGAAAAAAGTCAAGTCACAGACATGCTGAAGAAATACGTAGCCATGGTGAGCAATAAATTTGAAAGAAAACCAAAGGTTCTTCAGACCGACAATGGTGGTGAGTTCACTTCACAAAGCATGCGCACATTTCTAGAACAAGAAGGCATTCAACATATCACAACAGTAGCTTACACACCAGAGCAAAATTCTGTTGCAGAGAGAAAATTTAGGTCACTTGTGGAAATGACCAGATGTATGCTGTCAGATAGCAATCTCCCTAAAAGACTATGGGGGGAAGCCATTCTCACAGCAGTGTACCTACAAAACAGAATGCCAACTAAAGGCGCTGAGCGCACACCACATGAGACATGGCATGGTAGGAAGCCAAACCTGTCACACATAAGAACATTTGGAAGTACAGCATATGCTCATGTACCAAAGCAAAGAAGGCATAAGCTGGATTCCACAACAGAAAGGGGCATTTTAGTTGGCTATACTCCAGGACACAAAGGATATAGAATTTTGAATCTGAAAACTGGCATTGTTGGCATAAGACATGTTACATATTTTGATGAAAACAAAAGGGTTGATAAAGGCTGGATTATCCCAGATGAGCCTTATCATCCAGAATATGAAACTAGAACCATAATAGACATGCCAGTGTATATAAATGCCATACCAAGGCAGATGTCTGAAAGCAACTCATCTGTATCTAACGAGGAACAGGCAGAGGAAGCAGACACAGAAAGGATCATTGAAGAAGACAGTACAGTTGGAGAAGGGGAATCAATTGGAGAAGAACTCTCAGATTTAGAGGATGCGGAAAGGTCAGACCAACCTGTTGTCAGACGCTCATCCAGGGAAAACAAAGGTGTTCCACCCCCAAGACTGTCTTACCTAACAAAGTCAGCAGAAGCTCAAGAGCCCTTAACATGGGATGAGATTGAGAAAATGCCAGCAGAAGAAGCTGCTGAATGGCATAAAGCTGCACAGGAAGAAATTGATGCATTGGATAAAAATAATACTTGGATTCTTACAAAATTACCTCCTGGCAAGAAAGCTATAGGATGCAAATGGGTATTCAAGTTAAAAAGGAATGCACAAGGAAAAGTGGAAAGGTATAAAGCCAGATTAGTGGCAAAGGGATATCTTCAAAAATATGGAGAAGATTTTGATGAAGTGTTTGCACCTGTAGTGAAACACACGACAATAAGAACACTTCTGAGCATTGCAGTCTCAAAAGGCATGCAAGTCAAACACATTGATGTGAAAACAGCGTTTCTTCACGGAGATATAACTGAAGACTTGTACATGGAACAGCCAACAGGTTTCATAAATACAAAACAAAGACAGCTAGTGTGTAAATTAAACAAAGGTCTTTATGGATTAAAGCAAAGTGCAAAATGTTGGAATGAAAAATTGCATGAAATATTGACAAATTTAGGATTTAAGCAAGGTGAAGCAGATAAATGCTTGTACACTAGGTGCACAAATGGACAATATGCATACATTTTAGCTTTTGTTGATGATCTGCTCATTGCAAGCAAAAGTGAGCAAGAGTACAAGGACATTGTAAAGTGTTTAAACCACAATGTTGAGATAAAAGAACTTGGAAATGTGTCATACTATCTTGGTATAGAAATTGAGAAACAAAATGATGGTTCTTATCTTCTAAGCCAGAAGCAGAAAATAAATGAGCTTATTGAAAGTTTAGGTATGCAAGATGCCCAAGTTGTAAGCACTCCCATGATCACTGATTTTCTGAAGGATGAAACAGTAAGAGAACCTTACCAGATAACATCCAATATAGATCAGCCATAGGTAAGCTTTTATATCTAGCTACCACATACAGGGCTGATATAGCAAATGCAGTAGGAATTTGAGCAGAAGGGTCAGCTCACCTACCAAATCAGATTGGACTGCAGTTAAAAGGATGGTAAGGTATTTAAAGGGTACCATTGATTGTAAATTAAAGGTTTCAGCCAATAGTAATCCAAAACTAATATGTTACTGTGATTCAGATTGGGCAGGGATCATTCTGATTATAAATCCACAAGTGGATATGTGTTTATGTATGGAAATGTACAAATTTCATGGGCCAGTCATAACAAAGTATTGTGAGTCTGTCTTCTACAGAAGCTGAATACGTGGCCGTATCGGAAGCGTGCAGAGAACTGATGTGGATTGAAAAAACTTTTGCTGGATTTCGGAATAGCTGAAAAGAGACCAATCCAGATAATGGAAGATAATCAGAGCTGCATCCGACTGTCACAGAATGACAAGGTTCAGTCACGCACCAAGCACATCGCAACGAAATACCACAACGTGCGAGAGTTGCGAAAGAAGGGGTCATCAGTCTACACTATTGTCACACCAGTGAGATGACAGCTGACATCATGACCAAACCGTTACCCAGAGAACATTTTGTGAATCTGCGTATAAAGCTTGGACTTTGTATGAATAAATAATTGCATGACAGTTATGCATGAGAAGGGGTTTGTTGGAATGTATTGTATTTTGCATGCATTGCCTGTCACCTATTATTTCTCTGTGATTACTCTGTGACCTCTGATGTGAATTACTTAGAGAGGTCACAGCTATGCAACTTCCTGTGGGGGTTAGATGCAGCACATGCAGCACATGGAGCACATGGAGCTCATGATCTCTCCTAACCTGAGAGGATCTATGGTGGTGTGAGCATCCATTACCATCTAAGCACATGGAAGGAGCTGATAATACAAATGTATAGTAATATGTATATATAAGCCTGTCTGATTATAATCTAACTGCAAACTGTGAGTAAACAGATGTTTTGTTACTTCAACTTTAAAGTGACTCAGCAGTGAATTATTCAGGGGTGAATGAGAGAGAGATGAAGAAAGAAATTAACATTTCTAAAGCTGAAGCTGTGTGTACTAAAATCTGCTAATTATTTACTACAAATAATCCAACAAGGTGATGCAGGACTGATTTACATAACAATCCCAGGTGGCTCACTCATGGATATGAAACATGAGCTTTTGTCAGAGTTGCCAATGCCACAGTTTTCCCCGCGGGATTGAGTGGGTTTTTTAAGTAGCCTGCAGGTAATTTTCATAGTTTCCTACTGGTCGAATTTGGAGCCAGAATGATGCTTGATACATACTGGCTTTAAATTTAACCAATAGGGAGTGAGGTGGGTGTGTGAATGATAAGGTCATTTATGATTCAGCGTGAGCCCAGCCAAGCAGCGCACTAGCACATGGGTCACACCAGAGGAGGAGGAGACAAAGCATATACGTTAGCAGGCCAGGAGGATTGAGGGAGGGAGGGATGATCAGACAAGGGGACCCCCCACCCCACATGGTGTATCGCTATTTTTGGGCTACTTTACAGTGTTAGTTGGGCTTGAAAATTTTTCACCATCTAGCAATTCTGGCTCTGGTACCTAAGCTCAGAAAAGGTGATACACAGAAACAGAGCATGTGTTACAATAAAAAATGTATGTGTTTTATTCCTAAACTACTACAAAAATTTGTAAAATATTTTAGGAGAAAATATAAAGAAGACATAGAAAAGCTCAAAAGGAAAAAGCAATTGGTCCAAAGAATAGTCAAGTTTATATTCAAAAAATCAAGATAGTACTTCTTTTTTCAATACCAAGATTTTGAACTTACAGTTTTTTAATTATAAATTTATGTTCAATTTCCATTACCATATTGGAAAGCAACATTGTTGATTGTTTTGGAGTCAAGATGTCTATTCTGAAAAGTAATGATTTCTATGTACAAAGTGATATGCAAATAATTTGAGGTCAAACTCGAAAGAGGTGAATTTCAACTGGTTTCAAATTTGATGGACTTTCTGATTTTTTTTCTCAGACTTGCTGTGAAAACTTTATAAAAAATTTTCCAGTAAAAATTCAAGCACTCTTGCTGAAATTCAATGTGGATTTCATATGTCACAAAAACTCACATCATATTTATCCAGAAATGTAGTTCTACAATCTAATTCATTGATCCTACAAAAATTCTGACAGGTTCTTCCAATTAGTTGGCAAACTTCTTTTAATAAAGCTTGCACATGTCCAATAGTTTATACTGAAAATCAATCTGAGAAACATCTTAAACAATTGTTTAGTAGTAACATTGGGGCCCTTTTACTAAGTTGCATTAAGCGCTAACACATGCTTTGGCTCTCATTTTCATTTTCAAAGCATTTGGACTCTCAAAAGGCCAAAATGGACGTCCATGTGCTTGAAACTTCCAAATACTGATTTTGCAAGGCAGAATAGGGGCGTTCAATACTGAAGTACATCAAAATAGCAAGGGAGGGTGTTCTGGGAATGTTTTGGGAAAGCCTAAAATCTGGATGGCCAACAGCGATCACTGAAGGGGAAGAAACGTCCATGTCTAAAAAGAAGGACATCCTAATTTAGACCTGTTTCAGGAACTCAGGTTACAGGAAGGTGCTCTGAGCAGCTGTCCACTGAAGGGATTAAGGCATTACACCTCCTGGTTGCTGTCCCCCTCCCTCTTCCCTGAAAGTGAAACCAGAAGGGAATACCAGGCTCTATGAGCATTCTTAACAGAACAGGAAGCAGGTCTGAGGAGTAGCCTAGTGTGGTGGACTATAAACCAAGGGACCCAGGTCCAAATCTCACTTCATCTTTTCTTTTTTTGTGAGCCTTCCAGAAATAATTTTTTTTTAAAAAGTACCTACTGTACCTAAATATATGACACCTGCAAGCCTGAAGGTTGTTGAAGTGGTGCACATTCAAGTACAATAGGTATTTTTCTGTTCTTCTGCTCTGCCAGAATGTCTGTGTAGCCATTTTCTAAAAATGCTGCTATAGAGATGTCCATGTCCCTTACCCCCCCCACCCCCCCCCCCCCCCCCCCCCCCCCCCCCCCCCCCCGTTCAAATTGTGGACATTTCTGTTTGCAAAATGGATGTTCATGCTGGATGTTTCCAGTGCAGGCTCTAACCTCTTCAAAAATACATGCGAGATGGACATCTGTTTGGGATGTTTATTTATTTATTATTTATTTATTACATTTGTATCCCACATTTTCCCACCTATTTGTAGGCTCAATGTGGCTTACATAGTACCGGAGAGGCCTTTGCAGGCTCCGGTGTGAACAAATACAGGGTGATGTTGTGGTAAGATCAAGTTCATGTGGCACAGCCACATTAGGGAATCAGAGAACGGAAGAGTTGTATTACGTCCATTATGTGCTTTAGTTTAGTTGTGTTGCAGAGATTAGGCATTTAAGATGGATTGGTAGGGTATGCCTTTTTAAACAGGTTGGTTTTTAGTGATTTCCGGAAGTTTAGGTGGTCGTACGTCATTTTCCAGGCTTTTGGTAATGCGTTCCACAGTTGTGTGCTTATGTAGGAAAAATTAGATGCGTAAGTTGTTTTGTATTTAAGTCCTTTGCAGCTTGGGTAGTGCAGATTTAAATAAGATCATTTTGATTCAGATGTATTTCTAATTGGTAAGTCGATGAAGTCTGTCATGTGTCTTGGGGCTTCTCGGTAGATGATTCACATGAACCAGGGTTCAGATTTTGAAGGCGATGCGTTCTTTGATTGGGAGCCACTGTAGTTGTTCACAGAGGGGTTTTGCGCTTTCAAATCGCGTTTTACCAAATATAAGCCTAGCTGCCATGTTTTGAGCTGTCTGAAGTTTCTTTATGGTTTGTTCTTTTGAAAATGCCCCTCTTAACATGATAAAAAAAGGCTTACCACAAAACACATTAAAGTGTTTTGAGATAATTTATCTGTCAGCATATGCTAATTGCATGTCTTTTTTTTTTTTCTGTTTTTTCAGGAGGGGGTATGTTATGGGCAGGGAATGGGCATGGAAGCATTATCCAGATAGAGGGTTGGCATTAGCCCACACTAACTGAATAATGCAGACAATGCAACTGCACTTAGCATCTCCTGTAAAGGAGGTGATAAGTGCTCCAGCTTTAATAAATTTGCAGGTCTGGTATGCTAATGGGAAAAGTAGCATGAGACCTGCAAAAATAGAAAAAAAAACTCTATTTTAAGAAATCATTAAAAATGGGCTTAGCCTGTGGAAAATTCCCATTTTAAAATACACTGAGCCCATTACTTAACATAAGAATAGCCATACTGGGTCAGACCAATCACCCATCTAGCCCAGTATCCTGCTTCCAACAGTGGCCAATCCAGTTCACAAGTACCTGGCAGAAACCCAAATAGTAGCAACATTCCATCTTACCAATCCCGGGGCAAGCGGTGGCTTCCTCTATGTCCATCTCGATAGCAAACTCTGGACTTTTCCTCCAAGAACTTGTGCAAACTTTTTTTAAACCCAGATACATTAACTGCTGTTACTACATCCTCTGGCAATGAGTTCTGGAGATTAACTATTCTTTGAGTGAAAAATATTTCCTCCTATTTGGCTTAAAAGTATTCCATGTAATTTCACTGGTCTTAGTACTTTTTGAAAAACTGAAAAATTGATACACTTTTACCCATTCCACTCCACTCAGGATTTTATAGACCTCAATCATATCCCCCCTCAGCCATCTCTTTTCCAAGCTAAAGAGACCTAACCTCTTAAGCCTTTCCTCATATGGGAGGAGTTCCATCCCTTCTATCATTTTGATTGCTCTTCTTTGAACCTTTTCTAATTCTGCTATCAGGGCATTTTCGAAAGAGATGGGCGCCCATCTTTTGACACAAATCGGGAGATGGGCGTCCTTCTCTCAGGGTCACACAAATTGGCATAATCGAAAGCCAATTTTGGGCATCCCCAACTGCTTCCCGTCGCAGGGATGACCAAAGTTCCCGGGGGGGGGTGTCGGAGGCGTAGCGAAGGCGGGACTGGGGCATGCCTAACAGATGGGCGTCCTCAAGCGATAATGGAAAAAAGAAGGGCATCCCTGACGAGCACTTGGGCGACTTTACTTGGTCCATTTTTTCTTACGACCAAGCCTCAAAAAGGTGAGCGAACTGACCAGATGACTACCGGATGGAATCGGGGATGACCTCCCCTGACTCCCCCAGTGGTGACTAACCCCCTCCCACCCTGAAAAAAACAACTTTAAGAACTTTTTTTGCAAGCCTGAAATGTCATACTCAGGTCCCTCGCAGCAGTATGCAGGTCCCTGGGAGGGGAGGTATGTGTGTGTCAACGGAGGCATAGCAAAGGCGTGGATATCCTTCTTTCAAACGTTTTTGGACGTCCTGAACTGCCCCCCTTCAGTGATGGCCAAATTTCAAGGGAGTGGAGAAATGATTAGAGCACTGCTCTTGCAATCCAGAGGTGGCTGGTTCAAATCCCACTGCTGCTACTTGTTGCAGGGACACAGACATAGCAAAGGACATCCTTCACCCATACTCTAAAAAAAAGACATCCCTGACAAGCACTTGGACATTTTCACCTGGGCTTGTATTTTTCTAAGGTTGTAGATGGCAATTTATTTAAGGTTATAGGCGGCTATTATACACGCATCTTGTCTGCATGTATGAAGCCATCTTTGGCATGCATAGAGCAGCCACGCATAATGCTTGGCTGCTCTGCACTGGCTTCCCCTCCTTAGGAAGGAAATCGTGTGCAAATGAGCTAACAGTGAGCAGCTAATTTGCATGCGATTTCCTTCAAGCATGCCTGTTCCTTTCCAAATCGCTAATGATCGGTAAGGGAAGGGCTTTTTAGTTCAGTTAGTGCATCAGTTAATCCACTGCAGTGCCCCCTTGGGTGCCCGGTTGGTGTCCTGGCATGTCAGGGGGACCAGTGCACTACGAATGCTGGCTCCTCCCACGACCAAATGAGTTGGATTTGGTCATTTTTGAGATGGGCGTCCTCGGTTTCCATTATGGCCAAAAACCGGGGACGACCATCTCTAAGGTCGACCATTTCAACATTTAGGTCAACCATCTCTAAGGTATTATCGAAATGAAAAGTGGGGACATCCTTAGAGTGGGCTCCCTTAGAGATGGTCGTCCCCATTCGATTATGCCCCTCCACATCTTTTTTGAGATATGGTGACCAAAACTGAACACCATAGTCAAGATGAGGTCACCCCTTGGAGCAACACAGAGGCATTATAATATTCTTGGTCTTATTTTGCATCCCTTTCCTCATAATTCCTAGCATCCTGTTTGCTTTTTTGGCCGCTGCTGCACACTGGGCAGAAGATTTCAGCATATTGTCTGTAATGACACCTAGATCTTTCTCTTGAGTGCTGACTCCTAAAGTGGACCCCAGCATCATGTAATTATGATTTGTACTATTCTTCCCAATATGCATCACTGTGCATTTGTCGACATTAAATTTAATCTGCCATTTGGATGCCCAATCTTCCAGTTTCCTAAGGTCTTCCTGCAATTTTTCACAATCCTCATGCGTTTTGACAATTTTGAATAGTTTTGTGTCATCTGCAGATTTAATCACCTCATTTGTCTTTCCAATTTCCAAATCATTTATAAATATGTTAAATAGCGCCGGTCCCAGTACAGATCCCTGCAGCACTCCACTATTTACTTTTCTCCATTGAGAAAAATGGTCATGTAACCCTTCCCTGTGTTTTCTGTTCAATAACCAATTCCTAATCCATAGAAGGACTTTGTCTCCTAACCCATGACTTTTTAATTTTCTCAGGAGTCTCTCAGGAGGAACTTTGTCAAAAGCTCTTCAAGACCCTTCACTGGCTCCCTATCCGTTTTCGCATCCTGTTCAAACTTCTTCTACTAACCTATAAATGTATTCACTCTGCTGCTCCCCAGTATCTCTCCACACTCGTCCTTCCCTACACCCCTTCCCGTGCACTCCGCTCCATGGATAAATCCTTCTTATCTGTTCCCTTCTCCACTACTGCCAACTCCAGACTTCGCTCCTTCTGTCTCGCTGCACCCTACGCCTGGAATAAACTTCCTGAGCCCCTACGTCTTGCCCCATCCTTGGCCACCTTTAAATCTAGACTGAAAGCCCACCTCTTTAACATTGCTTTTGACTCGTAACCACTTGTAACCACTCGCCTCCACCTACCCTCCTCTCTTCCTTCCCTTTCACATTAATCGATTTGATTTGCTTACTTTATTATTTTTTGTCTATTAGATTGTAAGCTCTTTGAGCAGGGACTGTCTTTCTTCTATGTTTGTGCAGCGCTGCGTATGCCTTGTAGCGCTATAGAAATGCTAAATAGTAGTAGTAGTAGCTCTCTGAACATCTAGATACACTACATCAACCAGCTCACCTTTATCAACATGTTTATTCACGTCTTCAAAGAAATGAAGCACATTGATGAGGCAAAACTTCCCTTGCCTGAACCCATGATGACTCTGTCCCATTAGTACATAAGTACATAAGTAATGCCATACTGGGAAAAGACCAAAGGTCCATCGAGCCCAGCATCCTGTCCCTGACAGCGGCCAATCCAGGTCAAGGGCACCTGGCAAGCAACCCAAATGTACAAACTTTTTATACAAGTTATTCCCGAAATTGTGGATTTTTTCCAAGTCCATTTAGTAGCGGTCTATGGACTTGTCCTTTAGGAAACCGTCCAACCCCTTTTTAAACTCTGCCAAGCTAACCGCCTTCACTACGTTCTCCGGCAACGATCCACAAGTATTCTGGCAACAAATATACGACAACGATTGGACTACATGGACTGATTCCATACTTTACCTAAACCACCGAGATGATAGATGTAACAGCATACTAAACAAAATAGCACCCTTAAAAACAAAAACATCAAAAAGGCAGAACACTATACCATGGTTCAATGACGAATTTAAAAAACTCAAAACACAATCTAGGAAACTTGAACGAGCATGGAGAAAAACAAAAGATAAACACACACTCAATGCATGGAAACAAATACATAGAAAATATAAATATGCAACAAAACAAAAGGTCCTACTACAAAACCAAACTAGGACCGGATTACAAATATATGAAGAAACTATTCCAACTATTAAACCATGTTTGTATACGGTGTTCTATAATTTTATTCTTTATAATAGTTTCCACTATTTTGCCCAGCACTGAGGTCAGACTTATTGGTCTGTAATTGCCTGGATCACCCCTGGAACCCTTTTTAACAATCGGCATTACATTGGCCACCCTCTAATCTTCAGGTACTACAAGCAATTTTAATGACAGGTTACAGATAACTAACAGCAGGTCAGCAATTTCATGTTTGAGTTCTTTCAGTACCCTGGGGTGTATGCCATCCAGTCCAGGTGATTTATCACTCTTTAACTTATCAATTTGACTCTTCCAGGCTCACCAAAATTTCTTTCACTTCCTCCGCATCTTCACCCATGAAAACCATTTCTACTACAGGTAGATCTCTTACATCTTCTTTGTAAAGACTGAAGCAAAGAATTCATTCAATCTCTCTGCTATGGCCTGTTCTCCCTGAGTGCCCCTTTTGCTCTTTCATGATCTAACGGTCCCGCAGATTCTTTCACACAGGCTTTCTGCTTCTGATGTGGCTCAAAAAGGTGTTACTATGAGTTTTTGTCTCTGCTACAAATTTTTCTTCATATTCTCCTTTAGCTTTCTTTATCAGTGCTTTGCATCTAGCTTAACAGTGCTGATGCTGTTTCTTATTTTCTTCATTTGGATCCTTTTTCCATTCTTGAAGGATGTTCTTTTTGGCTCTAATAGCCTCTTCATTCACCTTTTAACCATGCTGGCCTGTCGTTTGCTGTTCTTTCTACCTTTGTTAATACATGGAATACAACTGGTCTGGGCTTCCATGATGGTGTTTTAAGCAATGTCCATTGCCTGATTTAAAGTCCTAACCTTTGCAGCCAATTCTTTTAGCTCTTTTTAACCATTTTCCTCATTTTATCGTAGTCGCCCTTTTGAAAATTAAATTCTGCTACTGTAGATTTCCTTAGATTTCTCTCTAGATAGCAACTCAAATTTGATCATGTTATTATCACTCTTTCCCAGATCATCCAATACCATTACCTCTCGTACCATGCCCTGCATTCCACTAATGACTAGATCTAAACTAGATCCCCCTCTTGTTAGTTCTTGGACCAGTTGCTCCAAGAAGCAGTCATTTATTACATCTAGGAATTTTACCTCCCCCTAGCGCCTCCCTGGTTGTAACATTTATGCGATCAATATTGGGGTAATTGAAATCGCCCATTATTATAATGTTGCCCAATTTGCAGCTTTCCTAATTTTTGTAAACTTTCTTCATCTGTCTGTTTGTTCTGTCCTGGCAGACCATAATACAGCCCTACCAGTATACTCCTTCCCTTCACACATGGAATTTCTATCCACAAGGATTCCACACTGCTGTTTCATGTAGAATGTTTATTTTGTTTGACTCAATTCCCTCTTTAACATAAAGTACAACTCCCCCTCCAATTTGATCCATATTCCATCATTGCGATATAATTTGTACCTTGATAACACAGTGTCCCATTGATTGTCCTCCTTCCAGCAGGTTTCTGAGATGCCTATTATATCTACCTCTTCATTTAGTGCTATATGCTTCAACTCTCCCATCTTATTTTTTAGGTTTCTAGCATTTGTATATAGACATTTCAAATTGTGTTTTTTCCTTGCATCTACAAGCTGCTTTGAAGTTGAAGGGGATAATATGAATCCTTTACTCTGTTCTCCCATTAAACACTCTTGGTTTTCTTTCACCATTTTTAAAACCACTCTATCAGGATTCCCTAAAGATCCTGTTTCAATAGTATCCTTCAAGAATACTCCACATTGAACCATGTACTCCTGAGTGACTGTCAACTTCCTCCCTCCCCCATTTTAGTTTAAAAAGCTGTTATATCTCCTTTTTGAATGTTAGCACCAGCAGCCTGGTGCCATCTGGGTTAAGATGGAGTCCATCCTTTCAGAACAGGCTCCCCCTTTCCCAGAATGTTGCCCAGTTCCAACCAATCTAAATCCTTCATCCCTGTACTATCATCTCAACCAAGCTTTGAGACGGAGCTCTGCCCTCCTCTTGGGTCCTGCCCGTGAATCAGGGAGCATCTGGATTCCAGGTTTCTAACTAAGAGCCTAAATTTGGCTTCCAGACCTCTCTCCAACATTTTCCTATGTCATTGGTACTCACATATACCATGACAATTGGCTCCTCCCCAGCACTATCTAAAATCCTATCCAGTGAAGTGAAAGAGGAAAATAGCCAAACCCGTAGTTCAGCCTTAATCGCCGGAGATCCTACAACCCAAGGACTCATAACTGACCAAAACTGGAAATCTTTTCAACCACTAACAGCTGAGGATGTAAGATCAATACTGTTGAAATGCTCTCAAGCCAACTGCTCCCTGGATCAATGCCCAAACACCTACTCAAATCCATCCCTACAGAAGCAGTAAACTGGTTACTCGATCTCAATGAGCTGTTAAAAACTGGCTCTCTTCCTCCTGATATGGGCAAAATTGTTCTAAGGGATCTAGGCTAGACGTAACATCGCCTGCAAACTACCATCCAGTGGCAAGCATACCCCTTTATACTAAGCATCAGAAACCTACATTAGTAAACAATTCTCTTTTTATCTGGAAAAATTTTCTATTTTACACTGGTCACAATTTGGCTTCAGATCATCACATAGTATTGAAATATTATTTCTAGTTCTAACTACATATGTCAAACATCACCTATGCAAAGGCAACCAAGTAATTCTTCTCCAATTCGATATATCGTCAGCTTTCAATGCGGTTGACACACATTGCTACTCGAATGCCTAGTTCAGATAGGAATAACAGGGATTGTGCTCAATGGTTCAGTGAATTCCTTTCAAATCGAAGTTATTCTGTCAAGCAAAACAACCTACTTTCCAACTACTGGTCTACTAACTGTGGGGTCCCGCAGGGATCTCCCTTCTCACCGATTCTGTTCAACCTCTTTATGTCATTCCTTGCCTTAATACACCTGGGACTTAATGAACTACTATTATCCTACACAGATGACATCCTGCTTCTCTTACCAGTAACAGCATTAAACAAAGATCCAACTCAGTCTGTAGGAAATGGTATGACTGCTGTTAGCACCTGGGCCCTGACCAATAAAATGAAACCTAATGTGCAAAAAACCAAGGTCCTGTGGTTCCAATATCAGGGAGTTGAGGTCTCATCATCAATATCTATGTCCAATGGTCAAAGCTTTACAGTCGAATCTGAAACCAGAGTATTAGGGGTCTTGCTTGATTCTTCACTCACCTTCTCTTCCCATATTAATCAGCTATGGAAGAAAACACTATTCAAAATGAGACAGCTACGTCTAGTCAGACCATTCTTCGACCAAAAAGCCTTCACACTACTAATCCAAATGTTAGTCCTACCTCATGTGTTGTAACGTTCTATTTCTTGGTATTAAGTGTCAATATCAGGAAAAAATGCAAATCATACAGGATGCAGCTGAAAGACCAATATACAGATTGAATAGATATACTAGTGTTTCAACTCATCTAAACAAATTGCACTGGCTTCCCATAGCAGAAAGACTCAGGTTCAAAGCTGCTTCTTTAGTTTTTCTAATCTTACAGGGCTTCACCTCTGAACTGCTTACTAAGACCGTTTCACTATATCTGATCCAGTGTAACAAACTGAAACAACAACTAATGCTAGCATCACCATTTCAAAACACAATTCGAAATCGGAAGATTTTCAGCTCTCTATTCCCCATACTTGGAGTCAAAATATGGAACTCTCTACCTATTCCCATCAGAACAGAAAACAGCTACCTCAACTTCAGGAACAGGCTAAAAACCTTTCTCTTCCCAAAGACTGCTTCATAATAATCCATTATGACTTCTACTTCCTAGTATCATCCATTATCCTTTCCTTTAATGTTTTTAGTCTCATGCAGTACACCAATGGTCTCTAATGTTTCTCATATCTCACACTAACACTATCTGCTTTTGTCTCACCTAGAATGTAAACTGCACTCAACCCTGGAACGGGGATATTAGCGGTATACAAGAATTGAATTGAATCTAGATGACGCATGAGGTCTGCCACCTTCGCACCAGGCAGGCAAGTGAGCAGGCGATCCTGATGTCCACCAGCCACCCAGCTATCTATATGTTCTAGTAAAAGAGCCCCTTTGTCACAATTCATCTTGTTCCAGTTGAGAACAAGGAAATGCAAAGCAGAAAAATACACAATTTAAAAAAATCATTAAAATGCACCTTGCTCTTCACTGATCTACCGGATCACTGACTTAGGACCTTTTTGAAATTTTTTTCCCTTTTCACCTTAGCAGCTGGAGTGGAAGGTGGAACCTCCTGCTGTCTCCAACCCATTTCCATTTTTTTAAAATAAAAATAACCGTTACTATACAACAATATAATGACGCATTTGGGCAGAGATTTTTTTAACTCATCTAAAACTGTTGATATAGTTTTGGAGGGGAGAAAAGGAGGTCATGAGGTTGGTTAATGGAAAAGTATCACAGTGCTGCAGGAAAATGTGTTGATGTGCTCTCTCCTGTCTCCTCTTTCTCAGTGGGTTCGTAATCTGGAAGGCTGAATGGCACCATACACGCACTAGCTGAAAGGGAGAGCAAAGTTCTGATTTCACTGCACAGATCCATTTTTGCTGACAAGAGTGCCTGATTTTTGTTCATAGGCTCAGGAGAGAATGGAACGAGAGGCTGGAAGGCAGAAGGCGAACGATGCTACAGTGCATCCAGGAAGAGCGGAAGAAGCAGAAGTCTCCATTGCCAGCTGAAAATATTCAGCCAGGAGCAAACATGGCTGCCTAACAGGGCTAGAGACATTTGGAAATGATGCATTCTAAACACTGCTGCCACATGTTGCATCCTGGTCTGGCTCAAGCTGTAACTAAAAGCAACATCAACATTTCTCCTGATTAATTACATCCAAAACTATAAAAGTAAATGAGGTGCATAATAAATAACATTAAAAGCATGTGCCTAACTGGCTAGGATTCAAGTTAAAACCACCCAGAACTAATGAGCAGAAGGAATTTAGCTTCTTGTGCTTTTACTTCTAAATGATTTGAAGTTAACACAGCAAAAGGTCTGTAATTGGTATTTTGGGCTGCCGTGTGAGACAGAAGGGTTTGGTTCTATCTAGGCTTCTTGTTCTTGTTGAATGATAATTATTGAAGGGAATATATGAGTATTTAGGTATTTAATTTAGTGTGTGGGTATAGATCAAGGGTTCTGAACCCAGTCCTCAGGACACACCTAGCCATTTTCAGGATACCCATAATGAATATGCATGAGGTCAATTTGCATACAATGGATGTAGTACATGCAAATTGATCTCATGCATATTCATTCTGGGTATCCTGAAAACCTAACTGGCCAGTTGTGTTCTGAGGGCTGTGTTGAGAACCCCTGTATAAATGCATACATATATACACATAAATTTAAACACCTAAATACTTGTAGGTTACCTCCAATGATGATGTATGTACTACATATAGACATGTTGTAACACTCTTCACATTTTAGAGGAGATATATAAGGCCATTTTGAACCCCATGACTCTAGGCAAAAGTGCCAATATTTGAAAATGATTGAGGATGCCAAACACAATACAAATGGTCCTTCCCTGGACACAGTGAAGGAGGTTGCTCAATACTACTAACAGTGGAACCCACTGCACCAAGTCCTGCTCAAAATCTCCCAACAAAATTCCAGTCACAGACCTTGAGTTATTGGTGAATTGTTTGGGTTGCCGAACACACAGCAGCAAAAAGATAATAAAACAAATCTTACCCCATGATATTCAGATCATGGCGGTCAGTGTTTTTGACAGTGCTAAATTAAACTTGGATATTCAATGCTGTCTGTATTTGGGTCATATCCCTGGATTTCCGGTTCTTTCACAGGTGCTGGAAATGATCTAACACAATGCTATTTAGTGCCAGATAGCTCTCCAGGCAGGTTAGGAGTGCGATTTGTGCGGTTTTTACTTGCCTAGATCAGTGTTTCCCAAGCCAGTCCTGGCGTACCCCCTTGCCAGTCAGGTTTTCAGGATATCCACAATGAATATGCATGAAATTGATTTGTATACTACCATTATATGCAAAATCTCTTTCATGCATATTCATTACGGATATCCTGAAAACCTAACTGGCAAGGGGGTACTCCAGGACCAGCTTGGGAAACATCGGCCTAGATAGTTCTCCAGGCATCAGCACTGAATATCAGCAGAGCCCAGATAACTTGTAAGTCTGCCTAGACTCCACCCTAGACCACACCAGCATTAACCAGATAGTACTGCAGCAGTCAGTGCTAATAATCGGTTACATTATCCAGTTAAATGCCTCTGAATATTAGTGGGGCTGGCCAGCATGAATTAATTGGGCAGAGCATTGCTCATAGTCATCATCTGAACTAAATCAGAGCATAACATAGCATAAGAAGACCAACCAGATTGCTTTGTTCTGTCATTTTCTATGATTGATGTGTGGCCGCTGTGCAACAGTAGAATAGTACAAATCAACTCTCTTGATATGTTACAATTTCTGTCTTCTGTTCTTTACCGGCACTGTGCTAAACCTTATACCAGCTTAATAAAGTCTGTGATGTGAGGACAATGAAGAGAAATTAAGGGGGTATCTCTATAAAGTCAGCAGCAACATTTAGGTGCCAAATATATGCATAAATGACCAGAATATTAGCATGTACAAGCATGTGTTATGATAGGGAACAGAGCATAAGAACATAAGCGTTGCCATACTGGGACAGACCAAAGGTCTATGCTGTTTCCAACAGTTGCCAATCCAGGTTATAAGTACCTGGCAAGATCTCAAAACAGTAAAACAGATTTTATGCTGGGACAGGGGGAAAAACCTGGGCTGGAGTCTCATAAAGATGGAGAGGAGTAGGCAGTCCCAATGAACCTCAATGCATATAGGAAATGCCTGAGCCAGGAGGATGTGTGTTAAGAACCAGCATCATTCTGGAAACCTCCTGCTCAGGATATAAAAATCCTAGTCAGAAAAGAGGAGAAGGCTAGGAAGGAGCAGGACTGGAAAAGTCAAAAGCCTGGGTAACTGGCAAGGAACCTAGGCAAGCATGCTTCCCAAGAAGCACAGAAATAAGGACCTTGACAAGAAGATGAATGAGGTGGTGGTTTTGGTTGAGACATATGGACTACACCAAATAGGTGAAACCAGGAGCATATATATGCCTTAGCTGCTGCCTGAAAGAGAGGAGGGCTAATTTGCATACTACACTGCCTGCTGAGAAAGTGTTCTTTGTCAGAAGATGTTAGGGGGAATAAGGTTAATGCATGTCTCAAAGTTACCTGCAGAGGAAGCAGGTGTGACTGGTTTTAAGGTACTATACCAGTGAGAGAAATATTAATTTGTCTGCATTCACCCTGAATGTACAGGGACTGAGAAGAGGGGCCTAGACAGCTTGGCAGATGGATCCTGGAGCATTTCCATACTGGTAAAAAGTGTAGTAGAGTCTGTTCTTGAAGCTTTTTGATTCTGTTGGAGGTTTTCAGGTATGATGAAGTAATGCTCTCTCATTCAACCTTTTCAGTATAATCTTGTGGGGTTGTATCTATGCTCATAAATACCATTTTGGCTATGCATGCTTCTATTAAAAAATATATTTAAATGTGGTAGTGCATAGTTTGAAGATGGACATATGTGTGAGTGGATTCTGGGTAGATGTATTTCTGGAATCTACGTGCAAGCATTTACACCAGCTTTATGGCTGATGTAAATGTTCACACCTAAATGCATAGATGCATTTAGTATTCTGTACTAAAAAGGCTCCGATTAAGGTACCCTTTTATAGAATTGCCCTCAAAGAAGGAATTATTGCTTTGACAAACATACTACTTTATTTCCAAAGATAGTAAAGCATGTCTGAATTTGTCTGAAGAACAATGGCTATGGAGAAAGATTGAAGGAGCTTTAATGAATTAGTGATAGGATGAGATGGTAAAGCTATGTTAGTACAATGGAAACAGTTGACAATGGCAAGGACAAGTAGGAAAAGTGTTTTCCATTCAGAACAACCTATAGTCTGCAATTTGACAGACTAGTCTAAATAGTATCAGGTATCTTCTGCTACAGTACTGCATTCCATGTAGATCCAGTAGCACATTATTAAACAGAGAATCTTTAATACATAGAAACTAAGGCTGCTGTCTACTAAGGTGTAATAAAATAGCACATTTGCATGCTATCTTGCCACAAGAAAATTAACATGGAATTAACAGGTACAAAAACTTAGATTGTAAGCCCTCTATGGATAGAGAAAGTACCCGCATATAATGTGTATAGCACTGCGTATGTATAGTAGCACTGTAGAAATAAGTAGTAGTAGTAGTAGAATTTACTAAGCAGCAGTACCTGAGTACTACAGTTTTATGAATATGGCAATAATTTGCTTGGCATTGTATGCTCCTGGTTGCAGCAATACAAAGATAGTGGATCCCAGATTGGGCCCCCCATGATTTAAAGATGCTAGTTTCCAGACAAAAAGCATTTCCTACTGCCCTATCCCAGTGGCATACTGTAATGATGAAGAGCTTGTCTCCCCTCCCCTAACTACCACCTCATCTTTAAATGTGTAGTTACACTCTTCCCCCAAGTCTCTTTGTTACATGACCTCCAGCAGATGCCCCATCCCCAGTACCTAGCAGGGCATTATGATGATCTAGTAGGGGCAAGAATCAATCTCCAGTTGTTCCTATCCTGGCAGCACCATTGCCATTCTCCAAAATGACACTGTCTACCCCATAGCAATAATCTCGTTACTATCCTTAGTGATAGTATCTCAAGACTACCAGTAGGGGGCAGATGGTGCCATAAAATGGTGTCACCAAGGCAATAGCAACAGAAGATTGGTTCTGCCCCCCAACTAGATAACAATGGATTCGTGTTTTTCTAGCGAAAAAGATGCCAGTACTCAAATACAAGGCCACCCTTCAAGGGTGGGGTGATCACTGAGGGACCCACCCCACAATAGCCAGGCCCCCTGCAAACAGTCACAGAATCTATGACAAGGCAGAATTTGTGTGTACAGCCTGAGGTCTTGCATTACAACTTTGGGACCATGGGTCAATTTTAGCAGACAATGGAAAAGGTGCCGGTACTCAGTACCCCCAAGTACCCCCTCAAAAAAGCCCTATATATATATATATATATATGGGGGGGGGCAAAATAACTCACTGAAAATTTAACAAAACAAAACCAAAATTGGTATGGAGGAAAAACTGGTGAAAAGACACATTGAGTTAGAAGTGGGCTAGTAGTAAATTTAAAACGAATTGGAGGAAATGTTTCTTCACTCAACATGTAATTAAACTCTGGAATTCATTGCCAGAGACTGTGGTAAAGGCGGTTAGCTTAGCAGAGTTTGAAAGAGGTTAGGACAGCTTCCTAGAGGAAAAGTCCATAGACCATTATTAAATTGGACTTGGGGAAACTCCACTATTTCTGGGATAAGCAGTATAAAATGTTTAGTACATTTTTGGGATCTTGCCAGGCATTTGTTACCTGGATTGGCCACTGTTGGAAACAGGATGCTGGGCTTGATGGGCCTTTTGTCTGTCCCAGTATGGCAATACTTATGTACTTATGTAGATTGAACTGGGGCTTCCAGAGAATGAAAGGCCTCCTATTTAACCCCCTCCCCCCCCCCCCCCCCCCCACAATGGTTCAGTGCATTTGAGAAGCAGCTATGACACAGCAGTTGGGGAATAGCACCTTTCAAACTATCCTCCCCTCTCATCTCCTATCCCAGTCACAGACACACAAATACACATCCCTATGCCTGCATGTAAATGTTTGGAATACTAGTATATAGGTATGTATGTGTATCCATATGCATGTATATGCCAGTATTCCAACTAAATGCTGTTCTGTAACTATGCCCATGTCGTTTTCAAGAGCGGCGCCTGGGCAGAGCATGGGTGGAGCACACAGCACGTGTAACTTACAGAATACTGTAAATCTGTGGATATCACTGGAATAGAGGAGTAGCCTAATGATTAGTGCAGCAGACTTTGATCCCAACATCCTGGGTTCAATTCCCACTGTGGCTCCTTGTGGCCCTGGGCAGGTCACTTGATCCTCCACTGCCTCAGGTACAGAAACCAAGATTGTGAGCCCTCTAAGGACAGAGATAGTACCTGCTTATAATTGGATTGTAAGCCACATTGAACCTGAACTCTGCTTGGGATAATGTGGGATACAAATATCACAATAAAATAAATATATATATTTGCACTGTTAGGCACATGTTAGCACTTAATGCAGCTTAGTAAAAAGACTATTGTGGTATTATAAAACAGCAGCTTAGTAGATAGAATATATATTTTCTCTAACCATTCAAATTATTCATGTTTGCTTTTCTTGTTTATTTGTGCACAAAAATGACAATTTTCAGTTCATATTCTGAACAGTAACTTACTCGACATCACAATACGCTGCTGGAAAAAGCTTCGCTTTCCAGAATACTTATTACTCTGCATTGGAAACACAGCAGTCTTGGAGGCCTGTTTTAAAGCAGGCCATATGTTAAAATGTTTTCAGTGTGTACTGCAGATGTTTCAATAAATCTAAGCATGCTTTCAGCTTAATAATGTTTATTCCTGTATCTTCCTTCAATAGGTAAAGTACTGCATCAGAAAAATTTGTGAAAAGCTGTAACAAAATGCCTTTACAACAGTCCTAGGCACAAATAAAAGAATTTCTGCTTGACAAATATTATCAGATAGATATATCAATAATAAATAAATACAAGGGAAGATTTTTAAAATTGAAACTGAAAAGGGTTAGACTCAGAAGTAACCTAACCTGAGGAAATATCTCTTCATGGAAGGGATGGTGAATTTGTAGAACAGCCTACCAATGAAGGTGGTGGAGAAAACTGTGTCTGAATTCAAGAAACTTTGGGACAAGTAGATAGCATCTCTAAGAGAGAGGAAGAGATGGCAGATGGTATGGATGAGCAAACTGGATAGGCCATGTGGTCTTTATCTGCCTTTATTTTTCTCTGTTTCTATGTTTTTGCCATGCTAATCATTTCAGGGCAGAAGTCATACCTTGTCAAACGCTACATCCATGAATATTATTGCAGTTGGCCCCGATCTCATGCCTTACAACTTCACCCAGGATCTGTAGTAATCTCCCATTAAAGGATGAGCCCTGTCATGTCTCAGTGCTCCACTCAGCTATAAGTAGCTTGATACACAGACACAATAATCCGATGTCAGCACCAGGAAAGCATGTTAACATATTGGCCTTCACTTAACAAATACTCTGTTGGCTCTCTGAATACAGCATAATAAAACACTGAATTGGCGGTACGAGACAGAACTTGAAAGCGATAGCACTGACATTTGCCTGACATAACGAGCAATTTGCAAATGAGTGCAATCAGAGCAGACAGGAAAACAGTAGAGAAATTATGGGTCAGTTCCCAAAAGAGATCATAGACATAGTTCAAATTCTGCAGCAATATCATAAAAAAAGACATTTCAGCATTTTAGGAAGAGAAGAAAAATAATTAAAATTTGATCAGAAGCAGAGGATGGAATCAGACTAAACGTGAAATGAGTTTTCTTGGCATAAGAATGAAAACTGGTAGACGTTTGAGTGGAAAAATGTCTTTAAAGGAAGGGGAGTTATGTGTAGCATAGACGCTCACGCCAATTAACTTGCTCTCCCCAACACTAAACCATTACTACCCCAGCATGCCTTAGTCAACAAAGGCCACAGTTCTTTATAATTCATGTTTATTGTATATAGCAATGAATAACAAGCACAGCAGTGAACAGACTGTATGCAAGACAGTTTACTGGTATGAAACTCCAACTCGAGATCAGCTATCAATTCATTCCATTGCTTGGTCTGCTGCACTTAATCCAACCATCCTGTTTCCCAGCCGTGCAGGGCTTCCTTAATCGTGAGCACTGGCTTCTTCTGGCTCCACAAGGAATAAACAAAGGAGAAACTCCAAACCGTAAACTACATAAGGCACCTACAACACCTCTCACACGACCTTACCTAACACCTTTCCATCTGAATTCCTCTTTCACCTCAGCTTATGATTGACTGTTTTTGTTCTTTCAAATCATGTAACGACGTTTTCATTTTCCATACTCTGTAAGCCACATTAAGCCTGCAAAAAGGTGGGAAAATGTGGGGTACAAATACAATAAATAAATAAATAAAAAACCTCACAATTGCGTATGATGCCAATAGGAAGCAAAAAAAAAAAAAATAAGAAGAGGAAACCAAAGTCAATCCAATAAATCAAGTTTTTATTGCCTCAAAAACTTCATTTATTGGAGTAGCTTTGGTTGCCTTTTTTGCTTCCTCACGCATGACTGTTTTTGCTGGCTCCATGCACTTTTTACCAGGAGAGCACAACCTCCTATGCTGCATTCAACCAGAGGCTGTAAATTCCTGATCTTGAACTTCTGTTGCCTGTATTTGTTGATGTAACACTTTTCTTCCTGCTATCCCTTCCTACACTACCCTTAGAACTGCTCCTACTCATCCCACAGCTGGGAGGATTTGTTTCATCCTGCCCACAGACTTCTTCTACTGGTTTCCTCACCAAATATCCACCATATGGGATAAACTCTTATTAAAAAGCAAAAACACTTAGCTTTGAAGTTCTTTCAGGGGAGGGGGGGGGAAGCTCTTTATAACCTGGAGTGCAATGATTAAAAAAAACAATGGGACTATTGTTTAGACTGTTCTGGTCTGTGAGTGTCCTTAGAAAATATATGAGCACACAAAAAAAATGTTTGCCTAGTGGTTAGGGTGGTGGACTTTGGTCCTGGGGAACTGAGGAACTGAGTTCAATTCCCACTTCAGGCACAGGCAGCTCCTTGTGACTCTGGGCAAGTCACTTAACCCTTCATTGCCCCAGGTACAAATAAGTACCTGTATACAATATATAAGCCACATTGAGCCTGCCATGAGTGGGAAAGCACGGGGTACAAATGTAACAAAAAAAATAATATATTATTTAATTTAGAAATCTTTATTTGGAAAAGTCTTCTCTATGGATTGTTTTGGGTAAATTTAGATGCTGGAATAATGCATGGTAAGCGCAAATTATGTAGCAGTAGTTGTGCGTGCAACAGCCATTATAGAATACTAGCGTAAGTCCATATTTATTTATTTATTAGGATTTATTTACTGCCTTTTTGAAAGAATTCACTCAAGGCAGTGTACAGTAAGAATTAATCAAACATAAGCAATAGACAATTACCGCAGTAAAAATATTGAAATAACAATACAAAGTATGGCATAGTACACTACTTACAGCGTCAACACAATAAGTAATAGAACATTTTAATAGACAGCGTAGGGTATAAGCAAAGATGGAACATATAGATAGGTAAGAGAGTAAGAGGATTTAGAAAATAAGGTGAATAATCTAAAGAAAGTTGCACGTAAGGTCAGAGAGATGATTAAATGTTATCTCATCTAGGGTAGGAGTGGATAAACATGAGAGTCAAATTTTCACCTGCTTCCTGAAGTAGAGATAGTCTTGTGTTAAGTGGAGCCTTTCAGGGAGTGTATTCCAGAGAGTGGGGGCTACTCCGGAAATGGCTTGCTTGTGGGTATCACATCGTATAATGTCTTTTGGTGAGGATGTGGTTAGGGATATCCCTTGTGAGGCCCTTAGTGTCCTTGGAGGTGTGTAGAGGGTCATCCTATTCTTCAGTTACTCTGGCACGTTTCCTTTAAGGGCCTTGAAGATCAGAGTTTTAAATTTACCCCTTTACTGGTAGCCAATGAAGTTTTTGCAAAAATGGTGTGATGTGGTTACATAATTTGCAACTATTAGTCTTGCTGCAGCATTCTGAATCAATTGTGAGCTGGTGCAGACCCTCTGTAGTCAGACCATTGTAGAGCGCATTACAGTAATCCAGTGTTGATGTTATCATGGCATGCACAACTCGGATAAGACTTTGCTTCTTGATATAAGGAGAGAGGCTGCGTAGTTTATTTATGTGCCTCAGTAGCTGGTGTACATGCTGGAGGCAGTTATGCATGTGAACGCTAATATTCTATAACTCACGTGCGTAACTGCGTGATACCTGCCCATGCCCCTCCCAGGTCCACGCTTCTCTTGCAGTTCTGTGCTATGGAAATTCAATGTGTAACTTACAGAATACCAACTACGGGCATTTACACGCATAACTGCTAATTAGTGCCAATTAGCATCAATTATAGCCTATTATTGCTTAACACCAATTATCAGCTCATTATTAAATTAAGTTATGCATGTAACTGATCTTATTCTGTAGCTTGCACGTGCAAATTTCCACACTAGTCGCAAAATTGGGTTGACAACTTTCTAGAATTAGGGGGCATATGTAGGTGTCATCATGGGCAAAGTTTGGGCAGAGTGTAGGCATATGCACAAAGTTTATGTTGATTTTTGCATTGAATATACTTTTTTTCATTGGCAAAAACAGCAATGCGGTTTACATTACAAAATTAATAAGAACACAAGAATAGCTATACTGGGGCAGAATAATGGTCCATCTAGCCCAGTATCCTACTTCCAACAGTGGCCAATCTCAGGTCACAAGCACACACACTTTTCAAAAAGGTCATGTTCTGGGTGTGGTTTCGGTAGGCCTGAAAACTATGCAAATGGGTCCCTACTGTGAAGAAGGATTTGTATATTAAAGTGACCCCACCTCCTTTTTTGTAGCCCTGGACATTTTTATTTTGTTTCATTATGGCAGAAAAAGATCCAAGTGCCCTAATCTCACCCCTAACATGCCTCCGACACACCCTCTTGTAATTTGGACGTACTGCTGTAGAAAAAGTCTTTAAAATGGGGTTTGAAAATTGCAATTTGGATAGTTGGGCAAATAAAACATCCAAATGTCGCTTTTTGCCACTTTTTGGACTTTTTCTGCTTTCGAAAATGAGCCCCATAATGGAATTAGAAAAGGTTCAAAGAAGGGCAACCCTGATTAAGAGGATGGAAGTCCTCTTATATAAAGAACATCTTAAGAGGTTAGGGCTTTTCAGCTTGGAAAAGAGATGGTTGAGAGGGGATATGATAGAGGGTTCCAATATCCTGAGTAGTGTAGAACATGTAAATTGTTTATTCTTTCAAAAAGTAATACGACTAGGAGACACTCAATGAAGTTATATGGTAATACATTTAAAACAAATAGAAGGAAATATTTTTTCACTCAACAAATAGTTAAGTTCTGGGACGTTGTCAAAAGCTTTCTGAAAATCAAACAACTATATCAACTGGTTCACCTTTATCCATATGTTTATTCACACCTTCAAATAAATGAAGCAAATTGGTGAGGCAAGACTTCCGTTGGCTGAATCCATGATGACTCTGTCTCATTAAACCATGTGTTTAATGTCCCATTGCTATGTGTTTAGTAATTTCATTCTTTATAACAGTTTCCAGTATTTTGCCTGGCACTGATGTCAGGCTTACCAGTTTGTAATTTCCCGTATCACACTTGGAACCCTTTTTAAAAATCAATGCCACTTTGGCCTGTTTCCAAACTTCAGGCACTAGAGATGATTTTAATGACAGGTTACAGATCACTAATAGCAGATCAGCAATTTCATGTTTGAGTTCCATCTGTACTCTGGGATGTATACCATCCAGTTCAGGTGATTTTCTACTCTTTAATTTGTCAATTCAGCTCAATACAGATTTTCCATGATTTTAGTGCGGCATGAATTTGCAAGCTCATTATTTTGAGCATGCTGCAGCAATTTATTAATGCCAGATTCATGGTAGAGTTTCCCTCTACTGCGAACCTTTGAGCATCGGACCCTCAGCATCCAAGCTGTTAATGCTCCTCCCCTTATGCTATCTCTTCTTCTCCTTCCCTCTCATGAAAACTTGCATTATATCTTCCCTAATGTCAGCAACTGACTGAACTCCTCCCCTCTCCAGCCCTGGATAACACTGAGGTTATCACAGGGCACCTGCAGAACTATCTTATCCTGTTCTGGTTTTCACTTTCACCTGTCTGAGGTCAGAACATGGAGCCTTGCCCTACTCAGGCTTTCTCCCCTCCCCCATGGCATCAAATCAACCTAGAAGGTATGGAAGGCAACACCTTTTAAAACTGTGGGGAATATTTCTAATCTTTCACGTGGTTCTCTCAGCTTCTTAATTCAGCTACTTCAGGGGCTCCCCTATATCCATACCACAATGGTTACTTCCTTCATTAATGGGCTTACAACCTACCTAGTATGGCCTCATACTGCACTCCAGGCTGGAGAGTGCATTTCTCAGTTTATTATATAGAACTAGGACTGATATTCAAATCCTATACAAGAAAAAGGCTGATAAAAAACCACTTCCATAACCAGAGTTCTCCCTGAGACATTTCCAGACCCCATAAATTTTATAATCTACACTGAAAGAATTGCAGAAACTGAAGAATAGATGCCAAGATAAATAAATATTTGATGACACTCAATTAAAAGTCGCCCCTCATCAATTTATTCTCACCTATCCTAGATCATCTCAGACTTTGCCTACTGTCAAGCTCGATTAGTGCGGATGCACCTAACGCTACCTTATTTGACAGCTGGTGTGCAGTATCTGTTAGCAGGGGTCTGTGCTTATAGGAAATATGCGCTAAAACACATGGGGCCTGATATTCAGCCAACGGGAGGGAGCCCAGCTAACTCCCATGATCAACGGTGAGCCCGAATATTCAGTGCTGAGCTGTTTCCGATGACCAACGTTGAATATCTGGATGTCTTTTGGTCGGTTTAAATTTAACTGGCCAAGCCGATATTCAGTACTGGCTGGTTAAGTTTAAGTTGGCCAAAGATATTCCTGCTATGTCGGCAACCTAATTTGGCTACCAAACTTAGCCGGCAATGTGCCGAATATCAGCGGAGAGATGGTTATATCGCATGATATAACTGGCTATCTGTTAAGTGCTAACAAGTGATATTCAGCCAGAAGAACCGTTCCTGGCTGGTTAAATGATTTTAAATATCGGGGGGAAATTGTTTAGCACACTTCAGTACTAATCTTTGGTTTGTTGTGTGCCCTGTCTGTCCATCTTGACCAGTGGTGTAGCCATGGGAAGGCCTGGAGTGCCTGCCCTCTCGCCCCCACCCACCAAATTGCAGCATCATCTACTGTTATGTGAGGTGGTGATCCCCAAGACCCAACCCCCACCAACAGAACACCAGCAGCCTGGCAGTCAATTGCACTTCCCATGGACCAACAATAGTCATGTTCGGTTTTTATGCATGAGTAAAAACTAAGCATACTTTGTGGGGGGGGGGGGGGTGCCAGTGCTGTAGCAGCCCATGAAAAATATTGCCAATTGCCAGGCCACCAGTGGATGATATGTTCTACTGGTGGAGATGGAGGATCCCCATCAGCTTAGATATTTGAAAATTTAGGAACACTGAAAGCAAAACAAGGGCTGACGAAAAATTTTGAGACCTCTCTGTAATGGGACTCTAACAAGCTCATTTTCGAAAGAGAAGGACACCCATCTTTCGACACAAATCGGAAGATGGGTGTCCTTCTCACAGGGTCGCCCAAATCGGTATAATCGAAAGCCAATTTTGGGCTTCCCCAACTGCTTTCCGTCGCGGAGACGACCAAAGTGCACTGGACCATGTCGGAGGCATAGCGAAGGCAGGACTTGGGCATGCCTAACACATGGACGTCCTTGACCCATAATGGAAAAAAAAGGGCGTCCCTGACTAGCACTTGAACGACTTTACCTGGTCCTGTTTTTCTTACGACCAAGGCACAAAAAGGTGCCCGAACTGACCAGATGACCACTGGAGAGAATCGGGGATGACCTCCCCTTACTCCCCCAGTGGTCACTAACCCCCTCCCACCCCCAAAAGGCATCTTTAAAAATATTTTGTACCAGCCTCTATGCCCGCCTCAAATGTCATACACAAGTCCATCACAGCAGTATGCAGGTCCCTAGAGCAGTTTTAGTGGGTGCAGTGCACTTCAGGCAGGTGGACCCAGGCCCATCTCCCCCCCCCCCCACCTGTTACACTTGTGGTGATAAATGTGAGCCCTCCAAAACCCTCCACAAACCCACTGTACCCACATCTAGGTGCCCCCCCTTCACCCGTAAGGGCTATGGTAGTGGTGTACAGTTGTGGACAGTGGGTTTTGGGGGGGTTGGCGGTCTCAGCACACAAGGTAAGGGAGCTATGTACCTGGGAGCAATTTCTGAAGTCCACTACAGTGCCCACTAGGGTGCCCGGTTGGTGTCCTGGCATGTGAGGGGGACCAGTGCACTACGAATGCTGGGTCTTCCCAGGACCAAAGGGCTTGCATTTTGTCATTTCTGAGATGGGCGTCCTTGGTTTCCATTATTGCCGAAAATCAGAAACGACCAAGTCTAGGGATGACCATCTCTAAGGACGACCTAAATTTCAAGATTTGGGTGTCCCCGACCATATTATCGAAAGGAAAGATGGACGTTCATCTTGTTTCGATAATACGGGTTTCCCCGCCCCTCCATCGGGACGTTTTGCAAGGACGTCCTCAACAAAACGTTGATGTCCCTTTCAATTATGCCCCTCTATATCTTCTCCCAGGCTGAGGAGTCCCAGCCAGGCATAAATGCCAGAAAGAGAATGTATAGGACAGCCACCTAGGTCCGAGGTTAGTCCTATGGCCCAACCTTATGTCAAGGTGAAGACTGTCACTTTGGACCCTTATGTGACAGGAAGTAGCCATCAGGGAAGCTACATGAGACATGACAGGGGGAGGGGGAACTAACCCTCTCGGAGCTAGTCATATAATTCCCTGACAGCTAGGAACAAGCTATGGGTGCCGAGTGACTAAGTACCTTCATTTACATATGTTTTGCATTGAGAAATGAACTGTAAACATTTCTTATTAACCTGAAAAGGGAGAAAAGGCTCCTGTTAGGCCCACAAGGGAAAGAGAGAGAGAGAGAGAGAGAGAATATGAGAATGAGAATGGGATTGTGATAGAACCTTGTAGCTGGATGTCTACTTGGATTATTGATTAATGTGGAAGATCATGAATGGACCTTTTTTTGGATTATTGTTTCGTTTGAGGTTCATCTTTTTGCTTTTGGACCTTTGCCAAGGATTGGTGGACCAGTATTTTGACCCTGGATTATCATTTTGCTGTGGAAATCACAGACATTCAGTTCACAACTTTGGGTGGGCGATGAAGTGAGTCGGATACTCAGCCCACGCAGTTGGATGGGCGGTGTGAGAGTAAAGTCTTCACAGACACTTGGCCCACACCTTTCGGGTGGGCAGTGTGTGACAGCCTCCCAAAATTGAAGGCCTGGCTCCACAACTGATCTTCTCTAGATAACATGTAACAGGGTAAATCTATAACAGTGTTGCCTACCTAAAGGGTCCTAGACAGTTCGTATGTGGCACCTATTCTATAAAGGAAAGTAGACGCTTACATTCCTTTATAAAATACTAACATAACAGGTGAAATACACATCCATCAATTAAGCGTGAGCACTGGTGTAAGTGCTTGCATCTAAATGTAGGATATACATGTATAGCTGTATAAGTTAGGTGTGTGTGAGTCCTGCCCAGACTCTGCCTAAGAACGCTCCCACCTGTCATATACACGCTAGGTAAGATATGTACATATTAACAGAATATTGCTTAGGCAGAATTTTGAACATTTGCACATATAGGGGTAATCAATAGAAATAAAGCAAAATAAAACATGGAAAAGAAAATAAGATGATACCTTTTTTATTGGACATAACTTAATACATTTCTTGATTAGCTTTCGAAGGTTGCCCTTCTTCATCAGATCGGAAATAAGCAAATGTTGGTAGATGACCGTATATATAAGTGAAACATCAAAACATTTCAGTGACAGTCTAACAGGATGGGGGTGGATGGGTGAGAGACAGGTAGATATGCATGGAGACAAACAGAGCATTACAACTTTATGGTTTATAATGGGCTAGAAAACCCAGATCTTTGTGAAGTCCTGTCTGGTGGTGTCAAAATATTTGATCATTCTGACTTCAAAGGTCTTACGTTCCTGTATAGTTTTAAAGTTACCTTTCAGGATTCTTACTATGAAGTCACTGGTACAGTGTTCTGGTTTTGTAAAGTGCTGCCAAACAGGCATGGCATCTTGGCTGGCACTGGAATTTTTCATGTGATGTCTATGTAAATTAAATCTTGTCTTTAGCATCTGGCTCGTTTCTCCAATATAACATCCTTCCTCACATTTTTTACACTAAATGATGTAAACCACATTGGAAGATGCGCATGTAAAGGATTCCTTTGTTATGTTGAATATTTTTCCTTTGTGCATGACTGTGGGGTCCTGTGAAATGTTTTGGCATAGTCTGCAGCTGTTTATATTGCAAGGATGTGTGCCATTTTCTTCTTTTTGAGTCTGTGTTGGGAGCTTACTTCTAATTAGCATGTGTTTTAAGTTGGGTGGCTGTCGGAAACCCAGCATTGGTCCACACTTGACCATCAATACTCACCAGAAACAATTACAAAATTAATCAAATTTATTTTAACTCACAACTACTTCTACTTCAACAATGATATCTATCTACAAATAATGGGCACTGCGATGGGCACCAGGACAGCACCCCAATACGCCAACCTCTTTATAGCTGAGCTGGAAGAGACATTTCTTAATACATACCAGACCAAACCCCTAAAATACTACAGGTACATCGATGACATTTTTATGATTTGGACTGAGGGGGAAGAAACTCTGAAACAATTTTACAATTCTATGGGGTCCTTTTACTAAGGCGCACTGAAAAATGGCTTGCGGTAATGTAGGCGTGGGTTTTGGGGGCGCACAGAATCATTTTTCAGCACACCTGTAGAAAAAGTTCTCTTTTTTTCCCAAAATTGGACATGCGGTAAAATCAAAATTGCCGTGCATCCATTTTGGATCTCAGACTTTACCACCAGCCATAGACCTAGCGGTAAAGAATTTGGGCAGTAATGACCTATGCACATCAGATGCCACTCGGTACGTGTGCCAGAAAATAAAAAAATATTTTCCAGGTGTGCATATCGGACGCAAGCCAAAAATGAAATTACCGCAAAAGCCACACGGTAGTCAGGTGGTAAGTCCATTTTGGCACGCGTTGGCCGTGCATAGGTGCCTACGCGGCTTAGTAAAAGGGGCCCTAACTCCCATTACCTTCCACCCATCTCTCAACCCTCTCATTTTCTTTATAGGAGGAGAGCATAAGACACTGCACAACATTTCAAGTAATGATCATTCTTAAGACTAGACGTTGTCAGGCTCTGATGCAGATCATCCCTGAAACAGGCTGTTATAAGTACATAAGCATCGCCATGCTGGGACAGACCAAGAGTCCATCGAGCCCAGCACCCTGTCACCGACAGCGGCCAAAAGAACAAGCAATTTGTCCCGCCCATCCTAGAAATACTGTATTCCCTCATCCATTCAATAACATTCTATGGCTTTTTCCTCCAGGAAGTCGTCCAACCCTTTTTTGAAGTCCGCTAAGTTAACGCCTTAACCACCTTATACGGCAGCGAATTCCAGAGTTTAACTACACGTTGAGTGAAGAAAAATTTCCTCCGATTTGTTTTTAATTTACCACACTGCAGCTTCATCGCATGCCCCCTTGTCCTAGTATTTTTGGAAAGCGTAAACAGATGCTCCACATCGACCCGTTCCATTCCACTCATTATCTTATAGACCTCTATCATATCTCCCCTCAGCCGCCTTTTCTCCAAGCTGAAAAGCCCCAGCCTCTTCAGCCTATCCTGATAGGGAAGCCGTCCCATCCCCTGTATCATCTTTGTTGCCCTTCTCTGCACCTTTTCCAATTCCACTATGTCTTTTTTGAGGTGCGGCGACCAGAATTGAACACAATGCTCGAGGTGCGGTCACACCATGGAGCGATACAATGGCAGAATAATATCCTTATTTTTGTTTTCCATCCCTTTCCTAATGATACCCAACATTCTATTTGCTTTCCTAGTCACAGCAGCACATTGAGCAGAAGTTTTCAACGTATGAAAAGTAAACAATGCTAGAATTCAGATTGTTTCCAGATACTTTATCCCTTTTGTTTTCTACATGCTAAGATACACAGGGGTTTTCAGAAATGCTCAACTCAAGTGGGATTGTGGAATGGATAATGCAGAAGGAACGTGCTGAAAGCTGCAGTGAGGTCATTTACACAGTGCACAGCTCAGAGCGGATGGATAACAGCACTTTAAATATATTGACAGCATCATCAGTCTACACTGTGATACCCGATAAGTTACAGAGCTAAAATAATGTCCTCATGCCAAAAGACACAGCGCTCTGTGCTGTAAGCACCACATTAGGCTTCTAGATCTTTTCTCTAATGCACTGAGCTGTTCTGCCTCGTTTTCTGCTTCGGGAGAAATACCCTTCCACTCCCACGTCATCTATGTAGGGTCCATGATCATTCTGTCCTGATATAATTGCACGGCTTTTTTTTTTTTCTTGCTGTAACAGATCAGTTCAGGTAACCAGAATGAATATTACAATGAAACTGTTTCAAGAACATTTTATCAGAATATACAGTACTAATGTAAGAAGTTGAATATGAATTACAGAACCAACAACTATACGGGTTTCTCTGTCTGTAAGCAATTGCCAATTTGGCCTTCTAATTTTTTATGGAAGCCAGGTTTTATAGCTAGATACATACATACACACATACACAGGGCCACTTTTACCAAGCTGCGGCAAAAGAGGGCTGGCGCTTTCATCAGCGTGCGTTTTACACTCGCACCGAGGCCCCCTTTTACAACAGCTGGTAAAAGGGTAGTCTTGGCTTCCTGCAGGAAATGGCTGTGCGGCAAATAAAGCACTTTCCGTGCGGCCATTTCATGGGGGAGCCTTTACCACCACCCTTTGAGGTGACGGTAAGGGCTCCTGCGTTAACCCAGCAGTAACCGGACAGCATTTTTGTAGCTCCGGAAATGACGGCGTGCTAGGGGTGGGAAGTACTGCAGAGCTGCTGTGGTAGCCTGGCTGTACTTCCTATATAGCAAGCTGTAAGCCTGCGTTGGGCTTACTGCCACTCAGTAAAAGGAGCCCATAGTGATTAGGGGAAGAAAGGGAGGGCCTGAATTTTCTCATCTAACTTTGGGGATCTTTTACTGAGGTACGCTAGTGTTTTTAGCTGACGCTACAAATCTGCTGGTGCTAAACTCAGAAGCCTATTATATTCCTGTGGGCATAAGCTAATTTGTAGCATGAGCTAAAAACAGTAGCGCACCTTAGTAAAAGTCCCCCTTTATTGTTTAACAGCGTAATTTAAGCAAATTTGGCTAGCTTGTACCACAATAAAAGTTAAGCAACGCTTTGTATAATTGACTGCCAGAAGTTGCTGTTTACTTACTTTTTCTACTGTGCAAAAGTGACATCAGTGTGATGTCATTGTTTACACCATATGTGACTTCCAATAAAACATCTGAAATAAGTTATTAAATCTGCCATCTAACACTAGCAACTAATAATCCAAATCTACATCCTGTCAGGCTATTCAGATGTAACATGCATATTTCCAGTACAGTGATGATAGATCCTTCAATTTTTCCAGGAAGGGTTAGTCCTTGGTAATAAGGGTGACACATGTGTGGACAGGTTCTGTCAACAGGCAGGCAGACTGCAGTCATGTTTAAAAACTTTCATGTCTCAGGTCACATAGTAGGAATGTTAGCAGCTCAAGTTCTGAAGTCCCAGGGCAAGAAAAGTAAAGCTCACCATGTGGGTCAGTCATTCCCCAGCAAATACGTTTTCCATGCTGGCTGAGTTTCTTTTATGGTCTTACATTGGAAAAAAAGGAACAAGGGATGACCTTCTTCCAGCTTCTGTCTTGGGTTTTATGTAAACTACTTTGTTGTAACTGGAGGAAAAAGCAATATATCAAATGTATCAACACGAAAAACAAAATTGAGATCTAGCAGTTAGATTTTTTTGATACTATGTTTATTGAGTTAGTTAGATAACAAGCAAGTCAGTACAAATGCATACATCAATTCAAATAATATCAAGTTGGAAAATTACCTGATAGTGCTCAAACAGTAAGAAAAGAATTGTAATAACAACTGTAAGTGAGTCAGGTAAGTAGATGATCCCTCATCATTAACTCGTACCAGTAAGTCTAAAGGTGTCTTGTAATAAAGTGATGGAATAATATGAAAAAGGCATAAAGAAACTCTCATATTACCACTCATACTTCCAGTTTCCCCACCCAGAAGTCCCACAATTCAACCCTACACGTTACTCAACCATTCCAGAGACAATTGCACATGCAATGTAAGTGAATAATAAGCCAATTATTGTCAATAATTGGCTTTTTAACAAGCAAATTATTGACCCTTAGATTTAATTGTTAGTTATGTGCATAAAGTTATACAAGGGATCCATACCTAAATTTTATGCACAGCCCAAAAAAGGGGGCATGGAAATGACAGGGTCATGGGCATTTTGGGGTGGAGTGTAGGTGAGGTTTTGAGTTACACGCATAATTGAGGCACTCATGTAAATTTAGATGAGGGCATTTGTACCCATGTGAATGTGTCTCCTCAGTGATTTTAGAGTACCTCTTATGAAGGTTTCTGCTGAAGCTAGCTAAAGAAGAAGCTATATTAAGCTAAGTATTTTGATTTACTTTATATGAGAAGAAGAATGCAATGCAAATGAAAGTGAAAAATATATAAAAATTCATTTTGGATTGATGACAATTGCATGCTCACCCTTATTTATGCATGGCTCAAGTGAAACTAGCCATTGTGGTTGAAGCATGCGTATCTGATGGATCCAATGGTAAACTTAAGCTTGTGATCTGAAGTGTTTATGGATAAGAAATAGTGATAGGAGCTGGGCTTATTACCTTGGTGAATAGGTTGCCGCCTTCTTTATGAATATTACTGATGCTTAGCATACTAGAACTTCTAAACATGGCAAGAAATAGGCACTGGGAAGGCTCTATTTATTTTGCAGTTGTTCAAAAGAGGGGGAAAGATCCCCCTCCCAAGTGAAGTAATTTGCCCATTGAACAGCAATCCTGAGATGCTCATAATTTGAAACAATGACCTCCCCATTCCTGGCTCAAAATGTTTTTTCACCAATGTCAAGAAAGAGCATGCCATGTGCGTCTTAGCGCCCCACCACTTCCATGCCAATTGAAGTGGTCCCATTATGGCTTCACCTGCATTTGTGATGGGTGATCTGCCATCTCCAATGTCATAAAAGAGTACGGTTCACCCCAAAACCCTTCTGGTGAGAATTTCCAATGTCTCATGTGCGCCTCATGTATCCATTGTTATATAGTCTGAGCTGGAAGGTTCAGATCTCCCCATGGTTTCACCTGGATCAATTTATGGTACCCTATCCTGGCACCTCTATTGTTCCATATGAATTTCCAAACAATGGATTTGAACTGATGTTGATCCTTTTTCAGCACCCAAAGGGGTAGCATTTGGAGCAAATATAAGAGTTTGGGTAACATAACCATTTTTACAAGTGCTATATGGCTTAATAAGGACAACGGTAGATTCTGCCACTTAAAGCCAAGATCCTTAATTTTTGTTATAAGTACATAAGTATTGCCATACTGGGACAGACCAAAGGTCCATCAAGCCCAGCATCCTGTTTCCAACGGTGGCCAATCCAGGTCACAAACATCTGGCAAGATCCGGAAAAAGTTCAATATATTTTATGCTGCTTATCCCAGAAATAAGCAGTGGATTTTCCCCAAGTCAATTTAATAATGGTCTATGGACTTTTCCTTTAGGAAGCCATCCAGATCTTTTTTAATCCCCACTAAGCTAACTGTCTTTACCACATTCTCTGGCAACAAATTCCAGAGTTTAATTACATGTTGCGTGAAGAAACATTTTCTCCAATTTGTATTAAATTTACTACTTTGTAGCTTCATCGCATGCCCCGTAGTCCTAGTATTTTTGGAAAGAGTAAACAAATGATTCATGTCTACCCATTCCACTCCACTCATTATTTTATAGACTTCTATCATATCTCCCCTCAGCTGTCTTTTCTCCAAGCTGAAGAGCCCTAGATGCTTCAGCCTTTCCTCATAGGGAAGCCATCCCATCCCCTTTATCATTTTCGTCGCCCTTCTCTGAACTTTTTCTAATTCCACTTTATCTTTTTTGAGATGCGGCGACCAGAATTTAACACAATATTTGAGGTGCGGTCGTACCATGGACCAATACAAAGATATTATAAAAGTCCTCACTTTTGTTTTCAATTCCTTTCCTATTAATACCTAACATTCTATTTGCTTTCTTAGCCGCCAAAGCACACTGAGCAGACAGTTTCAACGTATCATCAACAACGATGCCAAGATCCCTTTCTTGGTCAGTGACTCCTAACGTGGAACCTTGCATTATATTAGTGCTGGCATTCTTTTGGTAGATTTTGCGTATGTTTAAATTTAGTATAATGCCCAGGTATTTCAGGGAAACTTTCACTAAGCCTATTCTCAGTTTCGTGTGCCATTGATCCCCACCATTCAGTTTTAGGACCAGTGCCTCAGACTTTTCAAAATTTATTTGTAGCCCTGTGAAGCTTCCAAAACTTTTTATAAGTGCCATAATGTATAGGCCATATTTTTTATTGGCATTGGTTTACATAAAGCAACATGTCATCCACAAAAAGGCTAATTTGGCACTCATGTTTCCCCACTTGCAAACCTTGAAGTGAGTTGTCTTGCCTTATTTTGGCAGCAAGGGGTTCTAGTGCAAGGATAAGCAAAAGGGGTGATAGTGGGCATCCTTGTCTTGTACCCCTTTGGAGTTCAAAGAGAGAAACGATTCCTCCATTAATTAGAAGCTGAGCAGTGGGGTGGTGGTACAGCGCCCTGATCCAGTTTACAAACTGTCCCTGAATACCATACTTTCTCAGAGCCTTGAACAGATCCTACCAGGAGTCCATGTCAAAAGCTTTTTTGACATCCAAATTCATCACCATCGCTTTGTCAGAAGTTTCTCTGGGGCCTTGCAGCACAGCTAGTATTTTTAATAAATTCATGGACACAAACCGTCCAGGTACAAAACCCACTTGGTCTGAGCGGATGAGGGTGGGTAGAAATCTATTCAATCTGCGGGCCAAGATCATTACTAATATTTTAAGGTCTTGTTGGTTTAACAATGAAATTGGTCTGTAAGACCCGAGCTGGTCAGCAACTTTGCCTAGTTTTAGCAAAATGATCATATACATATGGTTCTGTCCCTTCCCAAATTTCTCTGCAGCCACAATAGCATTAAACATAGTCTGCATTGGTTTCCCCACCATAGCAAAATTTTGTAGAATTTCAGGCCATAGCCGTCTAGCCCGGGCGTTTTAGCTATTTTCAAGTTTTTTTATTGTTGCTACCACTTCCTCTACTTTAAGGAAGTTGGTTAGGGACCTAAGCTGGGTATCATTTAATTGCAGACGCAGATTTTAGAAAAAGACTTCTCTAGCTTCTGTGTCCCCTGGAGAAAAAGAATAAAGATGCTGATAAAAATCTACAAATTCGTGCATAATAGCTTCAGACAGTATGTATTACATCCTTGGTTTTGTGGGGTCTTACCAGACAGGCTAACAAGCATCCCATCTTGTTTCCCCAGTGATGCAAATTGTATTTAGAAAGATGTATACTACACTCAGATTGTGCAAGGAGGATATCATTTGTACGCTTCCTCAACTCTCCAATTTTTTTGTGCAATGTTTGGGGGTCATATTAGAGATGTGTTGTCACCTATACCATTGGAATTCCAGTAGTAAAGATAGTAATTCATGGTTCTGATGTTTTCAGATACTGTCCTGCTTATAATCGAATGAGAAAAACGCCCAAGCTCTGACCTAAATTGGGAGATGGACGTTTATCTCACAAAAACGAATAACGCGGTATAATCGAAAGCCGAACTTGGATGTTTTCAACTGCACTCCATCGCGGAAGCGTACAAAGTTGACGGGGGCATGTCGGAGGCATGGTGAAGGCGGGACTGGGGCATGGTTATCACCCGAACAGAGATGGGCGCCTTTCGCCGATAATGGAAAAAAAGTATGCGTTTGTAGCTAGAATTTAGGGCACTTTTCCTGGACCCTGTTTTTTCACGAATAAGGCCCCAAAAAGTGCCCTAAATGACCAGATTACCACCAGAGGGAATCGGGGATGACCTCCCCTGACTCCTCCAGTGGTCACTAACCCCCTCCCACCACAAAAAATGATGTTTCACAACTTTTTATTTTCACCCTCAAATGTCATACCCACCTCCCTGGCAGCAGTATGCAGGTCCCTAGAGCAGTTGTTAGGGGGTGCAGTGGACTTCAGGCAGGTGGACCCAGGCCCATCTCCCCCTACCTGTTACAATTGTGCTGCTTAATGCTTAGTCGTCCAACCCCCCCAAACCCACTGTACCCACATGTAGGTGCCCCCCTTCACCCCTTAGGGCTATAGTAATGGTGTACACTTGTGGGCAGTGGGTTTTGAGGGGGATCTGGGGGGCTCAGCACACAAGGGAAGGGTGCTATGCACCTGGGAGCTCTTTTACCTTTTTTTTTTGTTTTTGTAAAAGTGCCCCCTAGGGTGCCCGGTTGGTGTCCTGGCATGTGAGGGGGACCAGTGCACTACGAATCCTGGCCCCTCCCATGAACAAATGCCTTGGATTTATTCATTTTTGAGCTGGGCGCTTTCATTTTCCATTATCGCTGAAAAACAAAAATGCCCAGCTCACAAATTGTCGAATAAAACATGGACGTCTATTTTTTTCGAAAATACAGTTCGGTCCGCCCGTTCACGGACCCGTTCTCGGAGATAAACGCCCATGGAGATAGACATTTTCGTTTGATTATGCCCCTCTGTATATGCTAGTATTTTCCCTCTGAGGACCACTTTCATAGCTTCCTAGTATGTAATAGTATCCATTTCCCCATTGTCATTAAGCTGCTCATATTCCTGTCATATTTTGCTTATATAAGTATGGAAGTTCTGGTTGTTATATAAACATGGCTGCATCTTCCAAATTCTTTCAATACAATGAAAAGAAAAACAACTTTCCATTTTTACCAATGCATGGTCTGAAAGGATTGGTGAAAGGATAGTTGACTTTGTCAGATTGGAAACCAGTACCTCTGATATTAACAAGTAGTCCAGTCTAGAATACACATCACAAACACTGGCATAAAATATGAATTTCACATCTATTGGATACAGCATCCTCCAAGTGTCTAGCAATCCTAGTTCCTTCATCAAAAAATGTAGACCCTTTCCTTCTCCATTTTTTAATACAGGTTTAGGGGTTTACATTCTACCTTGAGATTAACAGTACAGTTAAAATCACCATCAATAATCAACTGGTAGTTATCATATTGCGTTAATTTGGTTAGTAAGTCTGAGAAAAAGTTATGACAGTATATGTTTGGGTGCATAAACATACCACAAAAGAGAAGGATGTTTCCCTACGAAATAGATGGAAAAGTTCAAGTAGTAAGGAAGGGATGTAGGCCAACCAATAAAGACAGAATATCCAGAGGTTGATTACACTAGATTTACTACACATCAGAATACATGCAGACTCAACACAGAACCGGGTTTCGGCAAATAAGATGCCTGCCTCAGGAGTCAATGTATCTGATACGTACTGTCTGTATATCACAATTATTATATATGAAGAAAGCCAAAAGGACACTTGCCTGTAAAGCAGCTGACGTAACGGTAGTCACACTTCCCAAGTTTTGGAGTATAGTAGTTTATAGGGCCACATCTCTATTAAAATCTTTAATCTTGATCAATTGCATGATTAAGAATTTTGCTCGTGCTTAATAGCGCGATTGAAGTTTGTTTATTTATTTATTTATTTCCTACTGCAGCTCCTTGTGAATCTGGGCAAATCACTTAAATTTCCATTGCCCCAGGTACAAAATAAGTACTTGTATATAATATGTAAACCGCTTTGATTGTAACCTCACAAAGGTGGTATATCAAGTCCCATCCTTCTTCCCTTCCCTAAAGGGCTGATAATCTTCCTCCCTCTCTCCTGTCCCCCAGATCCAACATATCTCCTTTTCTCTTCCCCCAGGTCCGTTATCTCTTTCTCTATCCCTCCCACCTATTGCTCAGCACCTCACCCTCCCTCCCCTCCACCCTCATGAGTAGCAGCACAAACTTGGTGGTGAGCAACACAAAGTTCTTTTCCTGGCTGCTGGAGCTTACTGCGTACGCAATAGCCTCCAATGGTGACCCCTCCAGTTCTGCTTGCAGGTCTGCAGCTCACTCCACTCCCCCCACTCAGGGTTTGGCATCTGCTCCCTCTAAATTCCCCCTCTTCCCCCTAGTCTCCCTTGGTCTCTGGCAGTGGCTGCTTGCAGCCAGGTCTGAAGCTTTCTCTCTGACCCATCCCGCCCATGCAAAAACATAAAGTGAAGTCAGAGAACAGGCCAGAGGGAAAGCTTTGGAGCAGAGTGCAGGCAGCATATGTGCACCACTGCCACTGCTGGGGAACAACAGGTAGGCTGATGTGTGGGGAGTGATGTTGAATCATGATTGGAAGGAAATATGCTGGATCATGCTGAGGACAGGGGTTGGGAGAGAAAGAGAGCAGAAGAGTTGTTTGGAGGAGACAGGAGATGCCGCAGCGCAATTAAATTCTTTAATCTCGACCGGGTTTTTTAATCGCTGTTCGTACATAGGGGTCCTTTTAGAAAGCTGTGGCAAAAGGGGGCCTCACTGGCATCAGCACGTGTTTTTGATGTGCGAGTAAAAGGGAGATCTTCTCTTTTTTTAAAGAAATGGCAATGCGGTAAGTGAAACACTTGCCACATGTCCATTTTGGGGAGGAGCACTTACCGCCATCCACCGAGGTGATGGTAAGGGCTCCCACTCTAATCTGGCAATAACTGAGCAGCACGCAGCAGTGCCCAATTAGTGCCAGGTACACAACAGCGCTATAAAAACAAAAATATTTTTGCAGTACCAGAAAGTGCGCATGCTGGGGGAGGAAACTACCGTCAGGCTGCTGTGGTAGTCTGGCAGTACTTCACTTTTAGCGAGCGGTAAGCCCACATTGGGCTTACTGTCGCTTTGTAAAAGATCCCCACAGTTAACTTGCTGCCTTACCGGTATATCAGGAAATGAAATAAAAGTGGGAGGGTGACCAAGGATTCCAAAGACTGAAAGGATATATAATAATAAAGACGTTTATTGAGGTATAAAGACTCAACTTTAGATCCAAAATTGAATGCTTTGCAGAAAACCAATGTTCAACCAGCGGTGCAGAGTCAATTTTCCTCTTGATACAGCTCCTGTGTTCGATGATTCTTGTCTTAATAGCTCTGATTGTTTTGCCAACATATAGCTTTGGGCACGGACATATGATGATGTAGATCACTGATGCAGTTGTACAGTCTGAGGTATGATTTAGCTTAAAAAGTTTAAAGTGACGGGATGACAATAAACTTTTTAAGCTAAATCATACCTCAGACTGTACAACTGCATCGGTGATCTACATCATCATATGTCCGTGCCCAAAGCTATATGTTGGCAAAACAATCAGAGCTATTAAGACAAGAATCATCGAACACAGGAGCTGTATCAAGAGGAAAATTGACTCTGCACCGCTGGTTGAACATTGGCTTTCTGCAAAGCATTCCATTTTGGATCTAAAGTTGAGTCTTTATACCTCAATAAACGTCTTTATTATTATATATCCTTTCAGTCTTTGGAATCCTTGGTCACCCTCCCACTTTTATTTCATTTCTTGTTGTTGTCCGTGGGGCGTCTAGAGTTCTCCGCCTTCTGGCGGATATTTTTTCTCTATACTTACCGGTATATCATGCTGTTTTTTGGATCAACATGATACACTACACAGCTCATAGTCAGGAGTTCGGCTGAACATAGTACTGTAACAGTGGTAGGTGCCCTTTAGTATAACATTAGAACATTTGAATGGGCTGCATCGGCATTGCCACGCAGCAGCTGCTACAACAGCTTTGTAAAAAGAGGGGGGGGGGGGTAGTAAATTACCTCACTAGTTATTCCCATCTCTAGATCATTTATAAATATGTTAAAAATCAGTAGTCCCAGTACAGACCCCTGTGGAACCCCACTATCTACCCTTCTCCATTGAGAATACTGACCATTTAACCCTTCTCTGTTTTCTATCTTTTAACTAGTTTTTAATCCACAATAGAACACTGCCTCCTATTCCATGACTTTCCAATTTCCTCTGGAGTCTTTCATGAGGTACTTTGTCAAATGCCTTCTGAAAATGCAGACGTACAACACTGACCAGCTCACCTTTATCGACGTTTGTTCACCCCTTCAAAGAAATGTAATAGATTGGTGAGACAAGATTCCCTTTCACTAAATCCATGTTAGTTTTGTCTCATTAATCCAACAAAGTCTTTTGTTGTCCCAAATTGACTATTGCAATTTGATTTTTATTGCTTGCCCTAATTCTACCTCGAAGAAATTTAGAAAAGTTATTCAGAGAATTGTTACCCCACATTTCGATTATTGTAATGGGTTACAAAATGCAGTCACAAGAGTGTTGATGGGAAAATCTAGATTTGAACTTATTACCCCTGTTCTACAAGAGCTACGCTGGTTGCCAATTGCATGAAGAATTAAAGCTTTATGTCTGATGTTCAAGTCTATGCATAAACTTGTGCCCCTTGTACTGTCATCAAAAATATATTTTTATCAGCCTAAATGGCCGTTAAGTTCTGGTGCACAATGCTTTTTTGAAGTAACACCTTATCACATGATTAAATTGGAGGAGCATAGAAGAATCTTCTATGTTGCGGGTCCAATGCTGTGGAATAAAATCCCAAAATGAATTAAAGAAATTAATGTTTTGAGAGAGTTTAAGAGAGAACTTAAGACATTGCTGTTTGTTGAAGCATATGGGTGATTTCAGCTTGTTCATATGAGAAAGTACTCTCTGTAGTGATGTCTGAATATTAGGTGAAAGATATATTACATAGTGGATTGTGTTTGTTTATAATTTATGTGTATTGAACAATTTATAATGTGATTTTTATGAATGTAAACTTTTAATCGTTTATCGTTTATTCATTTACTAGACCGTCACTTATTACAAAGGTAAATCAGAACGGTTTACAATATAAAATAACATTAAAAATAATATTAAAACAGTAGATAAACATACTCTGAAATCCATTTGTGATAGGAAAGCACTACAAAAAGACAACACACACACAGATTTCACAGACTGTAATTATAAAAACATTAGTAAGAACACAAAACTAAAAAGTTTTTTTTTTAGTTTATCCATTATTTCTGTTTTAAATGTTTGTTTCAACTGACTCTCGAAAAAGATATGTTTTTAAAACTTTACGAAAATGAGTATAAAAATCCTCAAGCCTAAGTTCTTTAGGAAGACAATTACAAAGAGACGGAGCTAGAAAGAAGAATGCTGATGTTCATGTTGATTCCCATCTAGCTTTGGATGGAGAAGGAATTACAAGTCTATTATCTATCAATGACCGAAGTGTCCGAGTTGGAGTATAAGGGATAATAAGATTAGACAGATATGATGGACTGAGTGAATAAAAAGCTTTGTGTGTTAATGTCAAAATTTTAAATTTTAACCTTGCTTCCATTGGAAGCCAGTGCAATTGATATAATAGTGGAGTAATCCTGTCATATTTTGACGCTCTACAGATGATACGAGCTGCTGTATTTTGTATCATCTGTAGGAGTTTTAAATTGAGCTTTGAAAGACCTGCATACACTATGTTACAATAATCTAAACGTGATAGAATATAGGCATAGGTTAAAGTACGCAGGGATGATTTATCTAAAGAATTCCTAATCAAGTATAATTTACGTAGTTGATAAAAAGATTTGTCACATCGGAAATTTGCTCATTAAAAGATAAAGAGAAATCAATAATAATATCCTTGCTCTAATCTGGAATAAATTTTGCTTAAAAATGATGTTAAAACCGTTTCTGTGCTGAAACCTTTTCTAAAACCTGATTGTCTGGGGTGTAATAGATTCTTCGTCTCCACGTAGGATTGCAGTTGTTTAAACACGACTGTTTCCAATATTTTAGATATGCATGGTAAATTGGAAACTGGATGATAATTTCCCAGAGACTGGGGATCTAATATAGGTTTCTTTAATAATCCACCTAGAACAGTGGATAGTGTGGAATAAAATTTTTTTTTAATAAATAAATAAAAGAACTATTTAGAATATAGCCGTGAGACTGAGTTTTTCCTTATCTAGTAATGATCATGTTTCAACATATCTAATCTATTTACATTGGCTTCCATTTGAAAGTAGAGTTCTTTTAAATTTTATTGTATTTTGTTTAGAATTCAACCTAGTTTACCACTTTTATATATGTATGAGATATTCTGCTTCTCTCAGAATACTGGATATTCTTTGCGTAATATTTACTACTAGTAAAAAAGGCCCGTTTCTGACACAAATGAAACGGGCGCTAGCAAGGTTTTCCTCGGAGTGTGTATGTTTGGGAGAGTGTATGTGAGAGTGAGTGTTTGAGAGTCAAAGTGAAAGTGTGAGTCCAATCCATGCTCCTCTGTCACCTGGCCCCTCCATTCATCCCTATCCAGCAATTCCGCTGTCTCCCTGAGGCCTGCCCTGAAATCCATATGCATCCATGGCCATCTGTCCCCTCCATTCATCCCTATCCAGCAATTCCCCTCTCCCTGAGTCCTGCCCTTCCAATCCATGCCCATCCATGCTCCTTTGTCACCTGGCCCCTCCATTTTTCCCTATCCAGCATTTCCCCTCTCTGCCTGAGGCCTGCCCTGCAATCCATATCCATCCATGGCCATCTGTCCCCTCCATTCATCCCTATCCAGCAATTCCCCTCTCCCTGAGTCCTGCCCTTCCAATCCATGCTCCTCTTTCACCTTGCCCCTCCATTCATCCGTATCCAGCAATTCCCCTCTCTGCCTGAGGCCTGCCCTGCAATCCATATGCATCCATGCCCATCTGTGCCCTCCATTCATCCCTATCCAGCAATTCCCCTCTCCCTGAGTCCTGCCCTTCCAATCCATGCCCATCCATGCTCATCTGTCACCTGGCCCCTCCATTTTTCCCTATCCAGCATTTCCCCTCTCTGGCTGAGGCCTGCCCTGCAATCCATATCCATCCATGCCCATCTGTCCCCTCCATTCATCCCTATTCAGCAATTCCCGTCTCCCTGAGTCCTGCCCTTCCAATCCATGCCCATCCATGCTCATCTGTCACCTGGCCCCTCCATTTTTCCCTATCCAGCAATTGCCCTGTGTCCCTGAGGCCTGGCCTGCAATCCATATCCATCCATGCCCATCTGTCCCCTCTATTCATCCCTATCCAGCAATTTCCCTCTCTCCCTGAGTCCTGCCCTCCCAATCCATGCCCATCCATGCTCCTCTGTCCCCTGCCCCCTCCATTCATCCTTTTCCAGCAAGTCCCCTGTCTCCCTTCCATGACCCCCCCTTGCATCCATGCTCCTCTCTCTCCCATGTCCCAGCCTGGGCCGCCCTCTTCTTCCCCCCCCCCCCCCCTCGCATCCATGCTGTCGTTTCTCCCCTTGCCCTCCCGGTCCCATTGTTTTTCTTTTGTGGCCACCCTCTTCGCTCCCCCCAACATGGTTTTTTTTTTTTTTTCTTGTTTTTAAATTTACCTCCGTGGCGGTTCCGGCAGCGAAGCGTCAGGGAAGGAGGCAGTGCTCCCGACGTCTAGGTTTCCCTTCGCTGTGTTCCGCCTTCTTTTGACGTCATCCTTGACGTCAGAAGAAGGCGGAACACAGCGAAGGGAAGGCTAGACGTTGAGAGCGCCGCCTCCTTCCCTGACGCTTCGCTGCCGAGCGTTGCGATTGGTTGAGTGTCATTGCTCCGCCCTCGACGTCATCACGTTTGACGCGTGGGCGGGGCAGACACAATGCGATCTCACCCCCTTCACTTTTGGCTAACAGAGGCTTCATTCGAACGTTGGAGGTGCGTTTTATATAGAGAGATTTTAGTTTTCCTAATAGTAGAGGTAAGAAGTCTAAACAATTGACAAACTCATCTTTTGCATATCAAGCTGATAAATTATGGAAGTAACTTCCCCCTCAGATCAGACCTATACCTGACTATAAACATTTTTACTTAATTAGTCATAGTAGTAGATTTACGTCCGGTATTTAGAATCTGCTTAGGCATATTTGCCTAACGTGCATTAATTTTAGGTGCAATAAATAGAATCAGGCCCATAGGGGGAGATTCTATATACTGTGATAAAGTCACATCCAGGATAGTTGGGTTAAGGCAGTGTCAGTTTGAAATACAAGTCCCAGAAGGCATTGCAGACAAGGAGCCAGGGGGTGAGATGAAGAACCCGGACTGGACTCCTAGCTGCAATACGGGAAGACAAGGGTGTAAGCTGGAAGGATGTGTAGATTGGCTGCCACTAGGGGGAAAGAGAGATAGGAAACCCTGTGTGCAGGAGCTCATCATTAGTCTAATGCTCAACTCAGCTGGTATGGGTGTGGGGGAAGCTAATGGAAGGAGAATGATTGGTTGTGGTAGCAGAAGCCAGGGATTGATTAGGCAGGTGGGAAGGAGTCCCAGGTAGGAGAGAAGCAGAAGGAGAGAAGCAGTTGCAGGCTGAAAACCCTTGGGTAAGAGAGGTCCCTAAAGTACTGAAGCAGGCTGAAATTCCTTGGGTGTGAGGAAGTCCCAAAAGTATTTGCAGGCTGAAAGTTCTTGGGTAAGAGAGGTCCCTAAAGTTTTGAATTTACCAGTGAAGTTGATGCAGGGTGAAATCCCTTGGGTATGAGAAGTCCCTAAAGTATTGAACTCTCCTGAAGGTAAAGAGAGTAGAAGGTAGAAACTGCTGCTTTGTGATTTAACTGTGATGATGAATTGAATGAACTGCTTCTATTTGGAATTGAACTACTGTTTATTGTGCACTGGATAAAGAGCCCAGACTGGAGCTGACTGTGAGTCAGTATTGAATCCTGATAAGTGCTGATAGCCTATTGCTTAAAGGGAACTATTTGCTACACACTTTCAGGTGGCTTATATGTGCTTAAGATTGAAGGTGAATGCTGCTGTTGGAACTGTGTATCAGGTCTACTAGAAACCTGCATGGAATAAAGTCCTTAAGATTGAAGTTGCTGGTGGACATTTACTTCTTGACTGTACCAGGAGCCTGTGGCTGGAGGAGATTGTTCTATCCTTGGCTGCACTTAGAGGTACCTGTTTACAGTATGGTGCCTAAAAAATCAGCATGGAAATCAATGCCGACTAAGTGTATTCTATAAGTGGTATCTATATTTAGGCACGGTATATAGAATAAATTTAGTTGATATTTCAGCATCTAAAACTATGCGCCTCCATTTACACCAATGAAAATGTGGCATAAATCCTTGCATGTAGATTTAGGTGCACTGGGCCATATTCTATAATTATGTGTGTAAATTTTGGAACGCCCATGAAACACCCATTTCCCTGCCCATAACCACACCTCTTTTTGCCTGCGCACGTTAGAAGTTAGGCATACTGCATTACAGAATGCGCTTAGTTGTGCACATAAATTCTAATTATTGCCTATTAGTGGTCATTATTGCTTGTTAAGAACTGTTATCAAAGCTGATTAGCTTTTAAGCTAATTATGTTATGCTTATTGTTATAGAATACGCTTGCATTTTGGCACGGATCTCTAGGTGCACTATATAGAATCCAGAGGGTAGCAGGCAATTGCTGCTTGGGTTTTTTGATTGCTGTTCTTTCATAATCCAGTGTGGTGTGCACACTTGCACATGTAGGAAAGGCCCACTGCCTCCAGGCCCAGGCACTTTGATAGCCATTATCCAAAGATATTATAAAGCTCAACATTGGGGTAGAGAGTTGCACAAGAACAGAAATCTAACCCGTCCCTGCAAGAATCTAACCCGTCCCCAGCCATCTCAGCCAGAATTTATGGTACCTACAAAAAATGTTATGTTATGTTATATTATGTTATGTTATAAATCCTAATAAATAGATAAAAGTATGGGACAGCTTCCAAAGAGTGCAAATGTGTAGCTGGGTTAATAAGAGGTAGAGGCAAGCTTAAGAACATAAGAATAGTCATACTGGGTCAGACCAGTAGTCCATCTAGCCCAGTATCCTGCTTCCAGCAGTGGCCAATCCAGGTCACAAGTACCTGGCAGAAACCCAATTAGTAGCATCATTCTATGCTATCAATCCCAGGGCAAGCAGTGGCTTCCCCTATGTCCATCTCAATAACAGACTTCCTCCAGGAAGTTGTCCAAACCTTTTTTAAACCCAAATTCGCTAACCATCATTACCACATCCTCCAGCAATGAGTTCCACAGCTTAACTATTCTTTGAGTGAAAAAATATTTCCTCCTATATTTTTTAAAAGTATTTCCATGTAATTTCATTGAGTGTTCTCTGGTCTTTGTATGTTTTGAATGAGTGAGAAATTGATTCACCTCCACCTGCTCCACACCACTCAGGATTTTGTAGACCTCAATCATATCCTCCCTCAGTCGTCTCTTTTCCAAAGCCCTAACCTATTTAGCCTGTCCTCATATGAGCTCTTGGATCTTCTGCATCTGTAGCTAAATTTAACAAGACATTTTTCACACATTGCCATAGCCAGAGAGAGGTAAAGATGCTGGACTAGAAAGAAAGAGAGAGGAGAAATGTGGAGATGCTGGACTGGAAGAGGAGAAGAGAGAGTGGACATGCTGGCCTAGAAGGGTAGAGGAGAGGAAATATGGTTTGTGGTTTACTGAAACTTACTATACCGCCTACACTAACGCTCAGATCTAAGCAGATTTCAATCTAAAAACAAAAGTCCACAGGAGGAAAGAGAGTGGCCTAGTGGTTAGGGTGGTGGACTTTGGTCCTGAGGAACAGAATTTGATTCCCACTTCAGGCACAGGCAGCTCCTTGTGACTCTGGGCAAGTCACTTAACCCTCCATTGCCACATTGAGCCTGCCATGAGTGGGGAAGCACAGGGTACAAATGTAATATAAAATAAGCTACAATAACCAATAGGAAAGAAAATCACACTCATCTTGTAATAAATGTTGTTTTAATTAGATTTTAAATGATGCGAGAGGAATTAATATGTATGTGTTGGGGAATTGCACTAACCTGCACTGCATAATGTTTAAGGAAATATACTCAGAACATAAGGACTAGATTCTTAATCTCAAGTACAGAGCAAGTTTACTTACAATATTGTACAGGTAATTAGTAATTTATCTTCAGTTTATGGATCTTATACAAGGGAAATGTGCCACAAGACAAATATTGTTAAAAAGCCTGAATTATGAATTATGCTGGATTGATATGAACTCGCTCTGATTGAGGCTCAGATGTATACTTTCTGATGCTGGTTGGAGTGGTAAAAGAGGTCTTGTCTCTGTTGCTTGATGGTGAACCTTGCTGGAAGAGAAGTCTTCTATTTGCAGATTTAATAGTGGAACATGGAAGACATTTTATCTTGGGTGTGTGGAGTCCAGCGAAGGTCCAGAGAGGGTCCAGAGAGAGAGAGAGAGTCCAAAGAGAGCGGGTTCAGTGAGAGCCCAGTTTTTACCATTCTTGTTGGGTCATAAGAGTTGGTCATGTGTGGTGTATTAACCCAATCACAACTCATGGATATCTGAAACTCCTGGCTGAGCAGCTACTGTGGTACTCCCCAGAATGTACTTGACAAGATTAAGAGAGTCATTGTCTAGGAGTTCCAGGTAGATGGTCTTGCTTTTGATATATCCAGCCTCTTTGATTGCTGTCAATATACAGATCCTGTTCTTGGAGAATGGTGGTGATTAACACTCCTGTATCCACCCAGCCTGCTTTTGTTACACACTGGTTGACCATTTAACAGTTCTTTTTGTTTCAGGCTTTCATGGTCTGAAGGAGGAGGATGGGACCAGATATGCTTTCTGAACAAGTCACATTCAAAGTTTTTACAAAACATTTTTATGTTTCTGTATCCAGCAAAATTAATAACCCTGAAAATTTATCATATCATGCTACAATCCATGAAATGATCAAACTCAGCCAAAAGAAAAAAGAGAAGGAAAAATGAGAGAGTCAGAAAGACCAGTGGGGACATGAGGGAGGCAAGGAAAAGCAATGGACCCAGCTGTCATGGTACTCTGAAATCTTATGTAGGATTGAAAGCTTAATGGAAAAGATATGTTTTAATTGCAGACAAAGATCTTAAAAGAAAATTCCGCACGGATGTTCAGAGGGAGGAAATTCCAAAAGAAGAGGGCCGCAAAGAAAAAAGCATGACATCTGGTAGATTCCAGCTGAGCAGATTTGGGGTTAGGAAGTACCAGATGATGATCATTCATAGAGCGAAGAAGATGGGGAGGAGAATATGGAATGGTAAGAGTTGCCAGGTAGTCAGGAAGACTAATCCTATGGGCCTTAAAAGTGAGAATTAATAGTTTGAATACTATGTACTTCTCAATAAGGAGCCAGTGACAGTTTTGAAATAGCAGCGAGACATGATCAAATTTCTGAGTGTGGCGTGGAGGGGCATAATCGAATGTCGCCGGCCAAATAGATCGCCGGCGATCTATGTTGGTGGCGGCGCTACAGCTGGCCTGAACCGTATTATTGAAAAAGATGGTCGGCCATCTTTTTTTTTGATAATACGGTTTAGCCCGGCCAAATGCCTTGGAGTTCGCCGGGTTTGAGATTGCCGGGTTTGTTTTTCAGCGATAATGGGAAAAAATGCTGGCCATCTCCAACCCGGTGAAATCCAAGGCATTTGGTCATTGGAGGAGCCAGCATTTGTAGCGCACTGGTCCCCTTGACATGCCAGGACACCAGCTGGGCACCCTAAGGGCCAGTGCGGTGGACTTCAAAAAAACCTCCCACATGCATATCTCCCTTACTTTGGGTGCTGAGTCCCCCCCCCCCCCCAAAACCCACTACCCACAAATGTACAACACTACCAAAGCTCTTAGGGGTGAAGGGGGCAACTACATGTGGGTAGAGTGGGTTATGGAGGGCTTCCATTACCAGCACAAGTGTTACAGGTAGGAGGGGTGGGCCTGGGTCCGCCTGCCTTAAGTGCACTGCGGTACCCACTAAACGTGCTCCAGGGACCTGCATACACGCAGGCCTCTAGGACTTGTTGCTGCTGTATAACCTTGGCACACCAGGTGACACCTGAAGACTAATCTCTTTGAAAAAGTCCTTTATTTGAATAAGCATGTTTACTCACAGTTAACTGCAGATCAGAGGTTGTGCTCCCTGGTACTGAGATTAGCAGTAGGTCAGAGCTGGCAGAATGGTGTACAATGACCTCTTTCAGCCACATTCAAGGTAATAATGTTCTCTAACGTGGGTAACACATGAAAGGGATCTAAAACTGGCTTACAAAAATGGCCACTACCTCATGGACTACCGAAAACAAAACAGGGCACACTCTGACCCAGTTAGCAGGGGGGAAAAGCACCATGGGAGTAGAGCCCAGTACCCTACACCCACCACAAGGCATTGCTAATGTGACTCTGCAGGGCACCTAACAGAAAAGGTGTCACACTCACCCGAGAGCCACATCGCAACCAGGGAAAGGCTGTCGGAGGATACAACACTTTCTGCTGTCATGGAGGTGGGTACGGCATTTGAGGCTGGCATACAGGCTGGCAAAAAAGGTTCTTAGTTTTATTTTTTTAGTATGGGAGGGGGTTGGTGACCACTGAGGGAGTATGGGGAGGTCATCCCCCATTCCCTCCAGTGGTCATCTGGTCATTTGGTGCACCTTTTTGAGGCTTGGTCGTGAAAATAAAAGGACCAAGTAAACCCGGCGATATACTGCTTATCGCCATTATTTTTTCCATTATCGCCGAAAGCCGGCCATCTGGTAGCCACGCCCATGCCTGCCCATGTCCCACCTTCGCTTCGCCACTGACACGCCCCTTTGAACTTTGGCCAGCGACGCAATGGGAAAGCGGCAATGTTGCCAAAAAAGCGGCTTTCAATTATACCGATTTGGCCACTTTTCCGAGATCGCCGGCTATCTCCCGATTTATGTCGGAAAATGGCCGGTGATCACTTTCGAAAATAAGCTGGATAGTAATCTTCTCTTGAGCAGGGACTGTCCTTCCCCTTGTCTAAACTTGTACAGCGCTGCGTAACCCTGGCAGCACTATAGAAATGCTAAGTAGTAGTAGTAGTAGTAATTTTGTATAGATTGGAGTTTTTTTAAGGGCTCCTTTTACAAAGATGAGCTAGCATGCACTAAAAGCTAAAATGCCCATTATATTCCTATGGGTGTCTTAGTGTTTAGTGCAGACTAATTTTTAGTGTGTGCTAAAAACACTAGTGTGCCTTTGTAAAAGACCCCCCTAAGTTAGCAAGAGAACAACCCAATTATCCAACCTAAACAGGACCGACCTGTTATTAGATAATATGGCAAACAATGATAACCCCTCAAACAATGGAGAAACAAAGGCAATAAAAGCAGGATCCCGGCTCACAACAGTGGTAAAAGTAGGGTCCCGGGTTCGGAAAACAGAAAGAGAAGCCTCGTGATGTTACCAGGGGTCTGTTGGATATACCGGATGGTTGGATCAGTGAAGGTCGGATAATCAAGACCGTATTGTACATGATATTACAATAACCTAGCCTAGTGACTAATAAAGAAAGAATAAGAGAATGAAATGTGTTAGGGTCAAAATAATGTTGAATCGACCACATTTGCCGAAGAAAGAAGAAACTAGTCTTGCATATCTGAGGAGAGAAAGTGAGTTGAGAATCAAGAATAATTCCTAAATAATGAAAAGAATCTACAGGTAAGATAGAAGTCCCCCCAAAAATGTAAAGTAATAGTTGGAATAGGAAGACCTCCAGTAAACCAGCAGGCCACTGTTTATTCAGGACTAATTTGTGCTCAAAGAGGCAAAGGGGTTGTGCTCAAAGAGTTGTGCTCAAAAGACTCATTTGTGCCAGTCAAGCCAAGTGATGACAAGTGAGATAGTAATAATGAAAGATTGACTGGATCAAAGTCTGCAGAAAGATCGAGTGAAACAGCGAGTACAATGTTATCCTTGTCGAGATGGGAATAAATCTCATAGAGGTGTATTGGGAAGTGAGTGAAAGACAGAAAGGAGTAAGAGGCTGAGAAAGTAGTGAAAGAGGGGAAATGGGAAGGCTATGGAAAGGGTGAGAGTGAGAGGCTGGAAATGAAGTGAGTGAAAAAGATGGAAAGTAGGTGAAAAGTAAAAAGAGGAAGACAAAGAACTGGCAGGTGAGAAGCAGGGTGAATTTTGAATGGATAGAGAAGCAGAAAAGAATGAAATAAACAAGCTAAAAAGGAAGGGTCAACATCAGAGACAGATGTGGGGTAAGAATGAAAGTATACAGGAGAAGAGACAAGAGTTAGAAAAAAAGCAGAGGAACGCAGAAAAAATACTAAGACTAAACTGAATGGAAATATTAAATGCTCAGACAAGCCTTGTAATTAGACTTTGTGGTTCCATGAAAGGCGCTGAGGTCACTGGTTGGGTGGAGTGGGGTGGGGTGAGAGGGACAGGGGTATTTTTCTGGGTATAAATGTTGGAGTGACAAGCTGTTTCCTGGATATTTGTTGGGTGGGCTTGTTTGTGCTGCAGTGCTGCTGGAACTGTATACATTTTATTCTGGCCCTGTATTGGTTCTATTGATTCACTCTAATAAAGATCAGTTACTAAAAAAAAAAAAAAAACTACTCAGACAACAAAGATAGGAAAAAGTATTTCATTCTGAATTTATTAATTGGAATATGTCAGTGGAAATGAGTATCTCTGATCACATATTGCTTAGTACAAGCAGAAATGCATTTCAGTTTCTATTTCTCCAGTGTTGCTGTACTGAAGTCAGACTCTACGACTTCTTGAGGTTTCCAGTTGTTTTTTCGCCTTCATATCTTACTCATCTGTGGTCCCTTGCTTCATACCTGTTGAGTGTCTATCTGTGTTTTGCATATATGACCAAGGTGCAGTATTCTACTAGCATGTAGTTTCTTTGTAGAAATCTGTAGCAGTCCCATTTGTTCTGTTTTAGGGCCATTGATAAGGCTGTTGCTCTTTGAGTCCAGGGATTTAGTGCTGTTGTGGTACAGTACGGTTCGGAGTGACTTTTTGCATAGGTTTGTGCATAATGTTTGGCAGTGAAGGGATTGTGTGTTGGCGTTACTGAGGTGTAATCAAAACTTTAATCTAATTTACTCCTAAGGAAATTCTGCATTGCTATGTATATGGATGATATAGTTTTACTGTCATTTAATCTGCCTCTGTTTTTTTGTGTTCTTATTTCAGTATATTTTTGCTTGTTTTGAATGGGCTCTTGACACCCCATGCTGCATTTTTGTACTCCCAAGCATTTGGTATGTTTGGACTTGGTCGTACCTAGTCCTTGTTTCCTCCACACTTAACATATTTACATTATCTCTCTCTCTCTCTCTCTCTCTCTCTCTCTCTCTCTCTCTCTCTCTCTCTCTCTCTCTCTTTCCTATTGATTCTTAAGAATGATGATATCTGTAACTCTATTTATGGTTTTTAGTTTTACATCAACATTCATTTGTGATGGTGCCTGTACTCTCATTTTTAGTCACAAGATTTATTCCTTGATTTATCTGAATTCACTATACAGTCTTGAATTGTAACTTTGATTTGTTCTCCTTTTGATATAGTCTTATTATAATTTAAGTTTTGACATTTTATGTGATGGTGTTTGTATTTCTATATTTATTCTATTGCTTTTTATTTATAGACTGTGTGTGTTTCTTATCATTATCATTTTCATCATTCATGTTTCTTATTATGGTTTTATTATTTATATTTTTATATCCTTTTAATATTTGGTTTTTATGTTTTTAGACCCCTGAGGAAGGCTTGTTGCCGAAACACGGACCGTGTAGGGTACTCCAATAAATTTTTCAACGCTTTTACTTCTTGTTTGGGCTGGTCATTTGGACTTGGTTTTGCTTCCACCCCTTGCTGCTGTGTTTTCTTCTTCTCTGTGGAAGGTGTGGACCCCCCTCCCTCTTGGTATTCCAGCTTGCGACCAGCAGTGCCAGAAGTCCTGTGTTGTTCTCGCAAATGTAGAGAACAGAGCAGGATTCAAGGGCCATGTTGATCGCATGCTAGAACAGCAGTGCCATGCAGAAAGGCCGTGGCAGCAGCAGCATTTGAATCAGGAAGAGCCCATCCAACAATGATTGTGCCAGCTGGGACAGACGGAAAGAGATTGTGCCGGCTGAAAGATAAGGAAAAAAAAAGGTTCTGGGACAGCAAAGGGCTAAGAAAAAAATGGGAGAGGGAGAACTGGATAAATAGAGCACATATGGAAAGGGCAATAAGCTGGAGGAGACAAGGAGTAGGGATATATGTGTATGGGGGGTGGGATCTGTGGACAACAGAAGGTAAGGGGATATGTGGAAGGGGAGATGAGGGGTAGCAGATTAAAAAAGAGCTAGAGACAACAGAGGGTAAGGGGATGTGTGTGTGTGTGGACAGGGGAGAAAGCTGAAAACAACAGAGGGTAAGGGGATGTGCGGAAGGGGGAGATGAGGGGTAGCAGATGTCAGGGGGCATGTTAAGGGTGGGATTTGGGAGCACCTAAAACTTGGACTTTTTTCAGGCATAATGGAAAAAAATAAAACCACCCAGGACTAAAGACATTTTGAGTTAGACCTGTTTTTTAATAAATAATGCACAAAAAGGTGCCCTCAATGACCAGATGATCACTGGAGAGAATCAGGGCTATTGTAGTGGTGTACAGTTGAGAGTAGTGGATTTTGGTTGGATTTGGGGAGGCTCAGCAGACAAGATAAGGGAGCTGTCAGGTTCAGAGCCCGCGGGGCCGGGCTGGAATCCCCCGGACTGGAGGACACAGGACTGGAACACTGGACTGGAATCCCCCGGACTGGAACACCCTGGACTGGTCCGTACAGCTTCACCTGCACTTAGCCACTGCTCCCCAAGGGTTGAGCCCCTGGGTTCGAGTGGCCGGCAGGACTTACAGGATGACACCGGATGACATAGGGACCAGGACTGGAAACAGAAGTACTCCTAAATCTTAAACTGACCTAAGTGCTCCCAAGCCCTAAACCAACAGAAGTGTTCCTCACAGTAAACTAACAAAAGGACTTCCTAAGCCCTATACTAACAGGAGTGCCCCAAGGCAATGACCTAACAGGAGTGCTACTCACTGCACCAAAAGGAAAAGCAGGGGAGCCACAAGGAAGAACAGGGAAGCTAAACACATAAGCTAATAAAGGTGCTTCCTAAGCACCAAACTTCAGCAGACCTAACACAGGTGCTCTGAACACCAAGCTACAAAAGCTCTACAACTCTAAACTAACTAGGGTGCTCCCATGCACCAAACAACCAAAAGAGCTCCTAGCACTAAAAGGGAAGACAGGGGAGCCACTAGGGAAAAAACAGGGAAGCTAAACACGTAAGCCAAAAGTGCTTCCAAAGCACCAAACACAAACAGCAAAGACTGCAATGCTCCCAACAGCACAAACACCAGAAGTACTTCTAACAGTCAAATCTGCAGTGTTCCTAACAACACCAAACCCTGAAGCACTTCTATCAGCAACAGAGCTTCCAAAGCCCTACACACAGCAATGCTACCAAAGCACCAAGAGGGAAAAGCAGGGGAATCACAAGGGAAAAGGAGGAAAGCTAAACACACAGTCACCAGTGCACACTGCACTAACACTAACCTGGACCTTTAGCAAAAGCAAGCGGGGAAACTAGACACAAAGTCAGACGTGCACACTGCACCACCCTACCTAAAGCAAACATTGCAAAGGCCCTGAAGGGAAGATCACCACTTCCTTATCAAGGCCCTCCCTGATGATGTCACACTCCCTAGACCCAGGCAGACAGCACACTGAAACCCAGAGAGGCCCAACCCATACCAATGCAGCACCGTGAAGCACTTGAAGCCAGTACACCCAAAGAGAGGTAGAGCTAATTCAGTCCACACACACAGCTGTAGTAAAGTGAAACAATTAGAGTCATGCTGCTGGAAGCTGCCAGCATAGAGAGAGAGAGCTAGCTCAGAAAGGACAGACAAAAGAAACAGAAGCCAGCTAAGAAGCTGACCCCCAGGAAAAAGGTAAGTTTGAGAGGGGTTCTGACCACAATCATAACAGGAGCAAATGGGAGATTTTCTTTGAAGTCTACTGCAGTGCCCCCTGGGGTACCCCACTGCTCTCCTGGGATGTCTGGAGGAGCACTCTACTAAAAATGCTAGCCCCTCCTATATCCCAATGGCTTGATTTTATACATTTTTCACTTGAACGTTTTTTTTCTTTCAAAAATGGTTTCTAAAAACATACAAAGCACAAAACCTTGTTTGAAATGCTATTTTCAAAAAAAAAAGATAGATGTTTTCCTTTTTTCAAAAATGACCTTCTTTCCTATTCGTATTTTTGGACGTTTTGTGCAAAACGTCCAAAGTCGGGCTTAGACATCATATCGAAAATGCCCCTCTATGTTTCTCAAAATGTATTACTTTGCCAAATGGTTCCCATCCCCACTACTTAGATGAATCTGATTTGTTCTTAGTACTCACACCATCGCTACCCATGTACAGTTTTCACATCACAGTTGTCTTCTCTTCACTTCCTCCCTTCCAATTGTATCTTAAAAGTAATTGCCTCCTACCTCCTAGTCTTCCCTTTATAGGAGCTGGATTGTAACTTGGACTCCTTGTGTGGAATCTCCTTTCCTACCCCATATATTTTAATTATTTAATTTACTGTAAATTAATTAGATATTTTATCTGCAGTATATATTAAATAAAATTGAAATGTGAAATGTGACAAGGAGAATTTGAGTGGTTACACCCACATTTGAATCAAAGTAATGAGGTAGTAGTAAATATATTAAACTCTATCAGATCACAAACTTTCACGCAGACCCTTAAGATAGGGTCTAGCCTAATTAGCAGATTTGAGTTGTGCGATACCGTTGGACAATTGCTATCCTATATAAGTAATGGCAAAGGACCCTTTCATATCTGTTTTGGAAATTGGAGGTAGTTTACTAGAACCCTAATAAAAAATGAGAAAAATATTCATAATTAGTAAGTTGGTGCTGTCAGAGCAGCATGAGAAATACTAAATAAAATTCCTGCAAAAAATGAATCCTGAATGCTCAGGGCGTGCAAATTCATGCTCTAAAAATAACTCTAGCCTAGCAATGCAGTTCAGTTCACATGATTCAGAGGCTTAACAGGGGCTTTAGGGAGATTAGTCATGACCAACCTGCTAATGATATTCAATGACACAACTTACTATTTATTAGACGCCTTCAATGCATCATTCCCTGAAATAAATCTAACTACTGGTGACAGCATACAAAAATCAATGTACCTCCTATGGGGAAATGCTGTAGGTTAATTCTCAAATGACCTAAAGGAAAAAATTCATTCATAGAGGTGCAGAAATAAAAAAACAACAACAGTGTAGTGTTCTGTGCAGAATGAATCCTTATAAAGTCTCACATACTGATGAAATTCTACAAAATTCTAGAACTTTCAAAGCTAGGCCTTCAAATATTATTAATAAGAGCTTGTATTTAACAGAGCTTATTTTTCCTCTCCCCCACAAAGCAGTAGCATCCCTTTTTTGTTGTTCTCTGCTTTCAAGACCACAGAAAGGAGGATGTGCTATATATATATATATATATATATATATATATATATATATATATATATATATATAAGTAAGCCAATGGAAATGCACAAGGGAGATTTGTGGGCTCATTTTCGAACGAGAAAGGCGCCCATCTGTCGACACAAATTGGGAGATGGGCGTCCTCCCAGGGTCACCCAAATTGGCATAATCGAAAACCGATTTTGGGCGCTATCAAATGCTTTCCGTCGTGGGGATGACCAAAGTTCCCAGGGACGTGTCGGAAGCGTAGTAAAGGCGGGACTGGGGCGTGCTTAACACATGGGCGTCCTCGGCCAATAATGGAAAAAAGAAGGGCGTCCCTGACGAGCACTTAGCCGACTTTACTTGGTCCATTTTTTTTCATGACCAAGCCTCAAAAAGGTACCCAAACTGACCAGATGACCACCGTAGGAAATCGGGGATGACCTCCCCTTACTCCTCCAGTGGTCACTAACCCCCTCCCACCCTAAAAAAAACTTAAAATATTTTTTGCCAGCCTCTATGCCAGCCTCAAATATCATACCCAGCTCCATGACAGCAGTATGCAGGTCCCTAGAGCAGTTTTAGTGGGTACTGCAGTGCACTTCAGGCAGGCGGACCCAGGCCCATCTCCCCCTACCTGTTAAACTTGTGGTGGTAAATGTGAGCCCTCAAAAACCCAACACAAACCCACTGTACCCACATCTAGGTGCCCCCCTTCATCCCTTAGGGCTATGGTAGTGGTATGCAGTTGTGGGGAGTGGGTTTTGGGTTTTTTTGGGGGGGCTCAGCACACAAGGTAAGGGAGCTATGCACCTGGGAGCTTTTTCTGAAGTCCACTGCAGTGCCCCTTAGGGTGCCCGGTTGGTGTCCTGGCATGTCAGGGGGACCAGTGCACTATGAATGCTGGCTCCTCCCATGGCCAAAGGGCTTGGATTTGGTCGTTTCTGAGATGGGTGTCCTCGGTTTCCACTATCGCCGAAAATCGGGGATGACCATCTCTAAGGTCAAACTAAATGTTCATATTTGGGCTTCCCCGTCTGTATTATCAAAACGAAAGATGCCCGCCCATTTTCTTTCGATAATACACATTTCCACGCCCCTTCGCGGGGTTGTCCTGCGAGGACGCCCTCAGTAAACTTGGGCACCCCGTTCAATTATGCCCCTCATTACCATACTGGTAGCCGCCTTAACTGACAGAGAATATAAAATGTAAATTTTGCATTTTTTAATATTCTTGCAAACATGCCATAAAATAGTTGTATTTCTGTACTAATAGTAAGCAAGGATTAAGGGGTCAGTTTACTAAGCCGCTCTAGTGGCTTAGTAAACCCCAATGTAAAAGTCTAATTTCTTTTTTTGTTTGTTTGTACTTTGTGACTTTCTAGTAGTAGTTTAAGGTAACCTACATTCAATATACAGAAGATATTTAATTGTCCCCAAGCAGCTTACAGTCTAAGGTGCCCTTTTACTAAAACATGTTAAGCGCAAATACATGATTAACGCAGGAAAAAGGCTTGTGTTAACACACATTTGTGGCAATTTGCCTATCAGTACATGCTAATCGCGTGTTTTTGGGGGTGGTTTTGCAATTTGTTTCAGGAGGGGGCATGTCATGGACAGGGAAGCATTATCCACCTAGCGCATTCACATTACTGCACACTGAGTGGATAATACAGGGTTAGAAAAGGTCCCAAAAAGCAAACAGATGAACGATCAGCGAGATCCAAAACAGCAAAGAAGAACAGACCAACGTAGTGAAGTTAAGCAAAATATATTCACCGTAGACAAATTAACCCCCCTGTTCAATAAGCCGCACTAGCGGCTGCTGTGAAATAATGCCGACACAGCCGCGCAGCTTAGTAAATAGGGGGGGAGGGTAAAAGCATAACGACATACTCTAAATGCCCAACATGGCCATGTTTCGCCCTCTCAAGGACTGCATCAGGGGCTGAACACAAACCAGCAGGTACAGTTCAGGACATTCACATGTCTGATAGGTACAAAGCAGCACATCAGGGGTGGACTAAGAGTACCCTGGGCACCCGGGTACTAAGACTACTCTGGGCCCCCTGCCATGCTGCTGCCCCCCACCATGTTGCTGCTGCCACCACCAGTGCCCCTGAAACAGCTAAGCGAATCAGAAGACAAAAGGCAAATTGGTTCCAAAGCAATGCAGCTTTTTATTGCTAGCAATGAACAGCACTGAGTTCTCTCTCAGGATACTGTGTGTCAGAAATCATCCGACACTTACATTTATACTTCCCTGCTGGGCCTGCGCATTAGGCCCCCTATACATCACAGTTGACATGCGCAGTACACATTTGTAGTTCTCACATTACACATTTGTAGTTCACAGTACATACACACGTCATAATACTGAAATGATACTGGCTAGGGAAACGAAACTCAGCATCCTGCTCTACATACACACGTCATAATACTGAAATGATACTGGCTAGGGAAACGAAACTTAGCGTTCTGCTCTACACACACACATAATACAATGCTCCTTTCTGGCTGAGGAGATAAGGTTCGTTAGGCACAGAGATGCAGGGTGGGGGTTGGCAACACCCTCCAAGGCCATCTATTCACATAGCATCTATGGGCAGGCTGGTTTCTGTGTGCAAGCCTTGCTGACTCAAATTACAAGCTGTTGATCTAAAGCATCTGCATTCTGTCTCCCTCAGATAGGCATTAAGGCAGCAGGAGCTGATTAAGGCACAATACAAGAGAACTTAAATGCCCAATACATTCAAGTATGGAGTATGCCCCATAAGGGCAGAAACAGAGGTAGTAGAAACAGAGGTAGTAAAAGTCCATCAGTAGTATGCACAGAGCTTGAGGTGGTCTTGTTGGTCTAGTAGTATCCAGTGTTCAGTGGTCCACTCCTACAATTCCCCCCTTTTGATACTTGAACATCCAATCTGGTGGAGAGTATCATCTCCAGAAGCCCTGGAAAGGAAGAGAGAAACAAGAACAGTTAGCAAGGAGAGGCAATAAGAGAGCCCTAGGCCTTTGCGCAGCCGCTGGTTACTTCGCCGGGGTTGAGACGGAGGGTCCCTAGTGGAGTCCCCCCCCCCCCCTTTGTAGCCGGACTTGTGCTGTCACAAAGGCGTCGGCCCGTTGATCGCCTCGGGAGAACAGAGTTCTGCTTCATCCACATCGGATTGCGGTATGGGGGAATACATCTGGAGGGCCATAAGTTGGGCGGCTGCCTGGCGGTCGGCGATGCTTTCCATGGTGGAGCGGAGACACCTGAAGACAAGGGGGAAAGACAAGGGTATTAGTAAGCAGGACAACAAGAACAGGCCACACATGACAAGGATACTCTTGAGACTCCCAGAGGTTGGTAGCCAGTCGGTTAAGGAGGATGTCCAATCCCAGGCGCTGTTCCAGGTTTGGACAGGGACGTGGGCCAACTTTACCATCCGGTCAGTGATCTCCCTGATGACGTGACTCTGGTCATCAATCTGCAGGCAACAGTTGCTGAGATTAAATTTGCCGCACACCCCGCCCTCCTGGGCTAAGAGGTAGTCAAGAGCCAGGCGGTTCTGGTATACTGCGGTAATCAGTTTGGTGTTTTGTCGCGCCAGGACATTAAGTGCAAGGGCCGAGTCGTTAGTGAGTATTTCGAGCACTGCTTGCAGACGGATAATGCGATTCAGCATATAGATAGGGGTACGGTACCCATACGTGCCATCTTCAGCCCATGTGGCCGGCCCATAGTAATGAATGATATGTTCTGGTGGCCACTCGTTGTCCTTCCAGTCTCCTATCTGGACCTTCGGCTTGCTGTCTCGAGGGGACCGTTTACGCTTGCCCAGGGTTCCAGGCCCTTGTTCCATATAGAGAGGTATACCTAACGTCTCGCCTACGCGCAGGGGCAGGAGAAAGAAACTAGGTCGGACGGTGCCCAAGAGACAGGTGCCGTACCAGCGGGCCGGGAGCTGTTCATAGGCCCTGCAGCCGCAAATGTAGTAGTAGCCCTCCGGGGCTATCCATTTAAGGGAGGCGTTTCCCCCGTATGTCCATGTTGTATTCAGAGTAGGTTCAGTCCAAATGGGCACCGGGGCAGGCAGATTGTCCGTTTGCCACCAGGTGGTTCGGCTTCCATTAAACTGAAGGACTCCCGTGCAAGCGGAGTCTCCAACAGGGACGGAATATCGTTTCGAGGGAGCCCGGCTAGCGCAGAGGGTACCTATGATGTTGGTCCTCAGGGCCCACTCATAGGGCCTCGGACGTTGGGAAAAGGTAATGTTGGTGGCGTTGAGGGCGTCCCACATGTGCTGGTGAATCTCCTTCGCTTCCCATGGCCATTGTTCACCCATATCGGTGCCTCCACAGACGAAACAGTTGGCAATTCCTAGGGAGAGGGCAATGTTTTCGGCCAGGTTGAGGAACATGTTCCGAGCTTCGGGAGAAATGGGGAACTTAGTCGCTGCCTCCTCAGCGCGAGCAATTTCGTCGAATACGTCCTGGTACCCGACAACCGTGGTCTGATAGTGTGTGGGTGCCTTCTCCTCAAGGCTCTGGCTGATAGTGATGAAGGTTATAGGGTCCGTTCTGGCCCCATCGATGCCAAAACCCCAAGTTTGTCTCCAGGGGGTCCCAGGTCCCCTTAGCAGCCATTCAAGGAGCACGGTGTTGCCAGAGCCCCTGCGAATTTCACCTAGACCGGGACATCCGGGGTATCCGCCTCCTGTATAGGCACACACTCGTTCCCATCCCGAGGTTCGGGTGTCCGCTGCGCAAGGTAGCCAAGACCAAGGGGATCCATATCTTCCGTCTAAGGTAAGGGGGCAAACATACTTGTGATCATTCTCGTAGGCCTTGCGCCAAGCTAGACTTCCGCACTTGTGGGACCAGGGGTGTCTGTCTATAGCAACACAAACGTCAAAGGTAAGGGTAGCCACAGTTTGGGTACCACCTGCAATAATGCGGGTGGAATTTACGTAATACAGGACGCCACCTCCCTGGACTCCCATAGATCCGACATACTGAGGGAGCCCCACGCTGAGGGTGACGTTGTAGTATCTTGGCTTGACTGGGCTGTGGCAGATAGTGAGGTTGTTCTGGAGGCACCTGTGAAACTGTTGGGGTCCAGTCGGGGTCGTAATGGCACAAACCGGAAGGGACCGGCAACCGCCTTCCGGAGGCTGTGATTGATGAATGAGGGTGGTGACCAGGTGATATCCCCCCTCTATGCGGTGACGTACTGAGCGCAAGCACTCAGTACAGTTCTGGCTCAGGGTGGTGTGATGGCTCGGGACTGAGCAAAGGAGGAGGAGTAGGTTCAGCATCATATATACGGTGGGAGGTATCCGAGCCTTTGCAGTAAGAAGATAATGAGGCTCAGGATGAAGGCTGCAATAAACACAGAGCCAAAGACGCAGTGGGTCCAAAAGCTGAGCTCCTGTTGCTGGGCAGGCATGGACCCGGTTTACTTCCTCGTCAGGGTCAGCCGTAGTGGAGCGTCAGGATGTTGACGGGCAGTCCAAACTTTGGGTGTGCCGCCGGTAGGCGCAGCGGGTTTCAGCCTGGTCCAATGTATCCACACGGGACTTCCTGCAATTTTAACAGCGGTTGGGGTAGTTAGGAGAACAAGGGAGGGCCCTTTCCACTTGGGCTTTAGACAGTCAGATTCATCCCACTCCTTTACCCAGACTTCATCCCCCACCCTAAACTGGTGTGTAGGACTAGTAAGGACCAGGGGACCTACACTCTCAGTGTACTGTTGGATGTCCTGCACTACCTCGCGCAGGGCCTTCATCTGTTTCACTAAGGAGCTCTCGCCCTGTATCTGCAAGGAGTCGGGAAAGGAGGGTAGTGGTGGTGGCCTGGCGTACATCATCTCGTAAGGAGTAAGGCCTGTAGCCTTGGGGGTACACCTAAGATGCAGCAAGGCCAGTGGGAGCAGGTCGGGCCATTTGGCTTTGGCCTCTTGGCATAGCTTGGCTAGCTGGTTCTTCAGGGATCGGTTAGCTCTCTCCACTATTCCACTGCTCTGGGGTCTCCAAGCACAATGCAACTTCCAATCGAGGCTCAGTCTTGTACTGAGCTGTTGTGTAACTTCGCTGGCAAATGCAGGGCCGTTGTCGGAGTTTATCTGCTTGGGGAGGCCGTATCTCGGCAGGATGTGATGGATCAATAAGGAGGTGACTTCTTTAGCCATTTCCGTTCTGGTGGGCTGGGCTTCAATCCATCCGGTGTAGATACACACGGCGACAAGGATGGCTTTATAGCCCCGGGCTGGGGGCATATGTGTGAAGTCAATCTGGCAGACGTGGAACGGGCTAGTGCCTCGGAGAACATGTCCTGGCGTAGGACCGGGCCCCGTTCTTGGGTTGTTCCGAGCACAAGTTGCGCATTGGCTGGAAGCATTTTTGGTCCACAGGGACAGTTTGTTGATGTAGTAGGTCTTCTCGAGTAGGCGCCCCAGGGCGTCCCTGCCCAGGTGGGTGCGGTCGTGAGCCTCCTTGGCCACCGTCCAGGCCAAGGCTTCGGGTATCCATATGCGCCCATCCTGTAGTACCCACCAGCCATTGCGTGACTCCAGGCCCTCTTGCCGGGCCCACTCAGTCTCTTGTGGGGCATAGATGGGGGTCTCCGTGGGGAGGTGAACGACGAGTACGGGGTCAGAGGAATGAGAGAGGTAAGGGAGTTGACTTGCCCTTTTTGCGGCATCATCCGCCCGTTGGTTTCCCCGGGCAATAGGGTCCGTCCGGCCGGTGTGGGCCCTACAATGCATCACAGCTACTTTCTTTGGCTTCCACACTGACTCGAGTAGTTGGCAGATCTCAGTGGCGTTTGCGAGTCCCTTCCCTTCAGCGGTTAGATATCCTCTCTCTTTGTACAAGGCCCCGTGCACCTGGAGGGTGAGGAAGGCGTATTTAGAATCAGTGTAGATGTTAACAACCTTTCCTTCAGCCCACAGGAGGGCTCTGGTGAGGGCAATCAGTTCCGCCTTCTGGGCTGACGTCCCGGGCGGCAGAGCCATAGCCTCGATCACATGGTCCTCAGACACAACAGCATAGCCAGCTCTTCGAATTCCCTCTATTACTTGGCTGCTCCCATCGGTGAACAGGGTGATGCCCCCTTGCCAGGGTTGGTCCTTGAGGTCAGGTCTGCTCGAGTGCACAGTGGCCATTACCTCTTCACAGTCGTGGAGTGGTGGTTCAGGGGCCGGAAGGAGAGTAGCGGGATTAAGGTTAGTTGTGTCCAGGATCCGTACCTCCGGATTTTCGCACAGGAGGGCTTGGTATTTGACCAATCGGGAGTTGGTCATCCATCTGGGTCCGTGGCTCTCGAGTAGGCCGCGGATGGTGTGGGGCGTAGTTACAAAGAGTGTTTGGCCGAAGGTGAGCTTATTGGCCTCGTGTATCAGCAGACAGTCCGCTGCAATACTTCGAAGGCACCCCGGCCATCCTCGTGCTACGTTGTCCATTCCCTTGGAGAGATATGCTACAGGGCGTTGCCAGGTGCCGACCAGTTGGGTGAGGACTCCAAGTGCCAATCCCTTCTTTTCGTCGATGAACAAGTGGAACGGCTTAGTCACGTCTGGCAGTCCGAGCGCTGGTGGGGCCACAAGGGCCTCCTTGAGGTCCTGAAGGGCTTTCAGTTCGTGTTTCTCCCACTGGAGATTTTGGCCCTCGAGTTCAGGTCCTTTCAGTTTGGCGTACAAGTCTTGGGTCAGGACAGCGAAGTTGATGACCCAGATCCGGCAGTATCCAGCGGCTCCGAGGAGTGCCCGCAATTCCTTCTTATTCGCAGGAGTGGGTTGGTTGCGAATGGCTTGGGTTCGGGGGGTACCGAGCCTTCGGGTTCCTTCTCGGAGGCGAAACCCCAGATACTCGACTTCGATCTCGCATATCTGGGCCTTTTTGCGACTGGCCCGGTACCCCTGGGCTTCCAGGGTTTTCAAGAGGTAAAGGGTAGCTTCTGCACAGTCCGTGTACGTTTCACGGGCCACCAACAGGTCATCCACGTATTGGACGACCGGCCCGTACTCGTCCTGGTACGTTTTCAGGTCCTGAGCAAGTTGGTTCCCAAAGAGGGTAGGCGAGTTCTTGAATCCCTGGGGAAGCCGGGTCCATGTGAATTGCTGCTTATTCCCAGTCTGTAAGTCTTCCCACGTGAAGGCAAACAACTTCTGGCTGTCGGCAGCAAGAGGAATGGAGAAGAAGGCGTCCTTCAAATCAATGACACTATACCACTTGGTCTGGGATGGCACTTGGGCTAGGATGGAGTAGGGGTTCGGTACGAGGGCAACTATGTCGGCCACCTGGTTGTTGACCTTCCTCAGGTCTTGGACGGGCCTGTACTCTGATGTTGTTCCTGGCTTCTTCACGGGCAGTAGTGGGGTGTTCCAAGCAGATCTGACCGGTTTAAGGACCCCTTGTTGAAGGAGTTTCTGTAGGTGTGTTTGCATACTATGCCGGGCTGCATAAGGGATGTGATATTGTCCTTGTTTGACGACTTGAGCATTTGGTTTGAGCTCAATCCAGATGGGGATGGCGTTAACGGCCAGTCCACCGGGGTTCACTTCTGCCCATACGTTGGTTACCCCAGCCATTAGGTCCCTCCTCTGCCGTGCGAAAGGGGTGTCCTGGCAGTAACGACAGTCGTCAGGGCCTGCAATCAGGGGGGCGTGTAGTCTCCATTCTTCCCGCACAGGGCAGATGAGCGCCACCGGTTGGTCTTCAAAATGAGCTTCCACTTCACCCGTGGTTTTAAACTTCAAGGTGGCTTGGAGTTTGCACAGTAGGTCGCAGCCAATCAGGGGGACTGGACATTCGGGGATATGGATGAACTGGTGAGACACCATCGTCCCTCCGATCTGGACTTGGCGTTCCTTGAGGAGGGGAGCCGTGAGTGACTTCCCAGAGGCACCCACAATCGGTATGGTTTCTTTCGTGGCCGGGGCGATGGCCGTGGTGATAACAGATCGCTGGGCCCCAGTGTCTAGGAGGGCCTTCATCAATTGCGTCCCCACTCGGATTTCCACCAGAGGGTCAGTGGGGACTCTGCCCTCCCGGTCCCTTCATGCCGTGTGGTCCCGAGTCGCGTCAAGGGCCATCTGCCATTCTTGGTTTTCGGTACGCCCCCGGCCTCGGCCCCGTCCTCGTTGTCCTTGTCTGGGGCCTCGTGGGCGATTGTCGTCCTTCTCCTCTCTCTTCTGGTCTCGTGGCTTCTCCGGGCAGTCCGCCCACCAGTGCCCTTCTTCTCGGCAATTGGCGCACTGATTGAGTCCTATGGGGGACCGTGCCCCCCGGCCCCTTCGGCCTCTGCCCCTGCCACGCGGTCTAGACCCCAGGCGTTCTTCCAGCACCGTGGCCAGCACATCCGCATTCTCGCGCATCCGTCTGGTTGACTCCTTCCGGGCTTCGGTCTTCTCTTCCTGATCACGGTATCCGAATACACGATCAGCTATAGCTTTCAGTTGGCTGATACTCATTCCTTCAAATCCTTCAGTCCTCTGGAGTTTTCTTCTTATGTCTGGTTCTGACTGGCTAACAAAACTCATGACCACTGTAGGGACGTTTTTGGGATCTTCGGGATTTATCGGGCTATGTCTTCTAAATGCGTCCATAAGGCGTTCAAGGAAATCTCCTGGGCTTTCGTTCTTCTGCTGGACTATATTGTGGATTTTTCCCATATTGGTAATCTTCTGTTTCCCCTTTTTTAGGGCTGCCAGGTATGCCTGCTGATACCGGCGGATGATGGCTTGGCCTTCATCGGTTCGGTAGTCCCACGCAGGGACCGCGGTGGGCACTTCCGTGTTCAAGAGGTTCTGCAAGTTGGCATGGCCCGGGTTAGCGTCCCGGACGGCTTGTTCCATATTCTGTTGTAAGAGACGGCGTTCTTCAGAGGTCAGAATGTGGGCGCTCAACTGCCTGAGGTCACCCCATGTGGGATTATAACTGTATATGATGCCTTCCACCAGCTCTATCAGCTGTTCGGATTTCTGGTCATACGAAGGCCCATGCAGTTTCCAGTTGTACAGGTCGGCGCTGGAGAAGGGAACGTGGCTGTAGACGGTCGACTGGATGGGCTGGGCTCCTGCCGCCGGGTTAGGGGTATAGGTCGTGGACTGCCGGACCGGGTATAGGTCGGTCACTTCCGCTCTCCGGTTGGAGGGGAGGGTGCTTATCGGACTCGATTGGGGGAATCGAGTAATTCTCTTTACTACCCTTTGGCTCTTCCTGGAGGTTGCCGGACCTGCACCTGTTATCTCGGGTGGGTTTGGCCGGGAAGTGTCTTCAGCGTCCGATTCGGACTCGGAGGCCTCGGCGTTATCCTGGCCCTCTGCCAAGTCCGCGAGGTCGGGATATATGGGGGTGTAGGGAGGGGGCGCAACATCATCTTCATAGGCCTCCGTCGTAGCAAGTATTGGGGCCTTCGGAGGTATCTTTTCGGCCGAGCCCTGAACTTTCCCTCGGGTTCCCTTCAGGGGTTTCGTTCTGGGATGTGTACTGGTAGCACGGGGCGTGGCCTCGGTCTTAAGGATGGTAGCGCGGGGCGTGGTTTCTGGGGCTTCAATGCTGGGGGCGGTCAGCCTTATGGGGGCGGTCCCTGCGGCCTTCGGGACGGCAACGGTTGCCGGGCTTTGGAGAGCGAAGGCAGGGGCTTTCAGGGCTTTGAGTTTAGTTTTTCGCCCTTTCCTCTGGTTTACCACCATGAGGGCGGCCTTTTCTACCTTACGTTGGGCCCAATCCGGTGGGTCCCGGACTACATCTAGCCACGCTTCTATATACGGAATGTCCCCGGGACAGCCTGGGTTGCCCTCAACTATAACAATATTCATGACCGCCGCCACCTTCTCATACTCAAATGACCCTTCCGGGGGCCATTCAGCAATCCCCAGTCCAGGCCACATAAATTGACATCGCTGTATCATCCCGGCCCTACTACATTTATCTTGGTCAAACACTTCGCTAAAGTGTTCCGTCATTAAGTCTAACGGTGTGGATCCACCCCCGCCCATCCTAACCTGAGTGCCAAAGGATAGGAGACAGACAAAGGGGGAAAAGGATGGTGGAGGAGTAAGGGGTCTCGTTCCACCGGACACAAAAGGGTCAACACTCGGCCTGACCGGGACGTGGTCGCCCAGCCCGGAAATGCAAGCCCACACACACAACTTTCATACGCCACAAGAAACCCTCCCGTTCGGTTTCTTCGCCCAAGAGCCTAGTGAGTTTCGGGACCTAGTCCGTATTAGTCACTGGCTAAGAGGGTGATCAAGCCTCTTCTTCGGTCCTTTACTGGGCCGGTCACTACGTTGAGTATACTCGCCTGTCTGTCGTCGTCGTTGCAGGCCGCGCCGTCGGTGCGCGTCTCTCCAGAGAGAAAAAAAAAAGAAGAAAAGAAAAAGAAAGATGCCTTGCCGGAACCACACAGCCCCACTTCCAGTCGGCCGGAATCGATCGGCCCTCCGCCGGGAGATGGACGCTGAAGTCAGCGGTGGCCACTCACCACCTTCTCGGGAGGGGGGTTGGGGACCCAATCCGGCTGCAGTGGGGAGGGGAAGGAATATAATCCGATTTCCCTTTTGTAAACGGCTCCTGGCTGGCTCGCCAATGAAACAGCTAAGCGAATCAGAAGACAAAAGGCAAATTGGTTCCAAAGCAATGCAGCTTTTTATTGCTAGCAATGAACAGCACTGAGTTCTCTCTCAGGATACTGTGTGTCAGAAATCATCCGACACTTACATTTATACTTCCCTGCTGGGCCTGCGCATTAGGCCCCCTATACATCACAGTTGACATGCGCAGTACACATTTGTAGTTCTCACATTACACATTTGTAGTTCACAGTACATACACACGTCATAATACTGAAATGATACTGGCTAGGGAAACGAAACTCAGCATCCTGCTCTACATACACACGTCATAATACTGAAATGATACTGGCTAGGGAAACGAAACTTAGCGTTCTGCTCTACACACACACATAATACAATGCTCCTTTCTGGCTGAGGAGATAAGGTTCGTTAGGCACAGAGATGCAGGGTGGGGGTTGGCAACACCCTCCAAGGCCATCTATTCACATAGCATCTATGGGCAGGCTGGTTTCTGTGTGCAAGCCTTGCTGACTCAAATTACAAGCTGTTGATCTAAAGCATCTGCATTCTGTCTCCCTCAGATAGGCATTAAGGCAGCAGGAGCTGATTAAGGCACAATACAAGAGAACTTAAATGCCCAATACATTCAAGTATGGAGTATGCCCCATAAGGGCAGAAACAGAGGTAGTAGAAACAGAGGTAGTAAAAGTCCATCAGTAGCATGCACAGAGCTTGAGGTGGTCTTGTTGGTCTAGTAGTATCCAGTGTTCAGTGGTCCACTCCTACACCCCCACCCCCACAGTGCTGCCTCCCTCCTACCATGTTGCCGCTGTCCCCCCGTAACTTGAAGGGCCCTAGTGGTCCAGTGGCTGTGGCTTCTTCGGGGCAGGAAATAAATCCCCTCTTTCCTGCCCACCCACTGCCTACTCTGCCTGGCGCAGTACTGTGTTTACAAAATGGCTGCCGAGTCTCGGCAGTCATTTTGTAAACACAGTGGTGCAAAAAGGGAGAATAGCGGCAGCAGCCACTAAACCACCAGGGCCCACTGGGGGCTGTGGTGTGTGGTAGTGGGCAACCGGCCAGAGCCTCTAGGCCCTCTAGAGCCTCTGGGCCCTTGGGCACTGCCTGGTTGCCCAAATGCTCAGTCCGCCCCTGCAGTACATAATAAAGAATTCCAAAACAGCAGGCTGTTTATCTTGAATCAGCCACAGCCTGTCACAAAGGCTGCTTTGTGCATACCAGACAGGTGAATGTTCTGAACTGTAGTGCTGGTTTATGTTCAGCCCCAGACGCAGTTCTTGAGAGGGAGAAACATAGCCATGTTGGGCGTTTAGAGAATGTTGTTATGTTTTTAATTTGTCTACATTTTGCCTAAATTCACTATGTTAGTCGCGCTTCTTCTTCGCTGTAATGCAAGGTTAATGCAAGAGCACTTATCGCGTCCTATTTAAGAGGAATTAAATACTCCCACACTAATATTTTTACAGGGCTCACGCGCTAATTGAAAAATTAGAGTATGACCCGCAAAAAGAAAAAAAAAGCCCTGTTTTAGGGACACATTACAAACGGGCTTAGCGTGTGGAAAAGTCCTGTGTTGAAAACACACTACAGGTCCGATTCTATATATGGCACCTAAAATTAGTGCACATTGGGAAATTATGCGTAAGCGTATTCTAAATACTGCACATAAATACGCTTAGGCATAGTTCATGCATGTAAACCTACGTGTATCCATTTACACCAACAAAAATATGTAGATTTATGCGCACCAGTCTATATTATATAACACCACACATAGATTTTGGAATGCCCGTGAAATGCCCATTTCCATGCCCCCCCTAAACACACCCCTTTTTGCCTGCGCACATTAGAATTTAGGTGCAGTACATTACAGAATAAGTTTAGCAATGGACATGCATAAATTCTCATTTTTGCCAATTAGTGTTCGTTATTGCTTGTTAAGAGCTGGTAATAATGCTTAATAGCTTGCTAAAATAATTAATCTATGCGCACGATTATAGAATATGCCTAGATTTACACGCAGAACCACGCTTAATTCTAGGTGTGCTATATAGAATCCGGGGGTATGTCCATTTCATGGCACATCTTAGTAAAAGGGCCACTAAGGGGTCCTTTTACTAAGCAGCAATAAGCATTAGAATGTGCTTACCACGTGCCAAAATGCACTACTGTGGGGCACGCTTAGGTGGCCTGTGGTAGTTCTTGCATCTGCACATGCTTCCCATGCACTAAGAAATAATTTAGCAAAGCATATCCAGCTCATTTTCGAAAGTGATCGCCGTCCATCTTCCAACACAAATCGGATGATGGCTGGCGATCTCCTGAAACCAGCCAAATCGGTACAATCAAAAGCCGATTTTGGCCGGCTTCAACTGCTTTCCGTCATCGAGCTGGCGAATTTTCAAGGGGGCATGTCGGTAGGGTAGTGAAGGCAGGACAGGGGCATGCTCACGAGATGGCCAGCTTCGCCCGATAATGGGGGGGAAAAAGCCAGGCTTGACGAGAATTTCACCGGCTTTACTTGGTCCCTTTTTTTTCACGACCAAACTTCAAAAAGGAGCCCCAACTGACCAAATGACCATCTGAGGGAATCGGGGATGACCTCCCCTTACTCCCCCCCAGTGGTCACCAATCTCCTCCCACCCAAAAAAAAAAAAATCCAAGCGCTCGTCAGGGACGTCCTAAATCAAAACTATTTTTGCTCAGCTTTTTCAGTAGTACCAGTGGGATTTGAACCAACCACCTCTAGACTACAAGACTGGTACTCTAACCACTTGGCCACAGCACCACTTACTTGGATGTCCCTCCCTTTTGATTATGCCCCTTCAGGTCTCTCTCAGCCAATCACAGACAGGGGTCTCTCTCTCAGCCACTCACAGACAGCTAAATGCGCTGTGATTGGCTGAGAGAGACCCCTGTCTGTGATTGGCTGAGAGAGACCTGAAGGGGCATAATCAAAAGGGCAGGACATCCAAGTGAATGGAGCTGTGGCCAAGTGGTTAGAGCACTGGTAAGCCAGAGGTGGCCAGTTCAAATCCCAGTGGTGCTACCTAAAAAAGGTGAGCAAAAACAGTTTTGATTTAGGATGTCCCTGACAAGCACTTGGATTTTTTTCCCACTTTTTTGAAGCCAGCCATCTATAAACCCGGCGATCTTTGACCTAAATGTTGAGATTTAGCCGGCCCCAACCGTATTATCGAAAGAAAAGATGGCCGGCCATCTTTTTCGATAATACGGTTGGCACCGCCCCTTTGCGGAGCCGACCCCGAAGATGGCCGGCCATATAGATGGCCGGCGCCATTCGATTATGCCCCTTCATGTGTGCCCAGCGCTAATTGGTTGGTGCAGCTACATTGCCACATGCCAGCTGATTAGCGCATGGTTAGCATGTGAGGCCTGTCCGCCTACAAAACAGGTGCGCTAATGGCAACATGCTATTTGAGAAATTAGCGCCTGGCCACTAATAGGAAAAATGGAAACGTGGCCATTTGGTACTAAAAGTGGCCTCAGTGAGTGGGGAAGTCCATGCACTAGTCATAGCATAGCTTAGTAAAAGGGTTCCTAAATTTGCACTTGAGTAATGGATACTGAGGTGACTTGCCCCAGGGCTGCCATGAGATAGAGCCAGGCTTGATGCAAGGCCGCCACGGCCACTGCCATCCCTTCCCACTCGGGACGCAGCCACTGCCCCCTCATCCACGCGAGATGCTGCTGCCCCTCACTTGCTCAGGCCACCACTGCCCCCCACCCCCTACATCTGTCTCTCTCCTGCATGCCAGGACCAGGTTATCACATTAATGTAATCACCTGGGTCCCAACAGGAGGAGGAGAGAGACAGACCCCGGCGCCGGGTCCCTATTAGAGGCTGGGCCTGGGGAATTCCCCACCCCCAGTGGCTCTGACTTGCCCAAGGTCACAAGAAATATCACTGGGATTTGAACCCTGGCTTTCCTTGTTCTCAGCCTGCTACTCCTCTACTCTTTTTGCTTGCTTTCACAGTATGTCATGCATAAGTGCAAGTTTTAGCTTATTTTAATTTTGCACTAGACTGAAAAGTGGCAATTTTCAAATAACCCACATACTCATAAAATAAGAAGGTGCTTTTAGCATGCAAACTTTGCACTAATAATTAGAGGGAAAATACAGAGATACCAGTTTAAAGATTTTAGGAGTAGTATTATCTAGTACTCTTTCTCCAGAATTACAGACACATTTATTGGTAAGAAAATCATTTTTAATGATGGGGAAGTTAAGGAAAATTAGAGCATTTCTAGAACGTCTAGCTTTTAGAATGGCGGTACAGAGCTCGGTGCAGAACAAGTAGATTACTGCACATGATATATCTAGGTTGTTCAAAGTTTTTATTTTAAAAAACTACAGATGATCTAAAACACGGTGGCTTGATTGATATGTTCTGTTCATAAAGGAGAGAGTGTATCCCCTTTATTGATAAAGTTGCATTGGTTGCCTGTAGAGGCTCGTATACAGTTTAAATGGTGTATAATGGCTTTTAATATTCTTTATGGTAGAGCTCCATTATATATGTTGGATATAATAAACTTTCCAAGCATGTGTAGATCAATGATATCGAGGCATCCTTTATTATTGCAGTTCCCCAGTCCTAGGGGTATTTGGTGTAAATCAGTGCTTTCTGCCAATTTTACATACTTCAACACTTAAATAAATCCCAAAAGAGAGACAATTCAACTTCAATTTCAAAAACATAGTCAATCCCAAAATATAAAAACGTTGGGAACGAACAGTACAATAGCAACGAAAGTTGGATTTTCAAAGCTACGTTTTGCTTCTGTCTTTTCTTTATCTTCCGGTGCAAAGTTTATTGTTTGTTATACCTATAAAGTTTGAAGAGTGATTGCACTTAAACCACGGGGAGGAAAGTCTGCCCCCGTGGGACTATAGGGTCTGGACTGTATACAGATACCTAAGGATAAAATCATTTTTTCTTAGTAGATTTATTTACACTATATATTTTTGTAGAACACTGAAAATTTAAGTTATATTCACTGGGGGAGTTATTAAGGGCTTTAAGTTCAGAGAATATTACATGATGAATAGAGCTTCAAAGTGAGCCACTTTTGTGGTTTATGCTCAGCTGTAGGTACAGCCTATACTGAACTCTCCCTTATTCCCTTTAAATTAAATGAAGAGACATTAGAGTGTTCACGTCTCTAGACATCCAATATACATTTTTATATTTTGGGATTGACTATTTTTTTTTTTTAATTGAGTTTGACATACTTAGCAGCCCAAATTTGGACTGCTTTACCAGCTCTGATTAGATGTCTTACTGTTTATACTCTGTTTTGCAAGCTCTTGAAAGCATTTCTTTTTAGAAAGTAATTATTATGCTGATTGTTATTAATTAATGTGACATTTGTAATTCTTCAGGGACTGCCTGAATTTCTTTCAAGTTTAATCCACATAAAACTTATGGGTTATTATAGAATATAAGAATATTTGCATTTGTATTATACCTTCTCATTGAAAGGAAGTATGTGCACTAAAATCACCCATGTACTTTGTACCTGTTCTGTTGTGTGGATGTCTGAGAGAGTACAATAGCATATCTCTGGGGATGTCTTCTCTCTTCCTCATTCAGCTATAGTACATGTGCTATAGAAGACTGAGCATCCAAGTGGAGGAAGACTGTTTTTGAGCAAGCCATTGTATCCTACTAAGAGGGGACCTTTACTCGTTCCAAAAGTACATAGACTAGGGGACACTCGAGGAAGTTACATGGAAATACTTTTAAAACAAATAGGAGGAAATATTTTTCACTCAATGAATAGTTAAGCTCTGGGACTCTTTGCCGGAGGATGTAGTAACAGCGGTTAGTGTATCTGGGTTTAAGGTTTGGATAAATTCCTGGAGGAAAAGTTCATAGTCTACCATTGAGACAGATATGGGGAAGCAACTGCTTGCCCCGGAATTGGTAGCATGGAATATTGCTGCTAATTGGGTTTCTGCCAGGTACTTGTGACCTGGCTTGGCCACTGTTTGGAAAACAGGATATTGGGCTAGATGGACCATTGGTCTGACCCAGTATGGCTACTCTTATATATGCTCTTATTATCAGTGTGGACAACTGTTAAGTCGGGTGAGTTTACCACAAGTCAGGTTATTTTAGCACTGGATCCCATTTTATGCAGTGAGACCCCTAGTGGCAAAAGAACCTCAATTCACCCAATTATGCTTCCAGAAACAAGTCTTATCAAGCCAAAGGGGCTATATCCTCAAAGGAAAAAAGGATGTCTGCCTATGCTGCTTCCCCTGGCAAATGACACTGCTAAGGGTGCTTCACTTTATCATATGGCTGAGGAAGGTGCTACATTTTTTTTTCCTTTACCAGGCCAAGTACAAATAACACTTATAGGGTTCCACATCGTGGTTTTTATGTTGGTCTGGTAAAGCTCATTTGCATATGATGCTCCCTCATTTATATACTGGTTAGAGTTAGATTTAGCATTTACAAATTAATATTTTAGAGAACTATCTTAACCTACATTTGTATAAGGTAATTTTATAGCAAGTCACTAAAGGAGGGAAGACATATAGGAGTATATGTTATACCTATTTTATAAAGGTAACTGTATGTGCCTAGATCCCTTTATAAAATGTTCACAGGAAAGCTGTCAGAAAAAGTTATACCTGATCTGCATGTATGTTCTAGTTGGAATTGGCACGTATGTGTATATTTTATAAGGTGCATGCATAAGTATCAATCCTGCCCCTGCTCCACCCATTCTGTATCACAAACACCAGGACAATATAGCACCTACTGCTATACATGTACCCATCAGAGCAGATTTTAGAAGCACGCAATGAAGTTACAAAGTAGAAAATTTAAAACGAATTGGAGAAAATATTTCTTCACTCAACGTGTAATTAAACTCTGGAATTTGTTGCCAGAGAATGTAGTAAAAGCAGTTAGCTTAGCAGGGTTTAAAAAAGAAAAGTCCATAAGCCATTATTCAAATGGACTTGGGAAAATCCACTGCTTATTTCTAGAATAAGCAGCATAAAATGTATTGTACTGTTTTGGGATCTTGCCAGGTACTTGTAACCTGGATTGGCCACTGTTGGAAACAGGATGCTGGGCTTGATGGACTTTCGGTCTGCCCCAGTTTGGCAACACTTATGTACTTATGCACTTATCTGACCATGTAAAATGCAATGTGATTTAGTTTTGAGCACAGTGCACTTTGTGTTCACCCTGGTGGTTTGTTCTGTTGATGGTGATGTCAGTAACAAGTCAAGTGGCTCCTAGACTCTTCAAAACGCTTCAGGAATTGAAATGATCTATATGTTCTCCTGAACAGGAGTGTGTGGCTGGGACAACCAGGTGCTATTACTTTACCAGGGTGAACACAAAGTTCACTATCCTGCTTATTTTCGAAAGATAATACGTTTCGGGACCGCTCTTTGCGGTGCCGGCCATATAGATGGCCAGCGCCGTTCGATTATGCCCCTCTATGTTATATGATTTAGGACCATAATAATGAGATTTCATCATCAAGCTTTTTTCGATAGATGGAATTTTAGTGATGAGATGCCTCCTGTTAGAAACATGAACATGCTGTTACAATTTTGGAAGACATCTGTCTTATAATTATTCAATGTTGTCAAACAAAAGTCAAATCTCAGAAAAATAGTATATCAGATGCCTAAAGAAGATTCACTAATGTTAATACTTTACCAAAAAGGGGGACAAAAGAAGAGTTTGGTATAGGCTGAACCTACAGCCGAGCTTGAGTTTCAGTGAGACTAGCCGTAAAGCGGCTCACTTAAGAGCTCTATACATCATGGATACTCTCTAAAAATGTATCCCTTAATTTATTTATTAAATCCAAATTTCTATCTATTACTTAACTTCCTTGTATAAAATAATTCAGACAAAAACATAAGAATATTCAGTAGGCATGCCTATACAAAAAAGGGCTCTCTAATCCAAAGAAAAAAAGCCTATCTCAATAAAGACTGAACTCCAAATATATATATATTCATACACAAAACAAAAGCAAGGCAGGACTGGCACATACCAGGGGCGAAGCCAGACAGCCAATTTTTGGTGGGCCTGAGCCCAAAATGGATGGGCATGGAATTCAGCCCCTCCTGACCCCCCCCCCCCCCCCCCCTCCACTCTGCTCCCTGCATTCTGCCTTTCCCCCACCCTCAAACAGAAAATATTAAATACCTGAACTGGTGGGGATCCCCAAACTGCACCAGCTGAAGATGTCCTCCTCCTCGGGCAGCCAGTGCTCTTCCAAACAGCAGTTGTCTTCACTTGACTTGAGCTGATGCTGCTGCCAGTAGTCCGTACATGCTCAGTGCTTCCGCATGGGTGAAAATTGAGCATGTGCAGAGCGGCTGGTGTGTGGTGCCAGCTGCCATTTGGAAGAGCATTGGCTGCCTAAGGAGGAGGAAATCTTTAGCTGGTGGGGTTTGGGGATTCCTACCAGCCACAGCAAAAGTGCCACAATTTTGGGTGGGCATGAGTCCAAATTGGGTGGGCCACAGCCCACCCAGGCCCACCTGTAGCTACGTCATTGTCACATACACACACACACATAATTACACCTATTTTACTTGATTAATTTTAGAAAGGCACAAAGGTGCATATGTTACCTTTATGAAACAAGTAGTAATCATATAAAATTACCTGTGTACAAGTATGCGCTATGACAAGTAGCCACATAATTTGTGTGTTCAAGGTATAGTTTGGGTGGAATGGGGATGGTGTCTCTAAGTATGTATGTAGGCAGAGACAGTGGAACATCTTTTGGGCCCCTTTTACTAAGTGGTGGCAAGCCCAACACGGGCTTACCATTCGCTAAACAGGAAGTACCGCTGGGCTACCGCAGCAGCCTGGAGGTACTTCCCACTCCTAGCACACCGTGTACCTCGGATATGTAAATTGTAGCGACCACAAAGATGAGTTCACGAGCATGTGCCTTAAAGGAAAAGCAAAATGGGGTGCAGCAAATCATCTACCAAGCATCACCCAAATGCTTTGTTGCACCCCATTTTCTCTTCCTCTAAGGCACATGTTTGTGACCTCATCTTTGGCATTTCTGGCAAAACAACTTTGTGGTCACTACGATTAACATATCCGAGGCTGATGTTTAAAGACTCCTGATGCAGGCAGAAGCGCCGAAACATGGCACCATGTCAAGTCAAGTATTGTCAAGCCTTTGTGATATATTTTTTCTACAAACTGGCACTTAGGGCCAGATGCACATAGCTTACCTTGCCATTAACATTTGCTTTAGACTGATTCTGGCCAGTCTAAAGCAAACATTTGCTTAGCTAGTAATGCACAAAGGGGGTTTCCGTGGCTCTAACGTGTGCCATTAGCAGCCACCAAGAACCCCATGCAAATGTACTACAATGAGCTCATTAGTATTCTAATGAGTTCATTCGTAATCTAATGTGTATTCCAGGGGATGCACAGCTCCAGAGCAGCCATAATTTAATGAGCAAATGTTACAACCGCTCTGGAGCTGTCGGAGAGGAGAGAAGCACAAGCAGGAACCTATAAAGGCTGCCTGCTTGTGCTTCCTACCTCTCACCTTGCCAGGTACTTGTAACCTAGATTGGCCACTGTTGGAAACAGGATTCTGGGCTTGATGGACTTTCGGTCAGTCCCAGTATGGCAATACTTATGTACTTATGTTCTTAACTCTGTCCAAACTCCACCCACACTCTGCCCCTGAACAAGCCTACATGTGAATCACATAAAAGTATAACCCTTCTTTGCACTGCATATACCTTTATGCACATAACCCCCAGGGTAATTATACTGTTCTCATAACACATACTTTCATGCTTTACTGAACAGTGAATTAAACCAATTCAGCATCAAGACATGTTTCTTAATTTCCAATTGTTTATTACAAATAACTAAAGAGGTAACTTACTGTAGATAGTTGAAACAAGAGTGCTGCACTGATTTTGGTTTAACACAAGCAGCATGAGTCTTTTGTGGCTGGTTGTTGTTGATTACTCAACTGATCAATTGACTGACTATCCCACTGATGGAGTGAATGTTGAATGTCTGAAGGGATGGATGTTGAATTAACTGGTAAGAGGATGTTTATTCCAAGAGTGGAAAGGGAGAGAGAAGCTGTGAATGTTTGTGAAACGCCCCCTTTCAGGCGCTTCCTCGGGTCAAGGGTCAGAGTGGGCAGGGAGCTTCCTCAACGGGCAGACTCCTTCGGACCCTTTCACCTCACTGTTGACACGCGGTGCTTCCACCTGGGAAAAAGAAGTGGTTAGTGGGTTCAGAGACCCTGTTCTCCTCCCAGGAACTCAGTCTCTGCTCCAAATCTCCTTTGGGATGCAAGCTGGAGTTAGTTAGAACAGCCCCTGAGAGTCCTTGATTCCCACAGCACTTTCTAGGATTAAAGCACTCCACAGTCCAGCAGGTTATATGAACATTAACTGGAACTTTTATTAACTTCTGCAACCAGCAGTTCAGACAGTTCAAACTAGTGAAATAGATATCAGTCTAATATAAACGACTTGATTTTAGCAGAGTATTTACAGGAATGCAGATCAGAAATATATTCACTTTCTACAATGGCTCTCCTTGTCCATCCCTTGGCAATCCACCCCACACGGGCTGTGTGGCTCCTGTGTACGGGTTCCAGACTCAGGTGTCCTGGCTCCCCTATGAGGTGGAACTCTCCCCAGTTCCCATCTCCAGCTTCTGGGCGTGACTCCCTTGACCCACACTCCAGAGTTCCTGACAGTCTCTGTCCATCTGGGCTATGACTTGTCTCCATTTCGCAAATTCGCAGGTTGTCAATTCTTAATCAGGGACACCCCTTACTCCACACTGGTCTCCCCCCCCCCCAGTGACCTTCTATCAAGGCTCTATCTTCTCAGTAACCCCATACAACAGGGGAGGTTACATTGGCTTCCTAAACCCAATATGGAGATTTTTAAACTGGGGGTGGGGGGGGGTGCAAAAGAATATCCAAATGGACTAGGAGCTCTGGAATTGACCAATAGTGTTGAACAGGGCCGTGCCAATGCGGTAAGCGAGGTAAGCATGGCAGGGGGGCGCCCCGCCGCGCCATGCTTGCCTCTCCCTCCCGCTCCCATGTCGCAACTGCCCGCCCTCTTCTCCCCCCAACAAAATCTCTTTTAAATTTACCTCCGTCCGGCTGGCAGGGCAGCGAAGGTGCAGCGTCAGTGAAGGAGGCGGCGCTCCCCACGTCTCTACTAGTCTTCCCTTCGCTCAATGTCCCGCCTTCTTCTGACGTCAATGAGTGGCTGAAAATTATGCTATGCCAGCAGGAGTGACAAATGGCCCTTGTGTAATTCTAAAGTTCGCATACTTAGAGCAAAAACGAAATACTTTCAGCAAGAGGCTGGTGGATTTGGAGCCGAAAATCAATCAAATAGAAAAATGAATAATCCAAACTCACAGAACAAGTGTATGTCATTTGCACATTGTATGTGCCCAATGTGCTTTACATAGTATATACAGGTACTTATTTGTACCTGGGGCAATGGAGGGCTAAGTGACTTGCCCAGAGTCAAAAGGAGCCCAGGATCAAAGTCCGCTGCACTAACCATTAGGCTACTCCTCCACTCCCAGAAGAAATGGAGTCTGTACAGAGTGGCAGATACAACACTAAACTGTGGTTGGGCAGACTGGATGGACCGTGCAGGTCTTTATAAACCCATATTTACTATGTTAAATGTTTTATCATGTAAAAACCAGTATAATCAGCATTTTCCAGGATTTACTCAACAGCTCAAAGGAGAAAGATGAGATAATTCTAAGTAAATAAATGACCTTAACACAGACTTGGAAGAACTGCAGTTGGACTTTGATGATAGCTTCAGTAGTTGGAGAACAAGGCAGCCAGTGCCAGGCAGACTTCTATGGTCTATGCCCTGAAAACAGCAAGAACAAATCAAGATCAAGTACACATATGAAGTATCACAGCATATGTTTTTCTCACAAAAACGTCCAAATTGGTATTTTTAAAACCAATTTTTAGACTTTTTCTATTAAGTCCATCAGAAGTGTGTTCAAATCACAAGGGGGCATGTCAGGGACATGTTAAGGGCAGGATCTGAATGTTCCTATCACTGACGTTTTTCTGCCAAAATAGAACAGAACAAAAACATCCAGGGCTATAAGTTGGACATTTTGGTGTAAACCTGTTTTATTAATGAATAAGCCACAAAAAGTGCCCTAGATCACCACGCAGGAATAAAGGAGTGACACCTCCTTACTTTCCCAGTGGTCACTGAGCCCCTCCCACCTCCAAATGATGTAAATGAAAAAGTACATACCAGCCTCTATGACAACTTCAGATGTTATGGCCAGTCCTATTAGAGAAGCAAGCAGGTCCCTAAAGTAGCCTAGTGGTGGGTGCAGTGCACTGGACAGAAGGTGACCCAGGCCCATAATCTAACTATTACACTTGTGATGGAAAATGTCAGACCCCCCTCCCCCCAAAAAAAATTAGTGTACCCACATATAGGTGACACCTGCAGCCATAAGGGCTATTATAGTGGTTTATAGTTGAGAACAGTAGTTTTTTTGTGGGTTTTGAAGGGCTCACCATACCATATAAGAGGTTAATGGTGAGATGTGTACCCAGGACTTTTTATGTGAAGTCCACTGCAGTGCCCCCCTAGGCTGCCCCACTGCTCTGCTGGGATATGTGGCCAGTGTACTAGGAAAGCTGGCTCCTTCTAAGTCCCAATGGCTTGATTTTGTGTGTTTTTCACTTGGACCTTTTTTTTTTTAGTGATCCAAAAAGATAGACGTACTAAGCATAACAACATCTAGGAAACTGTCATTTTCAAAGAAAAAAAGATAGATGTTTTTCTGGTTTGAAAATGGTCATTTTCACTACTTGATTTTTGGACATTTTCAACAAAACATGTAAATTGGATTTAGACATCATATTAAAAATGCCCCTGTATATTACTATGTTACACAATTAGGTACATAAGTACAGTACATTTATAAAGAAAAATAAATAATCATGAAGCTGCAAGCCTTACCCACCTACTCAAAATGACAGATATCAGAGAGACTGAACCTTACCTTACAGAGAGCAAGGAATAAAATTGTTTAGAGTAAGATGCAAATCGAATTACCATTTTTCTCCATCTCAGCTAAGAAATGTCTGTCCTATTGAGACTAGATTAATCTACACCTTCACAAGCAGGGATGCCATTGAAGTAATGTTTGTTTATTTTTATTTTGTGAGTTTAATATTTGCTGGACCAGTACAAACATGACTAGTATAATGTCTGCTGCAGTCAGGGAACAGAGTCAAATAATTATTACAATACATTGATTTTGTAGTTAAAGTGTTCATATTTAAAGATGAAGTAAGTTGCGAGTTGGAGCATTTGTGATATCCAAAAGAGGAAATGTTTGTTGGTATCTGTTTCCTTTCAAATGGTGAATTGGGTTAACAGTGTTCTTTTGATTAAAATTTTGAGTGCTGTCAGATACCATTAAGCACTATATTACATCCATGATGAGAGGCTTAGATTTATGGCAATCTTATACTGCCATCTAGTGATAACGTATAAACAATGCAACTTTGCATTTAAGGGCTTGGCTGTGAAATCCTTGCTTGTGAGCCAAAGCAGAATGCAATTGCTATTAGTTACATACTTAATATTAGTGGATTAAACCATCCAACTGAACATAAAAGAATTATTAATCTTCTTAAAATGTGTTGTATTCTCTGAGGGCTATACTTTTAGATCTGTAGATGACAAATGCATTTGGATAAATAAATGCATACAAAATCAGATATTGGTATGTTTCTGCAAGAATCCTGCCTGTCACCTAACAAACAGAGTAAACTGGCTAGAGGCAATATACAGAATATCTAAGCTATCTCTACTCCTACCAGCAAAAGTGTGGCCAAACATGCTGAAAACAAACTCTAACGAAAAACCATTGCAAGAAGTTTTCTTAGTGAAAACTGAGACAAAGTTGGCTGAGTAGTATAGGAACGTCAGGTGGATCTGTGTTCAAGGGCATTATCCAGGATGACATAAACAATAAGATGATGGATTCTGTGAGGCAGGAAGAATTCTCTTCAAGGCCCTCACTCTTACCAATATCTTGCAGTATCTGATTACTGCACCCTGACCTTTTCTACAGAGGTGCTCCCAGAAATAGGTCCACTCTACCCAGTGCATTTTTTGTACAGAAAAAGGTGCCGGTACTCAAATGGCAGGCCACCCTTCAGGGGTGCAATGATCACTGAGGGACCCACCCCACAATAGCCCGGCCCCCTACAACCAGTCACAGAATCTATGACAAGGCAAAATTGTTGTGTAGAGCCTGAGCACTTTCATTAAAACTTGGGTCAATTTTAGCAGACAATAGAAAAGGTGCCAGTACTCAGTACCCCCTCAAAAAAGCCCTGACTCTACCTATGGTCAAGTAACTATAACTTCAAACTTAATAGTAACCCAAGAGATTCAAACTTCAGGAACAAGATGAGAAGTAGTAAAAGAAACCCTAGAGGCAGTTATAGCTCCTGCTACAGATGTACAGTAGTATATATGGGAGAAGGAAGCAGGATGAACAGACAATGGGATAAACACTATAGTATGTGAGACTCGACATGGCACCGTGTTTTGGCACGGAAGTGCCTGCCTCATGAGTCTACAAAAAATAATTAAAAAAAATAATAATGAATAACACACTAACATACAAATATAAAATTCTGCAATTAAAAATGGTATATAAAAAAGTGTTGGTACATAATGAAACATAAAGAATGAACCAGTGCATCTATTAATAGTGAACTAAGAATACAATTGAATGTATGTTATTGAATTAACATAATTACATAATATGTTAATACGAAAATAAATAACATATACATAACGTAAAAGTGTGAATACACTGTTAAAAATTTCAAAAGAGAAAAGGATAATAAACAAAAGGTGTGCAAAATAGAACAAAAAGTATACAAAATAGAAAATCTCAAACATTGGAACGGAAGAAAAAGAAGGACAACCGACCTTGTGTTAAAGTTCCTTGTGGAATGAACAACCTTTGCAGTTGAGCAGACAAATGTAAAGTGGTCTGAACCAGAGTGAAAGCAAAAACACACAAAAAAGTTTTGTATAAACATTAAATATAATAATAGCAAGGTATCATTTGACAGTACTATATGTAACGACTTTACTCTCCTCCTCTCCTAATAAAATGACTTGATTTTCCCTTGCAACCCTCTCACTCCATTTTCTGCTCTAAAGGCTGGTTTAGTACATAAGTACATAAGTATTGCCATACTGGGAAAGACCAAAGGTCCATCAAGCCCAGCATCCTGTTTCCAACAGTGGCCAATCCAGATCCCAAATACCTGGCAAGATCCCAAAAAGTACAAAATATTTTATACTGCTTATCCCAGAAATAGTGGATTTTCCCCAAGTCCATTTAATAATGGTCTATGGACTTTTCCTTTAGGAAGCCGGCCAAACCTTTTTTAAACTCCGCTAAGCTAACCGCCTTTACCACATTCTCTGGTAACAAATTCCTACATTGTAGCTTCATCGCATGCCCCCTAGTCCTAGTATTTTTGGAAAGCGTGAACAGGCACTTCACATCTACCCGTTCAACTCCACTCATTATTTTATAGAGCTCTATCATATCTCCCCTCATCTGCCTTTTCTCCAACTCTGGGACCTGAGTTAGCTGGAATAGGATCCTCCACCTTTATGGATTGCAGGAATATCTCCTGGGGACTAAGTCCACCTGAGGTTCTAATAATCCTTTATTTGCTATCATTTCCTATATTTCTGTTGAGAGTGAAGAAGTATTTTCTCTGATTCATTTAAAATTTACTACTTAGTAGCTTCTTTGCATAACCCTTAGTCCTAGTATTTTTGGAAAGAGTAAACAAGCGATTCACATCTACCTGTTCCACTCCATTCAGTATCTACTATAATAAAACTCACCCTCAAAGTTCTGAAGACAACGTTCTGAAGTCACTCAGTCACTTCCTGAAGGGTTCATGGATTCATGGTGGTGAAGCCACAACACTGACCATGTCTCTCTGCCCCGCCCTCGCATGACGGACCAATCAGAAAAAACACCCTCAACATTCTGAAACACAAAGGACCATCACAACACAGTTCCCAGACAACACTAGGCAACGTAAGACGGACCAATCAGAGGAAACTACGTGACAATAAGGGAGGAGCATTCCCCAGCAGAATGGCTCATTATCTGTGCAGCACGGAGAGCAAAGAACCACCGCTGGAACGAGAGAAGAATATTCCTGCTGTGGGTATGTGCAAAAATAGACCGGGGGGGGGGGGGGGAGAAATTTATAAATGCCTAATGCCAGTACTGAAGAGTGCCAGAGGGCCTATAGCACAGACTATATTTGGGATCGCTAGACATGGAGTCAGAGGAGCCGGAAAACAACGTGCCCGTCACCATCTGGGACGTGGGCGAACAGGACAAGCTGCGGCCCAGCTGGAAGGATTACCCGTGACCCAGCCAGCAGCAAACAGCGACCAAGGAAGGAGGAGGAGTACTCCTTCCCTGCCTAGGAATCGCTGGAGACTGGCTGCCAAACTAATGAAACAACCGCACACCGACACACCACCTCCATCATTCGAAAGGCATCCACTCTTTCTTCAACAGAAATGCAAACTAATAATACAAAACAAACAAAGAATACATGGTTTCTCAGGCGGCTGCAGGTAACTCCCCACCCCCTTCCTCTTCCCCTTTTGCCAAAGCGGCCAAGGACGTGCCCAACCATCCCCAGCCTCAGGCAAACTGTCTCCCACCTCGGGGATTCCCCGAGCACACGGAAAAAGATGGCGCTGATTCCTGCAGCGCATAAATGTTCCAGCATTCCCCTGCAGCCGGCCTGAAATGGACCAAACATACCGGATCACCCCCCGACGGCCCGAGACTGTGCTCTTCTCCCTTTCGCCAACTTAAAACAACCATCCCTGTCCTCAGGCAAGCCGTCACCCACCTCCAGGATGCCCAGAACCCCAGCCCAATGGAAAAAGATGGCGCTGCTTCCAACAGCACATTTCTCTTCCAGCATTCCCCTACAGCAGCCCTGAAATGGCCAAAAAATACCGACAAAGAACGTGCTCCTCTACCTTCCGCCCATCTAAAACAACACTGCTGCCTCAGCACAACACAAAAAAAAACCTGGGAAAAAAAAAAACAACATTCAGCAAAGGCTGACCCCCCTACAACCACATTTACATTTCACCAACAGAAAGACCCCCCCTCCACAAACCTCCTTGACAGACAAAACCACACACACACAATACAACAGAAACACACCCTCAAAGCCACACACCAATCCAACCCACTTTGCCAGCACAGCACAGCCCCCAAACCCCAAGCAAAAAACAAAACAAAAAAAAAAAGACACACATCAACAACCTGCACACACACCGCACCCTCACACACTCACACACACACACAAATAACTCTGTGACACATACACACACACAAAAAAAAAGCCACATGGTAGCGCCCGTTTCATTGGTTTCGGAAACGGGCCTTTTTTACTAGTTTTATATACTTCTATCATATCTCCCCTTGGCCATCTCTTCTCCAAGCTGAAGAGCCCTAACTGCTTTAGCCGTTCCTTATAGGGAAGTTTTCCCATCCTCTTTATCATTTTTGTCACTCTTCTCTGTACCTTTTCTAATTCCACTATTGGGCTCATTTTCAAAAGAGAAGGACGCCCATCTTTCGACATAAATCGGAAGATGGACGTCCTTCTCCCAGGGTCGTCCAAATTAGTATAATTGAAAGCCAATTTTGGATGTCCTCAACTGCTTTCCGTCGCAGGGATGGCCAAAGTTCAAGGGGGCGTGTCAGAGGCATAGCGAAGACGGGACTTGGGCGTGCCTAATACATCCTTGACCCATAATCGAAAGAAACAAGGACGTCCCTGACGAACACTTGGACGACTTTACCTGGTCGTGTTTTTCTTACGACCAAGGCACAAAAAGGTGCCCGAAATGACCAGATGACCACCGGAGAGATTCAAGGATGACCTCCCCTTACTCCCCCAGTGGTCACTAACCCCCTCCAACCCTCAAAAAATATCTTTCAAAATATTGATTGCCAGCCTCTATGCCAGATTAAGATGTCATACTCAGATCCATCACAGCAGTATGAAGGTCCCTGGAGCAGTTTTAGTGGGTGCAGTGCACTTCAGGCAGGCAGACCCAGGCCCATCCCCCCCTACCTGTTATGTTTGTGGAGGAAACAGCGAGCCCTCCAGCAAAGAGTTCCGGAGTGGCCTAGTGGTTAAGGTGGTGGACGTTGGTCCTGAGGAACTGAGTTTGATTCCCACTTCAGGCACAGACAGCTCCTTATGACTCTGGGCAAGTCACTTAACCCTCCATTGCCAAATTGAGCCTGCCATGAGTGGGAAAGCATGGGGTACAAATATAACAACAACAAAAAACTATTCATTGAGTGAAAAAATATTTCCTCCTATTTGTTTTAAAAGTATTTCCATGTAATTTCCTTGAGTGTCCCCTAGTCTTGGTACTTTTGGAATGAGTAAAAAATTGATTTACTTCTACTCGTTCTACACCACTCAGGATTTTGTAGACCTCAATCATATCTCCCCTCATCCATCTATTTTCCAATCTGAAGAGCCCTAACCTCTTTAGCCTTTCTTCATACGAGAGGAGTTCCAACCCCTTTATCATTTTGGTCAATCTTCTTTAGATCTTTTCTAATTCCATTATATCTTTTTTGAGATACAGCGACCAGAACTGAATGCAACACTCAAGGTGTGGTCACACCATGGAGCAATACAGAGGCATTATAGTATTTTAAGTCTTATTCATCATCCCTTTCCTAATAATTCCTAGCATCCTGTTTGCTTTTTTGGCCACTGCCGCACACTGAACAGAAGATTTCAGCATATTATCTACAACAACACTTAGATCCTTTTCTCGAGTACTGACCCCCAAGGTGGACCCTAGCATCAGGTAACTATGATTCAGATTATTCTTTCCAATGTGCATCACTTTGCATTTGTCCACATTAAATTTCATCTGCCATTTGGATGCCCAGTCTTCCAATTTCCTAATACTTACTGCAATATTTCACAGTCCACATGTATTTTAACAACCTTGAATAGTTTTGTGTCATCTGCAAATTTAATCACCTCACTCGTCGTTCTGATTTCCATACCATTTATAAATATTTTAAATAGCATCGGTCCCAGTACCAATCCCTGCGGACTTGCCTGAAGCCTTCCTTCTCACCAGTGGCATAGCCAGACAATTTTGGATGGGTCTGAAACCAAGGTGGGTGGGTACAATATTTTCTTCTCTGCCCTACCCCAACCGCAAAATATAAATACATTAGCTAATAAGGATCCTCAAGCTCTGTCAGTTGAAGACTCTCTGAAGGTGGCCAGAACTCCCTTTTACCAAGCTTGGCAGGCAGCCCTAAGCCACTGATGCCAGCACCCTATGCATGCTTAGCTGTCAGTGACTCAAGGATGCTGTCGCCGACAGCAGAACTTGGTAGAAGGAAGTTCTGACCGTCTTTGGAGGAGATCCTCAGCTGGGGAGAGTTGGGATCCCTACCAGCTATACAGCAAGGGTCAGAACTGGTGTTAGACATGCTAGGGCCCCCCCCCCCCCCCCCGGCCATGATCCCCTCTCCTCCCTGCCTTCGCTCCGATTTCCCCACCTGCCACTACTGTCACACTGACAAACCCTCACCAAATACAGAACAAGGAATCACAAAATCAGAAATAAAATATTTAGACAAAAATTGAACTGGGAAACCCAAAAAGTTAAACTTAGCATGTACTGCAACATTGGATAAATCAAAACAGAAATGCATTTCCTTTTTACTGAACACAATACAAACACATTTGCTTTGCAGATTTCTCAAAGCCAACATATTCCATTTAAAACATTCAAAATAAATTGCTTTTTTCTACCTTTGTGTTCTGGACATTTTTCCATCATGTTGGTTGCAGTTTCTCTTTGTTTTCCTGTCTGTCGTCTTCTAATTCTCTTTCAAGCAGCTGCTGTCCATTTGTCTTTTTTACTCTTACTACAACTGCTCCTGACATATTGATTGTTCTTTTTTTTTTTTTTTAGCTCTTTTCTCTCTTTTTTCTTTCTGCCTCGCTGTCAACTCAAATTTCACCCTCTCACTGTTCTCCTCCTTTTTAGTTTACAGCTACCTATCAGATTTCCATCTTCTTTTCTCACCCACTAGCTTTTCCATTCCCCACCTCATTCCTTTCCCAGCCCTCCATTTCCTTTCATTACCATATTTCTATCCTCTGTAATCACTATCCTTTAATTCATTATCTTGCTACCCTCTTCCTCCTTCTCCTGATCTTTCCCACATGGTTCCACCATTCCCAGCATCTTCCTCCCTCCACCCTTCTAGCCCAGCATCCGCTCCTTCTTTCTCCCCTCCCCACTCTTGTAGCCTTACATCTCTCTGTCCCTTCTCTCTTCCCTCCTGCCCTCTCCCCCATGTTCCAACATTTCTCCCTCTCTCTTCCCTCACTCCCACTGTCTGGCATTTCTCCATCATTCCCTTCTTTTCCTGGATCCAACATCTCCTCGTTTCTCCCTTCTCCACCTTCTGTGTATCTCTCTCTCTCCCTCTCATCCACCCCCAGGTCCAACATATCTCTTCATCTCCCACTTTCCACCATCTCTCCCTCTCATGTGCCATGGGTCCATCACTTCTCTTCCCCCTCCTCCCATGTAGCATTCTCTCCCTTCCACTGCCATATCCAAAATTTCTGCCTCTCTCCCACTGTCCACCATGCCTTTCTCTCCATCCCTTGTGCCCCATCCAACATCTCTTGCTTCCCCCGACAGCTTCTCTTCCTCCCCTCCACCATCATGTCCAATATTTCACCATCTCCCCCTCCTAACCACCCTATGTCCAACATTTACCAGCTCTCCCTCCCCACTACCCCTATGTCCAACATTTCTCCCTCTCTCCTCTCTATGCAACATGTCCCTCTCCCCTCGTGGGAGCTCAGCCTGCTCCCTCCACTGCTATGCTGATAAAGGCGCTCTGCTGCCAGTGCTGTTAATGGTGCTCCACTGCTGGGTGGGCCTAGGCTCACCCAGGCTACGCCTCTGCTTCTCACTCTCATTTCTAGACTGCATCCTCTTCCTGCCCAGGCTTATCTGTTGATAATCTCCCTCTTCTGCCCCAGGTTTACTTCTGTATCTTCTGTTTTCTTCTCTTTGTCTCTGCTTTCAGCCCCTCCAGCACTGTCCAGGGCTTCTCTGCACTGCTCTACTTCCCTGGGGCTCACTTTGGCTCAAGAGGGCGCTATCTCTCTCATTCCAGGGAGTGAAACCTGCAGTTGTTTTGCTGTCTTCCCTTCTAGGCTTGTCTCTGCTGCTACTGGGTCTCTCTCCACCTCTGCAGCTCTCCTGCTGTCAGCATCTCTCTCTTCATTCAGGCTTGCTTGCGCCTCACTCATAGGGTTGCCTGCAGCTCTGCCCTTCTTCTGTTCTCTGCTCCTTTCTATTCAGCCCAGTTCCTCTCTCTCAGCCTGGGTTTGCTTGGCCTTCCTCCCAGGCTTCGGGGGGGGGGGGGGGGGGTTGCTCCACCTCTCCCCTCTTTCAGTTTTCACAATTTTCCCACCGGTTTGGGGCTCCTGCCTTCTTTCCCTCCTGATTGACTCCTTGCTGCCTCTTCAGCATTTATTGGCCTAGCACAGGTGAACCTCTTCTGAGTGTCATGGCTATCCTGTGGACCTGCCTGGCTCCCGCCTTCTCCACAGCATCAGAGAGTTCTGCAAGCAACTCACCCTGCAGCACATCCAGGTTCACGGAGGTTTAGGGTTACCATATGGCTCCAGAAAAAGGAGAAAAACAAAAAATCCACCCAATACGAAATGACAATCAGGGAAAAAGCCTCAAATTTGACTTTCATCCACACCACACATTATTCTTTAGTGGATTCCAGAAAAAGGAGGACAGATTGAGCCAGTTTGGGTTTTATTTCCATTGCTTTCAATGGCAGCAAAACCTGGACTGGATCAAAGTGTCCTTCTTTTTCTGGAGACATATGGTAACCCTACGGAGGTTGCTGGCCTGCCTCACTCTCTTCACTGCGTGCCAGCTTATCCCAGAGCCGACAGCCTGAATAATAAGGCTCCGTGCCCCCCCCCCCCCATTGCTGACTCCTGAAGCCCTCACCCCAGGACTTCCTGATGCTAGCAACCATCCTCTCTTCCTGCCAGAGGAGGGAGAGGCACGAGGTAAACTCTTGTTTATGTATATTTTCACTATAATCTTAAACCTACCAAATGTGGCTTCAGCATTGCCCACGCCCATGGACCTGACTGTACCTGGATGGTGATGGACTGTTTTTCCTTAGACCCAGCCTGATTATCATACAGATTAAAAAGCGAGCTCCTTAGAAGTAATAGCAACAAGAGAAAAGCTATCTCTGCTGCCAAATGAGAGTTTCTTTGTTGTTTTCTGCAGGGGAGGATGGGATAAATGTAGAAGTGGAGGAAGGGCCAAGAGCTTAATGTGGGTTCTTCCAGACTTCTTTACAAATATGCCTCATCTGTTACCCAAAGAGGCACCAGGAGGCTAATGCTTAGTGTAGTAGCATAGGAGAGGCGTGCTAGGCACTGGCTCATCTTAATTGAGCCTGGTGTTTCTCTGAAGAGCATAGGGGGCTCCATGCTTATCAGCTTTCATTTATTGCAAGGTGTTCATCAATAGCTAGAGGCTTTGCTGCCTGGAAAGATTCACATGTTATGGAAAGCAAAGCCCTTCAAGGTGTAATGCAGCACTGAAAAGTCCTTGTACTACAAGAATGTTTTTAAAAATTCTGCACATTCATCCATATAAATACTGTGTGTGATATTAATATGGGGGGGGAATTAGAATTTTTGGCATTCAGCCCATTGTGGATTTTATTTTTTGAACTGACAAATCTTTTGGGTACTCACTGCGTTGATATCACTTGCCTGCTGACTCTGTACGCACCCAGGGAATTTATTAAAAAGAAAAAAAATTGGAGAATCTGTTGTGGAGGTCAGGATCATCACATTAACCAATCTGCCAAAACTCGAATGCAGGTAACAGGTAAAGGATCAGTACAATCAGTATACATTATGCAATATTTGAACAGTCAGTCTTTACACAATGTTGAAAGGGCAATGAACACTGAGCCAGAAATGTCAAGCCAGATCAGAAACCAAGGAAAGTTGCCTAACATGCACTGTCCCCTCCTCCACCCCTACAGCCAGGAGCACTGATCTGAGGTGGCATCACCTCCCCCTGCCCTTACTTCCCTAACCCCTTTCCACAAATTTGCCTTTTCTTTCTTGTTTTTCCAAAGGCGACGGCAGTGATTCCCAGAAGCTGCCCTGCCACCAGTCTCTGTCCTTTCTGTCTACTGCGGCCTGCCTCCACGGAAACAGGAAGTTATGTCAGAGAGGGTGTCCTATCCTCCCCTTACCTTACTGTACTGCTGTGGTGGTCTAATGACCTCTTCGGGGCAGGAAAGCAGCTGCAGACTGTCTCTTGCTGCCTCCGGTCCCAGCGCTGATTCAAAATGGCTGCAGAGAGTTCAAGCAGCTGCCTAACGAGACTTCTGCAGAAGTCTTGCAAAGTCACTGCTTGAACTCTCAGCAGCCATTTTAAATCGGCGCCAGGACCACAGGCAAGAGACAGTCTGCAGCCACTCTGGGCAGCAAAGAGGGGGCTCTTTCCTGCCCCAAAGAGGTCACTAAACCATCAGGGCAGTACAGTAAGGTAAGGGGAGGGGAGGATAGGACGCCCTTAGGGAGTGTGACAGAGGGGCAGGGTGGGGCACACCCCCTAAGGGTGTCCTATCCTCCCCTTACCTTACTGTACTGCCCTGGTGGGGGGTGTGACAGGGCGGGGCAGGATGTGACAGGGGGCAGGGTAGGGTGTGTTGGGCAGGGCAGGGTGTAGAAGAGGGCAGGGCATGTGTCATCCTTTTGGGCGGAGCAAATATGGTAACCCTACTTTGGGCTCAGGTCCAGGGCCGTGCCAACACGGTAAGCGAGGTAAGCACTGCAGGGGGGCGCCGACCTCTGGAGGGCGCCTGAGGTCCACTCAGTTGCAAGATCATTTACCTGAAGTTGTGATTCTCCTCTCTCCCCTGCCCTCCCCTCTTCATGTAGCAGTGCTCACTGAAGTTGTTTGAAAGAATACAACCAGTGCTATATATGTCTTTGGAGTGGGAAGAACTCCTTAGTCAGGGTGAGCTTGAACAACATTCAAATTAAAGAGAACAGGTTTGGAGGGAGGTGTACAAGTGAGACTGGGGAGAAATAAAAAATAAATAGTGTAATTGTTAAAATCTGTAAGTGGTTCAAAGTTTTTCTGAGCATGTTCACCGAGAGGAGGGCATGATGACTGCAATGATGTGTGCATAATTATCAGGTAACCTGAGATAGCTAGAGCTAAAAGCCATTTCATTGGCTGATGGTTCCAACAGTAGTTTCAAAGAAGTTTAGCTGACTGTTTAGTGTTTGAAGAGCTGGTAAGGGAAAATCTGATTGCTTTTTTTTTGTGTTTGTTTTTATATAAAACATTCTCCTTGGATAGGAAGAGTAAAGAGTTTGTGATATGTGAAAATACATTTTGCTTTAATGAAATTGCTAAACTTTAGAGTCAGTGCTAGCGATCATTTTCACGGTTAAAAATCATAAAAAATTATTTGCGTCCAAGTATTTTGCAAGAAAGGCTTGTAAGCCTTGCCATGATTGCTATTGAGAATGATATATGTGCCCAGTTAGATATCAAAAATTTAATTACCAATTTCGTGAACATGAAAGCACGAAAAGTTAAGTGGTTGTAAACCCTTTATTTGTTCAGCAATCCCACAAAGATGCACTCCATCTTTCAGCTCCTATTTCCTTTGCATCTTGTGCCACACGGGGGGGGGGGGGGGGTGCCAACTGATGGTCTGCAGGGGGGTGCCAGAGACCCTTGGCACGGCCCTGCTCAGGTCCCCTTCAAAATTGTGGCACCGGATGCATAGCTGGCAGGAATGCCCATGCCCCGCCAGCCACAGAGCCTGTGCCCATACTGCTGAACCAGAAAGGAAGTTAGGGTGCTCCAGCTGCTGGTGCTAGCACTTCCGCACATGCTCAATGTATGCATTGAACTGAGCATGTGTGAAAGTGCTGGCGTCAGTAGCTGGAGCACTCTGCAAGCGTCCTCACTTCTTCTGCTCCAGCAGAGAATCTCATCTGCTGGCAGTGCTTGAGCATCCCTGCCAGCAAAGGTATAGTGTGGGGGAAGGGGGGGAGGAGAACTGACTGGAAATATTTGGCCCCTGTAGGTCACTTCTGGGCCCTCCCAAAAATTGAGTTCTGGCTACACCCCAGCTAAGTGTGTGGTGTTTTGTTAATTTTCTTTGGGAGGGGGCATGTCAGGGGCTCAGAACGGATGTGGAAACAGTATTCAGCTAGCCCACACTAACTAGATAATGCTGCCTTAACAGTCACACATGAAAGCTAACAGCACACGGCCAAAAAATATATAATAGGAAAAAGTGAATTGTATGCCACCAACATAAGGACACCCATTTCTTATTGCAGCTTAGGCTCTTAAAAGTTCGACTGAAAATAGGGCAGATATTTTTTTGAGCCTAACTTATAAGCATAAACGTAGGAGCTCAGTATTTTCTGAATATAACACCGTAAGCTTATTCTGTAAGTATTGAGGCATGTGCTTTCAAGGACAAAAGTCCACTTTGTCAATAAGTGCTTGACCATAAGAGGTTCTCATCCTCTTTGCAGTGACTTCCGCTACATACTAAGGAGGTTGTTTACTAAAGCTTAGCTCCAGTTATCTGCAGCAGGGCCCATAGGAATAAAATGGGCCCTGCTGCAGATAACTGGAGCTAAGCCTTAGTAAACAACCCCTAAAACAGCTACCTCACAGGAAGGTCTGCAAGCACTCTATTTTAGTATAATGTTTTCAGTTCTCATCTCTTCTCAGCTAGCTGCATGGCAAAAGGGGTGGCTGATGTACTGAGAAATCTTTGTTCATCTTCTGAGCAAATGGAAAGTTATTAGAACAAGATCATGGGTTAACGATTAGAACGTTAGTCAGGAAAATTGAAAATTAGAACAGTAATGCCATTTAATCATTGCTGCTTTAAATAATATGGTAATGAGCAAATAAGTTAATCAAATATATCTAGTAGTATTAGATATTAAATGAAATATTTCATTAATTTGAAAGACATGGTCATTGAAGATAATTTATAGGTCACTCGCTGCCTGTCAGGATTTGATTTTGTGAGTTCTTATTCATACACGAACAGAAATGAAGGCTGCAGCATGGCCAGTTGCTCTCCTTTCCATTTTCTTACTCCATTAAGTGGCTTTTCTTATGTTAAAGGGTCAGGCTAACTCTTTGAACCAAGAATCACAGCCTGGCTTATTATCTTGTAACAGCAGTGCAGCCTGACACGCAGGCAGAAAGAGAGCAGATGTGTAGTCTGACAGGTAGACCAAGAGCCATACAGTGCTCCATGTAATTCAGAATTTCATTTTCTCCTTGTACTGTGACTAGTATAGTGAGTAATCTTTCAGCTCCCAAACTTTTTAAACAAAAATCCATTTACCAGAATTTTATGTATTTATTTATTTATTGGGATTTATTAACCGCCTTTATGCACAGATTCACCCAAGGTGGTGTACAGCAGGTCCAATTTCATATAATATAGTAACATGGTAACATAGTAAATGATGGCAGATAAAGACTTGATTGGTCCATCCAGTCTGCCCAACAAGATAAACTCATTTTACATGGTATGTGATACTTTATATGTATACCCGAGTTTGATTTGTCCCTGCCTTTCTCAGGGCACAGACCGTAGAAATCTGCCCAGCACTCTTCTTGGACTAAACGTTCTGAAGCTAATGTCAAAGCCCCTTAAAATTTACACTCCAGCCCATCCCTATCTATTCAGTTACGATCAGGGCGTAGACCGTAGAAGTCTGCCCAGCACTAGTTTTGCTTCCCAATTATCAGTGTTGCCACCCAATCTCCACTAAGATTCCGTAGATCCATTCCTTCTAAACAGGATTCCTTTGTGTTTATTCCACACGTTTGAATTCCCTTACAACTTACAACTTTGTTAACATCCTAACAATAGTAAAATGACCAAATATAACCATAGATACAATAAATGAGTAAACTTGGAAACATGATGTCAGTACAAACAAACAATACCATAATAGACAGCATGAAAGAATATTCAAATAGCAGACATAATACGATGTCAGTATAATACCAATGAAACACCTAATAAGCAACTCAATAGAATATTGAAATAACAGATATGATGTTTACGCTTTTCTATCTAACTGAGGGGCCAAGTGCAGATATATGGATGGGGACAATTATCTACAATCGACTGAAGTCTCCTCGTTTGTCTCTGGTTAGGTCTATTTCCCACTCCTTTTTTCATTCCTTTCTTTTTTACAACTGGAAATGCACACAACTCCATAGACCTTCTGTGATAAAAAAAATATTTTAAAAAATAAGCAAAAATGTAAGTAAAAACACACTGCTAGAGTGGTGATTCTGAAAATATTTGTGAAAAACAGTATTTAAATTCACCAAAACTCTGGTTAATTCACCAAAACTATGGTAAAAAGAGGCCTTAGTACCTCTTTATGCAGGTCATTCCCATGGTCTAAGGCCATATTTACTGCACGAGTAAAATAGCCACTTTTTCTATTTCTGTAATTAATGGCCATGTGCTAATTTTCCCATTAGCACATGACCATTAGCATGTAAGTCTCTACTGCCACCTATTTTTCTAGGTGGTAAGGGCTCATTAGGTAGTCACGCTCTAATTGGTTAGCATGAGGCAATGTAGCTGTGTTAACCACAGAACACGCCTTCTCTCCACATCCAACCCATGCTAGCGCTAAAAAACCCCTATTTTTTTAGCATGTGTAAACTGCGCGCCAATCACAAAATTACTGCAGGATACTGAACATGCCCCACAGTAAGGTCTTTTTTGCTGTGGTAAGAATGCATTAGTGCATACCACAGCTTAGCAAAAGAACCCCTAAGTTTTCTATGTGTACTTCTCATGGCCTGTCACATAAAATTCAAACTGGACCACATTCAGTCCACTGGCTTCAGTTTGCCCATCCTTGCTATAAGAGGTTTTATACGTGACTAAGTGGCCACTCACACTCATAAATGAGTACAATACTGCCATTTACATACTGTCCTGGTATCAGGGCTGCCAAGAGGGGGGGCAGGGGTGGCAAGATTCTCCCGGGCCCGTCCTCCAAGGGGGGCCCGATGCCAGAGTCCATATCTCTCCTGATCCTGACGGGACACAGGTGATCACATTCTGACAGGAGCAGGAGACAGAAATCTTCAGTGCCAGGTCCCTCTTAGTGGCTGGGGAGGAGCAGACATAGGGCTTCGGGGCCTCTGGTTTGGCTGGCGGGGGTCCCGAAACCCCACCAGCAAAAGCCTTCCTCCAGTACTGTTCTCTGCTGCATTGCCTGCCCTGTGACTGTTTTTCCCCTCACGTCATCCATGCTCAGCATGTTCGACATGAGGGGAAAAGCAGCCACAGGGCAGGCAATATTTATTTATTTATTAGGTTTTATTTACCGTCTTTTTGAAGGAATTCACTCAAGGCAATACAGTAAGAACAAATCAAACATAAGCAATAGGCAATCACAGCAGTAAAAATATTCAAATAATAATACAAAGTATGGCACAGAGGGGCATAATCGAACGAAAACGTCTATCTCCATGGGCGTTTATCTCTGAGAACGGGCCCATGAAGGGGCGGACCGAACCGTATTTTCGAAAAAAATAGACGTCCATGTTTTATTCGACAATTTGTGAGCGGGGCGTTTTTGTTTTTCAGCGATAATGGAAAATGAAAGCGCCCAGCTCAAAAACGAATAAATCCAAGGCATTTGTTCGTGGGAGGGGCCAGGATTCGTAGTGCACTGGTCCCCCTCACATGCCAGGACACCAACCGGGCACCCTAGGGGGCACTTTTACAAAAACAAAAAAAAAGGTAAAAGAGCTCCCAGGTGCATAGCACCCTTCCCTTGTGTGTTGAGCCCCCCAAATCCCCCTCAAAACCCCACTGCCCACAAGTCTACACCATTACTATAGCCCTAAGGGGTGAAGGGGGGCACCTACATGTAGGTACAGTGGGTTTGGGGGGGTTGGACGACTAAGCATTAAGCAGCACAATTGTAACAGGTAGGGGGGGATGGGCCTGGGTCCACCTGCCTGAAGTCCACTGCACCCCCTAACAACTGCTCTAGGGACCTGCATACTGCTGCCAGGGAGGTGGGTATGACATTTGAGGGTGAAAATAAAAAGTTGTGAAACATCATTTTTTGTGGTGGGAGGGGGTTAGTGACCACTGGGGGAGTCAGGGGAGGTCATCCCCGATTCCCTCTGGTGGTAATCTGGTCATTTAGGGCACTTTTTGGGGCCTTATTCGTGAAAAAACAGGGTCCAGGAAAAGTGCCCTAAATTCTAGCTAAAAACGCATACTTTTTTTCCATTATCGGCGAAAGGCACCCATCTCTGTTCGGGTGATAACCATGCCCCAGTCCCGCCTTCACCACGCCTCCGACATGCCCCTGTCAACTTTGTACACTTCCGCGATGGAGTGCAGTTGAAAATGTCCAAGTTCGGCTTTCGATTATACCGCGTTATTCGTTTTTGTGAGATAAACGTCCATCTCCCGATTTAGGTCGGAACTTGGGCGTTTTTCTCGTTCGATTATAAGCAGGATAGTATACTACTTACAATGTCAACACAATACGTAATAGAACATTTTAATTGACAGTGACGGGTATAAGCAAAGATGGAACATATAGATAGGTAAGAGAGTAAGAAGAGTTTGAAAGTAAGGTGACATATAAAGAAAGTTGCACATGAGGTCAGAAAGATGGGAGAACAGCGCTGGAGGAAGTCTTCTGCTGGCGGAGCTTGGGGAACCCACCAGCCAAGATATGTGGAGTTTCAGCGGGGGGGGGGCACAGAGATGGGGCAAAATGTGCTCCCCCCACTTTGGGCTCCGCCCCCCCCCCCCCCCCCCCCCCACACACACACACACATACACACATTTTTGTTGTCTGGCTACGCAGCGGTCCAGGAGGTGGCAGCAGCGGTCATAGGGGGACCCGGCAATGCCGTTCCTGGGGGCCCAGCAATGGTGGTCCTGGGGGACCCGGCAGCAGCGGTCCTGGGGGGGAGGCCCGGCAGCAGCAGTAGCCCTGCCCTAGGCCTGGCTCAGTGTCTCGGCAGCCTTGCCTGGCACCTAATAAGACTGCTCTTTATAGACTTCTTCTCTTATTAACTTTGGCTCAAACAAATGCTTTCCTTATAAAATTATCCTGTTAAATTTGTTTCTTTTGTAATTATTCTTTTAAAAATGTTGTTTAAAACATTTTGGGGACTTACACACAGGTTGTGAATTTTATGGGCCCCTTTTACAAAGGCGCAGTAGCGTTTTTAGTGCACGCTAAAAATTAGCATGCACTAAATGCTAAGATGCCTATTATATTCCTATGGGCATATTAGCAATTAGCACACATGGATTTTAACATGTGCTAAAAACACTAGCACACTTTTGTAAAAAACAAAACCTTATATGTTTCAACTAATAATCACCAAAACAGTGGGGTTTTTCTGGTTTCCAAGTCAAATTGCAGTGTTGGCATATATTCTGTGCTGAGAGACAGGCGACGATTCATCCACTATGGGGGAAATTTATTAAAGGTGGGTTCCAGATTTCACTCCTCTTTCTTACTTGTTGGAAACAGTGGGATATTTTCATTGAAACCTTTGGAGCGTTGTTGTTTTTTTGCCCTGGAGCTAATGGTTGATGAAACTCTGCCCACAGCACGTTTTTTTTTTTGTTTTTTTTTTTACTTTAGAGATATTTTATACAATCCTGCTCTCCAAAAGTCTTTCATGGTACTTGAACTAAGGACAAAATGTTGTAAGGCAGGGACGACTGGCATGGCTTTGAAATGAAATCTCCTACATGTGACTTAGGAAGGGGGTGAAAAAAAGGTGCTAGGTTTAATTTAGGAGACAGATTCTTCAGTAATGATGCCTCCGTCAACCAGATAAGAAAAGCAATCTCTACTGGAGTCCTAAAAATACATTTTACTGCATTGTCCAGCTGTACTGTTGTCTCGCTCAACACAAACATGACAGATTCATCAAAACAGATACAGCCAACTGCAAATAATTGTGAGGCACTTTGACTAGAGAGATGATTTGAAGGGCATGGCAGAAAAGCAATCACAATGGCTGTCAAAGAGCAGGCTGCGTACAATGTGCTTAATGTTCCAGCCAGCCCCCCACCATCTTGTGCCCACAAATGGTCCGTTGTGATGAAAATGCTGGTTGCTTTCACGCACAAATACTCGCTTACCCCTTCCAAATTAAGCATTATTGCATTTTAAGGCTGCGATTAGCAATAAAAAAAAACGTTACAGCTGTACTACCGTTTTGCAACCTCCAGTGGAGGGTCCAAAGATGAGTGCCTAGCTTATCGGACACCAAGCTTACTAGATATTTTTAAGGGATCCTTATACCAAGCTGTGGTAACCACTAGCATGTGCTAACCATAGTTTAAAAGGGCTTACTGCAGGGCGCACTTAGGTATCGTATGGTAAGTTTCCAGCTATCCACGCCCACCACGCGGTAAAAAGTTACATGTAATTTTACCATGGAGGGGGCGTGTCAGGTGGAGGGGAGAGTGTGTGTTTCTGCAGTAATCAGTTAGTGCAGCTACATTGCCACTGGCTGATTAGCGAGTGATTAGCGCATGAGCCCTTACCACCCCCAAAACAGGTGGCGGTAAAGGCTCAGGGAGCTAATGTCAGCATTAGCATATGCTTGATTTAGGTTGAGTTTCTTCATCACAGATCTCAAAAACCTCCTCTTATGCTTGTTTATTAACATATATGCAACAGTCTTTTAAATTCTTATTATTGTTTCAAATACTTATTGTTCCCTTGTAAATCTTAAGATAATTCCCAACTGAAAAGTGATAACTTACCTGGCGTATAGAACTGACTGATCCCATGCAGAAATGAAAGCTGTCGCAACAGTGGCGTAGCCAGACTGCCAATTTTGGATAGGCCTGAACCCAAAGTGGGTGGACACAAAATTTTCTCTCTACCCCCCTCCCCCAGCAAAATTTAGTCACGCTAATCAGATGCATTTGTCACACAGGGTAAAGTGCTGCTTTTCAGTGCATCAGATTTCAGAAAATTTATTTAATAGCCTAACACCCTTTTCAATGAGCTTTCAGAGGCCAAAACCTCCTGCCTCAGGTCAGTATAATGCTGTTACGGTATCCTCGCCTGACCTAAGGAAGGAAGTATTGATCTCTGAAACTTCATTAACACAGGTACCATATTACTTTATCCTAAATTAAAAATAAAATTATTTTCTTTACCTTTCTTGTATGGCCATTTACTTTTTCTCATTGTGTCGCTCCCAGTCTCTAGATTCTGCTTTCCTTCGTTTTCGCTTAACTCTTCTGCCACGGTTTCCTGGCCATTTCTCATTTTTCTCTCCTTTTTCTTTGCTTTCTTCAATATTTTTCTGCCTCTCTCTGTCCTGATTTAATTCATTCTTACTATCCATTCTTTAATTTCCTTCATCTACTTATGGCTTTTCATCTTTTTCTCACCCTTGTTCTCCCCATGCCCCTTCCTCTTATTCTCCAGTCTTTCACTACTCTCCTTTTCCATCCAGCAGCTCTCTTCTTTCTCTCATCATCCTTCCAGTCTCCCCTCTCTCTCCCCATCCTTCCAGTAGTCTCCCCTCTTTCTTTCTGCATCCTTCCGTCCAGTGTCACCTCTTTCTCCCTACCCTTCCATCCAGCATCTTCCCTCTTTCTCTCCCCATCCTTCCATCCATCTATCCTCTCTCCTGATCCTTCCATCTAATGTCTCTCTCCCTCTTTCTAACCAGTGTCTCTGTATCACTCTACCCTTTTCTGTTCAGTGTCCCTTCTCTCTCCACATCCTTCCAGTCTCTCACCTTTCTCTCTGCATCCTTCCAGTCTCTCTCCTTTCTCTCCCCATCCTTCCATCTAGAGTCTCTCCCCCCATCCATCCGTTTTCCCTCTTTCTCTCCCCATCCTTCCATCTGTTTTCTATCTTTTCTCCCCATCCTTCCATGTTTTCCCTCTTTCTCCCCATCCTTCCATGTTTTCCCTCATTCTCTGCCATCCTTCCATCTGTTTTCCCTCTTTCTCCCCATCCTTCCATGTTTTCCCTCATTCTCTGCCATCCTTCCATCTGTTTTCCCTCTTTCTCCCCATCCTTCCATGTTTTCCCTCATTCTCCCCATCCTTCCATGTTTTCCCTCATTCTCTGCCATCCTTCCATCTGTTTTCCCTCTTTTCTCCCATCCTTCCATGTTTTCCCTCTGTCTCCCCATCCTTCCATCTGTTTTCCCTCTTTTTCTCCCCATCCTTCCATGTTTTCCCTCTTTTCTTCGACGAGGCCCGCCCTGCATGCCAGCGCCAGCTCCCATTGCCGGCCACTGCTGCTTTTCCTGTTGAGCAGCAGGGCCGGCGCTACAAAAAGAAGAAGCGCTAACGGCGCTAAGGACCGTAGGACGAGAAATGTTTTTTTTTTAAAAAAAGCGCGGCACCGGCAGGCACTGTCTCGGCAGCCTTGAGGCATTGGCTGCTGAGGCATTGGCTGCTGGCTCACAGGCTCCTCCCGCAGACGGGAGGAGCCTGCGAGCCAGCAGCCAATGCCTCAGCAGCCAATGCCTCAAGGCTGCCAAGACAGTGCCTGCCGGTGCCGCGCTTTTTTTTTTAACATTTCTCGTCCTTAGCGCCGTTAGCGCTTCTTCTTTTTGTAGCGCCGGCCCTGCTGCTCAACAGGAAAAGCAGCAGTGGCCGGCAATGGGTGCTGGGGCTGGGGCTGGCGCTGGCGCTGGGCGGGCCTGGGCTGAAATTGGGTGGGCCTGGGCCCAGCCAGGCCCACCCGTAGCTACGCCCCTATGTCGCAAGCTAAGGACTGATTGGCGACAATATAGAATAAAGCAGGGGCGTATCTGCGTGGGGCCACAGGGGCCTGGGCCCCCGCAGATTTCGCCCTGGACCCCCCTACTGCCGTCAACCCTCCCCCGCCGTCACCTACCCCCGCCGAGGTCCACTTCCTCCTGCCTGCCGGTGCCTTTTACTTCAGCTGGCGGGGGACCCCAACCCCCGCCAGCCCAGCCGAGGTCTTGTTTAAGTTTTCTTCCTCGTGCTGTGCTGTTAAAAGCTGCATCCCTTCCCTTCCAGTTTTGGACGGAGTCTGACGTCGTAGCACATTGTACGTGCAGGACATCAACGTGCTGCGACGTCAGACTCCGTCCGAAACTGGAAGGGAAGGGATGCAGCTTTTAACAGCACAGCACAAGGAAGAAAACTTAAACAAGACCTCGGCTGGGCTGGCGGGGGTTGGGGTCCCCCGCCAGCTGAAGTAAAAGGCACCGGCAGGCAGGAGGAAGCGGAGCTTGGCGGGGGTAGGTGACGGCGGGGGAGGGTTGAAGACAACGGCGGCGGGGGGGTCGTCAGCGGTGGCCGGGGGGGGGCTATAATGTGCCCCCTCACTCTAGCCCCTGCCCCCCCTACCGCTGAACCTCAGATACGCCCCTGGAATAAAGCACTTGAAAAAGCTGTGGTGAAACAGCAGCGCTTTGATGAGCTATTCGGAGTGAACTGGATAAGTGAACCAGATAAGTTATCACTGCCAGCAACCACAGAACGGAAAGAAGGAAGAGAGGTACCGAATCGCAGGAGGGAGGCCAAAGGAGAAAGGTGCTGCACCATGGGGTGGGGCAAGGAGGGAGAGAGGTGCTGCTTCGGGGGTGCAAGGAGGAAGAGAGGTGCTGCATCATCAGAGTGGGCAAGGAGGGAGAAAAGTGCTGCATCTGGGGAAGCAAGGAGGGAAAGAGGTGCTGCATTGGGAAGGCAAGGAGGGAGAGAGGTGCTGCATCATCAGTGTGGGCAAGGAGAGAAAAAGGTGCTGTATCTGGTGAAGCAAGGAGGAAGAGAGGTGCTGCATCATCAGAGTGGGCAAGGAGGGAGAAAGGTGCTGCATATGGGGAAGCAAGGATGGAAAGAGGTACTGCATTGGGAAGGCAAGGAGGGAGAAAGGTGCTGCATCTTGGGGAGCAAGGAGGGAAAGAGGTGCTGCATTGGGAGGGCAAGGAGGGAGAGAGGTGCTGCATCAGAGTAAGCAAGGAGGAAGAGAGGTGCTGCATCATCAGAGTGGGCAAGGAGGGAAAAAGGTGCTGCATCAGAGTGAGCAAGGAGGGGGAGAGAGGTGCTGCATCTGATGAAGCAAGGAGGGAAAGAGGTGCTGCATCTGAGGGCAAGGAGGAAGAAAGTTGCTGCACTGGAGAGGAAGGAGTGAGAGAGATGCTGCATGGGGGAAAGGAGGAAGAGGTTCTCAATAGAGGGGCAAGGAGGGAGCGAGGTGGTGAATGGGAGACAAGGAGGAAGAGAGATGCTGCATGGGGGTCAAGGAGGGAGAGTAGTGCTGCATCAGGAGGCAGGGAGGGAGAGAGGTTCTGCATGGGTGGGAAAGCAGGGCAAATGGTGCTGAATCATGGGGCAAGGAGTTAGAGAGGTGCTGGACAGCAGGTTAGGAAGGGAAGTGAGAGGTGCTTGTCCTGCAAAGGGGAAACAGAACAAGAATGAAGGAAGAGAGGAACACTTGCTGGGCCTCTGGGGGGGGGGGGCAGAAGGAGGGACGAGAGAGGGGGTGGTGCTAGCCAGGAGAGGAAGAGAGGAGGGAAGGGAGGGAGAGAGAGAGTGAGAGAGATGCTGGCAAGTGGGGGAAGGGGGAATAGGAACACAGAACAGTTAGGTTGGACAGGGTAAGAATAGGGACACAGATGAGAGATGTTCAACATGGTGGGACGACAGGGGTGATGCTGGTCAGATAGATAGGGATGCAGAGAGAAGATGAATGATGGATATGGAGAGAAAAGAAGTGTCAAATGGACAAGGAGACGATGGCAAGACAGTTAAGAGAAGAGGAAGCAGAAACCAGAGATTAAGACCAATACAATAAGAATAATAAAATGACAGGCAGCAAAGGTTTAAAAAAAATATTTTCTGAATATTGATTAGACTATGTCAGTTTTTTCCAATGTGTATCTGCCAGAACTGGTTTTAGACATGGTTGGGCCTGCAAGAAAAACCTCACTCAGCCTTCAATCTCCAACTTGGTGGTACATCTCAGCTTTGGGATGGGCCACCCTTGGCAACTCTGCAGTCTTGTCTGCTGCATGGGATTCCTGACAGTAGCCTCTTTATCAGGTAAGAGGGTTTATTTTCCCTTTCAATTCTTTGGTCCTGGTTCCCATAATAAGACATTATCTTCCCTTTTATATCTTCGCCTAAGTATCATCTGAACCTATCGAACACTACAATGCCCTCCCTTCCTGAGGTTGGTCCAGTCCTGGGGATAATCCTGTAGTGAGAACGCAATGGGAACCCCGGGTTGTGGTCTTATCACAATATATGCCATTATTCTATCGATTTATGTGCATAATCAGTGCTTAAGTGTTAGTGAACACTTTATAGAATTGTGGGGGTCAATCTTCAAAGCGATTTAACCAGCCATAAATGGCTCCTGGCCGGTTAAATCACCTGTTCCAGGCTAACCACTAATGTTCAGTGGAACTAAACTGGTTAGTGCCACTGAAAATAAACAGCGTCAAGTGCTAAATATTGCACTTAACCAGAAACATATTAGCTAGCTCCGAAAACCAGAAATTCAACGCCAATGCCCAAACCAGTGGCATAGCTACGTGGGGCCTGAGGGGGCATGGGCCCCCGTAGATTTGACCCTGGCCCCCCTGCTGACGATCCCCTTGAACCCCCCTCTCGCCACCAACCCTCACACACCCGCCGCGCCACATCAGATACCTTGTTTGCTGGCGGGGGTCCCTGAACCCCTCCAGCCGAAGAGAGTCTTCTTCAGCGCCGTAGTAGCGCCTTCGTTCAACAAAGTTCCTGGTGCGATCAGCTGTTTCGACACCTTACGTCCTGCACCGTGCATGTAGCCCCATGCAGCACGTAAGGCATCAGAAACAGCTGATCACACCAGGAACTTCGTTGAACGAAGGTGCTACTCCGGCTGGTGCTACTCTCTTCGGCTGGTGGGGCTCGGGGACCCCACGTTCGGCCAATAATGGAAAAAAGAAAGGCGTTGTTAGCGAGAATTTAGGATACTTTTTTTGGACCCTTTTTTCTCACAAACAGGTCCCAAAAAAGTGCCCTAAATGACCAGATGACCACAGGAGGGAGTCGGGAATCACCTCCCCTGACTCCCCCAGTGATCACTAACACCCTCCCACCAAAAAAAAACCCACTTGCAAAAACCTTATTTCCCAGCCTCTATGCCACCCTCAAATTCCGTACCCACCTCCATGACAGCAGAATGTGTTCGATCCTCTCACAGCCTTTCCCTGGGTCAGATGTGACTCTCGGGTGTACTGCAGGGTCACATCAGCTTTGCATTGTGGTGGGTGTAGGGTATTGGGCTCCGTGATTTCACTAGCTTGTGTTACAGTCTCACGATGTTGGTAGTTGGTAGGCTCTTCTCCCATGGTGCTTTTCCCTCTGCTTACTGGGTCAGAGTGTGCCCTGTTTTGTTTCCGGTAGTCCACGAGGTAGTGGCCATTTTTGTAAGCCGGTTTTAGATCCCTTTCGTGTGTTAGCCACGTTACAGAACTTAGTTCTTACCTTGAATGTTGCTGAAAGAGGGCATTGTACACCATTCTGCCAGCTCTGAGCTACTGCTAATCTTAGTACCAGGGAGACTCGTTGCCAGTGGGGCACAACCTCTGATCTGCAGTTAACTGTGAGTAAACGCAGTTATTGAAATAAAGGACGTTTTCAGCGAGATTAGTCTTACGGTGTGAACTGCTGTGCCAAGGTTATACAGCAGCAACAAGTCCTGTCCCTGGAGCACTTTTAGTGGGTAATGCAGTGCACTTCAGGCAGGTAGACTCAGGCCCATCCCCCCCTACCTGTACCACTTATGGTGGTAAATGGGAGCCCTCTAACCCCCCCCAAACCCACTGTACCCACATGTAGGTGCCCCCCTTCACCATTAAGTGCTATGGTAATGGTGTTGAGTTGTGGGGAGTGGGTTTTGGGGGGGATTTGGGGGTCTCAGCACCCAAGGTAAAGGAGCTATGCACCTGGGAGGTAATTTAATGTTTTTTCCTATTTTTTAAAAGTGCCCCCTGGGGTGCCCGGTTGGTGTCCTGGCATGTGAGGAGGACCAGTGCACTACGAATCCTGGCCCCTCCCACGACCCAAAGCCTTGGATTTGTTCGTTTTTGAGCTGGGACGCTTCGGTTTCGATTATCGCTGAATAACGAAAACGCCCAGCTCAAACAAACGACCAAATCTCAAAAACACCACATCCAATGCATTTGCCTGGCACAAACCGTATTTTCGAGACTAAAGATAAATGTCCATCTTTTTCGAAAATACGATTGGGCCCACCCCTTCACGACCTGTTCTCGGAGATGGACGTTTTTACACATGGGCGTTTGCATTCGATTATGCCCCTCCGCGCATCCTAAGGGTTTGAAAGCAGAGACGGATCTCTCAGTCTTTCTTTAATACATGGTAGGACACCACCTTCTCTATTATCTAGGTACCCCCCCTCCACATTTTTGATTTATTTATGGTCTTGGGCATGGTCTTTTTACATGTTATATATTTTTTACAGATATGGTCTTTTTACTCATATTATTACAGAGTCTGTGGCCATTATTTAGCTTAAACCAATATATTTTTATATTTTATTTCTTTAATGCATACTTATTTTTTACGTTTTTTATTAGTGGCTACATATTTTTGCCGACGTCAATTATTTAGTATATACACTACATGCTATATTCTTTTGAATGCAGTGACGGATCTTTCATCATTACAGCGTCTGTCTTAAACATATTTTTTAATGTGTATGATTTAAGTATATAAATTGATGCATACTTATTTTAAGGTTCTTTTTTAATGGCTACATATATTTGCTGACGTCAATTATTCACTATATGCACAACATCTTATTTAGATTTTGCAATATCTTTCTGAATCAGTGTAACCTTTGACCTTTCAACTCACATATATAACATCTGGGTCGGACACCATAGCTTTTTCAGCAATCACTGATGTCGTCTCTTGCATGTGGGATAAGTTTTGGGTGACATTCTTTGTCAACCTTCTGCAAGAGGTTATATTTCTTTGTCAGTATAACATACTCACCTTAGTTGTCGAGATGGGTACATTTTTTCGAGTTCAGCTTTGTATCTTTTTACACTTATATTTGGGATATATTCTTCACTTTGTCGGCTCCTGAATGTTAGCTCCCGTAATAGATCTGCTACTTCATATAAGTTTACTGTTTATTTGCGATAGTTCATCGATTATTTAATAATTAATTATTTTTGAATAGACGTACGGCACTCAATACACTATATATATATATATATATATATATATATATATATATATATTAATGCATAAGGTGTTGTGGGAGCTCGTTCTATTTATTATATCACGTATATCAGCAGGGTTTTGTTGACGAGCTAACTTTGAAGGTTTATGACCGACCATACTGTTTTATTAATTACATTTTCATTTAACCATCCAAAATTTTTGAAATAACTTTTTTAATTCATCTAATTTTATTATTTTAATTTTTTTAATTTTTAATTTAACTCTTTTGATGTAGGCCATCAGCTGTTTTTTGCCTTGCAATTAAAAGGATACAATCGTTGTTTCCCATACATGTAAGTCAACCCATATGCAGTCATTTTGTATTATATATATATATATATATAATATATATTATATTATATATATTATATACAGTATATATATATTTTTTTTTTTAATTTCAATATTTCTCAATTCTCTTTAAGTTATGACAACTGGGTTACACAGTTTCCAATATTGGCAATAAAGATCTTTGAGTAGGTGGGTGTCCTATCTGATGTTATTAATTTTAAAAAATTATATTATGTCGTATTCCGATTTATATATATTTATTGTATTACTTATTTCTGTGAAATTTTATATTGATAGTTTCCAAGTTTGGTCTATAATTTACCTTTATATGTATATATATATATATATATATATAGCTTTTTACATTATCAATCATTATTCATCTTTTATATATTACTTATGTATATATTTTATATATTTGTGGAATGTACTCATATACTCTAAATTTATGATATTTGGTCCTGTCATGGTGTTAATATGTTTTCATCTAGGTTTTTATATTTATATTTATTTTTATTATTATGTTTATTTATGTGCTTTATTTGTTTCTTTATAGCCCCTGACACAGCCCTATTGGGCGAAACACGGCCTGTGTCGAGCTTTTTAATGTTTTATTAATAAATTCATGTTGATTTTCTACTGATCTGCTCTGTTGTTTTCCATCTAATATATGTAAACCATTTTGGTTGTACCATAGAAAGGCAGTATAAATGTCTTTTATTTTTCTTTATTATTATTCCCCTTTAAATTTAAAGCAGATTGCAGGAAAACATACATAAAATCAACACAAAACAATAGTAATCAGCAATACAACACCCCTCTGCTACTTTGCTACTTCTTACTATGTCTACAGATCAGTGGCGTACCAAGGGGGGGGGCGGGGGGGGCGGTCCGCCCCGGTTGCATGCTGCTGGGGGGGTGCCGCACGCCTGTCATCTCCATGGTTCCCTGCTCTTCTCTCTGCCCCAGAACAGGTTACTTCCTGTTCTGGGGCAGAGGGAGCAGGGCCAACGGAGACGACAGACACGCAGCACCCCCCACCAGCATCCAAGAAGGCACCCGGGGGGGGGGGTGTTTGTGCGCCGAGGGGGTGAGTTGATGCGCTGGAAGGGGGGGTTGATTCGCTAGGGGGGGTGTTGATGCTCTGAGTTGGGAAGTTCATGCGCCGGAAGGGGGAGGGTTGATTCGCTGGGGGGGGGTGTTGATGCGCTGAGGGGGGGGAGTTCATGCGCCGGAAGGGGGGGTTGATTCACCGGGGGGGGGGTCATGCTGCACCCGGGGGGGGGGTGCGCAGCGGCGATCCGCCCCGGGTGTCAGCCGACCTAGGATCACCACTGCTACAGATTCCTCCTGGTAATGGAGTAACATGGCAATATTTACTGCCTTGCCACAGTGCCATCCTGTGATTTAAAGGTAAAAAAATACGCTTTCAAATCAACAGTGACATCTAATAGATACATTACCACATTTAATATTATCTTTTATTCTTTCCAAACCAACTGAATATTTGAAAGCCACTCCATTCAAACCACTTCTCCTGTCTAGGTCTGAGACACACAGAAACACATCCAACATACATGCAGACATACACACACACATGCATATGCATGCATTCACACACAGAAATGCAGAGGAGTTGGAAAGAGTTCCATAGCTTATGCTCTGCATGCTTTCCCTACTTATTTGTAATTTAATTACTGGTTGTTCATTTTTGGTTTCTCGTTCTGTGCTTGGGTGAATATTCAATATATAAATAATTTCTTGGATTCTTTTTAATAATTGTTTTTTTAATTTTGAGACTGAAGGACTTTTTTTTTCATTTTCTCCTGTTAGCACTTAGCGGATAGCTAGTTACATGGCGCGATATAACCGGCTATCTACCGATTTTCAGTGCATCACCGGCTAAATTTGGTGGCCAAACCTGGCCATGTCAATAGCAGGACTATCTTTGGCTGCTATGAACTCAGCTGACCAGAACTGAATATTGGTTTGGCCAGCTATGTTCTTAGCAGCCAAAAATAAACCGGATATTCAATGCTGGTCACCGGAAACGACTCAGCACTGAATATCCGGGCTAAGCGCTGACCGCAGGAGGTAACCTGGCTACCTCCCATGGTCTGAAATCAGGCCCTATATTCCAAGCTAGACACCATAATACATTTTTTAAAAATTATTATTATTAGCATTTGTATCATGCTAATTAGATAATATTCAAGAAGGGAATGGGATTTTGGGATTTTCCAGTTGTAGCTCAAGTGAGCACTATTCCCTCTAAGCTGAGCAGGAGTCCTCCAACTGCATTGCTTGGACAGGCAGGCCCCCTGGAGTCCTGCAAAGCTTGCCTATGCCTCACTATTGAAAATGTAATAGTGAAACAGTGCCCCCCCCCCCCCCCCCCCCACTGGCAGGGCTGTAGGTGAAAGACTCTTGCTCAGTTGAGAGGGAACAGTGCGAGAGAGTTACCTTCAGGTACGGTAGGCATTTTCCCATTCCCAGAGGGCTTGCAATCTAAAAAGGCAATTTAATAACTGGGTGCATGCATGTATAATGGCACAGAAATGCTCCTCTTACAAGTGTATGTGCAATACGTACTATTCTTTAAGCTAGCATGTAAGCATAGGAGCCGACTCTGTGGGTGCTTGAGCACCCTCAATATTGAGAGAAGTCCTTGTATGTGTCCAGGGAGGGGTTATTTCCATTGGGCTTAGCACCCCCAATAATTTTGAAAAGTTGGCTCCTATTCGTGTAAGTGCTATACCGTGAAGCTGCAAGGGGATGTGCATGTGGGTTAGACCATGGGAGAAGTGTGGGCATGTCTCCAACAAATACATGCAACTTACAGAATACTATAAGTTATGCACTTTTCATAGCACACTTAGGAGTGCCATGACCTGGCTTCTATGGTATTTGGGTTTATACAATTACCCCCTAAGTTTATACCTGAGGCGATGGAGAGTTAAGTGAAATCAAGGCCTCTAAAATACATATGTTTTGACCCAACTAAGCACCTGTATACTGTGACTCTTAAGGTCTCCATTTATCAACCTATTTGTCAAGCTCTCCCTTTAGAGAGAAGACAGTCTTTCAATAGCTGCAATTTTCAGTAATCAGTGCTTCCAAAAATTACACTGGGGTAGTTCTTTCCACAATATAGCTATCAAGAAGTTAATTGCATATAAAGGAGAATCATTTATTATGGCTCAGTCACTGAAGAGAAGCAACACTGGTGTTAAAGCAATGAAAAGACAAGTGCTGATCCTTCCTTCAGTTTCTATCCATCTCCAACACTGTTAAATAATTTTATGTTCACATCCTACAGATGAGATCCCCAGTCCCCACAGCAGAGCAATACAAGTCAGAATTTGGACAAAACAATGTGGGTCAGTGTGTTCAGCATAATAATATAATAAGCAGCACCTCTCTTCTATGGGAGCTGGAGATCATGTGTTCATTTCCCCATAAGAATAGCCATACCGGGTCAGATCAATGGTCCATCTAGCCCAATATCCTGTTTCCAACAGTGGCCAAGTCAGGTCACAAGTACCTGGCAGAAACCCAAAGAGTAGCAAAATTCCATGATACCAATCCCAGGGCAAGCAGTGGCTTTTCTATGTCTATCTCAATAGCAGGAACTTCTCCAAATCTTTTTTAAACCCAGACATGCTAACCAGTGTTACCAAATCCTCCGGCAATGAGTTTCAGAGCTTAACTATTCATTGAGTGAAAAAATATTTCCTCCTATTTGTTTTAAAAGTATTTCCATGTCACTTCTACTCGTACTACACCACTCAGGATTTTGTAGACCTCAATCATATCCCCCTCAGCTGTCTCTTTTATTTATTTATTTGTTTGTTTGTTACATTTGTACCCCACATTTTCCCACCTATTTGCAGGCTCAATGTGCCTTACATGATACCAGAGAGGTGCTAATAGACTCTGGATTAAAGCAAATACAGATAATGGTTAAGTTTGGGTAGGAAGAGTAGAGACCACATGAAGGAACATGTGGTGGGACCGTATAGAGGATAGCAAGAACAGATGAGATTGTTTGGTGATCAATACGAACTGTGGTGATGTAGAGTCGCTGATTTCAGGCATTTAAGTTGGGTCGGGGGGGGTAAGCCTTTTGGAACAGGTGGGTTTTTAGATTTTTTTCTGAATTGGAGGTGGTCATAGGTGGTTTTCACAGTTTTTGGTAGTGCGTTCCATAGCTGTGTATTGATGTAGGAAAAACTGGATGCGTAGGTTGATTTGTATTTTAGTCCTTTGCAGCTTGGGTAGTTAAGGTTTAGGTATTGTCGTGCTGATGCATTTCTGGTTGGTAGGTCGATTAGGTTCATCATATATCCCAGTGCTTCACCATGGATGATCTTATGACCCATAGTGCAGATTTTGAAGCAAAAGATTTTCCAAGCTAAAGAGCCCTAACCTCTTTAGCCTTTCCTCAAATGAGAAGAGTTCCATCTCCTTTATCATTTTAGTCACTCTTCTTTGAACCTTTTCTAATTCCACTATATCTTTTTGAGATATGGCGACTAGAAGTGGCGCAATACTCAAGGTGAGATTGCACCATGGAATGATACAGAGGCATTATAGTATTCTTGGTCCTATTTACCATCCCCTTTCCTAGTAATATCTAATATCCTGTTTGCTTATTTGGCTGCCACCAGAAACTGAGCAAAAGATTTCAGCGAATTGTCTACAATGATACTTAGATCTTTTTCTTGGGTGCTGACTCCCAAGGTGGACCCAGTGTCATATGACTATGATTCCAATTATTCTTTGCAATGTGCATCACTTTGCATTTGTCTACAGCAATGTACTTAAAATTATTAAAAGTAAAAAAAAATAAATAAAAATTCTCCTGCCATTTGCATGCACAGTCTTCCAATTTCCTAAGGTCTTCTTGCAATTTTTCACAGTCTGCATGTGCTTTAACACTTTAGATTGTTTTGTGTCATCTGCAGATTTAGGACTTCTTTTACAAAACTGTGCTAATGATTCCCCCATGGCAAACAAGAAGAAGCCCATAGGAATTGAATGGGCTTTCTCTCATTTGCCATGCGGGAATCGCTAGTTTGGCTTTGTAGAAGAAGCCCTTAATCACCTCACTTGTCGTTTCGATATCCAGATAATTTATAAATATGTTAAATAGCACTGGTCCCAGTACAGATCCCTGCAGCACTTCACTATTCACCCTCCTCCATTGAGGGAAATGGCCATTTAACCCTATCCTCTGTTTCCTATCCAATAACCAATTCCCATTCCATAACAGAACATTGCCTTCTATTCCATGACTCTTTAATTTTCTCAGGAGTCTCTTATGAGGAACTTTTGTCAAACTTTTTCTGAAAATCTAGATACACTGCATCAACCAGCTCCCCTTTATCGACCTGTTTATCACACCTTCAAAGAAATTAAGCAAATTGGTAAGGCAAGGCTTCCCTTGGCTGAACTCTTGTTGAGTCTGTCCTATTAAAACATGTCCAACGACCGGACGTAGTGAGCCAGCTGATGGTATGCAAAAATATGGTTCATACTTATACCTACTCCCAATGCTCCCAAAGATAGGATCTTCCCCTTTGCATCTAATACATGCTCCAGTCTCGTGATCCCCAGTGTCGCCCATCTATGAAATATTTTATTCTCTGTACCGGGGACAAATTGTGGGTTGTCCTGCAATGGCAATAAATCCGAGACATCTGCTTCCAAGCCCCATGTCTTATTCAAATCTCTCCACACCTCCCTTAATGGGCCCAAAAGTATACTCTGACGAATATAGGCCGGTATCGCTCTCCCATCCCCATGTAAAAGATAGTGCGGGTGAAATGGCTTAAAAAAATCATACTCCATGCTCCGTGGTGTGTAATCTTGCCTCCCTAACATCCAATCCCCCAAGTGTCTCAACAGACAGGCCTGATTATATCTGCGGACATTTGGTAGGCCCATACCTCCCTCCCTCCATGGACCCATGAGTAATGTCAGTGGAATTTTTGGCTTCGCATTTCTCCACACAAACCTCCTCAGATGTCGGTACAACTGATTGAGATCTTTACATTTAAGCCGCAAGGGCAGGCTTAGGGCCTTTTTTGGGATGATCGTAGGAGACAGGCTGTCAGTTTCAAGCTTGCAAAGAGCCATAGGGGAGCTGGAAGGAGTGAGAGACACGTCTGCTATATGTCAAAGATGGGCAGGAGACCTGGGGCAACCACATTTGCAGTTAGATTTTCGTAAACTGATAGCACGTGTCCCTCAGATATCAGTAAATGCAGGCCTTCGGGAGTGCCAATATAGGATCGTGTATAGAGCATATATGGCCAAAAATCAACTGTTCAAATTTGGAGGGGTTACGGACCCGTTATGTGTGAAATGTGAGCAGGGGGAGGGTACGTTGGTGCATTCTCTTTGGGCATGTCATAGGATTCGGGCTTTTTGGAAGCAGTTAATCCAATATCTTGAATCCTTGGTGCATCTTCGGATTCCATTTTCGCCTCATGGGATATTACTGGACAAATATGAGGTATTTAGGCTTCACGGTAAGGGGACCCAGCAGCTCATTCGCAAAGCAAGCCTGGTGGGGAAAAAGATCATAATGGGCGGCTGGACGAAAGAGTCTCCGCCAGATTTCTGGCAATGGAGGAACAAGTTCCATGACCTCCTATTGATGGAGCGTAGGGGTATAGGGTCATCCCCCAAGAGGCGGAAAGCATTTCTGGCAGTTTGGGAACCCTATATACAATCACTATCACCAAAAGCTCGCAGTTTAATATTCAATAAGCTCTGAAAGGGGAACTCAGTAGGCACACACATGGGAGAGGAGGGACATAGGGGACATATAAGGTGGGTTAATAACTAAGTATGTGGTAAGATAGCAGTATAGAGCTCTCATAATGTACTCCATGGTTAGATATTACTATGTTAGCGGAGGTTATGTGCAGTATGAGTTATGCTGTAACACTGAAAGTGTAGTTCTGGTTTCGGTAAATATAATTGAGTCATATATATATAAGAAGCTGTGACTTGTAGGAGGGAAGATGGGGGGGAGGGGGGAGAAAATAGAAGAAAAGTTTGATGGTAGAAAGTTATTCTATGTTTAAGAAGAACACACATCTATATCCTGTATTATAAATTTGCTTGTTAGATGGAAATGTGTTTTATTTACTATCAATAAAAAACGTTGAAACATAACACACATCGCAACCAGAAAAAAAAAAAAAAAAAGAACATGTTTATCAATGTGTTCTGTAATTTTATTCTTTATAATAGTTTCCACTATTTTGCCCGGCACTGATATCAGGCTTACCAATCTATAATTTCCTAGATCATCCAAACCCCTCTTCCCAACCCAAACTCTTGCATCCTGGACAGCTGGTGGTAGTATTCCCAAGCCGCCATTGCCATTGGCTCCTAAGCATGTTCACATGCACAAAAACTGAGCATGGCGGTTCGGGGACACTGCTGCCAGCAAACCCAGAATACAGGAGTTCCAGCTAGGAGGCGGTCTTGAACTGGCAGGGCACCAAAAGAGCACCAATTGTAGGTGGGCCTGAGTCCAAAGTGGGTGGGCCCTGGCCCAACCATGGCTACACCTGAGTGCTAGATGTAATCTACTTGGATTTCAACAAAGCCTTTGATAAAGTTACTCATAGGAGGCTTATAAAGAAACTGAATGGTCTGAAGACAGGACTCAAGGTAGTGAGCTGAATTCGAAACTGGTTGACTGACAGATGACAGAGAGTGGTGGTAAATAGAACTCATTTGGAGGAAAGAAAGATGAGTAATGAATGCCTCGGGGATCAGTACTGGGGCTGATTCTGTTCAATATACTTGTGAGTGACACCAAGATATGCAACAGAGTGGATACCACAGAGGGAGTGGACAACATGAGAAGAGAGCTACAGACATTAGAAGAATGGTCAAATGCTTTGCAGTTAAAATTTATTGCAAAGGGGTAAAGTTTCTGGTATGCACAGACCAGGAGAGAGATCTTAGGGTGATAGTGTCTGAGGATGGTGAAACAATGTCAGCCTTCTGCCTTCCTTATTTTTAAGCAACTCCTCTCTGTCTATAGTGGCAGCTCACTGGTAACAATTATCAATGCACTTACTAGGGTATCCTTTTTCTCTAAACTTTCTTCTCATCTCTCTAGAGATAACATATCTCTTCTCAAATGTTACCAGCAAGATGTCATGAAAAGAAAAAATAAAGAAAAAACTCTAGTGGAGCATACCATCCATGCCGGACATCAGAGTTGCCTGGTCCGCGGCTTTCACACCCAATTGTTCATTTTTTTTAGATTTTTCTCAGGCAAAATATGGCGGGGCCCACCATCTTTTGGGCTGCTTTCTTGGTCCTGCACAGCTTTTTGGGCGGCACTGCCAGCTCCACAGCGGTTCTCCCCATGACCATCTCTCTCCTTCTCGGCAGCATGGGCAGCTCGGTGCAAATCAACATGATGAATCAAAAAACGCTTCCAGCAAAATCTGCAGCTCTGTTTTAAGCTCAGCGATTTTTTCAAATTCAAGCCTCATTCTGGCTCCACCAATAGTGACACATGCCATTGAAAGAATGCGTTGCTATTGGTGGAGCCAGAATGAGGCTTGAATTTGAGTTAATTTCGCTAACCCGCTTTCAGTGATGATGACATCAGCGGCACGCTTGTGCTCAACAACAGGCTCCTGCCAGGTCTGATGCCTAAGTGTACAGGCTTGAGTCTGGCACGTGGGGAGGCAGTACTGCTAACTCTACTAGAGTCTAAGTACATGCCACCGATGCTGAGAGAGAGAGAAAAAGAGAGAAGAAAAGCAAAGCAAGGACAATTCTTCCTTCCTGGAGTCTGAAGGAACCAGGGAAGCCAAGCAACAGTGCATCTGAGCATTGGAGAAACAGCAAGCATGTTGAACCCCTGGAGGACTTTTCACTACTACTACTACTACTACTTAACATTTCTAAAGCGCTACTAGGGTTACGCAGCGCTGGCAGCAGACTACAGGCAGCTGGGGCTTGGGGAGTAAAACAGAAATATGGCATGGCCTGTCGGGAGAGGGAGGACAGAACAGAAATATGGCTGGGTGCTCCATCACATAGATGTAGAACTTTAGTCTGTAAAAAAAAATATTAATTTACTACAGCTCTAAATAACTGTTACAAATGTTGATGCTGCCTCAAGGTTTGTAACAGTTATTTAAACCTGTAATAAATTGAAGGTTTTTCTTCCACTGCCCAAAGCTCTTCATCTATGTGATAAAAGCAGCCACATTTTATACAGAAAATATTTCATACCTACTACTAGGTAGAACCATATTCAGTGTGTATTAATGGATCAAGCTTAGCTAATAACCTTCCTTTTCTCCTTATGTATACTACAGCTTGTTTATTGATTGCCGTACGAGTCCTGAAAGTACGAGTACTGTAGTTGTGTTGACCACAATTGAATGAGAACATCTTGATTTTCCATCACTCATCATGGGAAAGTGGGCACAGTATGGAAAACATTACAGTAAGAACTGGGAAAAAGATGATCCCTGAAGGACTGGATATGCAGTTTACCCGCTGACAATAGCGAATATTTTTCCGATATTGCAAATGTGATATCCGTGCACATCATGCCGATTTGATTAGCCAAGCTTCAACAAGAAAACATAAGTGGAACGCAGCACCCTTTTCCAGAGCACGAAGTTTATATGATGTCAGCTGTCATTCAAAGAACATAGAAAAAACTTAGGCGAGGTCGTCAAGGACATTTCAGGCAAAGACATAGCTCTACACTGAATGAAATGTTCCGCACTGATCGAGCACATCCTTGGCCTTGCAATACATGAAGAACTGATCTTGGACTTGGACAAAAAGGATATGCCGTATGCATTAATTATTGATGAAAGCACAGATATTGGCCTAGAAAAACAGCTCTGTGTGATGGTGCGCTACTACAGTCGTTCCTTGAGCTGTAGTATCACCACAGTTCTAGCATTAATATCGCTTGAGTCTGGTACTGTAAATAGAATATTCAGTGCTATTACCAAGTTCCTTGCTACAAATCGTCTTGCAATAGACACATGTTTGGGCTTAGCAACCGATGGCTGTAGTACCATATGTGGCACAAATAATTCAGTTATATCAAGGTTTCATGAAGTGTGCCCTAACATAGTACACGTGGAGGGGCATTTTCAAAAGAAATGTCTAAGTTGGAATTTGGACATCTTTGTAAAACGTCCAAATTCAGAGGTGGGAAAAAGGTCATTTTTGAAAAAGATGGACGTCCATCTTTGTGTTCGAAAATACCATGGACGTCCTTGGATTTGGACATCCCTGGATTTGGACGTCTTTGATTTTCGGCCATTTTCGAAAACAAAAACGTCCAAGTCTAAAACTTCCAAATTCAAGCCATTTGGATGTGGAAGGTGCCAGCATTTTTAGTAGACTAGTCCCCCTGAAATGCCAGGACAGCAATCTGGCACCCTAGGGGGCACTGCAGCGGACTTCATAAAATGCTCCCAGGTACACAGCTCCCTTACCTTGTGTGTTGAGCCCCCCAAAACCCACTACCTCCAACTGTACACCACTACCATAGCACTTACAGGTGAAGGGGGGGACCTATATGTGAGTACAGAGGGTTTCTGGTGGGTTTTGGAGGGCTTGTTGTTTTCTCCACAAATGTAACAGGTAGGGGGGGGTAAGGGCCTGGGTCCACCTGTCTGAAGTGCACTGCACCCACTACTAAACTACTCCAGGGACCTGCATGCGCTGTCATGGACCTGAGTATGACATCTGAGGCTGGCAAGTAATATTTTTAATTATGTTTTTTTGAGGGTGGGAGTGGGTTAATGACCACTGGGGGAGTATTGGGAGGTCATCCCGATTCCCTGCAGTGGTCATCTGGTCATTTCAGGCACCTTTTTGTGCCTTATTCATAATAAAAACAGGTCTAGGTGAAAACGTCCAAGTTTTAGTCCTGGACGTCTTTGCTTTGTTCCATTATGGCTCAAAGACGTTAAATTCTTAGGAACGCCCAATTCCCGCCTCGAACATGCCTCCGATACGCCCCCTTGAGATTTGGACGTCCTTGCAATGGACTTCTGACAAAGACATCCAAAATGCAGTTTCGATTATACCGATTTGGACATCTCTGTGAGAAGGACATCCAAGTGCTGATTTATATCACTTTTTGGATGTCCGTCTCTTTCGAAAATGAGCCTGATAAAGTGTATTTGCCATTCGGTCAAATTAAGTTCTTCATATGCACTGATGATAATGCCAAGGAAACATTGAAATCATGGTTGGTGAGACATATAACCGGTTCTGCCATAGTACTGTTCACCAGCAGAAATACAAATGATTATACAAATGCAATAATGTTGGCGAAGAAACACTAAAGATCCTGAAGTTGTCATACACTCACTGGTTGTTCATAGCCACTTGTGTTCAGCATGTTCTTGAACAATATGATGAAGTCAAGCTTCACTTCCAGGTTGTCAAGAATGAGGTGCGGTACTACACTGTTGAGCTGCTGTATCAGATGTCTTGCACACCAGAAAACAAGATGTACTTGGTATTTTTAAGGCCCATAATACAGGGACTCAACCAAGTTAATAAGTTTTTTGAGTCTGATAAAGCGAGCCTTGTCCATTTGCTTACTGAACTGGTAACATTGTATCGCATCATACTGCAGCAAATTGCGAGGCCAACCATATTTACACCATGCTACTCATGTTATCACGTTTGCATTGTTTCACTTGTCTGTAAATAAATAGCCTTTATTTTTATAATAATTGCCTGTTTTCTTGCTTGTCATTTCTAGGAGCAATAGAACTTGGATTTGTCATTTGTGGGACAAAATTTTAGAAAATCCTGATAATAGCTACCTTTACATAATTTGCCCATTCCATTCCTACAGTGCATGCAGAAAGCACTATACTGTAGCCAGCTCTGCCTACAATACAACATGGCTCAAACATCTATTATTATGGAAAGAACATGATTTGAAAGCAAGAAAAAGCATTAAGAGTTTATCATGGTTATAGACTCTTCCAAGAAATTAATCAGTTAAACACTTACAAATACAATATTCATGTTACTGAAGACCATATAGGAGAGCTCTCATCCATAGTCTCATATCCTTGCTGTTCTAGAAATGCATATAGTGCATCAAGATCTTCAAATGATTTGGTAGTGTTGCTCAAAGTAATTTTCATTGTCGCTGAGAAAAATAGGCCATATTTCACCCTGGCGTATTTCAATGTGAGATGCATTGCCATAAACCATTTCTCCTGGTGCACTGTATTTTTATTGAGGTCAGCAACAATCAGGATCATTTGATCCTCAAATTTCATTAGTCCTTTAGCTTTTGCAAGCTAGCAAGACATGTTGATAGCAGAGACATTTGGCTACAATAGGTGTCGGGCATGGCACTGTGAGCTCTTTCTAGCTCTAGCGCTGGTGAGAAATTTATCTGCAGGAGCCTTGGAAGCCATCTTGTTAAAAAGTCAATTATATCAGAGCCTTCATGCTTCTCTGGAAGCCCCAAGATCCTGAAGTTGTTGCGGCATAATCTGATTCTTCAATGTTGCGTTCAAGTAGTTGGATCTTTCTGGAAACTCACAGCAGTGTTTGCAGTTGAGCATCATGGGTAGTTAGTCAATTCTCTGCTTACTCAATACGTGCGGCATGGGAAGATAATTGTTGTTTGATGGTATGAATATATTTCCTCATTTCGGCGAGAAAGTCTCCATTTTCTTTCATTACCAGCAGGAGCTTCTTTGGAATCTGTTTGCAAGACAAAGGAATCTCATGCATGGATCTTTTTGATCCATGTTGTGGTGCAGACACATGCTTACGATGTTTAGGGGAGGCCATAGTTAGTGAAATATGCTAAAAATACGAAGATCTGATCTGATGGTAAAGTTAAAAGGAGAGGTGAATGGAACAAAAGCTCTATGCTGCCATCTTGTTCAGTGCACACAAGCGTCCCCCCTCCCCCCCCCCCCCCCCCCAAAAAAAATGAGTGGTTGAATAACTTGTGGTATATTTGTGAAATGGAAAGATTAAGAGCTGTTCGTCGTAAAACTTTATCTAAGTGGGAGGTGATCTGGGAGCCTTTTATTTCACATTGTTCTTTTTAGGTACAGTAGGGGAGGGTTGTGTTTTGGTACTTTCTTTTCATGAAAATTGTTATAAAATGTAGAAGTTCCTCTTTAGTGTACTATTTAATACTAGTAAAAAAAGGCCCGTTTCTGTTTTAAAGGAAACGGGCACTGGCAAGGTTTTCCTCTGAGTGTGTATGTTTGAGAGAGTGTGAATGTGCGAGTGTGTGTGTGACAGAGAGAGAGTGAGACTGGGTGCGAGTGTATGTATGAGAATGAGAGTATGTGCCAGGGTCCCCCCTCTCTCCCAGTTCCAGGGTCATCCCCCCGGTATGTCTCCCATTTGCAGGGGTGTCCCCCCCCCCTCCCTCCCTTCCTTCCTCCCAGTTGCAGGGTCCCCCCTCCTCCCTTTTCCCCAGTTGCAGGGTCCCCCCTCCATCCCTTCCTACTTTTTTCCCAGTTGCAGGGTCCCCCCTTCCCCCTCCCAGTTACAGGGTCTGTGTGTCTCCCCCCTCCTTTTGTCCAGTGGAAACAGCTGTAAAAACGGCAATGACAGCTCCTAGGTTTCCTTTTTTTTTTTTTTTTTTTTTTTTTGAGTGTATAGGAATGACAGCTGCTTTGGGGAGTGGAATCAGAGATTAACCAATGGGCTTCCTTGCTTACCATAGACTTGCTTTGTTCACTTCCACTCCTGTCTATTGAACGTCCTGCAGCATGTCATAGCAGCCAATCAGTGGCACTTCAGGAATGACATCACTTTTATCTACTCCACTTTCCTTTTCCACGGTTCCAGGCAGCCTCAGAACGTTGGAGGTGAGAATTATTATATAGGATGTTTTAGAGGTTTATGATACTTTTTTGCTGTTTCTTATTGCTTGCATCTGTTGCTGTAATTATGTTTTCTTTAGTATTTGTATTGTCTCTAATTTAATAAAGACTTCTTTAAAAATTAAAAAAAAATGATTTTTGAAACAGGGGTGTGCTTATAAGAAAGTGAACCTACTTGTTTTGAAAGATAAGAGCTACAATGTAGGCAAAAATAACATAGAACAGGAAATACAGAAGGACACACCCAGGAAAAACACAGGCAAGTTGAGATTTTTAGTGATATCAATAGTAATGCTGTTGTAAATGAAATATTTGTTCTCTCACATACTAGCCATCACACCCATTTGTATCCATGGCAACATTTATAACACTTAACTGGTGTTATACCAGTTTTAGCACAGCTTAACGTGACACTTCATCTACTGAAGATCCTCCATTGGCGAGCAATTCAAAATTAAGGACTTCATTATAAAATATCCCATATGTTCCCAGTCAGTTATCAACACCTTATCATGGACCTCTGTCTTCCTTCTGTTCTCCATATTTAAAATATGTGAGTGCTGGAGATTGTTTATATGAAGAAAAAAGGAATGTAAAATATGTTGGGTCAGATATAATCACATGTCTCTACTGGCAAGGTCTCTTACAAGGCTTACAACATGGAAACTCGATGATGTAAGTCACAGAAATTAATATCAGACATTACTCTGAAGGTATCATTGTTAATGTAAGGAAACCAGGAACTTGGTGAACATAGTACATTCTGGGTGTGGGGGCAGTGAGTTAAGGGAGTAAGAGCATAGAGAGTGATGATGGGTTTTTTTCTGTATCCCTGTTATTTCAGTGAAAATAAAAAGTGCATGTTTTAAGAAATGAGGACTCCTACTTTAAAACAGAATTGCTTGCCTGCCCCTCCATCCTTTAAGGGCAGAAATGACAAGAGTAGACCACCCTAAAGAGTGAGATTAAGTGCTCCAGAAATGAGATTGAAGGCCACAGACTGAACTTTTTCTAGTGCTATGCAAATGAGAGAAGTTATACAAAATAATCTTTAACTTTCTTTGGTGTCTCTGAAAGGATATAGAAAGAGTGGAGGCAATATCAGAATAAAAACAGGCCAAACACAATAAAAATTACAATCTAAAAAGAAATCTATTATACTAACCCCAAAACTCAATACCACATAACCTCTAAAAATAAGAACAAACTCAATACCACATAGCTCCTATTGATTCACTCCCTACAAAAGAAAAACACCAGTATTAAGAGATAAGTTTTAAAATGCCCCCTAAAAGAGAGAAAATCCAAAATATGCCTGACTTCAAAAGATAATGTTTCCATAAATGTGGGCCAGTAACTGAACAAAAGCTAGACCACCAACTGAACACTGCTCTGAAGGAAGTCCTTGAGCTACTACTGAAAGGTGTGAGCAAAATCTAAATAAATAAATTCTGAGACCTAATGCACAAGTATGCAGTCCCTTTAAGCACTCATTCCCTTTCTCTATCATCTTCATGCATTTCTGCCCCTTGTACATTCCCATCACCATTTCACACAAGAGACACAGCCTGTAAGTTCCTCTCTCTCTCTCTCTCTCTCTCTCTCTCTCTGAGTTTCCAGGTCATCAGAGCGAGGCTTACAAGTCTCCAATCAAAAAGTTGGCTTACCTCAGCCAGGTCATGGCTGCTAGACATACGTTGTAGAGGCATACGGTGGGGCTCCAACTCTTCCTTTCCTGAGCCTCCTTAACCCCAGTCTGGCCCTAACTTTTATACTTCCTCTTTCCTGTACCTTCCGCTCCACCTCTCCTGTCTCACTTCCTCCCTGGGTGGGACTAATGGGTTTAAGGTGGCTCAGGCTATCTAAGGGACTATCCTTAAGGGTGAGGGGCAGTATTCTGTACACCAGGGGCGTAGCCAGACTCCCAATTTTGGGTGGGCCTGGGCCCAAGATGGGTGGGCAGAAGAACCCCACGTCATCCCACAAGTGATTTGGTCTCTCCCTCTTTTGCCTGCATGCCATATGGTGTCTCAAACATCCCCCCTCCCCCGCATACCTTTTAAATAGCAGATTTTCACCAGCAACGAGCAGCAACTAATACACACTGCTCATGTTGGCCCCACAGTCTTCCCTCTGATGCAACTTCCTGTTTCTGCCTAGGCAGGTATACATCAACAGGAAGGCTGTGGGGGCTGGTGCGAGCAGTATGTATCAGTCATTGCTCGCTACAGGCGAAGATCTGCTATTTACAAGGTATGCAGGAGGGACAGTTGTTGGGAGTTTTCGGCTAGTGGGGCTTGGGAATCCCTGCCAGCCACATCATAGGTGTGGTGCTACTGGGTGGGCCTGGGCCCACCAAGGCCCACCCTTGACTACGCCACTGCTGTACACCCCCTCACAAGGAGATAGAGCACCTTTTAAACTAGAACCTGGGAAAAGCCAACAGTCCTCAGGAGCACTTAGTTCAGAGTAATGTATAGTAGAATCTCGTTTATCCAACCTTAGCTTATCCAACCATCCAACTTGTCTGACAAGGCATCATCATTAAGATACGCGTGGCTTCTCTTCTTCTATTCTGGCATCGCATAGACAGATGGAAGCAATTTTTGGATCTGGCACCATGTTTTTTTCAACCAGAGACCTTGCTTTCTCTGCCCTGACAGCACCATGATAGTGAAGGAGTCAAGGCTATTGAGGTTGCAGTGGCTTATATGAAGCAACAAGAGGAAGTGACTGCAACTGATGTTATGTTATTGAGACGCTGGTGTGACCTTGCTGCAAGGAAGAGAAGTAAAACCAGAAAACAAACCTTAATAACCACATTTTTTAAAAGAATTTTTGTCATTTATGTTTACCAGTTGCGTTGCTACTGTGCTTGACCTTATGCTGTGTGCAATACTATTTTTAGATTGCTGCTGAATAATGACAACACAGTGAGCTTGAGAAATGGGGCTCCAATCATGCTCTGTACAATTGTTGTTTTATTTTGCTCGGTATTTCTGTTTAAAATGTCTGCTTTAGAACAAGCACCTGTGCTACACTGTCAATAGTTTATTACTGAATAATGTTAATAAACAGTATTTGAAAAGCAAATACTCTATGCCTTTTATTTATGCATTATGAATGGATTAATCATGTTTTCCGTATTATCCAACTTTTCAATTATCCGACAATGGGCCGGTCCTATTTACGTCAGATAATCAAGGCTCTACTGTATGTTCAAGAGATACTGGGAAAATGAGAAAGTTAGAATATCCCGATAAAGAAGTAACGATAGAAGCTGAAGTAGTTGAGGACTATTTAAATAAAGAACAGAGATAAATTCGCCTCGCGCATATGAGATGCTTAAAGACACATGGAGTAAAGATTTGGGATATGAGTTGAAGGGAATACATTTTGCTAAATTGATCAAAGATATCCCCAAGCAAGTGGGTGGAGCGGAGCTGCAGGAGAGTCAATATAGGATTATCCATCGGGGATACATTACACAATCACAGGCAGCAAGGGCTGGTTGGATATCTGATGTCCAATGCCCTAAATGTCACAGAGAAAGGAATACCTTTTTGCATGCATTTTGGAGATGTGACAGAATAAAATTATTTTGGAAAACGATACAGAAATACCTTGAAAAATTATCAGGGCAAGGGCTACTCCCATCCTGGAGAGGAGTACTTTTGAACAAAAGCAATGCATATGGGATCTCAGATAAAAATTTGGAATCACTCTTCTGTAAGGCGTATGCAGTGGGGAAAAAATGTATACTCAGGCACTGGATGCAGGCTGAACCACCCTCCGTTTGGCTCTGGAGGAATAAGCTCCATGAGCTAATGCTATGGGAAGCCAGGGCTGCCCATGGCAACCCAAAGAGACGAAGGAACTTTATCAATATATGGAACCCATATCTGCAAAATATTTCTCATAAAGCAAGAAGTGCTGTATTAAATAATTTTAGCAAACCCTAACTTGTAGAGAACCCAGTAGACGTGAAGGGGCATAATCGAACGGAAACGTTTATCTCCATGGGCGTTTATCTCCGAGAACGGGTCCGTGAAGGGGCAGACCGAAGCGTATTTTCGAAAAACATGGACGTTTATCTTTTTTTGAGCTGGGCGTTTTTGTTTTTCAGTGATAATGGAAACCGAAAGCGCCCAGCTCAAAAACGAATAACTCCAAGACATTTATTCGTGGGAGGGGCCAGGATTCGTAGTGCACTGGTCCCCCTCACATGCCAGGACACCAACCGGGCACCCTAGGGGGCACTTTTACAAAAAAAAAAAAAACAAGGTAAAACAGCTCCCAGGTGCATAGCACCCTTCCCTTGGGTGTTGAGCCCCCCAAATCCCCCTCAAAACCCACTGCCCACAAGTCTACACCATTTCTATAGTCCTAAGGGGTGAAGGGGGGCACCTACATGTGGGTACAGTGGGTTTGGGAGGCGGTTTGGAGGGCTCCCATTTACCAGCACAAGTGTAACAGGTGGGGGGGGATAGGCCTGGGTCCACCTGCCTGAAGTCCACTGCACCCCCTAATAACTGCTCCAGTGACCTGCATACTGCTGCCAGAAAGGTGGGTATGACATTTGAGGGTGAAAATAAAAAGTTGTGAAACGGCATATTTTGTGGTGGGAGGGGGTTTGTGACCACTGGGGGAGTCAGGGGAGGTCATCCCCGATTCCCTCCAGTGGTCATCTGGTCATTTAGGGCACTTTTTGGGGCCTTATTCATGGAAAAACAGGGTCCAGGAAAAGTGCCCTAAATTCTCGCTAAAAACGCATATTTTTTTCCATTATCGGCGAAAGGCGCCCATCTCTGATCGCCCGATAACCACGCCCCAGTTCCACCTTCACCACGCCTTCGACACGCCCCCATCAACTTTGTCCGCATCCGCGACAGAGTGCAGTTGAAAACGTCCAAATTTGGCTTTCGATTATACCGCTTTATTCATTTTTGTGAGATAAACGTCTATCTCCTGATTTGGGTCACAATATAGGCGTTTTTCTATTTCGATTATAAGCAGGATATACTCCTTGTATTAGACAGGTAAAGTCTGGTGATAGAATTTTGAAAAGAATAGATACCATGAGGTAAGAAGCTCACGATACAGGAAATATAAAAGGGGGGGTGGGTAGGAGGGGAGTAAATGTAGTAAAATTGATGATACAGTTAAGATGTACATAAATGCACATGATGTGTCACTTTGATAACAGAATGTTTGCCTTTCATAAATCTGTTCCAAATGTCTTGTCATCAATAAAAATTGTATAAATATAAAATAGAGGGGGTGGGGTAGGGGATAAAATGTTAAAAGTTTGATGACGGATTGTAGCAATTTGACTCTCCTGAGTACATTTTTTTTATATATATATTTGTGTTCTGCATATTCAGACTGTGGAAAGTGTTTTCTTTGACTTGTCATCAATAAAAAATGTTGAAACATAAAGAACAGAGATAAATGATTCCAAATTACCTCTAGCAGGATAGGCATCACCTTAACCAACGTGGAACAGGCTGCAGGCACCTACATTTAAAAAGGAGACGGAGCAGCTTTTAAACTAGATCTTGGATGAAATCCAAAACACTTTGAAGCACGTGGCTCACACCAAGGTATCTTCAAAAGAGACTGGCAAAATGTTGATGTTAGAATAGAGAAATTGTAGAAAAGGCTGAGGGGCTGATGCAGAAAGCTACCATGAGCAGAAGCTTGCAGTTAACAAAGCGTCTGCACGCATGTTACTAGCCACACAATGCAGAAAGGGGCTCAGCGCAGAAGTTAACTCCTGTGGTAGACACTGGTACATAGCATTTTATGATGTATGATTATAAGGCTGTTACCTATTGCGCCACAATGCAAGGAAGTACAGCGAAGATTCTAAGGTGAGCACAACATGAGAAATTTATCACCAGGTCCGAGGTGGAGTGAAATAGCATCCACAAGGATAACATAGGGTTTGGTTTTTTTAATTAAGAATTTTCCATTATCAAATTTTTTAAAAAAACAATTTGAATAGCAAAGGAATCCAAATAAATAATTCTCAACTAGGTAAAAAGTAAAAATTAGTACATATCATTCACTAAAAACTGAAATCCAAAGATAAGAGATCCAAGAAAAGGAAAATAGGAGATTCATACAGGCAAAATTAATCCATACACCCAGAAATAACCTGGTTCCCTCTATGTCTTCATGGAGTCCATATTCATACTTAATGACCTGTTGAGCCCCTCATTGATGCACTCAAAGCAACCTAGGTCCCCCACTTACAGAAGTAGACCTCTTTTTACTTTCTATGAAATTGTGAGACAAAAAAAAAAACATGCCTATTATTCTCACAAGTTACAATACATTTATAAGGAAATCTAACCTGCATACCAAGATTATGTGCCTCATGGCCCGCAGCTAGAAATTTCTTTCTACTATCTTGTGTAGTTTACATAAATCAGGAAAAACACAGTTTCTGACCCAAAAATTAACCAGTATTGTTATGACAGTATAGAGTAAATATTCTATCATTGTCTTGTTCAAAAAGAAATGCTACTGTTAGTCTCGTCGTCCCTAGATCTCTCCAGAATGATTGGCACATGAAGACTATCTTCTGAGATGTTAATTCTGTCATGCCCTCCTTGCCCTGATCTCAAAGGCCAAAGTAGCATCTAGCAACAGGAGGGAGTGGGTCAGGAGGGATCTTCAAAATCTCCACAAAGTACTTCTTCAAGGTGTCCCTAGGTAGTTCAAATGGCACCTTGGGAAATTTCACAAATCTCAAATTGAGATTCCTCAACGTATTCTTCAAGATCTCAATCTTACGGTGTGAAGTATATCTGTCCTGAACCAGGAAGCTAACTAAATCAGCATGTTGTTTCAAAGTTTGTTATACTTTCTCCAACTTCTTACACAAGGATCCAACTTTCTCCTCCTGTTGAGACTTGTCCAATTCCAATTTGTTTGCAACTGCGGCAAGATCCAGTGAATGTTTTGAAACTGAAGCTTCCAACCAGACCTGCACAGACCAAATAGCCTCAAGAGTAACAACAGGAGGTTTAAACAATGAAATTTGAGGATTAGCACCTACCAATGGAATCCAGCACTCACGGATGTTAAACAACCCTAGCTTCTGGTTTCTTCCAACAGTCATTAATTCCATGCTCTTACCAGGATCTCCAGTTAACGATTCTTCTCGGGAGACCTCTGAAACCAAGCAGAGACTCTCACTGCTGGAATCCCCTCTGAGTGATGCTCACTGCTCCACACATCGGCGGTCTTGGGCTCTCCCACTTCTGGAAGTCGACAGTGGGGGCGGGCGCCATGTGTCTGGGCTCAATAAGCACTCCAGCATCAGTTGTTGAGTCTGGACCTCCTGCACCAGCACCTCTTTAACTGCAGATGCCTTACTTGCAGAAAGAGCAGCATAAGATGTTATCAAAGACTGTGCTGCAACTACAGATGTAGGAGACTCTGGAGGATAGCTCCTAATCTTCTCTTGCTGCTTCAGGACCATTGCTTAAGGTAAAAAAAACAAAGTAAGCGTAAAATTTAAAGGCAAAATCTAAGCATAGGTCCTAGGCTGCCTACTCAACGCTCCAGGTGGTAGCCATGCAGTTCTTTATTTTATTTGCGAGCATAATACTATCTGCGACTTTTGAAATCAGAATTAATGTTCAGCACACAATTCAAACAAAAAGACCTTAATATATTTCAAAACATTCAGTATGATGGAATGTTTATGCACATAATTTTATGCATGAGAAATATTTTTATGCCAGTCCTTATACACAGATAAGCTTACAGCATTACAGCACATGCTGTTTATCTATAAAATATTGTCTTAAAAAACACAATTGAAAACTGTTCTTTACTGATGCACACATTGGTTCATGAACAAGTGCATTAAATGGCACACCAATGTTATGTGTGAGTACGTGTACACTGGCTGAGCCAGAATTATGTGCCGCAGCGGCGTACCAAGGTTCTAAAACCAGAGGTGCCTAGACCACAAATTAATAAAAAACGGGAACACCACATGTAATTCCAGCATGTAGCCTCCAAATGCAATGGCTGCTTCATACTATCCATTGCATTCAGAGGCTACAGGCCAGGATTATATGTGGTGTTCCTGTTTTTTTTATTAATTTGTGGTCAGGGCACCTCTGATATTAGGTCCTTGTTTCTTGGCTCAGCATCCAAATTTATTCAGATAACCTGCGAAGCTCTCAGGCTATATGGACCTCTGAGGCAGGCCATCCGGCCAAAACATGGTCCGTGTCGAGTCCTTTTGAATTTAATAGCACACCATTGCATGTGTTTTTTGCTGTGGATCCTTGCTCAGTTTTATGCTGCATACTAATCACAAAGGGGCCCTTGGTAAAAAGTGGCCTTAGCTCGTCCTTACATGGGTCTTTCCCACGCACTAAGGTCATTTTTATTGCAGGGGGAAAATAGCTGATTTCTCAATTTTCCCCATTAATGGCCACATGATCATTTTCTCTTTAGCGCTTGGCCATTAGCACATAATCCCCTACTGCCACCAGGGCCGGTCCTAGGGTCTCTGGCGCCCCCCTGCAGACTATGAGTTGGCGCCTGTGCGCCCCCCCTCCGGCACCTGCGCGCCCCTGCCCCCCAGCATTTCCTTTCTCTCTTCTCCCACCCTGCCCCTGTCCAGTGATTCTCCTTCGCCCCCATCCCCTGCTGCCCTTGGTGCTTTAAATCTTTAATTTACCTCCATTCCAGCAGCCGCCCTCGAGGAAATGACGTCAGAAGGTGGGACTGCAGAACGAACTCACGAAGGGAGGGAAGGCTAGAGACGGGGCAGGGCTTTCAAATGATGCAGCTGCTGGAACTGAGGTAAATTAAAGATTTAAAGCACCAAGGGTGGCGCGGTATGGCAGTGCAGTGCCGCAGCAGCGCCCTTGAAGGCAGGCGCCCCCCTGCGGCGCTTACCCCGCTTACCAGGTTTGACCGGCCCTGACTGCCGCCCATTAGGTAGGTGGGAAGGACTCAAGCACTAACCATGTACTAATTGGTTAGCATGCAGCAATGTAGCTGCACTAACCAATTAGCGCACAACACACCCACTCTCCGCCCCCCCCAGACCCGCCCCAAGCACTAAAAAAAATCAATGTTATTTTTTAGCACTAAGGTAGCACACTCAAAAGTAAAAATTACCACAGGACATCTTAATGCACCCCGCGGTAAGCCCTTTCTTGCAGTAAGCATGCATTAGTGCTCACCACAGCTTAGTACAAGAACCTCAAAGATATCAAGGGAATTAAAAGAGTTCAGAGGGGGACTAATGACCAGGGTGTATATTCTGTTGTAACTGGAGACACTAGATTCACTTCCTTATGAAAGGGTTGATCAAGGAGAAATGTGTATTTTGCCAACACTTCGGCAAAGGGCGGTTTGAGAAATTGCATATTCAGTAGAACAATACAGGAGTCTACTAACTAAAATTCACGACGGACAACTTCAATTTAAAAAGAAATCAGATGCCCTTCTCAGTAAGGTGCTGGAACTGTCTGCCTTCGAATATTAGTGTATAGGCATCAGTGGAGGTATTGAAGATAACCAGCAGACACCTCAGTTGATCTTAGCAACATTAATAAACATATGGCCGTGTGGACAGTAAAAGCCAGAAGGTAACTAATGCATTCAGGAGAAGGCAAACAACAAAGGGTCAGCAGTTTTGCTATTTATTATGTACACTGTTCACATGTTTAAAATTTTTAAATTACCCAGATTTTTTGAGTGAATAAAAATGTGCATTGTGGCCTGTACAATCCCCTTCCTGAGCATTTTTTTCTCTTGGCAGTTTTATGTACCTGTGGTTTATGTGGCATTTTACTCTCCGCTGTAGAATATTTCACTTCATTGTAATCTTCCTTCCTCCTCATTATCTCTTTTTCATATTATAGCCCCAGATGACTTCTTGCACATCTGGAATAAGGGTAGAGGAAGCATGCTGAGCATTCTCTAATGCTGATGTGAGCTTGAAGTATGAAAGTAGTGCATTACCATATTTCAATGACACGTTTCTTTTTTACAGCTCTTGAAGGTATTATCTCATGTTCCGGTTTTGTAGAATATTACAAAAAGACTTTTCTGCTGACTGAATACATACAAAGCACCTTTTGGGCACAGGGAAATGATCAAAGTGCCCCCTATTCTTTTGCATATCTCCTCCATCATGTTTTAAGTGAATTGCATTTCACAAAGAATGTTAAATACATTTACAAGACTGCTACCATCCCTGCTACCCTCAGGGTAGACTTTGGAGGAAGCCTGAACTCTTTAAGTCATCATCTCTGTCTGCTAAGGTTGCTACATTATGCATCCCTTGTGTTTACCCTTACAGTTTCCTTTGCGTACTTGGCACAACTCGTGTAAATCAGCAACTTTGCACTAAGTCCTTCTTCCTCCTGTTTTCAGAATCCGAGTTTCCTAATACAGTAACCCCAGGTCTAAGCCTAAAAGGTCTGGCTCAAAACTCTGGGACTAATTTTCTGGCCAAAGAATTAAGGGGCCCCTTTACTAAAGCCTAGTGCGTGTTAAAGGCATTAGTGTACTACATGCTATGACGTCCATAGGTATAGAATGTGCTTCTTAGCATTTAGAATGCAGGGGCGTAGCCAGACACCCACATTTGGGTGGGCCTGGGCCCAAGATGGGTGGGCAGAAGAACTCCGCCCTGTCCCACAAGTGATTTGGTCTTTCACTCTCTTGCCTGCATGCCATATGGTCTCTCAAACATCCACCCTACCCCGCAAACCTTTTAATTAGCAGATTTTCACCGGCTGCGAGCAGCAACTAATACACACTGCTCATGTTGGCCCCACAGTCTTCCCTCTGATACAACTTCCTGTTTCCACATAGGCGGGAATACATCAGAGGGAAGGCTGGTATGCAGGAAGGACAGGAATCTTCAGCTGGTGGGGCTTGGGAATCCCTGCCAGGCACATCATAGGTGTGCTGCTACTGGGTGGGCCTGAGCCCAAAGTGGGTGGGCCTAGGCCCATCCAGGCCCACCCTTGGCTACGCCACTGCAATGCACTAAGCTTTAGTAAAAGGGTCCTTAAATTTACTGGATATAGACAGAGAACCTTGAATCGTGACACATGAAATCTCAGATTTCAACTTTTGTTTTTCACCTTGCAAAAGCTATTCTTGCATTTTATTTATTCATTTACATTGGGGTCAATATTCAGCATGTGGTATTTTCTAAAATGCCCACTGGCTAAAAATAAGCCTACTGGATACTCAGTGCCAGCGTCCAGATATTGGCCAGTACTGAATATCCAGGAATCAGCACTCACCAGCAGTGCTACCTGGTTAGTAGTCTGAATAGCACTGAACATTAAAAAAAAAAATAGCCATACTGGATCAGCCTAATGGTCCATCTAGCCCAGTATCCTGCTTCTAACAGTGGCCAATCCAGGTCACAAGTACCTGGCAGAAACCCAATTAGTAGCCACATTCCATTGCTACCAATCCCAGGACAAGCAGTGGCTTCCCTCTTGTCCATCTCAATAACACACTATGGACTTTTCCTCTAGGAACTTGTCCAAACCTTTTTTAAACCCAGCTACGCTAACTGCTATTACAATATCCTCCGGCAGCGAGTTCCAGACCTTAACTATTTTTTGAGTGAAAAAATATTTCCTCCTATTTCTTTTTAAAATATTTCCATGTAATTTCATTGAGTGTGCCATGGTCTTTGTACTTTTTGAAAGAGTGAAAAATCGATATGATATGATATGATACGATACGATAGAGGTATATAAAATAATGAGTGGAGTGGAACGGGTAGATGTGAATTGCTTGTTTACTCTCTGCAAAAATGCTAGGACTAGGGGGCATGTAATGAAGCTACAAAGTAGTAAGTTTAAAACAAACTGGAGAAAATATTTCTTCACTCAATGTGTAATTAAACTTGGGAATTCGTTGCCAGAGAATGTGGTAAAAGCAGTTGGCTTAGCAGGGTTTAAAAAAAGGTTTGGGTATCTGCCTAAAAGAAAAATCCATAAGCCATTATTAAGATGAACTTGGGAAAGTCCACTGCTTATCTCTAGGATAAGCAGCATAAAATGTATTATACTGTTTTGGGATCTTGCCAGGTACTTGTACCCTTGATTGGCCATTGTTGGAAACAGGATATTGGGCTTGAAGGACCTTCGGTCTGTCCCAGAATGGCAACGCTTATGTTCTTATGATTCACTTTTACCTTTTCTACACCGCTCAAGATTCTGTAGACCTCAATCATATTCCCCCCTCAGTCATCTCAGATAATCTTCAAGCTCTACCCACAGACTGCCCGACATTGTCCAGATAGTACCAAGGAGGTCAGAGTGAATATTTAGCAGCACCATCTGGTCAGTGATGCTGAATATTCCACTGGCCAGAACTTCTCTAATTTTGCAGCACCTGCTCATTGGATAAGCCAACTTACTTTGTCAGCTAACCTCTTGCCATGGTTCTAGGTGGTTAACAATAAACATACATTAGAGTAGCAAAAACATGAAGACATACACATAAATCATTAATATGACATATATTTCAATAACTCAATGTCAAACATCTCATACCTTATTAGCTTGGGAAACAAATGAGTTTGGGTCAATAGATTCTTCTTCTAGCAGGTCAATAACAGCAGACTCTTGCTTCTGTGATAAGACTAAACTTAAGCCTCAAAGTCATGGAAATGAACATTGGCAAGGACTGTGTTACAGCAAAGGCAAAACAAAATGAAGCTTTTTTTTTTCTTCGTAAGAACTTTATATACATTGGGCCTGAGATATTCAGCCGATGGTGGGCAGCACTTTTGCTGTCTGCTGCTGGTGCTAAACCCAGATATTCAATGCCTGGCCATTTCCGGCAACTGCGTTAACCACCAAAAAGTTAACTGGTTAAGCTGATATTCAGCACTAACTGGTTAACTTTTTAGCAGTTAAAGATAGGCCTGCTATTTATGCAGCCTATTTTAACTGCTAAGTATAGGTGGTTTAGTGCTGAATATCTGAGCCTAACTGGCTGTGTCATGTGATATCCAGCTAGTTCCTAACTGGCAATATTCAGCAGAAATAACTGGTTATCTCCTGCTGAATATTAGCAGTTAGGTGCTGATATACTTTTTAACCAGGCCAGTTATAATTATTTTATTTATCTACTAGGAAAAAAGGCTCGTTTCTGACACAAATGAAACGGGCGCTAGCAAGGTTTTCCTCAGAGTGTGTATGTTTTTACAGAGTGTGTGTGAGAGTGAGTGTGTGATAGAGAGAGAGTGAATGTGTGAGTGTGTGTGACAGAGAGAGTAAGACTGGGTGCGAGTGTGTGTGTGAAAATGAGAGTGTGTGCCAGGGGTCCCCCTTCCTCCCTCCCTCCCAGTTCTAGGGTGGCCCCGCCTCCCTCCCTCCCTCCCAGAGAGATGAGCAAGGGAAAAAAAGAGGGGAAAGGAGGAGAAAGGTCGATGAGAGGGAGAATAAAGGGGGTGTGCAAAGACTCTTAAAGTCAATGAAAACTGATGGTGTTTCTATAACAAGTGATGCTAGAGAGGAGGCTGGCCTGGCGCAGGAAGCACTAGCGGCGCTGCAGAGAGCCGGGTCCCATGTGTCTCCCATGGTAGTTTTATTAGTGCAAGCCCAGCAGAGGTGCAACGGGAGCGAGGGAGCAAGACTGTGCTGTAGGGCCATGGTGGATAGAAGGGGATAGGGAGTGGGTCCTGCACGCAGTGAAGGTGCGATTCAGACTGGGGAGGCAGCTGAGCCTGACGACAACAAAGTAACAGCCAATCAACAGGTGTAGAGGGTGGAGACTAGGGTTTCCAGGTGATGGCAGACCCTGGCTTGCATCAGATTGGACCTGAACTTCAGGTCCCAACTCAGCTGTTTTTGGGACTAAAAGATCAGGCCCAATCAGCTGTAAGCCACATCTGACACAGCTTGGAAAGCCTGTAGATGAGAAGAAGCAGAGGGATGGAAAATACTTTTTTTTTAATTACTTTCCACATTTGTACTTTGTTACCAAGTACAAAAGTACAGCTTAAATGTAACTTGTTACAAGTAAAAAGTATTGCAAAAAAAAATGTAACTCATTACAAGTAAAAGTACTGCCAATTGTACCTATGTACTCTAACAAATGTAACCCAGGTCTCACCTGGCCCTAGCTCCAGACCTGGGTCACAAAATAAACTCTCACACTTATTCAAATTCCATAGTCTCCTCTCACTCTCAGGCCACTTGTTCCCCGCACTTCTTTCCAGTACCCTTACAATTGAGCTGGGGTGAGTAATGGTCCAGAATAGCGATCCGGGTTTTGGGAGACACTCTTCAAGTTTGGGGTTCCACTCCGCTCTCCAGTCCAGGAACCACATGACACTCCAGAAGGCTTAATAACAAACTTCAACCTTGTATTGTAACTTCTGCAGCTAGCAAATTGTTAATTCAGTGATCCTTTTCTACAGTCAATGATATAAAGTCTTCTATAACTCAGTGTCAGACTTCGGTTGTTCCCGAGGGGGGGGGGGGAACACCCTTACCACTGTACTTCTCAGGAACATATACAGGGAGTGTTTCTTCCCAAGACTACTCACATATATACAGTTTCTCCATTTATGCCTATCCTGCAGCCAGATGTAACCCCAGGGCTGTTTTCTCCTCCTCCTTAAGCACTCTGTTACCACCAGGCACAGATCCCTTATGGCTGTCCTACTTCCATGGGTGTACCTCACAGGGCAGCTCTCCCTTCTCCACATCCCGCTTATAAGCCAGACTCCCCAATCCGTCCGTAGCTCTGGCTCCTTCACCAGTTGCTATAGATAAGTCAACTTTCCCTTGATTATAGCCCTTCTCCTTCTTCGAGTCACTTGGCAGGGGCTAGCAGGCAACCGAAGACCTCTTCCCGCTCTAATTCTTCTCTTTTATCTCCTCCTAAAGCTGTTACTCTTCCCCACATGGGTGCTATCTTTATCCATTTTATTCCATACACTCTCCCCACGGGATGGGCTTCCTCCCACCCAGCAACCTCCCAGCCACTCCCCCCAGTGACTCTCTACCAGGGCTCACTCCTTCAGTACCCCAACCTAACAAGGGCTTTACAAAGTACAAATACTTTGGGCACCTTTTACTCGCTAAAAAGGAAGTCCCGCCCAGCTACTGCAGGGGCCCGTGTAGTGTCTTTTGGGTCAGTTGACTGTTTGCAAATAAGCTTTTTGAACGCTCTTACTCTTTGTTTGCATTGGTCATTTGGAATTTGTTTGGCTTTCACCCCTTCGTTTTGTGCCTAACAATCAGGGGCAAAGCCAACCACTTCGGACTCAGGCCCACCCAACAGCGGAGCAACCTTTCTGAGGCTGGTAGGAATCCCTAAGCCCCACCAGTTTACTTTGTGTATACCTTACCTTGATTTGTACCTGTCCTTATCATGGTACAGACCGTATAAGTCTGCCCAGCACTATCCCCGCCTCCCAACCACCAGTCCCGCCTCCCACCACCGGCTCTGGCATAGACCGTATAAGTCTGCCCAGCACCATCTCCACCTCCCGCCACCGGCTCTGCCACCCAATCTTGGCTAAGCTCCTTAGGATCCATTCCTTCTGAACAGGATTCCTTTATGTTTATCCCACGCATGTTTGAATTCCGTTACCGTTTTCGTTTCCACCACCTCCCGCAGGAGGGCATTCCAAGCATCCACTACTCTCTCCGTGAAAAAATACTTCCTGACATTTTTCTTGAGTCTGCCCCCCCTTCAATCTCATTTCATGTCCTCTCGTTTTACTGCCTTTGCATCTCCGGAAAAGGTTCGTTTGCAGATTAATACCTTTCAAATATTTGAACGTCCAGTTTAAGACCACCTCCAGCCTTCTGAAGGTGCCCAGTAGCCCAGAATGCCATACTACCAAGCTCTGCAATTGGCTCAGTGGTAAAAACCAGCTTTAAATTTTTTTTATATCAGCGCTGTTGTCTGACAACATTTTAGTAATATCTTGTAGTTGATTTGTGATCGCGGTAAGACTATCGCTTCTGTCAGCACTTTCTTTTGCCACCTTGCCAGGAGATGAGGGCTCCGGTTTTGATCTTTTTATTTATTTATTTATAATTTTTACAATAATACATTTATATCACTATAAATGCCGGATTTAAGATAAACCATAAAGAAAAATAAATCATCTCAACGTTTCCCATTTTAACATAAAAAATGGTGAGAAAGGAAAATTCAATTTATACATATTGACCACCATAATTTATGGAATAAGATATAGGAAAATATAAACAATAATATAAAGAACAAATCAACTTATCAATCAGAGTGGAGAGCGTTATTCGCCCACTAGAAGGTACAAACAGTATCCTATCCTATGTAGTCGTTCAGGTTTGAACATTCCCCTCTTCCTTGGCTTTTATAAATTCAGCCAATTTCTTTGGATCAAAAACACATAACTAGTGTTGTTAATTGTTATCAGACATCTGCAGGGATATTTCAAAATGTATGTCCTTCCCAAGGCAAGAGTCCTTGGCTTTAAAGCCAAGAACTCTCGCCTTCTTTTCTGTGTGTCCCTGTTTAGGTCTGGGTAAATTTGTATTTCCTCACCAAAGAAATTGGTTTGCATGTTTTTAAAATACAAACGAAAAACATTATTCCTATCAACTTCAAAAGCAAAGGAAACTAACAAAGTCAATCTTTGTGTTACTACCTCCAGAGAATTCTCCAAAAAAGCTGTTACATTTAAATCAGGTAATGGTTCTGGTAAAGCTGATTTTGCACCAAAGATATATTGCGCCTTGACAATAGGTGGAAAAGCTTCTTTAGGAATATTCAAGACTTCACCCAGATATTTCTTAAACATGTCTACCGATGGTATTAAAGGAACTTTAGGAAAATTGAGAAGTCTTAAATTGTTCCTTCTAGCCTGGTTGTCTAGGAGTTCAACTTTTTTAACCAGAATTTCTTTATCTTTTATCATTAGGCATGTTAAATTATGTAAGGATTTAACTTCCTCGTCCAATGTCCCTATTTTCTCTTCATTTTTTTGAGCTTAAGAAGTGACAAGAGCTTGAGATGTTTTAAGAGAACAAAAATCTTCTTTTAATATGTCCGTTACCTGGACTAGGTTCCTGTTCATAGCCTGAATGGCGTCCCATAGGCTCTCGAGAGTGATTGCTGATGGTTTTACAACTCCTCCTATATCCACGGAAACTAGCCCCGATCCACTGGCGGAGGTAGGGTTTTCCACCCCACCTTTCCAGGTAGCAATCGCCACTGGGGTCACCACTGTTGCAGGTCCTCCTCTGACTGCTTGCAGGCTTGACTCACCGGTCAGCTCAGCCAGCTGTAGTCCCACTACAGGTAAATTGCTTCCGGGTCGTGGAGGCACAGCAACCGAAGGCAGGCTTAACGAAGCCCCTTCCACACTGCAGTCCGGCGTACCGCCGTCGGAGCTGACCTTCGTGGGTGTCTGCAGCTTGAGTCGCTGCACTCCAAAACTCTCAAGCGTCAGCTGACGGGGAGTGGAGCTCATGGGAGCAGAGGAGGCTTGCGACCCCGTTTTCCCCTTCCTTTTCCCCATGATGTCGTCGGGTAAGGCTTATTTCCACCGACAGCTTGGCAAGGGTCAGGAGCTTAGCGACTAACATCCTCCCTGGACGCCATCTTGTTCCCGGTTTCGATCTTTTAGTGCCGGAACTCACTGCAAACACAGTTTCGATTTTGGATTGTTTCCTACTGGCCATAGAGAGGTAAAACGCAGCAGTACAAAGAAAACAGCAGCAAGAAAATAAGGCTGTAATTTGTTAAAAATGTTGATGAAGATCAGGAACCTTTGTCTGGCTCTCTGGCACTGCCAGAAAACAATACTTTATTAAAAGTGTTGGGTATGGGTGATCCTGTTAGCTTCACAGGCAAGGGAGAACATAACATAAGCTAGTCCTTAAATATAAGCAAAGTCCTCCCATGCTCTGGCCTGCTCCTGCAGGCCAGAGCATGTACTGTTGTCTCTAGTTAACAACATTCACCAGCTGGCCTCTGGCTGGGTCAACCATACAGTTTTTCAAGGTCCCAAGTTGTACTTGATCTACCTGGCTGTCGTGGTTGCAGTTTACAGATACATGGTGGAGGCATATGCAGTGGGCCTTCGCTGCTGGGCCTCCTTAACCTGGCTGTGCTCCTGGATCATGTCCTCCTGGCTCCACCCCTCCTGTGTCACTTCCTATACCACCTTACCTAACTGGCAGGTCCAGGTGATTCACAGGCTAAAATACATCAAATAGGAAAAAGGAAAGGTACCACAAAAAGAATAGGAGAGAAAACAAAGTTTCAAATAGACACATTTAAGCACTGGGGCAAACAAGATAGAAGAGGGGCGTAGGAACTGAACAGAGATTTGGACATGTGGTTAGTCAGCAAGAAATCGGGCAAAAGGAAACAGGGGAGGGGAGGAAACAGAATAGTAAAAGAAGAATGCAGTGAAACACCAAGGAACTGACCAGAAGACAGAGAGGGTCAAGAGAGCTGAGAAAGAGAAGGAAGCTGGGGAGAAGGGCTAACCAACAGAAAAACACATGAAGTCCATACAAACTAATAGATACGCACCAATACACTCTCTTCTGAATTCTCTTCTCCCGTATCTTCACCACTCTTAAAACCCTACCCACAGATAAAATTGTCAGACCTTTATGTCCCCCTGACACTGTTTTGTCCCCTTCTCAATTCACCACTGTTATATTCCGCTGTTCTACTCCCATATGATATCCTGAATTTATTCTGTCTTCCCATAACTCTTCATAATGTAATCCATAATCGTATTACAACTAATTGTATTTCCATCACTTACAATGTATTGTAAGCCACACTGAGCCCGCAAATAGGTGGGAAAATGTGGGATACAAATGCAAATAAATAAATAAATAAAAAATGTGGCTCTGATACCGTGAGGGAGTGTCCTTAAAGGGAAGTGGCAGCATCCTCTAGACTCCATCACAGCATATTTAGAGTTTCCTTGTTTGCATTTAATACTTTGGTTTCAGGAAAACCCATCGCAAGCACAGTTTCTGTTTGGTAAAGGCTGACTGGTACCTCATAGCTAGAGAAATCTGCTGCTTTAATAGCATCTGTCACCAACATGCTCACATATGGCCCCAGCTCATAAAGCCCTGTTCCTCACAATGCAAGCAGCTTTTAATGAGTCTATCAGAAGTATTACATGGAGCCTTTCTCGAGTCAGTTTCCAAATGCAAACATTTATCCATTTTCCAGACAATCTCTCCTACAGCAGGAGACACTAAACTGTGAGTCCTGGAAGATTGGCAGCTGCCCTGCGAAACAAAGATGCATTTTGGCCATATAATCAAAGAAATCAAAAGCACAAACAGACAGCAGGTTGCAAATTGTGTTAAATGTACAGTACTGGACCAGCTCAACACCACTGAAGCAGCGTATGAATTCATTTTCAAATAGATTTAGAAGCCGTGTTATTTTCTGGAAGGTGCTATGATTTTTGTCATAGTTCCTAAGAGGCTTCAAAATCAGAAACTTCAGCAACTGTGGATATTGAATTGATCTTAGTGAAACAGTGCCATCTAGTGTATTTCTGCTTTCCCAGGCACAAAATTGCTTGCATCTCAGAATTTTGATTTTTTTTCACTACATTCCTGGCTCTTCATAATATTTCATTCTCTAACCACTGGGAAGTCTTCTGAAGTTCATTAAAATGTGTTTTATATTAAGAACCTGCTGTGATATAAATGTTGTATGGAAGAGATTTTTTTTTATTAATGCCACTTAATGAGATTTACCAAACCAACTAGCACTAGGCATGTTTAAAAAATGTATGTCTGGATTGAAAAAGCCCAGCATCTAATGTTCAGCATTCTGCCATAAATCTCTATTACGACATTTCCACAGCAGCCTGCAAACAGTCCTCAATGCACTGCTAACAGATCAGTTGCACTTAAAAATGTCAGCGTTTTAGAGGCTCCATGTCTTAATTATACGTCCCAAAAAAAAAGAAGCAGCAAATAGGATAAACTGAAAAGAGAATCGATGATCTAGTTATTGCATGGACATGCCACAGCAGTAGCCCTTATCATGAGACAAAGCACAAGCAATTTGCATTAAATTGTTTCATTCAGAGTGCAATGAATTCCCTTTTTAAAAGCATCAGGTCCTCTAGCTGTATATATGTGAGCATCTTTTCAAATACCTAGGGTGCTGCCATGTAGCAAAGAACTCATGGCCATGAGGAGGCTTTCTGTAACTGGACCCTGTGTATGAGGTTTATAATGTCATGCTTTACAAATATACAAAAGAACAATCCAAATCACAGTTACCTGATGCTAGGGTCCACCTTGGGGGTCAGCGCTCAAGAAAAAGATCTGGGTGTCATTGTAGATAATACGCTGAAATCTTCTGCTCAGTGTGCGGCAGTGGCCAAAAAAGCAAATAGGATGATAGGAATTATTAGGAAAGAAATGGTGAATAAGACCAAAAATACTATAATGCCTTTGTATCGCTCCACGGTACGTCCGCAACCTGAGTATTGCGTTCATTTGTAGTTGCCGTATCTCAAAACAGAAATAGCGTAATTAGAAAAGGTTCAAAGAAGAGCAACCAAAATGATAAAGGGGATGGAACTCCTCTCGTGTGAGGAAAGGCTAAAGAGGTTAGGGCTCTTCAGCTTGAAAAAGAGACGGATGAGGGGAGATATGATTGAGGTCTACAAAATCCTGAGTGGTGTAGAACGAGTAGAAGTAAATCGATTTTTTACTCATTGCAAAAGTACAAAGATCAGGGGACACTCATGGAAGTTACATGAAAATACTTTTAAAACAAATAGGAGGAAATATTTTTTCACTCAACGAATAATCAAGCTCTGGAACTCTTTGCCGGAGGATGTAATAACAGTGGGCATCTCGGCTCTTACCACCACCTGATTTCTACTGCAAGCTTAATAAAAGACCCCCTTATTGTATTACAGTGTAAGCCACTTTGGACCAACTCCTGGAATTAAGTGGGTAAGTGTTCAAGATTAGATTAGATTTAATCAGATTAAGGGATGAATTCATCACGATGTGGTAAAGATCGTCTTTTACTACACCTTGATGTACTGCCAGATTCAGCAAACTGTGGGATCTCAGTACCACAGATTGCTGAATCCCGGGTTAAGAGAATAACACTTCTTGTAAGGCACCTTGCAAGCAGTGTTATTCCCATGGCCTGGGTGCATCAGGCCACAAAGTCATGGCCCGATACTCCCGAGCTGGCATAGCAGGTCCCCCCGACCCCAGCCCCCCCCCCCCCAGCAGCAGAACCCCCATTCCTCAAGCTCCTACAGGGGCTACCTTGAATTGCAGTGATGGTCGGGAGGGGGGGGTATTCATTAGGAGCAAGGCCTAGTCACTCCTGCCCTCCTGCTCAGAGCGTTGGGCCATGACTTTGTCCTGATGCTCCTGACAGGGTAAAATAACCCCAGCTTTTGGCTGGGGTTATCTTACCCTCATTTTCTGCCCATAACACGATTTGCAATGTATCACCACAATTTGTGTTATGGTATTTACATAGTAATGAGATGTAAAACATGTAACCCACAGGTTCAGTCTGGGAATGTTTGACTTTTTTATTCTTTGTGACTGAATGTTTGTTCTTTCCTGTCAACCAATAGAGTTCCTTTGTATATCTTTTGTGTGTGTGTGTGTGTGTGTGTGTGTGTGTGTGTGCATGATTTTCTCTCTGTAACCCGCTTCAATTTGATATCAAATGAAGTGGTATGTAATTAAATAAATGATAAACTTAAATATTGCCACAGTATTTTAAGAAAGGCTGCATTAGGGCTGTTTAAGTCACATTAGGAAGTTAAATTGCGTTATTTGCCCCTTAATGCAGCTTGCTGAATTCCCTCCTCAGTCTAGAAGCATTATACACTAACATTCCTCAGACTTCAGCTTTAGATATCATTGAAACAACTTTGAACAGCTGTCCACAGCCATATCATATTCATGCTCATTTTTTGTCATTAGCCCGTTACTTTGCAATAACCATGTCATATTTTATGGCATATTTTTTATACAGATACAAGGCACCACTATAGACACTGCCCACTATTTCCAACAGGGCTGGCTTAACCATTATGGCTATGGCTATTGTTTATTCCTTTTCTCTCCAAATTACTTGAGCGTGCTGTTCACCGCCGCTGCCTTGATTTTCTCTCCTCACATGCTATTCTTGACCCATTACAATCTGGTTTTCGCCCTCTCCACTCAACTGAAACTGCGCTTACTAAAGTCTCCAATGACCTATTACTGGCTAAATCCAGAGGTCAATATTCCATCCTCATTCTTCTTGATCTTTCCGCTGCTTTTGACACTGTCGATCACAGCATACTTCTCGATACCCTGTCCTCACTTGGATTCCAGGGCTCTGTCCTTTCCTGGTTCTCTTCCTACCTCTCCCTCCGCACCTTTAGTGTTCACTCTGGTGGATCCTCTTCTACTTCTATCCCTCTGCCTGTCGGTGTACCTCAGGGTTCTGTTCTTGGTCCCCTCCTCTTTTCTATCTACACTTCTTCCCTTGGTTCATTAATCTCATCCCATGGCTTTTCCTACCACCTCTATGCTGATGACTCCCAAATCTACCTTTCTACCCCTGATATCTCACCTTGCATCCAAACCAAAGTTTCAGCGTGCTTGTCTGACATTGCTGCCTGGATGTCTCAACGCCACCTGAAATTAAATATGACCAAAACCGAGCTTCTCATTTTCCCCCCCAAACCCACCTCCCCGCTCCCCCCGTTTTCTATTTCTGTTGATGGCTCTCTCATTCTCCCTGTCTCCTCAGCTCGAAACCTTGGGGTCATCTTTGACTCTTCTCTCTCCTTCTCTGCTCATATCCAGCAGACCGCCAAGACCTGTCGTTTCTTTCTTTACAACATCCGTAAAATCCGCCCCTTTCTTTCCGAGCACTCTACCAAAACCCTCATCCACACCCTTGTCACCTCTCGTTTAGACTACTGCAATCTGCTTCTTGCTGGCCTCCCACTTAGTCACCTCTCCCCTCTCCAGTCGGTTCAAAACTCTGCTGCCCGTCTCATCTTCCGCCAGGGTCGCTTTACTCATACTACCCCTCTCCTCAAGACCCTTCACTGGCTCCCTATCCATTTTCGCATCCTGTTCAAACTTCTTCTACTAACCTATAAATGTATTCACTATGCTGCTCCCCAGTATCTCTCCACACTCGTCCTTCCCTACACCCCTTCCCGTGCACTCTGCTCCATGGATAAATCCTTCTTATCTGTTCCCTTCTCCACTACTGCCAACTCCAGACTTCGCGCCTTCTATCTCGCTGCACCCTACGCCTGGAATAAACTTCCTGAGCCCCTACGTCTTGCCCCATCCTTGGCCACCTTTAAATCTAGACTGAAAACCCACCTCTTTAACATTGCTTTTGACTCGTAACCACTCGCCTCCACCTACCCTCCTCTCTTCCTTCCCGTTCACATTAATTGATTTGATTTGCTTACTTTATTTATTTTTTGTCTATTAGATTGTAAGCTCTTTGAGCAGGGACTGTCTTTCTTCTATGTTTGTACAGCGCTGCGTATGCCTTGTAGCGCTATAGAAATGCTAAATAGTAGTAGTAGTAGTAATATTTCATCTTAAATCTAAGGCAGAGTACAGAGAAATATATATAATACAAACAATATTAAAATCAAATTACATGTACAAATAATATACTCAATAAAATATGCACAGCATAACAAATAAAAACATAGTTAATTACAAATGACAAACTCTACAATGTTCCTCCCTTCAGCAATTGGCAGCTGTGACTGAACAGTTTGTTTTAAGCCTGTGATAATTGTTTTGATATTTTCCTGTAATGTAGTTCTCTAATTTGGCCAGCAGGTGGTGTATGTTTATGCTTAAAGCTGTTACAGAGAACTGATCCTTTCCTTCTTTAGTTAACACAAAGAAAGGAGAAGTGCCTGTAGTCATGTGGCCCGGTATTTTCAAATGTTGTTGTTCTGAGCTCTGATTGGCCTTGAGTTTGAAGTTACCCAGGAGCTAGTGGCTTAGCCAGGATGAAAAGAGAGTAGGATCTCTTTGCTGAGGCTCTGTGAACAGTTATATGTCCTGATTTTCCCAGGTGCTACTTAACTAGCATACAAATGTTTGGTTAGTATTATAATTGATCCATATTTCAGTTACATGTTATTGTTCTGCTGATTGCACGTTTTCTGTTTTACTGTTCCAAGTTCTGTGACAATAAACACTATTAGTTTGTTGACTCTCTGGACTGATTAAGAATCCTAGTGGTTTGTGTGTTGGGTCTGTGAGTGCTTTCTGGGAACTGTGGGTCCACTGGGAGTGTGGCCTCCAGTAACCTAGAAATCACTGGGGATAATTTGAGAGTGGGAGACACCCGTCCAGAGGCAGTTGGGACCCAGTCGATGGGAGAAGGGTGCTAGTGTAGAGCACAAACGGCTGGTGAAGGCAGACCTGAGCTGTGCTGGGGATAGACTCTCTAAATGGCCGCAGGGTAACCTTAGGTGGGTGACTAGGTGTTTTGTGACAGCAACATCTAGTGTGCCATATGACAAACAAAAAAGCAATTCTTCAGCTGCTCCTTAAATACAGCAGTATCATTCAGTGTTCTAATATAGACCAGAATTTGATTGTATTCATAAAGTCCCATGATCGAAAAGATGTGATTCCTTGTATCCTCATAATGTATCTTCCTCAAAGAGGTAATTTCAAGGAGTCGCACACCTTCTGATTGCAAAACTAGACAGCTGCCTAGGGTAGCAGTTTTTGAGTTGTTGGCAAATAGGAATAGGTCAAAGAGTAGATCCTGACAGTCACACATTTAAAGGGCCATAGGCACATTCTTTTATATGCAGGGAGACTGGGCAGTTTTCAAATAGCCCATTTACCTGAATTAATGACGTTTGGAAATTGCCTTACACACACACACACAAACTTTAACATTTAATATAGTATGATGTCAATTATGTATTTTTACAGGATTGTTATGGGAGAGGTGGTGTTGCAATAATCATGATTGTACGGTTTAATTTTTACAGTCTTGGGGAGGACACCAGGGCCTCACATTTAATTGAAGGGGATATAAGGCTAAAGATTTGGCTAGGGAGCCCAACACTCTTGCAATGGACCTGTTTGCCAAATTATACATGTCTAAATTAGAGCAGTAGAGGAGAAGCCTAATAATTAGAGCAGTAGTCTTATAACCAGGGAAGCTAGGGTTCAAATCCCACTGCCACTCGACATCTTCGACAAGTCAACCCTCCATTGCTTCAGGTATAGTGTAAGCCCTCCCAATACAGGAAAATATGTACTACATCTAAATGTAACTCACATTGAGTTACTACTGAGAAAGATATGAGCTAAATCCAAATCCAAAATCCAGTACTAAATCCAGTTAACATAAGAAGAGCCTTACTGGGTCAGACCAATGGTCCATCTAGCCCAGTATCCTGCTTCCAACAGTGGCCAATCCAGGTCACAAGTAACATTCCATGCTACCAATCCCGGGGTAAGCAGTGGCTTCCCTATGTCCATCTCACTAACAGACTAGTCAGAGACCAGAAAGACCCACAGTGGAAATCAAACCCACATCCCCTGCATTGAGGGACCCCCAACCATAACCCCTATACCACACACTTACCTGACCCTAATACCTACACTTCACACTTACCTGAGACCAATGGAGAACACTGCCTCTGAATGATACTTTGTATTAAATACATTTTGCTGTCTCCAGTGTGAAAGAATCCTTTTCTGTCTGTCCTGGATTTCTTCCTAGTCTTCAGCTCTAAGAAATGTGATCTACTGCTACTCAACACTGATGAGACATTAGCAGAAGGCATAGCTCTCTGGTCACAGGTGTAGTTTACCTCCTTATTTCGGGGGGGGGGGGGGGGGGGAGAAGAGCAATTTGGCATATCACTCAAAACACTAAGGGCTCAACCCCCCCCCCCCCCCCCCACCTCCCAACTACATCTATGGTTCTTCAGCATCAAAACCTTTGAGGCTAAGAGGGTAACAGACTTTGAAGTTGAACAGAAGATGCCAGATAGCTTAAAACTTCATTACCTAATGGCTCTAGTTGGCACTTTTACAAAAATCACAAATTCTAAGATAAGGACATCTTCTTGCCCTAGTTGCCTTAGACAATAATTGTAATACTCCTTCATTAATATCTTTTAATTGCATGTGAAGCATCTCTTGAAGTCACTGGCCTGTTTTTATTCCACTGTGAGATAAAAATCAAAACAATATTTTCCTAAAAGCTGACATGGAGCCACTAATACTGTCTGGAGCAGTGGAGATGGTGAAAATAGAATGCTTTAAAATGTCAAAAATCCAAACTAGTGCAACTAGAGAGAGAAGTCCAAAGCAAAAAAATAAAAACAACAAAACAACAAAAAAGTTAAAAAGCAGCGCATAACACAGCAAAAAGATTGCCTGAATGAAAACAAAAATAAAATTGTAGGTCTAACCACATCAACTGGTCAGCTGATAAAGACTGATTGAAAGGAACTGCACAGGGGTGCCTATCCAGAATACTCACACAGGCCCAGAAACCTAATTTTTTCTGGACTCAAGAGAAAAGTTTCTGCATTGACATCATCAGACCTTGTCAATAGTGTGATAAGGAGGTTTAACATGACCTATATAGTATGTTAGGATCCTACTCTGAAGTCACTCTGGAGGACAATTTTCAGAAAGATCCAGACAGGTAATAACCGTCTTGGCCTCTGCCATCTAACTCCGGCCCTGACCAGATCCAAGCCCATCTCCTTAGTAAAATTTACTAGGTAGCTATACAAAACCCTACAAATGTCACTTAGAACTTATAAAGTAATTCTACCATACCATAATAGCACTAATTTCTAGGAGTCACATAACAAGGGCCTATCTAGGAAAAGGCAAGACCTAAACATTGCAGTGGGCATTAGAATATCAACATACCTATGAGAAACTTAAACAAGCCAGATAAGTACAAATCAATCTTTTTTAAGTTAACATCTCTTTATTGTCTTTTGAATATACAAAAAATACAAAATAAAGAACATTGTTAAATAGAGCAAACATTATTATACACCACACTTTGTCCATTGGTACCATCACCCTGTAAGGGAATAGACAAAAGCTTCCACAGGGGGCCAGATATTATCACAATGCTACTGCTTTCTCATATTTATACATTAAACAATCCAGAAATATTCAATGCTAACACAGTATCTGGTGTTTTTCACAGACACAATACATAGATAGTCCCTCACCAAGTGCAGAATAAGTAACTATAACTGCAAATGTAACACATAAATATGTAGACAAAAATTAAACGGAACCCCCCAGGAAGCCAGACTCTGCATACAGTGCAAGATCAAAGAAATAGAAAACAGTGAAGCATGTCCCCCCTTTATTTTGTAAAACATAAAGAAGGCAGATGTAAATTTTTTTTTAAATAACATGGGGAAACAAGATGGCTGCCGAGTGTGGTACTGTAAATCTTCCTCTGTTGGCATTCTTCTGGGAAATTTTTCCTGTTTGCTATTTACTATGTTTCAATATGCCTAATGTCAGAGAAGACAGCAGTTACATACCCGACTGCATACTACAGCTCCCCTTCATCAGAGGGAGATCGTCAGCTTTTTGCAACCCATATCACAGGGCGTACCGGCTGTTCAGGGCAGAGGGAAGAACCCTGAACTCGCAAGCAAATACTTTGCTTAGCCTGCAAGAACAAGTCCCATCCTCAGCACTGACAGTATAGCAACTTGAGGAGCAGCAATGTGAGGAAGTGAAGAACGTGCTGCCAAGCACTGCTTCAGCTGGGGCCCAGTTACTGGATCTCCTGATGGGTGTATCGACAGTGGAAGCATCCCAAAGTGATTTGGGGCAAACTGAAGCATTGCTGAAGGTGGTTGCAGAATCTCAGGAAAGGAAGCTTGATTCAGTTTTACCTCCTCTGATAAAGCCTAAACAGATAACGATAGAATTTATATGGGTAGCACGTGAAGCCATCTACAAGTCATGTGCTTGACTATCTCATAGTGTTTCACAGAATACTATTAGGATTCAACAGCTGAAACAGACTGAATGCTAAGAAATTAGGGGGCTCCTTTACTAACACGTACTTACCACAGGTTAAAACCCACTACCACTGGGTTTGCTCAGGCGTCCTGCAGTAATTTCGGGATTGGCGCATGCTTCACAAGAGTGCTGGGGGGGGGGTGTTTAGGGGCAGAGAGTAGGCATGATCTGTGCTAATCGGTTAGTGCAGCTTACATTGCCACACGCTAACCAATTAGCACAGGAGTAGCATGTCAGCCATTACCACCAAAATAAATTGGCGTTGGTAAATGCTCACGCACTAATGGCCATGCGCTAAAGGGAAAAATTAGCATATGACCATTAATAGGGAAAATGGGGTCATTTTACCACCACGCTAAAAGCAGCCTTAGTGCGCAGGAAAGTCCTGCGCTGGGAATAGTGCTGGACACTTTTTAGCACAGCTTAGTGAAAGGGCCCCTAGATAGCTTATCTCGACAGTGTCCGCAAATGAATCCATCTCAAACTGTTTTAATTCAAGACAAAATGATCTTTCATAGAAAATTGTAGAATTTTAACAATTATACTCATTCTCTTGACACTTTTGAACCTTCCTAATGTAGTGACAGCTACACCAAGAGAATTACTCCAGTGATTCTTGAAGGAGAGTTTTAAATATGCTGATTCAAAGATTCCTCCTTTACAAAAAATATCCTACATTTCTAAGAGTTGTCGGGCTCGTGAAAAGGTTCAGAAATCTTTGGAAGAGGTCTATTCAGACAGTCTGACTATATTGGAGATTCTAGAAAGTCCTACAGCAGAGGTAGTGGGCAAGTTCACCTTACTTGTCTCCTTTGTCCTCGGGTTCAGGCCCACCCCAAAATCGGCAATCTGGCTACGCCCCTGGGATGTATATGTATGCATTTTTCAAAATATGTACTTAAGTGCTGATCCTGGTCCAGCTCCACCATCTCTCTGCCTCGAGGAATGCTCACACATCCCTCACACATAGTGTGTGGTATTCATTGGTCGTGCATGCTTTTGTACTTGTACAGCCCTGGAGAATTTTTTTTTTTATAAGAGCCTACTTACATCTGTAGAAAACTATTCAACATCCATAAGTCCCTTATCAAATCACCCTCAAAAGATTGCAGCTCCTAATTTTATTTCATTTGTAAGATAACAGACTCTGAGAAGTTTAGGTAAAACTGCCTACAACAGAATAATTTAGTTTGGCAGAAGTAAAAAAAAAAAAAAAAAGAAACACATGAAATCCACATTTTCATATCTTCCAAAAGGGCTCTGGTAAGACCCCACAGCAGCCTTGCAGGAAATGATGGAAATGACTGAAGGCTCTGCATAGTGAGTGTAAAGAAACTCTCACTGAGAAATAAGAAACACTAAGCATTAATACAATATGTTTTTGTATGCATAAAAATATGCTCTCCCTGCCTGAAGTAACAACATTTCCATTGATTAATTACAAGTAACAGAACTGAATAGCAGTATAGAAATGTTTCTAACTTCCTGTACAAAATGATATTTATTTGCTATGTTATACAATGTTACGTAAAACATTCATTGGCTGTGTGTGAGGTAAACAGCGATAGTGATTAATTAATCCAGGATTGAAAGGTTATATTGATTTAGATTTATCTTTGGTGCAGGTAGTCATTCCCACATAGTATACAATTATACAATTGTTCTATGTCAAAGATTTATGCCAAAGGATTTCACTGAAGGAATGCAGCAAACTTGTTTTTCAAGGACAAAAAAACAATCAGCTTGAGACAGCCGGAGGGGTTAGTGCTGGAACAAGACTGTGTATTTCAGCTGATAAATGAACAAATGCAAAGACTAAGCTACATTTTAATTGTATTGAAATTATGCCAGGAATGGAGCCCACTCTTCAGTTTCATAGCCGTTTTGTTTTGTTTTTTTTCTGGAGGAAAGAAATTGTGTGCTACTTCCCACATTGTTTGGGATAACAAAAGAGGAACTAGGAATGTTCTTGAAGAGAAGTCTGGCACCAAACCAGAGTGGTATATTTGTAGAGTACCGAAACCCAAGAATAGTGAGATGGATGGAAGTATTATCGTCTGAACTGAAAGGCTCAAAAGACTCCCTTAACAAGAAGTGGTTTGGTAATGCAACAGATCTGCCGCATTCTCTTTACTTATGCTAAATTATGCATGCATGTATCTGTTGTTTTGCTATTTACCAACTGAATCTACCATAATGTTTGTGTGATCCTAGAACAGCAAGCCCTTGCAATTCTTTCTTGACAAAAGAAAAAAGTCATTAAGAAGCACAGGACAGGAAAAGGCAGGCTCAGCCCAATGGTATCTGACACCACAGGCAAACCTTCAGCCCTGCGTTCTCCCTAGGGTGGCTCAAAACCCTACACTCCCTCCCCATCCCCTGTAGACCAGCAACTCCCCTTCCCTTGCCTACCCCATCATACATCAATATCTCCCCTTTCCCTCCCTACCTCCCTTCTGAGGCATCCAGATTCTCATCTCCACTTCCTTACCCATTCTCAGAGTCCAGCATCTCAACCCCACCTTCGCAATTGCCCAGGAGCACATAGTTCAGTATGGATTATCCTTGAAGGATATTATTGAAACAGGATCTTTAGGGAGAGGTTTCAATAATGGTGAAAGAAGGCCAGGATTGTTAAATGGGAGAACACAGTTAAGAATGCAAATTATCCCCGTCAACTTCAAAGCAGCTTGTCGCTGCAAGGAAAAAACACAATTTGAAGTGTCTATATACAAATGCTAGAAGCCTAAAAAAATAAGATGGGAGAGTTGGAGTATATAGCACTCAATGAAGAGGTAGATATAATAGGCATCTCAGAGACCTGGTGGAAGGAGGACAATCAGTGGGACACTATGTTAGGGTACAAATTATATTGCAATAATAGAGTGGATCAAATTGGAGGAGGGTTGCACTATATGTTAAAGAGGGAATTGAGTCACAAAAAATAAACATTCTACATGAAACAAATAGCAGTATGGAATTCTTGTGGATGGAAATTACATGTGCGAAGGGAAGGAGTATACTGGTAGGGTTGTACTACCGTCTACCAGGACAGAACGAACAGACAGATGAAGAAATGTTTACAGAAATTAGGAAAACTGGGAAACTGGGCAACATTATAATAATGAGTGATTTTGATTACCCCAGTATTGACTGGATAAATGTTACTTACCTGCCCTTCCAACTATCACCCCATCTCCCTCTCCCTTTCCTATCCAAGATACTTGAACATGCTGTTCACTGCTGTTGTCTTGACTTTTTCATCTCAAGCTATTTTTTATCTATTTCAATCTGGCTTTTACCCTCTACATTCAACTGAAACAGCCCTTGCTAAAATCTCCAATGACCTGTTCCTGGCTAGATCCAAAGGTCTCTATCCTCATCCTTCTCGATCTATCTGCTGCTTTTGACACTGTTGATCACCACTTACTCCTTGATACGCTGTTGTTTGCACCTGTTCCTGCCGCCAGCGGAGTCCAATCAGGCCAGCAGTACTACGCAGACAAACCCTCTCAACTGTTATCTTTTTAGAAACTGGACAGCTGGATTATGGACCATTTGCACTACAACAAATAAAAACAAAAAGAGAAAAAAACCAAGAGAAGCTTCTGTTGGGGGAAAAACACAAGTTTATTCTTTATCCAGAGATTTAGGATAAATAATAAGAAATAGTCTAGAATATGACAGAAATGAGAACATATATAGAAATGGAAATTACAATGGAAAGTGGGAGCAGGACATTCTTTCAAACTCCCTGGCTTGGGAGCCAAAAGAGATGTACACTGCCCCCCCTCCTATCTGGCAGAGAAATATTATATAGGGTTTCTTTTCCCTTACACGACAAAAGGGGAGCACAAGGGGGAGGGGTTGTCACACCCCCTTAGTTAGCACCTTACAGTCAGTCAGGATCTCTAGTATCAATAAAATACACAGCATCTGTTTACATTTCCTTGAAGATGCAGTGAGTTAAAAACTGCTTCCCCTCAGAGGTGCTATGTCTCTCCGTCAGCTCAGACCCTGCGTCCATGTCATAACATAGCAGGGAAATACAGCGTTTGATCCAATTGCTCTAGGCAGAGAAAGAAGTCTTCTGCAAGTGTTATTTCCCTCACTGTTACAAGATAAAGTCAATCTCATTTGCTTTGAAATAGCCCCACACAAAAGATCTGGGAAAGACTTCCGTCTGTAGTATTCCCTGAGGCCTGATCTTGCTCAATGAGAGAGATATTGTGGGCAATCAGGTTTAATCACCTGACTTGGCAAGAGGGGGGAGGTAGAGAGTGAAGTGACTTGCTATTCCAGCAAGCTTTCCCCTGTTTTTGGAAAGAGAAAAACCTCCATTTCTCCCTGTCCAAATATGAGGAATTTATTCTGTATATTAAATAATTGGAGGCCTTCCACCTCCTACAACACTGTCCTCACTTCGATTTCAGGGTTCTGTTCTTTCTTGTTTTTTTTTCTTATCTCTTCCATCACACTTTTAGTGTATGCTCTGGTGGATCCTCCTCCACTTCTATCCCACTATCAGTTGGTGTACCTCTGGGCTCTTGTCTTAGGACCTCTTCTTTTCTCCATCTATACTTCTTCCCTTGGTACTCTGATCTCCTCCCATGATTTTCAGTATCACCTTTATGCTGATGACTCCCAGATCTACCTCTCCACACCAGAAATTTCAGCAGGAATCCAGGCCCAAGTCTCAGCCTGCATGTCTGACATTGCTGCCTGGATGTCTCACCACCATCTGAAACTAAACATGTCTAAAACTGAGCTTCTTATCTTTTCCCCTAAACCCACCTCTCTTCTTCCCCCATTCTCTATCTCTGTGGCTAACATTCATCCTCTCTGTATCATTAGCTCATAACCTTGGGGTCATCTTTGACTCTTCTTTCTCTTTCTCTGCACATATCCAATAGACTGCCAAAACCTGTTGTTACTTTCTATATAACATCACCAAAATTCATCCCTTCCTTTCTGAGCACACTACCAAAACCCATAAAGGAGCAAAAAGGGGCACTCAGGAATGACAAGGCCATAGCGGAGAGACTGAATGAATTCTTTGCTTCAGTCTTTATGAAAGAAGATGCAAGAGAGATTCCTGTACCAGAAGGGTGAAGATGCGGAGGAACTGAAAGAAATGTCAGTGATCCTGGAAGACGTACTGAGCCAAATCAACAAGTTAAAGAGTGATAAATCACCTGGACAGGATGGCATACACCCCAGGGTACTGAAAAAAATCAAACATGAAAGTGCTGATCTACTGTTAATGATCTGTAACCTCTCGTTTAAAGGAAGCCTTGCCTCACCAATTTGCTTCATTTCTTTGAAGGCACGAATAACCATGTGTATAAAGGGAAGCATAGGGATGTACACAAAGGAAGTATTGGTTTCATCAGTTAGAGTACTAAGTTGTCCTAAATTTTTAAATCAGTGTGTCATTGGGAGAAGCTGGTTCTAGGGACTCCCTGTATTCATGCAGAGATGTCAACAGACATAATGTTATGAGAATCAGGTGCTTAACAATCAGACTTACTATTTATAAATACAATTAAAAATAAACATTAGGTTGAAACTTGGGCCCCTTAACATCTTTTTTTCCTCTGCCTACATCAAAAGAAAAAGATAGCATGTAGGACCTTGCTGCTTTTGTTTTATGGATTGCAGTGTTATATTATAAAAAGGTTATCTGGTAAGAATTTCCAAAATTTTGCAGCTTGAAAAGCAAGCAATTAAAAAGCTTCTTTGAAGTAATATCTTTAGGACTCGGGAGATCAAATAATGCCGATTTCCTGAAGTTATATAAATAACTCGCCAATGTATAATGCACTAGAGTGGTCATATATAATGGAACTTGTCCAAATGTAGTTTTCCACAGCAAACAGCCCAACTTAAAAAATATCATCACCTCAGACAACCAATGAGTCCTAATAAAGTAGGGAGTAATTCTGTCTGTGCGTAAAGCCACACTTTGAACTGTTTGAAATATTCTGGTAAACCCAAGTTTATGTTACAACAGTTGAGTTTGCTAAGAATCAATGCCTGCACCACTAATTAAACAAATCTACTGTTAGATATTTACGAATTGCTCTTAATTTTCTCATCATGTCAAAAGCACTCCTTACTATGGAATTGATTTGATGCCCCATGGATAATTTATTATCCAGTATAACACCCAAAGTGTTTATGGATTTATCAAGCGCAAAACAGTTCCCATCAATCAGCAGGTTTGATCTTAGTTCTTTATTCTGTTGTGCCTCCACTAGTAAGAATTTAGTTTTTTCCTTATTCAGTTTCAGATGGTGAGGTAACATCCAGTTGGTTAATAGTAAAAAACCAATGAGAGACAGTATCAATTGGGGTCTGAAAACAGGGTAACAGGGAAGATTAAAGTAATGTCATCAGCATAGATGAAGCTTGTATAACCCTCTTTCTCCAGAGAATGGCCTAAGGAGGACATAAGAACATTAAATCAAACTGGCGATAACGGTGAGCCCTGGGGCACTCCCGAGGGAGGAGACCAACTCTCAGATATTTCTCCCTGGAACTTTACACAATAAGACCGATAGGTTAAAAATCCAGGATAAGACATTACCTGATACACCATGTTTATCAAGAATTTCTAATAATGTCCTGTGGTCCACCAGATCAAAAGCACTGGATAAATCCAGTTCCATAATAAGAATATCTTGACCCTTACACAGATATTTTCTCATGTGATCTAATAATGTGATTAAGAGGGTCTCAGTGCTGTAATCAGCACGAAAAACTGACTGTGATGTGTGCAACAGGTTAAACTTATCCAAATGAGACACCGTTTTGTCACCAAGGCCTCCATTATCTTTACAAAGTAGGGAATAGACACCACCAGCCTGTAATTAGCTGTATCTCCCTTTGAAACTGCTGGAGTTTTTACAATGGGCGTAAGAATAATCTTAAGAGAAATTTTCTGGAAAACTACCAACAACTCCAATAAGACCGGAGGAACCAACAACTAGATTAATGATAAATTGCAATAATCAATTTTTTAAAATATAGTGAAGAAAGAAAGAAAAAATGTTGCAAACGATGTAATGACATACTAACTGGACTTGTAAATCCCTTGTACTGTTTAAAGAATTATAAACAGAGCACCATGTACTGAGGGAAAGATACAATAGAGTATAACACAATTATGACTGAGTTTGCAATAAACCACAGGCGGCACACACAAATGAAAACATAGAAATGTGACTACACTTCTGAACTGTATAAAAGTAAAAGCAGTGTAATAAAGACTAATTGGAATATGCTTTTCTGGATGAAGTGAGAAAGTTTAAAGTACAATGTGTAAAATAACTATTTTAAAATACAGAATGTTGAAGAAATGGTCGTTGGTGAAAGGCACCTAATTGGCATCAGAAGCACCCTGCCATGACTAGATAGATAGACAGATTAGTATAGTATCTTGTGTGGGTGTGTTCTTTCCTGTCCATTTTATTGTAGTTCTTTTCTTACATTTTGGTTTTTGTTTAGTTTTTCATTCTAAATCTCTGAGACTTGGCTTGCCTAAAATTTTGTGATTAATCAAACTCTCAATAACATAAACATATCTATAAATATAATAACAATTTTTTAAAAATCCTCAAGCCCAATCCTACCCATTCCAGGTGATTGACAAGCAACTAAAAAGTCAAAATCTATATAAGGATTGAAAACATCAGTGAGGGGGAAAAAATTGTGGCTTAAGAAGGAATACAGAGTGAGAAAAGCAGGAAGCTAGGTATATCCCGATATTTTCTGACAGTTTCTGTCCTCACCTGTCCTGATCAAAACCCAAAAATGAAACAACAGATTGAAGATTGATCTTCTGAGTATAAGATAAGAGTAAAGGTTATATATGGTTTCCTTTTTACTTTATATCTTCTGAGTTTTGTAGCCATAGTAGAAGTGAACTATGTTTGTGTTTTTTCTGGTACCATAATGCATATAAATATTTTTTGTAACAACTGTTATTAACAAAAAAAGAAACAAATCATGGCTCAAAAGCACCAAATTTTGAAGGTACCAAATATCCAAGCCAAAAAAGGAAACTGCTTAATCATGCTTTAAGGTTGTGTACCATCACTGCTTCAAAGAGCCATCAAAATGGCACTTTGGGCTCCTCATCTCCTCACTCTCTGATCCTGCCAATGGGCACAAACTGGTCAATATTCAGCCTGCAGCGGTCAATGTTTAACGAATATTCAGTGCCGGGTCCTGTCCAACTACTGGCATTGAATATCTAAAGCTAATTCAGGATAAAGAAGTCTATGGGGCTTATGTGGGCCCTAGCTGAGTATCAGCAGGGACCCACATAAAAGAGCATAGGTTCACTGCCCACTTCTAACCTCTTTGCTTCCCCCAATTGTGATCCCCCTCCCCAAAGCAAGTAGGTAACAACCAGGCCCCCCACACACACATCCCTCGCACCCCTTCCCCCTCCATAGGTCCATTGGCCTACCTTTTAAGGTCATGGTGGTCTAGCAGGGTTCATCAAGCAGAAGTAATGCCAACTTACTCCCGCCCTTCGAGGCTCCTGTTCCAATATGGCCACCAGGACACTTAGGGCCCTGTTTACTAAGCAGTGTTATAGGCGTGTTAAAGTTTTAACGTGCGTTAACCATGTACGTGTGATAATCATGTATGTGCCTACAATATCCTTCTAGGCGTCAAGGCTAGTGTAGGCGTGCTAAAAATACTAACGCACCTTAGTAAACAGGGCCCTTAGCTTGGGACAGACACCTCTGTGATCTATTCTGTTCTGATGTTTTTCTCTTTTACCACTGTATCCAGTTTCCTTGCATCCAACTTTTTATTGGTTGGAATGGGGATGTTAAACTACTATTATGTTTTATCATTATCATGTTACCCAAGATCCTTCTATAATGCTAAATGTATATCTTCTTATATGCTTCCACTATTCGTGATGTATTGTAAGCCACATTGAGCCTGCAAAGAGGTGGGAAAATGTGGGATACAAATGCAATAAATAAATAAATAAAAATAAATAAATCATAACCTCTTCATTCTCCATAATTCTCTTAAAGCTGTGATCCCAGCATATTTTAGTACAGCAATGTTGTAATGTTTTACAAAGTTGCCAACTTATTGCGCCTTTCTGTATACAAAGTTTTGGCCATCAGAACTTTGCAGCCAGCTCCATGGTGAGTACCTGTTTCTGGCTCTATCATACAGAATCTACAGATGTCTGTTGCAGCAGTTTACGCTACCCTTGACGTAAACTTTTATGCGTAATTTGCTGCCCTGGCTGCAAGTATCAACTGTTCATCCTTGGGTTTCAATTCACCTCTCCGTAATCTTTCAGCAATGTGGAGGTTAAGCTGTCCAAGCAGCTTTGCATATCATAATTACTATATCGATACTGCTTATTAACCATGTGCAAATATATACATGATTCTGGATGAGTGACTTTGACCATGAACACAATAGAAAACCAAACAAATGCAACCTTTGCAAAGTTGATTCTGGGCACGGTTTGTTGGCCCACATTAGAATTTTATCTGACAAGCTGCTGACGCTAATTGGCAGAAGCCCCTTCCAGCCCTCCACACAGTCACATAACCTAAATTGAGTTTCAATGGCATTGCATTCTAAAGGTTACAAATTAAAGCTCCTGGCCAGCAAGTAATCACTGTGTATTCAGACTCAGAATCACCCTGAGGAAATGTCACAGACCCCCTCCCCCCATGACATTTGTCTGCATCCTTGCTCCCCCAAGTTTATGGCAGGGATGCATTATTACTATCTGTGACAAGGAGTTTCTGAGGAATTATGCAAAGTCAAAAAAGGGAAGAGAAGCTTCACATCACTGACAGAAGACACAAACCTTACCGATCCTTAAATAAATGGGTATATTACTGGGGACATTAACAAAACAGAAATAGATCTGGAAAATGCAGCTGCTTAAGCCAGCTTAGTGACTCATACTGCCATGCTGATCAAGCTTTATTTATTTAGATTTTGCTCACACCTTTTTCAGTAGTAGCTCAAGGAGAGTTATATTTAGGTATACTGGGTATTTCTCTGTCCCAGGAGGTCTCACAATCTAAGTTTGTACCTGAGGAAATAGAAGGTTAAGTGGCTTGCCTGATATCAGAAGGAGCAGCAGTGGGATTTCAACCCGCCACCTCTGGATGTCAAGCCCAGTGCTCTAACTACTAGGCCACTCCTCCACTCCTGAATCACACCTATGCTGTGGAGGTAGCATTCACAGAGAGGCAGGAGTCTCTGCCTTTGGGCAACAGCAAAATTGAGGCCTAATTCAGGAGCCAGAGCAAATAGCTAGCACATACGGAAGCACGTGTTTAGCACAACATCTGTGTACAAGTTTCTGGGCAACTGATGCAATATAGAAACATAGAAAAATGTAGGCAAATAAAGACCATATGGCCTATCCAGTCTGCCCATCCATTCCATTCACTCTCCCTATCAGTCCCTTAGAGATCTTATGTATTTGTCCCAAGCTCTCTTGAATTCAGATACTCTTTTCATCTCCACCACTTTCACCGGGAGGCTGTTCTAAGAATTCACCACCCTTTCCATGAAGAAGTATTTCTTCAGGTTAATTCTGAATTTATCCCCTTTCACCTTCATTCTATGCCCCCCACATTCCAGAGCATCCTTTCAATTGAAAGAGACTCACCTCCTGTGCATTTTTGCTGAATATGTATTTAAATGTCTCTATCATAGTTTCCCTCTCCTGCCTTTCTTCCAGAGAATACATATTGAGATCTTTAAGTCTGTCCCCATATACTTTATGACGAAGAACACTGACCATTTTAGTAGCCGCCCTCTGGACTGACTCAGTTCTGTGTATATCTTTTTGAAGGTGCGATCTCCAGAAATGTACACAATATTCTAAATGAGGTCTCACCAGAGTCTTATATAGGGTGCATTTATGTCGCATAAGTATTTAACTGTCTCTATCATATCTCCCCTCTCCCGCCTTTCTTCCCTCTCAGCTCCCACAAATGTTATCAGAGAAGAATAACATTTGGGTTCAGGTAGATACGCTTTACTTCTAACTGGGGAACTTAGTTCCCTCTCATCCCACTGAAGCTCACTGTAATCTTGGGCAAGTCACTTAACCCTCCATTGCCTCAGGTACAAACTTAAATGTATGCCCTCTAGAGACAGGGAAATACCTAGAACACCTGAATGTATCTCACCTTGAGCTACTACTGAAAAAAGTATGAGATAAATCCTAATTAATTAATTAATTAATTCAGGTCTCCTGCATCTTACGAGGGGAATCTAGGTGGGTCAATTAGATTTTAATCAGCCATAATTTGATATCATTTATTGTTTATTATATTTGATATACCGTTTCTCTTGTAGTCAAATTAAAATGGTTTACAATAAAATCAAGAACATTTATAAATGAACATAAATTTATGGTATAAGGAACTCCAGTATAGATAGTAAAGCTCAAATACTTAGGCCGGACATTCAATAAACAGGCATAATCAATCACAGACAGGCCAAAACAACAAACGTTGATACAAATATATCAACATCATTATAAAAACATCTGTTATTTTCTTCAAGGCTTCCCTCCCCCCCAATTGCAATAATCATTCAGTAGACTGAAAAGACACCCCAAAGCTAGATCAAAGCTCCCGTCATAATCCGAAGGCCAAATTGAAAAAATGTGTTTTCAGAAGTGTGCGGAAAGTAGTATATGAATTCCCTACTCTGAGATTTTGAGGAAGCGAGTTCCAAAGGGCCGGGGCAAGGAAAAAATGCAGAGGAGCACGTGGATTCCCATTTCACCATCGCTGGTGGAGGCAGAACAAGTCTATTATCCATTAAAGAGCGAAGTGTACAGAAAGGTGTATAAGAGATGACCTGAGTTGCCAGATAAGAGGGAGTAGCGGTATGTAGCGTTTTGAATGTGATGAAGAGCCTGTGATCCAACAGGCTACTGTTTTATTGGGATTGAGGATCAAACAGTGTTCTTTTAGCCAGTCAGCTACCTTCTGTAGGCAATCCTGGAGCAGGATTTGGGTAGGAGATGCAGGAGCAGTATAAATGACCAGCAGGAAGTCGACTGTATATCAGTAAGTACTAATACCATAGGTCTGAATAAGCAGTGCAAGTGGACTAATGAAAAGATTAAAGAGAGAAGGTGAAAGTACCGAACCCTGGGGAACACCACAGGAAAGTGTATGGGATGAAGAGGTAGATGTGGATTGAACAACTGTAAAAGTCCAATGTTCTAGAAAAGAAGTGAACCACTGTAGTACTGTTCCAGAGATACCCCAGGATGCCAGGTGAGAAATAAGAGAGTGATCAATAAGGTCAAAGGCCGCTGAAAGATCTAAAGATACAAGCAGAGCAATCCTACCCTGTTCAAGGATAGAGTGAAGCTCGCTTAAGAATGAGGTGATAATCGTTTCCGTATTATGGTCTTTCCTAAAGCCCGATTGACGTGGGTGTAGTGCATGGGTAGATTCAATATAAGATTGAAGCTGTTCAAAAACAGTTGTTTCCAAAATCTCTGATTAAAAAAAAAGGGAGATTAGATGCAGGGCGATAGCTACTTGGTTAAAGCTGATCTAATGTAGGTTTCTTGAGAATAGGTTTGATAAAATTCCTAAATCTTCACTTTCCCAGTTGTAAAGGTCTAAAATATAGATTAATACATGCATCCTGCTTTTCATACTTGAGTTCGCAAATGTGGAACGCTCTACCACTTGACCTGAAAATAATTCACAACCTAATTAACTTCCGTAAGGCACTGAAGACATATCTCTTTAACATGACATACCATAATGACTCAATTGGAACCGCAATTCACCATCATTTATTTAATAATCGGATTATTTTCTCCCTATATCGTATTGTCTAATTTCATTATGTAATCCACGTTCAATATGTGATACCAATTGTATGTAATCCATGTTAAATATGTGTTACCTGACTGTTCATTATATCATCCATGTTCTATATGTATTACCAATTGTATCTGTATTCTGAAATGGCATAAGTCATGACGGAAAAATTGTAAGCCACATTGAGCCTGCAAATAGGTGGGAAAATGTGGGATACAAATGCAACAAATAAATAAATAAATAAATAAATAAATAAAATAAGTGCCTGTTTGAGAGGTGATGGTACTGTCCCTGTAGTTAAACGGTGAGTAATAATTGAATGAAGGAATGGAGGGAGGCCCAAGGTCGGCTGTTTTAAACTAGCTGATGGGAAAGGATCCAAAGAACAAAAAGTCACATTGAGTTTTTGAAGCAGTAATTACTGAGGATATATCAGTTGTGGATGAAGTAGTAGTGAATGATTGCGATGCTGAGAAGAAAGGAGTTCTAAGTATCTCTATTTTCAAGTTAAAGTATCTAGCTAGACTTTCTGAGGAAAGGGGCGTTCTAGATGCATACCCTATGTTATGACATTGTACCAAGATGAAAGCACCTGGCTCAAACTGCAACAGATGTGACCCCAAGATAACATAATATGCCTCTGTTTCAACCATCTTCTTTACACATCCCATGCCCCACTCAGACCACTTTGGTTAAAAGTTATAACCTAAACTCTTGCCTATGCCTCTCTTTGATACCTCAAAACAGAGGTGTTATTTGTATACTTACACTGAAAACTAATTGCATTTTATTTTCTCTATCTATGGTTTATACCAATCAGACGGTACATCATCTTCAGCTGAAATATAAAGGATATATGAAGAACAGTTAAGGTTTCCTTCAACTAAACTCTGCCCATGCTTATTAAATGTAATAACAAGCAAAAAACAAAAACACGAAAGAAACAGTGTTTCCCAAGTCAGTCCTAGAATACCCCCTTGCCAGTCAGGTTTTCAGGATATCCACAATGAATATGTATGAAAGGAATCTGCATACAATGGAGGCAGTGTATACATATCACTCTTTCATGCATATTCATTGTGGATTTCCTCAAAACCCGACTGGCAAGGGGGTACTCCAGGACCGACTTCGGAAACACTGACTTATATCACTGGTTCCCAAACCTGGTCCTGGAGGCACCCCAGCCAGTCAGATTTTCAGGATATCCACAATGAATATTCATGAGAGAGATTTGCATGCACTGCCTCTATGGCATGCATAGCTCTCACATGAATATTCATTGTGGATATCCTGAAAAACTGACTGGCTGAGGTGCCTCCAGGACCAGGTTTGGGATCCACTGACTTATACCAAGAAATCCAAAGTTGTCACTTACAGCTCATGTCCTCCTATGCATTTTCACCATTCTTTCTGCCAGCTGAGCATTTCTCTGTAGATGTACCTAGTGCTATGTTTCAGGCAGTACATGCCAGTACACCGTATGGAACTTTATCACCACCTTCCCATAATGCCCTATGCTCATCACAGCAACTTCAACTGCATCACCTCAGGACCAGTCAGTCCCTCAGCACTCTCTCTCATCTTCTCCAGCACCCTCTTGCCTTCTCCATTTACAGCCAGTCTCTGCACTTACTCTCCGTTCCTAGCCCTCTTCCCACCTCTTCCAATGCAGACTTCCTGTGTGAGCGGGAAAGGTTGAGACTTTAGCATAGTTGCAAGGATCAGATGCAAGGGAGGTATGGAAAAAGGCAAGAGGCATGAGGAGAAATGGCAAAAGGACAGCAGACCCTGGAAAGCAAGTTAGAAGACATAGAGGGGCATAATCGAACAGAAACGCCTATCTCCATGGGCGTTTATCTCCGAGAACGGGTCCGTGAAGGGGCGGACCGAACCGTATTTTGGGAAAAAATAGACGTCCATGTTTTATTCGACAATTTGTGAGCTGGGCGTTTTTGGTTTTCAGCGATAATGGAAAATGAAAGCGCCCAGCTTAAAAACGAATAAATCCAAGGCATTTGTTCGTGGGAGGGGCCAGGATTCGTAGTGCACTGGTCCCCCTCACATGCCAGGACACCAACCGGGCACCCTAGGGGGCACTTTTACAAAAACAAAAAAAATGGTAAAAGAGCTCCCAGGTGCTTAGCACCCTTCCCTTGTGTGTTGAGCCCCCCAAATCCCCCTCAAAACCCACTGCCCACAAGTCTACACCATTACTATAGCCCTAAGGGGTGAAGGGGGGCACCTACATGTGGGTACAGTGGGTTTGGGGGGGTTGGACGACTAATAAGCATTAAGCAGCACAATTGTAACAGGTAGGGGGGATGGGCCTGGGTCTACCTGCCTGAAGTCCACTGCACCCCCTAACAACTCCTCCAGGGACCTGCATACTGCTGCCAGGGAGCTGGGTATGACATTTGAGGGTGAAAATAAAAAGTTGTGAAACATCATTTTTTGTGGTGGGAGGGGGTTAGTGACCACTGGGGGAGTCAGGGGAGGTCATCCCCGATTCCCTCCAGTGGTCATCTGGTCATTTAGGGCACATTTTGGGGCCTTATTCGTGAAAAAACAGGGTCCAGGAAAAGTGTCCTAAATTCTAGCTAAAAACGCATACTTTTTTCCCATTATCGGTGAAATGCGCCCATCTTTGTTCGGCAGATAACCACGCCCCAGTTCCGCCTTCGCCACACCTCTGACACGCCCCCATCAACTTTGTCCGCATCCGCGACGGAGTGCAGTTGAAAACGTCCAAAAATCGGCTTTCGATTATACCGCTTTATTCGTTTTTGTGAGATAAACGTCCATCTCCCGATTTAGGTCGGAACTTGGGCGTTTTTCTCGTTCGATTATAAGCAGGATAGGAAGGCAGAAAAGAGAAACTGAGACCAATATGACTGACTGGGTATTTTATATTTTATTTTAAATTGTTAATATAAATATGTTAGCTTTGTAAAATGTGTATTTTTGATGTCTTTGAATTTTGTGAGGAAATTTATTTCTTTATGATCCTTTGTCCTATTTGATGAAGGTCTGTCCTGTGTTCTGCATTGTCACCAAGGTACGTGATTCTGTTGGTGTGTAATTTCTGTGTAGGAACCTATGGCAGTCCTGAATGTTCTGTTTTCTCAGTAAGAGATGTATTAGTGTTCTAGATCCTTATGTAATAAGTACAGTGCTGTTTTTTCATAGGTAGAGATAGTGCTGTTTGAGACCTGGAAGTTATGGCATGGCAGGTTTGCTTTAGGCTCTGAATGGTATCTTTACAGGGTTTTGTATTACTTCATGATGCATCTGGCAATTGGCACTGAAAGGAAGCTTGTGTGGTAGTTAATGAGGTGACACCAAAAAATATTCATTTAAAGTTTAATATTAAATTCAGTGTATATTGTCCAATTATGGCTGCAGGGAGCATGGCTACTATAGGGGCAGCGCTATGGATAGTTATCTGATCCCTAAATTTGACCTTGTATATAAGTACTGCATCTTATTTCCTAGAAACAAAGCACTGAATGTACTTATGTGATTAAACAAGTTCTTGTTCAAATACATTTAATGACTGCAGAGACAGATTTTAGTGATGTGTTTTCTTCCACGTACTGCTCAAATTATAAATGCAAATCTCACAGGAAATGAATACATTTTTAACAGTTTCTATCCAAAATCTAGGATTTATTCTCATTTATTGCATGGGTTTGCAAAATTGTTTACAAAAGAATACAATAAGCCGAATTAACAAGTTAAAGAGCAGCAAATCACCTGGATCAGATGGTATACACCCCAGGGTACTGAAAAAAGTAAAAAATGAAATTGCAAATCTTCCATTGGTAATCTGTTACCTGTCATTAAAATCATCCCCAGTACCTGAAGATTGGAAGGTAGCTCAGTGTAACTCCAGTATTTAAAAAGGGTTCTAATGTTTGGTTGGTTGTTTGTTTTTTGTTTTTTTACCTGTACTCTAAATTGATTTACTTAAATTTCCTTTCCTTCTCGGTTCTCCTTGATGTGGGCTATAATAACTTTGTTAATTGTTTGTGTATACAGTATATTTAGTATTTTTCTTTTCATATTGTGATGTAAGCTGAAAATTAAAACAATAAAAGGGCTCCAGGTGATCTGGGAAACTACAGAGCAGTAAGCCTAACATCAGTGTCAGAGAAAATGACAGAAACTATTACAAAGAACAAAATTACTGAGCACATAGACAAATATGGTTTAATGGGTTCAGGCAATGGAAGTCTTGCCTCAGTAATTTGCTTCATTTTTTGAAGGCATGAAAATATATGTGGATAAAGGTGAGCTGGTTGGTGTAGTGCAGTGGCAGCTCTATCACTAGGCCAACTGAGGTGGGGGCTCAGGCGGCATTCATTATGGAGTGGCATCTTTCCCCCCTTCCTTCCTCAACGCCCCTCCACAGCCTATCTTCTTTTTTTTGTTTTTCAAAAGTCGGTGGCGGCAGCGATCCCCGTACACTGCCCTGCCACCGGCGTCTCTTCTGTCCTGCAGCCCACCTCTCTGATGTAACTTCCTATTTCCTCAGAGGCGGGTCGCAGTGTAGAGGAGACGCTGGTGCTGGCAGCAAAGCAACATATGGGGATCGCTGTCACCTCCAACTTTTGAAAACAATAAAAGAAGGTAGGCTTGTGGTGGGGGGGGGGGGGAAGAGATGCTGGACCACATCTGGGGAGCAGGAAGGAGTTGGTAGGGGGGCATGATGCTGGTGGTCCTGGGCACCATTTCATCCCTGCCTCAGGTGGCAGATTGCCTTAGGTCACCCCTGGTGTAGATTTTCAGAAAGTTTTGACAAAGTCCCTCATGAGACACTCTGGAGACAATTAAAAAGCCATGGGATAGGATGCAATGTTCTATTGTGGATTGGGAACTAGTTAAAAGAGAGAAAACAGAAAGTATATGTAAATGGACAATTCTCTCAGTGGAGGAAGGTGAATAGAGGAGTGTCACAAGGATTTGTACTGGTACCAGTGCTTTTTAACATATTTATAAATCATTTAGAAATGGGATCAGTGACTGAGGTGATTGAATTGGTAGATGACACAAAGTTGTTAAATTACATGCAGCCCATGAAATTACGGGAGGATCTTGGGAGGCTGGAAGACTGGACATCCATATGGCAAGTGCAATTTAATATGGACAGGGGCAAAGTGATGCACATTGGGAATAACCCAAATTATAGCTACACTAGTAAAAAAGGCCCGTTTCTGACACAAATAAAACGGGCGCTAGCAAGGTTTTCCTCGGCTCCCCAGCAGCCACCCATGTCCAGCGACCCTCCTCTCCCCCTGCAGCCACCCATGTCCAGCCACCCTCCTCTCTTCCCTGCCCCCCCCTCCAGCCATCCTCCTCTCTCCCCTGCCCCCCCCCAGCCACCCATGTCCAGCGACTCTCCTCTGGACATGGATCAGCTGTGAGGCATGTTTTCCCCCCCCGGTTCTGAAGTTGACATCATAATGGCTACGGTGATGTCAGCCTGATCTACGGAGCCTAGCAGACCAACTCGGAATGAGCCACGGTCCCAGGCAAGTCAGAACATTGGAGGTGAGAATTATTATATAGGATGATGCTAGGTTCCATATTAGGAATCAACACCAAATAAAAGGATTTGGATGTCTTAGGTGTAATCATGAATAATACATTGAAATCTTCTGCTTGGTGTGTGGTGATGGCCAAAAAAGCAAACAGAAAGTTAGGAATTGTTAGGAAAGGAATAGAAAATAAAACAAAGAATATCATAATCCCTCTGTATCGCTCCATGCGGTGACCGCACCTTGAGAAATGTGTGCGATTCTGGTCACCACATCTCAAAAAAGATGTAATGAAACTGGAAGAGGTTCAAAGAAGGACAACTAAATGATTAAGGAAATGGAAGGACTCTCATATGAGAAAAAGCTAAAGAGATTAGGGCTCTTCAGCTTGGAGAAGAGATGGTTAAAGGGAGATATCACAGAGGTATGTAAAATCCTTAATAGAGTGGAACAGGTAAACAACAAACTGATTTCAAAAAGTATAAAGACTAAAGGATACATCAAGAAGTCATGTGGTGGCACATTTAAAAAAAGATTTTTTTTTTCACTCAGCATATATTTAAGTTCTGGAACTCATTGCCAGTGCAAGTGGTAAAAACAATGTGGCTGAATTTAAAAGAGATTTGAATAAATTCCTGGAGGAAAAGTCCATAAACTGTTTTTAAGGTAGACCTGGGGAAAGCTTATCCTTGGGCTTAAGTAGCATGGAACCTTGCCACTTTTTGGAACTCTGCTAGGCACTTGTGACCTGGACTGGCCACTGTTGAAAATAAGGTACTGGGATAGATGGACCCTTGGTCTGACCCAGTAGGGCAACTCTTATGTTCTTATGTTCTAGGAGACAAAAGGGAAATATCAGAAATGAGTGACTATCCAGTGGAAGAGTGCAAGCCTGTAAAAACAAAACAAAGCCTCTCTTAGAACAGGAAAAAAAAAAACACAGTCCATTGAACCAGTGTTTGAAAGATAAAATGACATTTTGTCAGTTTTTTTTAATTAACATCTAATGCTTTAATTTAAAGTTGAAAATAAATACAATACTATGCATAACCTTTATCAGGGCACTATTCATAGTCAGTTATCTGAGTAAAAATGCACAACTGAGAATTGCTTTCCTTAAATGCAATGCAAAGTAGACACAATTCCCATTGTATGCAGAGATATAATCGATTTTCAGAAGTGCATGGGCTTCTTCCTCCCCTCCCCACTGTTGAAAGTTTGCAAACACTACATATATTAGAACACCCACATTGTTTCTGACTATGCAAGCTGCTTGAAAATCTACCTCAGTAAAGGATGCATAAAAAGATGACCGATTATAATTATAGAATTAACCATTTATGCATCCCAGTAAATGTGAGCTATTCTAGGCTCCTGTTGGACCAATCAACCCGAGATAATATCAGGGGAGATTTCTGGTGTTCAGATTAATAAAAGTATTCATACTCCCTGGAGGGTTCTCAATTTATGCTATTAAAATTTTACTTGCCTCCTGAGGTAGCAGGTTAGACAGACAGCAGTAAAGATGGGGGAGACAGGAACTACAGCAGTGGAGATGGCAGACATTAGCAAAACTCATTGTTTTTGAAATAGGCTCTAATTAATTTAATTAATTCAATCATACAATAAAAACAAGTATCCAGGGGGAAAATATTATTGAATTGAAAGTACTATGGTGCAATTATTTCACTCACCCGTTGCAGCTGTGTGACATTTGCTAATTATTAACTGTTAGTTTCCCTTGCAGAGTGCTACACACATTCTCACTATCTCAGAATAAAATACACCCTTATCAGTATAGTAAAATGCCATAGATTTGGCAGAAGCAGTGATTCTTGAAGAGCTGTGCAGTCTCAGCATAGCACTGCCACCTAGTGGTCTTTCAGTGATAGTAGCCTATCCCAGGTTTCAGATTACCCATTAACTCATTTTTGATTCCTGCCCATCCAATAAAGAATGATACTAATTGACTCCATTCTTTTAAAAACATGCTACTACTACTACTAATAGCATTTATATAGCTCTACCAGACGCACACATGCTGATCCAGTCCAACTTCTTGCATGCATGAACATGTAGTTCTGATTTCTCTGAGAAAAACAGAATCTGTAGATCCATGCATACATGAAATGATTATCTTTTTTTTAAAATATCTTTATTGAATCAGAGAAATTAATACAACAGAGTGCAACAAGAGCACTTCAGCAAAACACATAGCAAATTGTAACATGGTACACACAGGCAAAATTTAAATTCGTAACTCACACCCCGGTCTACACAGTTGCCAAGTACAAAATTCTCTCTGTCACTGATTCATAGTTTTGTGCTTCAATCCCCCTGACCCCCTTACCCTCCCCATCCTTCCACGGGAACATTCAAAGAGTAATGTCCTCAACACCAGTCTCTGACACATACAAAGAAACATATCTGCTCCATAAATCACGGTATTGACGGTGCCCCATTGAGGTGGAAAACTTAAGAGAAGTAAGCAGCCAGCTCGCCATTTCTCCCTGTAGGTCTCCTCTATGTAGCTCTCTGTCTCCCTCAGCTCCACCAAGTCTGCTACTCTAGCCTCAAGAGAACAGACATGTTCTCTGAGAGCTAGGAGCTCTTTGCATCGGGCACACATATATGACATCTCACCAACTGGGAGATAATCATACATGTGACACTCAATGCAAAAGACTGGATAGCACCCCTCTTGCTGCTGGACTGCTGACTCCATCTTAGTGTTTTTGAGTTTTTCAATAATTTAAAACTTGCTACAGTATTAAGGATATTAGCCTAATATAAAAGTGTCTTTTAGTTTATATAGTATATTGTATGATTTATTTAGTGTTTCCTTCTTAGATGGCAATGAAATGTATTTAAAACTCTGTATGAGCACTCCTTGCTTGTTACCCTAATTACAATAACTGACTATAAATGAAGAGCTGTCCTAGGGGTGGGCAGGAAGACTAAACTAGATCCTGCAGTGCCTGCTAGATTCTATTTGTCAATGCTGTGGTACAAAGTTTTTAAAAATAAGTGGAAAAGACTATGGAGATTAGTTGATAAAATTGCTTTTTATATTTCTATTTTGCCTAACACTAACCTACAATTCCTCCTTTAAACCCCAATCTTTAAGTTCCCAAAGCACAGAGCAAAATAGCGTTCACTTACCAGAGAAATGTCCTCTTCTCTCAGAACTTCTCAGAAAAGTACTGCTGTACTAAGTCCTTAGTGGTCTCCACCGACAGAATTGCCGAAGGAGGGCTCTGTTGCATCACTGCTATCTTGAAGCTCAAACCCTGTGCGCGGTGCCTTCTTGTCCGCGGAGCCTTCGCGGGCATAATCCCCCTTCACTGCTACCAAAAAGAGTTTGGGCTCCGTCACTGGATGCACTCGAACTTAATCTCCTCGGCAGTGATTTCTGAACCTGCTCAGGAAGGTCTCACAGGCAAATTAAATGATTTTTGGGGTGGCAGTAGCAGAGCTAGGTTAAGAGACGTCCGCTCAGCAAAGGAGCGTCACGTGACACCCCCCCCCCCCCCCCCGCAAAAAGATGATCTTAATATTATGTAGCAGACCTCTCAGACCAGTGAGAATCCCATGGCAATATCTTCCATACCCATGGCAACTTCTTCTATACCTGCGGGAATCCCACAAGTTCCGCTGATTCCCACAATCCCCATTCCCATGCAGCTCTCTTATTTGGAAGCCAAATCTCGTAAGGTCTTCTTGCAGTTTTTCACAATCCTCTTGTGATTTAACAACATTTATCTTTGTGTCATCAGCAAATGTAGTCACCTCACTCATTATTCTTGTTTCTAGATCATTTATAAATATATTAAAAAGTAGCGGTCCTAGCACAGACCCCTGCGGAACTCTACTATCTAACCTTCTCCATTAGCCCTACTCTCTGTTTTCTATCTTTTAACCAGTTCTTAATCCACAATAGGACACTCCCTCCCAGTGGCGACGCGAAGGCAGCTGACACCCGAGGCGGGTTGCCGCTGCGCACCCCCCCCCCCCCGGGTGCAGCGCGACGCACCCTCCCCCCTCCCCCCTCCGTAGCGCAACCCCCCCCCCCGTGAGAACATACATGGAAGGCGGTGAGGGGTGGGCGGGAGAGCCAATCCGCTGAGTGCACGCCGCTGGGGGGTGTCGGCGCCTCGCTGGCTCCTTGCTCTCTCTGCCCCAGAACAGGAAATAACCTGTTCTGGGGCAGAGAGAACAAGGAACCAGCAAGGCACCGACATCCCCCAGCGGCATGCACCCGGGGCGGACCGCACCCCCTTCCTACGCCACTGCTCCCTCCTGATACTCAGCCAGTGCTGGGCAGTGTTTTTTTGTCAATGTGCCCCAATGAAAGGAGAGTTTAATTTTACTTCCAGTTTCTATCTAACCTTCTTCTTAAAACCCCTAGTCTTGCTCAAGGGGGAAGTGACACAGGAGCGGTGGAACCAGGAGGGCATGACCCAGGAAGTATAAAAGGCCAGGCCAGGGCTAGTTTAAGAAGGCACAGAAGAAAGCAGCAATATCCACTGCAGATGCTTTGACCCTGAAGCTGAGAAACTGCAACCTCTACGTTCAGGTAGGCCAGCTCCACTTGGAAACTTGAAGAATTTGTGTTTTGAGCCTGGTGAGCCTGTTATAGACTATGCTGGTAATTCTGGATCCAGGGACCAGAACAGAGACTAGTAAGAAGTATGGCTGAGGAAAAGACATTCATATATGTTGCAGGGGCGTAGCCAGACGGTCAAATTTGGGTGGGCCTGAGCCCAAGGTGGGTGGGCATGGAATTCACATCCCCCCCAATCCCCCTCTGGTTTGCTCCTCTCTCCACCCTTCCCTGCCCACAAACCCCAAATATTAAATACTTGAGCAGGCGGGGATCCCCAAACCCTGCTTCTTGAAGATTTCCTCCTCCTCCTCGAGGCAGCCAGCAGCACTTGCCTCAAACTGATGCTGCTACCGGCTTGTCGTGCATGCTCAGTGCTTATGCATGTGCGAAAACTGAGCATGTGCAGAAGGGCCGGTCTCCAGGCAAGTGCCGTTGGCTGACATTTGGAAGAGCGCTGGTGCCCAAGGAGAGAAAATCTTCAGCTAGCAAGGTTTGGGGATCCCCACGAGCCACAGCAAGAGTGTCACAATTTTGGGTGGGCCTGAGTCCGAAGTGGGTGGGCCTTGGCCCACCCAGGCCCACCTGTGGCTACGCCACTGATATGTTGTGGCCCTACAGGAGCAGGCCACCCAAAGGACACTGTTGTGCTTACAGAATTAGCTTTGGATATTGTTTTTCCCCCCTCCTTTGAAGTAAACAGGAGCCCTTTCCGGACACCTTTAATAACATATTATTTGTTTTCACCATAACTTGTGGAGTGTGTGTGACTTGTCTTACCGGGCTCCGCAACCTACCCTTGCTCACTGTACCACAGTGAGCAATCAGATTGTCAGTGCCCACCATCTCCTGCACTGCTGTGCAGTGCTCATTCTCTGCAACCTTTATATTCCTACATTTTGAGTAGTGTGGATTAAAGTTTTGTTAATTTGTTGTCCAGTATTGCAGGAGTTATTAAACGTGTCATGAGAAAAACACGAGAACAAAAATTCAGCCCCCACACTGTAAGTAAAGAATGGGTATCCCTTGAAGATCTGTAAGTACATGTGGTTCTCCCATTTCTATGGCCGCACATATTCTTGCTTCCCACAAGAAGCATGTCCTGTGGTGCCCCAGAGAAATTCACTCATTTGCATCTGTACCCTTCCCTCTTTTCCCCATTTTGTCCTCTTTCATTCCACATCATTCATACCATTCTCACTCATTTTCCGTCCTCCATTGCCCCCAAGTATCCTGTCTCCTCCCAAAAAAACCTCCTACAGTTAATCGTAGATGTAAGTGTAGGAAACAATGTAAATGCACTGCCTTCTCCTTATCTCCCTCAATCTCACATGCAAACTTAATCTCTGTGTCTGTACACTTTGTTGGTCACAATGGGGCTTCATATTCTTGTAAGGGTCCATTCCTTCAGCACTGCAGTTATGAATGGTTTTAGGTGCTTGGCCATTTCCTCTGCCACCTTTGATTCCATGTTCCTCATTTTATTTCATTCTGCAACCTCCTGGTCTTTTGCAGACATACCCATATTGCCCCTCACCCGACTGAACCTGCTCTTATCTATAGGTACCCCTTCCTTGTTTCTCTTGCTTTACTGTCAGCGGGGTGTTATTTGTGAATGGGCTTCTCCATTAAACGTGCTTAAACAAGAGGCGTTAAGAATTCTTTCAGCCTGAGTCTGTTCACACAGCCAGATCATCGCATGACCCCATCCACTGGAAACTGTAAATACTACAGCATCACTATTCACGAAAAAACAGTGCAATAATGTTAACAGACCGCTTCATCATATGCCTTCTGTGGTATGATGCGCTGCCTTCCAGTCAGCTAATTGAACTATGGCAGCTGGCTGGATCCAGGTAGGGCTGCCAAGAGACAAAGCTGGGCCTGGGGCAAACAATCTTCAGGGCCCCACTGCCGTCCCCCTCCCGCAGCAGCCCCTCTACCAGCTACAGGTTCTTCTTCCTGCCACGTCCTGCCTATGCGGAAACAGGAAGTTACTTCACAGGAGGCAGGACGTGGCAGGAAAAAGGACCTGTGGCCAGCGCAGCAGTCTCTTTTAATCGCTGGCGCTGGGCCCTCCTTGGAGGCCAGGCCCAGGGAATCTTGCCCTTCCTGCCCCCCTCCCCCCTTTCAGCAGCCTTGGATCCAGGCAGAGAGAGATAAGCCAGGATGGCTGGTGTGACACAGGCTAGAGAGAGAGAGAGAGAGAGACAAACAAACAAACAGAAGGTTGTCATTCATCTTCCACCGTGTCTGCTTCTGCACCTTCCATTCTACTGGGACTAGTGGACCGCTTGCCCACCTGGTTTTAGGAGGAGAGACAGTCATGGTGGCTAATGCATTCTGATGCTGGTTAATTTATGGTAGCTGCCAGGGACCAGAAAGGAGAGCGTCTGGAGGGAAAGAGAGAATCCAAGGAGAGGGGCAGATGATAGAGCACCTGACTGCAAAACCTGGATGATGGTGTGGTACATGGCTGCCAAGGTAGGACCTGGCCCTCTGAGAATCAATGGCTGACTGCAATTAGTAGGCAGAGGGAATCAAGCTGGCCTTAAGGGATCGGAGGAGCATAGGGGGAGGACTTTGGAACATGGCAAGGAAGAATGCCTGAAGACCCAAAGGGTAAAGCAGTAGCGTAGCCAAGGGTGGGCCCGGGTGGGCCCAGGCCCACCCACTTTGGGCTCAGGCCTATCCAGTAGCAACACATCTATGATGTGGCTAGCAGGGATTCCCAAGCCCTACCAGCTGAAAACTCCCCAAAACTCCCTCCTGCATACCTTGTAAATAGCAGATCTTTGCCTGCAGCGAGCAGCGACTGATATATGTTGTGGAGCCAACATGAGCAATGTGTATTAGATGCTCACTGCCGGTGAAAATCTGCTATTTAAAAGATATGCAGGGGGGGGGGGATGTTTGAGAGACCATAAGGCATATTTTCAAAGCACTTTGGGAGGCTAAGTTCCATAGGTTTCTATGGAACTTTGGGAGGCTAAGTGCTTTGAAAATGAGCCCGCATATGGTATACAGGCGACAGAGGGAGAGACCAAATCACTTGTGTGACAAGGTGGAGTTCTGCCCACCCATCTTGGGCCCAGGCCCACCCAAAATTGGATATCTGGCTACACCCCTGGGGTAAAGGGTCATGGATTTGATATACTGTCTTTCTGTGGTACAACCAAAGCGGTTTATATTTTATTATATGTAAGGAACTTTCTCTCCCTAGTGGACCATGGAGGGTTAAGTGACATGCCCAGAGTCATAAGGAGACCCAGTGGAAGTGGGAAACAGGATAGGTGGGGAGAGAAAAGGAAACCAAATATGGTATAGAATGGTATGGGATGAAAGAGCACCCACACCGGGCGCACTCTCCCATATCCCACCACCCCTCCCCACACACGCATGATTTAAGACAAATAGAAGTAAGCATTATTAAACTGAATTAACCAAAAAGAAATGTACCATTGAAGAGACTGAAGCCCTCCAAAAATACCTGTTTAGCTGGAAAATAGATACCTAAATCTACAAACAGAATCAGAAGCTGTAATTACATTGCGAAAGTGCAGAGAATTAACTTTGCAGTATGGGGACTATTAAAAGAGAACAGCAGCTTTTTAAAAGGTACACATCTGAAGAATTAATTACAAGATTCTACTTCCATCTCACAGCAGGATTTAACAGCACTGTTAGACTCAGGAGAGATTTTGTTCCCTACCACCCCTGATGCATGTCATATGTTTTCCAGAGAAACACAGCCTGTGTGATTTAATGTTTGGTTTGTCTTTTAAAAGAACCAAGCTGAAACAATTAATTAAATAATTGCTTTGAGAGCGAAGGTTTGTGTTTTCTTTGCTTTTGACATTCTCAATTGCAGCAACCCTAGATCAACCCACTGGAGCCCGGTAGGCATTCTCCCGACCTCTAGATGGTCCAGGCAGACCCTGATTGAGTTCACTCACTGAAATGACAGTTTCTCACATGATATCAGTACATCCAGCCAGCTAAGGGTTCTTGTTTGAGATGGGATTCAAGGGAAAACTGTAACCATTCACCAGGAACCAATACATGGATGTCCTGCCACACAGCATGTAACCCCCAGCATTACCAGGAATTCTGGTTAGATGTTTGGATTTCAGTGACCCTTCCCGGAGGAACTAGAAACACAGTCTGGAGCTGCAGAGGATCTATAGCCTGACAGCCCTAGTCCCCAGCTGGTAAGAGATACAACTAAGAACATGCCGTACTACACATAATAAATCAGAAAACAACAGCTTATCGAATTTACATCATGGTCAATGCATACTTACTTATCTTCCACAAGAAACCCCAAACCTAGGGAGTAGCCAGACACCCAATTTTGGGCAGGCTTGAGCCCCAAGTGGGTGGGCACGGAAGCCCATTCCCCACCTGGCATCTCCACCCACCATGCAATCCAGCATATCTTAACCACTCCCCCAGGTACCTTTTAAATTCCTCAGTGTTGGGCCAACAGCAAGCAGTGACTCATTACCGGCTGCTCGCACTGGCCCTGAGCCTTTCTTCTGATGCAACTTCCTGGTCCCACGAACAGGAAGTTGCATCAGAAGGAAGGCTTAGGGCCAGAACAAGCAGCTGGTATGAGTCGCTGCCCAATGCCAGCCCAGCACTGACGGATTTTAAAGGTACCAGGTGGGTTGAGGGAGAAAGTTAAGACACTGGATCACCAGGAGTTTTCAGCTGGCTGGGCTGCGTGGGGATCTCTGCCTGCCACAATTTCAATTTATTAGTTGTTCTATCCCACATTTTACAACCAAGTCATTTCAATGTGGCTTACATAATGGTAAGAGAAGTGTACAAGTGATGAATAGTATTGTTGCTTACAATATTGTTGAGAGACAATGTAGAGGATGAGCAGAGAGAAAAATAGACATGTGAGTGGTGCCTTTCATATAGATTGCCATTGGTTGGTCGGGTGAAGTTCTGATAGATGTCGACTGATTCATTGGAGGGGGGGGGGGGGGATGGGTAATGTCTTATCCAGAAAAATTGTTTTCTGGATAAGACATTACCTGATGTGGGTTGCTCTTCTTTCATAGTATGGGCTGTTATTCCATCATTATGTGAGGAGGTCAGAGATAGGAGGTGGACATTTAACAATATTTTGATACAAGATTCTGAGACTTGTATGAATTTACTGCTAGGCCCACAGATTTAGTGGCATTCAGCTTATACCCAGAAACAGCCGAGTATGCCTCAATTTCTTCCATTAAATTAGGAACAGGTCGTGTAAGTGATGAGAGAACATCATCTGCAAATAACGCTATCTTGAATTCCTTATCCCCCACATGAACTCCACTAATATTCGAGTTAATCCTGTTAGCTGCTGCAAGGGGTTCCATAATCATCATAGCAAATAAAAGAGGAGAAAGTGGACACCCTTGGCGAGTGCCCCTGGAAAGAGGAAATAGAGTAGAATTCCCACTATTAACTCGAACGCAAGCTGTTGGCGATGTATAAAAAGCTTGAATCCAAGAGTGTTAAAAGGGTCAGAGCACAAAATAATACATTTCTCCAATGTTGCACTGCAGGCAGAGTCTAGCTTCTCGAGGTTCTTATTTCAGGTTTTATCTGCAAATTCAAGATCTGTGGTAACATTTTTTGTTTTTGATGAGTCTGTGTGTATGAGGAGATTCTGCTAACTTTAAGTTCTCTGTAGGGATCTGAGGCATTGTGTTTCTTTTTTCCCCTCATAGTATTTCTGAGGTTTTTGTGCCTGTTCTAGGTCCAGTGTAATATTTTTGCAGTGCAACCTTTTCATAGTTGATAGTGTGTGAGTTCTGGAAGTTAGTGCTGTTTTGATACGACATATGTGGTGTGTGATTTTTGCAGGCTTTTGTATTTCCTAAAGAGGGAAATTGTATAAAACAGGTGCTAATATGTATGCATCAATTACTAATCATTTCTATAGCGCTAGTAAATGACAACAGCACTATACACATTATATGCAGCTACTTTCTCTATCCCTAGAGGGCTTACAATCTAAATTTTTGTACCTAGGACAATGGAGGGTGAAGTGACTTGTCAAGGTCACAAGAAGCTGCAGTGGGAATCAAACCCAGTTCGCCAGGATCAAAGCCCACTGCACTAACCATTAGACTACTCCTCCACATGTAATTGTTCAGATTCTAACATATATGTGCATACACATATGCATGTACATGCCAGGCATACACCTATGCACTATTCTATAAATACATACAAGTCATTCATAGGGCGTATGTTACAGGAGGGTGTGCACATGGATGGATGCTGGGCAGACTATGGGCGGGGGGGTGCACATTTACTAAGTTATGCACTTATCACTGGCATTTAGGTGCTCACACTTAGGCACAAGTATTTATGCCAACTACAGAGGTGGTATATGTACCTGGTTACACTAGGTAGACACCTACTTTCCTATAAAGAATATATGCCTATCGGGTGCCCAGTTACAGAATGCCTCAAAGTGTCTGGCAGTGGATGGAGTTTGTGCTGCTGTTAATGAAGTGACAAAAGAATTTATATGGTAAGTTGTAAGAGGAAATATTCTATTTGTACATCATGGAGGGAATTCTGTAAATGGTGCTAGAAAAAAATCAGCACTAAGTGTGTGCACCCTTTATACAACAGCACTTAGTGTCGATTTTCATGCCCGGCTGTGGGCACCAGACTTATGCCAGCTGAAACCTGGTGTAAATCCTGGTGTACAAGTTGGCCACGGATCCCTCATATTAAATAATACTATGCCCAACTTTTCAGAATGCCCCGCCCCCTTTTGTGTTTGGGCACCAAGCATTATCAAATAGCATGGAAATTCTAACTGGTGCCAATTATCAATAATTGTTAGCATCCAATTACTGCTTGTCCAATTAAGCTGCACACACATTTATAAAATCCGGGAGCGTGTGTGCACGTGCATGCATCTGTGTGTTGCAGTTGTGGGGGAGGAGTCAATGCAGAGAGTATTACTGAACTGGAGATACAGGATATATATTTGTTTCACCCTTCAAGGACTTCAGACAGTCCATTTAGGAAAACTGATTGAGTGTTACTACTATTATTAGCATTACTGGCTGAGTGATACCAGCTAGAGCTTTCTTTATTACATATAGGTCTTTATAGCCAGTTCAGGAGTGGAGAAGCACTGGGGAGTCTGATCACCCACTCATAGGAACCAACTCTGTGGGTGTTTGAGACAGGGGCGTATCTGCGTGGGGCCATAGGGGCCTGGGCCCCCGCAGATTTCGCCCTGGACCCCCCTACCACAGACCCTCTCCACCTCCCCCTCCCGCCCGCCACCAACCCGTCGCCGATCTTTGCTGGCGGGGGACCCCAAGCCCCCGCCAGCCGAAGTCCTCTCTTCCGTGCAGGATGCAAGTTTCAATGCTTCCTGTTCTTCTGAGTCTGACGTCATGCACGTACAACGTGCAGAACGTCAGACTCAGAATTTGGAATTCAGTCTGACGTCCTGCGCGTTGTACGTGCAGGACGTCAGACTCAGAAGAACAGGAAGCGTTGCAACTTGCAGCGGCGCAGCCTGCATGGAAGAGAGGACCTCGGCTGGCGGGGGGTTGGGGTCCCCCGCCAGCAAAGGTAAGTGACAGCAGCGGGGGAGGGTGTCATTGGTGGCGAGGGGGGGGTCCGGAAATGGCGGGGGGGGGGGGATCGGTGGCGCCGGGGGGGGGGGGGGCTAAAATGTGCCCCCTCCCTCTGGCTCTGCCCCCCCCTACCGCCCGAGTCCAGATACGCCCCTGGTTTGAGAACCCCCGTATTGAGAAAATTCCTTGTATGTGTCCAGGGAAGGGTTATTTCCACTGCGCTTAGCACCCCCAATAATTTTGAAAAGTTGGCTCCTATGCACCCAGTGACTATAATTGGTAACTTGCAAAGGCCACCAAGGAAGGATATGCTGGTGGAGCCCCCATTATGCTGCTAGAGGAAAGGAGAGCTGTGGGTGCAGCTGGTGCCCAAGGAGGAAGGAGAAGAGAGAGAAACTGGGAGTGGATGGGGTTTCCAACGGCTTTGTTTTAGACTTTCTAACAATTAGTCTTGCTCATGCTGAAAAATATCCAGGGCAAGGCCAAAACTACAACCCTCAAATGTCATTAACAACCACTCATAAACTCTCCTATAGTTCTCACACAGATCAGAACTTACGTTTCATGAGGGGAACAGAGTTACCTTCTTGATCACACTGCGTTTTATACCATGTTGAGGCTTATCCCAGCCAAGCAGAAAGTTGTTTGTCTGAGCTCTTGGATTATTACCTTTTCTATACGCCTACCTACAGGGATAAATGGTGGCTTTCGGACGTCTAAGCGCCGACTCCGCACAGCTTTCCCTCTGCAGGCGGACCTGTTCTCTCCATCGGGAGGGTGAAGTAACGGCCTTAACAGGACCAGTCTTGGGCAGGGGCGACAGGAGCGGTCGCACAGGGCCTCGCACCTCCAGGGGCCCCGTGGCACTTCCTGTCGCTCCCTGCCATATCGTCGGCTCAGCTGCTTTCCTTCCAGCCCGCCCTGCGTTTAAAAATTTTATTTTAACTCAATTTCAATATCATATTGTAGTACAATTGTTGTTATTAATGTTCTTTCTTTATTACAAAATCAATAAAAATGTTAAGACTAAAAAAAAAAAAGCAGACTCCCCTCTAGCCTTTAAGCCTTCCCCTTCTCTCTCAGCGTGCACTGACACAATTTTCGGTTTCCGCAAAGGCGGCACAGACTAGTGTGCACGCTGAGAAAGAAGGGGAAGGCTTAAAGGCTAGAAAGCGAGCCTGTTTTTTCGCTGCCGGCTTAATCATGGCTAGTCCTATTATGCAACAGATCGGCGGGACCTACGGTCCCAGCCCTGTTGGTCCTGCCATCCCCCTAGTCGAAGCTGCACAGCATTTAGTGCTTGACCGGACTGGGCACCGGTTCCGCTTGGGCCAGCTGTTCCGGGAGCGGAGAATCATCCTCATATTTGTCTGGGTAAGAAGGGGAGACCCAGGGAAGACTTAGCAAAAGTCAGATTGTAAGCTCTTTGAGCAGGGACTATCTTTCTTCTATGTTTGTGCAGCGCTGCGTACGCTTTGTAGCGCTATAGAAATGCTAAATAGTAGTAGTAGATCGGCTACATGCAAATAGTCAATCAGGATAAACCAAAAGGGGCGCCGCCCAACGTGGTAAATAGAAGGGGACAGAGGTCTATTGCTGGCGCCGCTGGAGAGAGCTAACAGAGTTTTGAGCCATTTTCTCCACAGTGGGAAGCGTGGCGAGATTGTAAGTAAATTTGAGTAGGTAGGAATTGGGTGTCTTTTGGTTTATTTCACCTTCTTGTGTTCACATTTGCTCTGACTTGGAAGGTGCTTGGTGTGTGTGGATATTGGAACAAGGTAAAAGACGGATCCTCCGCTTGTAACACTGAAATCTGGTTTAAAACGACGGATTTTTCCGGATCTCACGACACAGGAGAGCATTGTCAGTCAGGCAGTCCGATCTTCAAACTTCCAAACCCAGACACCTCAGTGATCGTCACTGTCTCCCCAGTACTAATCAAGTCTCTCTCTCTTAGCTGCTAAGCACTTGTGTTTCTGACTTGCGAACTATGATTTCTTTTCAGCATTTCCTCTGCTACACCACTAAAGAGTATGTGGAAGACCTGGCAAAGATTCCCAGGAGTTTCCTAGAGGTGAGTGTAATCCTTAAGTTCCTTACCAACCATTAAATTGTTTGTCACCAATTTGGCAGGTGGAATTTGATCATCCTCCCATGCTGTCAATGCAATGTACAAATCCTAAAGTCTTTGGTATGCAGCTTCGTTTTTCCAACATTGTTGTTAATTCTGCAAAGGTGATATTAACAAGTCTAATCATCAAACTAGGGATGACAGGGATGACAGGATGACAGTTTGCAATAGAGACCACAGTAGACCAGCAGGCTCATTTTCGAAAGAGAAGGACGCCCATCTTTTGACACAAATCGGAAGATGGGCGTCCTCCCAGGGTCGTCCAAATCGGTATAATCGAAAGCCGATTTTGGACGGCCCCAACTGCTTTTCCGTCGCAGGGATGGCCAAAGTTCAAGGAGGCATATTGGAGTCGTAGCGAAGGTGGGACTTGGGCGTGCCTAACACATGGACATCCTCGACCCATAATGAAAAATAAAAGGGCGTCCCTGATGAACACTTGGACGACTTTACCTGGTCGTGTTTTTCTTATGACCAAGGCACAAAAAGGTGCCCGAACTGACCAGATGACCACTGGAGAGAATCGGGGATGACCCCCCCTTACTCCCCCCGTGCTCACTAAACCCCCTCCCACCCTCAAAAAATATCTTTCAAAATATTTTTTGCCAGCCTCAGATGTCATACTCAAGTCCATCACAGCAGTATGCAGGTCCCTGGAGCAGTTTTAGTGGGTACAGTGCACTTCAGGCAGGCAGACCCAGGCCCATCCCCTCTATACCTGTTACGTTTGTGGAGGAAACAGCGAGCCCTCCAAAACCCACCATAAACCCACTGTACCCACATCTAGGTGCCCCACTTCACCCATAAGGGCTATGGTAGTGGTGTACAGTTGTGGGTAGTGGGTTTTAGGGGCGGTTTGGGGGCTCAGCAGACAAGGTAAGGGAACTATGTTCCTGGGAGCATTTTATGAAGTCCACTGCAGTGCCCCCTAGGGTGCCCGGTTGGTGTCCTGGCATGTCAGGGGGACCAGTCCACTACAAATGCTGGCTCCCCCCACAACCAAAGGATTTGCATTTGGTCGTTTCTGAGATAGGCGTCCTTGGTTTCCATTATCGCCGAAAATCAGAAACTATGATCTCTAAGGACGACCAAAATTTCAAGATTTGGGCATCCCCGACTGTATTATCAAAACAAAAGATGGACGTCGTTTTGACAATACGGGTTTCCCCGCCCCTTCATCGGCACATTTTGCAAGGACGTCCTCAACAAAATTTGGGCGTCCCTTTCGATTATGCCCCTCCAGGTGTCTTTAAATAAAAAGCAGACAAAAGATTGCAAATTATCACTGTCAACTGCTGAACAAGATGTAAATAGGACGAACAAACATAGACCTGTGTTTACAAAGGCGTGCTAGCTTTGTTTTTAATATAGTAACATAGTAAATAACGGCAGATAAAGACCTGTACGGTCCATCCAGTCTGCCCAACAAGATAAACTCATTTTACATGGTATGTGATACTTTGCATGTATTCCCGAGTTTGATTTGTCCTTGCCTTTCTCAGGGCACAGACCGTAGAAGTCTGCCCAGCACTGTGCTTGTACTAAGTTCTGAAGCTAACGTCGAAGCCCCTTAAAATTTACACTCCAGCCCATCCCTATCTATTCAGTCACGATCAGGGTGTAGACCATAGAAGTCTGTCCAGCTCCCGTTTTGTTTCCCAATTACCAGCGTCGCCACCCAATCTCCGTTAAGATTCCATGGAACCATCATTCCTTCTAAACAGGATTCCTCCCATACATGTTTGGATTCCATTCCCGTTTTCATCTCCACCACATCCCATGGGAGGGCATTCCACATATCCACCACCCTCTCTGTGAAAAAATACTTCTGACATAACTCCTGAGTCTGCCCCCTTTCAACCTCAATTCATGTCCTCTACTTCTACCACCTTCCCGTCTCCAGAAAAGGTTCATTTGTGGATTAATACCTTTCATATATTTAAACGTCTGTATCATGTCACCCCTGTTTCCCCTTTCCTCCAAGGTATACATGTTCAGGTCAGCAAGTCTCTCCTCGTATGGATTGCAACGCAAATCCCATACCATGTTTGTAGCTTTTCTTTGCACCGTTTCAAGTCTTTTTACATCTTTAGCAAGATACAGCCTCCAAAACTGAACACAATACTCCAAGTGGGGCCTCACCAATGACTTGTAGAGGAGCATCAACACCTCCTTTCTTCTGCTGGTTATGCCCCTTTCTATGCAGCCTAGCATCCTTCTGGCCACGGCCGTCGCCTTGTCGCATTGTTTCTTCACCTTTAGATCCTCAGACACCAACACCCCAAGTCGAGCTTACTAATCTCTCCCCTCTTATTCGGTATCTCTCTTTCAGGTTTCTGCACCCAAGTGCATCAGCTACACTTCTTGGCATTAAATTTTAACTCTTAGTCCTAATAGGGGATATGCATACAATAGGAAGTACCTAAAACATTAATAGCAAACAGTACTCCTGTTCAATATAAATTACAAAATCTTTATTAGTGAAGATAAATCAGTGCATTAAAAAACTACTAAATAATATCCCTGCAACTCACTCGCATTACCATCCACACCACACTTATACCCTGATCACATATGCAAATCCCACAGAAAGATGTAGCTAGTTGATGCTCCTATAGAAATGTATTGGAGCATTAGCATTTAATGTGCCTTAACTTTAAAGGCGCATTAAAACGCTAACGTGCCTTAGTAAACCTACCCCATAGTTTGAAATATTTATATGCGAATGCCACAAGCCTAAGAAATCAGATGGGAAAGTTAGAATATATTGCACTAAATTAAAAATTAGATATAATAGGCATCTCTGAGATCTGGTGGAAGGAGGATAATCAGTGGGACACTTATACCAGGTTACAAATTATATGGTAGTGATAGGGTGGATCAAATTGGTGGAAGGGTAGCATTGTATATTAAGGAGAGCCTTGAATCAAATAGACTGAAAATTCTGTAGCACACATACCTTAGAATCCCTATGGATTGAAATTCCATGTGTGAAGGGGAAAAGGATAATGATAGGAGTGAACTATCGCCCACCTGGCCAGGATGAACTGGCAGATGTAGAAATGTTATCAGGAATTAAGGAGGCTAACAAACTGGGAAGCACAATAATAATGGGTAATTTCAATTACCTCGATATTGATTGGGTAAATGTAACATCAGGGCATGCTAAGAAGATAAAATTCCTTGACGAAATCAAGGACTGATTTATGAAGCAGCGCGTACAGGAGCCAACAAGAGAAGGAAAAATTCTAGACCTAGTCCTTAGAGCAGCGCATGATCTGGTGCAGGAGGTAATGGTGCTGGAGACACTTCATATCAGTGATCATAATATGATCAAATTTGATATAAGCTCTGGAGTAAGTACACACAGGAAATCCAATAAGTTGGCATTTAACTTTCAAAAAGGAGACTATGATAAAATGAGAGGTCAAAAATTTACACCAGGCGTGGATGTTGTTCAAAAATATCCTGGAAGCCCAGGCCAGTTATATTCCATTTATTAAAAAAGGAGGAATGAAGGCCAAGCGACAGCCAACATGGTTTAAAAGTGAGGTGAAGAAAACTATTAGAGCTACAAGAAAATCCTTCAGAAAATGAAAGAAAGATCTGACTAAAAGTAATAAGAAACAGCATAAGGAATGGCAAGTCAAATGCAAAGCACTGATAAGGAAGGCAAAGAGAGACTTTGAAAAAAAAGATTGCATTGGAGGCAAAAATACATAGTAAAAACTTCTTTAGGTATATTAAAAGCAAGAAGCCTGAAAAAGAATCGTTGGACTACTAGATGACTGGGGGGTAAAAGGGGCACACAGGGAAGACAAAGCCATAGTGGAGAGATTAAATGAATTATTTGCTTCGGTCTCCACCAAGGAAGATTTGGGAGAGATACCGGTGCCAGAAATGGTATTCAAAGCTGACGAGTCAGAGAAACTTAAATCTCTATAAACCTGGAGAATGTAATGGCGCAATTTGACAAATTAAAGAGTAGCAAATCACCTGGACTGGATGATATTCATCCCAGAGTACTGATAGAATTGAAAAATGAACTTGCAGAACTATTGTTAATAATATGTAATTTATCTTAAAAATCAAGCATGGTACCGGATGATTGGAGGGTGACCAATATAACGCCAATTTTTTTAAATGGTTCCAAAGGTGATCCAGGAAATTAGACCGGTGAGCCTGACGTTGGTACCAGGTAAAAAGGTAAAGACTGTTGTAAAGAACAAAATTACAGAGCATATTCAAAAGCATGGATTAATGAGACAAAGTCAACATGGATTTAGTGACGGGAAATCTTGCCTCACCAATCTATTACATTTCTTTGAAGGGGTGAACAAACATGTGGATAAAGGTGAGCCGGTAGGTATTGTGTAGGGTTAAATGGACTGTATTCTCAATGGAGAAGTGCAGATGTGGGGTTCCCCAGGGGTCTGTGCTGGGATTGCTTCTTTTTAACATATTTATAAATGACCTAGAGATGGGAGTAACTAGTGAGGTAGTTAAACTTGCTGACAACACAAAGTTTCAATACCATATCTATGCTGATGACTCTCAAATCTACCTCTCTACCCCCGAAATCTCAACCAGCATCCAGACCAATGTTTCAGCCTGCCTATCTGGTATCGCTGCCTGGATGTCTCAGCGTCATCTGAAACTTAATATGGCTAAAACCAAGCTTCTCATCTTTCCCCCTAAACCTACCTCTCCTCTCCCCACTTTCTCTATTTCTGTGGATGGCACTCTCATTCTCCCTGTCTCATTTGCTCGTAACCTTGGGGTCATCTTTGACACCTCTCTCTCCTACTCACATTCAGCAGATTGCCAAAACCTGTCATTTCTTTCTCTATAACATCAGCAAAATCCGTCCCTTCATCTCTGAACACTCTACCAGAACCCTTATCCACACTCTTATCACCTCTTGTCTTGATTACTGTAACCTGCTTCTCACCGGCCTCCCTCTTAGCCATCTCTCTCCTCTTCAATCAGTCCAAAACTCTGCTGTGCGGCTCATTTTCCACCAAAGTCGCTATGCTCACATTAGCCCTCTGTTTAAGTCAATTCACTGGCTCCTTATGCATTTCTGCATTCAATTCAAACTTCTCTTATTGACCTATAAGTGCATTCACTCTGCTGCTCCCCAGTACCTCTCCACTCTTGTCTCTCCCTACGCCCCCCCCCCTCGGGTACTCCGTTCTGTTGATAAATCTCTCGTCTGTCCCCTTCTCCTCTACTGCTAATTCCAGACTCCGTTCCTTTTATCTTGCTGCACCTCATGCCTGGAATAGACTTCCCGAGCCTGTACGTCTAGCCCCCTCTTTGACCGTTTTCAAGTCCAAACTTAAAACCCACCTCTTTACCACTGCTTTTGACTCCTAACCACTGCTCACTTGCCCTATCCTTTCATCCTCACCTCTTTATTCCCTTACCCTTAATTGTTCAGTCTGTCTGCCTGTCTTATCTAGATCGTAAGCTCTTTGAGCAGGGACTGTCTTTTTGTGTATGGTGTACAGCGCTGCGTATGCCTTGTAGCGCAATAGAAATGATAAGTAGTAGTAGTATTCAAAGTAGTTAAATCTCAAAAGGATTATGAAAAATTACAAGAGGACCTTATAAGACCGGGAGACTGGGCATCCAAATGGCAGACAACGTTTAATGTGAGCAAGTGCAAAGTGATGCATGTGGAAAAGAGGAATCCGAACTATAGTTACATGAATCAAAGTTCCACATTAGGAGTCAGTGACCAGGAAAGGGATCTAGGAGTCATCATTGATGATATGTTAAAGCCCTTTGCTCAGTGTGCGGCGTCGGCTAAGAAAGTAAATAGAATGTTAAGTATTATTATGAAAGGAATGGAAAACAAAAATGAGAATGTTTTAATGCTTTTGTATTGTTCTATGGTGCGACCACACCTTGAATACTGGATGCAATTCAGGTCACCACATCTCAAAAAAGATATAGTGGAATTAGAAAAGTACTGAGAAAGGTGACGAAAATGATAAAGGAGATGGGACGACTTCCCTATGAGGAAAGGCTAAAGCGGCTAGGGCTCTTCGGCTTGGAGAAAAGCTGGCTGAGGGGACATATGATAGAGGTCTATAAAATAATGAGTGGAGCTATAGAAATGCTAAATAGTAGTAGTAGTAGGTAGACGTGATTTGTTTGTTTTCTCTTTCCAAAACTACTAGGACTAGGGGCCACGCAATCAAACTACAAAGTAGTAAATTTAAAACAAATCGGAGAAAATATTTCTTCATTCAACACGTAATTAAACTCTGGAATTAGTTGCCAGAGAATGTGGTAAAAACAGTTAGCTTAGCGGGGTTTAAAAAATGTTTGGATAACTTCCTAAAAGAAAAGTCCATAAGCCATTATTAAGATGGACTTGTGGAAAATCCACTGCTTATTTCTAAGAAAAGCAGCATAAAATGTATTGTATTGTTTGGAGATCTTGCCAGGTACTTGTAACTTGGATTGACCACTGTTGGAAACGGGATACTAGCTTGATGTACCTTCGGTCTGTCCCAGTATGGCAACACTTATGCAATGGTTAAAGCAGTTGGTGATAATCAGGGATGCCCTGTTCAAATTCCACTGATGGTCCCTGTGATCTTGAGTAAGTCACTTAACCCTCTACTGTCTCAGGTACCAGCTTAAATTGTAAGCCCTCAAGGAACAGGAAAATACCTGCTGGGTCCGAGTGTAACTTGCTTTGAACTCCTGACAGAGGTATGAACTAAATCACTGCACTCCAGTGGCATAGCCAAAGGTGGGCCCAGGCCCACCCACTTTAGGCTCAGGCTTACCCAGTAGCAGCACACCTATAATGTGACTGGCAGGGATTCCCAAGCCCCACCAGCCGAAAACTCCCAACAACTATCCCTCCTGCATACCTTGTAAATAGCAGATCTTCACCTGCAGCAACTGATACATACTGCTCGCACCGGCCCCACAGCCTTCCCTCTGACGTATTCCCACCTAAGTGGAAACAGGAAGTTGCATCAGTGGGGAAGGATGAGGAGCCAACATGAGTAGTGTGTATTAGTTACTGCTTGCTAATCTACTATTTAAAAGGTATGCAGGAGAGGGGGGATGTTGGAGAGACCATATGACATGCAGGTGAGAGAAGAAGAGACCAAATCATCTGTGGGATGGGGTGGTGTTCTTTTGCCCAACCATCTTGGGCCCAGGCCCACCCAAAATTGGGTGTCTGGCTACGCCCCTGCTGCACCCTTCTGACAGGACTGTGTATAAAATGGAGTTTATTACACACTAGCTTTTACCTTTTTGTGTTCAAGGTTTGGGTCTCCTGCCTGTTTAAACCCCACTGAGCTGGCCGGATGCTGATATTCAGTGGTAGTGCAGTTGAATATCTCTGCTAACCGCCCATTCCCTAGCCGGTTAAGTTAGACACAGTCTGGGGCTGGAGCTTGGGCAGAGCCATTCCAGAAACCAACTAAACAAGCACATACATTTGGGAAAGGAAAAAAAGGCTGTCCAAACTTTATTCGCTGAGTTAGTTGGGCACCAGACTGAATATTAACCAATTACCAGTTAACTTCAAGATTAGTGCACTTACCTCAGCGTTGAATACCACCGCTCTGAGCGGCTTAGAAGCTGCGTATAGTTGGGGGCTGAATATTACCCGCTCATTGTTTTGCACTACTCCATTATGTGAACTAGGTCTGTGAAATTGCAGTTTTTCCTCTGTGAAAGAAAGTAGCCATGTGTGTTAGGAAATAATACTGAAGAAACAAAAAACATCAAAGATCTTTTAAAACCACTAAACCACAGTCGATAAATACGCATTTCTCTCTTTCTGTTTCATGTTGAAGGACGTAGATGTTGGGCTTGTTGTTATTGGCCAGTCTCACCAGCACATTGCGGTAAGGGCATTCTTAGTACAGTTTGAGGTAGGTCTTGGAGGGATGCTGTTTTACTAACAGGGCCTAGCATTTCTTCTGCTGAAATATCTTCTATTGTGAGATCAGAAAATATTTAAGTTCAATGCTAGTGGACAACGTCAGCTGAACAAAACTGTGAAGTGTGTCTCTATTATTGCAGCCGTTCTGCTGTTTGACAGGATATCATCATGAAATCTACGTAGATCCAGAGAGGGAGATTTACAAAGTGCTTGGGATGAAAAGAGGCGAAACAAGCACCACATCAGGTAGGAGTGATGCTCTCCTCATCTCAGCTTAGGTGTACCTCATTTGTTGTACACTTAGTTGGAATAATATCAGCCGTGTAATGAATGGTCTATCGGTGCTTCACATTTGGAGTAACCTGGGTCACTTTTCATATTACACTGTGTATGTTGAACAAATAAAATCCTACTTGTGGCATCTTAAAAACTCCTCCACCAAGCTACCCACTCCCCCCTCTCCCCAGGCTTCCCTTTGTTTTCTTGAAAAATGTGTAGCAAGCCCCATGACACTGTGGTTTGCCATTCAAGAGACTCATTTTGCCCACAGGAACCTTCTGATTTGAGGCTGTGTTGAAAAGTGAGATGTACTGACTGAGGTTGAGCTCCAGGGGGCACTGCAGTCTTTGTTTCCAGCGGAGGATGCTGCAGCTGTGCCTATGATAGGGCAAGTACGTATCGGGTTACTGCACTTAAGTTATGAACAGGGTTCAGAACGGGCCAGGGCCTGGACTTGGACACACGCACTGGGCCAGGTACTGCTGGGAAATGCCCAGGAGTTGGGAATGCATTCGGGTAGACAGAGGTACAAACCTGGAACTTGCTGGTAGCAAATGTTAAGAGTAGAATTGGAATTGATAATGAATTAAAACTGGAGGCCTAAGGCAGGGAAGTCCCCCTCCCCCACCAAGATCAAAAGTATATTTTCCTTTGCTTAGTTTGTATTCTTTTCTATTTTGAAGATGTTATGTACACCCTTTTTTTATTTACTAAGGAAAGGTGGCAAAAAAAGTCAAACCATAACCCTAAAGAATAACCAAGATAGGCTGCAAGCCACTAATTAGAAAATGTATTTAAACATTAAAAGGCTCATTTTCAAAGCATGTAAACTTGCAAGGTTCCATAGGTTGCTATGGTTCTCCTTTTCAAAAGAGAAAAATGCCTAGAAAGTGGCTTAAATCTGCATTTGGGCGTTTTTCTCATAAAAACGTCCAAAATTGTATTTTTGAAACCAATTTTTTAGACCTTTTCTATGAAGTCCATCAGAGGCAGTGGCGTAGCCAGAAGTCAATTTTTGGGTGGGCCAACAGGTTGGATGGGTGGGCACTAGACAGTGGTGTGCTGGTAAATGTTTAACAACAGGCTCTCTCCCCGGTCCACCTCTGCGCCCGTCCACCTCCCCCCCCCCCCTCGTCCACCTCCCCTCAAAATTGCAGAGCTGGCTATAGCCGGGGAGAGAACCTGGGGGGGGGGGCAATGCATTACTGTCTCCAGGAAAAAAAAATTAAATGATCCCAGGTTCCAATTTAATTCATGTTTAATGTGGGATAAAATGCCATAAATAAGTAAATAAATATAAACTTTTAATGTTGAGCACCTGATTCTCAAAGTGGACATATTCCAAACACTATAATGAAAATAAAATGATTTTTTTCTACCTTTGTTGTCTGGTGACTGTTTTTCTGATCATGCTGGCCCAGTATCCGATTCTGCTGCTATCTGTCCTCTTAACTCCGTTTCCAGGGCTTCCTTTCCATTTATTTCTTTACTTTCCTCCTTTCTTTTTCATTTCTTGCTCTATATCCATAAGTAAAAGCTGGGTCCTCTGCAGACTTGACTGTCTAGTGGATCCAGCTTCTGCCTATTTTCTTCATCCATGTGCAGTTTTTCTCCTCTCTTCCTTTTCCCTCATCTCATCTCCTTCCTCATTCTTCCATCCCCTCCATCCATGTCCAGCATTTCTTCTCTCTCCCTTCCCTCTCTTCCATCCATGTCCAGCAACCCTCCTCTCCCCTTCCCTCCATCCAGCAACCCTCCTCTCCCCTTCTTCCACCATGTCCAGCAACCCTCCTCTCCCCTTCCCTTCATCCAGCAACCCTCCTCTCCCCTGCCCTCTCCTCTCCCCTTCTTCCACCATGTCCAGCAACCCTCCTCTCCCCTTCCCTCCATCCAGCAACCCTCCTCTCCCCTTCTTCCACCATGTCCAGCAACCCTCCTCTCTCCTTCCCTTCATCCAGCAACCCTCCTCTCACCTGCCCTCTCCTCTCCCCTTCTTCCACCATGTCCAGCAACCCTCCTCTCCCCTTCCCTCCATCCCGCAACCCTCCTCTCCTCTTCTTCCACCATGTCCAGCAACCCTCCTCTCCCCTTCCCTCCATCCAGCAACCCTCCTCTCCCCTTCTTCCACCATGTCCAGCAACCCTCCTCTCCCCTTCCCTCCATCCAGCAACCCTCCTCTCCCCTTCTTCCACCATATCCAGCAACCCTCCTCTCCCCTTCCCTTCATCCAGCAACCCTCCTCTCCCCTGCCCTCTCCTCTCCCCTTCTTCCACCATGTCCAGCAACCCTCCTCTCCCCTTCCCTCCATCCAGCAACCCTCCTCTCCCCTTCTTCCACCATGTGCAGCAACCCTCCTCTCCCCTTCTTCCACCATGTCCAGCAACCCTCCTCTCCCCTTCCCTCCATCCAGCAACCCTCCTCTCCCCTTCTTCCACCATGTGCAGCAACCCTCCTCTCCCCTTCTTCCACCATGTCCAGAAACCCTCCTCTCCCCTTCCCTCCATCCAGCAACCCTCCTCTCCCCTTCTTCCACCATGTGCAGCAACCCTCCTCTCCCCTTCCCTCCATCCAGCAACCCTCCTCTCCCCTTCCCTTCATCCAGCAACCCTCCTCTCCCCTGCCCTCTCCTCTTCTTCCACCATGTGCAGCAACCCTCCTCTCCTGTATGCCCTGTTTCCTTCCGCCCCCCCCCCCCCCGCCGTACCTTTAAATATTATAGTTTTGCTGGAGTCGCGGGCAGCCGGCATTGAAGACATCGGCAGGCTTACGCCAGTTCCAGCAGCCTTCCCTTCCCTCGTTGCAAGTCGGATGATGGCTCCGCCCTCGTAGAAACAGGAAATACGTCAGAAGAGGGCGGAGCCATCATCCGACTTGCAACGAGGGAAGGGAAGGATGCTGGAACCGGCGTAAGCCTGCCGATGTCTTCAATGCCGGCTGCCCGCGACTCCAGCAAAACTGTAATATTTAAAGGTACGGCGGGCGGCGGCGGGGGAGTGGCGGGCTGGGGAGGCAGATGCGGGATTGGAGCTCAGCCTGCTCCCTCCGCTCCGCTGCCTCCACTGCTGGGTGGGCCTGAACCAAAACTGCAGGCCCACCCGTGGCTACGCCCCTGGTCAGAGGTGCGTTCAAATCACAAGGGGGCATGTCGGGGGAGTGTTAAGGGTGGGATCTGGGCGTTCCTGACACTTGGACGTTTTTCTGCCATAATATCGAAAATGCCCCTCTACGTAACTTTGTAAGTCTAAGTGCTTTGAAAATATGCCTCCGTGTAACTTTATAAATCTATGTGCTTTGAATATGAGCACCAAAATGTTGTGCATGGGAAACCAAGGTGCACTTGGAAAGAGGTGTTATTTTGCTAAACACTGTCCTTGAAATTCATTCATTTTACGTATTTATATACCTCTTAGACCTAAGCGGTCTAAGAGGTATATAACAGGTAGTGGAACTGTTTCCGCAACTCGCTACACTAACCATTAGGCTACTCCTCCAAATGGTAGTACTGGGTATGTGAACAGGAGAAGAGTGAGAACAGTATGAGGCTCTTCAAACACTAGACCAAGGAGGTTCAATGTAGATACGACATTTATTAAAAGATGACTCAACACGGTACCATGTTTCTGCACTGAAAGTGCCTCCTTCAGGAGTCTCGGTAAACGTGTATAAAAAATCCTTATGGATAAAGTCTTCAGAAGTAAATCTTTAAAAACCATTGTGGTGTTTAAAAAGACCTTTTGCAAACTAATGGCACCAAGAAGCCATACTTTTCACCATACCTTACAAAGGTGTTGCGTGATCTCTCTATATAAAACGCACCTCCAACGTTCTAATGAAGCCGGAAGGACGCCTGAAACTGGAAGATGTAGTTGTGTAGATCGCTTTTTCCCCATGAGTGTCTGCCCCGCCCTCGCGTCACAATGTGATGATGTCAAGGGCGGAGCACTGACACTCAACGAATTGCATCACTCACCCGTCGCTACGACACGAATCACCTTCTTCCGCTTCTTGCCAGTCCCACGCACCTCCACAAGTCCATTTTTGCGTGGTTTGTTATTTATGAAAAAAGAAGACATAATAGTCACCATTACAGATGCTTTCACGTGGAGACCTGCCACAAAGGGAATACTTCCGGATACACCCCCGTCCTACTATTGGATGTTTTTCCGGCCACGCCTATACCAAACTCCACCACCACAGGGATTTACATTAAGGCAGAGGGGGAATACGCAGTCCGCAGAGTATTTTCAATCGAAAGCTCAGGCAAGGATTTTCTATTTCTGTTCCTGTGTGAAAATTTTTGGTAAAATAGATTCTCACCCTCGGGCAAAAAGAAGAGGGTAAACTACAAGATAAAACCTAGCATGACCAGGTGTAAGCTGAATTTTTGCAAATTTTATTAGCGAAGGTTTAATACTATTCTTCCTAAAATGGGGCTTATCTGTGTGAGCATGCAGATGATGTAACAAAAGAGCCTGTGCAGTGCAAACAGCTTCGTGCCTCGGTTCAGTGCCTTTTCTCGACCATTTATTCCAAACGTGTCCTCGGGGAGCCCCAGTGGGGTAGGAAGGGAGGACTACCATCGCCCCGAGCCAGCCTGAACGTGCGAGGGAGGGAGGGAGCCAGGCAGGCAGCCTGAACGTCAGAGGGTGGAAGGGAGGGGGTGAGCCAGCCAGCCAGCCTGAATGTGGGAGGGAGCCAACCTGAACGTGGGAGTGGGAGGGAGGGGGGGGGCCACAACCCTGAAAGGTGGAGGGAGGGGGACCACGACCCTGAAGCTGGGAGGGAAGGAGGGCGGGAGACGGAGGGGGGGCCCCTGCCGCACACTCTCATTCTTTCTCACACACACACTCTCAATCTCACACAGACAGCCTCACTCTGTCACACACACACTCGCACATTCACTCTGTCTCTCTCTCTCTCACACAGTCACTCTCACACACACTCTCAAACATACACACTCCAAGGAAAACCTTGCTAGCGCCCGTTTCATTTGTTACGGAAACGGGCCTTTTTTACTAGTCTTTTAATAAATTTTATATCTACATTGAACGACCTTGGTCTGTTTTCTTGAAGAGCCTGATTCTGTCCCCACTCTTCTCCTGTTCCTGTGACTTTTCATGGGACATTGCTGCTCTTTCCACTTCTGTGGTTTGGTCGCTAGTACTGGTATGTGGTCATGTTTAAAATTTGCATTCATGGTTGCAACGCAACAGGAGGTATTGGTCTCCTGGCACCAGCCCTTCTTCCCCACACCACTGCATCTCCTTTTTTTTTTCTCCTCCCCATCTCTAATCCTTTCTTTGTTTTCCTTCCCCCAAAACAAGGCAGAAGAACAGCTAAAAAGAAGCTAAAAGGATCAGCCACAAAGGTTAGGATTTAAATCGGGCGTGGACATGGTTTAAAAATACCATTTTGGATGCCCAGATTAGATGTATTCCACATATTAATAAAGGTGGAAAAACTAGGGGACACTCAATGAAATTACATGGAAATACTTGTAAAACAAATAGAAGGAATTTTTTTTTCACTCGACAGATGGTTAGGCTCTGGAACTCGTTGTAGGAGAATGTGGTTACAGTATTTAGTATATCTGGGTTTTAAAAGGTTTGGACAAGGTCCTGGAGGAAAAGTCTATAGTCTGCTATTGAGATAGACATGGGCGATGCTGTTGCTTGCCCTGAAATTGACAGCATGGAATCTTGCTACTATTTGGGATTCTGCCAGGTACTTAGCCCTGGATTGGCCATGGAAGCAGGATACTGGGCTAGATGGACCATTGGTCTGACCCAGTATGCAGATGACATTCAGATTTTTTTTCTTGGTTGATGATGATTTTGTAACTGGTTGTCTAAAGTTACAGCAATGTATGGATGCTATTCAATTTTGGATGAAGAATAATAGATTGGCTTTAAATTTAGCAAAGACTGAAATTATGCTTGTTAGTCATGAGATTTATAGCCAGGTTGATCCAGTATAACGCCAGGACTTTCTTGTACCCTATTAAACATCAGATTGTGAGTCTTGGAATTGTATTGGATGCACACTTGAATTTTAAGGTATAAGTAGCGAAGGTAGTTTATGCCTTGTTTCTATCAGTTACATTTTCTAAGCAAAATTAAACCTATGATTCCTCGATCAGATTTTCGGATAGTGGTTCAGAGTCTAATTATGTCTTGATTAGATTATTGTAATTGTCTTTACTTGGGTTTATCTCATTCTTGTTGTAAAGCATTACAGGTTGTACAACATGCTGCTGTATGGTTGATTGTGGGATTACAATCATGTTACATCTTTCTTTGAAGTCTTTACATTGGCTATCTTTGAACTCCAGGATAACGATTAAAGTACTGATGATTATTTTTAAGACTTTGACTGCATTTAAAAAATATATAGTGGAATTAGAAAAAGTACTGAGAAGGGTGACGAAAATGATAAAGGGGATGGGATGACTTCCCTATAAGGAAAGGCTAAAGCGGCTAGGGCTCTTCAGCTTGGAGAAGAGGCGTCTGACGGGAGATATGAAAGAAGTTTATAAACTACTGAGTTGAGTGGAATGGGTAGATGTGAATCGCTTGGTTACTCTTTCCAAAAATACTAGGGGACACGTAATGAAGCTACAAAGTAGTAAGTTTAAAACAAATCAGAGAAAATATTTCTTCACTCAACGTATAATTATACTCTGGAATTTGTTTTCCGAGAATGTGGTAAAAGCAGTTAGCCTAGGGGACTTGGAGAAAGTCCACTGCTTATTACTAGGATAAGCAACATAAAATCTCTTTTGCTGTTCTGGGATCTTATCAGGTATTTGTAACCTAGACTGGCCACTGTTGGAAACAGGATACTAGGCTTACTGGGCTTGATGGACCATTGGTCTGTCCCAGTATGGCAACACTTATGAATGGAAAGCAAAAAAAAAAAAAAATGAGGATGCTGTAAGTGTTGCCATACTAGGACAGACTGAAGGTCCATCAAGCCCAGTATCCTGTTTCCAAGTACCTGCCAAGATCCCAGAACAGTAAAATAGATTTTATGCTGCTTATCCTAAGGACTAGATTCTGTAAATAGTGCCCGAATTTCGGTGCCAAAAAAAATGCACACTGAGCATTTTTTTTAGAATGCACCATTCTACAAACAATGCTCAGAGTTGAGCGCCATTTACAGAACAGCATGTAGTGCTGGGATCTGCACCTAAGTTTGGGCACGAGGATGTACATCAGCTGAAACCTGGTGCAAAACCTTGCACATAAGCTAGACGCAGATCCCCTGAATTCTATACTACCGTGCATATCTTTAGTGAATGCCCATGCCCCTTTTCTGTTGTATACTAAAAGATATGCACACACATCTTTATAGAATAGCATCCCTAATTGGAGCCAATTAACTGCAATAATTAGCACCCAATTATTGCTAGTTATCGATTCGTTACTCAAATTGTGTGCACAGTTTTCAGATAAAATCCAGGGTAAGATTATAGAATGACAGAGATAGTACAGAGGCCCTAAAGCTTACAGTCTGAGACAGACTGAGAAACACAGAAAAGATATGGGACCTTTTAAGTTAGTCTCCCTGGGGGAGGAATTTGTGAGTATAGAAAGGATACCATGTGTGGACTGAGTAGATTTTATGCTTTAAAAGTGCCTCAGAGGTGGGATTTAGAATTGAATTCTATTTATGACCGCTTACTCCTCTGTCTTGGAGCTATGAATTACTAGCCAACATAGTGATTGTTATGGTCTGCCCTCACTGTGTTTATTCCTCCCTGCCTTATTTTTTCTTTTCTTCTCTTTCCTATTTAAAGTTGTTCCTTTTCCTTCTACATTTGTATTGTTTAAAGTGCATGAAAACCACTCTGTATGAAGGATGGTATATCAAATATAAATAAATACATTGGGGAAGAGAGAGGACATGGCATACATCTTCAGAGAGGCTATTCAGGCCAATAGTTGGCATGGAGTAGAGATTGAGGAGGATGAAAAAGTTAGAATGTAGAAGGGTAGGGGAGAAAGAATGAACCTCACACCAGTGTCATGGCCCTCTGTTCATACATCTACTTATATATATATATATATATATTTAGCAAGGATACTGCATGTAGAATATAATTCCTAGCATGCATCTTTTTGATGTGTGACCCCTTGCAGAACTAGGAAGGGGTTTTGGAGGGAGCCTATTGAATACATATAATGCTGGTGTTTGACATGTAGGGGGCCAAGGCAGGAGACCCTGGTCCACATTAAGCTATGCTTTCTTCAGCTTCAAAGCAGGCTTGGGGAGCCCAGAGCAATTGCCCTGGTTGCTACTCCTTAACGCCAGTCCTAGATACTCAGAGCTAACGGGAGAAGAAGAAAGATGAAGATATGTTCCCAGAGGCACTTCAGCTTCCTATTCAAAAAGCTGATAGAGGTCAAAATGATCCCTGAAAGAGAATAGCATAAAAAGTGTGTCATATATACGCTTAAAGACAGTAACTAACACTGTTGGAAAGGTATGATTTCCATGACTCAGACCTGGAGAAAGTGCGGTCCCTCCCTTCTAGCAGCACTCAGTCCTCCCTTAAGAGTCTGTTTTGTTACTACCCTTAAGAAGTCTGAGGTACACCCCCCCCCCCCAAATGACAGAGAAAAAAATGCAAATGTGTAATACATAACCACTAGAAAAAACGTTTTTTTTCTCTATAGGAAGCTGCACATTTGCTATATTTTGGCACAAAATGCCCTTCATAAAAACATTGCACTGTGAGATTTTTTGGAGATAGAAATCTTGTTGCCAAAACTCTCAGTATATTATATGCATGTGGCATGTGTTCAGTGTAGCAGATAAATATTAATTTGTTTGGGTGCCTGCCTAATTGTTATGATTTTTGATGGTTGCTTATTGACTGATGCTTTAATCAATCTCTCTCTCTCTCTCTGTCTCTGCTGTGATATTTTAGCACCAAGCCCTCAGTGTGCTTTCAGGAAATATTAAAAGCATTTGGAGAGCAATGACAGGCCCTGCCTTTGATTTTCAGGGAGATCCTGCGCAGCAGGGTGGGGCTGTGATTGTGGGTCCAGGTACGTTGGTTGAGTCCGTTGTCAGATAAAACATAGCTCTAAGGGGAATTTTTGGTGAAAACATGTACAGTGGTGTAGAATTCAGAAGGCTTCATAGTCTTTAATTTGGGCAATAATTTCAACTGTTATGCTTCTTTCTCTCCCCACCAGTAAGGTTTATGTTGCTTTTAGCAAGCAAAGGAATAGTTTGTAAAAGAACTTTACCAAACCATGAATTGCAGCAGCATATAAACAAGCTCATGGAGGAAACCCAACAGTTGCTTAAACACTTGGTTCGAACTGAGGTATCTTCAAAAGATAACTGGGACATTGTGCAAGTTAGAATATCCCAACTGTGTTTGTCATAAAGGCTGAAATAGCTCAGGTGCATTTTATCAAAGAGCAAACAGAAATAAAGGATCTCAAATTACCCTTATCAATTGCTATGCAGGTTATAACTACAAATTAAAAACATACTCTAAATGTTCTGTATGTGTATTCCTGAAGTCTAAGCAATAAGACTGGAGAGTAAGCTTTATAAAACAGTGACGGGGAAATTTTATCAAAAAGCTAGTGCTAAGAGAGGAGACCATTGGGTGTAACCTCAAGTCCTCTTCCACTGTGTACTTGAGAAAAGTTAGGAAAAATTCATTGACATTAAAGAAATTCGCTTTCATATATCAGAACTATAATTGCAAGATATTGTTCCAGTCTAGCTCTAGAACAAAAGCCATCAAGAGGGTGGCTCTCTCTGTAAATAGAAAGAGATGCAAAATATAAAAATAACAGTTGTCAGGGATGGTGTTGGGGGTGCAAATAGGACAATTTCTCTTGGCCCCCTGGCCAGAGAGGGTCCCAAGCCTGCCTGAAGAAGGTGGTAGTAGGCTTTGAGATCTGCTCTCAAATTTCTGCTCAGGGCCTAACATGTCCAACACCAGCTCTAGCAAATGTACATTCCAAAAACTGATATTCTAATCACAAAATAGAAATAAAATTATCTTTGTTGTATTTTTCAAATTGTATTGGTCCCAGTCTCTGGTTTCTGCGGCCATCATCCATTTCCCTTTTCTGTATCCTTCCCCCATTTTCAGCATCTCCTTTCCCTGTGCCCTATCTTTCCCCATGTTCAGTGGTTCCATTCTCTTTGTTCCTATCTTCCCGTCTATCATCTCCCCTCTATGTTCATATCCCCACTTGTTCATCATCATCTCTCTCTGTCCCCATTCCTCAATGTCCAGCATCTTTTCCTGTGTCCCTGTCCTTATGTTCCCTCATCCATATCTAGCACTTCCCTTCTATGTTCCTATTACCCCCATGTACACCATCTCCTTTCTGTGTCCATATCTCCCTCCTTGTACCAAGTATTGTCTGTGTCCATATGCCGGTGTCCAGCATGCCCCTGTGTCCATATGTCCCCACCTGTGTTGAATATTGCTTCTCTGTGTAACTATACTCCCACCCATGTCCAGCATCTCCCCTGCAACTATATCCCCCTCCCCATGCCTAGTACTGTTTCTGTGTCTATATCCCCAGTGTCCAGCATTTCCCTTCTGTGTCCTTAAAGCATCACTGTTGGGCACAGGTGAAGGGGATATGTCTGTATCCGTCCCTGTACTTCGTCCATGCCCCTCTGTGTCTCTCTACCTCTCCTGTGACTAGCTTCTTCATCTCTCTTCCATCCCACCATATGGTCCAGTATCTCTCTCTTTCCTCTCTGGCCCCATTCTGTCCAGTGTCTCTCCTTTTCCCTTCCTCCCACACCCCCTTCCACAAAGCTCCAACATTTCACTCTCCCTGCCACTGTGGGTTCAGCATTTGTGCTCCTTTTTCCTTCAAGCTGGTGGTCTGGCATTTCTCTCCCTTCTGTTCTCTCCCCCTCATCCCTTGCTAACTGGAATCTCGCTCTCTCTTCATCCACCCTCCCCCCCCCCCCCCCAGTCCTTCAAACTTACTTTATTGCTTCTAGCAGCAAATCATGAATGCTGCCTCCTGTTGGCCACGGAGCCTTCCTTCTGCCACATCCCACCTCCTCTGATGCAACTTCCTATTTCCATTTGGATAGGACTCAGCAGAGTCCTGCTAAGGCTTAGGGCCAACTGGAGTCAGCAGTGTGCATAAGTCACTGCCACTGGAGGTGATAGAGAGTTTGAAGGACTATGGGGAGGGGGGGAAATGAGATGGGCCAGAAAACGAGATGCTGGAATGCAAGGGCTGAGCAAGCCTTGGGTCAGCTACTATATTTGGCACACCTGTATATATGTTTAGGGCTGTTGGCAGATTTTGTTTTCTCTACTTGGCCACTAGCACGTCAGAAAACCAGCTTTTCAATTGCTAGTTTGAAGGCTCTGCCAGCAGCTAGCCTGGCCATTTAAAAACTAACCAGGCCAGCTGACAACCAGTCAGTTGGCAACCCTAATAAACCACAAGGAATGGCTCTACTTCTTGGGGTTCTGCCAGGTACTGATTGCTTGGATTGGCCACTGTGAGATGGGGTGCTGGGGTTGATGGATCTTTGGATGGATCTTATATTCCCATGCCAGCATGGTTTTGAATGGCTGCTGTAGCAGCCTTGGTTGTTGCTGACTTGTGGATACAAATGGTTTCAGGATTCAGTTTTCCCTGATACCCATTTGTGTGCCTTGCTTTATATATTTCTGTGTTTTATATACTGGTATACACATTTTAATACCTGCAGTCCAAAGTGTGGCTTTGACAATTGGTGTCAGCCAGCATGGTTGCCAGAATAACTGTCTTCTCAGAAGGTAAAGAGAATTGTTTTCCTGCTTATTCAACTGATTGTACCTAATCATTAATCGTTAGCTAATAATTAGTTTTCATTTTGAACTGCTAGTATAGTTTACATAGGATTTATTTTGTGGGGAGGGAGGGAGTACTCAGTAGTTAGAAGAAAAGTTCCAGGCCTGGAATACTGTGTTATAAGCCTTCATTTCCACCTAGCTGGGGATTTTTCTCCATTTTATATGCCCTTCCAACTTGCTTATTAGTGCTTGAAACAACAGTTGTCATCCAGAAGCCCTGCATCAAGTTTCATTCCAGAACTCTGTAATCATGAGCCCTAAGTTGGGTTCATGGGTGCTACCATTGCACGCTGGCTAGGACCCCCAGCTCCTGCTCTCAGGGACTGTAAGTATCAGCCAGCCTAGGGAGCAGCAAACCAACTGCCTTGCATGACTTGAGGCCAGCACTGCCACCGGGTCAGCCCCAGCTGATGAGCTTCTACGTAAAAGCGGTATTTTGCGCTGCAGACTTAATTCTTTTCTTTTACTTTTAGGGGATAAACTCCATTTTCTGCATTGTGATATGAACAGGATGGACCATATGCCAATAAACTCACTTCTGCAACTTGCAGGAGTTGAAACCATGGATTTCACAAATAAGCCTCGGATTATTGAAGTTTAAAATGACAAAGAGAAAATCATCATAGGAGAGAGTGCAAATTAACGCAGACTGCTGGGGAAGAGCCATGAATAACAGCCTTGTTATGCACCTGCTAAACTAGTGCTAACTACAGAATGGAAGAGCAGAGAACAAATTGTGTTCATAAAAAAATGGCAAGGCAGTTCCATTGACCCTGCATGCAAGCAAACTGCAACCTGAATTCACTAATGTAAGATATAATGGCAGGGAGGAGGTCTGGTAATATACAAACCACAAGAGTACAGCAGAAGTTATTCAACCTGCTGCAGACAGATAATCTGTTATGGAGTGGAGAAGTGGTCAAGTGGTTAGAGCGCTGGTCTTGATATCCAGAGATGCCTGGTTCAGATCCTAGTGCTGCTCCTTTTGATCTTGGGCAAGTCACCTAACCTTCCATTGCCAGGTACAAACTTGGATTGTGAGCCTTCCAGAGACAGGGAAATAGCCAGTGTACCTGAATGTAACTCACCTTGAGCTACTACTGAAAAAGGTGTGAGCAAAATTCAAATAAATAAAAATCTGTTTGATTGTAAATCTACTTTTTCTGCAAGTTCAAAGGGGAAAAATAAGAGAAAATGCAGATATGTGGTATTCTTTTTGTGTGGCAGTGTTTGCATACAAAATATAAATTTATAGCCCCATTTTAGACTGGTAATAGAAGTCAGAATTGAGACATGCAGGTCAGTGCATCTCAAGTTGCACTAATATTTTAGAACTTAATCTGCAGAGGTAGAGCTTGTTCTGAAGTACAGGAGAAATGGACGTTTATGCACAATGCTTGCAATATAAACATTCATTTTAGCAAAATAGATGTAGAAAATAGCAAGAGGTTCAAAGTCGACGCATATCCGTGGATGTTGCTGGATCCGAAACATGACAACTGACCCCTTAGCATGCACTAAAATAGTTTAGCGCAGGCTAAACAAAAGCATGTTCTATTTATGTGCCAAAGGTTTTGAAATTCTGCAACTATTATACAGTGCAGTTACATAAATTTGCATTATTATGCATACTACAAAATAAAGTATTTTTCCAATCATACTTACGCATCAATATAAATTTGTTCTTTTGGGAGTCTTATGGGTGAGGAACAGCGACGAGAGGAGATTTCAGATAGAGATGTTCTGGGATCAAGGAAGGATGAAAAAGATGGATGTTCTGGGATTGAAAGAGTGATAGAGTGGAGGAGTAGCCCAATGGTTAATGCAGTGGGCTTTGATCCTGGTGACCAGAGTTCAATTCCCACTGCAGCTCCTTGTGACCTTGGGTCAGTCACTCAACCCTCCATTGCCCAGGTCCAAAAAAAAATCTTAGATTGTGAGCCATCTAGGGACAGAAAAAGTACCTGTATATAATATATATATTGGAGTGGAGGAGTAGCCTAGTGGTTAGGGTGATGGACTTTGGTCCTGGGGAACTGAGGAACTGAGTTTGATTCCCAGCACAGGCAGCTCCTTGTGACTCTGGGCAAGTCACTTAACCCTCCATTGCCTGCCGCATTGAGCCTGCCATGAGTGGGAAAGCTCAGGGTACAAATGTAGAAACATTCCATGCTACCAATCCCAGGGCAAGCAGTGGCTTCCCCATGTCTGTCTCAATAGCAGATTATAGACTTTTCCTCCAGGAACTTGTCCAAACCAAGATATACTAACCACTGATACAACATCCTCAGACAATGAGTTTCAGAGCTTAACTATTTGTTGAGTGAAAAAAATATTTCCTTCTGTTCATTTTAAAAGTGTTTCCATGTAACTTCATTGAGTGTCCTCTAGCCTTTGTACTTTTAAATCGATTAACGCTTACCTATTCTACACCACTCAGTATTTTGTAGATTTCTATCATATCCCCCCCTCAGCTGTCTCTTTTTCAAGCTGAAGAGCCCTAACCTCTTTAGCCTTTCCTCATATGAGAGGAGTTCCATCCCCGTAATTGTTTTAGTCATCTTTCTTTGAACCTTCTCTAACTCTGCTCGGTGCCCAGAATTGCACACAATACTCAGTGAGGTCGCACCATGTAGCAATACAGAGGCATAATACTTTTTATCTTTATTTTCTATCCCTTTCCTAATAATTCCTAGCATTCTGTTTGTTTGTTTTTTTTGTTGCTGCCACACACTGAGCAGAATATTTCAGCAATATTGTCCATGATGACACCTAACTCTTTTTCTTGGGTGCTGACTCCTAGGGTGGAACAATGATTTGGATTATTCTTCCGAATGTGCATCACTTTGCACTTGTCCACATTAAATCTCATCTGCTATTTGGATTTCCAGTCTTCCAACTTCCTGCAATTTTTCACAATCTGCATGTGTTTTAACAACTTTGAATAGTTTTGTGTCGTCTTCAAATTTAATCACCTCACATGTCATTCCCATTTCCAGATCATTAATAAATATGTTAAATAGTACTGGTCCCTGGGCACTACACTATTCACCCTCCACTGAGAGAATTGGCCATTTAACCCTACCCTCTGTTTTCTATCATAATCCACAACAGAACATTGCCTCCTATCCCATGGGTTTTTAATTTTCTTAGCAGTCCCTCATGATGGACTATGTCAAAAAGCTTTCTGAAAATCTCGATATACTACATCAACTGGCTCACCCTTATCCACATGGTTATTCACGCATTCAAAAATTGAATCAAATTGGTGAGGCAGTCCATGTTCTTGGCTGAATCCATGTCTCATTAAACCATGTTTGTCTGTTCGTTCAGTGATTTTTTATTCTTTATAATAGTTTCCACTATTTTGCCTGGTACTGACATCAGGATTAGCGGTCAAGCCGATGCGCGCGAACTAGCCTCTGATACCCCCTAGACTCTGCCACAGTTGAGTTTCCTCGGACCCGGAATGGGAAAGCGGAAAGGAAAGTCTAATTTGCCTACCTCCACAGGCAGGGCAGTTCCACCTCTCCTGCGACAGATGACATTGGAGGAGTCGGGGCTACGAACGCCGGGAGCCCAGCTGTTCACTTCGGGAAGTCCGGGAGAACTTTCTGACTTGAGCGCGGAGGGAGTGTCGCTAAGTCCACCTCCCACAACAGTACCGCCACGACCTGGGGATGAATTGAGGGCAGCAAGTGAGCAGAACGCGGAGGCCGGAAGTCGGACCCCTGCGACTGCGAGTGGAGACCCCGCTGCCTCTTCGACGCCAATAGGAACAACGCCTCAGGCAGGTTTGCTGCCTGAGAGGGAAATCGGCGATTCTACCATTGATCGTGGAATAATGATAAAACCAACGACTGTAACCCTAGACAAACTTTGGGAAGCAATTCAAGGACTGAATTCCAGCCTACAACAGATATCAGGTATTTTACGGGGAGATGTGGCTGAATTAAAGCAGGCTCAGGAAGTGGCTACTACTAAAATAGCAGAGCATACAACGAAAATGGAACTTTTTGATAAAGATTTAAAAGCAGTGAATTCCTCAGCTTTATTGTTGATAAAAAGCAATAACCTCCATCAGCGTAAGATGGAATATTTGGAGAACCAGATTAGGAGAAATAACTTACGTTTCTTGAACTTTCCCAAATCTCCTCTGATTCCAGCACTGGAAATGTTAAAAAAATACCTTAGGGAAATATTGGGTGTCCCTTCTGAGGGTTTTCCACCCATTACTAAAATGCAATATATCTCCGGTGCTGGAACAGGAACTTTACCTAATGCTCCTCAACCTGACCTAAATTTAACAGAATTCCTGGAGAGTTCAATGGAGGTTATAACTGAAAGAACTACGCTGCTGGTCACTTTCGCTCTGGAATTAGACTGCAATAATATATTCAAGCTTTATTTTCGCCACATGAACTCAAATTTCCTTGGATCAAAAGTCCAGATTTTTCCTGATTTTGCTAGAGAAACACAAAGAAGAAAAGAATTTCTGTTGTTGAAGGAGAGAGTTCTCCGATTAGGAGGAACTTTCCTGCTTAGGTTTCCTTGTAAATGTTGTGTTTCCTTAAATTCTACTAATTATATGTTTTTTGACCCAGGGAAAATGTTAGAATTTATTTCCTCTAAAGAATAATTTTGTAGTAGTTCTTGATTGTTAGCGCTTTAATCTCGGCTGCGACATCTAGGCTCTCTCAGCTTTAATTATTAATTATTTGAGAATTTATTTGAATTTAATTTACCTAGATCTTGGATCATTATATTGTGGACTAAATATATTAAGATAATATGCCTATTTTTTTTTGATTAATGTTTGTTTTTCAATATACGAATTTATGAGTATTTTCATAAATGTAATCATTAAATTTATAAATAAACAAAAAAACAAAAAAAAAGGATTAGCGGTCTATAGTTTCCCGGATTGCCCCTGAATCCCTTTGCAGGGTGGCCAATGTAATGCCAAATTTTACAATCTTCAAGGATCACTTTTTAAAATGTGTGTGACTGTATACCAAATTCACTATGGTTTATCACCTTCTTACGTGCAACATCTAATTGATTTACCTCCAGAGATTATCTCTCATTCCACTATCGAAACTGTAAAAGATAAAGATTTTCATAGGCTTCACATTTCAAAGTACCAAATTATGGAATTCTCTGCCTAAGCAATTAAAATTTTTAGATAATTATTTGAGATTTCACAAATTATTAAAGGCCAGTACTTATTAATGGACAATAAACTTTATCTATCTTAACGTAACCAGTACTCTAGCCTCATCTTCATATTAAACACGTAATTATTCTTGATTTGTTATAATGTTACAATTTAACTGACTGTATTATGATTTGATGTTTCTTGCATGTAAGCCACATTGAACCCGATCATGTCTGGGATAATGTGGGATACAAATGTCTTAAATAAAAAAAAATAAAAATTAACCAATAATTGGATACAATTGGTGTTAATGACAATTGGCATCTAATTAATTCAATTACATGCGGAACTCCACACCCTCATCCACACCCTTGTCACCTCTCGTTTAGACTACTGCAATCTGCTTCTTGCTGGCCTCCCACTTAGTCACCACTCCCCTCTCCAGTCGGTTCAAAACTCTGCTGCCCGTCTCGTCTTCCGCCAGGGTCGCTTTACTCATACTACCCCTCTCCTCAAGTCACTTCACTGGCTCCCTATCCGTTTTCGCATCCTGTTCAAACTTCTTCTACTAACCTATAAATGTACTCACTCTGCTGCTCCCCAGTATCTCTCCACACTCGTCCTTCCCTACACCCCTTCCCGTGCACTCCGCTCCATGGATAAATCCTTCTTATCTGTTCCCTTCTCCACTACTGCCAACTCCAGACTTCGCGCCTTCTGTCTCGCTGCACCCTACGCCTGGAATAAACTTCCTGAGCCCCTACGTCTTGCCCCATCCTTGGCCACCTTTAAATCTAGACTGAAAGCCCACCTCTTTAACATTGCTTTTGACTCGTAACCACTTGTAACCACTCGCCTCCACCTACCCTCCTCTCCTCCTTCCTGTACACATTAATTGATTTGATTTGCTTACTTTATTTTTTGTCTATTAGATTGTAAGCTGTTTGAGCAGGGACTGTCTTTCTTCTATGTTTGTGCAGCGCTGCATATGCCTTGTAGCGCTATAGAAATGCTAAATAGTAGTAGTAGTAACTGACACTATTCTGTAACTTGCACTCACAGCTTTGCATGTTAAATGTAAAGTGGTGTGTGCAAGATTATGGAATTAGGGGGCAACTGTACACCCTGAGATTAATCATCTACACACTATAGCAAGTGTGTGACCAGATATGCTGTTGAATGAAGCCCTACATGTTGGAACAGTCCTCACAATTGGCTTGGTACCTTCAGTTCCCACATCACCAGAAATAATTACCCTTTTCTTTTGAGCTGGTTAATAACCACAAAAAGTTAAAACAAGTTAACTACGTTGACAGCTGCATTCTTGTTTGTGTCATGATTTTAAAAGAAATCATAAAAAATTTCAGACTCCGAACAAGGGGCAGCCATAACCAGCGAGGAGTGGAGCTGATAATAAATGTAAGAAAAAAAAGAACCTTAAAACTTCATAAAAAGCACGAGTTACTGAAATGTACACTACATATGTTTTTTTATTTATTTGTTGCATTTTTATCCCACATTTTCCCACCTCTTTGCAGGCTCAATGTGGCTTTTTAACCTTAATGTATTAAATTCATAGAAGTATTACTATAATAGTAATCTACGGAAAGCAGGATTAGCACAGCTGACACTTGTTCCTAATTGTAAAGCCTGTACTGTAATTAGTGCCGCATGCTGTTCTTTTGGCAGGGTAAAAAGTGTATTATTACACGGAAAACAGATTTAAGTTTCCATTAGGATGGAAGGCAACAGTACTACTTAGGTTGCAAAGGAGCTCTTATAGTGTTAAGCACTGCTGGGTTGCCCCTGTGGCTCAGTGGCAGTGCCATGTAAAAGATCTGACTTTGATTTCAGGGAACAGAGCATTCACTTAGCCCAGGACTTCCAAAACTTTTCATCCAATATAACCCCATTTTAACACATAAATATTCACATGACCCCCCAGATACTGGTGAAAACTAAATAGTAGATGGAAAGATCCCCCCTTTTTTGGGAACCATAGAGTAAATGGAGTATTCCTGTTTCCACCTCTGACATAGGAACCAGCTCCACTGCACTTAATTGAAAGTGTCCATAAGGTATGCCAAACTGCTTGAAACTTGGCTGGAGCTTTGTATGGGGATTCCAAGAAAAATATCTGTGATGGAATGTGCATTCTCCAATTTGTAGCCTTGGTTTATGATTTCTAAGACCCACTGGTCCATAGGGATCTTGGTTTACTCCTCACAAAACCTGGAGAGGCATCCTCTCATAAAGAAATCTGAGGAGTGAACAGAGATCCCATCATTGGGAGGCGTTGGAGGATTTGTTGGATGAGGGAGTGGGTTTCCCAAAGGAGTTTTGCCTCTGTTGAAAATGAAGAGTGGCGGAAGAAAGATGAGGTAGGTTTACCTGGTCTGTAATGCTTGACTTCATGAAACCTAATTTGAGATTGAAAAGATCTAAAGGAACTCTTCAGGCAATCTCTGATACTTATCTGCCAAGTCTTTAACAAGTTTCTCAAGAGCTTCACCAAAATACAACAAGAAGCACCAAGAGCCTTCAGAAACGGGACACAGTGCGTTTAGCAAAATCGAATATCGATTTTGTTAATTAAAAGAACTGTGTCCCGTTTCTGAAGGCTCTTGATGCTTCTTGTTGTATTTTGGACTTTGTTTTATACTTTGAACCCTCAATGTACTGTTTCAAGAGCTTCACCAAACCGAAGCTTACCTCTAAATGGAAGCTTGGCCAGCATTTCACTAATGCTACTGCTTCAGGGTCCACTTGGGAAGCGGCTGTGAGAAAAAGAGAAGAGAGACGACACTTGATGTAACTATAAAGCTAACGCCAGCAAAACGTTTCGTGGATGACGACGGTTTTTTGCAAAAATGAATGGGTATTCTAAACAAATGTTCACTTTGTTCTGATGGTCCTTATTATAGATAAGACGACGGAAGTATCTCTAACTATTAAAACAGAAGTAGATACTCTCACTGAATCCTTGAAAGTTAAAGAGACATTGGAAAATTTTCAGAGACCACATGATGATCTGTGCTACAGGATCGAACAGTTCAGATTTGCAAAAACTGAAAATTAAGACATTTCAGAAAGACGAGAAAGATTATGAAGGTCACACTGTTTACCCATGGCAAACGTCAGATAAGAATCAAAAGGGTAAGCCATTTGAGGACAGTGGATCTTCCGGCTCAGCTTCCCCTCCTTTTTTAGGCAGAGGTGGGGCATGAGAGGGAAAGGCCGGAGGACCAGGAGACAACGAGGGAGACGAGGAAAAAAGAAATTTAATTCCAAGATAAGGAAATTAGGAGTGGGAAGAATTTCCACCTCCAGAATAAACTCGTCCCATAATGCGCTCGCGTCAGCAGTGGCAGAATTCGTAATGGTCAATTTGTCTCACCATCATTTATCAAATGAGGAAATGAGATTGCTGGCGAAAAGGCTTTTGTCCCCACCCAGAAATTGGACTCTCTTCAGTTACGGATAGAATTAGAATGGTTTTTACGAATTTTACATCTTAGAATGTTTTTTGATGAAATCCCAGTAGAGAGATCAGACTGCTCAGTAGTCAAAAGAAAATCAAAATGGTGTCCTCCGGGGCCAATACCCCCTGTCCTAGCCTCCTTTAATTTTTTGGTCCTGCAGGAATTTCGACAAGTGAAGAAAGTTGCTTTTAAAAGGAAGTTTCACAACATCACCAAAGAGGAACAATGTGCTCTAACTTCTCTTAAGTCTGATACCAGCATAGTTATACGCAGCGCCGATAAGGGAGGAACTATAGTGGTACAGGACCAGGACCAATATGTCGCAGAGATTCAGAAACAATTGACAACAGAGACACATTACCGACTATTGGTGGGGGGTCCTACTGAAGAGTTACAGAAAACTATTTTTTAGATCACCAGTGAAGGATATGCATTAGGATATCTGACACAAAAAGATTTTCATTTTCTGAATACAGCACATCCACAGATTCTATACCCTACCCAAAATTCATAAAACCCTGCAAAACCCCCCGGGCAGACCAATTATCTCTGGCCGAGGCTCCATTTTAGAACTGTTGTCCATGTTTATAGACTGCTTTTCACAACCCTTAGAGGTTGAGGGGAGATTGTATTTAAAGGATATCACCCATTTTTTAAAGATATCTTTCTGAAGTAAGAGGTGATATTCGATCTTCACTATTAGTTACACTTGATGTGACTTCATTATTCACAAGACTACTGCAGAAAGAATCTGCATTAGATGTCATGAAGAGAGGTTTGGACGGTAGACCTAATCCCAGAACACCGACCCCTTTTATCATGCAATTAGCCAGTTTGGCTATGGAAAAGATTTTTTTTCAATGGGAAGGACAGATATACCAACTGATTTCTGGTGTAGCCATGGGGGTGACGATGGCCCCCTCTGTAGCTAACCTGTACATGAACGATTTTGAAGATAGGTACATTTATGGGAGTCCATTATTTACCCATGTCCAACTATGGGTACAGTTTATTGATAATAACAACAAACAGTACTCCTGTTCTATATAAATTACAAAATCTTTATTAGTGAAAACAAACCAGTGCATTAAAAGAATTACCAAATAGTATCCCTGCAACTCACTCACACTGCCATCCACACCAGACTTATACCCTAATCACATATGTAAATCCCACAAAGAACATTGAACATAAACCCTAAATTGCAGTTTCTTCAGTCTCTGTGTATCATCAGAGCACAATCTCAATAAAGATCAGTCAGTGAGCCCTAAAAAAACACAAGGGCACACAAAACCCAGTTCTTAATAATTGTAGCAGATATTGAACATTGCTGATCTTTGTATCCAACAAGTTCTCTTTTTTTTTTTTTTTTTAATTATTTAAATTTTCCAATATAGCACCACTTAAAGTGAATATGCAATCGGCATTATTTAACATTAGGAAACAAAAATGATAAGTATATATCTTTACAGCCCATTTGTCCACAAGTTAAAGAAATTTAATTCCAAGATAAGGAAATTAAAAAAAGAAAAAGAAATACAAAAATTAATAATCAATAGATGCTTCCTCTGGTTCAGAATATCCAACAAGTTCTCAAGTGAAGAAAGAAAAAAACTCCACTGCAATATAATGCCACTGTTCTTATCCCTGTGATAAAAAAACAACACAGAGAAACACTGGGAATTGCAGAGTCACACAAATCTTCTGTGATCCTCCTGCACACAGTCAAACCTTTAAATTAAAGGCAGCCAAAGAATGCTTCAGGTAAGTGGGAGGCTTCCAGGGACAGGTAAATTAAACCCACATAGCTGGTATACCCCAAAGTTCCCCAATGCGAGACCGCATTTCGTAGCTCTTCCTCAGGGGGAACCACCCCTTATCACCTATAACATATCAGCAAACAGAAAAAACACAATAACATAGGCAACTAACAATCACTTCTCAAATGAATACAATCCATGTAGATATACATTGTAGCAGCTACTCACCAACGGAACTAAACGTCCAGGCAGGGAATCCCAGCCCCACCTCCAAGCTTCCAGCTCATAAATTGCAGCACAGAACCGCAGGCTAAATACCAAACAGTGAAGAGCAAACACCCTAACCTTAAAGAGACAAGAGTCTCAAATCCATTCAATTTCCAGATTAAGCCCTCTAGGAGTCACAGTATCCCACTGAAAAATAGAACGCTGCTCAATAGCCAGCAACCTAGCAGAGATGTCCCCACCTCCCCCCCCCCCCCCCCCCTCAGGGGTAGGCAGCTGTACTAGCACAACACATTTCAAATCCTCTAAAGTGTGTTTACATGAGGCCCAATGAGCTACTAGAGGAGCATCTTTTTTTACAAATTCTAAGATTACTAACATGCTCTGCATGCCTCTGCTTTAAACGCCGTTTACTATGCCCGATGTAATATAAAGAGCAAGGGCATATAATACAGTATACCACCCTCTCACTATTACAAGTGGTATTGCTGTGCAAATAAAATCTTTTTGTGGTATGTGGGATAGTGACCCGCTTAGTGGGAATAGAGTGCTTACAACAAACGCATTTCCCACAAGGGGAATGCTGACCAGCACTCCTATCTGAAAAAGGACGTTTCAACAGTTCACCCAGGTTAGCCTGTCTACTGTATGCAATTTTAGGGCGCTCTCTGAATTCAGGATGAAACGACAGAACGTGCCAGTGCTTATGTATCAGTTGTCCAATTTTTGAAGCCCAGTGAGAAAAGGGAAGTACACATGCTAAAGCCTTCCCTTGCGCAGCCTGCCTAGGCAGGAATAACCATTCTCTCTGGCCATATAAAGCTCTCTTATATGCCTTTCTAATCACTTTTACTGGATAACCCCTTTCTATAAATCTATCCCACATGGCTCTAGCCCGGGTTTTAAATTCCAAAACAGAAGAACAAAGTCGACGCAACCTCAGGAACTGACCCACAGGAACACCCTTTCTCAATGCTACATGATGACTAGAATAATGCAGGAGGGTGTTCCTGTTGGTTGGCTTCCTAAAAATTGTAGTCTGAAAACCCTGAGTATCAGATTTAACAATGTTAATGTCAAGAAACTCGATCATCTTTTTATCTACCACCATGAGCTTAGAGTCCCGACGATTCTGACATATGGCTCCTCCTGAAGATGGAAGTACGAAATGCGGTCTCGCATTGAGGACCTGGATGAGTAAAGACACTCAGTTGGAATGAATTTCTGCATAAGTATCTGTTCGACAGCCTTCCACGGGCAGAACATTGTCCTTACCTTGGAGTATACCTACACTATTTGTGAGAGAGTGATGGGTTCAATACAACTAAAATGATGCCAAATATTAGAAGATGGACGGTGCAGCAGTTTTTTTCAACAATTGTCACCTTGTGAAATCTTGATGTATAAGACTGTATATGGACTATATGTGCGCAAAAAGTCAGCTTTCTGATTTATATATGATATGATTGGCACAAGTAAATGTATTTGCAAATAAGGTATACATGGTTTGAATGATGGTTGGCGTGTGGATGTGAATATCGTAGATACTATGAAGGATTGTGGACACATGTTTAATAAATATCAAATAGATTTAAACTTCAGTTTGGAGAACATTGAGTGAAGGCAATTGTTGAGATAGTACTCTTGCTATAGAATATTACCCTAATTGACTAACAATTGTAAACAAGTTAAGATAATCTTTTTATTGGTTTATTTATTTATTTGGATTTGCTGCCTTTTTGAAAAAAAAAATCACCCAAAGAAATATTTAGGAACTATAAACCAGGCATAAACACTGACAGCAGTAAAACTATTCAGTAACAGTACACATTATGGTATAGTATGCTACTTACAACGTCTACACAATGCACATTAAAATGTTAATGGCCAGAGATAAATGATGGTGGGAACATATACACAGAGTTACAATATCAACGTGAATGGCTTTTGGAAAACCAAAACGCCTTTTGATGAAAAGACAGAAACGGTACTGCAGCCTTTCTAAACGACCACTTTTGAATGATTTGTTGCTTATTTTTACTTAAGTTGTGCCAGCTTTAACTCTGCCCTTACCGTTTTGCTACCAGATCGTCGGGGAGCCTCCCCCTGGTTAATACAGCAGACCAGAGGCAAACCCTTTGCAGGGAGCTAGCCTTGGGAGGGGAGCGGGGGTTGTTTTCAGTTCATTCCTAAGGGGGCAGAAAGCAGAATCAGAACACATATGTCTTCGCTTAGCCGCTGTGCCCTACCGCCCGGCCAAAGTTCCTGCCGTTTGCTTTTATGACCTCAGCTGGCCGGGGCAAGTAAATGACACGCAGCTCCTGACGTATCACCCTGGACCATTGCAAGTCCTAGGATTGCAGGCTTTGTTGGCCATGCCATGCAAGCCAGCTCAGGGGGCGAGTTGCATGGGCATGCCGCCGCCAGCAGGAGGGGCACTAGCGGCGAAAAGAGGCGGCAGCGCCAGCCCAGAAGTAGGGGCCGTGCACAGAACCGGCCCAAGGCTCGCTTAGTGGCGGCCGGGGAGGAGGCGGCGGCTGCTGCTGCTGCTGCTATCCCGGCCCTTTGCCCGTGCAGCGTGCACAACATCAACATACATACACCCAACGGGGGGCGCGCACGTAGAAACAGTCCACACACCCCAGACCCCTCCCCCACTGCTTGCTGGCGCTGGAGGCGAAGGGCACGCTGGAGGGGTGTCCGGGCTATTCCGGTATCTCGATCATGAAGCGCAAGAGCGAGAAACGGAAACGGACACCCAAAAAAAAGAGCACGGGACTGATGGTGAAGAAGCCCAAAGAGGACGAAGAGGAAAGCCGAGTTACTGCACTCCAAAATGGCAGTATCGTTATCACAGGTAGGTAAGGGCGAAAGGAAAGAGGCGCTGGTCCTCCCCAGCACAGAGCTAGGGGCTCCCTGCGTTCCCCTCCCCTCCTCCCCAACTGGGTAGGCGGTGATCGGTGGGTTCAGCCCACTCCTGATCGTCTGGGTCTGTGCAGCCTCTGAGCACACTGGGAGATTAATCTCCAGCATTCGGTTTAAGGGGGTGTGCATGTACATAGGGAGAACACTTTAAGCAACTTTGCAGTCTGCAGTGGCCGCCGCGCTGCTCTTTAAATCACAAATATGGCGACCCACTGAAGGACTTGAGAGAAAGGGGGGAGGGAAGGTCGGTACGTGCCCGCTGTTGCTCTGTGCCCTTCTTGGGCGTGTGGTGGCACTATGACATCACATATCTCTGAGGGAGGTGCACGCCCCCTCTCAAGGGCGAGGAAACATTGTGACGTCACAGACGTGCTGTCAAAGTATTTGTTACAGAGCTGCGATCAAGGAGGTTTAATCAACAGGGGGCCACATACACTGTTATGCAGTTTGTAAGACCGGTGCAGTAGGACTTCTTAGAGTTAGCTACAAGTGAGCTGCAGTCAAGCATCAGGATGTTATTCTTACAGTTTAAGTGCTGACTTTATTCTTGGTGCTGCAGTGTGTATGGCTCACAATGATGGTACCTCTGTTAGGGTAATTCAGGGATTTCTCTCATTTTCTGCCCAATGTGACTCTTAAGAAGTAGAATGCAACTGAAGAAACTGGCAAATATACATTGTATTTTGACTTCAGTTTATAGGAATTTTTTTAAATTTCCAAAACTATGAGATATGTTTAAAAAACATACCATACTGGGTCAGACCAATGGCCCATCCAGCCCAGTATCCAGTTTCCAACAGTGGCCAAGCCAGGTCACAAGTACCTGGCAGAAACCCAAATCGTGGCAACATTCCATGCTACAAATCCCAGGGCAAGCAGTTGTTTTCCCATGTCTGCCTCAACTTTTCCTCCAGGAACTTGTCCAAACTTTTTTTAACTCAGAAATGCTGTTACCACATCCTCCGGCAAAGTGTTCCAGACCTTAACTGTTCGTTGAGTGAAACAATATTTCCTCTTGTTTTAAAATCATATCTCCCCTCATCCTTCTCTTTTCCAAGCTGAAGAGCCCTAACCTATTTAGCGCATGCCTTTTTATTGGTAGTTTAAGGTGAATTACATCCAGGTACAGTAGGTAGTAGGCTTACAATCACAGGGATGTATTTACTAAAGGTTTTCTCCCATTTGGGGGGAAAAAGTGCTCAGTAAACAGCACCTTAAGGGGACAATCGTACACCTGGGTTCTAGATGGTGACCGAAACTGAACCAGCAGCCAAAATTTACCAGTCAGTTTCGGCCAAAACCGAAAACAGCATTTGCCACCGGCAGAAAGTGGGTCCTGCCAAGCCACCACCCCCCTCCCAACAGAGAGCGGGTCCTCCCAGCCAGCCACTGCTGCTGCTGCCACCTCTCTCCCCCATCCACAACCCCTCCAGGCTCCCACCACTTGAAGCCCCCCCCCCCCCCCCGGGCCTACCTTTAAATGCTCTGGTGGTCTAGTGGCTTCATCCGGACAAGAGTGATCCCCAGTCACTCTTGCCCCTCGCCAATTCCTCAGCCAAAATTGCTGCCAAGATTTCCTGGAGCAGCCTGGATTGGCCACTAAACAGGATACTGGTGTAGGTGAACCATTGGTCTGACCCAGTATGGCTATTCTTATGTTCTTATTTAGGGACTGGAACCAGCATAAGCAAGAGCGATCTCTAGTCACTTTTGCTTATGCTTCTTCCAATCCCAAATGACCGCAGGACATTCCACAGCAGCCTTGCGAGATTACCGTGGGAAGTCTCAGCTGCCATTTTGACACTGGAACCAGCATAAGCGACTTGAGATTGCTCCTGTTTATGCTGCTTCCAATACCAAAATGTCCTCCGAGATCTCCAGCAGTAGTCTCAGTTGAAGAACCAGTGGGGGAAAGAGTGACTGGGGAATGCTCTTGCCTGGATGAGGCAACTAGATCACTAGGACATTTAAAAGTTAGGTCCAAGCAGCCTGAGGGTGGTGGGGTGCCACTAGACCACCAGAGCGTTTAAAAGTAGGCCCTGGCGACCTGAGGAGGGATGGAGAGTGATCGGGGTAGAGGGGGAGAGTTTTGGTTTTAGAAACCCAAACCCAGATTTTGGGTCAATTTTGGTGCTGAATCTGAAACTGAAATTGGATCAGCCTCTACTGAGTGCCTCCATTTAGGTTCCCTGAGGATCCCTGATAGGAGCTCAGATCCCCTGTGTAACTTGGTATCGGCATGCCTAACATTTACACTCCAGCAGTTACATCAGCCATAGACCTGGCATAAGTGTGGGTACCTAAATGCAACAGAGATGTGTGTAACTGACAGTATTCTGCAAGTTATACATAACTGGGAACCCGGCCATGCTCCCTCGTGTATGCCCCCCCCCTTAAAAATACGCACTGTGTAAGCGAGTATCGCAGAATAGTGCTTAGGCACCTTGCTAGTACTTTTTGCAGATAATTGTACACACACACATATGTAAGAGCTAATATTCTAGATGTTTATGCATGCAAGGCAGGGCCGGTGTTAGACATGCTGGGTCCAGGCCATAAATTTGCAAGGGGGCCCCTTCTGGCCTCAGGGCTTTGAGGGTAAGTGTTCTAACGCCGGCCCTGGCCCAAGGGGCGTGTAAATTTAGGTGTCTAGATCATAGAATTTCCCTTTAAATATGTACCTAAAGCAGTGGAGAGTGAAGTGACTTGCCCAAGCATCAAGGACTGTCAGCAGGATTTGAACTCTAGCTTCTCAGGCTGCTGCTTTAACTGCTACGTTACTCTTCCATGTCATTTCCAAAAACACAAACAGTGTTCACTTCAAATCAAATGGCACGAAGGAGTAGCCAAGACACCTCACTCTCTGTTGCCTTAGCTATTTATTTATTTATTTATTTATTTATTTGTTGCATTTATATCCCACATTTTCCCACCTATTTGCAGGCTCAATGTGGCTTACATAATACCGTAAGGCGTATGCCAAGACCGGTAGAGAAACAAATACCAGGTGATGTTATAGTCGAAGAGTTACGTTTGTTCCAGGCACAATGGGGTCGAAGGGGGAGGTCATACACTTAAGGGTAAATTCAATATAGGTTGCTAAAAATTAAGTGCCAAGAAACTTGGCGATAGCTGGTATGTTATAACTTCAGAGTTGTGTGCCACAAGCACGACCACTTGTACCATGTGTATGGCTGACATAAACGGTGGCTTCTAAATGTGGCAGTTGGGCAATAAATGCAAATATTCAGTGTGATCAAGAATAGTCGGGACGCCCCAGACACGCTCATGCTCCTCCCCTGCGCCTTTGCATTTGCACGTGACAAGTTAGGCACACTGTTTTCTAGAGTAGAGGCATGGGTCTGTTATGTGTTCGACAAATGACTGCTTGTTAATGCCAATTATTGATACTTATTGTTAATTTTGTGCTAGTTAATTATGTTACTAGCCCTGTTCTATGACTGTGCGCCCAATTGCGTGCCTAACTTTGGGTGCCATTTATAGACTTTGAGGATTAAGGCCCTGTTTACTGAGCAGTTTTCCCATTAACCCAAAAGGGGAACAAACCTTTAGTAAGTAGGTGGTCCCTTAGGGGATCTTTTACAAATCCACGGCAGCGCTTTTAGCGCCTGCTTATGATTAGCCTGCGCTAAATGCTAGAGATGCCCATAGGAATATATGGACATCTCTAGTGTTTAGCACATGCTTATTTTGAGTGCACGCTGCTGACCCCTTCGACCTCCCCCCTCTCGCCACCAACCCTCCCCTTTCCTGTCGCCGTCGGGTACCTTTGCTGGCGGGGTCCCCAAACCCCACCAGCCGAAGTCCTGTTCTCCGGCGCGGCCGCGTTGCTGATCTGCAAGACTTCTGACTGTTTCTGTGAGTCTGACGTCCTGCACGTACTTTTAGGATGCCAGACTCACAGAAACAGTCAGAATCCTTGCAGATCAGCAGTGCGGCCGTACCGGAGAAGAGGACTTTTACTGGCGGGGGTTGGGGACCCCCGCCAGCAAAGGTACCTGACAGGGGGGTCAAAGGTGGCGGTGGCGGTCAAAAATGATGGGGAGGGGGTCAGCGGCACTGGGGGGGGGCTAAAATGTGCCCCCTCACCTCGGGCTCTGGACCCTCCTCCCGCCGAACTCTGGCTACACCCCTGGTTGTAAGCCCACTAAGGAAAGAGAAATACCTACTATATGTGAACATAATTCACATTGAGCTACTGCTGAAAAGATGTGAGCCACGTTCAAATAAATATTTGTGAGTTCTCTGTTTTCTTAGAAACTGACATGGATTTTAATACTGAGAGACACTTTGAGGTGTATTTTCAAAGCACTTGGATTTACAAAGTTACTAAGGTTGCTATGGAACTTTGTAATCTAAGTGCATTGAAAGTGAGCCTCTTTGTATGTGTGTTGGGGGGGGGGGGGGCATTTATTGCTGCAGATACAGCTGCACAGTGCACTCTCCCAACAGGAAGCTGTAGCAAACAAAGTCCATCTTTTATCATGCCACGCTAGTGGCTGCTGTTGTGGTAATTCTGACAAAGCCCATTCCCTTTGTATGGGCTCTGTTGGCATTGCCTTGTGGCTTGATAAAAGGGGGCCAAAACGTGGCCGGAAAATAGCAAGCAATTGCTTTTATAATTATTATTTGCTCTCAGCCTGCATTTATATTTCAATACAATTTTAAAAGAATTGTATTGGCTAGTATCCAACAATGAGCAGGATGCACAAATTAGCCAAATGGTTAGTCCTTGAGCACTGGAGTGGTGCCATCTCTCATCTTAATCTGAAAACCTTTCACTTCCACATTTCATATCCTTAAGCAAAGATGCCCTATTCCTTCCAAAAATATCAAAATATTTATAAACTTGTGTGTTTGGAGGAAGGATAGGCATTCCTTCAATCAACTCTTGACAAACTTCTGAATGTTAGTGTGTCAAAAGACTACATGTGCGTCAGGGAAGGTGTTTGGAGCTGTGTAATGATTGCCACAGAGCTAACTGGTATTTTGAGACGGCATGATTTCTCATTTACAAATAGAAATTTACATTGAGTATTGTGAATGGGGATATGGACAGGATAGGCTAATGGATATATTCTCCTGTAGGTTTTGAGTTTTTACTCTCTGGAGGCTTATATGAAAGTTGTAACAGGGAGATTATATGGTGTCTAATTTCCTCAGGTACATATATGTATATATAGCTATGGCTACTAACTACTGGCAAGGATATATGCCAAAAATTCAGTGACAACCAATGGCAGGGCACAATGTGCTTTGACCTGCCTGAAAGTTTGGCTGCTCTGAAGTGATCTGTTTCCTTATGAGAGATGAGAGATGAAAGGGAAAAGGACTTGTGTTGGGGTCACCGTGCATGTCTGATCCTGTTTCATGTTAATCTCATTATTAAGTTTAATTTGCCATTTAAGTTTATCTCATTTATTGTATTTATGCATGTGTTTGGCCATTTTACTGTTGTTATGTTTGTTAATATGTTAAGCTGTACCTGCTCTACATCTCCTTGGGTAAATCTCTTCATAAAATCCCAATAAATAAATGTTAATTTCTAAAAAGAAGTAGGCCAGTTCAGTGCAGTTTGAAAGGGGAGACAGGCCACCCTGTGTTGTCATCAATAATTTAGAAAGTTGCCTTGCCGTTGGTTAGTGCCTTGGTCTTCAGATAACGTTGTTTTTGGCCTGTTTATTTAAAATTTCTACATTGGCAAAAGTTCAGTTGAAGGACCCCCCCCCCCCCCCCCCCCAGAACAGGGAGCTCTACTTCAGAAAATATGGGGGAGGCTACAAGAGGGGGACCTCTCCTACCTGAGTCTTCCTGCACTGCAGGGGTTGCTTAGATGAAATTTATGCCGCTGGATTTTGGTAAAGGTTCTTTATTTCTTGATATGCTTCCCATCAAAAATATCATCCAAGCAGTTTACGATTCATTCTACATGATAGGATAGAGAAGTTAAGAAATAAGTTAAAATTTTAAAAGTGAAAAAAGTAGATAGATTCAGCATCAGTTATATAACCAGATTCACATAAAGGAAGAGGTCTTAACCATGGTCAAACTTTTGTACCAAGACCTTCATGAAGAGCCCTGTTTACTAAGCTGCGTTAGAGGTGCTCTAGCGTTTTTAACGCGCGCTGAGCATTAGCGCAAGCTAACCGTGTAGATGCACCTACACGGTTAGCGTGCACTAAAAACACTAGTGTATCTTAGTAGACAGGGCCCGAAATGTTCACACATCTGCTTGGGAGCTCTACTTTTTATCTTCTCCTTGACTGTTTGGTTTGCAAGATTAATATTGATCATGATTGTATGTAGCTGTGTTGTGTAATACTCTCTGTAACTGAGGCAGTTACTGCTGTGCCATAAGAAGGTATCTTCAAAGCTAAGCACTTGTATTGCAGGACAGGATCCCCTCCCCTGCCTGCCGTGCCAGTGGTTTGTTCCAAACCTTTCTTCAGAATGCATTCTTGAACACTTTTGTTTCAGCAGATCAATTTTTGAAAATAATAAGCTAGTGTAAATAGACTGATAATAAGAGGAGAAAAGGGTGTTACACTAGCTTACTATTTTCAAAAATTGATCTGCTGAAACAAAAGTGTTCAAGAATGTATTCTGGAGGAAAATACTTGAATTTGTTATAAGTTATAGCCAAGATTTGGTACAAAATGTTGTTTGGAAAACCAGTGTATGTTCTGGCTTGCAATCCAGCAGGAAAAGATTTTTTTTTTTTTTAAAATAGGGAGAATACGGTGGCTCGCAGCCTGCTTATTATAGAGACAGCCCACACTAATTTAATTTGTTTTTGCAAGTTGATCATTTGGAAAGATGGAAAGTTCTAATTCTAGAATCCCAAGAGGGCTGTGACCTTCTTTTTGTAGGGTGGGAAGCACATATATCTACTTAGCTTCTTGTCAGGGGACTTCAAGAATGAGGATGTGAGACTGCAGGAACTGGCTAAGGATGTGAGACATCAGGGGCACAAAAAATGTATGGAGAAGAGAAAGAAGAAAAGGGAAAATGGTTAGGGTGTGATCCAGGGAAAGGCAGGTTATACCCAAGGCTTCCATTCTTTGGTGTTTATATAAATATTAAACGTAGGTTTGTTCCCCCCCCCCCCCCCCCCAGCTAATTAGGGGTTCTTTAAGGGAATAAAAATGGGTATTTATCAGTATTTTCACATCACTGATATCATTGCTGGGTACTTTTTCCAGTGGAATCAAATATATAAATGAATGTTACACAGTGGCATAGTCAGAGGTGGGGTTGAGCCCCCACTTTAGTCTCAGCCCCCCCCCCCCCCCAAATTGCAGAACACATTGCAATGGCTAGCAGGGATGCACAAGCCCCGCCAGCAGAAGAGGTCATCTTCCCCACCCCCCACCATGCCATCTGAGCAGCTGGGAAATCAATGGCACTCCTCCAGCTGTCAACGCTTGGGCATCCCCACCAGCCAAGGTATTAATTTTAATGTGAGGTGTAAGGGCAGAAAGGAAATGTGTGGGCCCCCTAGAAATGGACTTCTGGCTACACTACTGGTGTTACTTAGGATTTACCAGCACAGAAAAGGCACAACTAAGTGGAGGATATAAGGCAAGCCAGGAAGGGTGAGACAGCACTAGGGGAAGAGGTATTTTTCAGTGTTTATCCAGTAAACACCTGCTTTAGTTTTATTTTATTGGTTAAAATCTAAAATTAGAAGCCTTAGATATTCTAAAACATACAGCCAAGAGTGAGAGAATCTGCTCAGCAGGCAGCAGAAGGCTAGAAACTGCTTTGGGGTTAGTGAGAGAGCATTTCTTGGAACAGAATTAGGACAGCACTCTGACAAACAAGGCCAGGGCCGCTGAGAGACAAAGCCAGCCCCCCTCCACTTGGAACGCAGCCGCCAGGCCCCCCTCTCAGGATGCAGCCACCGGACCCAACCCAGAACATATGCGCCGCTGCTGCCCCTCACTCACTCTTGGGCTGCCACCAGATCCCGGCGCTGGACCCCCCACCCTTTGAGGCCAGAAAGGAGAAGACACACTGATACACTGATGTGGGGGGCCCTCGCCCCCTACATCAATGTGTCTGCTCCTCCCTGACCTCCATGGGGGGCCTGGCACCGCAATCTGTCTCTCACCTGCTCCAGTGTGCCGGAAACGGTTCCTGATAGGAGCAGGAGAGAGGCAGACCCTGGGACCTGGTGCTGGGCCTCCCTTGGAGACCAGGTCTGAGGAATTTTGCCCCCTCCCCCTCGGCGACCCTGAACAAACCTGAACAAGGCCACTGCTTGTGAGATGACTGCTGGTGTTTCCACAGGTTCTCCAAGTATATACAAAACATCATTATTATGATCAATTTAAGAAAAAGCATCCTACAGTAGGAAATGCCTAGTTGGTTCGTCTTCATCAGCAATACCATGCTGTGGCCATAGCTCGCACTGAAAGTGTCGCAGCCAAGCTAAGGCTTCAGTTCAGTCTGCACTGTCAGCATTGACTGCCTCACAAATTAGTTAAGGAACTAATTGTTTCCTGTAATTTGACAGCCTGCTAAACATGTTGGCACTGTCTGCTGTGTTAAGATTTCAAATCTAATACATCCATTCATTTAAATTTATTTTTCCTTAAGGTAATACAGTGGTGGACAGGAACATTTGTGCGAGCAATCTATATGAGCCAAGCTGTTTGTTTTTTTTTATTTTTACAGAAGGGCTAAAATATGTTGGACAGATGACAGTTATTCTTTAATTAAAAGAAAAAGAAAAAAAACCCAGTCCCTCCTCCCTAATAATTGGGGAAGTAATCACTGAGTAACTTGTAAAGAGTGTCTTACAGCACAGTACCTTCAGCAGCAATGATGATGAGAACTTGCAGTCGACCTGTTTAAAGCGACTGGAAGAAATCTCTAGCTAAGGAATTAACAGGGTTCTGTGAGTCTGCAGAGTGGCATGGCACAGCGGCTTATTTTCGTGACTTGTCGGAGGCTAGAAACCTAAGCAAGTGCGCTGCTTTCCTGAGCCATCTCCTTGTGCTGGTTTAATGGAGAAGAAGGGAAGAATAGAGGGTTGTTATTAGAGCAGGAGAACCCAGCTGAATCTAAAGTAAATGACTGCACATTAATTTAACCCCCCAATGGTGTGTGGTTGCAGTTTGTTTATTATGAAAAAAAGAAGAAGCAATTTCAAAACTTCATAGAAAGATATTCCTGGGAACGATCTCCAAAAGTCACCTAGTTTATCCCCAGTACCTCCTAGCAAGATACTGGTCCTAAACCATCCAAGAGGTTAATCTAACCTGCTATCACTAAGGGGAACATTTGCTAAAGTGGCCTTAGTGTGTCCTTATGTGTTTTTTTCCCGTGCACTAAGGCCAAGGCCATTTTTACTGCAGCTGTAAAAATGGCCTTTTTGTATGTTTTGTTTTAACGGCCATGAGCTAATGTTGCCATTAGCGTGCGGCATTTTAAAAGAAATGGAACGCCCACTTTCTGCCCCCAGATTTGCCCCTCCCCCCCAAAAAATATATATATTTTTTATCACGCAGTTAGCATGCACAGATTTGGAAGTTACTGCAGGAGACCTGAGCGCGTTCCGTGGTAGTCGCCTATGTATGGGTAGGGACTGTTTGGTGTGCTTGTTTGAAGGTTGCATGGTGGGATAAAACAAGAAAATTGTTTCAGTGGTCGGGTGTGGAGGACTTTTGTTCACTGTGCTTAGGATGATTCATGGGCCTCTTTTTTTCTTACTGTTTTAATTGGCATTTGAATCACAGATATGTTCCACTTTGTTCAGATACATTATTTTCTGCTGTTGTTCACATTGGCCATTGTTCTAAAATAAAGTTTAAAAAAAAGAAGAAAACAAAGTACTCCTAAATCTCCAGTGGCACAGATTCCCCTGTTTGTAATTTAAAGGTGCTTTTACTAAGTTGCATTAAGCTCTAATGTGCACCTAATACAGCTTAAAATGGCATGCCGTGAAGCACGCTCAAGCATCCTGCAGGAATTCTGAAATGTGTGCACACTAACCACACACTAAAAATATTTTTTATTTTTTATTGGAGGGGGCATGTCAGGGGGGCAGAGAGTGGGCATTCCTGTACTAATCAGTGCAATTACATTACTGCTTACTGACTGGTTAGCACGGGATTAGCCCATGAGCCGTTTCTGTGTACAAAATAGGTGTTAAGTGCTCATGCAGTAATGTTTTTAATGGCCATTTGCTAATGGCAATTAGCACTTGACCATTAATACAAAAAAATGGAAAGTCAGCCATTTTTCTGCTGTGGTAAAAATGTTCGGGGTGAATTCAATAAATATATATTGTGCCATTAAAAAAAAAACCCTTGTGCTTAGCACTATTCTATAAACTTTGCCTAAAGTTAGGCATGGTTTATAGAATATGCATTGCACCCGTTCCCATGACTAAAATTTAGACATGACCGTTTACGCCTACTAAAACCTGGTGTAAATGCCCATGCCTAGATTGGGCATATTTTATAACAGTGCGTGTAATTTTTAGCAACACCTATGACTCGCCTATGTCTCTCCCATGGCCACACCCCCTTTTGAGATCCACATGTTAGGATTTATGTGCACCACTTTACAGAATACGCTTAGAAAGTTGCACATGCAAATTCTAATTAGTGCTGATAGTTGCTTGTTAGTGGCCAGTTATCGACCCCCAATTGGCTTGTTAACCAATTAAGTCGTGTGTGCAATTTGGCCGCACTGCCAAATTTGCATGTGCAACTTTAGGCGCCATATATAGAATCTCGGGGTCAGTGCGCAGGAAAAACCTGCACAAGGGCTCGTTAAGGCCAGTTTTTGCTGCAGCTTAGTAAAAGGACAATGAGGGCCCTGTTTACAAAAGGTGGGCTAATGTTTTTATCGTGTGCTAACCGTGTAGACGCCCATAGGAATATTATGGGCATCTACATGGTTAGCGCATGCTAATTTTTTAGCATGCACTGACAATGCTAGCGTGCTTTTGTTTATAGGGCCCTTAATGTGCTTATTGTTCTTTCCCCAGTTCTATAGGATAAAACAATCGTCCTCCTCCCCATAATAACCAGATGTGCATTTTGAATACCACTATCAAGTTGCCCCTTGGTCATCTTTTCTTAACATTAAATAAATCCATCTGTTTTCCTAGCTGAGTACAGCATGTGAGAGGGTTAATAGCTCTAATGATGTCAAGATGTACCACGTCCTTGGTTTCCCTCCTTTGCCATCTTGAGTTACTGTATTTGTTTTGGTGGAAAAAAAGATTGTCTGATGTTTGCAAAATATGTGAAGTATGAAATCGGCATAAGTCATTTTTGTGGCAGGAGCTAGGCTCGTGCGGAGAGAAAAGACAGTATGAACTAAAACTGGGCTTGTGTGCTATGCTTCCCACAGAGCTTTCCCTTACGGATATTTAGGTTGTCACTCCAATCACACTTACCTCTTATGTAGATCTGAGGAAATTCTGAAATATACAAAGCATATACAAAAAAAATCTACTTCATATCTTCAGAAAATTCAAAAAGGATCCAATGAGCTACCAAATCTGCTCTGGCATTTCAAACAGATTGTTTTAGGTATTTATAAGAGTTTTTGTAAGCCAGTGAGATAGACTAACATATGAATGAGAGCAGCAGCCTCAAGTGAGGCTACAGCCATTGTCATTTGTGAGAAGAGGAATGTGGGAAACTCAGTTTTGATGGCTTGCAGTTCCACATTCATCTGTCACAGCTGGGCCCCTCTGGCTGGGTAACTCATCAATATAAGTAGTTTACTGGATTTGTTTTTTTCTCAGAGAAGGTTGTTTCCAGCCTGCAAAGATGTTGCTAAATACACTAAAAGAATCTGTGTCCTGTGCCCTGTAATGTTAATAATTAAGCTCAGCATTCATGATAATCAGCTCCCCAAAGAAGAATAAAATATGATTTCCATGCCAGATGAATGCAGTACTTCTACTATACAGAAACACAAAACAGACAAGCCCTGCTCCTTAGTGCTTACAGTCTAATCAAGACAGACAGGACACATAATAAAAAAAAACAACAAATAGGCTTTGACTGAAATTAGTTCAACTAGAGAATGACAAGGGGACAATGTTTGTCCCCATCCCCACTCCATCCCTGCAAGTTCTGGCCCCGCCGCTGCATGATTTGTGGTTTTATATATTATATAAGGCTTTTTGTAGGCCTGTAACCAATATAACCAAAGAAAAGCATTAAACATGTATAACATTTTAATCATGAAACTGTTATGATTTAAAACCGTGGACAAATAATAATCATCAACAATCTCAGGATTCAGTGTAGTTCTCCTTTCTTCCACAGACCGCACAATAGAAAATGTGCTTTCAGAAGATGTTCTCGTAGCAGGAATTCACAAGATCCCTGTGCATGGTTTGCTAGTTGTGGCCAGCACTTTTACTTGTTTTTCCAAAAATGACAAAACATCATCGTCAGCATTACTTGAACATAAATAAGTGTCCAATTCCAAACATGCCAAGTCAAATGCATTCGACGTGACACACGCATTTGTGCCATTCTCGCATGCATTCTGGATTCCGGCTAATGTTCCCCTTAGGCTGCGTGGCTGCATACCATTTCTTAAGTTGTTACACAGCAGTTCTCCACTGCTGTGTAGCATGGACGCTGTGACTTTCCCCACCTCCCTCCCATCGCTGCTTCTGCTGCTGTTACTTAAATGAGCAGCAGTGGCAGCAATAGAAGCTACACTCACTGCGGACTGGACTGTCCATAAGTGCGGCAGCCAGACCCGCCCCCTTGGATGTCATTTCCTGTTCTGCGGCAGTGTCGGCAGCTGTGTCAGTGGAGGGCCTGGCCTCACAGTGTGTAGCTTCTTTTGCCACTGCAGCTGTTCATCTAAAGAAGCAACAACGGGAGGGGGGTACAGAGAGAAGACAGACACTGGATTGGGAGGAACGGAGAGGAGACAGAGGCTGGTTGGAAGGGAGAGGAGGAAAGCAGATGCTGGATGGAAGGAGGAAGAAAAAGAGGACACGCCATGGATAGAAGAGGGAGAGAGAAGGAGAGCAGATGATGGGTGGAAGAAGGAGATAGAAGTAGAGCAAATGCTGGATGGAAAGGAGGGAAAAGATAGAAGTAGAGCAAATGCTGGATGGAAAGGAGGGAAAAGAGGGCAGATGCTAGAAGGAAATGAGGATAGAGAGAGGGCAGACATTAGATAGAAGAAAATTCTTTTTCAAAGAGAAGGTGGTGGATGCTGGGAATGACCTCCTGAGGGAGGTGGTGGAAAAATAAACCGGGACGGAATTCAAAAAGGCATGGGATGAACACAGAGGAGCTCTAATTAAAAAATAAATGATATATAAAAAATAAAAGGGTTGCATATGTGCTTGTATGTCAAGTTGTGCTTAGATGACAACTCTGGCTGCAGTATGAGACTTTTTGGCTTACCTGACTCTACAGAAGAGGATGACCCAATGTAATTTATTCAAAAGCTTATAGTGTTAACTTTTGGTGCCCCCCTAGAAAATGCACTTTAAGCGCTATTCTATAAACAGCACTCCAGTTAAGTGCCATTTATAGAAAAGGACTTAGCACCAGGATCCATGCCCAATGCTATAACAATGTGCAAATCCTAGAATCGCCCATTCCCCCTTTTCAGATTTGCATGGAAAAATTTACATGCACATCTTTATAGAATAGCGCCTATAAAAATGTGCATGTAAGTTCCAATTATTGCCAGTTAGCGCCAATAATTGATTGGCACCCAATTATTGGCGCTAATTGGCTTGTTAAGCAAGTAAATTGCATGCACAATTTGGATGCGTGCCCAAATTTGCACACACAATTTTGAGTGCTATATATAGAATTAGCTGGTGGGTCTCCAGTTTGATCAGCCCATCAAAAGAGCCCACCAGGTAATGGCGTAATAGCCTGCCAAGATCTTTATTAGCTGACCCGACACAGTTATGTTTTGGCACAGTGCCTGCATTAGGGGTTATTGGCTGTCTGAGAGCAAATTGCAGCACTCGCACACCATAAAAAGCCTTATTGATGAGCTTTCTGAATCCAATACAGCTCCCACGAGAAAACAAGATATTTAGCTGCCTTGAAAATATTAAGGTGCCGACAGACGCTCTCAGGAACAAAATGACATAGGCATTGTCTGAAACATGGCCATGTCAGGTCAGCTAATAAGGATCTTGCCATTTCAACTAGTCATGACTCCGTTCTTTGCCATGTTGTCCTTGTGGATTTCTGTGGAAGTCTTTTCTTCTCTGTTTTGCTGCAGTAGCCTGCTAAACATGGTTCTCCCACTGCCTTTTATATTTAACTAGTAAAAAAGGCCCGTTTCTGTAAGAAATGAAACGGGCGCTAGCAAGGTTTTCCTTTGAGTGTGTTTGTTTGAGAGAGTGTTTGTGAGACTGACTGTGTGAGAGAGTGAATGTGCGACTGTGTGTGTGTTACAGAGAGAGAGAGAGACTGGGTGCGAGTGTGTCTGTGAGAGAGTGTGTGTGTGAGAATGAGAGTGTGTGCCATGGGCCCCCCCGCTCTCCCTCCGAGTTCCAGGGTTGTCCCCCTCCCTCCCTCCGAGTTCCACGGTCGTGCCCCTCCCTCCCTCCGAGTTCCACGGTCGTGCCCCTCCGTCCCTCCGAGTTCCAGGGTGGCCCCATCCTCCCTCCGAGTTCCAGGGTGGCCGCCTCCCTCCCTCCGAGTTCCAGGGTCGTCCCTCCCTCCCGAGTTTCAGGTTCCCCCTCCCTCTCTCTCTCCTAGTTTCGGGGTCTCCCTCCCTCCCAGTTTCTGGGTCCACCCTCCCTCCCAGAGACCTCCCTCCCAGTTTCAGGGTCCCCCCTCCCTCCTTCCCAGTTCTAGGGTCGTCGTCCCTCCCTTCCTCCTTTCCTCCCAGTTCCAGCCGCATTCCTTCAAAATTTGTAAAATCATCTGTTTCGGTGGCCGAAAGCAGCGTTAAAAGGCGTGCAGCCTCGGCCCTTCTCTCTCTGTTAGCTCTGGTCCCGCCCTAATTGCGGAAACAGGAAATGAGGGCAGGACCATAGCTAACAGAGAGAGAAGGGCCGAGCCTGAACGCCTGGGGGCGGCGACCTGGGGGGGGCGTGGTGTTTCAGTGAGGGTGGCGGGGCGGGACCTCGTGCTGCTGTTGTTAGACCTTGGGGGGTGTGGCATTGCGGCGAGGGCGGCAGGGGTGGGGCCTCGTGCTGCTGTTGTTCAACCTGGGGGGCGTGGCGTTGCGATGAGGGCGACAGGGGCGGGGCCTTGTGTTGGTGATGTACCCGGAACTACGTGATGCGTCGGTTTAGTAGCTGCCTGGAGCCAGAGAGCAGGAATGCCTCAGCCACGGAGTCAGCTTCAGAACATTGGAGGTACATTTTATTATATAGGAAATGCTTTGATACCTACAAGCACTTCATATTTTTACTTGTTCCAAGTCTTAGGGGTCCTTTTACAAAGGCGCGCTGAAAATGGCTTGTGGTAGTGTAGGCATGGGTTTGGACGCACGCAGATCCATTTTTTAGCACGCCTGTAAAAAAGGCCTTTTTTTGCCGAAAATGGAAATGCTGCAAAATCAAAATTGCCATGCGCCTATTTGGGGTCTGAGACCTTACTGCCAGCCATTGACCTAGCAATAAAGAATCCAGGCGGTAATGACCTACGCATGTGAATTGCCACTTGGCGCGCGTCCATTACACGTTATCAAAAATAAAAAATATTTTTCAGACGCGTGTATTGGAGACACGCACCAATAATGAAATTTACAGCAAGAGCTACGCGGTAGTCAGGCAGTAATTCCATTTTGGCACACAGGCGCGCGTAGACGCTTACGTGGCTTAGTAAAAGGGCCCCTAAATGCGCTATTGGGGACAGGGTCAGCTGCTCCAATTCTACTGCAGCCAAATGCAGACAACTCTGCATTCACAACCAGAAGCAAAGTCACCTGGTGCGTGGTGTGAGATGTTTTACCCAGCCTGGATGAACGGATCTCTGCATAATTCTGCCTGGAATTTTGACAGTACTGAGGAACTGCATTACTCCAGGAAAAATAGCACCAGCTGAAAGCTGGCATTTTTCCTGCCTGGGAGCATCTTAAATGGGGCTGGAGCTCAATTGTGGTTCCCTCGTTCCCCCTGCGGGCCCTGCCCCCAAATAGACACCACACTAGCATAGCTCCGCCCCCCCTGGGCCTACCTCTCCCAATCCCTGTTTGTCTAGGGGTTTACGGTTCAGGAGCAATTCCCAGTCGCTCCTGCCTCTGCTAATACTAGGTTCAAAATGATGATGATGATGATTCCTAGAGGTATTCTCATGGTACTACCTATAGGGGTCAAGCTGTCATATAAGGTCCTGAAGGAAAAGTCCATTGATCGTTATTAAATTTTGGGGTTTTGCCAGGTTCTTGGCCGCTGTCGGAGACGGAGTGCTGGGCTTGATGGACCTTTGGTCTTTTCCCAGCGTGGCTGTACTTATGTACTAAGGTCCTTTTGCCCCGAAAAGGCAGCTTGACCCCCTAGTGGTAGTACTGTGAGATTATCACTAGGGTGCCAGTGCCATTTTGAACCCATCCACCCTCGGCTGGAGCAACTGGGGATCACTCCTGCCCCGGGAACCCTTAGATCACCAGAGATTGGGAGAGGTGGGGGAAGGGGGGATTTCTACAGGTTGTGTTCGGGGAGAGCTCTTTGGCAAAGGGAGTGTTCGGAGTTCAGCTCAGCTCCAGCCCCTTTAAAAATTATCCTGGAAAGAATGTATAGCACACAGCTTGTGTGATTGGCTTCAAGTTTTGTTGTTAAGATAGTAGATAGGAGTAGTAGAAGAATGTTTACTGCACTTAACTCCCTTCTCACTGTCACTGGAAGGCAGTGCCTGATTACAGTATTGCAGTGGAGGTGCTCCGATGTGCAGCTTTACTCTCCCTGTTTTGGTGTATGTCGGTTGTTAGCTACTCTTTACCCTGGTTAAAAAATAATCTGTGAGGAAATGTTTTAAACTCCTGTAATTACATATTTGTGGTTTGGTTTAAACATCTGTAGCAATTGGGCTGAGGCTGGATCCCCTTGTGTGTTATCCTTGTGTGTGGAATGTGGCAGTTTGTGGTCAAGAGCAGTACGGTCCCGAGAACGTTCAGTTGTGAGTCTCAGGGATGGGCCTTGTGCTTGGTCTCCATTTGCTGATTTATTCTCAGAGCTCATTTATGTATTTATTTATTTTAATCTCTTCTTACAATCCAAACGTTCTCCACGGTTTACAATTTACACACACAATAGACAGTCCACAGACTTTAAAACATAATTGAAATAAAAATAAAACGGAGTAACTACTACTAAAATTTTCTTCTATTCTCAAACTCCATAAGCCTGTATAAAAAAAGTTGATTTTTAGCTCTTTCTTAAACTGTACTATGTCTTGCAGTTTTCTTAGCCTTAATGTAAATCATTCCATAAAATAGGGCCTGCCACATAGAATATAGACGTTCTGTATGCTTGCAATCTTATTACACGGTGTGATGGTAAATTTAGATAAATTTGCTGTGCAGATCTCAATGATCTTGAAAGTTGATAAACACTCAATTTTGCAGCTAATGCCTCCGATACCTGACCAGTCGAAATCTTAAACACCAATAAAAGTATTTTAAATTTAATATGAAATTCAATTGGTAACGAATGTAAGAATTTCAATATAGGTGTAACGTGCTCATATTTACCTACATGTTTCAAAACTCTAGTCTGTAAAGCTTTAAGCTGCAATTTAGGTAAAACCAAGTAATAAACTATTACAGTAATCAAAACGTGGCAATGACATAACTTTGAATCACTGTTCTAAAGTTTGTTGGATTTAGCAATTTCTTTAAATGTCTTAACAACCGTAATTTGAAAAACACTTCTTTCACAACTTTATATGCTGTTTCATATTCAAACTTGAGGCCACTATCAGGCTTATTTTCAGAAGAGAAGGGCGCCCATCTTCCGACACAAATCGGGATATGGGCTTCCTCTCAGGGTCACCCAAATCGGCATAACCGAAAGCTGATTTTGGGCGCCCTCAACTGCTTTCCGTCACGGGGACAACCAAAGTTCACGGGGGCGTGTCAGAGGCGTAGCGAAGGTGGGTCTCGGGCGTGCTTAACAGATGGGCGTCCTCGGCCAATAATGGAAAAAAGAAGGGCGTCCCTGACGAGCACTTGCCTGATATTTGGTCCATTTTTTTCACAACCAAGCCTCAAAAAGGTGCCTGAACTGACCAGATGACCACTGGAGGGAATCGGGGATGATCTCCCCTTACTCCCCCAGTGGTCACCAACCCCCCTCCCACCCTAAAAAAACAAAACTTAAAGTTCTTTTTTGCCAGCCTCAAATGTCATACCCAGCTCCCAGACAGCAGTATGCAGGTCCGTGGAGCAGTCTTAATTGGTGCAGTGCACTTCAGCCAGGTGGACCCAGGCCCATCCCCCCCTACCTGTTACACTTGTGGTGGTAAATGGGAGCCCTTCAAAACCCACCCGAAACCCATTGCACCCACATGTAGGTGTCCCCCTTCACCCCTTAGGTCTATGGTAGTGTTGTATAGTTGTGGGGTGTGGGTTTTGGGAGGGGGTTTGGGGGGCTCAGCACCCAAGGTAAGGGAGCTATGCACCTGGGAGCAATTTGTGAAGTCCACTGCAGTGCCCCCTAGGGTGCCCGGTTGGTGTCCTGGCATGTGAGGGGTACCAGTGCACTACGAATGCTGGCTCCTCCCACGACCAAATGACTTGGATTTGGTTGTTTCTGAGATGAGCGTCCTCGGTTTCCATTATCGCCGAAAACCGGGGACGACCATCTCTAAGGTCGACCTAAATGTTGGGATTTGGGCGTCCGTATTATCGAAACGAAATGGATGTCCAAACTTAAAGCCCACCTCTTCACCACTGCTTTTGACTCCTAACCACTACTCACTTGCCCTGTCCTTTAACCTCACCTATTATTCCCTTACCCTTAATTGTTCTGTCTGTCTACCTGTCTTATCTAGATTGTAAGCTCTTTGAGCAGGGATTGTCTTTTAGTGTATGGTGTACAGCGCTGTGTATGCCTTGTAGCGCTATAGAAATGATAAATAGTAGTAGTAGTAGTTTCGATAATCTGGTTTTCCTGCCCCTTCTCCGGGACATCCTTAGAGATGGGCGACCTTAGAGATGGTCGTCCCCGTTCGATTATGCCCCTCCACAACACCTAAGTCCCTCAAATGTTTTTCAGTCACTATTGATAAACCTTCAAACTGAAAACAATCTGGAATATCCACAGAGTTGGAGGATGAATAACACTAAGGGGCCCTTTTACAAAGGTGCGTTAGGCTCTACACGCGTGCAGCTTGTGCCAAAATGAAACTACCGCTAGGCTACCGTGCCCCCTTGGTGGTCATTTCAGATTTTCTGCACGCCCATAATGCAGTTGGTGTGCGCTGACCGGTCAATGCATGTGTAGCGTGTGAGCCCTTACCGCTAGATCAATGGGTGGTAAGGGCTCAGGCCAGTTATATGCGTGCGCTGGTTTCAGTTTTGCCGCATGCCCTTTTCCCATCCCTTTAAAAAAAAAAAAGCCCTTTTTTGCAGACGCGGTAAAAACTGGCTCGGCATGCACCCAAAACATGCGCCTACACTACCGAAGGCCACATTTTACTACAACTTAGTAAAAGGCAGGGCTTTTTTTGAGGGGGTACTTGGGGGTACTGAGTACTTAATGAAAGAGCTCAGGCTCTGCACAACAATTCTGCTTTGTCATAGATTCTGTGACTGGTTGCAGGTGATCTGGCTATTATGGGGTGGGTCCCTCAGTGATCACCCCACTCCTGAAGGGTAGCCCGCTATTTGAGTACCGGCATCTTTTTTGCTAGAAAAAATACACTGGTAAAGGTACCCCTAATATCATTGTCTTAAATTCAGTTTCAAACAATTTGCTGTCATCCAACACATTACAGTTTTTAAAATCATTGTTAATTTTTCAAAAGCTTCCTGAAAAGAAATTTCTACTCTCTAAAAAAGAGGCAAAACACTGCAATACCTTATCGCAAATCCCAATTGAATACAATATGTTTAATAAGATGGAATGATTGTGTCAAGTGCTCAGAAATATCCAGTGTCGCCAACAAAAAATGTTTACCCTCACTAAAACCTGGCCAAGCAACATCAAATATTGACAACAGCAATGTTTCTGTGTCATGATTTGACCTAAAGCCAAACCGATTTACTTCCAAGATGTTATGAATTGTTAAAAAATCAACTAAACTCATATAGACTATTCTTTCAATTATTTTTGCCAAAAAAGGCAAATTAGAGATTGGTCTAAAATTATCCACATTTTCCTTACTCCCCCTTTTATCTTTCAAAAGGGATCCAACTACTGCCTTTTTTAAACTGAACTGACATACATCCTGCGTCTAAACATTTGTTCACTATCATTACAAAAACAGGAGCTACCAAATCTTTCATAGCTTTCAACGCTACAGGCTGACAAATATCCAATTTACAATAGCTATTTTTCGCTTGATTAAAAATGTTCATAATCCCATCCACTATCCAAGTTAGCACATGGTTTTATCATTATGCTTAAATTGATATGTATACTGCTTAGATTTACTTTTTGATGGGTGGTATATCAAGTATCTAATAAACTTGAAACTTCAGAGATAGATTTAATTTGCTGCTCAGGAAAACCCCCCCCAAACATACAGTGGGGGAAATAAGTATTTGATCCCTTGCTGATTTTGTAAGTTTGCCCACTGACAAAGACATGAGCAGCCCATAATTGAAGGGTAGGTTATTGGTAACAGTGAGAGATAGCACATCACAAATTAAATCCGGAAAATCACATTGTGGAAAGTATATGAATTTATTTGCATTCTGCAGAGGGAAATAAGTATTTGATCCCCCACCAACCAGTAAGAGATCTGGCCCCTACAGACCAGGTAGATGCTCCAAATCAACTCGTTACCTGCATGACAGACAGCTGTCGGCAATGGTCACCTGTATGAAAGACACCTGTCCACAGACTCAGTGAATCAGTCAGACTCTAACCTCTACAAAATGGCCAAGAGCAAGGAGCTGTCTAAGGATGTCAGGGACAAGATCATACACCTGCACAAGGCTGGAATGGGCTACAAAACCATCAGTAAGACGCTGGGCGAGAAGGAGACAACTGTTGGTGCCATAGTAAGAAAATGGAAGAAGTACAAAATGACTGTCAATCGACAAAGATCTGGGGCTCCACGCAAAATCTCACCTCGTGGGGTATCCTTGATCATGAGGAAGGTTAGAAATCAGCCTACAACTACAAGGGGGGAACTTGTCAATGATCTCAAGGCAGCTGGGACCACTGTCACCACGAAAACCATTGGTAACACATTACGACATAACGGATTGCAATCCTGCAGTGCCCGCAAGGTCCCCCTGCTCCGGAAGGCACATGTGACGGCCCGTCTGAAGTTTGCCAGTGAACACCTGGATGATGCCGAGAGTGATTGGGAGAAGGTGCTGTGGTCAGATGAGACAAAAATTGAGCTCTTTGGCATGAACTCAACTCGCCGTGTTTGGAGGAAGAGAAATGCTGCCTATGACCCAAAGAACACCGTCCCCACTGTCAAGCATGGAGGTGGAAATGTTATGTTTTGGGGGTGTTTCTCTGCTAAGGGCACAGGACTACTTCACCGCATCAATGGGAGAATGGATGGGGCCATGTACCGTACAATTCTGAGTGACAACCTCCTTCCCTCCGCCAGGGCCTTAAAAATGGGTCGTGGCTGGGTCTTCCAGCACGACAATGACCCAAAACATACAGCCAAGGCAACAAAGGAGTGGCTCAGGAAGAAGCACATTAGGGTCATGGAGTGGCCTAGCCAGTCACCAGACCTTAATCCCATTGAAAACTTATGGAGGGAGCTGAAGATGCGAGTTGCCAAGCGACAGCCCAGAACTCTTAATGATTTAGAGATGATCTGCAAAGAGGAGTGGACCAAAATTCCTCCTGACATGTGTGCAAACCTCATCATCAACTACAGAAGACGTCTGACCGCTGTGCTTGCCAACAAGGGTTTTGCCACCAAGTATTAGGTCTTGTTTGCCAGAGGGATTAAATACTTATTTCCCTCTGCAGAATGCAAATAAATTCATATACTTTCCACAATGTGATTTTCCGGATTTAATTTGTGATGTGCTATCTCTCACTGTTACCAATAACCTACCCTTCAATTATGGGCTGCTCATGTCTTTGTCAGTGGGCAAACTTACAAAATCAGCAAGGGATCAAATACTTATTTCCCCCACTGTATTTCAATATGCGGAGGTGAAGTGAGAGGGGGGGGGGGGGGGAGGAAGGAATATGGAAGACATTTCTATAACGGGGCACCTGCAGGTACCAATTTTCCTTTATAGGATACTAGCCTAATCAGGTATATATGTGTTTAACATTAGACCTGAGCACCTTTGGTAGCCATAGATGTTGTGCCTTATTGTTACACATAAGCATATTCCTTACAGTATTCTATAAGTTATGTGTATACTAGTAAAAAAAGGCCCATTTCTGACACAAATGAAATGGGCGCTAGCAAGGTTTTCCTCGGCTCCCCTGGAGCTACCCATATCCAGCGACCCTCCTCTCCCCCTGCCCCACCTGCAGCCACCCATGTCCAGCGACCCTCCTCTCTCCCCTGCCCCCCCTGCAGCCACCCATGTCCAGCGACCCTCCTCTCTCCCCTGCCTCCCCTGCAGCCACCCATGTCCAGCGACCCTCCTCTCTCCCCTGCCTCCCCTGCAGCCACCCATGTCCAGCGCCCCCCCTCCAGCCACCCATGTCCAGCGACCCTCCTCTCTTCTCTGCCCCCCCTTCAGCCACCCATGTCCAGCGACCCTCCTCTGGACATGGATCAGCTGTGAGGCATGTTGTTTTTTTTCCCCCTGGGTTCTGAAGTTGACATCATAATGGCTACGGTGATGTCAGCCTGATCTACGGAGCCGTCCTGACCAACTCGGAATGAGCCATGGTCCCAGGCAGCAAGTCAGAACGTTGGAGGTGAGAATTATTATATAGGAAGTGTGAGCCCTATCTAAGCTCCACCCATGTGTACACCCCTTGCAAATATGTGTTCTGTAAAGGGCTCTTTTACTAAGCTGTGGTAAAAAGTAGCCTGCTGTAGTCTGGACACGTAAAATTGGCGCTTGCTGGTCCATTGTTTTTACCATGGCTGGGAAAAAGGGCTTTTTTTAGTAGGGTGGTAAATGACCATGCACTAAAATTAAAAGTAGCGAGCAGCTATTTACTGCCTGAGCCCTTACCGCCACCCATTGACCTAGCAGTAAGACCTTGTTTATTTATATGGATTTTGCTCACACCTTTTTCAGTAGTAGCTCAAGGTGAGTTGCATTCAGGTACACTGGGTATTTTCTCTGTCCCTGGAAGGCTCACAATCTAAGAGGTATTGTAGGCGCCTAGACAGTTAATGCGCTTACATGGTTAACACGTGTTAAAGATGCTAACATGCCTGTAACGCTGCTTAGTAAACAGGGCCCTAAATTTGTACCTGAGACAATGGAGGGTTAAGCGACTTGTCCAAGATCACAAGAAGCAGCAGTGGGATTTGAACCGGCCACCTCTGGATGTCAAGACCAGTGCTCTACTCACTAGGCCACTTCTCCATTCATGCACTACTTGTGCAGTAATCAGGTAGTGTGTGCCAGTGTGGTCACGCTGCAGATTACCGCAGGGAAGGCTCCCCCCCCCCCCCCCCCCCCCCCCCCCCGTGGTAGAAAATGGAAAAAGATTTTCTACTGTGGGAAACAGCGTGTGCCAACTTTGAAATTACCGCCGGGCGCCCGTACTAGCCCGGCAATAGTGATGATTTGGCATGCGGTACCCGCACGTTAGTCCTACCGCAGCTTAGTAAATGGGCCCCTAAGTTAAGTGTGTATTTGTAGAATAGTGCTTAGGTGTAATTACTGAAGACATCCTTATTCCAGAAGGCTTATCCTCCAAAATCAACTTAAGTTACTGTTTTTTTTGTCACAGCAAAATTTTTGGACCTTATTGATCTTTTATTATCTTTGTTGTTTTATACGATACCTATACGATCACTACCTTACTTTACATTGTCTAACTGTATTTTACTGAACTGTAGTCTGCCCTATGGTATTGTGTAAGCCACATTTAGCCTGCGACAAGTGGGAAAATGTGGGAAATAAATAAATAATTTTTGGCAGATGCATATAGATGCCATTATTTTAAACATTGATGTGTTTAATGGGCATGTATATATTAGCGCTTATATGTTTCCTGAGCTCTAAAGTGGAGGCATGGGAGAATCAAATCAGAGCTACTAATCTGCGATTATTGAATTTTTAAAAGTACCTATAACATCTCCTAAAGAGTTTTTTTTTCTCAATATCTGACAGAAAATATTACACGTGACTCTTGAGAAAATGCCTTCACTGGTTCAAATTTATTATTTACCTTTTGCAGGGAGTTGATTGGTGAATAGAACTTCTGAGATTAGTTTTAATCTTAATTTAAATATTTCTGATATCTTGGAAACATCTGACTGATTTGGTTTCCTTTGCTTTTAAAATCAGAGACTGATTACTACAGCTTTTCTTCCGGCATAAAGATGAACTTTTTTTGAATAGTAGTATTAGAATACTTTCAGATGTTACTAAAGAAATGCAGAAGCATAGGAGAGAATTTCTGCCATTTCGACCTGGCGTCTTCCAGATGGGCACTCTTTTCTTTCTTAAATTTTCTTATAAATGTATAACTAAGTAGAGGTCCACCAAATATATCTTTTTTCAGCTTGCACAATGATCTTATTTTTTTAGCTGTACATCAGTTGGTGACTTCCCCTATTTTAGGGGTCCTTTTACTAACTGCAGTAAGCACTAGTGCGCGCTTACCACAGCTTGAAAAGCCTTACCTCAGGACGCACTGAGGTGTCCTGTGGTAATTTTGAACTCTGCACGTGGACATCACGTGTGGAGAGTGGGCGTTTCTATGCTAATCAGCATGTTGGCAAATCCAACATGCTAACTAATTAGCACATGAGCCCTTATCACCAACAAAATAGGTGGTGGTAAGGACTCACGTGCTAACGTTTTTTAATGGCCACGTACTAATGGCAACAGTAGCACTTGGCCATTAATGCCGAAAATTGAAAATTGGCCATTTTCCGGCTTCAGGAAGAAACGGCCTTACCGCACAGGAATAACTGTTTAAGGGCATGTTAAGGCCACTTGTCCCATACCTTTGTAAAAGGATCCCTTAGTTCTTTGGGAACCACAGGGCTTCCATAGGTTAGATTGACTGAAGTTTTGGTAAATCATATGCTATTTTATTTCCTGTATGTATAAATTGTAATAATTTTAGCGTAATAGTTTATTATCTTTGCTCCCTTCATGTTGGAGGAAACTTAAGTTAATTTCCTTGGAAATATTATTTTATTTTATTGTTTTAATTCCGTGCTTCCCAATCTCTTTGTGGCTGTGACCCCATGATGTGGCCAAATGGGGTGAGTGTTTCTGATGTTATAGTAAGTGATATCCAGTGAACACCAGATGGTGTGGTCTAATTTTAAGATAGGTGTGGAGAGGGTTCATTCAGAAGTGAAGGTTCTACACTTCAAAAGAATCTAACCTTATTCAGATGGGGGATTGCTGGAAGAAGTTGGAAAGCAGTGGGCAAAACTAAAAAGAACTATTGTAAGGGAAACAAACCTTTTTTGTAAGGAAAGTAAAAGTAAGAGGAAAAGGAGGCCGCTTTGGTTCTCAAGAGTAGTAGTAGCTGAAAAGGTAAAGAAAAGAGGTTAGCCTTTATAAATTAAAAGAGATTGCAGAAAGAGGAAGTCAGGAGACAATATCTGGAAAAGCTAAGAGAAGCTGGTAGATTAGTCAGGAAAGCAAAAATGCAGGTGGAAGAAACAATAGCCAATATGGTAAAATGTAGGGACAAGATGGTTATTTTTTTTTTTAGATATGTTAGTGATAGGAGGAAGTGCAAAAGTGGCATTGTGGGACTCAAAAGGTGAAGGGGAGGAATATGTAGAAGCTGATAAAGTGAATTGCTTAACACATATTTCTGTTCTGTGTTCATAATTGAAGGGCAGGGAGCAGGACTGCAGAAGACAAACACAGGAATGGAGGAGTGGTAGTCCCTGAACAATTTTCAGAGGACTGTGTTTTGTGAGAAGCTGGCTAAACTAAAGGCGGAGAAGACGATGGGGCCAGATGACATACATCTGAGGGTACTGAAGGAACTTAGGGAAGTTTTAGCAGCTCTGCTGGCTGACTTTTTCAAAGCTTCTCTGGAGTCGTGAGTAGTTCTGGAGGACTGGAGAAGAGCAGGTGTGGTCCCTCTCCACAAAAGCAGAAGGAAGAGTTTGGGAACTATAGGCTGGCAAGTCAGATTTCTGTAGTATGTAAATTAACCCATTAGTGCCCAGTGTTCCCAAATGGGCACTTATTATGGGAACATTGGGCACTAATGGGTTAATGGAAACGTTCTTAAAATGGAGAATAGTAAAGTTTTTGGAATCCAATGGATTACAAGACCTGAGGCAACATGGTTTCACTAGAGGCAGGTCTTGTCAGACAAATCTGATTAATTTCTTTGACTGGGTGACCAGAGAGTTGGATCGAGAGAGTGCTAGATGTGGTGTATTTAGATTTCATCAAAGCCTTTAACACGGTTCCACATAGATAACTAATAAACTGAATGAACTTGGTATAAGCTCTAAAGTGACTGACTGGGCTAGGAACTAGTTGAGTGGAAGGTGACAAAATGTAGTGGTAAATGGAGCTCCTTCTGAGGAAAAGATGTTACCAGTGGTGTGCTGCAAGGTTCGGTTCTTTTTAACATTTTTGTAAGTGATATTGCTGAAGGGCAAGGTTTGCCTTTTTGCGGATGATACCAAACTTTGCAATAGGGTAGATGCCCCTGATGGTGTGGATAACATGAGGAAGGACTTAGCAAAGCTAGAGGAATGATCTAGAATTTGGCAGCTTAGATTTAATGCTAAAAAATATAAGGTTACTTATTTGGGCTGCAAAAAATCAAGGGAATGGTACAGTTTAGGAGGTTTTGTGCATGAAAGAAGAGCGGGACTTGGGTGCAATCATATGTTATGATCTTAAGGTGGCCAAACAGGTAGAAAAGGTGATGGTGAAAGCTAGTAAACTAGTAGGATGCTTTAGTGCATAGCGAGAGGAATGGCCAACAGGAAAAAGGAGGTGATGATGTCCCTATATAAGACTGGCGAGACATCATCATTTAGAATATTGTGTACAATTCTGGAGACCACATCTTTAAAAAAAATAGAAACAGGATGCAGTTGGGCCAGAGGGTGGCTAATAAAATAGTCAGTGATCTTCATCATAAAGCGTTTGGGGACAGACTTAAAGATCTCAATACGTATACTTTGGAAGAAAGGTGGGAGAGGGGAGATATGATGGAGACATTTAAATACCTATGCAACATAAATGCATAGGAGGTGAGTCTCTTTCAACTGAATGGAAGCTCTGGAACAAGGGGGCATAGGATGAAGGTGAAAGGGGATAGACTCAAAAGTAATCTGAGAAAATACTTCTTCAAGGAAAGGGTGGTAAATTTGTGGAACGGCCTCCCGGTGAACATGGTGAAGTTGAAAACAGTATCTGAATTTAAGAGAGCTTGGAACAAGTACATAGGATCTCTAAGGGTCTGATAGGGAGAGTAGATGGCATGGATGGGAAGACTGGATAGGCCATTTGGTCTTTATCTGCCTACATTTTTCTCTGTTTCTGTGTAAAACCAAATTGTGTGCCCCCTCTCCCCCCCCCCCCCCCCCCCCCCGAGGTGCAGAAAAATGATTCACCTATGGGGAGCCCACCTAGGTCGTGACCCCAAAGGCAAGTTTTTGTGACCCTCATTTGGGGGCCTGACCAACAGTTGGGGAAGCTCTGTTCAAATTCATGCCACTTTTCTGTACAAGTGGTTTTGCTTGGTTATTTGATTTGTAATTGAAGATTTCATAAATTAAAAAAAAGAAAGAAAGAGAAACTGCTGGCACTTCTGCTTGTAGAATGACCCCAGGCAAATCACTTTAGTTCTCTGTGTCATAGCTGAATTGTCTTTAATTGACTACATGGAATAATCTTGGCTTCACTCACTGATGCTGTCATGTGGTATTGGTGACTCAAGGTGACAGGCAGCACTGCTGGAATGCTCCTGAATGTGTTACCTGGAAAACAGGTTGATCTTTATTTTGATGATGCTGAATGTTAGAAAAACAGGTTTTATAGTGAATATAATTAATTTCAACTTCACATTTCATGTGGCCATTTGCTGACACCATAGTCCACTAGACAAAAACACAAAAGGGGGCTGATCAAGTCAAGATTTTTGCTCTGCTGCAAACATTGTGCACTGTTCTATACCCTGAAAATAAAGCAAGTTTTTTTATTTTGTAAAGCTTGATGCAAATTTTACACCAGAGCAAAGCCAGGTTAGTTCCAGAGTAATCTGTCGCCATCACCAGCAAGCCCAAAGTCATAGTTTCAACTTTGATGCAGTCATGTGTTGAAGAAGCAAACATGCCACATCAGGAAGTAGCTGATTCTCATACTAGGCAAGTTCAGATGTTATCTTTTTAACATTCAGATTCAGTGTTCTGGAAATGTTTAGACTTATCAACAGCAACACATGCCTTGTGGATTTTAGATTACGTGTGCCCTTTATTGGGGTTTACAATTTTTTCTTCCTCTTTCTTTGACATCTGTTCATAGGATACAAGTAAGAGTGTTTTAATTTCTCCAAGGATGAGCAGGCTTATAAATTACTAGTGAAAAAGGCCTGTTTCTGACAGAAATGAAACGGGCACTAGCAAGGTTTTCCTCGGAGTGTGTATGTTTGAGAGAATGTTTGTGAGATTGACTGTATGAGAGAGAGTGAATGTGCAAGTGTGTGTGTGTGTGTGAGAGAGAGAGAGAGAGAGTGAGACTGGGTGCAAGTGTGTCCGTGAGAGAGAGAGTGTGTGTGTGTGAGAATCAGAGTGTGTGCCAGGGGCCCCTCCCTCCCAGTTCCAGGGTCCCCCCTCCTCCATCCCTCCCTCCGAGTTCCAGGGTCATCCACCCCTCCGACCAAGTTCCAGGGTCCCTTCCAGTTTCAGGGTCCTCCCGCCCTCCCTCAGAGTTTCAGGGTCCCCACCCTCCCAGTTCCACGGTCACCTTCCATCCCTCCCAGTTTTTCACCTCTTCCGGATAATCTTGTCTCTGTCCCAATTTCCGTGCACTGGAAGTTACTCAGTATTAACACTGTGGCTTTGATCGATTCAGGAGCAGGAGGAAATTTTATTGACGCTGGTCTCCTGAACCAACTAGGAGCTCCTTCAATTCTTTGCAAACCTACGCTACACAAGTGACCTCCATTCAAGGTTTAATTCTTCCCTACTCCATCACTCACGTTGCCCAGCCCTTGCAGATGCAAGTTGGAATTTTGCATAAGGAGGAAATTAAATTTTTGGTACTTCCCTGGGCCATTCATCCCTTTATTTTGGGCCTACCCTGGTTACGACTACACGCACCAAGTATCAACTGGACTACGGGTGATATCAGCAGTTGGGGTTTTCAATGTTTCGCCACATGTCTCACGCTGGTGGTGCCTTCCCTGAGGACTACTGCGGCCTCCCCAGGGGTCTTGAGTCCGGGTGATGCTTCTCTCCCCAAGGAATATCATGATTTCCAAAACGTCTTTAATGCGCAGGAGGCGGACTCTCTTCTTCCTCATCGCCCTTTTGACTGCCCCATTGAGCTACTCCCAGGCAAATGCCCCCTCGGGGCCGGCTCTACACCATTTCTCGGGAGGAATCTAATAACATGCAGGAATATATTCAAGAAAACCTCTATAGGTGCTTCATCAGACCTTCTTCATTCCTGGCGGGGGCGGGTTTCTTTTTTGTTTCCAAGAAGGATGGCTCATTGCAACCCTGCATTGACTACCGAGTCTGAACGAAATAACCATCAAGAATCGGTATCCGCTTCCTCTCATTCCAGAACTTTTTGACCATCTGCAAGGGGCATCTATCTTCACCAAGTTAGATCTCTGGGGGGCATACAACCTAGTCAGAATTCACCACGGGGACGAATGGAAGACAGCTTTTAATACCCATGAGGGACATTTTGAGTATTTAGTTATCCCGTTTGGCCTTTGCAACGTACCTGCGGTGTTTCAGGAATTCATCAATTTTATTTTTCAAGATCTTCTATACTCACTCCTCAGTCATAGTTTACTTGGATGACATCCTGGTTTTCTCTACTTCTGTTAAGGACCATGTCCATCATGTGCTTACGGTCCTGCAGCGTCTCCGGAGCCACCGCCTATTCGCCAAGCTGCAGAAGTGCTCGTTTCATCAACGGTCTATCCCATTCTTGGGATATATATCGTTTCCTCGAATGGCCTACAAATGGATCCCACTAAACTCCAAGTCATCTGAGACTGGCCCGTGCCCCAGGGTCTCCGGGCCTTGCAACGATTTTTTGGCTTTGCTAACTACTACCGGCAGTTCATCCATCGATATTCCATCATCACTGCCACTCTCAAAGCGTTGACCAGGAAGGGGGCAGATGTGAAGAACTGGACACTGGAAGCCCTAGACGCCTTCACCACCGTTAAACGAGCTTTTCTGTCCACCCCAGTACTCCGAAGTCCTGATGTTAAAAGACCGTTCGTTATGGAGATTGATGCCTCTTCCATCAGGGCAGGGGCTCTTCTTTCTCAAGCCTCAGAGTCTGGCAAATGTCACCCCTGTTTTTCCCTTCTCTAAAAATTTTTCTCCTGCCAAACAAAATTATACCGTCGGAAACCGGGAACTGTTGGCCCTTAAATTGGCTTTTCAAGAATGGTGCTACCTCCTGGAAGGTGCTTTGCACCCCATCACTGTAATCACAGATCACAAGAATCTCCTATGCCTTCAGGAAGCCAAAAGGTTGAACCCACAGCAGGCACGCTGGTCATTATTCTTTGCCCGTTTTAACTTCCACCTGGTGTTCTGACCAGCTGAGACAAATACGCAAGCTGATGCCCTATCCAGGGCCTTCAACCCTTCTGAAGAACCCGAAGAGTGTTACCCCATGCTCAATCCTGCCTGCATTGCCTCCACAACCTTGGTCTTGTCCAAATCTACTTCTGTGCCACTTCAATCCAGGAAGAAAGTCCTCAAATGGGGGACACTCTTCCACTTTTGCGGGTCACCCTGGTTTCCATAAGACTTTTCATTTAATATCTCAGTATTATTGGTGGCATCGCATGGCTCAAGATATCTTACATTTTGTTTCTACTTGTCCCACTTGCGCCCGGAACAAGTTCCTTCCTGGCAAGCCGTGGGGACTCCTGCAGCCTTTACCAGTTCCGCAACTCCCATGGCAGGAAATATCAATGGAATCCCAAGGGCACACAATCATTTGGGTAGTGGTGGACCAATTTTCCTGGATGGCCCATTTTATCCCCATGAAGGCCCTTCCTTCTGCTGCCACCCTTGCCACGGCCTTTATCCAACACATTTTCTGCTTACATGGTCTCCCTCTGTGGATCATTAGTGATCAGGGCTCTCAATTCACTTCAAGACTCTGGAGAGCCCTGTCCTCTACCTTCAAGATTACCACTACTTTTCGTCTGCCTACCACCCACAGACCAATGGCCTCGTGGAATGGGTCAATCAAACTCTCAAGGCCTTCCTATGGATATACACTAACAGTCGACAGGATGACTGGTCTGCATTGCTCCCCTGGGCAGAATTCGCCTGTAGCAACAGTTTTCATACTGCCTCTCATACCTCGCCATTTTTTACAGTGTATGGATGCCATCCTCATCTGCCGCTTCCAATCCCTCAGACACAAGCCTCGCCTCTGCTCCACCGGACTCTCACTGATATTCAGGATATATGGGCCAATGTCCAGCAACATGTTCAGCGAGCCTCGGCTAAGTACAAGCTCTTCGCAGATCGAAAAAGACGAACTGCGCCAGTTTTTCAACTTGGACAGAAGGTCTGATTAAGCATCAAATACTTGAGGCTTCGCCTACCCTCCTTCAAGTTTGCTCCCCGATTCGTGGGGCCATTTCCAGTACAATCTCAGGTGGGGGCAGTCACTTACCATCTCCAGTTACCAGCTAACCTCAAGGTTCACAACGCCTTCCATGTAGCCCTGCTTAAACCATTTTTAACTCCCAGATGGCATCCGTAACCCAAGAAGATCATCGTTCTCTGGGTTTGTTCAGAGAGCGGTGGTTTCATTCTCCTTAATTGCTTTGCTTCCATGCTCCTGTTTTTGCTCTTTCTCTGCCTGGCTTCCAGGCTCCTTGATTGCTTTGCTTCCACCCACCTGGGTCTGCTCTTCCTCTGCCTGGCTTCCCTTGCTTCTCTCCTATTGGTCTTCTGGTTCCTCCTTCCCCTGCTCTTCTCCTATGGCTGTGCCCATTCTCCCTGCTGATGTCTCTCTGGACATGCTTCGGCTTCTACTTTGGTAGGTGTTTCTAACTCTGTAGTCTGCTTCTTATCTTCTGGTCCTTCGTTGCTGACTTTGCCTGTACCTGGATTACCCTTCCGCCTGCCTACTGACTTTCGCCTGCATCTGGAATACTCTCTTGCCTGTCGCCTGCCTACTGACTTTCGCCTGTACCTGGATTACTCTCTTGCCTGCCACCTGCCTGCTGATTTTCACCTGTACCTGGATTACTCTCTTGCCTGCCGCCTGCCTATTGACTTTCACCTGTACCTGGAATACTCTCTTGACTGCTGCCTGCCTACTGACTGCCGCTTGTACCTGGATTATTGTCTTGACGTGCTGCCTGCCTGGCCGATACATTCATCACCCCGCTTCCATCTCCGTCCCGTAAGTCCTGCAGGCTGCCCACACCTAGGGGCTCAACCTCTGGTGAATGGCGGTCAGCGCAGGTGAAACCTGGGGTTGTCCAGCTGCCAAGCAGAACCTGGCCCGAGTACCGGGCTCAGCAGCGCTCTACTTGGTACAAGAACTCACAAATCTGACAGCTTTATAACAGTGATCATAATATGATCAGGAATGATATCAGCTTTGTAGTAAGTACACACAGGAAATCCAGTACGATAGCATTTAACTTTCAAAAAGGAGACTATGATAAAATGAGAAGAACGGTGGAAAAAAAAACGTAACAAAGCAGCTGAGAAGGTCAAAAATTTACATCAGGCATGGATGCTGTTCAAAAATACCATCCTGGAAGCCCAATCCAAATATATTCTGTGTATTAAAAAAGGAGGAAGGAATACCAAATGACAGCCAGCATGGTTAAAAAGTGAAGTGAAGGAAGCTATTAGAGCTAAAAGAAAATCCTTCAGAAAATGGAAGAAGGAACCAACTGAAAATAATAAGGAATATCAAGTCAAATGCAAAGTGCTCAGGCAAAGAGGGACTTTGAAAAAAAAGATTGCGTTGGAGGCAAAAACACATAGTAAAAAAGTTTTTTAGGTATATTAAAAGCAAGAAACTAGCAAAAGAATTGGTTGGACCGTTAGATGACCGAGGGGTAAAAGAGGCAATCAGGGAAGACAAAGCCATAGTGGAGAGATTAAATTAATTCTTTGCTTTGGTCTCCACTGAGAAAGATTTGGGGGAGATACCAGTGCCAGAAATGGTATTCAAAGCTGACGAGTCGGAGAAGCTGACTGAAAATTCTATAAACCTGGAGTATGTAAAGGCACAATTTGACAAATTTAAGAGTAGTAAATCTTCTGGACCGGATGGTATTCATCCTCAAGTACTGATTAGAATTGAAAAATGAACTTGGGAACCATTGTTAGTAATATGTAATTTATGTTTAAAATCAAGCATGGTACCAGGAGATTGGAGTGTGTCCAATGTAAACTACCGATTTTTTAAAAAGGTTCCAGAGGAGAATCTGTGAAATTATTGACTGGTGAGCCTGACAAAATGGTAGAGACTATTATAAAGAACAAAATTACAGAGCATATTCAAAAGCATAGTTTAATGGGACAAAACCAACATGGATTTAGTGCAAGGAAATCTTGCCTCACTAATCTATTACATTTCTTTGAAGGGGTAAACAAACATGTTGAGCCGGTCTATATTGTGTATCTGGATTTTCAAAAGGTGTTTGACAGAGTACCTCATGGTAAACTCTAGAGGAAATTGGCGAGTTATGGGATAGGAGGTAGTGTCCTATTGTGGATTAAAAACTGGTTAAAAGATAGAAAACAGAGAGTAGGGTTAAATGTCAGTATTCTCAATGGAGAAAGGTAGATAGTGGGGTTCTCCAGGAGTCTGTGCTGGGACCGCTATTTTTTAACATATTTATAAATGATCTAGAGATGGGAGTAAATAGGTATTATTAGGAAAGGAATGGAAAACAAAAATGAGGACGTTATAATACCTTTGTATTGATCCATGGTGTGACTGCACCTCAAATATTGTGTTCAATTCTGGTCACTGCATCTTAAAAAAGATATAGTGGAATTAGAAAAGGTACAGAGAAGGGCGACAAAAATGATAAAGGGGATGGGATGACTTCCCTAAGAGGAAAGGCTAAAGAGGCTAGGGCTCTTCAGCTGGGAGAAAAGATGGCTGAGGGGAGATATGATAAGCGATGTATAAAATAATGAGTGGAACAGGTAGGTGCAAATTGCTTGTTTACTTTTTCCAAAAATACTAGGACTTGGGGGCACGCAATGAAACTACAAAGTAGTAAATTTAAAATGAATCAGAGAAAATGTTTCTTCACTCAACGTGTAATTAAACTCTGGAATTCATTGCCAGAGAATATAGTAAAAGCAGTTAGCTTAGCGGGGTTTAAAAAAGGGTTGAATGGCTTCCTAAAGGAAAAGTCCATAGACTATTATCAAAATCTACTGCTTATTTCTAGGATAAGCATCATAAAATATATTGTACTTTTTTGGGATCTTGCCAGATACTTGTGACCTGGGTTGGCCACTTTTGGAAACAGGATGCTGGGCTTGATGGACCTTCGGTCTGCCCCAGTATGGCAATACTTATGTGTGTCCACGAAGGTTCCCAGTGTCTTTAATCGTTTTACCCGGTGCATTCAGACGATCTCTGGGAAAGACACCCATTCTTGGTCTCTTCAGTGTCTAGGGCCTGACCATAGCCCTACTAACTGTGTTCTCTGCCTTTGTATGAAGAAGAGGACCCAGGTTTCCAGAGAGGCTCAATGAGAGATGATTTTTGGAGCTAAGTCTGGTTCCTTGACGTTGGCATCGATGTCGGGCATCGTACTGGCATCGGGAGCGTCAGTAAGCATGGCTGCTGCTAGACCCTTAGACACTGGGAGCAGTGAAGCATTGCTTGGGTCTCCACCTGCCTCGAGGCCTCCTGCTATGCAGGGCCCCAGGGACTGTCCATTGTTGGGCCTGACCCCAAGGTGACGTGTGGATTTGATATCGACCTCATCAGCACTGAGGAGTCTCGATGACAAGCTTTGGGCGAAGTCCAAGAATCATTGCCATCAATCACCCTCAATGCATGGTGCTGGGTGCTCTGGGGCACCGAAGGATACTGGCACACCTTTGACATCGATGGAGGAAGGTCTGCAAGAGTCAAGGCAGGAGTTGTTTTCTCAATGCCGTTCTTGAGGACATGCCTCGTCCACATCGAGACAAGTTCGGTCTCAACACTGCCAACAGGAGGTATTGTCTGACACTATAAAAGAAACGCTGAAGGGATTCAGAGGAGGATCCAAGATACTTTTCCTCAGATGAGCCTTATGGAATTCCCGCTGAACCCTTTCCTCCACATGAAAGTAAAATGTCTCCTACAGAGAGCCTTTCATCCCTTCTTTTGTTAAGAAACTGACTGACGCCATTCCATGTCCTTTGGAAGTGGAGGACGAGCCCAGGACCAAGTTTTTCGAGGTCCTGGACTACACATCTCCTCCTAGGGAGGCTGTAGCTGTCTCTCTCCATGAGGTACTCCAGGAAGTCCTCGTTAGGAATTGGGAGTCCCTTCTGTCGGTCCTGGTCATGCCCAAGAAGATTGACATCCAGTATCAGATCCACAGTACACCTGGTTTTGATAAGCGTCAGTTTCCCCACAATTCCATGGTGGTGGAATCCACAATTAAAAGAGCCAGGAGTTCTAGGGACTATGCCTCAGCGTCCCCAGGTAGAGAAGCTAGAACCCTGGATTCTTTTGGGAGAAAGATGTTCCAGGCTTCAATGTTCATCTCCCAAATACAATCTTACCAGTTCTTCACAAGCATCTACTTGCGAATCTCAATGCACAAGTTGTCAGACCTGACTGAGACGCTCTCTCCGGAGCAGGCCGAGTCACTTCGCCAGTTGGTCAAGCAGCAGAAGGTGTGTCGAAAGTTCTTGGCCAGGGGCATTTATGACACTTTTGACATTGCATCCAGGATCTCTGCCCAGAGTATAACAATGTGCAGACTCTTATGGTTGCATGTTTCTGACTTGGACCATTCGATTCAGCAGAGGTTTGCGGATACCCCATGCCAGGGGGATAACCCTTTTGAAGAGAAGGTTGAGGAGGTCACAGACCAGATCAAAAAACATACTGATACCATCTCTTCTCTCTTCCGCTGGGTGCCTTTTGCATCTGCCTCCTCAGCTAGGAGGACTTTTGGCAAGCCAAGGAAGAGTCCTTATTACTATCGGAGGCGTAGCCTGCTCAGGCTCAACTCCAGCATGCTCTTTCACGTCAACAGCATGTGCCTAAGGCCCCTGTTTCTCCCTAGGCAAAGCAAGGGACAAGCTTTAGACTGGTTCCAGCAGAGCATAGCTGCAGTAAAAGTGTCCATTTCGGACAACTTGCCGGTTGGAGGGAGGCTGAAATTTTTCCAAGAAAGGTGGCCCCTTATAACCTCTGACCGATGGGGTCTTCAAATAGTCCATCTCAGATATGCACTCAGTTGGTATCTAAAGCCTCCAAATTGTCCACCAAGAGCTCATTCATTCAGCTGTCAGCACAGGCAGGTACTTGCAGAGGAACTCTCAGCCCTTCTGAAGGCCCACACAGTCAAGCCCGTACCACCAGGGGAAGAAGGGTGGGGATTCTATTTCAGGTATTTCCTTATGCAGAAGAAAATGGGGGGGGGGGGGGGGGGAAGCGTCCCATCCTAGACCTAAGGGTCATGAACAAATTCCTAGTCCGAGAAAAGTTCAAGATGGTTTCCCTGGGCACCTTCTCCCAATGATTAAGAAAAACGATTGACTGTACTCTCTGGACTTAAAGGATGCATATACTCACATCCTGATACTTCCAGCCCACTGGAAGTATTTTCGATTTCGTCTGGGAACACATTACAATCAGTACCACAGGTTGCCTTTTGTCCTTGCGTCAGCTCCCAGGGTCTTCACCAAATGTATAGCAGTAGTTGCAGCATTGCTGCGCAGATTGGGAGTCCATGTGTTCCCATATCTCAACAATTGGCTGGTAAAGAGTACCTCTCCAGGCGGTGCTCAGGAGTCCATGCGGATGACAATTCGGGTGCTCGAGCTACTAGGGTTCATTTTAAACTACCCCAAGTCCCATCTTCACCCTGTCCAGTGATTAGAGTTTATAGAAGCCCTGTTCGATACACAGACAGTTTGAGCCTACCTTCTGGAGAAGAGAGCAGACACTCTTGTCACACTTGCTTCCAGGGTTAGAGCCTCTTGGCGGGTCACAGCTCAGCAGATGTTGAGGTTGTTGGGCCACATGGCTTCCACAGTGTACGTTACACCCATGACACATCTTCACATGAGTTAGCTCGATGGACCATGGCTTCTCAGTGGTGTCATGCCACGTGGAGCCTGAAAGATGTCATCCAAGTGTCCCCGGAGCTTGTACGCTCCCTTTAGTGGTGGACCATTTGATCCAATTTGACTCTGGGACTTCCATTCCAAATTCCTCAGTCACAAATGGTGCTGATGATGGATGTGTCTCTTCTAGGATGGGGGGGGGGGGGGGCTCATGTAGATGGGCTTCACACCCAAGGTGTTTGGTCCACTCTCAGGAAAAGAATCTTCAGATCAAACTCCTGGAGCTCTGTGTGATCTGGAACACTCTAAAGGCTTTCAGAGATTGGTTATCTCATCAAATTGTACTCATCCAAACAGACAATCAGGTTGCAATGTATTACACCAACAAGCAGGGGGACACTGGATCACACCCTCTGTGTCAGGAGGCTGTCCGGATGTGGCATTAGGCTCACCACCGTGGCATGTTTCTTCAAGCCACTTTTCTGGAGGGCAAAAACAATACCCTGGCTGACAGACTGAGCAAGATAATGCAACCACACGAGTGGTCTCTCAATATGGGCATTGGCTGAGAGATCTTCCAAGCGTGAGGCACCCCCTTGATGGATGTCTTTGCCACTCAGATCAATCACAAGGCCCCTCAGTTCTGTTCCAGGTTTCGGACCCATGACAGACTAATGTTCAGTGCCTTCCTTCTCGATTGGAAGACAGATCTTCTGTATGCGTATCCTCCCATACTTCTAGTAGGGAAAACTGTGTTGAAACTCAAGCAACACCATGGGCCCATGATTCTGATCATGGCATACTGGCTGTGTTAGATGTGGTTCCCTCTACTTCTGGAGTCATCCTCCGAAGAACCATGAAGATTGAAGTGGTCTCATTCAGAACAAGGGGTCTCTTCTACATCCCAACCTCCTGTCTCTGGCTCTCACAGCTTGGATGTTGAAAGCCTAGAATTTGCTTTTAGAGGGTGTCACCCAGGTCTTTCTGGCTTCCAAGAAAGACTCCATTAAGAGGTGCTATTCTTTGAAATGGAAGTGTTTGCCATCTGGTGTGAGAGCAAGGCCCTTGCTTGCCCTATACAGATCCTGCTTGAATACCTTCTACACCTTCAAGATCAATTCTGTAAGGGCTCACCTTAGTGCAATTAGTGCTTATCATCAACATGTAGAAGGTAAGCCCATCTCTGGACAGCCTCTAGTTGTTCGCTTCGTGAAAGGATTGCTTTTGTTAAAGCCCCCTGTCAGATGTGCATCTGTCACATGGGACCTCAACGTCGTTCTCACCCAGCTGATGAAAGCTCCTTTCTAGCCATTGACTTTCTGTCATGTGAAGTACTTGACCTTGAAGGTCATTTTCTTGGTAGCTGTTACTCCAGCTCGTAGAGTCGGTGAGCTTCAGGCCTTAGTGGCAGATGCACCTTATACTACGTTTTATCACAACAGAGTAGTCCTCCGCACGCATCCTAAGTTCCTGCTGAAAGTGGTGCCGGAGTTCCATATGAACCAGCCCATTGTCTTGCCAACATTCTTTCCCCAACCTCATGCCCATCCTGGCAAAAGCACCTTGCACTCCTTGGATTGGCCTATACATGGAGCGGACCAGGCCCCACAGACAGTCTGCCCAACTTTTTATTTCTTTTGATCCCAACAGGATGAGGGTCGCCATCGGGAAACGCACGATTTCTAATTGGCTACAGATTGCATTTCCTTCACTTATGCCCAGGCTGGGCTGGCTCTAGAGGGTCATGTCAGAGCCATGGCTGCATTGGTAGCCCACGTGAGGTCAGCCTCAATTGAAGAAATTTACAAGGCTGCAACATGGTCTTCAGTCCACACATTTACATCACACTACTGCCTTGAATAGGATATTCAATTCAACAGTAGGTTCGGGCAGACAGTGTTGCAGAATCTGTTGGGGTCTAGAATCCAACTCCAGCCCCCCCCCCCCCCCCCCCCCCAGGCCTATTTTATTGTGTTCCAGGCTGCACTCTCACTCAGTTTGTATATAATTTCAGGTTAATCTGAGTTATGTCCTCACCTTTTTGAGGCCCAATTGACCAATGTTTGTTGTTTTTGGTGAGCCTGGATGCTAGGAATTTCCCACTTGTGAGAATCTATAAGCCTGCTTGTCCTTGGAGAAAGCAAAGATACTTACCTGTAGCAGGTATTCTCCGAGGACAGCAGGCTTTATATTCTCACAGTCCCTCCCATCTCCCCTTAGAGTTGTCTCCTTTTTTTATTTTTACTTTTTTGGTATAGTATAAAACTGAGGAGACCGCGTTCTTGCGACAGACGGGAAGGCACTCTCACATGTGCGGTGGAGCATGCCTCACGCTCCACAAAGCTCTACTTATGTTTTTCATAAGTCCCGAACCAGGTGACGCGGATCGGCGTCACCCACGTTGAGAATGTAAAGCCTGTTGTCCTTGGAGAACACCTTCTACAGGTAAGTATCTTTGCTTTATCTTGTAATAGTGTTTATTATCACTCTCTGTGCTTTCTAACTCTGTGCCCCTACCAGCATGTGGCGCTGCATCTATACTTTTCCTATCCTGCTCTTAGCATAGGATATTGTACTATTCTCCAGCTTAATAACTCAAAGCATCCGAATTCAGTCAAACTTGTGATAACAATTTCAATTTTTAAATTGTATTTTTCACCTAGCACTATCTTTCTGTCTCTTTGTCTTTCCGGCCTTCCTGAAGTTAGTCACCTTTATTCTCTATCTCCTGTTATTCTATCTTAACTGTCTATACGCGCCACCTTCACTTACACACTGTCCCCTAATTCTGTAAATGACACTCAAAATTGCACACCCAATTTGGGCGTGCAATTTAATTGAGTAATGAGCAAATAGCACCAATAACATGATCGCTAACAATAATTGGTGCTAATGGGCAACAGTTTGAATTTACACAGGTATCTTACTAGATGCTATTCTATATAGACGCTTAAATGGGCTCAATTATAGTATAGGTAGAGAGACATATATTTAATACAATCTACCTCCCAGCCAGTCCAAAGTACTTATGCACTCTCCATATAAAAGTACCTTATCACACCCAATGCGTAAGAACCTTCAGAAAACGCATACTTTTTCTTTTATCACTTCTATAAATTTAGCAGGAAAACGCTTCAGTCGTCATTGGTTCCCACCTAAAATTTATGTTTGTATATATCTGTTTTCTTTCTTACATTTTTATCATAGTATTCTTCTTTATCTTTTAGTAAAACCACATATTGTAAGTATTCATATGTTATATATTTATCAAGTAGTAAAGAATATCATGTCACTTAGCTTTTCCAACGGACTCCTGTGTGATAAGGTACATTTGTACGCAGAGTGCATAAGTAGTTTGGACTGGCTGAGAGGTAGATTGTGTTCTATAAAGAAATGCATGTAGATTTTTTAGGGGTCCTTTTTCAAAGGCAGGCTAACATTTTTGGCGCTCTAAAAATAAGCGTGCGCTAAATGCTAGCGACGCCTGTGGGCGTCTCTAGTGTTTCGTGTGCACTAATCATTAGCACACACTAGAAATGCTAGCATGCATTAGTTCACAACTGAAAAGGAGGTGTGGTCATGGGAGAGGCATGGGCGGGTCAGGGGCATTCACTATTATAGAATACGGGAGATCCACACCTAATTTAGGTGTGAGGATTTACACCAGGTTTCAGCTGGTGTAAATCTTTGCATCCAAAATTATGTGTGGGATCCCAGCACTGAGTGCTGTTCTCGGAGCACCGTTTGTAGGATTTTGCTCAGTGCTCTTTTTTTTCGGTGCCCCAAATTTGGGCACCATTTACTAAATGTAGTCCTATGCTGTCTATTAAGATGTTTTAATGTGTATTGTGCTAACACTTTAAGAAGCATCACTCGTTTTAAGTATAAACGGTTTTTATTGATGGTCAAACTTCAATTCAAACATAGTAAATGCTTACAGTGTATAACTTATCAATGTTTCTATAACAGCACCTTATCTGACAGCATGTCTATCCCATCACTTTTTTAACATTTACCCCTTCCCCTCCCCCCCCCCAAAAGAAAATGAAACATTACACTCTGGATTAAAGCTTCATACATCCTATTGACACTCTTGTACAACCTTGTCCAATCTTTATTCACTTACACGAGGAGCTCATAACTTCATTGTATCGGTCCTAATCTATTAAGTATAGCACTTCTGGCTCTGTGGGATATATTTTGCAAATAATGAGTCCAAACATTAAGAAATTTCTTTCTTTTCCTCAAATTATCATATGCATCCCTTGCCTCCCACAACATTAGCTCATGTAGCTTATTCCTCCACAACCAAACAGAGGGTGGGTCTGCCTGCATCCAATGTCTCAGTATGCATTTTTTGCCCACTGCAAATGCTTTACATAAAAATCCCTCCAAGTTTTTATCCGATATCCCATATGCATTATTTTTGTTCAAGAGTACTCCTCTCCAAGAGGGGTGCACCCTTTGCCTCAATACTTGTTCTAGGTATTCCTGTATCGCTTTCCAAAATGTTTTAATTTTATCACACCTCCAAAATGCATGCAAAAATGTGCTCCTCTCTCTTTGACATTTAAGGCATTGGGGATCAGAGCCCCATCCCGCCCTTGCAGCCTGGGATTGTGTTATGTAGCCTCGATGAATAACCCTAAATTGACTCTCTTGTAATTCTGCTCCCCCCACCTGCCCCGGTATACCTTTGATTAGTTTTGCAAAATTTATTCCCTTCAACTCATATCCCAAGTCCTTGCTCGCATCACTCGTTTTAATATCTGATTTTATATTGTAAACCACTTTGGGCTCAAAAAGGTGAGCGGTGTATAAAGTTTTTAAATAAACATAATCATGTATTGTAGTTTGAATATTTGTACTTCTGTTGCCTATGTCTGGCTGTACACCGCTTTAGGTGAATTTCTTTATAGAGACAGGAAATTAAATCCAAATAAATAAATACATACATAAAAATAAAGTTAATTGAACTGGCCTGATATAGAATTGCCCCAGGAGCCATAATTTGAAACTACTTGGGGTATTTCCCCTACTTTTAGAGCCTTCCATAACCCAGCCATGTTGGTGATGGGCCTTAACCAACAGCAACAGTTCACAGTTTCTCCAGAACCAGTATGCCTGCACCATTGCTACCAGCATTCGTCACTCTGTATGCTGTGTGTACAGCACCAGCGTCCCCTGCCCTGGTTGGGCCACAAAGTGAAAGCCCTAGAATAAAGCCCAGGTCTTTTACACAGCGCTACCATGTACAGAGAAAGAAGATCTCAAACTCTAAAAGATGCAATCAGACCCCCAAAATATTGCAGAAGGACTCAAAAATAATGCCAATTGTATTGGTTGCTATAACTGATTAATAAGGATTTCGAAGCACACCTTGATTATCTTGTCTGGCTATATTACTTCAGAAGGAAGCTCCCTTTGTCCCAGTGCTAGTATTAGGACAGCTCCAGCAGGAAATTCTGAGAGATTGAAATCTCGCCTAACCATGTCCTGGCTTACAAGTGAGGTTCATTCCTTTCATGGTATGTGCAAACCTAACCTGTTTAGAGAGATTACTGCTAAGGCATTGGGTCAGCCCTAAATGGGGGGTTCTTGGAAAAAAAGACATTTACCATAATGCCTCTGTAAATCAGCACTGGTAGATTCATCTCACAGAATAGACTTCTCAAATGGCATCTGGATAGCTTGTGGTCGGTCCTAGCCATGTAATTATATAACATAGGTCTGGTTTGGGTCCATCATTCAGCTTTGCTTTTTAAGAGCCCAGATGGCAGACTACAGGCAGAAGAGAAGATCAAGGAAACCATTCTTTTTTTTTTTTTTTTTGTTACATTTGTACCCCGCGCTTTTCCATTCATGGCAGGCTCAATGCAGCTTACATGGGGCAATGGAGGGTTAAGTGACTTGCCCAGAGTCACAAGGAGCTGCCTGTGCCTGAAGTGGGAATCGAACTCAGTTCCTCAGTTCCCCAGGACCAAAGTCCACCACCCTAACTACTAGGCCACTCCTCAGTCCTCAGGCTGGGTTTCAGGATGGCCACAGTGAATACGCATGAGAAAGATTTGCAGTTGCTGCTTGCATTGTATGCAGTTAAATCTTTTGCATATTCATTGTGGAGATCAGAAAACAAGTGGTTCTCCAGGACTAGGGTGAGAACTACTGTTCTACAAGATCGATTTCTTAAAAAGCGAATACAGCCTTTTGGATCATGTGAGGTCCCTCTGTTCCATTTGTCATGCAGTTGGCATCACTCATGCTCCTGCCTGACAAACACACCTGAGGCATTTAATTATAGAACAGCTGGATCCACCCTGATGTGCATGTTCTGAACTGGAAAGCTAATGGAATGTTACTGTAAGAATCTCCTTCTCTTTTATTGCTGCTGCAGGGATCGGATAAAAGTAAATGACAACTGTTCAAAAATAATCATTTAAGTAAATGTTTCATTTTTTAATGAACAGTGATAGGAAAGCTCTTCAGGTTGAAGGATTCTTTTTAGGTAGTCAGTCCCTGCAAGGGAATGCATTTCCTTGATAGTCATTGTGAGTAACATTGTTTCACGTGCATGTAATTACATTCTTGCAGATGCTGACATGGAGCTATGATGAATTTGTGCATGGTGTATAATAATAATCAAGATGAAAATTTTGTACATATAATACATGAAAAATCTGTTTTAGTTGATCATTGGCTTACATTCTGTGTGTGTTGTCAGGTGCTGCAGCATTCAGATGTGTGCCTTCCTGGCATGCTTTAATTATAATGGGGAGAATGTTCTTTGAAATTATGTGAATTAGATTTTGTGGCATATTGTCATATTAGTACTTCCACAATATGGGTATAACATCATAAAAGGAAAAGGTTATCTTGCGTTGTGATTAAGATGACAAAACTAGTGTACATTGCACAAGAAAGTGGAGTGGAGGATTGGCCTAGTGGTTAGGGTGGTGGACTTTGGTCCTGGGGAACTGAGGAACTGAGTTTGATTCCCACTTCAGGCACAGGCAGCTTCTTGTGACCCTGGGCAAGTCATGTAACCCTCCATTGTCCCATGTAGGCTGCATTCAGCCTGCCATGTGTGGGAAAGCGTGGGGTACAAATGTAACAAAAAAAAAGTTACTTACCTGTAGCAGATGTTCTCTGAGGACAGCCAGGATAAATATTCTTACATCTGAGGTTCCATAGCTGTATATTACAACTGTTCAGAGCATTGCACTGCGCATGCCTTGTCGCCTATAGCTGTCGCGTGGGACCTAGTCAGTCTAGTCTCCAGCATATAGAATTCAACTCCAAGGGGAGGTGGGCAGATATATAAGAATATTTATCCTGGTTGTTCTTGGATAACAACTGCTAGAGGTAAGTAACTTTATTTTCTCTGAGGAAAAGCAGGATAATATATTACATAAGTACCTGTGGTATTGCCATACTGGAAAAGACCAAAGGTCCATCAAGCCCAGCATCCTGTTTCCAACAGGCTTGCTGAAAAATGGATCTGCTCATGCCCAAAACACGCGCCTACACCAGTGCAGGCCATTTTTCGGCGCCTTAGTAAAGAGCCCCTAAGTCTTAAAGAATCAACACACCTTCATCCCCTCCCTCCCTCCACCCCCTTCCCCCCCCCAGGTCACTTATACCTGGCAAGATCCCCCCAAAGTACAAAACATTTTATACTGCTTATCCCATCAATAGTGGATTTTCCCCAAGTCCATTTATTTATTTATTGCGTTTGTATCCCACATTTTCCCACCTATTTGCAGGCTCAGTGTGGCTTACATATTACCGTTAGCCGATTCCGGTCAGAACAAATACATGGTATGAGTGAATACAAAGTGATAATGTGATGGAATGAGGTACAAGTAGAGTTCAATTGCGGTCTTTGGTTACATTGTGTCGCAAATGTCCAGGTTTTTTATGTTGGGTTGGTGGGGTATGCTCTTCTGAACAGTTCCATCTTTTGTGCTTTCCTGAAGTTTAAATGGTCGAAAGTAGTTTTTACTACTTTTGGCAATGCGTTCCATATTTATGCGCTTAGGTAGGAAAAGCTGGATGCATAGGTGGATTTGTACTTGAGTCACTTGTTACTTGGGTAGTGGAGGTTTAGGTATGATCGTGTGGATTTTGTAGTGTTTCTGGTTGGCAGGTCGATGAGGTCTGTCATGTATCCCGGTGCTTTGCCGTAGAGTATTTTATGAACGGTCGTGCAGATTTTGAAAGTAATTTAATAATGGTCTGTGGACTTTTCCTTTAGGAAGCCGTCCAAACCTTTTTTAAACTCCACTAAGCTAACTGCCTTTACCACATTCTCTGGCAACGAATTCCAGAGTTTAATTACATGTTGAGTGAAGAAACATCTTCTCCGATTCGTTTTAAATTTACTACATTGTAGCTTCATCGCGTGCCCCCTAGTCCTAGTATTTTTGGAAAGCGTAAACAGATGCTTCACATCTACCTGTTCAACTCCACTCATTATTTTATAGACCTCTATCATATCTCCCCTCAGCCGCCTTTTCTCCAAGCTGAAGAGCCCTAGCCGCTTTAGCCTTTCCTCACTTGCCTTTCTCTGCACTTTTTCTAATTCCACTATATCTTTTTTGAGATGCGGCGACCAGAATTAAACACAATATTTGCGGTGCGGTCGCACCATGGAGCGATACAAAGGCATTATTTATTTATTTATTTACAGCACTTATATTCCACAATTTCCCACCCAAGGGCAGGCCCAATGTGGCTTACAGCAATCTACATAAACATACAGCAGGCAAGGTCAAAACAATTAATGTTCTAGAAGTATAATGGGAAAGGACAGAAGCGAGATGAAGAAAAAGAGAAGAAGCAGAGGTGGTAATATGATAGCGGGGGAGACAGTTCAGAAGTTAGAAGTGCCGGACGGTAGTGGTGTGTACGCTTTGCCAAATAGAAAGGTCTTGAGGCGCTTTTTGAAGGTAGGATGATCAGTGGTAAATTTCACTAGCTTAGGTAGATCATTCCAGAGATGGGCACTAGTGTAGGAGAAAGTTGATGCGTAGATTCTTTTGTATTTAAGTCCAGAATATACAGGGTAATGGAGGTTTAAGTACGATCGTGCAGACCTGTGTGTGTTCCTTGGTGGCAAGTTGATCAAGGTGTCCATGTATGCTGGGGCTTCGCCATAGATGATTTTATGTACTAGGGCGCAAATTTAACATCCTCACTTTTGTTTTCCATTCCTTTCCTAATAATATCTAACATTCTATTTGCTTTCTTAGCCGCAGCAGCACACTGAGCAGAAGGTTTCAATGTATCATCAACGACGACACCTAGATCCCTTTCTTGGTCTGTGACTCCTAATGTGGAACCCCCCACCCCCTTCTCCTCACAGCCACCCCTCCCCCTGTCCAAGTTCCAGGACCCCCTCCCCCCTTTCCCCCTCCTCCCCCTCTCCCCCTCCCCGAGTTCCAGGACCCCTTAGGTGGAATTTTGGCACTTATGCACATATGTACACGCATGCACATAAAAACCATTATTATAAACATCTATGTACATAATAAGCACGTACCTGTTAGTGTCTGTGTTACAGAATTGCCCCCTTATTGTGCAGGAAATGATAAAGAAGATGGGACAACTACCCTGTGAGGAAAGGCTAGAGAGGTTGCTCTTCAGCTTGGAAAAGAGAAAGCTGAGAAAAGATATGATAGAGGTCTATAAAATAATTAGCGGAGTGGAATTATGAATGCATGGAAAACAAATGGGAGAAAATATGTTTTCACTCGGCACACAATTAAGCCCTGGAATTTGTTGCACAATTAAGTTGTGGAAATTTACTACCTCTAGCAATATAAAAGCTTCTTCTGGTTAATAGGGCATAGGTCTTTGCTACAAAACAAAAGAAACTGGCACATGGAATACAAATAATGTAGACTGAAGGTTGGTCCTATGGATGTAGCATTTACCCTTTGCCTAGAGACACTCATATATCAACAATTTGTATTTTGCCCCAGGGTTAACACAAAAGAATAATAGTTTACAGACCAAAACAGCACCTTTGGAAATGCAGAGCAGACAGCCAGAAGTTTCAGTGCCCTTAGCAAATAGCTGCATACGACTGGTAGTGCTATAGAAATGATTTGTAGTAGTAGTTACAAAAGCAAAGTAAGCTTTCCCTGGTAGCCCTATTACTGCAGCTCTTCTTGGCATTGGAGCCAGATGACTAGCTCCTGCCTTTTTTTTTCTCTTTCCTGTCATAGTGACTAACACTGCCCAATACACATGTGACTTTCACTCAGTTGCAGTTGGACAAACACAGGCATTTACTTAACCAGGATTAGGTGCTTTAGCAGTGAACAGGCAGGCATTTTAGCCCCCTCCCCCATCGCCATTCATTTCTTCTTCCACCCCTTTCTCTCTGCTCTCTGATTTTCTTTCAGTGGGAAGAGAATAGCTCTGGCTATTCATACACTGCTGGCTTGCTTATGCATTTTATTTTCCTGCCCCCTTCTCCAGGCTTTTGCCTCTAGGCAGCTACCCCCCCCCCCCCCCCCCAGGGCATTCATAGAATGGAAACGTGATGACTTGGGGACTAATTAGATGGTGTTATAATAAGGACTAAAAAATTAAAGGGGTGTTTTACTAAGCCACAGTAGTGTTTTTAGCTTGTCATAGAAATCAGTTGGTGGTAATCGCCGAGATGCCCATAATATTCCTATGGGCGTCTTGGCGTTTACCGCCAGCTGATTTCTGTTGTGAGCTAAAAATGCTACCATAGCTTAGTAAAAGAACCCCCTATGTAGGGATTAGGAAGGCATCGGGCACTAACCCCCAGATTCTATATATTGCACTGAGTGTTCCGCACCAAAATCCAAACATATTCTCTAACAACGCACATAACTTAATTGGCTTTACAAGCTAATCAATGTTGATAACAGCACTTAACAAGCAATAATGAGCATTAATTGGCAATAATTAGAATTTACAGGCAGAACTCGCTAAGTGTATTCAGTAATGCAGAGCAGCTAAATTCTAAAGCGCACAGCCAAAAAGGGGCATGGTTATGGGTGGGGAAATGGGCGTTTTGCAGGCATTCCAAAATGTACATGCACTGTTATAGAATATGGCCCTCTGCGCCTAAATCTATGTGCTGGTATTTACGCCAAAGTAAAATGTGGCCAAAATGAATGCAACCAAATTTGGTGGCGTGGAGAGGCACTCAGCATATTCTATGTACCGCGCAGAAATTTAAGCCCATTCTATAAAATGTAGGCGTACTTTAGAGAATACGCCTAGGATTCCGTGTGGATTTTTCAGGCGCCATTTATAGAATCTGGCCCTAAGTGATTAGGTGAGGAGTATGAATAGAACTATGGGACTCAGTGCAGAAACATGAGGAGGGAAGGTGGTTTGAAGTACTTGGATGGCTTAGAAGGAAGTTGAAAGACACAGAAAGCTATGGAGAAGGTGAGAGACAAAGGAAGGGGACCTTGAAAGGGTAGAAATGGGGGAGGTAAAAAGGGGACTGGGAACTTGGATAAAAGGGTAAGAAAAGAACTGGAAGTGGAGAGGGGATGATTGACGGGGAAGGAGCTGGGGTTGAGGAGGGATGTGTGGCGAAAGAAGGTAGGTGAGGTTGAGGAAGGGATGAATACAGAGAGTGGAAATGGGGAACTAGACAGTAGGTGAAAGACACAGGGGGGACTAGGAGAGATGAAGGAATGAGAGAGGGGTGGGGAATGGAAGAGCTAGAGACGAGTAGAAAATGGAAAGCTGGTAACTAGCTGAAGGTGAAAAGAGAGAAACTGGAGACTAAAGGGAGGAGAAGGAGGAATTAAATCTAACTGTAAATAGAAGGAAATGGAGAAAAAAATGAAACCGATGGATCACAGTCAGATATAGGGGAGGAAGGGGAACAACAGGTTGAGTGAAGAAATAGAAGATGAAAATGAGATCCTAGAAAAGAACTTAGGAGAAAATTATCAGAGAAAATGGTGGAGAAAACAGAACCAACCCAACTGGAATAATAAAATGATCAGACAACCAAAGCATCAACATTTTTTGTCAATTCGTATTTTGTTCAGTACAGGACAAAATGTATTTCTGTCTCATCAGGGTTTCACTGTTCATAGAGTCTGGTTTCTAGTATTTCCGTTTCATATTTTGTCTGCACATTTGTTTCTCATTTGTAATCTGGTATTTTTTTTACTAGTGATGGTCTGTGTTTTGCCTCTGTAACCAAGGTGAGGGATTCTGTTAACATGTAAATTCTGTGTAGGAATCCATAGCAATCTAGCTTGTTCTCTTTTTCCATCTGGAAGTGTCCTGGTATATTTGCAGTGCTTCACTGTTCATAAGTAGGGTTGGCGCAGTTTGAATTCTTGGATTTGGTGCTGGTATTTACTTTATTTATAGCAGCATTTATATCCCACATTCTCCAAACTGGTTTGGTTTGATGTGGCTCACAAAGCTAGTAGAAGAGGAGGCAAATTACATTTTAATAGGGTAGGGGGATAGAGAGTAGGGATGTGAGAGGGCTTGGTAAGAGCTAGAAGAAGAGCTAGTGGGAAGGGAAGCACCTTACATTTTAATAGGAAGGGTGGGGGGATAAAGAGTGGGGATGTGAGAGGCCGGAGTGAGAGAAGGTATGGAGGGGGCGGTCTGCATTGTGTCATATGTGTGCGAATGTTTTGGTTTTAGTTTTCTGTGGGTAAGAACATTTTGAACAGGTAGGTCAAGGTGTTTTCAAAAATTGGTGTGGGGCGTTATGGACTTTAGTAGTTTGGGGAGGGTGTTCCACATCTTGGTGCTTTGGTATGGGAAGTTCACTGAGTGAGCGGTCTTGTAGATGAGCTTGTGACATCTGGGGTAATGCAGGGTGAAGTAATTCCTTGCTTCTTTCAATGTGTTCTTAAGGGGTAAGATGATCATGTCTGATAGGTATGCAAGTGTTCCACCGTGTATTATAAGCCAGATCATAGTACAGAGTTTGAAGGTTATGCGTGCTTTGATAGGGAACTTTTAACAGAGGGGAGAACTTTTCGAATTAAGGCTTTCTGAGGATGAGTCTGGCTGCTGTGTTTTGAGCTGTTTGTAGTCGCTTGGTGATATGCTCTTGCATCCTGCATAAATTGAGTTGCAGTAGTGGATTGTACCACGAACTGGAGTAACTTGTGAAGTTGTTTCTAATTCTCAATTTCCACATAGTGTGGAATGAGGTCATTACTACCTTTGTGATTTGGGGTTTGAATGTCAGTTTTTGATCTATGATTACTCCCAGGAGGTATGTAGTTCCGTCTATGGTTATGTTGGGTATGGAGGTTTGTTTGTGGGGTGCTGTTATTTCCAGGAACTGGGTTTTGTCTTTGTTGAGTTTGAGCTTGAATGCAGCAGCCTAGTTTTCTAGTGTGGTTAGACCTCTTTTGATTTTCTCTGAGATGTTGGTGATGTCATTTTTGAAGGGGATGTAGATGGTCATGTATTTGGCATAGATAAATGGGTTGAGACCTTGTGTGGCAAGTGTTTTGGCTAGTGGGGCCATCATGACATTGAATAGGATTGGAGAGATGGATGATCCTTGTGGAACACTTGATTGGGCTTTCCAGGAGGAGGATAGTTGATTCTCCATTTTGACTTGATATGACCTTGTGGTAAGAAATTGCTCAAACCATTTGAGGATTGCTCCACTTATTCCGATTTTATCAAGAATTCCTAGTAGAGTGTCGTGGTGTACCATATCGAAGAGTGAAGACATGTCAAACTGTAGAAATAGAATATTCTTTCCCTGACTGATTTCTCTTTTGAAGTTGGCAATGAGAGCAGTTAGTGACGTTTCTGTGCTGTGATGCAATCTGAAGCCCGATTAGGAGTATGGAGAAGTACTTTATGTAGTCAGCGAGTTGTTTGTTGACTATACACTCCAGGAGCTTGGCTATGAGAGGGACTGAGGCTACTGGTCTGTACTTTATTACATTACTTTTGCTAGCTTTGGGATTTTGGGGGATGGGTGTTAGGATTATGTTACTTTTTTTCTTAGGGAAGATTAATAGGTCTGCTAGGTAGGTTGTAATGTTTTCTATGAATTGGATGGGAGGATCTTTTATTAAGTGGCTTGGACATGTGTCCAGTGAGCAATGGGATTTGGTAGGTTTGAGTAGTATTTGTTGGACTAGAGTCGTGTTAGGTTGAGAGAATGATGACCAAGATCTGTCAGTGTTGGAAGGTTCGACATTACTTGTGAATTCGTCCAAAAGCAGTTTGAGGTATGGGTTGTCTTTTTGGAAGCCGGATCTTAGTAATGTTATTTTGTCTCCGAAATAGTGAGCAAGCTCTTGGGCACTTGGTGGGTTTTCTGTTTCTCCTGTATAATGAGTTGTGGATAGTAGAGTGTTGATTAAGCTGTATAGTTTTTTTGTGTTTTTATGGTCATTTCCACCTAGTTATTTGTAGTAGTTAAATTTGATTGTCCTCAATTTTGATTTGTATTGTCTGATTTCTGATTTCCATTTTGTTTTGTTTTCTTCTGTTTTGTGTTTTTGCCATTGTCTCTCTAGTTTTCTGCATTCTCTTTTGAATTCCTTTAGTACATTGGTGTACCATGGGTTCATTCTGGATCTGGTAGTTCTCTTTGTTTTCAGTAGTGCTATATTGCTGAGGACAGTCAGGCATCTGTCTTCCCAGGACGAGGTGACCAAGAGTCTGAATAGATTGGCCCAGAAGGTTTTGTTGTCAAAGTTTCTTCAGAATTTGTAGGTCTTAGGAGTGTTTTTGATTTTGCGGGGGGGGGGGGGGGGGGGTAGATTCTTTTCAGTTGAGGGTTGCAAGTAGTTTGTAGTGGTTGGACCACAGTGTTTCTTCCCATTTTATGCCATTTTGTGGTATCAGACATAGGAGCCAACTTTTCAAAATTATTGGGGGGTGCTAAGCCCAATGGAAATAATCCCTTCCTGGACACATACAAGGAATTTTCTCAATATTTGGGGGTGCTCAAGCACCCATAGCACCCACAGAGTCGGCTCCAATGGTATCAGATGTGTTTCTGTGAGTTTGTAGGCTATTAGATCGATTGTGTGGCCTTTGTTGTGGGTAGGTTGAGAAAGTGTGTACTGGAAGTTGCATTGTTGGAGGAAGTTGTGACAGTCTCTGGTGCTTGCATCATTTATTTCTTATTTTATTTATTTAGATTTTTGCTCACACCTTTTTCAGTAGTAGCTCAAGGGTGAGTTACATTCAGGTACACTGGATATTTATTTCTCTGTCCCATTTGTGCTTTCTAGGTGTAAGTTTAGATCACTGAGTGGCAGTATGTTAGAGTGTGATATACATGTGTTAAAGATAAAGTATGGTATGCTAATTTAAGTATATATAAAGTTTTTTATGTTACTTCACACAGCTGGCAGTAGGGGCTGTTTATCGTGTTGTCACTAATGTGACACCAAAATTTGAAAAGAATGTTTTTGGTATGTTGAGATGTAAAGTGTAAATAATATCCTACTTCTGCTCTGCACCCATTGTTGGCGGAGTTTTATTGATTGGTCTGGGAATGTCTCATGTGAAGGAATCACTAATATTCTGTTAGATCAATATTTAAGGATAATTATTCATTTACTAGCAAACTCAAAATTACATATCCACCATGCTTATTTTCAAAAGAAATTAATGGTGCTGGGCATATGGATTAAGTTAAACACCAGCACCACCATTTAAGCCAGTACTATTACTGTGCCCAGGACAAGTGGTTTATGGTTTATTCAATGCTTAATACACCACTCTTAATACATTGTGCAAACAGAACAGTGAACAACAAACTATAAAAAAACATTTAAAAAAAGGAACGCCATAATTTAAAAAGACAGCAAAGACCCAAACTAAGGGCAAAGAAAGAAAGGTAAAACTAATAACTAAATCCAAAATCAAATAAAATGAGGACAATAACTGATAAGTAAGAGGCATATTTTCAAAGCACTTAGACTTACATAGGTTACCGTGTAACTTTGTAAGTCTAAGTGCTTTGAAAATACGCTTCTAATTCTACTACAGGTATCCTACCCTGAGACTGCCACCATAGTGAAACATTAGGAGAAAGCTTCAGTTTCGTCTTAGATTTAATGCAATTTATTAAGTTTAACAGGATAGAAGAGATTATTCAACAAAAAATATAGCTGTTCCTCTTATCAGTTTCTGACAATGTTCAAAAACGTGTACTTTTGAATGTACAGAGTATGATAATAGTGAGGGGAGGGGAAAAGCCTCAGAACTCTACCTTCACCCTCTTTTTAGATGACAGGATTTAGAGTATTCACATCATTGGCATAAAAATCCTACACCCCCCCTTAAATCATTAAATCTCTGTGCAATGCTGGTTTACTGGCAACCCATGAATCTGTGACTAATCAATAAACAAATGACTTAACTTTCAACCAAACGTGCTTGGAATATTTTGCTGTAGACCCTACAGACTGTGGCCAGAATTTCCCGTATGGTGTTTCAAGGTGTTATAGATGAATCAGCATACTCGCATTGTTACCTTTACAGCATCACTGGGTTAAACTTAATAAAAACAGATTCTGCTGTAAGCTCACAAGGCAAAAAAAATTCCCTAAATCTGGGCCAAGAAAATAAAAAGCACAATGAGTGCTCCCTAAACTGGCTGTAAACTGCACCAGGAAGATAGAAAAGTACCGTTTCACAAATGAAGATGACAGGATCGTTTATAGGGGTATAATTATGAGGATAAATACAAAGGAGTATCTGAATATAGTGATTTATGTATCATAGTAAAAATTTTAAATTGAGAGTGAATATTTTACAGTTAGCCAAAAATGCTGCATGAACAAGGGACAATCATGATCCAATTTCTGGGTGAGATAAAGTAATCTAATTGCAATTTTTGGACAGTTTGAATTAGATGCCTGGGCAAACCTGTTAGTACCACGTTGTGATAGTCAAGTCGTGAGAGTACAATGCACATAGAATTGTGTTGAAACAGTTAAAAGGTTATGCACTGAATTACATAGTAACATAGTAGATGACGGCAGAAAAAGACCTGCATGGTCCATCCAGTCTGCCCAAGACAAACTCATATGTGTATACCTTACCTTGAATTTGTACCTGTCCTTTTCAGGGCACAGACCATATAGGTCTGCCCAGCAGTATTTCCCGCCTCCCAACCACCAGTCCCGCCTCCCATCATCGGCTCTGGCACAGACCGTATAAGTCTGCCCTCCCCTATAAACATTTTTAGGTAACCTTATACTCCCAGATTTACCCAAGATGGGGGTCAAACTCAGGGCCCTCCTTGAAGCTAGCCCTAGCTATGACATCATCATTTGAAAAGCAATTCATATATTTCCATGGCTATAAAACGTGGCTTTACATGTAAAAATATTATTTATCCTGTACACACACACACACTCTCTCTCTCTCTTCTAATTGTGTGACTTACTTTTGAAAAAAAGTGGATAGCTCTGGTCTAGTACATTCCAGATTAATGTTGTATTGTACAAACATACTTTATAGACAATCCCAGCTCCTTGGCAGTCTACATGGCTTTGGAAGTCTGTCTTAACTAAACAACACAGTAAGGTCAGGGTTTGAGTGAAAATAGTAAAATCATAACTAGGGAAAAACTAAATCAGTGTGCTCATTTTTTTTACACATATATGTAACAAAGTTCAATAAGATTTTCAAGGTGATAAGCCTAGGGCTGACAAAGAGGCTCAGCAGCGCCGCACTTTTGGCCAGTGCTGCAGGCTGGCCCGCTCTCGTGCAAAGAGCAGGGGCTGATCGCAAACATAGGACGTGCAGCCCAAGGAACAGAAGATCATCATCACTTACTTTTACTTTAAAGAGCATTTAAATGTACTGGAGGCAGAGGGGCGTGGCTCGTTTAAAAGGACTCTCCGTCCAATAGGAACGCCGCAATTCAATCCAACCGTGTCCGCCTCCCTTCTCTTTGATTTGCGGGCGCGCTCCGGAGTTCTCTCTGTGTTGTGGGCGGAGTTTTGTGACGTGTGGGACGGGTCTTTCCCCGCGAATTGGTTTTCGGTTCTCTTCCGTCTTTCCAGTCCCATAGCCAACCAGCGCTGGCTCCTCCCGGGAGGGGGCGGGACGGAGGCAGGGGCAAGGGGGGGGCTGGTAAAGCGGGATCCTGAGGGCAGCAGCAGTACGGCTACAGCAGCACGGACGGTACAGTATTAGTAACACAAGGGTTGCGTTGGTGTGTGCGCATCTCGGTTGTTCTCTGATGTACAGCTCGCCTCATTCTTTTTTTTCTGGTGTTCTTTAAGCCATGGATGCTCGTTTTTGGGAGTTGATCTTGACTGCAGCAAGTCTGGTGTGTTTTTGGCGCTATTTTTCGTAAATTATTATTATTTATAGTAGGGTTGGAAGAGTCGTCGCAGCTTTGGTCTGTGCTATCCGAGTGTGGCTGGAAGGCGGTGGCCTGTACTACACAGAAGATCGGAGTCCGCTTGGTGCCAGGGGTGTGTGTGATTGCTCAGCTGCCTAATTCCCTTTAATCTTTAACAATTTGCGGAGAGTACGGACAATAAGTTGCAACAAAACAACAACTTTTTAAAATAATGAGCAACTCGAGGGATCCGTCGCATGCAGTTGAGATTATCAGAGGCAAGTGAAAAATGAGTTTGCGTTTGATCTTTAGAACGAGTGTGGTATGAGTTGGAAATGATGACAACATTTTAAAACGGCAAAGCTGGATCGGTTTGTAAATCTGGTACCTAGATTGAATCGAAGTACTCTGATGTTGCATTTTGTATGTAAGGAAATGTGGTTGTAGACTAGGCGCGATGTTAATGTTTATTTCGGTCTTTTTGCTTGCTTGTTAGAACTGTATGGTCACCCCTTACAGATTTTCCCAAGAACAAAAACTTCATAAAACTAAAGAAGCGAGAAAAGAGCGTGCCAATCATGCATGATCTTTTCTGACAGGATGTATATGTGTGTGTAAAAAAAAAATTACAGCATGGGGAAGATTAACTTTTTTTTTTTTTTTTGAGGGGAGAGTTAAATTGTTTAGGGCAGCCTACCGGTTAGAGTAGGAACCAGGGAAGCCGGGGTTCAAATCTTGCAACACTCATCCATATTCTTATTGTGAGCTTAACACTTCACCCTCTATTGCCTCAGGTACAGTTTGGATTGTAAAACATCTTAAGAAGGGATCCACCAAGTGTACTTAAATATGTCACTCACTTTAAGTGTGGATTTGGGAACGGCAAATAATTCATTACAGTATAGCACACAGTAAGTTAACTGTATGCTTAATCCAAAACAATATAACCCTTTTAAAATAGAAGTAGGTTTATCATTAGTTGATGGAGGTCCTGGACTCGGGCTGCATGAGAACAAGGATCTTGAGTATATTTTTCCCCAAATTGGGTATCCTGGAAACCCTTAGTGCAGTGGGCTTTGATCCTGGGGAACTGAGTTCGATTCCCACTGCAGCTCCTTGTGACTCTGGGCAAGTCACTTAGAGGCAGATGCAGCAACCAAACGTAAAAAAATCTAAATCGTTAATGTCCCTAACGATTTTAAAATAACGAAAAATGCACCAAAAAAAAAAGTCACACATGCTGAGATCGGTAGTGAAACGTACAATGTATCAAAGAATCACAATACACATCGTTAATCGGCCCCCAAATCATGCGCAGAGCAGCCAAGCGTTATGTTAGCTGCTCTGCGCATGCCACAAACAGTCAAAACACAGTCAAATCGCAAGCACATGGCTCCCAAATAAAAACAAAAATAAAAAAAAGGGTCGGGAGGGGGCAAGGGCGCTCATCAGGAGCGTCCTGTACAGACGGCCTTGCCCCCCCCCCCCCCCGCTGCTCCCCACTTTCCGCCGCTCCCCCCACCCCGAAAAAGCAAAATTCTAGCAGCCCCTGCCCCCTCCCCACTTTCCGCCGCTCCCCCCACCCCGAAAAAGCAAACTTCTAGAAGCCCCTGCCCCCCTCCCTTCCTCACTACTCTCTCACCTCAGCTCCGCCTCCCGACATCCTCCGTCCGTGCCCCGCCCCCTTTTGGGGTCGTCGCCGCCATTCCCCTCCTCCATCGGGCCCCCCTTCCTCTTACCGGGCCCGTGCAGCGCCTCTCTCCTCTGTCCGAAGGCGCTGCACGGGCAAGAAGAAAGCTGAATCAGCTGATGCCTGCCTTCGCCTAGCTTCGATAGAGCGTCTTTCTCCTCCTGGGCCCGCCTCCTGGGCCCGTTTAGTGCATCTACCTCTTAATCCTCCATTGCCCTTGGTACAAAATAAGTACCTGAATATATGTAAACCGCTTTGAATGTAGTTGCAAAAACCTCAGAAAGGCGGTATATCAAGTCCCATTTCCCTTTCTTTTCTGGCCTCAAAGTTACTATATCTGACTTCATCCTGACTAACTCCTTATAACTTCCTAACTGGATATCTTATAATAGCTCTCTTGCATTTTATACTGAAATTGCTTTCAAGGTGCTATGTTTTATTATCTGAACTGTTTTTGTTCATTATCTGAACTGTTTTGTACCTGCAGTCCACTGCAGAGCCATCTGTGATTTTTATTGGGTTCCATTGTATCTGGTGACTCACAGTCAGTGTGCCATTAAGGGTGTGTGTGTGTAGAGCTTTGGTATATCCTGAACAAGAGAACTCTTGAATGTGTGCCTGCCAGAGAGCTAAGCAGAGAAATTTCAAATTGTCTGATTGGCGTTCCTAGAGGGGCTGACACCCGGGGCGGATCGCCGATGCGCCCCCCCCCCCCCCCGGTGCAGCGCCCCCCCCCCGGTGAAAGAACCCCCCTGGGTGCACGCCGCTGGGGGGGGAGGTGTGCCGCGCGCCGGTCAGCGTCTTTCGTTTCCATGCTGCCTCTGCCCCGGAACAGGTTACTTCCTGTTCCGGGGCAGAGAGAGCATGGAAATGAACGACGCTGACTGGCGCGCGGCACCCCCCCAGCGGCGTGCACCCAGGGCGGACCGCCCCCCCCCCCCTTGGTACGCCACTGGACTATGGGGCTCATTTTCAACGCACTTAGCCTTCCAAAGTTCCATAGGTTTCTGTGGAACTTTGGAAGGCTAAGTGCTTTGAAAATATGCCTCTATGTGAAACAGATGGAAGTCAATAAGTGGCTCAAAGTTTGGTGTAAGGAAGAAGTTTCAGATATATTGGAGGATGGGGCAGTCCGTGGCAAAATCATAGGCTGTACTGTAATGACATGCCACATCTTCTGTGATGGGAAAAAGGATCCTTGGGGAGAAATTCAGACAGTATGTTTTTAGACATTTAAACTAGAGGGTGGGGGTGACCAAAAGGAAATGAGGGAATTCAGAAAGTCACTCCCAGAAAAAACATGGTGGCAGAGGGAAAGGTCATGTAAATAACAAAAACCATCCTAACTCAATTCACACACGGAAAGCAATGAGCACAAATGCTCGTAGTCTAAGTAGAAAGGTTCAAGATCTTCAAGCCCTGATGTTTGAGGAAAACTTGGATATTGCTGTTATTACAGAGACATCGTTCAATGATTTCCATGAATGGGATGCAACCATACCAGGCTATAATCTTTTTAGAAAGGATAGGCAGGGCCAAAGAAGTGGAAAAGTGGCGGCGTATGTGAAAAACAATATCAGAGCAGCTGAAATGCGGAGTGAGTACTTGGGGAAAGGAAGATGGAATTTGTATTCACAAGGGTATTATCTACAGGCCACCGGCACAAATGGAGAAGCTGAACAAGGACCTGATAGAAGATATTCATAAGTTTGGTATGAAAGAGGAGGTGCTATTCAGATATTTTAAAATTGCCTGATGTAGGTTGGAACATCCCGTCGGCAGAATCGGAAAGAAGTAGAGAGATTGTGGATGCCTGACAAAGTGCCTTGCTCAGATACCTGGTAACGGAACCCACAAGGGAAGGGTCGATGTTGGATCTAGTGCTGACAAATGGAGAAAGTGTTTCCGATGTCCGTGTAGGTGCCCTCCTGGGTAATAGTGATCATCATATGATATGGTTTGATGTAAGAGCAAAAGTGGAATGCGGACGCACACAACTCAAAAGTACTGGATTTCAAATGGACTGATTTTGAATACATGAAGGAGGAGCCAGGGGTAGGAATTGGAAAAGTGGAAGTGCAGTGGTCCAAGCTGAAAACTGCTATAAATATGGCAACTGATCTTTATGCAAGGAAAGTAAACAAAAACAAACGAAACAGGAAGCCTATATGGTTCTCAAAACAAGTGGCTGACAAAATAAGGGCAAAAGAGGCTTCGTTCAAGAAATACAGAAAAACGCAACAAGAGTATCACTGTAAAGATTACCAGATTAATCTCAAAGAAGTGAAGAGGGAAATATGGCTAAAGGTATAAAGAGAGGTGACAAAACTTTTTTAGATATATTGGGGAAAGAAGAAAGAATAGGATATGTGGAGAGTGATGAGGATAAAGCGAACGTGCTAAACAAATACTTCACTTTGGTGTTCATGGAAGAAAATCCTAGAGAAGGACTCCAGTCAGCTGCCGAGGATATATCTGTGAATGGAGTGGATATAGCGCCATTCACGGAAGAAGGCATTTATAAACGACTTGAAAATATGAAAGTGGATAAAGCTATGAGCCTGGATGAGATACATCCCAGGATACTGAGGGAGCTCAGAGAAGTCCTAGGGGGGAACTTCTTAAGTATTTATTTAATACATCTTTAGAGATGGGAAAGGTTTCGCAGGATTGGAGACAAGCTGATGTCCCTTTTCACAAAAGCGGAGACAGGGAAGAAGTGGGAAACTACAGGCCAGTAAGCCTCATGTCAGTGGTAGAAAAAATAACGGAATCACTGCTGAAAGAAAGGATAGTTGACTTTCTAGAAGCCAACGAGTTACAGGATCCAAGGCAAAATTACTTTACCAAAGGAAAATCCTTCCAAATGAATCCATTTGACTTCTTTGACTGGGTGACCAAAGAACTGGATGAAGGACGTGCGATAGATGTGACTTGGATTTCAGCATAGCCTTTGATACGGCCCCTCACAGAAGACTCGTGATTAAGCTGAAAGGGCTGAACTTAGGACCTAAAGTGTTGAAGTGGATTGGAAACTGGTTGACCGACTGGCGGCAGAGGATGGTGGTAAATGGAATCGGATTGGAGGAAAGGAAGGTGGAGTGCCTCAGGGTTTGGTGCTGGTGCCCATGCTGTTTAGTATATTTGTAAGAGGCATTGCTGAAGGGTTAGAATGAAAAGTTTGCCTTTTTGTGGATGACATGAAGATAGCCAATAGAGTGGATACCCTGGAGGGAGTAGAAACCATGAGAAGGGATCTCCAAAGAATGGTGGAAGATCTGGCAGTTAAAGTGTAATTAATGTACAGTTTCCACCAGTACAATTGTTTGTTTTTCTAGATCTGAAACAAACATGTATTTTTTTTTGTTTTTAAATATGTAATGCTCAGTATGTGTTTGATGTGCCGATCTACCAACTATCATGGTACCAACATTGTAGCACAACAAAAAATTTGGGAACAAATATGAACTGATTTAATCCTGTTTTAAACACTGAAGCACAGACGCCCGGGTATCCAGCAGTAGCAGCACAACACAACCACTGAACTGGACTTCAACCGCCTAGAAAGAAGCTAAGTAATCAAGCTATTATATAATACTAGATAATAGTGATAAGGTAATCTAATTATAGCAGACCTTGAAAAAAATCTTGATAATACGGTAGGGTAGGCAGGTTTGGTGCAATGATGTTGTAGCAATGTGCTACAATGCTGGTACCGTGATAGTTGGTAGATTTTCACAACAAACATACTGAGCACTGCATATTTAAAAATGAAAAAAATACATGTTTCAGATCTAGAAAAACAAAAAATTGTACTGGTGGAAATTGTACATTAATTAATCTATACACCAGTTGGAAATATTGGAACCTGAAAAGTATAAGGTTAGTTAAAATGTAATGCCAAGAAGTGCAGAGTGATGCACTTGGGGTGCAGAAATACAAAACAGATGTACCAGTTAGGAGGGGAGAGATTTGGTAAGCTTGGATCAGGAGAGGGACCTTAGGGTGGTAGCGTCTGAAGATCTCAAGGTGATGAAACAGTGTGACAAGGTGGTGGCTGCAGCCAGAAGGATGCTAGGCTGCATAGAGAGGGGTATAACCAGCAGAAGAAAGGAAGTATTGATGCCCCTGTACAAGACGTTGGTGAGGTCCCACTTGGAGTATTGTGTTCAGTTTTGGAGGCCTTATCTCGGTAAGGATGTAAAAAGATTTTGGATTCAGAGAAAGTGACAAAAATGGTAGGGGGTTTACGTAGTAAGACTTACATGGAGTGAGTTACTGATCTAAACATGTATACCATGGAGGAAAGGAGAAATAGGGGTGATATGATACAGACGTACAAATATTTGAAAGGTATTAATCCACAAACAAGTCTTTTCCAGAGATGGGAAGGTAGTAGAACCAGAGGGCATGAATTGAGGTTCGAAGGGAGCCAACTCAGGAATAATATCAGGAAGTATTTTTTCACTAAGAGGGTGGTAGATACCTGGAATGCCGTCCCGTGGGGGGAGGTAGAGTTGAAAACGGTAACAGAATTCAAAAATGCGTGGGACAAACACAAAGGAATCCCTTTTAGAAGGATTGGATCCAAAGAAGCTTTTCGGAGATTAAGTAGGAAAGCTTGTGCTGGGCAGACTTCTGCGGTTTGTGCCCTGATCAGATTTGGATGGACTGGACTGGAGTGGAGCTATTCAGGAGCTTTGACAACAACTTCAGAAATTTTAGAACAAGACTAGTGCCGGGCAGACTTCTACGGTTTATGCCTTTAAAAAAGGCAAGGATAAATTAAGATCAGGTGTGCATATGATGTATCACTTCATATCATATGCAATGAGTTTTTCTTATTGGGTAGACTGGATGGACCATACATGTCTTTATCTGAACATGAGTAGCCATACTGGGTCAAACCAGTGGTCCATCTAGCCCAGTATCCTGTTTCCAACAGCGGCCAAGACAACCCAACATCGCCACCTCTCACACAATGCCCAGCATGCCATGAAGGACCAGATCAAAAATGGCTCCCCCTCTTGTCAGTTCCTGGACAAGTTGTTCTAAGGAACAGTTGTTTATTACTCCTAGAAATTTTCTCTCCCTGGCACTCCATGATGTAACTTTTATCCAGTCAATATTGGGATAATTGAAAATTACCCATTATGATACTGTTGCCCAATTTGCCAGCTTTCCTAATTTCTGTAAAGATTTCTTCAGCAGACGGTAGTTCAGCTCTACAAGAATACTCTTTCCCTTCGCACATGGAATTTCTATCCATAATGATTCCACACTGCTATCTGTTTCATGTGGAATGCTTATTTTATTTGACTGTAGTGGAACCCCTCCTCCAATTTGATCCCCTCTATCATTGCGATACAATTTGTACCCTGTTAACACAAGTGTCCCATTGGTTGGCCTATTATATCTACTTCATCACTTAGTGCTATATACTTTAACTCTCCCATCTTTTTTTTTTTTTTTTACGCTTCTAGCATTTGTATACAGGCACTTCAGATTGTATACAGGCACTTTGATCTACAAGCTGCTTAGAAGATGGAGATAATGTGCATCCTTTAGCCTGCTCTTTCATTAAGCACACCTGGCTTACTTTCAGCATTGTTGAAACCTCTCTACTGGGATTCCCTAAATGTCCTGTTTAAATAGTATCCTTCAAGGATACTCTACACCGAACCATGCGCTCCTGGGCGACTGTCGGCTTTTCCCCCATTCTAGTTTAAAAGCTGCTCTATCTCCTTTTTAAAAGTTAGCGCCAGCAGCCTGATTCCATCCTGGTTAAGGTGGAGCCCATCCTTTCAGAACAGTCTCCCCCGTTTCCCAGAATACCGCCCTGTTAACAAATCTAATCCCGCATCCCTGCACTACCGTCTCAACCACGCATTGAGACTTCGGAGCTCTCTCTACCTTTTGGGTCCTGCAGTTTAATAAGCTTATTAAGCATGTCTCTGAGATATCAGTGAGTGCTTAATTGCGGGAAAGTCAGTTTTGCACATTACACAGGGCATATTTCACACAAGAGCAGGTGTTTCAAATGGGTGGAATAGAGACCCCAGTTTGTCAAAAATGTCATCAAGGTCATAACACTTTTTTTCATGCTTTCTGGGGTTGTCCGAAGATAAAGCTTTTTTTGGAGGGCCATCCTATGTTATCTTAGAGTGCTAGGCCTAGTTTTGCCACTTTCACCAGCAGGGCTGCTTTTAGATAAATATGAAGCGTTTCATGTTCCTAACTCTTCTCGGGCTCTGCTTCTTTGGGCAATTTATTTTGGGTGTGTAGGTAGGTGATGTGGTTCCCTGTTTTTTGGACATGGAAAAATAGTATTCATCCATTGATGCTTCTGGAATGAATGCAAGCAAAGTGTTCCCCTAAGTGATGAAAATTGTTTTTTGCAGTTTGAGATATATATATATATTAAATCCCTCCCACGTAGTGCTTGGAGTTTAATTTTAAATACACTTTAGGGGGTGGAGGATTTTTTTGACACCTTTATTCCTCTTTTTTTTACATTGAGGGAAGTCCCCATGTCGCGCACACCTCAGTTTTGTCATATTTGTTTTCTCCTCTCAAGAGGTTTCTAGGTCCCTTTAGGTACTACTACTGGAAGGGATAAGAGTACACCCTTCCTTCTGGTGCCGTGACAGTTCGTAATTATTAAGGATGGCGCAGCTGTCTTGGTTTTTATTGATATTATAGTCTATATATTTACATATGAGTGGTTTATATTTATTTTGGGAGGGGTTCATCTTTATCTTTGTCTTTGTTTTTTCTGAGGGTTTTTAGTTGGGGGGAGGGGTCCTACAAAATGCTAGCGGACATCGTATTTCCCTTTTTACCACATATTTACCTTAGATTAGCTATTGTATGTCTAGCAAATTTAGGGTGCATCAGTACTATGCTGTCATCAATATAATGGTCACGCTTATATAGAGGGTAGAGGGATTTATGAGTAAGGGTTTGGGTTTAATATTGTAAAAAATTTGATGATGGACCTCATTGCACTGTTGTGTTTTTTGTTGTTGTTTTATTCAGTATGTTCTGATATTCGACTTTCTGACTGACTGAGATATTGCATTGGCTGTGTCATCAATAAAATTGTTGAAAATTATTTTTTTAAATTTAACATGGGAGCGATTACCACCTACTATTTAGGTGGCGCTAAGGGCTGCTGTGTTATGGATGTGCTAACCAGTTAGTACGCCGGTGATGTCGGCACTCTAGCTGAAGAGCACTTCCATACCCATTCTCAGATCCTGGCAACCCCCTCCCAAAGAAGGAAAAAATGAATACCACCCGCTTAGCACACAGAAGGCAAAACTAACACAGAACGCTTTATCACAACCTGTGTTAGGCCAGCGCACGTTAGCGCTTAACACAGCTTAGTAAAGGGACCCCTTGGTGCACAGAAAATCAATCCTGAGAAGAAAAGCATTGAGCTGTAGTGTACTTATTGCATAAAAGAGGTTGAGTACTTTTGCATAGCATTAAATAGCTGCAGCAGTTGAACACTTGTGGCTAGATTCTATAAATGGCGCACAAATTTCCGTGTGCAAAATTGCATGCTACCCTGAGAGGTGCATGCCACTGAATTGGCTAACGAGCCAATTAGCACCAGTAATTAGGTGCTAACAAGTATTGGCGTTGGCAACCGTGTTTAATGCAAAATTTTATGTACTGCCAAGCGTACTCGGATCAACTTGGATTTGCGCACGCATCTTGCTATGCACTATTCTATAAAGATCCGCGTGCAAATTGTAGCACTCAGCTCAAAATGGGGCATTTCCAGGGAGAGGCCTGGGTGGGTCAGAGACGTTCACTAAAGAATACCGGGGATCCGCACCTAATTGAGGCGCCGGGATTTACATCAGGTTTCAGTCGGTGTAAATCCTCGCGTCCAAAGTTTGGCGCAGAAACCGGCTCGTAGTGCTGTTCAATAAGTGGCATGCAACTTTGAGCACCGTTTACAGAATAGCACTCCGTGCGGAATTTTTTTTCTTCTGCGCTGTTTTTTGAGCGCCATTTACTGAATCTACTCCTTGCTGGCTACTTTCTTGAGACAATAACGCGTGGTGTGGTAATGAATGTTTTTGTTTTTCAGACCGCCTTTATTTTGTCGTCCAGTGTCCTACATCAAAGACCGATGGAGACGCACACTATTTCTGCATAGATGATGAACTTGTATATGAGAAGTGAGTACAGGTGTTTCTGTCTTAAAGTGAGTTCTGCACTCTGGGCTTCTTCTGGGACTTGGAATAAGATTTTAGGAGAGCAAAGGTGAAAGTTCTTCAACAAGCTGGTGTAATATGTTAGTATTAAGAATGCTGGGCATGTGAAGAAAGAAACTACAAGGTGATGTTTGTGTTGGCTTTGGAAATCCTCCAAATCATTCATTATAAAGTGGTAATTTATTGCATTATGGATCTTCTAGTGGAAGGCCTGTTGTGGTTATGGTAGCTTAAGACTGTTCAAATGAGTTGTTCTTTGGAAAGTAAGAAAGCTGTAAGCTACAGCAAAACAGCCAGAGTTATGAGAGTTGCCACTGCCTGTCTGTAGGCGAAGAAAGTGACTTCTTCCCTATTTACACTTTTGAGTGTTGTTGGCTTTTGTTACGTGGTTGGAGTACTTCTACACTGTGTTTATTCAAGAGTTGTGAATAAATTACATCCTATGCTTTGTGTTCTTGCAATTAAAACAGAAACCAGTCAGTTATATAAAGTATTAGATAATACCACTGCTTGCCTCCCTCTGACACCCTGTATAATAACATTACCGTCAGTGAACTCGCTTTGCAGCTTATTTGGAGGGTGGCAGAAAGGGCTGTGCTGTGTCTTTTTCAGGGTGGCTCCTTTGCAGTGTGTTGTTTTCACTGTTGAAATGCTTTCGCTCTGGTAGAGCTTTTAGGGTAGGGTGCTGTAGTGGGTGGCATCTAATCTTATAACGTGGAATTTATATTCTGCTGAATCCCTGAAGGTACAAAGTGGATTACAAAAGAGTATCAATATACTACAAGAGCCTGTAAAATAGACTGGGAATTACAAAGAAAACACAGGTAAATTAACATACAACTTTCTGAAATAATAAGGTATTAAGAGCACAAGCAATGGAGGTTGTGGAAGCTGGAATTTATATAACTCATTTGCTAAGAGCTGTTTTACTGTCTGTGTGTAGCGCGGGAATTTTTTGAAATAAGCCAAGGGAGAATGGGCAGCTGCTTGAAAGATAAATTGAAGCAGTTTTTCAAGGCTGAGTCGATCATCTTGTTTAAAGGCAGAGGGAAAGGCAGGACTGTGGAGTTGGTACACCAAACCTTCAACTCCTACTGAGGAGCACTTTTACAGAGCGGTGGTAAGCCCAACGCGGGTTTATCGCTTTCTCTTTCGGGACTATCGCCGGCTCAATGCGGTTGCTGGCGGTAGTCCTGCCCCGATCGTGCGCCATTTTTGAGAAAAACAACTGGGTGGCGGTAAGGGCTACCCGTTGCATGGCCATGTGGTAAGAATTCTCGTACTGCGTGACTGTGTGTGCCTGGGGTCTTTTTACCCTCTGTGGTAAAAAGGACCCTGACGCGCAGGAAAAAGCCCCTGCTGCCAGTTCAGGGTCCCTTTTCCTGCAGCTTGGTAAAAGGGCCCCTATGTATAGTAAATCTAAGAGAAATTTGATTAATTACAGAAATATAGGCTGTTTCTCTTTATGTACAAAATTAGGGCTAATAGACCACAAATTCTATTTATTTGGAATCTGAACACTGAACATGAACAAAAAATATATGTCTAAAATAATACATTTACTATATATTATAATCTTTTATTTTGAAGCTGGAGTACATGGTGCATTTTTACTGATTCTGACTCCATGACTCCAATTCTGACTCCACAGCCCTGGGGAAACGTGCCTGGGTCTTTTAGGGTTATGTTGCTTTGGGGGTTACATTCTGTTTCTTTCTACTTAAGCAGGCTTTTACGTCAGTTGGAACCAAACTCTGGGGCTGTCTACATTCATGACAACTAGGGGTACTTTCCTGTCTCCTTCCCTTTTGTCTTGCTCAGCCATTGGCATTACTGTCCTCATATAGGGCCATGTCTTGTCCCAGAACCTATTATAGGTTCTGCTTTTGTGCTATTAACATCACTTCCAGTGACAGGACTCCATCCTGTCACTCAGCTCTCTGGGTATCCCAGCCCCATGGAACAGATGCTATCTTTTGGAATCAAACCCTGATTTCTTATGTGGCAGCACTGTGCTGTACTGCAGGGCTGGCCAAGGGAATAAGATTGGAAAAGTGGGTAATGGGGAGATATGATAATATGTTGGCAGTAGACCTTAAGGGATGGGCATGGTGGGGTTGAGAGTGGATGAGAATGTAAGGATTTAGGATGGTGGGGTAGTAGCTGATTTTAGCCAGACCACATCAACTTTGCCTTTATTTAATGAATGAGGTTCAGAGGTGTTTTTGGGGAAGGTGAACCGTGCACAGCAGAAGTTAACGAATTGACACATGGGCACGTGGAGAAGCCCTGTAGGTTCATGGAAAGCTGGCACAGGTGTGATCTTGAGCTCCAGAGCTGGAACTGACAGATGCAAAACAAGGTTAGTGGATGCCAGCAGTGTGGGGTGAGTTTCTGAGTACCGCAGTCAGCTCTTGTGCGAGTTTGACTGCGACTAGGGATAGAGGCTGAACTCCCATCCTGCCTTTGTATAACCGGCTGGTGCAGAGGAAGGGGGTGGGGGGGTGGGCAGAGGCTTGAGGCAGATCCTAATTAGAGCTGAGTAGTGAAAATTGAAGAGAATGTTAGGAAAACCATAAGATGGTCAAAAGAAATGGGAAAAGGCTTGTGGATGAAAGAGAATATGGGTTGGCCAGGTGGCTCAGGGTAAACATGCTTAAAATCTGTCTGATGGCTGGGCTTCTGCTGCAGAAACCTGGTCCAGAGAGAGTCTCCATCATTGTTCAGCGGTGACCACACAACTAGACTTGGGGTGGAACAATTTGTGGCTCCTGTGATGGTTGGACTATTGGGGGTGGAGGGGGATAACATGGAGAAAAATCCTTGGGTTGTTGCCCAGTAGAAACTGGAACTGAGCTGGAAGTCCACAAAAATAGGAGGAAATGGTCAGGCTAACATGGAAAAAAAATCTTTGAAAGTTTAAATTTTTTTTCTTCATTTTCTTATTATTTTGCTGTCTGGTATCATTGGATAGAGGGCTTATAGTGTCAGTTCAGTATAGAATTCAAGCCAGAGGCTCCCTTTAAAAATTCTCCTGTTTGAGTTGGAAACATAGATTTGTAACCTGTCTGTTCCTATCTGCATCCTGTTAACTTATTCCTGTTTTCTTTTCAGCTTCTACTCGGATTTTGGACCTCTCAACTTGGCCATGCTTTACAGATACTGTTACAAGTTAAACAGGAAATTGAAGGTAAATTTATTTCTGGGCGATTGCGGAGGTACATGTTCCTGGACTAAGAATAGAGATGTGGACTCAAGGCTTGACCTTTTTACCACCTGTGTATTAATTTGCATTCCTTCCTTCCTTCTCTTTATCCACCTGCAGTACAGTAACTTCTCCTTTTGAAAGCTCTGTGAAGGTGCCAGCAATATGTGCCTGGCCTCAGGGCTGTAGCAAGCTGTGTGAGGTCATTGCAACTGCACAGGGCTCAAGGGAAGCTAGGGTGCAAAAATTGTGCCCCTTGCAAAGTGGGTGGGGTGGGAGTGCCTGTACCCCAGAGGTGCTTGCATGCATGTTCTGACTAGGAGGTCTGCTGTTAGTCCTCTCAGATGGCTGTATAGTGTTGCTTATATTATTCCATTGCAGAATACATATGGGGGAGGTAAATTTGGTGCAGTAATAAGAGAAATAGAATTTACTAGCCAGTAAAAATGGTGATGCCTCTTTTATTTGGCTTATGCCTTTTTATTGAGAGCTCAGGTGAGTTACGCTTGGCTGCAGAAGGTATTTCCTTGTCCCAGAGGGTTTTAAAGTCTAATAGGTTAGTATTTAAACAAGGCTGTCTGCATTTTTAAAACGACAACCACAGCATTTAAGCATAATGAGAGTATACTGCACCAACCAATCAATATGTGGATATTGGCGTTGAATATCCAGGTATGGCAGCGACCGCTACCCTTATTGGGATAACAGCGATATTCAGTGCCATTGTCCGGGTAACTTTGGACAGCTTATAACCCAGTGGCTTCTGTCATTGGGGAGAAAACTTTAGTGTGGGACCAGAGTTGAAGAAAATGTACTTGAAAGGTAAGTAAAACAAAGTGGGGGGGGGGGGGGTGAGGGTCCCATCCTGGTTGTCTCACTACAAGTACTGAAGTAATATAGGAAGGGATAGGAGATTTATCAGAAGAGGAAAGGAAATGAGACTTCAGTGGGAGACTGCTGTCTCTTTATCCCACTCTCCTCCCTTCTTAACCTGCCTTTACCTCTGTTCCCTCTTCACTTTCTGTTCAGGCTATCATTGACTAGTTCTGTGACAAGATCCAGAAAACCAAAATAATAGTTTTCCACCAGGTCACTACCACTGCTCCTCTTCCTTTGGTCCCTGCCTCTCTGTCTTCCTACTGTGGAATTACAGAAGAGGAAATTGCATTTTCTCTCCTGTAAACTTGTTGCTTTTTCCTCTGTCCTTTTTCTGAGCTTTTTCTCGTCTGAAGTCGTACTCTCCTCTCGCATCTTTGTTTCATTATGTACCACTGGAGCTGTTCCCTTTTCTCTTAAACCTTTGCTTGACTCCATCTGCTCTGCTAATTATCATCCTGTTTCCTTTATCACTCTCTGTGTGTGCAGGTTGCTTGAACACATTGTTCTCTTCTACTGTTACTGACTCTGAGCTGTTCTAGCTTTTGTCCTCTACATTCCACAGAAACTGTTCTTGCCAAAGTCTCCAGTGACCTCTTCATGGCCAAAGGCCTTTGTTCAATCCTCATCTTCTTTAACCTGTCTGCTACTTTGAGCACAATTGATCACCATCTACTTCTTGGCATCCTGTTCTCAGAGCCGAGTCCCAAAATCCAGCTATCTTAGTTTTCTATCTTCCATTGCTATTCTGCTATTGATTGGCTATCTCAGGTCTCCGTCGCTGGCCCTCTTCTATTTTCACTCCATTTGTTCCCTTTTATCTCCTGTCGTGCTCTGTCCTAACTCTTCTCCACCACCATCCGGATAGTGCTGCTTACTCCCGGATCTACCTCTCTACACCAGAAATTTCACCAGGCAAGAATCCAGGCCTAAATTTCAACCTGGATGTCCCATTGCATTATCATCATCTGCAATTCACAAATAATGTGCCTCAACCAATGTTGGATAGCTCCCTTCATCATGATTTGAGCTTTACACAAGGACATCGGAATCATGAAGGAAGAGCCTAATGTAGGAGGAGCCCATCATTGCTGCTTTCTATAGTTGGGCTGTTGCTATATGTTCCAGTTTTAGACGGGACAAATTTCTTCTCAGTTCTTGCAGTATTGCATGTAAAACCCCAGTGACTATCACTGTTGATTGATTTTCTAAATGCCTGTAATTTCTGTTTGCAAATCTCATATTCCTTGTCCTCAATACCAGACCAGCCCAGACCAATGAGTTATGGCCATACACCAGCGGAAGGAGATAGAGAAAATAGTCCCAAGTACTACTTCGCCCCTTAAGGGTATCATACAGCCAGGAATGCACAGTATTTTCTCTGTCTCTTAGGGGGATGGTGGACGGATGTGCAGCTCCTCTTGGTGATGGCTGGCTAGCTTCTGTCCCGGCTCTGCTGTTTGATGGTTTGAGCAAGGGGTGCGCTGGTGCCCGCATTTGGGTTTGTTTAAGATGACACCCTATGGTACTGTGTCCCTCATCTTCCAGCTAGGGTGATACCTAGTGGTACTGGGTCCCTCCCCTCCCCTCTCTCGCCTGGAGCATGTGAGGCTTGGCGGGCTTAGATATGGCATGGATATGGTTTCTCTTTCTTTTTCTGGCCAAGTACTTTTGCCTTTTTTCTGGGGGCAGGGTCCTCAATGTATCTCAGGTAATAAGTTCTTTTCTTTCCTTTCTTGCGAGCCAGGCACGTCTTTCTTGTTGCAGATTTGGCTGGGGATCGCTCATAGCTCCGTCTTGGGAGATCGAGCAGGGCTCTATTTCCGGAGGTGGCACGTCACTTTCTTCTTTGTGCTGGGGTCTTGTCCACACCCAACTCTGGGGGTGGGATACCGTCCCTGTCAGTGGGACGTGATTCTGTCTTAGCCTGTGTTAGCTCTCCCGGTTTATTAATGGACTGCAGTCCTCTGTCTCTGGCTGTCGGGTGGGCTCTGTTTTTGGAGCAGGCCTCTGTTGCAGCTAGATACCTGGGACTTCCTCCTTGGCAGTCAAGTGTGTTCCTCCTCTATGGCGAGCATTTCCCTCTCTTGCGGGAGTCCAGGTGCTTTCCATCTCTGAATAGTGCCATTTCTCTCTTAGCTGGGTGCTTAGTTCCCGCTTTGCTGGGCTCTTGTCTCCGCCTCTGCTTCGGAGGGGTTTTCATTCCCCTCTGGGGGCATGGGCTCTCTGCAACTGGATTTGGCCTGGTTCCCTCTCTTTAGGGTCTTTTGGTTCGATTTTGGTGTCTAAGATTGGTGAATTTGCATTGGCAGAACCTACCTCTGTTTCAATTGGTAGTGTTTCCCTTGGTTTTTCCTGGCAAAATGTGATGCCTTTCACCTGACAGTCGACATTCAGGCCCCTTTCACTTCTGCTTTCAGACTGGCCTTTTGGGGCTCCAGCGGTGGCTCCACATGGTTTCCCCTTAGAGGGTGCTTCCTCTCAACTCTGTGACCTCCTCGATAGCTGGTGAGGTTGTCGGTGCCTGTACGAGGCCTTTTCTCTCGGTAGGGCTATTCACGGGCAGACTTGGGACCTATTGGCTTTCCTTTGGAAGTCCCTTGTTTCCCCCTTGAGTGACTCTGGGTCTTAGGGCACTGGATTCCTACCAGCTGCCTTTGCCTTTCTCTCACTTTGGGGCCTCTGTTGTCCTTTCTCTTGTTTGGGTCCGCTGGGTGTTTGCACCTGATGTGGGTCGTCATGACGCTGCTCAACGTCTTCTTATGTTTCCTTTGTCTTTGGAGCCTTACTGTTCTTCTGTTCATGATGTTTCTTTCTCACCCTCTGTTATAACTGCTTTGCTGCATCCCATTGGTCTGGTATTGAGGACAAGGAAGGAAAAATTACGTTCTTACCTGATAATTTTCTTTCCTTTACTCATACCAGACCAGTCCAGACACCTTCCCTGTTGGTTGATTATTCTAGGGCTTGCTGCCCTTGTGGGGGTGTCTGAGTCTTGCTGGACTGCTAGAAGTGGGGACCATTTCAGGAAGTTTTGACCTTGCTATCAATGCCACTTTCTAATGCCAGCTCTAAACGGCTCTCGATTGTTTCTCACCGATGAGTTGCATCTCTCGCTTCTGGGGTGTGTCAGCATAACAGACGAATGGACTGAGTGATGCCTCTCCTTGCTCCTTGTTACATGTTTGACTGACTCTTGGTCGCGCAAGAGCCTGGAAGGCCCCCCACCTCCGGGGCTCTTGGTTTTCCAGTGAGCGCTCCTTTTTCTGTTTCCTGTTCTTTTGTTTTGTAGCAGTTGAGAGCACCATTGGTTGGCTATTTGAAATACTGAGCATTTCTGGCTGCACGATACCCTTAGGGACGAAGTACTTGGGACTATTTTCTCTGTCTCACTCCGCTGGTGGATGTTCATAACCCCTTGGTCTGGTCTGGTATAAGTAAAGGAAAGAAAATTATAATGTAAGAACATAATTTTTCCTTTCGTAACCTTATCTTCTACGTAACAGTTTCTTGGAATGTCTGTGACAATAAATCATGTCTGAGGACGTATGTTCTAGATATCGGGTCAGTGTGTATTTAAAGTCCCATAAAATTTTTGCCTGGTTATTTTCAATAACTTTATAATTTACTTCCAGTAGTTCTTATTGATTTGGAATCCATAGTTTTTGCTTCCAGTAGTTCTTGGAAATCCATATTTTCTTCATAGAAAAACAATGTAATATTTTGCTCACTCAATCATGTTTGGTTTTGTATTCAGTCTTTACAATTTTGCTGCATCCAATTAGTATATAATCAACTGTTTCATTTTCTCTTTTGTACAATTGGCCATTTACTGTCATTGCTGATCTTTTTCTATTTTTGATGATGTGAACCGCCAAGAACCTTTTGGCAATAGAGCGGAATATACATTTTTTAATAAATACATTTTTGTCTTGAAGACATTTGTTCATAATACTTGTTCTTGGGCAGCAAAAAGCAATCCTGTTTCTTTCTTTAATGTAGTAATTTTAAGCCATAGCCACGTTCAGACATCTGTTTTTTTGTTCAGTATCTTTCAAAAAATGTCCATGGAGTGATTTGTTTTTTCAGTTTTCTAATTTCATTTTGACCTGTTGCTTTCTATATTCCTGTTCCGATTCCACTTCTATCCTCTTTGAATTTTCAATCGGTACCTTTTCAGTGCTGCTTTACACATAATTGTTTAGCCTTCATTTTCTTCCTCTGCTGTTTGTTTTACTTATATATGTCCTCACCCACCTGTTTTTCTCAGAAGCTATAGAGGCGTATTTTCAAAGTTTGAGTGCTTTGAAAATGAGCCCCATAGTGTCGGTATCACTGCAGGGATACAGGGCATTATGTAGAGTCGTCAGTTTTCTGGTTTGCCAGTCAAGGTTAAGGTCTGTCTGATTCCTGTTATTATTATTACACATGGCACGTAACACAAAAAAGATTTGTCTGGTATCACTGGAAAATTCAAGCTTCATCTAGAAGCTTAGAAATTATCCAAGTATCTTAGCAAAATGTAGCTTGAACGAAGCAAAACTGCTTTTTGTAAGTCTGCTGTCGTCAAATCAGAAATTTCAAGGTTTTGTAGAAATTATCTAGCATTAGCTACCTAATGCACAACAATAGGGATAACATGATATGGCTTGTTCCAGGGTCTTGCCATTTTTATTGTGAGGTCATCTTCTATTATTGTTGTTAATAATAATAATAGTAATGATAGAATACTTGATGAAGAGGGACTTTAATTTTGCCCTGAAACCCGCTTCCCTCTTTTTCTGTCTGTGTGGATGGCATATTCATCCTTCTAGACCCTTTGGCAATGATGGGGCAGGACTTTGATGCAGATGGATCACCACCCACCCCATCTTCCTCAACTCATAACAAATCCCCAAAGTGAACTCCAATAGGAGCCACTAATCCCATGCCACTCCTATCCCCTTGCCAGAGAATGGGCACAAGAGGACTGATTGTAAGTGCTAACGGGGGTTAAATTCTGGAAAGGTAGCGCACCACAGGGAGTGGGAAGGTGAAGAGACTTGCAGAAGGTGTTGGAGATGGTGTGGTTGGAGGAGAAGCAGGTGTTGAGCAGAGCCTAGGAAGGAGGTATGCAGAGGATGTAAGGGCTGGTTGCGAGCTTGTAGGAGAGGAGAGTGTAGCAGAGATGGGAGTTGGGGAAGGGGGGAGGAGGGTAGAAGGACTTCCTTACTTTAATAATAATAAATCTTTTATTCCCTTGCCATTCAGATAGACCAGTCCACAACAGTGGGTTATATTCCCCGACCATCAGATGGAGGTAGAGAAAACCAGTTTACAGTAACATCAGTACTGTAACAGCAAGTGCAGCCTGGAGCTAGTCAGTATTCCTCTGCTTCAGCAGATGGTGCTGGTTGGACTGGTGCAGCCGATTGGGACTACAGAGATCAATCAAAAGTCTTCAGTCCCAGAGGCCAAATATAATACACAGTCAAAGTCAGAGAACAGATACAATGGGCTTGACGTGGTCCCGTGTTTTGGCAACAAATTGCCTGCTTCAGTATCTAACAAAATATCTGAACGTTTAGTCACCAAACAAATAAAGTATAAAAACAGCTGCTGCAATAGTTGATCTTTATCTCCACATTTGTAGTGATGGGTTTTTTGTGTGTGTGTTTTCTTGAGGAGATTCACGCTTTCCAAAAATACTAGGACTAGGGGGCATGCAATGAAACTACAGTGTAGTAAATTTAAAACAAATCGGAGAAAATTTTTCTTCACCCAACGCGTAATTAAACTCTGGAATTCGTTGCCGGAGAACGTGGTGAAGGCGGTTAGCTTGGCAGAGTTTAAAAGGGGGTTAGACGGTTTCCTAAAGGACAAGTCCATAAACCGCTACTAAATGGACTTGGGAAAAATCCACAATTCCAGGAATAACATGTATAGAATGTTTGTACGTTTGGGAAGCTTGCCAGGTGCCCTTGGCCTGGATTGGCCACTGTAGTGGACAGGATGCTGGGCTCGATGGACCCTTGGTCTTTTCCCAGTGTGGCATTACTTATGTACTTATTGCAGCTGCTGGTTTATGCATTATTTGTTTGGTAACTATACATTCAGACATTTTGTCAGATACTTAGACTCCTGAAGCATGCGATTTGTTGCTGAAACACTGGACCATGTTGAGTCCATTGTATTTGTTCTCTTTGTAACTGGAGTAATTGACTATTTATTATATTTGATCTCTGGGATTGAAGAATTTGATTGACCTCTGGAGTCCCACTTGTTTTCTGGTTGACCTACGTCCCTTCCCTACTTTGTTGGCTGGCTTTCTCCGTTGGGAATCCTTCCTTGCTTATTAGGTGCTGGTTTTATTCAAAGATGAGTACCCATTCGCTGCTTCAACCAGGTGTAATTCCCAGTGTCAAATTTAGGTGCACAGCACTGATTTTCAATAACACTGCATGCAAATTGTAGGAATGCCCCTGACCTGCCCATGCACCTCTCATGGCCACGCCCCTTTTGGGTTGCACACTATGGGATTTGGGTGCACATGGTTATAGAATAGTGCATAGGAAGATGTGTGCACAAACTCAAATTGGGGTCAGTTAACACCCAATTACTGGCACTAATAGGCTCATTGACCAGTTTAGTTGGGTGCATATCTTGGATGGGCGTCATGTAGAATCTGGGGGTGTATCTATAGTGCCACCAAAATCACTCTAAACTCCCAGGAACTAGGGGGCAATTCTATATTTAGGTGCCTTGTTTTAGGCTGTTTGGGTACCTAGATTCCGTTATAGAATACTAGCGTAATCTGGTATCAGTGCACCTTAATGTACACGCCTGCATGTACACAAGCCATAGAGCTGGCAAACTGCAATCATGTAAATGCTAACTTGTTTTTTTATTTGCCTTTTGTATTGGGAGGAGGAAAATGGCTATTGGGAGCTTAAAATTCTTGACTCTGGCCACTGTGCCAGCATTTGCAGTAGCTCTGGCTGTGATCTTAGCTAATTCCACAGACTGCCTGCCTGCTCTGCCTCACAGAACAGTATATGTGTATATGTTCCCTGAGAGTCTGTAACACTTGCCAAAGTACGCAACGCTCTTGTCTCTTCACAAACTCCCTGGTCACCTTTATTCATGTCTGTTTTTGTTTCTTGTGTTTTTGAGCTGCTTGATAGAAATACTGTATTCTTTTACATTGTGTTAGACTTGGCTGATGCTACAGTGAAAGTGAACTGCAGAGTGTTCTATATTGAGATTCAGATCGGGGATTGTAGAAAGCAGTTAGATGAAAAGCCAAAATTTGCCCCTGATAGATTTTCTTTCTTCCCTCCCTGCCTTGTTCTTGGTGAAGTCTTCCTCACTGGGTAGAAAGAAAGTTATTCATTACACTGGCTGTGATCACAAGAAAGAAGCAAACGCCGCTTTCCTCATTGGATGTTATGCTGTAAGTATTTAAACATTTTCCCCCTAGGTTTGTATAGTTAAACAACTACATGTGTTGATTCTATTCATAGAGGAAACCAAGACCTGACTCTTTGCTGTCACATGCTGGTCAAAAGGTGAATGAAGGTGCAACCTGGTTATGAGAAACTAAGATAGTGAAAAAGATGGCAGAAGATACCAGTATGGCAAAATAATTTGTAAAACGAAGCTTAACGCAGCCACGTTTATCAGATGCCTGCATCAGGGTTAATACGTCTAATAAGATCTAAGAGTTTGTTGCAGTTCATCAAGAACATTCTTGATGCATATTGGATCTACATTTGTGCATATCAACCTTCCAATCTGGTTAGATGTATTAACCCTGATAAAAGATCTTAAATAAACTGTTACCCTAATCACACAATGTGGGGACCAAAAATAGCTATAAAATACTATATGTCCCAAACATTTTATCTTATATGCAGGATATTAACAACATCTCCACATCTCTGGGGAAAATCAGATTAACTGCTTATCACAACCATATGAACACTCATGTTCTATCGCACAGGCGAAATGGTGTGAGGCAAATCCTCATATATTTCCCCTTTAAAATATTTTGTAAACTTCTGTTCTCAATAGTTGTGCAAATATACATAGAATATTCTTTTTACTTCTCAATACTCGTGCAAATGTGTATAAAACATTCTCTTTGTTTCATACAGGCTGTGCAAATGTGCAAAAAACAATCTTTTACTTGTTGTCCGCATTCACTTATCTGTAAGGCGGGGGTTCCCTGATACTTTTAGATTGCTGCCTTACAGATAAGTGAATGCGGACAACAAGTAAAAGATTGTTTTTTGCACATTTGCACAGCCTGTATGAAACAAAGAGAATGTTTTATACACATTTGCACGAGTATTGAGAAGTAAAAAGAATATTCTATGTATATTTGCACAACTATTGAGAACAGAAGTTTACAAAATATTTTAAAGGGGAAATATATGAGGATTTGCCTCACACCATTTCGCCTGTGCGATAGAACATGAGTGTTCATATGGTTGTGATAAGCAGTTAATCTGATTTTCCCCAGAGATGTGGAGATGTTGTTAATATCCTGCATATAAGATAAAATGTTTGGGACATATAGTATTTTTTAACCCTGATAAAGGCATCTGCCAAAACGTGGCTGCATCGGGCTTCGTTTTTACAAATAAATTCGCTACACTGGTGTCTTCTGTCATCTTTTAGCCATCCTGGTTTCTCCTTACCAGGTTGAGCTTTCTTTCACCTCAAGGTTGGATCACCTCTCTCCTTGTTGCTACATGCTGGTAAAACTGCTGTTAATGATCACCTTTGGAGCAGGGGACATGGGCATCTCGTCTTTGTTCTGTGTTGCCTTTGTGGATACATGCTCCTGATGAAACTGAGCAGAAGGAACTGTAAGCTACTGCTACTACTACTAATCATTTCTACAGCGCTACTAGACATGCGCAGTGCTGTACACATACACATTATATGCAGGTACTTTATCTGTCCTACAGGGCTCACAATCTAAGTTTTTGTACCTGAGGCAATGGAGGGTTAAGTGACTTGCCCAAGGTCACAAGGAGCTGCAGTGGGAATCAAACCCAGGTAGCCAGGATCAATGTCCGCTGCACTAACCAGTAGGCCTGCAGGTTGTATCAGTTCGTGACCCAGTTACAAAAGGGAACTAAAAGAACAGGGCACAATTCTCATTAGTGGGGCAGTTTAAAGGGCAGTTCTAGATGTCTGTAGTAAGGTGTCCTTTTGTGAACATACATGCACAGAAAATGAGCCTGTAAGGGCCTGCATGAGTGCTATAGCGCACAAATGCAAGAACAGGTGCACACATGGGAGTGGCATGGCCGGGGCTCCCAGTAACGTATGTGATTTCCAGAATACTGTAAGTAACGCACACCCTTTCCTCATTTAGACATCTGTAGCTACCCCAGCTCTGTGGTTGCTGGAACATTGGGCTCCTGAATGTAAGGCGTACTGATATCGGATTACACTACTATTCTGTAACAGAATCCAGGTGCCCAGATGCCGTTATGAAATAGACTGTCACTGTGCAGCATCAGGGCACCTAAAAGGAGGCACTGATTTATATGGTTACCTCCTTAGTACCTTCAAACAAGAGACTCTTCAGGGCCAAGCTTGCACTCCAGGCTTATTCTGGTACTCTTCCTACAGAGAAAGGTGAAAACATTCTTTTCATATGGTACAAGTGAAGTTAAAGTACCCAATGCCCTATTATTAGAACATTCTATTTACCTAGATAAATAGTAGAAAATACTCTTGGAACAGCATAATGTCTGACTCCTCCTTTTTGCTTTTTATTTCCTGTAACCTAGATCATATATTTGAAGAGAGCTCCAGAAGAGATTTATAGGTTGTTGTTGACAGCAAACACAACCTATCCTCCTTTTAGGTAAACTTTTACAGCTTCAAAGTACTAATGCGTTGTCTGATCTTGGAAAGCCACTCTGTAATTCACTTTAATCTACATGCTGTGAGCTGGTCCTGGCTTAAGCTCCAGCCTAATCTTGTGCTGGCTTGTAGATTTTCTTCCCTGTGGTACATGGAGTAGATTTGGGAGGGTGTGGAAGGGATTGTAATTGCTAATTGAGTGTAGCTGGGTGGCAAAGTGACATATCACTGATGATAAAGCACATGATTTTGTCCATGTGCGATTGCAAGGTGTTAGTCACTGTTCTTAATGATATAAGAGGGGAGATATGATAGAAGTGTATAAAATAATGAGTGGAATGGATCGGGTGGATGTGAAGCGACTGTTCACGCTATCCAAAAATACTAGGACTAGAGGGCATGAGTTGAAGCTACAGTGTGGTAAATTTAAAACGAATCGGAGAAAATTTTTCTTCACCCAACGTGTAATTAGACTCTGGAATTCATTGCCGGAGAACGTGGTACGGGCGGTTAGCTTGACGGAGTTTAAAAAGGGGTTAGATAGATTCCTAAAGGACAAGTCCATAGACCGCTATTAAATGGACTGGAAAAATTCCTCATTTTTAGGTATAACTTGTCTGGAATGTTTTTACGTTTGGGGAGCGTGCCAGGTGCCCTTGACCTGGATTGGCCACTGTCGGTGACAGGATGCTGGGCTAGATGGACCTTTGGTCTTTCCCAGTATGGCACTACTTATGTACTTATGTACTATGTAACATGACCTGTTAATGAAAAATTTCCTAGCTGACTAAAATTATATGTTATCACAGCTGAAGTACGTTGATCAGTTTCCAGCAAAATGTCTTGGAAATAACTGGGAACTTCTAATCTTGAAGTTTCAAATATTCCTGTATTTGGTAGCACTATTACACACTGTTTAATATATATGTAGAAATTATAAGTATACATATATGTGAATATCAGGACCTCCATATATAAATGCCCAGACTTATTTTTGGCAATTCGAAAGTGCATCACCTCTTCAAGCAAAGCTTCACTGGCTCCCCATCAAAGAAAGAATAAATTTTAAGATAAACACAATGACCCACAAGATCATCCACGGCGAATCCCCTGGCTACATGAATGAATTGATCGACCTCCCTGCTAGAAACAGATCTAATTCTTCACGAACTTATCTTAACCTACACCTTCCCAATTGTAGAGGAATTAAGTACAAGACCTACTACGCATCCAGTTTCTCCTTTTTGGGCAGCCAGCTTTGGAACGCTATACCCAGACCAATCCGATTAATAAACGACTTCTTGCCCTTTAGAAAAATGCTGAAAGCTCATCTCTTTAAGCAGGCCTACCCTAATGCCCCAACCTAATCTCGCCAACTTCCACCCCCAATTCTGTTCTGACTTAAATACCAACCTCCCATCCTTCTCTTTCCATCTCTCCTTAATTTTATCCCTCCTTACCCTTTCTCCCAAATTACACTATCCTATCCTGTCTACCCTCTTTTATCCTAGTCATATATTATCTAGCTCAACTTATCATATACTACTAAGCCCAACTTTACATTGTTTTACTACTGTTTTATTAAAATTCTATTAACTTTGTATTTCAAATTACTATGTCAGCCACATTCAGCCTGCATTATGTGGGAAAGCGCGGGGTACAAATGTAATAATAATAATAATTCTATAGGGATATGTTGGATTGATATCCTTGATTTTCCCACATCGAGTCAAATATGTAATTTGTGTGTATAGAAGTCGAGTATCGGGTCAATATTCAGCCGGCAGCATTCAGAGTTTTACAGCTGTTATGTCTGGAAATTCAATGCCGGGCCATGTTCAGGCTTTGGCATTGAATTTCCAGGTTTACAGAGCCAGCAAATTAAGTGCGATATTCAGCGCTTAATCGGCTGCGGAGCACCACATAAAGATAGGATTGACTTTTTAATGTTCTTTTTATGACCTTGGCCTTGACCAGTTAAGTGCTGAATCTGCCACTGGATCGCTCCCAAAATAGCTGGTTTTGAGTTTTGATTCTAACCAGACGTTTTCAGCGGCACTAAATGGTTAAGTGCAGCTGAAAATGACTGGTTAGCTCCAAACAGCTGGCCAGGAGCAATTTCTGACTGGTTAAATTACTTTGAATATCGACCCCTTAATTTATATATTTATGGTTTTTGTGAATTTGCTGTACCACTTTTTTTGACAAGCATGTCAAGGCAGTATATAATACAACAAATTAAAAAAAATAAATAAATAAAGGAGAGAGAATCCATTATTGGACAGAGAAATAGACTAATTATTCTGCCACAACAAAGAAGGTATACTGAGAAGGAACAGTGAAATGGAGGAGGGTGAATACTGGAGTGCCGTAGGGATCTGTACTGAGACCAGTGCTATTTAACATATTTATAAGTGATCTGATTAAGTGAGGTGCTTAAATTTGCAGATGACGCAAAATTATTTAAAGTTGATAAAATGCTTGCGGATTGTAAAAAATTACAGGAAGACCTTAGGAACTTGGAAGACTGGGCATCCAAATGGCAGATGAAATTTAATGTGAACAAATGCAAAGTGATGCACATTGCGAAGAATAATCTGAATAATAGCTACCTGATGTTGGGGGTCCACTTTAGGAGTCAGCACTCAAGAAAGATCTAGGTGTCATTGTAGACAATATGCTGAAATCTTCTGCCCAGTGTGCAGAGGCATCCAAAAAAGCCAACAGGATGCTAGGAATTATTAGGAAAGGGATGCAAAATAAGACCAAGAATATTATCATGCCTCTGTATCGCTCCATGGTGTGACCTCACCTTGAGTATTGCGTTGAATTCTGGTCACCATATCTCAAAAAAGATATAGCGGAAATAGAAAAGGTTCAAAGAAGAGCAGCCAATATGATAAAGGGGATGGAACTCCTCTCATATGAGGAAAGGCTAAAGAGGTTAGGGCTCTTCAGCTTGGAAAAGAGACAGCTGAGGGAGGATGTAATTGAGGTCTACAAAATCTTGAGTGGTGTAGAACGGGTAAAAGTGAATCATAAGCATAAAAGCACATAAGCATTGCCATACTGGAACAGACCAAAGGTCCATCAAGCCCATCATCCTGTTTCCAACAGTGTCCAATCCAGGTTACAAGTACCTGGCAAAATCCCAAAACAGTACAACACATTTTATGCTGCTTATCCTAGGAATAAGTGGTGGATTTTCCCCAAGTCCATCTTCATAATGGCTTATGGACTTTTCTTTTAGGAAGTTATCAAAACCTTATTTAAACCCCTTTAAGCAAACTGCTTTTGCCACATTCTCTGGCAGTGAATTCCAGAGTTTAATTACAATATGAATGAAGAAATCCCCTGGTCCTAGTATTTTTGGAAAGAGTAAACAAGTGATTCACTCCACTCATCATTTTATGGACCTCTATCATATCTCCCCTCAGTCATCTTTTCTCCAAACTGAAGAGCCCTAGCCGCTTTAGTCTTTCCTCATAGGGAAGTTGTCCCACTCCCGTTAACATTTTCGTTGCCCACCTTTTCTAATTCCACTATATCTTTTTTTGAGATGTGGTGACCAGAATTGTACACAGTATTCGAGGTGCGGTCGCACCATGGAGCGATACAAAGGCATTATAACGTCCTCATTTTTATTTTCCATTCCTTTTCTAATAATAACACATTTTATTCGCTTTTATAGCTGCTACTGTGCTGGTGATTGCTCGTTTAGTACTGTATCAGTCTCTGACAGTGTTTCCTGTCCTAGCTTGAATTTCTGCTGGTTTGAAATTTTCTGCAGCCTATTGGTCGTAGGGCAGAATGTAAGATCTATCCTGGAGTGTGAGCCAATAGGAGTTTGACAGACAGAAGAGAGAGAGCAGTGTGTTTTAGTGCGCAATTGACTGGGGATTGGTATGTGAACTAGAATGCCACTCCCATTGGGTTAACATGTCTAGGAGTGCATCCTGTCAGTTTGTTGATCTAGAAATGAGTCCCTGAGCACTGACACACTATGGCAGAGTGTTGAAAGAAGTAGATTAAAAGATAGAAACATTTATTTATTTATTTATTTTATTTATTGCATTTGTATCCCACATTTTCCCACCTCTTTGCAGGCTCAATGTGGCTTACATAGTACCGTAATCGGCGTTTACCGATTCCGGTGTGAACAAATACAAGGTGTGAGTAATATCAAGGTGATATTATGGTAGAGTGAGATACATGTATGGTAAAGACAATTGGGGAGAACTTAGTGAGGGAAAGGAAGAGTTAGGATATGTCCGTTACGATCTTTGGTTTTGTTGTGTCGCAAATGTCCAGGTTTTTTATGTTGGGTCGGTGGGGTATGCCCTTCTGAACAGTTCTGTTTTTAGTGCTTTCAGTAAATTCAAGTGGTCCAGTGTGGTTTTTACTGGGCAAACAAAGACCGTATGGCATATCCATTCTGCCCAGCCATATCATCCGCTAGCCCTTCCTCTCCCTAAGAGATTCTACGTAGTTGTCACAAGCTTTCTTGAATTCAGATACTGTTTGTCTCCACCACCTCCACTGGGAAACCATTCCACATATTCACCACCCTTTCTGTGGAGAAATATTTGCTTAGAGGGGTGTGGACTTAGAATGGAAAGAAACTGGCACCAGTAAAAAGGTCTTTCTGAGTCTTTCCCCTTTCACCTTCATCTGAGTCTTTCACCTTCATCCTATGCCCCCTCATTCCAGAGCTTCCTTTCAGTTGATAGAAACTTGCCTCCTGTGTATTTATGCCACAGAGCTACTATAATGTCTCTATCATATCACTCCCTGCTTTTCTTTCAAAATATATGTGTTGAGATCATCGGAGCTTGTGGGAACAGGCTTAAAGAAGACAACCAAACATTTTAGTAGCCACCCTCTGGACTGATTCAGTCTTGTCTATATCTTTTTGAAGGTGTGGTCTCCAGAACTGTACACTGTACTCTTAAATGAGATCTCACCAGAGTCTTATACAAAGGCATCATCACCTTCTTTTTCCTGCTGACCATTCCTCTCCCTATACTCCCAAGCGTCTTTCTGGTTTGTGCCTTTTTTTTTTTTCTTTCTTTCTTTCTTTTTTTTTTTACCTGTTGTTCTACAGGGCAGCATGTTACTGGAGATGGAGAACAGCTTGTGATTGTCCATGTCAAAAATGGAAGATAGTATGGGGTTTCCTGGCCTTTTTACTGGTGCCAGTTTCTTTCCATTCTTAAGTCCACACCCCTCTGAAAAGAAAATAAATAACCTTGTGTTGCTGTATTTTCTTGATGTACATATTATGGGAGAGGGGCATGAGGGAGAACCATTTTTGTATGTATACAGTCTTATGGTGGCCATGTTAGTGGACTTAAGGCTCTGTTTACAAAGGTGTACCAGCGTTCTTTAGCACTTACTAAAAATTAGCATGCGCCAACCGCGTAGATGCCCACAATATTCCTATGGGTGCCTACACAGCGTGTGCTTAAGAGTGCTAGCATGCCTTGGTAAACAGGGCTCTTACTTTTACTAAAGCTTAGTTTGAGTTATCTGCAGCAGGGCCCATTTTATTCCTATGGGCCTTGCTGAGGATAACTTGAGCTAAGCTTTAGTAAAAAAAAAACAAAAAAAAAACCCTTAGTTATTTGTTTCTCAGTTTAGATGTTCTGTTGACCACCTTACTGTTCACTGCCATAATGATTTTTTTTTTTTTTTGAATGACGGTATACCCTATCAAGGCAAATAAACAACAATTAGGGTCAGCAAACATGTCATAGGGAGAGCTTCTCATTGAGTAGCTTTGACTAGCTTATGGACCTGAGAAAGGGAGCAGAGCTTTCAAAAATTAAGTTAGCCCAATAAGAAGATATTCTTGCATCTCCTCTGGAGGTATATATAAGGAGAGCCAGTGCTAAACAGAGTAAGAGGAGAACTTCTGAAACTTAAACAAATTGTTTAGCTATTTTCTTCTAATTTTATTGTGTATTTTCTATACTGTTACTGGAATATTACTCTATTTTCTATTCCGTAAATGGCGATCGCCACAACGGTATTTGTAAGCCACATTGAGCCTGCAAAGAGGTGGGAAAATGTGGGATATAAATGCAGAAAATAAATAAATAAAACATTTGTTAAAAAGTACCATGCAGAGTAAATGGAGCCTATATTCTAGCCAGACAGATTAGAAAATGTCTCCTTTTAAAATGGTCCTTGATCCCTCTCTTCTCTTTCATGTATGAGAAATTTTTTTTTTTTTTTTTTTAAATGATTGCAGTGAAGTCCAGTTTGTGTGAAATCTGGCATTGGAGACAAAAGCTCTAGATGTTGGATATCTTCAGCAAAACGTTTGTGCTTTGTGATGAAGCAGAAAGCGTCTTACATGGGAATGTTCTGAATGTTATTGTTTTTAGAGTACCAGCATGTAACTGAGCAATATTTGCTAATGAGTGAGTGTGTGTGTGCTGCTGTTTCAGGGATGCTGCATACGGTACCTGCAGTTTTAATCTGACACTACTTGACTGCTTTTTCGCAGTGCAGAAGGTGAGTGAATGTTATTTTCATGACTCTGTTTTCAATACATTGTGAATTATATTGAAGAGGAGGAGGGGAGAAGATCAGTTGGGTAGAGTTGATTTGGAAGACTAGGGGTTTGGGATTTTACAAGTCCCTTCCTTGGAGAAGTTCTCTGAAAGAGTTTGCATCTCAGAACATTCATAACTTGTACTAATCGTCACCCCCCACATCTGAAGTGCCATTCACACACACCAAGGTGGAGACAACTGGCAAGGTGCAAGAATTAGAGCACACTGGTGAAATTCCTGCTAACAGTATTCTAGCCGTGTTCCTCGTTAAGCTCACCAAATAAGGAATATTAGTACAGTTAAGAGAGACATCAGATTGTATGGTAACTAGTATCACAGATGCTGTAGTGGCCTACCATTTGGCGACCATCAGTCCATAAGATCTGTAAGTGGCCACAGTCACAACAGGAACACTGCTTGAAAGATTAGCGACCAAAATAATACTTTTAGGGCCCAATATTCAAAAGATTTAAACAGTCAGAAGAAGCTGTCCATTTAAATCACCTGCCCGGGGGCTAATCAGGCATATAGGTGCCCTCTCCACATTGCACAACACTATTGTAACTCCACCAAAATGTAAATTGTAAGCCATTTTGAACCAAAATTTGTTTTTGGATAATAGTGGGATACAAAAATGCATAAATAAATAAATTTTCAGTGGCACTTAACCAGATGGTACCTCTGAAAATGCTCGGCCAACGCTCAAGCCAAAACCAGCTATTTTGGGTATGTTCTGGTGGCAGAGTTGGCATTTAGCCGGTTAAGTGTCGATATCTGAATCTTAACCGGTTAAGATAACCGCATAAATAAGACTGCATTTTATAGCTTACTAATTTATAGTTTATTAGTATTTGTTAGACTGCTCTAGCTGATGAGCACAGCTGTTTTCCAAAAAGGATTCACAGTGGTTTACATAACAAGAAAACTCTATAATAAGAGGGAAGTAACAAAGCAATTTAAGGTATAAGACTAATAGACAAAAACTAGCAAATTCCAGTTTACTGATCAAATAGGTAAGTCTTCAAAACTTTACTAAAAGAAAAGTAAGAGGGTTTATTTCTTGTGTCCAATGGTAGCATGTTCCATAATCTTAAAAAAGTAAAGGAATTTTTCAATGAAGAAAAACCTAATTTCAATTTCTCAATAACCCAGATTACTATCAAAAGATGAAAAAACAAGCAATTCTCATTATCTCTCTGAATTTAGTCTAAAAACCGATTTGAAAATTTAAGCAGATTATCTTAAAATTTATACTCTTGACGTATTAATAACCAGTGAAGGTCAAGCTTAGAAAACGATACGCTGTGAAAAGGGCCCAGCTCACAAACCAGCCTAACAGCAGTAACTGTAGGTAGTTATGTAACTTAATTGTAATCTGAATTCATTTTTTACCTTAGTTAGATCGGCACCAATAGACTTTGGCAAAGGTGTTAGGATTATTTCAGACAGCCACAGGATAACAACCTGATTGTAACACCATGTTAACAAATGCAGTCAACCATTGCACAATTTGTGGTGGAACCTCACTTTAACAAATATGATGGGTACACATCTAAAAGACATGATTTCTTTGAAAGTCTGGTAAGAGTCTTCCAAGACTGTAACAGAAGACACTTCCTCAAATTTTCCCCATTAACCTGTCATCTAATTATTTATTTTATTTTATTTGACACACTTTGATACAGCTAGCGGCCTACACATAAGCATCATAGTGTTTTATATAAGATACTAAGGTTTTTTTTACAAAGGCACGCTAGCATTTTTAGTGCGCGCTAAACACTAGAGACACCCATAGAAATATATGGGCGTCACTAACGTTTAGCGCGTTCTTATTTTTAACACGCTCTAAAAACACTAGCGTACCTTTGTAAAAGGACTCCTTAAACTGGTAGGAGGAGAGAGGGAAGGGGAAGAATGAAGTAGAACAGGGAAAGAGGGAAGTGGTACAGGGAAAGGCGATGAAAAAAAAGGTGGATCTTTAAGGCCTGCTTAAAGGAGGGAAGAGTAGGCTGATTTCTGATGTGGACCAGTAGGTCATTCCAAAACTTAGGGCCTGCTTATGGCCTTTTGATGCGCCTAAGTGGCATGTACCTCTATATTCCAGCTTATGGAATTGTCGCATTAACTTTCCATTGCCTCAGATTGTAAGCCCCCCAACGACAACTATCTACTGTATTTGAATCCACTGAAAAGGCCTGAGCTAAACCAGTGGCATTCCTAGGTCGCCTGGCACCCATGGTGGATTGCTTCTGCGCACCCCCCCCCCCCCCCCCCCCGGCTTTATCTCCTAGGGGTGCTGGGAGCAGTTGTATGGCTGTCTGCTCTGCCGGTTCCCTGCCCCAGAATAGAAAGTAACGTCAGAGGGAGCAGGGAACCAGCAGAACCGACAGCCTCACAGTTACTCCCTTCACCCAGGGCAGACCGCCCCCACTGTCCCACTTTTGGTAAGCCACTGAGCTAAACCCTAATAAACATATGACTAGACTCCTCTGTGTTGTAGGTGGCACTTTCTGGCAAACTAGAAGCTTTGGTTTCCTTCGGGACCTTTTTATCAGCTAAAATTAAATTTATTCTTTGTGTACTTCAGGCTGTACAGTATGGCTTCCTGGACTTCAGCAAGTTTGATATAAATGAATATGAACATTATGAGGTAACCTTCATGGCTTTTATCCCTATTTTCTGCTTTCTACCCTAATGTCATCTAGGACAGTGTTTCCCAAGTCCATCCTGGAGTACCCCTTGCCAGTCAGGTTTTCAGGATATCCACAATGAATATGAATGAACTTGATTTGCATACACTGCCTCCATTATATGCAAATCTCTTTCATGCATATTCATTGTGGATATCCTGAAAACTTGACTGGCAAGGAGTACTCCAGGACTGGAATTGGGAAACAATAGTCTAGGAATGTAATGTTTAAAAGACCAAATACTGGTATTGGTTGAGGATTACAATTTTAACAGAAGGTCTGGCTAGAGTTGCCCCAGTGGTACTTGAAATTTCTGCGCACGACTGGAAATTCAGATCTAGTGTGGGACTCAGCAGTACTATTACAACTACTCTAGTTTGAGTGAGCTGTGGTGGTTGGGAAGTATGTTGCTCTCTAATGTTACGTGGAGGGGCATTTTCAAACGGGGCCGGCCATCTCTAAGGGCGCCCATCTCCAAGGACGGCACCGTGAAGGGGCGGGGTCAACCATATTTTCGAACGAGATGGCCGGCCATCTTTCATTTTGATAATACGGTTGGGGCTGGCCAAATGTCAGAGATGGCCGGCCTCTGTTTTTGTCGATAATGGAAACCGAGGCCGGCCATCTCAAACCCAGCCAAATCCAAGGCATTTGGTTGTGGGAGGAGCCAGCATTTGTAGTGCGCTGGTCCCCCTGACATGCCAGGACACCAACCGGGCATCCTAGGGGGCACTTCTAAAAATTAAAAAAACCCATTAAAATAGCTCCCAGGTGCATAGCTCCCTTACCTTGGGTGCTGAGCCCCCCCAAATCCCCCCCAGAACCCACTCCCCACAACTCTACACCATTATCATAGCCTTTATGGGTGAAGGGGGGCACCTACATGTGGGTACAGTGGGTTTTGGGGGGGGGGGGGTTGGAGGGCTCTCATTTACCACCACAAGTGTAACAGGTAGGGGGGGGGGAATGGGCCTGGGTCCACCTGCCTGAACTGTACCCACTAAAAACTGCTCCAGGGACCTGCATACTGCTGTCAGGGAGCTGGGTACGACATTTGAGGCTGGCAAAAAAGTTTTTAAAGTTGTTTTTTTGAGGGTGGGGAGGGGGTTAGTGAACACTGGGGGAGTCAGGGGAGGTCATCCCCGATTCCCTCCGGTGGTCATCTGGTCAGTTCGGGCACTTTTTTGGGACTTGTACCTGAAAAAAAGGGACCAAGTAAAGTCGGCCAAATGCTTGTCAGGGCCGGCTTTCTTTTTTCCATTATTGGGCGAAGCCGGCCATCTCGTACCACGCCCCCATCCCGCCTTCTGTACCCTGCCGACACGCCCCCTTGAAGCTTGGCCGGCTCTGCGACGGACTGCAGTTGAGGTTGGCCAAAATCGGCTATCGATTATGCCGATTTCGCCGGCCTTGAGAGATGGCCATCTCCCGATTTGTGTCGGAAGATGACCGGCCTTCTCTTTCGAAAATAAGATGGATTAGGGCTCATTTTCAAAGTACTTAGACTTACAAAGTTCCATAGGTAAAGGGGGTCTTTTACAAAAACATGCTAGCATTTTTAGTGCGTGCATAGTAGATGACAGGAGATAAAGTGAAGATACTTACCTGTAGCAGGTATTCTTCAAAGACAGCAGGCCATTTATTCTCACGCGTGGGTAATTTGGTCCTGCATTATCCACGTGTGAGAATATTGGCCTGCTTGTCCTCGGAGAAAGACCTTTACGGTCCATCCAGTCTGCCCAACAAGATAAACTCATAGCGTAAGGTATGATTTGATACTACATATACATACTTGATCTTGGTTTGTCCTTCCCATTTTCAGGGCAGAGACTGTAGAAGTCTACCTGGCACTAGCTTTGTTCTCCAACTGCTGAAGCTGAAATGTAGCTGCTGTTCAGTAGCCTACTGGTTAGAAATGCAGGTTGAGAACCAGAGAGGCCAGGGTTCAAATCCTGCTTCTCCCACTGACTCTCTATGACTTTCGGCAAATCACTTCACCCTCTATTGCAGGGGTGCCCAGCCTCAGCCCTTGCCTGGATGGTTTTCAGGATTTCCCCATTGAATATGCATACAATAGAGGCAGTGCATTCAAATAGATCTTGTTACAAGAAATGATTTGTCTTGGGGGAAAGAGCTCTAGAGCACTCGCTACTGTTTATAATTTAAGAGCAGGTGCTGTATTTATAAGTTTTAGGATATTAATTTCTCCACCAATCACCAAAGGTGATAATTGCAATAAATTAAATAAATTAAGTATATATAAAAGATACCATATACTCAGAACACAAAGAGACCGTATTTTTAGCTTCAAAAAGGTTGATTTAATATACAATTGCACACGAGAGGTAGGTTTTAAGAGATCTTTACAGATAATCTGTGCTTAAGTAAGGCAAGGTAGCAGGTCTAGATCAAAAGTTATGTTACTTACAAGTCCTTGTTACACAGTATGAACAGCATTAGGTAAGCACATGTTCAGGACAGGAGGGCTTCTGCAGTGAGTGGATCTGAGTTGCTTGCAGTTGAAGAGAATCTGAATCTTGGGGAAACAGCTTTTGTTTTTATATCTTGCAAGCTGCAGGAGGATATGCCATGTGGATCTTTGTCCTGGTTTCCTGGTTTCCACACGACCCTTGGGCATTTGCAAAGCATTGTGGTATCTTGGTCTCATGTCTTATGACATCACAAGACTTGCTGTCTGGATCTTGCTGACAAATGGTCTTTTGATGTGAAAAGGCTTCCTGCTCAGTCTCTGGAGCAGATACACATTACAAGTCCTTCCTTTCTGCACATGTCTGAAAGCTGATGGGAGGGGCAGGTATACCTTTGACAAGCAAATGTCTTGTTTATGGTTTCCCCTCTGAAGTCTTTGTTATCAATAGCTGGAGTTATGCCTTCTCCAGACTATCTGTCTGCTGGTGGAGATGTCTATGTGATTCTTCAAGTAGCCACCTTAGTCATGCTTTTGTTCAGTCTTTTTAGGTGGGAGGGCAGAGAGAGTTTTATTTCTCTTTGAAGCACAGTACCCTTTTGGTCTCTTCAATGTATTTGTAATTAACTAGTCCTACTACCAGAAATTCCCAAGGAAAAGGGGAAAGAAGGTACATCTTTTAAAAGCTGCCTTTTTATATTGATAAAATAATTCTGACAATTGGCTTATACCATAACAATCTCATGCATATTCATTGGGGAAATCCTGAAAACCTGACTGGATTATGGCCCTTAAGTAGAGGGTGGACAACCCTGATCTGTTGCCTCGGGTACAAGTAGATTGTTCACCTGAATTTGTAACTCGCCTTCAATTTGGATTTGGAAAGGCAAGTCATTTCATATCCCATCCAAAACTTGTTGCTCTTGCTGTCTCCCGTAGTGTTTAGGTTGTCAGCTCAAGTACTGAAACTTGGACGTTCCAGGAGGGGATGTGAACAATTGCACAAGAGAGGAGCACACGCTGTTTCTCTCATCATAGCCTGCACGGGCTGAAATAGGGCTGCAGTGTTGTACTCAGTAGAGGTCTGAAAATGTGCAAAATGGGGGGGAGAGAGGCTGAGGACAGGATCAGAGGAAAAGAGCTGAGTGTTAAGGGGGGGGGGGGGGTGAAGAGGAGGATGTGACACATCTTGTAACTTACAGGATCCTTCAGCCTGAAATTAAGAGTTGGGAGGGGTTGGGGTATGGGATGTTAGAAATGCTTGGGTAACTGCTGAAGCACTGGTGAGCAGTTAGGTGCCACCACCGTGTAGAACAGGAAGAAACCCACCTTGTTGGTGGCACCTAGCTGCAATAATTTTACACTGAGCAGTTAAGTACCCCCTCTGAATCTTATCTGGAGATTTCTTTTGTAATTAACTGCCTCTCTTCCTCTAGACTCCAGACAAAATATCAGCAAAGCTGAGGCAGGGTATGAAATTTCACATGCAACTGTGCTTGCCGCTGACACCCCCCCACCCCCACCACACACACACCAAAAAGTACTCCTGCCAGACCTGCTCACCTTGAGATTAGCCGTATGCACCAGTTTGTTATAAATTAACTGATTAGTTAATATTGTTATTTGCCTTTTGAGTCTGCCCCCTATTCAGTGAGTAATCCTGATTGCATGAGACTGCAGGAAGTAGTGGCTTGGGGTTTGTAGAGCTAATTAAACCATTCCCTGGTATTTGGAGCATGCACAGAGGAAGGAGTTGTTGGCATGGGTAGGAGACTGGGCTGCTCAACACAGAACATATTTCTGTAATGCTGTCAGGCCACAGTGTTGCTTTGACTGCCTGGGGGTACTTAGGATGGGGGTGGTGAAGAGGCAGTGTTGGTTAAAAGTGACTGTGTCCTTTTTCTTTTTTTTCCAGAGAGCAGAAAATGGTGATTTTAACTGGATAATACCAGGGAAGTTCCTGGCCTTTAGTGGGCCCCATCCAAAAACCAGAATTGAGAATGGTATGTCTTAGTCCAAGCCATGAAAATCTAAGTTGAATGCTGTGAAGGATGTACATGTGATCATACAGAGATGAGCAGTTCTACTTTACCTGTTGAGCTTGCTGAAGAACTGGGGGCTGACAAAGAAGGCTGGCTTCTTGCACTGCACAAGGCAAAACTTTGGCTTTTCTCAGGATGTCTGTAGTTTTCTTGCTCGTGCTCTTCCTGGTTTGGCTGTTTAGTCTATTGGTCATTGTCACAGCAGTGATGCTGGTGTCCCAGCATTTCTCCCCCCCCCCACCACCACCACCACCACACACACACTGTTTGTTTGTTAATACATTTGATATATTGCTTGTTTTTCAATACAAAGTGGTTTAAATTAACACAAAATCTGTTGAAGTTGAGTTTATCTATTGGAGCCTTGGGGTTGGCTGCCCATGCAGCAGGGTGGGAGGAAAGATTGCTTCCATTGCTTTCTAGTGAGCAGTACTAAGGGTGCAGCTTAGACAAAGCATCCTTAGTACATAATTATTGCCATACTGGGACAGACCAAAGGTCCATCAAGCCCAGCAACCTGTTTCCAACAGTGGCCAATCCAGGTCGCAAATACCTGGCAAGATCCCAAAAAAGTACAAAACATTTTATGCTGCTTATGCCAGAAATAGTGGATTTTCCCCAAGTCCAATTTAATAATGGTCTGTGGACTTTTCCGGTTGGAAGCCGTCCAAACCTTTTTAAAACTCTGCTAAGCTAACTGCCTTTACCACATTCTCTGGCAATGAATTCCACAGTTTAATTACACGTGAGTGAATAAAAATTTCTCCGATTTGTTTTAAATTTACTACTTTGTAGCTTCATCGTATGCCCCCTAGTCCTAGTATTTTGGAAAGCGTAAACAGATGCTTCATGTCTACCCATTCCACACCACTCATTATTTTATAGACCTCTGTCATCTCTCCCTTCAGCTGTCTTTTCTCCAAGCTGAAGAGCCCTAGCCGCTTTAGCCTTTCCTCATAGGGACGTCGTCCCATCCCCTTTATCATTTTCATTGTCCTTCTCTGCATGGGATAACCATGGAACTGCTGAGACATTTATTTATTTGTTACATTTATATCCCACATTTTCCCAGCAATTTGCAGACTCAATGTGGCTTACATAATACTGTAAGGCATTTGCCAAGTCCAGTAAAGAAATACAAGGTTATGTTGTGGTCAAATAGGTAGATGTGATACAGGCACAATGGGGTCGAAGAGAGGGAAGGTTGTATATTGTCACATGGGGGAAGAGGAAGGTGCAGAGACAGATCATGGAAGAAAAAGGAAAATATGACCGCTCTAGTTGACTTCACTAGGAGTTGACTGCTAAAACCAGCAGTGGGTTGGTCTGCTGTTAATTTTTTTTTAGTAAATACTTCGAGTGTTGACAATAATTGAAATCTCAGTTAATGCTCTGTTTTCCTTTCTGCTTGTCATGCCTCACTTCCTCCCTTCCATTCCATTAACATTTTAGCCTGTTGTTGGGTATTTAATGTCTGTCCTGTTTTGCTGTATTTATCCAATGTAAAGCAGTTGAAGATTGTATAAACTAAGCTGTTATAGCCTAGTGGTTAGAGCAGCAGGGTGAGAACCAGGAAAGCCAGAATAAAAATTCCCCTGCTACTCCTTGTGACCTTGGGCAAGGCACTTAAAGGTCCATTGCCTGAGATACAAACTTAGATTGTGAGCCCTCTGGGGACAGGGAAATATTTAGTGTACCTGAAACATAACTTACCTTAAGTTTTGCTTTGGAAAGGTGAGAAATTTAAATCTGAAATCGAAAAATGAAAACAGTACTGGAGCTGTGACTAGGTGCTTGATCATGGTAGTAAAGAGGGGAAAGTGAAGGGGAGAGCATTTCTTTTGGTAAGGAAAGAAATATGGTGTTTATAATAGTTACATTAGGTGCAGGGTGTATCAGCACAGCAACAGTTGCTGCCCTGTAACCTTCCTTCTGAGAATGATGACAATTGATTTCTTTGTGACTGCTTTTCATTTTCTTTTCCTCTTCAGGTTACCCTCATCATGCTCCTGAGGCCTACTTTACATACTTTAAGAGGCACCACATTACTACTGTTATTCGCCTTAACAAGAAGATTTATGATGCCAGGCGCTTCACGGATGTGGGCTTTGAGCATTACGATCTCTTCTTTGTGGATGGAAGCACACCCAGCGATGCTATTGTCAACAAGTTTTTAAATATTTGTGAGAATGCAGAGGGTGCAATAGCGGTGCACTGCAAAGGTTTGTCCACATTCTTTTCTCTCTGTACGTGTTCTTTCATTGTATGTACTGAAGATGGGATATGGGGTTTGTGTTGGAGAGGTGGACCAAGTGGCCTTCTGTTAGGGTTGGACAAAGTCTTAGTAGACAAAGGTGGTTCAAGCAAGCCATTTCAAGGTGAAGGAGATACAGATTAACAATGCCACAATTTTCTAGCAATATTTATGATGCGGGGGGGGGGGGGGGGGCAAAAGGAACAGTAGCATACTAGCTGATTGTAACATGAAGAAAAAAATTAGATAAAAATTAAACATTAAAAATAATTTTTAAAAACCCGCTCGTTCCACAGACTTGCTTAACTTTTACTCAGATTTGTGTGTGAGAAACCCATGGTGGTGCTGTGCCCTTTTGGCTGAGCAGTCCAGTCACTCTAAATACGTGGTTAAATGGCTTCTGAAGATCCATGCTAGTTTTGTAGCCCTATTTTCAGCCAAACTTGGGAGCCTAAGTTTTTTTCAGATGAAAATTCATCTTAATTTAGGAGCTTAAAAGTTTACACTTATTAAGTCTATTTATTTGCCTAGATCAGTGTTCTTTGTTGCAAGACCCAGGTGCCAGTGGTAGCCCCCATCACTCCTAAGCGTGACCCCCCTGACTCTGTCTCCAGTACATAATCTCCAGCCCTCCCCCCCCCCCCCCCACACACACACACACCTTTTCCTCACACTTGGTGCTGCATACCACCATAACAGTTGTTATGTTTAATAACCTGTACTACACAGTTCTCAGTGAGTTTGCACTATGAGCTGCCCAAAATCACACGCTAATCTCAGAAGACTGAGAGAGTACCGTTCAGCTCAAACCAGTGGCGTAGCTATGTGGGGCCACGGGGGCCTGGGTCCCTGTAGATTTGGCCCTGGACCCCCCTGCCGACGACCCTCTCGACCCCCCCCTCCCCTCCCGCCGCCAACCGTCCGTCGCCTACCTTTGCTGGCAGGGGACCCCAACCCCCGCCAGCCAAGGTCCTCTTCTTCCTTCATTCTGTTTCTGAGTCTGACTCAGAAACAGAACGAGGGAAGAAGAGGACCTCGGCTAGTGGGGGTTGGGGTCCCCCGCCAGCAAAGGTAGGCGGTGGGGGAGGGTTGGCGGCGGGAGGGGGGATCGAGAGGGTCTTCGGCAGTAGGGGATCAAAGTTGGAGTTGGCAGTGGGGGGGGGGGGGGGGGTTGGCGGCACCGGCAGGGGGAGGGGGGGCTAAAATGTGCCCCCTCACCTCGGGCTCTGGACCTCCCTCCTTCCGAAGTCTGGCTACGCCCCTGGTTCAAACTCGCTGAGAGAAAACAAAGTAGCTGTCCAAAAGGTGGCATCACAAACAAGACGTTTTAGAGAAAGCATGGGAGGAGATAAAAACTGGAGAGGGGGGAGAGCTAGCTTGAAGAGGATGGAGGTGGAGACAGGATGGTGAAGCTTGACGGAGTGTCTGGTGATATCTTGGCTCTTACTGAAGATTTTTTGATACACTGGTCGCGCTTGAAAAACATCAATCTCTGGCCTAGATTTATGAACCTTACCCCTTCCTCCCCTTTTACAAAGCCGCGCTAGCGGCTGCTGGTGCAGTAATACTGGCACAGCCCATTCAAAGTGAATTGTCGACATTACTGCGTGGCAGCTGCTAGTGCAGCTTTGTAAAAGGGGAGGTTAATTTGAACCTAGCACTGATTTTTCAGCATTAAAGTTCCTAACTTTTTTTCTCTGCCTTTATATTTGCCTCTGGTTGCCATCTACTTTTTTTCACTCCTAAATCTGAAGTTTAATGACATTATTTCCCAAACTTTGGCGTATGATTAGATGCACAATTATAGAATAGGGCTAGCTAATTGGCAGTGCATTGGCAATAAACACCAATATTTAGTATAACAAGTATTAATTGGCGCTGTTAGCAGTTGTACGTGTAACAGACTTGCATCTCTATTCTATAAACAGCATGTTGAACTTCTCTCGCACACAGATGCAAAGGGGGGGGGGGTGTTAACGTGGGAGGAGCATGGGTGTGTTGAGGATGTTCCAACTATTCTTGCATGCACTTTATATCATAGTTATATTTAGGTGCCATCATTTACGCAAGCCATAGAGAATGGCGTGTGCGGTTGGGCCTAAAATTTGGCGCATAACTAGTATTCTATAACAGATTTGGTGCGTAGCTCTGCCGGCATAAAGTACTAGCTTAGCGCCCAGTTTTTGGTGCCTGAATTTTAGCAACGCTCAACCCTAGTAAATTTTTCAAGAGAGAGCAATTTAGTAGTATAAATCCTTTGTATCAGGCCTTTAGGAGGTAATTCTGTAACTGTGTGCCTGAGAGGAGTGTAGGCATCTACTATAATACTAGTGTAACGTCAAAAATACAAATATAAAAATAGCCGTACTGGGTCAGACCAGTGGTCCATCTACCCCAGTATCCTGCTTCCAGCGGTGGCCAATCCAGGTCACAAGTACCTGACAGAAACTCAAATAGTAGCAACAATCCATGATACCGATCCCAGGGCAAACGATGGTTTCCCCATGTCTATCTCAATAGCAGACTATGGACGTTTTTTCCAGGAACTTGTGCAAATCTTTTTTTAAACCCAGATACACAAACCACTGTTACTACATCCTTCGGTAAAGAGTTCCAGAGCTTAACTATATGTTGAGTGAAAATATATGTCCTCCTATTTGTGTTAAGTGTTTCTATGTAACGTCCTTGAGTGACCCCTAGTCTTAGTACTTTTGGAACAAGTAAAAATTGATTCACTTCTACTCGTTCTACACCAGTCTGGATTTTGTAGACCTCCATCATATCTTACCCTCATCCGTCTCTTTTCCAAGCTGAAGAGCCCTAACCTTTAATTTAGACACGAGCACTTGTCAGTCATGGACCTTGCACCTAAATTCCACAGGTACATGTGAAACGTATAGTGTTCTATAAGAAATGCAAGTCCTGCTTTGACTCTGTTTATGTTGATGGTACCTGTAAAATATGTGCTGTGTAGGACGTGCAAGTATTTACAGGCGTTTATGCATTATTCTAATGATTTACGTACAAACCCCCAAATTCTATATATGGCATTCAAAATTGTGCGCACACAATTTAATTGAACAAGCCAATTGGCACCAATAATTGGGCGCTTACAATCAATTATTGGAGCTAATTGGCAACAAATAGAATTTACGTGTGCACCTTCATAGTTGGGATTCTATAAAGATGCGTGCTTAAATTTTCCACACTGATCCAAAAAGGGGCGTGGCCATGGGAGGGGCATGGAAGGATCAAGGGCGTTCCTAGAATTTGCATGCAGTGTTACAGAATGTGGTAAAATCCGTGCCTAATTTATGCGCAAGGATTTACACCAGGTTTCAGTTGGTGTAAATCCTTGTACCCAAAATTGGGTGTGGATCCCGGCTGTAAGCGCTATTCTATAAGCAGCGTCCAACTCGGAGCACAGTTTATAGAATAGCACTTTGCACTCATTTTTTTGGCACCCAAAGTTATAGAATCTAGTCCATACCTTTTAGAATTATCCCCTTAGTGTTTTGGGAAGAGGTTTATAAAATTTGTCTTTGGGCGGGTCTGCGGAAAGCCCTGTTGCATAATGCTGTTGGATTTGCTGCTATAATTAACTGCCGCAACTACTTGAATGAACAAGTTTAAAATTGAACTGAGCCGAGTTCCTGGAGGTTAGTAGTACTGCTGATTATACTTTTGCTGCCTTGGACGAGTCAATAATGAATTCTTTTAATTAGAGAGTATGCTCGACTGACCTCTGGTGAGGAAAGGTGAGAGGGTTTCTTCCTTCAGGATTGTTGCAGAGAAATTGCTGTGATGTGGGGTGTGAGGAAAGCTAGAAATCTCTGTGACTGGTGTGCTTTTGCATGAGCATAGATGACTTGCACAGTGTACACTGCAAAACAGCACAAGCAACTGTTAACTAACACAACAGGGCTCTTAGAATATCCTTTTTTTTTTTTATTTCAGAGCCCAAGGACAATTATGCCTTATACATGAATTAGGTTTAAAGCTTAGAGTTATAGTTTAAATCAGGGATTCTCAACCCATTTCTTAGGACACACATCAAGCCAGTCTGGTTTTCAGGATTTCCACAGTGACTACTATGCATGGATAAATTTGCATGCACTGCCTCCGTTGTACGTAAACATATCTTTTGTGAGTATGCTGAAAACTTGACTGGCTGGGTGTATCCCAAGGACTGGGTTGGAAACCCCCAATTTAAATCTACACCCCACACACCTGAGCTTGCTAATGTGAAAAGCCTATATGTCATAACTAGCAGACTTTAACTTTTGTGAGTCTCTGGTTGTTAATTTCAGCAATATTTCACTGTCATCCACCAACTTTCAGCCAAGGCTAGCTGTCAGGTCTCAAACAGAAAAGTGAGGAAACTTTGAACTAGAATGGAGGTCACCAAGCACCCACAGCTCATTCCTTCAATGTTTAACTTTTTCCTTTGCTCTCGTGAGTAAATAGACCCAGGAAAGGCAGCAAAAGTCATAAAATGGTCTCCCTGCTAGAGGCAGGCATGATGTCCTTCCTGAGGAGAAATGGCTATAGCTGTCTGACCAGGTTGGCTCCTCCTCCACTGCCCAGCATTATCTGTGTTGTGATAACTTGTTATGCTATGGTGGGAACATTTACTAACACCAGCCCTCCCAGGTGAGGTTGTTTTTTTAAAAGCAGAAGGCGTGGCAGTAATAAAAGAGCAGCCACCCATTTATTTCTCTGGGGACCTACCTTCTGGCAGTGTGTGAGAAGGTAAACAAAATCTCACGATTGTGTTTTATTGTGGCAAAGTCTGAGTCGCTTTGAGGTAAATTGTAAATGCAATCAAATAAGGTGTAAACTGCTATTGCCTATTGGACCTACTCTGTAAACCACTATATCCTTAATTGGCATTTGTGGTTTAGTATTATAGTGCTGATTCTGTAATAATTTGATGAAGAGATTTTGTTCTTTTATGTTTTGGATTTCTTTATATCAATGTGTTATTTACTGAACAAGGGTGTTGCTTGGAATGTATTGTATACCTGAATAAAAAAGAAGAATGATGGATAATAGGAAAGGTTAGTCGTAACTAAAGTTTAGTTTTTTAGCATTTGCTATACTGCCTTCATTAACGTAGCAGATCAAAGCGGTTTACATAAAGAACTGGAAGAGACAGAAAGGAACTACAATATTCATAAAGGAAAGATAAAAGCCATCCACATAAGTTAAAAGTCAGAGAGGGGGAAGGGACCTGAACAAAGGGAAGAAGGAAGGGAAAGGAGAGAAACAAAAGGGAGGTAGGGGTACTCCTGTAATGAGATGGTCCAAAGAAGCCCAGCTATGTGGTACCAAAAGCTAAAGTGAAAAGCTAGGTCTTTAAGGCTATCTTAAATTTTTCATGAGATAGCTCACCTTGAATTTCTTTTGAAAGAGAGTTACAAGTGAAAGAGACAGCAAAGAAAAAGGCAATGGTGTGTTAATTCTAGGCTGGCCTTCTTTGGCCCGGGGAGGACCAAACGACGGTTGTTAATTGAACAATAAAGTACGGGTAGGAGAATAGGGAATGGTAAGAACCGAAAACTAGCATGGAAGATGTAACTGAAAAACCCTGAAGGTAAGTGTATGAAGTTTAAACATGATTCTTTGCTCAACAGAAAGCCAGTGATGAGTTTTTAACAGGGGCAAATATCACTTGAATCAACATACGTGGCAGAGAAGACGAATGGCCGTGTTTTACAGAGATTATAACGTAGTGAGGGCAGCCAAGGTAAATATTGCAGTAATCAAGCCTTGTACTTAAAAGGGATAGTATAAGAGAGTGAAAGGATTGGGACTTATATCGACAAACAGAGCACAACTGACGCAAAATAAAGAAGCCAGTTTTACAGATAGTGGATATGTGTTGTGCAAAGGAAAGTTGGGAGTCTAGGATTACCCCTAAGTAAGAAAAAGGACGTGACTGGTAAAACATTTGTTCCCATAAGGTGGAGAGGAGAGGTAGGGATGGAAGGGCTGCTGGTAAACAAGCAGGCTACCGTTTTTTGTGGGTTCAGGACCATTTTATGATCAGCGAACCAATCAACAACCAAAGTAAGAAAGTTCTGAAGAGGGGTAATGGAAGGAGAATGCGGATCTGTAGGGAAGAGAAATAGGATATCATCTGCACAGAAATAACTAGAGATGCCTGAGGATTGGATAAGAGTAGCAAAAGGACTGAGGTAGAGATTAAAGAGAAGAGGGGATAATATAGAGCCCTGGGGAACTCCACAGGATAACAAGTGGGGAGAGGACATAGAGGAGTCAGTAACAACCTTGTATGATTTGTTTGAAAGAAAAGAATGGAACCAGGAGAGAACTGTACCATGGAATCCAAGAGAAGAAAGGCAGGGTAGTAAGAGGGTGTGATCAACTAAGTTGAAAGCAGCCAATAGATCTAGTAAAAGAATGGAACCAGGAGAGAACTGTACCATGGAATCCAAGAGAAGAAAGGCAGGGTAGTAAGAAAGTGTGATCAACTAAGTCGAAAGCAACCAATAGATCAAGTGAGACAGCCATTACAATATTGTGCCTATCTAAGTGAGTATGGATTTTACTAAGAAGACAAGCTAGAACAGTTTCTGTGCTAAAGTTGGCCCAGAAGCCAGATTGCCTAGGGTGTAGAGCAAGGTTGTCCAACCTTGATCCTCAAGGGCCACAATCCAGTCAGGTTTTCAGGATTACCCCAATGAATATGTGTGATAACTATTTGCATGCACTGCCTCCATTGTATGCAAATAGGTCTCATGCATATTCATTGGAGAAGTCCTGAAAACCTGACCTGGTAAGCGCTAAGGTTTAGACACCCCTTGTATAGAGCAAAGGTGTTCTCAATAAAAGATGAAGCTAGAAGGAAGACTACTTATTCCTACACCTTAGATAGAAAAGAAAGGTTGGAAACTGGATGATAGTGAGCTGGTTTTAGGGATCAAGGGAAGGTTTGTTTTTTTTTGTTTGTTTTTTAGAATTTGGAGAATTATGGCCATCTTCCAAAGTGTGGGAACCTGACCCTTGGACAGGCTACTGTTAACAGAATAGTAGGCAGTAGGTTCAAGTTTGGAAGCTGAAACCATGTGGATGGAAGAGGGTCTAGCTGGCAGTGAGTGATACGCATCGTTTTAAGGACTTCTGAGGGAGAGAGCAGTGTCTGAAGGTGAAATGATGACCAAGATGAGTATCTAAAAGTTGAGGAAAGGTTCTTGAAAGTAGAGCAGGGCAGGGGCGAAAGAGAACAAGATGTTGGGAAAGAAGTAGCCACAGGGGCAGGAGAGGGGGAAAATGGGGATGTACTGGGAATAGTCAAAGAGACTTGAAATTTTTGTGGAGAAATAAAGGGAGAATGTCTCTGCTTTGGGTATTTGTAATGTTTGCGAAGTATGCACTGGGGAGTCACAAAAAATTGAATACAATTCCCTGGCGGGGTTAGGGATTTTGTTAATCTTGTTCAAAAGATATTTTCCTTTTGTTTGTTTTGTTTTGTTACATTTGTACCCCGTGCTTTCCCACTCATGGCAGGCTCAATGCGGCTTACATTGGGCAATGGAGGGTTAAGTGACTTGCCCAGAGTCACAAGGAGCTGCCAGTGCCTGAAGTGGGAATCGAACTCAGTTCCTCAGTTCCCCAGGACCAAAGTCCACCACCCTAACCACTAAGCCACTCTTCCACTCCTAAGATCAAAATTGTAGTCCCGAAGCTTAAGTTTATATGTGGTCAAACTTGCAGGAGTTCTAGATTTCTTCCAGGAACATTTGGCCTTTCGGAGACTGGAGTTTGAGTAGACGAAGACCGCTATGATACCAAGGTTTTGTAAGTTTTTAGAGAACATGATGGACTGGTACCAGTGGAGCAATTTGGTTCAAAGTATGAGAAAGGACTAAATGCAATTTGTTAGTCCGGTCATCAAGACTTAAAAGGTGAAATTGGGAGGAAACAAAATATTACTAGAAGGATGTGCACAGAAGTTTAAGAGGGACAGGTTATGAGACCATTTCGGAGAAGCTTTTACCGGAATAATATGGGCTGGGAAGTTGATTGAGAAAGTGATTGCAAGGTGGTTGGACCATGGAATTGACTTATAGGAGAATTTAGAGAAGAAAGTGAGTCTGAAGGAACAAGAACCAGATCCAGGGTATGACCACCCTGGTGAGTTGGATAGGAAACCCACTGAGAGGGGTCAAGATCAGAGATAAGAAACAGAAGAGCTTTAGAGTGAATCAGTTGAGGAACATCAAACATGAGTGTTTAAAGAATCAGTACATTAGGGAAATGCATAGAAATATCACTAAGGGCTTGGTACACTAATCCCATTGATCCGACATGAGAGATGGTGGGCAGTAAAAAAGAAATATATTAAGTGGAGTTGGTGCAGAAATACGAATAGCGAGTACCTCAGAAGTAGGCAAGGAGGGAGGGGAGTTCAGTAACCTGAAGTGCAGAAGAGTAGAAGATGGTGACCCCACCTCCTTTCCTGACTGACCTAGCAAGGAAAAAGACCTCATAGCAGGGAGAGATTCATACAGGTAACTTTCTTCCCCGTTCCAAACCCAGGTTTCGGTCAAGCCTAGAGAAAGTAGTAAGATCCCTAATTTCACCGTTTTTTTCACGCATTGATCTACAGTTTAACCCTAGAACGCATATTGGGGGCCTTTTAGGCCCCCATGCTTACATTTTTGCTATTATCTGCAAAATTACTTTAGTTAGAATTTTGAAACTCAAGGTATTACTCAAGTATGTCATTGTTGATAATATCCAGTTGTTCATATAATTTTTTTTCATAGGCATTATGGTGTAACAATGCTTGTTTGGTGAAAACTACATCTGTACGAATTGGGGGCCTTTTAGGCCCCCGCTGTTTTTATCATGTTCTCAGAAGTGTTTGTGTCTCAAGTTACTTTATTTGTACTCAGTAATGCTGGTGGAGGGGCCAGGGTGTGGATAATAACATGTGAGGATGTCATGTGATTTTTGGAGGGAGTGATAAGGCCATGACATCACCTCAGGTCCTCTGAACACTGAGGACAGTATACACTGTGAGCTAATTGCTGAAGGACCTGTGATAAGATAAGCTGTTGAGAGGAAATCTGTTTCATTTTCTAACATCTAGTCAGCAATGGCACAGTCTTCCTCCAAGTGTCTGACTGACCAAGAGATTGAAGCGATTATGTTTCAAAGCGATGATGAAAGTGAACTATCTTTGTCTGATGAAGAATATCTGCCACCAGCTAATCAAACATCCTCATCCAGTGATTCTTCTGATGATGAAGAAGTGAATCTAGTGGATCCTCAAGAAGTGATAAGTAGAACATCCAAAACGAATGTTTTTTGGGACAGTAATCCTACATTAGTCGGACGTACTCCAATACACAATATTGTGAGACAGGCTCAAGGAGCTGTGGGAAGTCCCAGTTACTTTACCCCTAAAGATGTATTCTGTACTTATTTTTCTGACAATATTGCAGAAGAGGTCCTATTATGTTCAAACCTAGAAGGAAGACGTATCGCTTCAGCAAAAAATAAGTCCTGGAAAAATATCTCAAAAGAGGAACTTTATGCATATATTGGACTTTTCCTGCTGGCAGGGAGTCAAAAATCGTATGATGTCCCAATACGAGAATTATTTCTGGACCCACTTTCTGATCCACACTATAAGGCGACAATGTCAGTGGGCAGATATGAGGAAATTAGAAGGATCATTCGCTTTGATGATAAGCGAACTCGTGCAGCGAGGTTTGAAACAGACAAATTAGCCCCTATCAGTTATATCTGGAACATATTTATCAAAAATTGCACAAAACTTTACAATCCTAGTACTAATGTTACTGTAGATGAGCAACTTGTACCATTCAGAGGACGCTGCAAATTCATACAATACATGCCCAGCAAGCCAGCCAAGTACGGTATAAAAATCTTCTGGATGTGTGATTCTGCAAATTATTATGGCATAAATGGCGTAATCTACTGTGGCAAAGAGGTTGGTGCACCAGTACAGAAGGATCTGGGGTCTGAAATAGTCAAAACTCTTGCTGTTCCAATATTCAATTCAGGTAGAAACATCACCATGGACAATTATTTCACCAATGTTGAACTAGGCAATTTTCTGCTTGCAAAAGCTATTACACTTGTTGGTACTATAAAGCAAAACAGACGAGAAATTCCAGCAGCACTCAAACACAATCGTCAGCGAGCACTTTATGAGAGTGTCTTTGGATTCAATAACAAAGCGACTTTGGTATCTTACAAGGCAAAGAAGAAGAAATCTGTAATTTTACTCAGTACCATGCATCACGATTGCAGTGTTGACAGCAATAACCAAAAATTGAAACCAGAAATCATCCTGCATTACAATGCAACAAAAGGAGGTGTAGATAAAATGGATGAGATGGTGGGAGAATATTCGTGTAAGAGGCAAACAAAACGATGGCCTGTAGTACTATTTTCAAATATGCTTGATGTAGCAGCCCTAAATTCATTCATTATTTATACAGAAACTCATCCTGAATTTCATGCACAGAGGAAGGACAGGAGACGCTTATTCTTGAAGGACCTTTGTCATGAACTTGTAATACCTCACATGATAGAGCGAAGCGACTTGAAATGCTTGCCAAAGAAAACTAAAGAAGCAATGAAACGGTGTGGCGTACAGTTTCAGATTACTCCAGAGCCAGGAGAAAGAAAACGAAAGCGTTGTTTCATGTGTCCAAGAAACATAGAGAGGAAAACTGAGCGATATTGTTCCACTTGTAAGGAAACTGTTTGCAAAGAACACTCTTCTGAAAAAATAACATGTCAGAATTGTTTGGAAGACTAATATAATAGAAAAGAAAGTTAGAATAAAAATGTAGCTGCAGCTAGTTTGCTATAGATTTCTATGCATTTTTGTGTGTTTTCATGTCTTTGCGTGAAATTTGGGAAAAAAAAGATTTTTTGGTGTTTTCTGTGAAAAATTATAATTAAAATGTTGTCCACTATTCATATTTTATTGAGCAATTTTGAAATAAACTTGTGAAAGTTATTTAAGTGTGTTTTTCTACATTATGTGCATGGGGGCCTAAAAGGCCCCCATGACGTTAATATGTATATTTTTAACGTCATGCGTTCTAGGGTTAAGAGACTGATGGAAAGGTACCTAGCGGAATTATCAGGAGAGGCAACATAGAAAGAAACAGCTGAGAGGAAGTGTGCTTGTGGTCGCATGTAATCATGGTACCATACCTCTCAATGCATTGTAATGTGGACCTGGATCAGATATTTATACAGAATAGCTCTTGGAACGAAGGAGTCAAGGCAATAACAGCTCCAGAAAGCTCGAGTTACAAGTAAGGCAGCACAGAGAATAATCCAGGACCTAAGCACCATCTTGAAGAAAGTGAAATATCATCAAAAATATAAACCTTGAGAATACAGTGGCACGCGCCGTCCCGACAGAGAACAGTACCGTGAAGTGCAGTTTAAAAAATATTGTGAAGGGGAGACATTTGGGAGACGCTGCAGTAAGTGGGCAATAGCAGAGAACCAACACAGTTCAAGGGAGACCTAAAAGACAGAAACAGCAGCACAGAGAAGCATTCAGTCATGTAGCAAAAAATGGCAGGAACGCAGGGCAATTTAGTAGAGTGCCTTAAGGATCTTTTGTTAACAGGATTGAAGAATGGTTCAGGGTCAGTATTCAAAAGGCACTATATATTTACTGGCAGCAGCTAAACATATAATTCACAAAGCCACCAGTTTTCAAAAGGCACCATATACAGTGGTGGAAATAAGTATTTGATCCCTTGCTGATTTTGTAAGTGTGCCCACTGACAAAGACATGAGCAGCCCATAATTGAAGGGTAGGTTATTGGTAACAGTGAGAGATAGCACATCACAAATTAAATCCGGAAAATCACATTGTGGAAAGTATATGAATTTATTTGCATTCTGCAGAGGGAAATAAGTATTTGATCCCTCTGGCAAACAAGACCTAATACTTGGTGGCAAAACCCTTGTTGGCAAGCACAGCGGTCAGACGTCTTCTGTAGTTGATGATGAGGTTTGCACACATGTCAGGAGGAATTTTGGTCCACTCCTCTTTGCAGATCATCTCTAAATCATTAAGAGTTCTGGGCTGTCGCTTGGCAACTCGCAGCTTCAGCTCCCTCCATAAGTTTTCAATGGGATTAAGGTCTGGTGACTGGCTAGGCCACTCCATGACCCTAATGTGCTTCTTCCTGAGCCACTCCTTTGTTGCCTTGGCTGTATGTTTTGGGTCATTGTCGTGCTGGAAGACCCAGCCACGACCCATTTTTAAGGCCCTGGCGGAGGGAAGGAGGTTGTCACTCAGAATTGTACGGTACATGGCCCCATCCATTCTCCCATTGATGCGGTGAAGTAGTCCTGTGCCCTTAGCAGAGAAACACCCCCAAAACATAACATTTCCACCTCCATGCTTGACAGTGGGGACGGTGTTCTTTGGGTCATAGGCAGCATTTCTCTTCCTCTAAACACGGCGAGTTGAGTTCATGCCAAAGAGCTCAATTTTTGTCTCATCTGACCACAGCACCTTCTCCCAATCACTCTCGGCATCATCCAGGTGTTCACTGGCAAACTTCAGACGGGCCGTCACATGTGCCTTCCGGAGCAGGGGGACCTTGCGGGCACTGCAGGATTGCAATCCGTTATGTCGTAATGTGTTACCAATGGTTTTCGTGGTGACAGTGGTCCCAGCTGCCTTGAGATCATTGACAAGTTCCCCCCTTGTAGTTGTAGGCTGATTTCTAACCTTCCTCATGATCAAGGATACCCACGAGGTGAGATTTTGCGTGGAGCCCCAGATCTTTGTCGATTGACAGTCATTTTGTACTTCTTCCATTTTCTTACTATGGCACCAACAGTTGTCTCCTTCTCGCCCAGCGTCTTACTGATGGTTTTGTAGCCCATTCCAGCCTTGTGCAGGTGTATGATCTTGTCCCTGACATCCTTAGACAGCTCCTTGCTCTTGGCCATTTTGTAGAGGTTAGAGTCTGACTGATTCACTGAGTCTGTGGACAGGTGTCTTTCATACAGGTGACCATTGCCGACAGCTGTCTGTCATGCAGGTAACGAGTTGATTTGGAGCATCTACCTGGTCTGTAGGGGCCAGATCTCTTACTGGTTGGTGGGGGATCAAATACTTATTTCCCTCTGCAGAATGCAAATAAATTCATATACTTTCCACAATGTGATTTTCCGGATTTAATTTGTGATGTGCTATCTCTCACTGTTACCAATAACCTACCCTTCAATTATGGGCTGCTCATGTCTTTGTCAGTGGGCACACTTACAAAATCAGCAAGGGATCAAATACTTATTTCCACCACTGTAATGCCTGGGTGGAGTTAAGGCGGTAATGTCCAGCTATGCATGTAACAGAATCAACCACTGCAGGGGAAATTCTGTAAATGGCACTCAAAATTCAGCGCCAAAGTAAAAGCTTGGCACTGAACGGTATTCTATAGCAGGCGTTGCGAGATTGACGTTCTTTATAAAATAGCGCATAGTGCTGGGATTTGTGCTCAACTTTGGGCGTGAGAAGTTAAACTAACTGAAACCAAGTTGAGCGCAGATCCCCTGAATTGTATAACACTGTGTGCATTTTAAGGGAATGTCCCCTGCCATGCCTCCTTTGCAGATCCGCGTGGAAACACTTAGATGCTATTCTGTAAATGGGAAGGATATGTCACATTTTTGGGGGGGATCATCAGATATTGTCACAAATCACACCATGAGAAACTATGTTCCTTTTTCAATTATGAAAAAATGGTAGTGATGCAAATCTTCATCGGATCACCCTTCAATATATATATTTTTTATAATAGTGCTTTTTTTCTTTTTTTATAAAAACCTCCTTAAGTGCAGTAAGCCAAATCTCATGAATTTCATAAGCGTGCATAGTAACTCAGCACTTATCTTAGAAAGCGGCAGCAGTTTCTACTCACAGGAGAACCTCCGCCGACATGGCCAAGTTTCGTAAAACTTCCTCAGGGAAGAGGCATAGTCTGCTTGCTCCTGTCTGAAAAAAGAAAAATGGCACCGGGGTTGGTGCGAGCAGGCTGTATGAATTGCTACTCGCTGCCACTGACCGCTAGAGACAAAACTTTTAAAAAGATCCTCTGAGGGGGGCAGAGTCGAGAGACAAGGGGAGATGCCTGGTTGCCGGCTTGAGAAGGGACAGGAGGGAGAGATGCTGGAGTATTTGTGAGGATGGGCAGAAGAGAAGGTAAATACTGGACTATTTGGGGGGGGGGGGGGGGGGAAGGTAAATGCTGGACTCTATGAGGGTAGGGGAGAAGGTAAAATGCTGAACCATGTATGAGGGTGCAGGTGGGAGGTGGAGAAGGTAAATGCTGGACCATGTGGAGGTGTGGTAGAAAGTAAAATTCTGGGCCATGTGTAGGGGTATACATTGACAATTCTTGCGCTGTGTAAGTGTGCCATGTGATGAAAAAGGTTGAAAATCTCTGGTGTAGGCCTTGTTTCAAAAGCTATGAGATAAGACTTAAGTCTACATATGTGTACCTTAGAGGAAAAGGAAGAGTTAGGATTATGACAGAGAAATTCAAATACTTCAGAGTTTTAAATAATGCCCAAGAAGCAAGCATTTTTAAGTAGAAATGAAGATTTAGCACTGGAAGTCACGGTATGAGACTGTAGTGAGTCAGGAATAACAGGTAGAGTGCCACAGGGGAAGGAAGCAACAGTATGTACAGAGCCACAAAACCTGGAGAAAGTTATGTTTTCTCAGGGTTGTGAGGTTAAAGTGGTCCTTTTGAAGAGCAAATAAATATACTCTCCACAGCGTATTGCACAAGTTCAACAAGAGGTTTTAAATTATATAAGTTAAACTTGAAAAAGGCAAATGTTTTTTTTTTGGGGGGGGGGGGGGGATTTTTGCATAGGATTAAATATGCTTCATAGCATGCGTTAAAATGGGGAAACTATAATTTGATGGGCTTTCTGCACACATCATGAGGTATTTCATCTGATCTGATCTTTTCCTGTACCTTAGCTGGCCTTGGCAGGACGGGTACGCTCATAGCATGCTACATGATGAAACATTACCGGATGACAGCAGGAGAGAGCATCGCCTGGATCAGGATATGCCGACCTGGCTCAGTGATTGGGCCACAGCAACAGTTTTTGGTGAAGTAAGCAGGCCCAGCTTGTCTGTAGTGGTGCTACAGTGCATTCAGGCTTTGAAGACAGTTTTATGGTTTTCCCTATCAACCTTTCTAAGCATATATATATATGCTAAACTTCCGGAAAACACTCAAAACTAACCTGTTTAAAAAGGCATACCCTACCGATCCTACATAAATGCCTGATCTTTGCAACACAACAAAACTAAAGAACATAATGGACATAACACAACTCTTCTGTTGTACGATTCCCTAGTGTGGCTGTGCCACATGAACTTTATCTTACCACAACATCACTTTGTATTTGTTTTCACCGGAGTCTGTAACGCCTCTCCGGCACTATGTAAGCCACATTGAGCCTATTAATAGGTGGGAAAACGTGGGATATAAATGTAACAAATAAATAAATAACGGGCTACAAACAATTAGCAGAGAATTTTAACAAGTACAACACAGGAAGGATAAAGCTAAAGATAACAGCAACAAGCTAGGAGGTAAACCACAAAATTGCTAACAAACTAACTAGCATTTTGCATCAATACTAACATTCAGTTACTCCCAATTTACAAAAATTATCATCCAGTCCCCAAAATAGGAATAAAGAAAGAAAAGAAGATAGCATTAAAAAAAGGGGGTGGGGACAGGTAGTATATAGGTATCCTGCAATTTTTGTGACCCCACAGCAAACCCTTGCCCTAATTGTAGGGCTTTTGGTAGGACAGTACCCAACGAATTGCATTGACCTAAGTAAGATCCTCTGTGTCATGCTGTGGTGCTACTGGATCCCAGGAAGAGAGCCCTCCTGACAGATCATTCGGTTCAAGCAGCAAGACATAACAGTAATTTAATTTTGGAAATCTAATCCTAATTTGATTAGTGGAGAAGTAACTAGGTCAAAGAAATTGCCTCTGTGAAAGGTCTCTTGTTCTTTAATGTCTAAAATGGATAAGCGCTGCGGGACTGTTTTGGGATCTCTTGGATTTATTAGGAAACTAATAATGTGCCACAAAATTGATCCATATAACAGAGCACATTAATTGAAGGTTTTGTATGATATGTTGCAATTTGTCTTGGTGCTCTTGAAAGAGAGATAATATGCCCTGCCTCCTTCATACACCCACATTTACTTACTGTCATGTTTTAATACGACTTCCTTGGTTTTATTCACGTGTCGCTTTGTTTCTCTTCCCATCCTTTTTATTAGTAAAGAGCCCAGACTCTGGGTGGAAGGAGATGTTTACCGTAAGAAGTTAAAAGAGAAGGGGAGCAAGCATAAAGCATCAGTTACACTGATCCTGTCGGGAGTGGATGACATTTCTATCAGTGATCACAGGAACAAAACGAGTAGGAAGGAGGACACAGAACTGGTAAGTCATGTCGGAACCCAGCTGCTCTTAGCGTTCACAGCTCTTGGCTCCTAGGATGCGGCTGTTGGGTTTTTACTCCTGATCCTTCCCAGTGTGTTAGTCCTTTCATCTCTAGACCTCAGTAATGTTTCCTCAGCACAGGTCTTCCCCTCTCAGTCCCAGACAGAAAGTTGGAGTATGTTTTTACCGGTGTAAAATAAGACAGAGTGTAGATTGAGTATCTTCCCTACTTTTTGTAGTTCTGTGTTTGGTCGCATCCTGAGAGTAAGGCTTACAGTCTTAGCATTGACACGCAGTATATGCCAAAATCATGTTCTTCTGTAGGCTTTGCTTAGACACTGCTATCTTCCCCACTGGCCAGTTTTGTCATACAGAGCCACAAGTATGAGAAGAAGAGTGAAAAGTTACAGGGCACCATCCAGCTTTGAGAGAGATTGAAGGTTCTTGGTTTCCTAATGGTAATCTTTATATATATAAAATGTATTTGTACAGTATTGTGTAACACCTCTTTTCCCTCTTCATTGTTTGAAATGTGAAAGACTGCTTAAGAAAACACACAGTGCAGTGCTGACCTGCACAAAGGTTTCACTTCAGCCAGAGTGATAGTTGCTGGATGCTCACAGGTGCTATAAAAATCCATATTTCCTGCAGCTTCACTCCAGAGATTTTCTTTTACCAAGTTTATAGGTTAAAAAAAAAAACCTCATATAAGAGTTCTTGCATTAAAACAGTATTGCTGTCACCTCTTCCTTGGTGTGGCTGACCTAGGGGAGCAGGGGGCAGGAATGGGAACATTTCAGGTGTCAGACTGCTAAGGGGGAATTCATCCGTTTCTGTCACAGAGCTTGATTGCTTTGAGTCTATGAGCAATGGGTGTAATTGTTTTTCTTTTGGGTTGATTTAGTGGCAGTTCGTGTACTGATATGAGAAGGAATGGAGCTTGATTCAGGGGGTCATGTTATTTGCATCCAATATTCTCAGGAACTGGCTGGGAGGGTCTGTCCCGGGCAAGGGAATTGATGGAGAGGCTAGGCCAGGACAGAGTCGAGCAAGGCAGAAACCAGACAGGATAAAGAATCGAATGTGGAAACACAGGTTGAGCAGGAACCAGGCATGAAACAGGAACCCCAGTTAGAGCAGGAAATGTGGAGGTAATAACTTGCACTGAAGCAGTGCATGGAGCTGGGTTGGCACTAGACGCCAGACCGGCCCAATGTTGAACCAGCAAAGGTGTGTGTCTGGGCTTTCTTATATACTGTTACCAATAAGACACTCCTCTTTCTGGTCCAGTGGCTCCTCTGGAGTGGGTGGGTAGGCTCCTCCTGCTGCTTGTAGTCAAGTTTCATGAAACACTGTTGGTAAAGCAGCCTCTGTGGCTCAGCTGTCACTGGCCCACGAGGCCACAGGTTCAATTCCCAGCAAACTTTTCCAAGGTACCATCCCCTCTTGCTGGCCCCTTCTGAGCCGCATGTCCTGTTTTTTCTGGGTGGTCATGGTGAAATCGGGCCAGCAGGTTATTAGCATGAGTACTATCCACTGGTTCCCAGCTGTGAGGTCCCATGAATGTCTGCTCAGACTTTTCCTTGGGTCTTGTACTCCTTGGATGTCTGGTAGAGAGCCAGACTTTATCTCCTACTGCAAATGGAGGAGTATCTCATCTTTTATCAGCATATCTTCTCTAGGTTTCCTTTGCTATTGCTAGCTCTTGTACTTAGATGTGCTGTTTGCTCAAGGTTTTATACCAGGGTTGTCTGACCTCTGTCCTTGAGAGCTACAATCCAGTTGTATACTATCTAAATAGTAACTGGAGAGATCAGGACATATAGCTGCTCACATGGTCTCAGCAAAGAGATCCTTCTCTCTTTTCTCCCTGGCTAAAACTGGAGAAAAAGCCAGCACATCCTAGTTGAATTTTGAGCTTCTGGGCCAATCAGAACCCAGAACAACAAGTTTTAAAAGTAGCTGGCCACATCACTGCAGGTTACTTCTTATCTGTGTTAACTAAAGAGGGAACAGTCATTTCTTGGTAACAGCTTTAAACATAAACATGCACCAACTGCTGGCCAAACTAGAGAAATACACTTCAATAAATAATCAATACAGTTTACAGGCTTAAAGCCCACTGTTTTGTCACACAAGTACATTCCCCATAAGTTCAAATCCCTCTATCCAGTCACAAATCCCATCATAAAGTTTAATCTTAAGAGGTCAGGTTTGTCCTTGTTCCTGGCCCTCGGCCTCCTGAGATTGCTCTGACTCGGTAGCCTGCTCTTTCAAGAATTTCACATGTGCTCAGGAGGCCACAATAGAGGCAGAGTCCTATCCAGCATCATCTTTCCAGCTCCTCTGCTGATAGGTGCCACCTCATGGTACTCAGTACCATGGGCTCTTCCAAGTATTTGATACTATGACTCGGTTCAGTTCTCACAGCATGGCTTACCAGAATATGTTGTGATAGATGTCTGTCTATGTGACAGCATGATTGGCTCCTCTAGGCAAGCCAGAGGATCCCATTGCGCCATTCTAGCTTCTATCCAACATAGAAGCCGGAAGGCTGCATCAGAAATGGGCATTGAAAGCTGACTTGTTCCATTTGAAGTCTTTTTACATATTTGTGCACAGCACTGTGTATGTCTAGTAGAACCATATAAATGATTATTAGTGGTGGTGGTGGTGGTAGCCCAGCACAGGAATTCTGCTACTGTTGATCATCCCTGTCATCATGTTACAGTCAGCCAACTGGTCTCAATCTAGTTTCTCAAAGGTAAGAGAGAGGGCAATTAGAAAGTGCTCCAGTTTGGTTAGGATAGTGCTGTTCTGTGCCAGCAAGAGAGTGGCCCATACCAAGAGAGTAGCATAGTGACAGGTGGCAGGTAATGACCAACATGGCCCATTTGATTTGCACAGCAAGGTGACTAGAATCGTACTTGCCGCTCTGTGCAGAACATACAGGTTACCTCTTCTGTACCTTTTGTTTAGAATTGTATCTGCTGTTCTCTGCAGGTTACACCACTCTATACTTTTTGTTTTCCTTTGGTCCATTTCGCTTGCTAGACATGGAGCCAAGGTCAGGCTTTATAATTAGCTTACTTAAAGCTGACTTGTAATGAGCCCAGTGGGGAACATATAGAGATGGAGTCGGATACAAAGCTTGACTGATGCATGAACCTTTATACTTCTCTCTGAGTGCTATCAAACTTTTCTAATAATGGTGTATGCAGTTCCAGGGTTGTGCAACAGTGACGCCTAGTGACCAGATTCGAATCTAATGCTTGCAAGTAGTCACATGACGAGATGAGCAGAGCAGGACAGTATTTTGCTTCTTGATCCCTCTCATCTGTACAAGTGGCAAATGTGTGAAGCTAAGGACCCCTTAAGTTGCTACCTAAATCACCATAGCATTATTGGTGCTTCTTTTCCACCCCAAACTGCAAAAACTTGAAGGAAAAAGAGAAAGGGAAAAGTGGCCAAAGCCGGATGGTGGACAAGCCACTTGGCCCTGAGTCTGCACTTAGAGTCTGAGGGACTGGTGTGGCCGCAGTTGTCACAGAAGTAACTGGGGCAATTGAGTATGTCCTAGATTAGAAAAAAAACCCACAACTGGAACAGTCCTTTTGAAATTGAATGAAGTTAACACTGAACTAGTGAGATATGGCTGAGATAGAAGACAGTGGGTTTCTAACCTAGAGGACTCGGTGCATCAGAAAAGCTGATCTGAGAGAGCTGCCTAGTACATCAGTACAAAGCCCCAGGCCCGGATGGGTTTAGAGAAGAACTTCACAAGTATTACATGACAAAATCTTAGAACTGCTGTGGGTTATGTATGAATTGGCACTTTCCTGGAAGAGCTGAGAATATGTATAAGCAGGCATTTCTCACATCAAAAGCCCCTTTTGACAGTTGACCAATATCTTTGCTGCATTTTGCTGCTGTGGGTTATGTATGAATTGGCACTTTCCTGGAAGAGCTGAGAATATGTATAAGCAGGCATTTCTCACATCAAAAGCCCCTTTTGACAGTTGACCAATATCTTTGCTGCATTTTGACCACAAGCTCTTAGCATGGGTTCTGGGCTCAAGGCTAACCTCAATCTTACAGGATTTGGTACTGAACCACCAAGTAGGATCGTGAGACAACATGCAGTGATGAACCTTACAAAGGTGATTGCCTCAGTGGAAGTGGTTAGGTCTAGAGAGATTTCTTCTCTGTTAATAAGTTTGATATGGAAAAGGCATTTGATCATGTTAATTGGGAATACTTGTTTGAGACTGCATTGTTTTAAGTTGGACAAAGTCATTAGTGCCTTTTTTATGTGTATGTGTTTTTAATTGCTGTACCAGTACCCGAGCGTGAGGGTAGTGGTCACTGGGCACTGTTCCTCACTAGTTCAGTATAGAGAGATACCTGCCAGAGTTGCCCACTCTCCTCCTTTTGTTCTTCTGGTCACCAAATCCTTTCTTTAGATCTGCTGAAAAATGAGCATTCGTGCTCCTGTTGGGGGCCTCTAAAGATCCCAATCCCATCAGGGTCAGAAGTGCTAGTGGGAGGTGGGTACTTCGGCCCATTTGCTGTGGAGTTGTTTGCAGATACAAATATACCAGAGGAAAATGCGGTATTGCGTAGAGAGTGTACTCGTCAGACTGTAGTATTTGTTCAACCTTTTCCTATCCTTTGGGAGAGTGGGGAAGGTGCATAAGTAGTGCATTAGAAAAGCCTGTATGGTGGGGAAGAAAGGCGTCTCAATGTCTTCATTCTGGGGATGGTGGTATGGTGATAGAGACTGCATCAGTGGAGGTACACTGCAGTAGGAAGAGGGCTTTTCTGCTGGTCAGGGAGGAGTATACGGGGTCAACTCAAGGCATGGACCAGATGAGGCATTGGCTCAGGGTGCCAAAAATCTGCCTCACCTGCTTTGCTGCGGAAACTTCCAACCACTTCCGGGTCATCCCCCGTACCACCTCTTCTGGGGCTGCCTCTGCCTCCCAGTATTTCACCAAGTCTGCTGCTACTTCCTGGGTGGAGGTGGGGGGGGGAAGGGGAAGAAACAGTGCAGGGCCATTCAGACTCGGGCACACTTCCAATACCTTGCCAGTCCCCTTCTGAAAGCATACTTCAGAAGCTCACATCAGAGAGGACAGGACTGGCAAGTTATTGGAAGCACATCTGAGTCTGAATATCCCCATACTCGCTGCTCCTTTTTCTCAAGGAGGAGCAGCAGCAGACTTGGTGAGATGCCGGGAGGCAGTGGTGGCCCTGGAAGAGGTGGGAAGGGGGGCGTTGGTGGATGCAGGTTTGGAGGCCCTGGGGAGGAGAGTGTTGGAGGGCAGCAGATGTCAAAATAGAGACAGATGTGGGGAGGGTTCAGATGCAGATGATGAGGAGAGGGTGCAGTGCTGGACAGTGTCGAGGGAGGAGAAAAGCTGGAAGAACTGTAGAAAATTATTTTAGGGGGCCTGGGGAGAGGAAAGGAGGGACAAAAGAAGAAAAATTATGGGGGAGCCTGGAAGGAAAGCAGGGAGAAGAAAATATTCCTGAGGGTTGGGGGGGGGGGGGAACTGAGAGAAAAAAATATTCTGGGGGTGGGGGACTGGAAGGAGAGGAGAAAATATTTTGAGAGGGAGAAAATCATGGAGAAAAGGAGAAAAAGTTATGGGGAGTCTGGGAGGAAAACTAGGAGAAAGGAAAATATTCTGTGGTGGGGGGGCTGGAAGAGAGGAAAACAGGGAGAACAGGAAATAGTATTCTAGGAGGGGGACTGAGGGGGGAGAGGGACACAAGAAGAAAAGAAAATATTTGAGAGGAGGCGCGGGCGATGGGAGAAAAGGAGAAAATATTCCAGAGCCAGTGAAGTGACTTGAGGAGAGGACTAGTATGAGCATAGCAACACTAGTGGAATATGTCGTGCAGCAAAATTTTGAACAGATTGAAGAGGAGAGAGATGGTTTAGTGGGAGACCTGTGAGAAGCAAGTTGCAATAGTCTAAGTGACAGGTGATAAGAGTGTGGATAAGGGTTGTGGTAGTGTGCTCAGAAAGGAAAGGACAAATGTTGGTGATATTATAGAGAGAGAAATGACAGGTTTTAGAAGTGGAGAGAGAGGAGTCGAAGATGACCCCAAGGTTACAAGCTGATGAGACTGGGAGGATGAGTGTGCTATCCACAGAGATAGAGAATGGGGGGAGAGGCTGGTTTAGGGGGATAGATAGGAAGCTCAGTCTTGGTCATATTTAGTTTTAGATGGCAGTGAGACATCTAGGCAGTAATGTCAGATAGGCAGGCTGATACTTTGGCCTGAATTCCTGCTGAGATTTCTGGTGTGGAGAGGTAGATCTGGGCGTCATCAGCGTAAAGGTGATAATGAAAACCATGAGATGAGATCAGAGTATCAAGGGAAGAAGTATAGAAGGAGAAAAGAAGAGGCTCCAGGACAGATCCCTAAGGTACACCAGCTGATAGTGGAATAGAAGTGGAGGAGGATCCACCAGAGTATACACTAAAAACTCCTAGTCCCCAGAGCCCAGAGTAGATCCTGGTTCTGATTGAGCTGGACGCTGAGTGGAGGAGGAGGGAATTCCAGGTCTCCATATCCCCAGCTCTAAAAGAAAATATTTTTGAATGCACCTTTTGGGCACTCTTCATCCTTATTGGATTTTATTATAAAAACGAGGGTGGGATTTTGATCTTGACAAGTTTGTCACCTTTAAGAATGTGGTGGTAGGTGGTACGAAAGGCCTAAATGGTATGGGGTGTAGCTACCTTATATGGCCTGCAATGGTTAGTCCCACACGTGTTGCATACAGTGAATCTGGGTTTGTTTTTTAATCACTTTTAGTTTTAGAACTGCCTTCTATTGAGCTACTGTGTCATGAGCTTTCATCAGCAGCAGCTTGGGGCTTCCTCCCCTACCTTTATAATCCTCTTTCCTAGCTCTCATTTCAATGTTTGGCCAGAGACCATAGACCCTGGCCCTGTCTAAAGCTGGATACGCATGCACCAGTTGTCGCCAGTGAACAATAGCTAGGATAACCCTTCTCCCCTCACTTCTTTGCCTTTTCAGTTCTGCCTCCACCAGCCGGCTGGCACTGGGGAGCAGGAGATTTAACCTGGGAATTGAAACTAGATTGCTCATATGCCAAGGCATAGCACAGCCATGGGGTCAGCAAATAAATGTATTTTTATAATCTATAACTCTGGTTTAGTGATGGGCTAGTCACAGTTTGTGGTGGTCTGTTTATTTCCACAGTATAGCGATGAAGATGATGTGGGCAGACTGACGCAAGGTGATAAGCTCCGGGTTCTGAAAAGCAAAAGGCAGGCAAGATCAATCACTTCACCACTGTCGTAAGTTCATGTTATGTATATTGACGTGAAGGGGGGCGGGGTGGAAGAGGGAGGATCTTCCCTTCAGTTTGTACCCTTTGTGATAGTTAAACCTAATTGTGAAAACAAGAGGCAGCTTGGCTTAACTAATTTACCAGCATCACCCAGTCCCGTGTCATTGCTAATTCCTAATCATTAACCTGCTTCTTTCCGACTCCCAGGACATTCATGTCAGCAGGTACTGGCTGTGCTGGTTCAGGGCTGGAAAGTTGGACCCTCCCAATGTGTGCTGTTTGCTAGCAGGAAATGCTCCTATGCAGCATCTGGGATCCTTTATTTTTTGGTCAAACTAAATACTGCTTGTAGTGCAATAACATCATCTCTTTCTTTCCTCATTCCAGCCACTATTTGTTTTTCTGTTTGACTTGTTCTGCTTTGCTTTCCAATTGTAATTCAATATGCATGTATGCATGCAAACTGAGGAAGGAAGCAATTTCTTGGATTTCACTATTTTGTCTTAAGTAAATGTTTTTTTTGTAATTAATGAAACAGAATTAACATTCTAGATCTGCTTTATGAAAATGCTCTAAAAGATGATTGTGTACATAAGCAGGAAGACACTTTTTTTTTCCAAATTATATTTCCCTCATTATATTATGCCATACACAAGGAGGAGTGGGGAAGACACATTTTGAAATAACTATTTTCTGGGGGAACCCAGTTTGAAATAACTGCCTTAATTAAAGCAGAATGCCTTCCATTCATGAGTCAAAGTCTTCACTGGCTGGGATTGTTGCGGAGGCTGTATTCAGTGCCCCCTAGGAGGAGGAAGTCCGAGTCATCACACATGTGGTTGGATTTTGGGACCATGATTGAAGAGTTCTGGAAGCATGCATGGTGCGTGACCCCTGACTGAGGATTGACACCATGAAGACTGGAGAGGCGATTATAAAATGGAGGCGAAATCCCTGGTTGTAAATGAAAGCACCAGTTTCCAGTCCTAATTCCAATAGAACTGGTTGTATAAAGAAGGCAAAAGGAAACTACCAGGTCCCCCATAAAACAGCATTCGAAGAAAGCTGGAATGGAGTTGTGCTTTTTCTAACTATCTGTTCTTACCTATGTGTAGCAGCGCTCCCTGGTGGAGTCTGAACTTGTCTCTGCTAGCTTCCGTCAAATGAACTCTAGATACCCTACAGTTGATGAAGCAGCTCTTTATTTTCAAAGCTTTTCTTTCGATTTCCACACTATGGAGGTGGTAAAAAGCAACAGGATCACATGGCGATGACGAGAGAGTTGGCCATAAATCCTTGATCATGTTTTTATCACAGCTCTGCTGCATGGAGAACAAGTGATTTTTTTTTTTTTTTGGAAGAAGTGAGCTTCTGGGCTGATGAGTGTGTTAAAGAAAATTATAACTTTTTAAAAATTTTGCAGGATTAAAAAAAAAAAAGTCTATACCTTTATTTCTATTTATATAATGCTTTTATCAATTCTATTCAAGGACCTCAAATACCAGACTGTAGAATGTAACTAGTAATGGCAGAAAACAAGTATGTGTAATGGATTGAACTGAGACGAGGTTGAAGTAGAGCAAATGTGGAGGGGAAGAAAAAGTGGGAAGTAGCTCAAGAAAAAGGACAAGATGGATGAAGGTGGCTGAAACTGGAAACAAAGCCCCGAGAGAGGCAGGTATCTTGAAATTAAAGACTTAAAAAAAAAAATGAAAAGCAAGTGTAAGATGAATTTGATTGTTTGAACTAACTGCAGAAACGAATGAGAAGCAAAACTCAGGACTGTTTAGAAGGTAAATAAGGAAAGGGGGTGCATAGATTGTATTACTGAAGTTAGAAAAAAATAAGAGCAGAGGGGAACAGGAAATATCAGATTAAAGTATAGTAGAAGGTGAATGGGATGCCCTAATAAAATAGCTAGCTACAAATAACAAACATTTTTTGGGGGAAAATAAAAATCAAGTGACTTGTTTGACTCTCTGAAATCTATACCAGGAAGAGTTATGAAATGAGAGGAAAGGTAACAAATTTGCTTATGTTGGGAACCCTAGTAAAGGAGCTGTTTTAAATCGCTTTTTTTTTCCCAGAAGAACTCATTTAGAGTCTGTGCCTGAGAGTCCGATGTGTGCGAGTTGTCGTATGGTGGTGGTGTTTTGTAAAGCACCTTCCCTACCTTTGGGAGGTCTTGCTTCCTCAGGTCCCACCAGCATTCTGGGGCCTGCATCTGTCTGAGACCACCTTCCCACAAATCAAGCAAATAAAAACCATACTTGGATTGCAATTGAGCTTCTCACTCTTGGCAGTCCGTTTCTCATTTCCATAGTGTTTTTCGTAACGATTAGATAGTCTTAACCTTCATTTATATCTGTCATTGCAGAGACTCTTGTGGAATCAGTCTTGCGCCAGTAATACCAGTGGATCATTTCCCGTAAGATACCTGTATTCCAGGGTTTCCTGCTCTGGGCATAGAGTCTCAGCCCACAGCATTTTCTCTTGATCTCATGCTCACAGGGGCCATACGACTTTTGGTTTGGTTTGGTCTCAGATGTTGCTTGTTTTGCCACAAATCCATACCACTGATAGCTCAGTGAAGCCGCAGCTGAACTGTAGCAAGATGGGGGGAGGGAGGTGGGAATCTACTACATTCTGGCTCCCATGGCTACAGATTTGAAAATCCAGGGCTTAAACAAGAGAGAGAAGTTCAGCAGTCTGAATTCTGGGATAAAGGAGACATGATGAGAATGACTCCATGAAAGCTGGCATTGGTCTCTTCAGTTGCTAGCCAATACACATTGGAAACCAACAAAGGGAATTACAGATAAGGCATTTTTTTGTCAACCCAATTCTGCTGCAAGTGATAGAAACATCTAATCAAAAATAGTGATAAGGCCATTAAACATTTTTGAGTGGGGATTTGGGTGCCATTAGCCTATAAACAAGAGCAGCTCAACCACAAAAGCAGGGAATGCAAGGAAGAGGTGTGTATTTATATACATAGAGAAGAGTACTGGGCAAAGTGCTGAGTCTTGCAGTACTGAAAGAGGAAATTGGGGCTGGAACCTGTACACCAAAAAAAAAAAAAATATGAGACGAGGGCCAGGCCAAGGCCAACAAAATGTGAAGAACAGGAGAAAGAGCAGAAAGAACAAACAGTAGAAACAGATAATGGACAGTAAGTATAAAAGAACAATTTCAGCGTATTAACTGGATTTAAGCAAAGGCTAATAGACACTAGGGAGATTGAAATGAGAAGAACCTGTGGAAAGTAGGAGCATGCACTCTGCTACAGGAGTTTTGAGAGAGAGAAGAGCAGAAAGAACAAACAGGAAGAGATAATGGACAGTAAGTATAAAAGCACAATCTCAGTGTATTAACTAGATTTAAATGAAGGCTAATGGACACTAGGGAGATAGAAATGAGAAGAACCTGTGGAAAATAGGAGCAGGCAGTCTGCTACAGGAGTTTTGAGAGAGAGAAGAGCAGGGGAATGGTCTCATTAACAGAAAGCAGAAGGAGTAAGCAAAGTGATTTTTAAGCAGCGGTGACTCAGTGGAAAATCCATATACCGTATATTGGACACATGGTAACACACAGTGTGGTTTTTTTTCTAGCAAAAAAGGTGCTGGTACTCAAATGCTAGGCCACCCTTCAGGAGTGGGGTGATCACTGAGGGACCCACCCCATACTAGCCAGGCCCCCTGCAACCAGTCACAGAATCTATGACAAGACAGAATTGGTGTGTACAGCCTGAGCTCTATTATTAAACTTGGGTTCCATGGGTCGATTTTTATTGTAAAAGGTGCCGGTACTCAGTTACCCCCAAGTACCCCCCTCAAAAAAAGCCCTGGTAACACATACCCCAAAAGGGTTAAATTAGCACAAGTAAAAACATTTGAGCAGTAACGCCCATCACCAAGCCATAGAGGGAAAAGCAAATGACCGAATCAAGAAGACTGGATACAGAACAATGAGAAGGAAGCTAAGATAAGATACCCTGGAGGAAAGGAGAAACAGGGGTGATATGATACAGACGTTCAAATATTTGAAAGGTATTAATCCGCAAACGAGCCTTTTCTGGAGATACGAAGGTGGTAGAACGAGAGGACATGAAATGAGATTGAAGGGGGGAGACTCAAGAAAAATGTCAGGAAGTATTTCTTCACGGAGAGAGTGGTGGATGCTTGGAATGCCCTCCCGCGGGAGGTGGTGGAGAGGAAAACGGTAACGGAATTCAAACATGCATGGGATAAACATAAAGAATCCTGTTCAGAAGGAAAGGATCCTCAGGAGCTTAACCGAGATTAGATAGCAGAGCCGGTAGTGGGAGGCGGGGATAGTGCGGGGCAGACTTATACGGTCTGTGCCAGAGCCAGTGGTGGGAGGCGGGACTGGAGGTTGGGAGGCGGGGATAGTGCTGGGCAGACTTATACGGTCTGTGCCAGAGCCGGTGGTGGGAGGCGGGGATAGTGCTGGGCAGACTTATACGGTCTATGCCAGAGCCGGTGGTTGGGAGGTGGGGCTAGTGCTGGGCAGACTTATACGGTCTATGCCAGAGCCGGTGGTTGGGAGGCGGGGCTAGTGCTGGGCAGACTTATACGGTCTGTGCCCTGAAGAGCACAGGTACAAATCAAAGTAGGGTATACACAAAAGTAGCACACATGAGTTGTCTTGTTGGGCAGATTGGATGGACCGTGCAGGTCTTTTTCTGCCGTCATCTACTATGTTACTATGTAAGATGGGAACAACAGTGGAACGAGAGAAGAGAGATTATGAAATTGTATAAAATGAAATAAATGTGTTCTGTTAACTGTGCAATAGCTAAATGAGCTGTGCAGAATAAAGGGCTGAAGCCATAACTTGTCCTGCTAACACGCTTCATTCAGTGGTCTTCAGATGCATAGCCCAGCTGTATATTGGAGTGGGTTTCCAGTGCATTGAGCTGTAACTTTTTTTTTTTTTTTGTCTGAGATGAGCACCATACCCCATCCTCTCCCTTGGTCATTCTCAGCCACTATCTCTGGACCTAGAACATTCATCCACTACCTCCTTAAATCTTAATCCTTGATGAGGAAAGTGAACCAAAGGTAGCTGTTGACACACACTGCAACAGGCATCAGTATGTAGGTGAGCTGAAGCCGGCCACTAAGAATCACAGGTGGAGAATAACTAAACAGATTGGGTGTGGCCTGTAATTGTGCTACATTGTTAAAACTAGGGCTTGTTACGTGGTGACACTGGCCAGTCTAGAATCTTTAATGCTGTCAGTGGTGGAGGATTCTTGTTTAGAAGCTGCAGTAGTAGACGGTCATCCGACTTCTGGCCACTCTGTTTTGATGAGGAAAGCAGCAGACCTAAGATAGAGCTAGGCTTGAACCGTTATGGAATGATTTTGGTATTCCTGCTTTCAACCACTGGCCTTTCTCTCTTTGGCTGCTGACTTGATTGAAGGAGGCAGATGCCCAAACAACCCAGTGCTTGGAAAGTGAATGAGGCAGAAGTGTGGTATAGACTATGCCAGGCCTCACACGGTTCAACAATGTTATTCTGAAGTACTTCTTGAATTATCAATACATAACATATGCCAAAGGGGAAAGGGAAGACCCATGTAAAATATCAAAATCAAGCCCAGAATATGCTCACAACTCTCAAATGGCTTGATCCTTGGAGCCACAGAGTATGTTTTCACCAGTTAAACAGTGCATGCTGCATATTTTGTTTTTGCCACAAAATATTCATATAACTCCTCTTTTATAAACCGATAAAACAGGATGTCCTGAGACTTCTACATTTTGTGGAGAGAGACGTTTCAGTAACAATAGCAACTAAACAGCAACTTCCAGTTGTTCATATAATAAAACACATTTTGTTTTGGCATTAGGGAACAGTTTACTTACCAGGAACATAACTGTCCAGATGAAATCGGGAATTGTTGATGGCCCTTGGAAAGAAAGAAAAGTAACTTTTGTCCTAAGCAAATAAGAGACTGTTTTCTTTGTTGGATTTAGCACATGACATTTCAGTGGTATGTCAGGGCAAGTTATATTCACGTACAGTAGTATTTCCCTGTCCCCAGGGGGCTTACAATCCAAGTTCGTATCTGAGACGGTGGAGGTTAAGTGACAAGGTCATGAGCATCAGTACGTGAAGCAGGATGTGAGCCCTGGCTTTCCTGGTTCTTCGCCTACTGCTCAAACCGCTGGGCTGCTGCTCTACTGTAATATTCGGCCCTTGGATAATGGCTAAAAATTGTGCACTCTGAGGTGCAGCAGATGCAAAGGAAGAGGACATGTTCATCTTCCAGCTTAGAGGTTCTCTTTAGTGTGCTGGACTGTGTACTTTGATGCACATTTACATGCAGAGTTGAGACCCGTGGACTCTGGAAAGGTAATATTGAATGCTTCTGGAAGTGCCTGCTTTGTACAGAGAGAACACAGGGAAAAGGTTGGGAGACAGTGCAAGAGACATCTCTTCTCCCCAGTGTGGCTAGAGCTTGATTCACTGTTTTTATGAATATTTTATTATATTAAAGTAAGAGAGATGACTTTTGCTCATTTTTATAGCAAGAGGCTGTTGATTGAGCTGCCTGCTTTGTGTGTGTGATTGTCAAATACAAGAAACCAGTGTTGCTTGGTTTCACCTTGCTGAATGCTTCCTTCCGTCTCCTCTTGTCCAAAAGTGGCTGATTTTGAGAGTGCAGGATGGTGACGCCTTTTCAAATCTTTTCCCGGGGAAATTTTTTCATGTCAGCAGTGATCACCTTTGCTTACTGTTTGCATAGAACTGCACAGAGGATCACTCTGTGCAAGATGACTGTATTGACTACTTTATAGCTACAATTTTAAAAGACCAATGCATGGTGCAGTTTTTGCATAGACCTTGCTTTCTCTGGCTGGCTAACTTTTGCTAAAGTGCATCTGTATCTCACAAACGTTTCTGCTTTCCCATTTGCATTTTTTTTGTTCATCTGTTCCCTGTTCCCTCTTTTTAGATGGTTCCTAGCTATGCTGGTCTCTACACTGTGTAGCATTGTCATCTGGTGGATTGTTTGTGGCTCCCCCCTGCCCATCCTGCTATTCTGTCTAGATGGTTTAAGAAAGTAGTAACCATCCAGGACCATGACAGATAGCCACTGTAAGTGTCCCATTCCATTTCTCTAAAGTGCCTCACTTCTGTGTCTGGTGTGTTTCCGAAGCTGCATGTCTTTGCTTCCTCTGGTTTTGCTGTTTTCAAGGGACTTGGTTTAATTTTCTTTTGGAAATTGTGCTGTTGATTTCCCTTTTCTCCAACCCCCCCAGATCCCACTGTCCTTCGATCCTGTTGAAATCTGCAGAAGATGTATTTAATTTTCACATATTGTTAGGGCTGTGGTTTTTTTTTTCCTCTTTCCTTTTTTTTTTGTAAGTTCTTTGCCCATCCTGATAAATAGGGGAAAATGTAGTAAAATGGTGTATCAGTCTAAATCTCTTGTAACGTGTGTGATGTTTTCATATTTCAAAAAGGTTTGAAAGCATGTTGTGCCTTCTGTTATTTTTTTTTTTCATTTGAGCATCTGGACAAATGCCTTTTAATTTCATTGTATTTTATTTTTTTATTTCTTTTTTTACTTTTACTGTGTATTGACTGGGAAATCACTGGAACTTGTAAATGCCAGTGTAAAACCACTGGATACCAGGTGCCTGGTGTCCCAGTCAGATATTAATATCTTCAGTATCAAAAGAATTAAGTGATGCCTGCAGGAGCGAAGAGCAACGTAAGAAAGGACGTGTTGTAGGTTCATAATTTTCTGTACGAAAGGGAGAGTCTCCACTGGCTTTCACCCTGCTTGGCATCTTACATCACCAGGGACAGAACCATGGGCTGGATAAGGCAGCCAACCATCTAGCCCTTAACCCAGTGCCAGAACTCTTAGGACCACATGTCATCACTATGTTGGGAGCTGGAGATCATAACTCACGAGTGAACTGAGTTGTGTGGTAAGCATATGCAAATCTATTAAGAAATTGGAGAGAAAAGTGAAGCAGCTGTCATTGATAGATGGTCTGAGACGAGTGAGAAGCTTGTTGGTAGAAGGAGGCTGATATTGGTCAAGAGCAGACGTCATTGATTGAGAATGAGCAAAGTGACAGAACTCTTCGTATGAGAGAGAAAACATTTTGTGAAAAATAACACTGTTTGGTGACAGATGAGCAAGCACCACACTGTCGTCTTTCAGGATAGGTGAAGTGTGGTTCTGAAATCCTAACAACCCCTTTGAAGTTGTTACTTTGGAACAGTGAAGCCAAACATTTGTTCTAAGGGTTGTGAAGGCGGCATGGCCCCTTTAAACCTTTTTAAGGAGCTCTGTCATCGAGTAAGCATGGAGTATGCTGACCGAGCAGACCATGGACGCAGCCCGCGGCTGGAAGCAGTGTGTAAAAGGTTGCCTGTGTGCTTGTTCTCCGCATGGTCCACCCCACCTCATCCTTTTCTCCTCTGACCCAACCCTACCCCATGACACCGAGACGCTGTGCTCTCTGCCCTTCTGTGTGACCATGAAGAGTCTATCCCTGCCTGTACCGCTGATGCCTTTGACATCTCTTGCCAACCACGCCCCTCTTTTGTCCTTTGCTGACACCTGCTAGTATCTTCTCTGTTCCCACTGTGTTTTATCTCCCTCCTCTGCTATGGCCCTCCCCCATCCCTACTTAAAAACTTACAGCTTCCCCTCTTCGTGTCTGCTGTCCCCTAGGAGAAGGTGGCTGAGCAGCATTGTGTGAAGGAGCCATGGCCTTCACGAGTGGGAAGTAGGGTAGGAGAGTAATTGCTGCAAGCGAAATAGGAGTGTCACGAGCACAGAGCAGAGGGGGTGATAAAGGAGAGGAGATCATTAGTACTGATATGGGGGAATAGTAAGGATGAGTATGATTTTTCACTCTCATTGTCTGTGAATAGGGATGGAGGAGGACCACTGACGGTAACTGGGGTGGGGGGGGGGGGGGGGGTAGGGAAGAAAGAGAAGCTCTCCTACCTTCAGAACCGTAAATGTCCAGCCTTTAAGGTGAGTGCTTCTACCACTTGCTTATGAACCCCCCCCCCCCCCCCCACCCCTTTTTTTTTTTTTTAAATTTGTTCTTTCACACTTACGGAAATTTTACTCTGCTACTTTTTTAGGGCTGCAGAACAATGCAAAAAGGGTAGTAACATTTTGATTACTTGATCATTGCAGCAATGATCGATGTGTTTGCCTCCATAAAGCTTTCTCGTGTTCACACAGTAAGCCTTCTGCATCAGTGAGCATTGCAGAGACGTGGTGTTGGGATTCAGCTCATAGACATGTCATTACTCCCCCCACCCCTTTTTCTTTTTCTTGCCTATGTTACTGCAGTTCTAGGAGGTCATCCAATCATTCTAGATCTAAACCAGCAAGGATGCATATGGAAGATGGATTTGCATCAAGTTTCTAGATAATTATCCTGTAGTTTAGGTTTCCTTCATTCTCTCACCGCTAAGCTGGCTGCTGCTATCAGTTTCGGAGGAGACTGAGAGCAGCTAATACACCACCTGCTCTGCTAGGGAGAAGGAATAATACGGGGCTCATTTTCTAAAGAGAAAAACATTTAAAAAGTAGCATAAAACAGCGTTTGGACATTTTGCTTGCCAAAACATTCAAATAGCTATTTTCAAAATCTATTTTGCAGACCTTTATCTATGCAGTTTGGCTGCAGTGCCTCTAAATCACAAAGGGAGGGCGGGATTAGGTCGTTCCTAACACTTGGACGATTTTCTGTCATTATAGAACAAAACAAAAATGCGCTCAGGACTAAAACTAAGATGTTTTGAGCTAGACCTGTTTTAATAACAAGCCACAAAAAAAGTGCCCTAAATGACCAGATGACCACTGGAAGGATTACGACATGACCCCCCCCCCCCTTACTCCGCCAGTGGTCACTAACCCCCTCCAACCCTCCAAAGATGTGAAAGAAGCATTACATACCAGCCTCTATGACAGCCTTAGATGTTCTAGCCAGTCCTATTAGAGCAGCAAGCAAGTCCCAGGAGTAGCCTAGTGGTCAGTGCAGTGCACTGTGGAGAAGGGGGGACCCAGGCCCATAATCCACTCTAACTGTTGTGATGGAAAGTGTGGTCACCCCCCAAAACCTACCAAAAAATTACCCTACCCACATATAGGTGACACCTGCAGCCGTAAGAGCTATTGTAGAGAATATAGGAGGGATTTTTTTTTTAGTGGGTTTTGGAGGGCTCACTCTACAATGGAAGGGAGCAACAGATGTGTACCTGGGAGCTTTTATGTGAAGTCCACTGCAGTGCCCCCTAGGGTGCCCCACTGCTCTGCTGGGATGTCTGTGTGGCCAGTCTACTAAAAATGCTGGTTCTTTCTACATCCTAAGGGCTTGATTTTTGTGCGTTTTTCACTTGGATTTATTTTATTTCCAAAAAATGGACCAAAAAGATAAATGCATAGAGCACAAATACATCTAGCAAGTGGCCATTAAAAAAAAAAAGAACCATAAGACCTTTTGCAGTTTTGAAAATCACTAAATTCACCACTTGGATTCTGGATATTTTGAACAAAAATGCCCAAAGTTGGACTTAGACATCATATTAAAAATGCCCCTCCACATCATACATATCTCCTTCATAGTAAGGAAATGGAGATGAAACCTTTTGGCATTCTGAAGTAATCCTTGAAATGTTCTAGAGTACTTCACAATGAAACAAACATAATTTTATTGCAAACATTGCCTGGAAGGAAACGCACTATAAGTAAAGGTAAAAGCAGGGAAGGGGATCATAAACAGAAGTAGAAAGCACTCATGGAATTAATTGCTGTTATACAAAGTTAATCATCTCCTTAATTCATAAAAAATGTTTGTATATATATATTTTTTTAATGGCTTAATGCCATTAAGCATTTTAGAAGGGTTTAAAGAACCTTCATATTCTGTGTGCGCTATACAGTATCTTCAAAAGTATGCCTGGTAGATCGCAATTCCCTCAGCAAGAACAGAATTACTAGTACTATATGCTAAAAAAAGAGAGGAAAAAACCTCTTAAATTTTTGGTATGCCAGTGTGTGTCCCATATTTAATGTTCTGAGGATGTTCAATTCCCAGTTGCCAGTTCAGGATTTGCCGGGCTTTGGTGGCAGGAGCTGCTGCTCTTACAGCTTATTGGCTTTGTCATAGAGCACTCCTAGCTGAAGGAAAAGGAGGAGGAGGAGGAAACTGAAGCACTTTCTGCCTGTGGCTTTTTTCTGACCAGCTCACACTTCTGCTTTTGCCACAGCAGAACACCATTTTTCCCCTTGAGAGGGAAAGGGAGGAAGTGGAACACTACAACAAGGAAAACGATTAAAGGGCAGAAGGAGAAACAGAATTGGGAGCAATAGATAAAGATGGTAGGGGGACTGGGGGAGTAGTAGCGCTATAGAAATGATAAGTAGTAGTAGTAGGACTAGGAAGGTGCAGTGGTTCTGTACAGGGGAAGGTTAACGTAAGTAGACCCCAAGGTAGGTAAAAATTTCCCTGTGGAAGGTGAGGAGGGAGAGAAAGTAGCACATTGCTATGCATTTACTTGAACATACGCGGCTAGATTCTGTACATGGCGCCTGAAAATTCTGCGCAGAAAAAAATTATGTCTAGGTATATTTTGTAACGTACGTCTCTAAGTTTTATAGAATAAGCTTACATTTCCGTGCGGTATATAGAAAACTCCAAGTGCCTCTGCACACGACCAAATGTAGTCGTGGCCATTTACGCCAAATTTACGCCTAAATTAGGCGCAGAGCGGGTGTATTCTTTAATGTAGATAGATTTTAGAAATGCCCACGCGCCACCCATGGTCATACCCCCTTTTCAACTATGTGACTTAGAATTTAAGCACACCACATTACAGAATACACTTATCGAGTTGTTCTTGTAAATCTTAATGCCAGTTAGTGCTGATAGTTGCCTGTTAAAATCCAATTATAACAGCACTGATTAGCTAGTTAACCAATTAAGTTACACGCATTGTTTATAGAATACGCTTCGATTTCCGTGTGGAAACTAAGGCACTATATAGAATTCTGGGGGTAGTGCCAGAACTTGACACTTGTGGACCAATGAGCCTTGTGTATAGTCAAGTGCAACCAAGGAGGAGTTTGCACTGTTTCCCTCGCCTTACCTTTTTTTAGTGGCATGTAAAGCGCATCAGTGCTGGTTTCTGGCACTAGCTTGTCCTAGAAAACACAGATGCTATTGTATTTCCTGTTTGCGCTGCTCTGTGTCTACAAAGCATTAATTTTAAAATTTATTTTGAGTAGCAAATACAGATCTTAACTTGCATTCCCTAATGTTTCTGTATCTTGAAAAAAGGCTCTTAAAAATAGTAAAAGGAAGGTTCGAAAATAGGACACACCAGCCAGAAATCTTCCCAGAGCAAGCTACTCTTGCCAAGCTCTAGGAATTCACCGGTCTTGTGGTTGTGGCGTATCCACTTCCTGTTTTGGTGCTAAGAGGCCTCCTTACATGCTGTACCTTTTTCAGTGCATCATAGGACCAGACTACAAATAGCAGTAACAGGAATTCAAATATAACCAAATACTGAGTTATCCAGGTAAAAGGGCTATTTGAAAATAGCCCACCTTTTACTAGTCTAAGAATAGTGGGTTTACCATGCTTTTAGGTGGGTAGATACGAGCCTGTCCAAGTGCATGCATAGATCATAGGAGTAGACTAAACATGTATGTGCTTTTTCCCAACCAAAAGTAGCCTGTAGAAAATAGTGTAAAGCACATGCACACATTGTATGCAAACTTAAAGAGGGAGATTTTTCTTTGAACTTCACAGAAAGCATGCATACTAAAAGTTGCTATGCACTTGACACCTTTGTCAGAAGAGCAGTGAGCTTTGATAAGGTAATATAATATTACATGCCAGTTGGAAAAGGGTGGTGTGTGGCTTATTTTTCTGATCTGCTATTCTGAAAGCAGCCTTAGCCAATAGATCAACTTGGGGGAATTGGCCAGGACTATTGTAACTAAGAGTAGTGTTCATGGGACATTTTGGTAGGGATGTGCATAGGCAAAAGAAAAGAGAGAAAATAATATTTACAGATTTTTTACAAGTTTTTTGGGCATTTTTTCAACTTCACAGATTTGATTTATTAACACACGGGGTTTTTTCAGGTTTTTTTTAACGCATGCAAGTTGATTGTACTGGTTTCTTGAATTTAGCTAATGTCTTTCACAGTAGTAGCTCAAAATGAGTTACAGGTACTGTATTTCTCTATCCTCAGAAGGCTCATAATCTAAGGGATCCTTATACTAAGGTGCACTAACAGATTTAGCGCGCTTTAAACGATCACACGCTAAATGCTAAAAGCCCATTTTATGCCTATGAGCTCCTTAGCATTAACGTGCGCTAATCTTTAGCGCACTTTAGTAAATGGACCCTTAAGTTTGTACCTGATGCAATGGAGGGTGACCTGACTTAATGTCCCAAAGAGCAAGTGGATTTGAACCCTGGCTTCCCTGGTTCTCAGCTCTGCTCTGATCACTAGGCAGCTACCTTACTAATTTGTAGGCTTATATGTACTAAGGGCCCAATATTCAGACAATGCTGAGCCGCTAAATTTGTGCCCTATTTTCAGGCAGACTTAGGAGCATAAGTTTTCAGCTGAAAATTCATTTTAATTTAGGAGCTTAAAAGTTATGCTTATAAATTTAGACCTGCCATTCATTTGCCTAGATTTGAGCCTAGTCTGAAAATCAGTGCTAAACTAACATTTCCCCCCACCTTAAATCTGTCCTGTTACCTCTCACTTTTATGCTCCTAAATTTAGGGGCTTAGTGAAATTTTGAGAAACTGATACATTCAGCACTAATAAATTTTCAGAGGAACCAATTTATGAGCAAAGCTGTCAAAGTTGGGAGCATAAATCCTTTGAATATCGGGCCCTAAGTTTTTAAAGGGGCACACATCACTAGCTGTTTGAAGGTAACACTGCCCATGTCCTATTTACAATATGCTGAAAAGGGAGACTATTATTGACCCTATACAAACAGGATACTGTGACTCCAAGGATGATAATTTTTTTAATGTACTGATGCACTTAATAGTGGCATATCCAAATAGATTTTTGTACATCATTCATTTTTAGCTTCTGAATGACTTGATGCAAATTAATTAAAAAAATATATGTTTTTTTTCTGAAACTAACCAGAAGGGGAATTCTGAGAAAGAGGAAACTTCTCCAGTGTGGAGTTGGCTTTACTGGATGCTCCTGGTTTGAGAAAGATCCCCCTAATTCTACAAACACATTTAGCGCCCCCCCCCCCCCCCCCCCGACTGATGCTCACTGTGCATTCCTCAGGGTTGTTCTCCTCCCCCCCCCCCCCCCCACCTCCAAACACACTCATTGCAGCAGGTTGGTCCTTAGTTCTAAGCTACCTTTAATATTATAGACGCATGCAATATTATAGACCTTTTTTAATCAATTTTTTGCTGATCTGTTGTATAGAGGGAGGTGCACTATGCTATAGCTGTACAGATTTTTGACCTGTTATGCAACTTCAATTTCCAAAGTTGCATGGTGGGCCCAGAACAGTCCTGGCGGCATCCTGGAGTGTTCACTGACTGCCCACCGTGTTTTTCAAGTTGTGACACGTGCCGTTGGATCGCAGGACTGTTCAGAGGCCATTGCTGCATTACTCTGAGGAAGCAGGCAGGAGAAGACGAGGAAGTGGCATGAAGAGAAAGACAGTAGGAGAGCATCAGAAGAGGAATTGTGAGAAGGGGAGAAGGAGCAAAACGAGGAGGAGAAGAGGTGAGACTGAAGTTAACCATGTCTGTTAGATACAGTTCAGATGTTTTATTTTTTTGATCTATGCTCTTGAGGTAGAGTTACCATGCTGTCCTAACAAAACCCATTCTTACATAGCGGATTCCTACACAGTGCTGTTATAGCTAACTGCATTGCTGCTTGTGGGGGGCGGTGCTTCAATATTGTGCCTTCATCACTAGGGACAAGGAAGTTTAATAAACAGGAGTGGAAGTGAGCCTACCTAGTCCATTGTATGCAAGGAAGTAGAGAGTTGCATGGGGACAGAAATCTTACCCGTCCCCATCCGTCCCTGCTGGAATCTTACCCATCCCCGCAAAAATTTAACCCATCCGAACCCGTCCCCACCCGTCCCCGCAAGAATTTAACCCATCCCCGTAAGAATTTAATGGTACATAAAAGAAAATTCCAGTCAGCTCCCTCAGCCTCTCTCTGGATTTGAGCCACAGCACTGTAGGCAAGGAAGGAACGGAATTTGGAAGTTGGAACACTCTGGTGCGCACATGTAAGACTTGTCTCAGATTCACTTGCACTGTGTGCTGAGAGGTCGTCACATGCACGCGCCAGTAGGTCAGGTGACATCTGATTCTCGTGCCTGTGTCAGAGCTGAGGTCTGTGCACCAGCCTGGTAGCAAAGAGGATTAATAGTAACATAGTAAATGACAGCAAATAGACCTGAACGGTCCATCCACTCTGCCAATAGTCACACTCATGATCAATCCATCATTAAATCAACGAGTGTGATATTATATACTTGATTATGGTCTTTCTTTTGTGTTTCTGGAACAAAGACCACAGAAGTCTATCTGGCCCTATCCTTATGTTCCAACTACTGGAGTTGCCGTTGAAGCCCACTCCAGTCTATTCGTCTTCTCATTTGTGGGACACAGACCGTAAAAGTCTGTCCAGCACTGTCCTCATGTTCCAGCCACTGAAGTTGCTGTCTAAGCCCTTTCCAGCCCATCCTAAACCAGATTGCCATGTATGAGACACAGACCATACAAGTCTGCCAGGTATCAGCCCTAGTTCATCACAGCCAGAGTCACCATCTAAGCGTCACTTGACACATCCACACACATGCAGCCATTTAAGGTTAGCTTTTATATAACTTTCTAATTAGAGATCCTCTGTGTTCATCCCACGCCTTTTTGAATTCCATCATCATTTGTGACTCTACCACCTCCTTAATGGAAGACTTTCCACATTTGTGCTGTTAAAGCAAGGAAGAAGAAGAGGAGGAGAAGACAGCACTCAAAGAAATTGGTATTCGGTAGATGAGAGGCTGGTGCAGGTGCAGCTTACACTTCTACGAGAAGACCGCAGAACTGCTTCCATCCCCGCGGGAACCCTGCAGGAACTGCCTCCGTCCCCGTGGGACCCCCGCAGAGCTGCTTCCATCCCTGCGGGAACCCTGCAGGAACCCTGCAGGAACTGCCTCCGTCCCCGCGGGAATCCCGCAGGATTCCCGCGGACCCCGTTCCCATGCAGCTCTCTACAAGGAAGCCAGTTAGGACAGTATAAGTTTTCCCTTCCCAGCATCCGTCATCCCTGTTTATTCAAAACAAAGCAAGCAGACCTATGAGCTGCTGCATCCACATTTTCATTTTTTTTTACTGTTGGTCCATCTGTAACAAGTCTAAAGCTGTTTCAATTGGATAGGCAGTGCTTTAAAAGGTGGAGGGCAAAAGGTTTTTTTTTTTTACTTATTGGACAGCTTTTTAATTTATTTGAAAGCTTACCATATGTAGATATAAATATCATGAAATAATTGAATATCACTAAAACAGCTTAAAAATTATTATAGCTGGTAGAAACAGCAATTTTAAACTCTGTATTTTGTGCTCATTTTTCTACACTAAAAACTGAATAAATACACTATACAATACAAATGGCCAAATTTCAGTGAGGATATCCTGTTTCCTGATGGGTTCATCTTAAATGTTATTGTAATCTGTCTTGGGAAGCATGGTGTTATAAAGCTGATGGAATATATTGAAATTAAATGGAAGTCGAATTAAACTCTCCTTTCATTGGGGCACATGTAACCACATCTTCATCTGTTTTGTAGAACTTTACCTTTTAGATACACAAATGAATTATTCTGTTGTTTGAGCATATTTCAGGGACAAGTGGTTTATAAGTCAAAATAATAAAAATATTTTCTGTCAAACAGATCGCTCGTTTGTGGAAACATAACTAAATGGGCTATAAGCCCCTAATGCAGCCTATTGGTTTTCTTATATTTTGTTCTTGTGATGGCTTATACTGTGCCAAAACTGGAAATACAGTGAGACAAAATAATAGAATTCAGTAACATCCAAAACTTATTTTTTATATTTTAATCATCTTTATTAAAAGTTGGTTGGTTGGTAAGCTTCATACAGAACAAGAAAAAAACAGTAAACCATCCAACATGGCACAATAAAAACTTTTACCCCAAGAACACTTCCCCTCCCGTACTCCCCTCCCTCCCTATAAGCCCACCTGTTTCCACCCGCCAAAATAACACAACAGATGAACAGATCAGTAGGACTCAAAGCATTTCATAACAAGTAAAGTCATAAACAACACAGTTTATACCAAATTGTTTAACCACACTTTGGATTTGCCTTCAGGTTTAATAAGCAATACCATGTGCATGTAAGGTCTAAATAAACAAATGTAAGCAATCTATGTTTAAGGCGTATGCCCTAAATTTGTAATACTTGGTAGCAATAATTAAACAGTGAGGGAATATTCATATAGCAGGCAGCCAACAGATTTATTTTCCACTGAAAATAATCAACTTTGTATAAACTTGGTGACTAATACTGTGCTACTTGCTATTTTGTACTTTGTTGGTGTATTGTTTGCATAATAAAATTGCACTTGCAAATATTTTTCTGACATGATTTTAATTAACAAAAGCTACCATAAGAGGCAGACACGGTCGTATAATTATAATTTTATTTGTATTTGGGTAATGACTGAGAAAAATGCTGTTAAAAATTATATTACAAAGCATGAAGTTGACTTGGTTAACTTCTGCTGTATATCAGCCAGAAGTAAATAATAGTAATTAACAATGTTAAGTGCATTTCTATAATATGCCACTGCATTCTTCAAAACAGAAGGAGCAAGTTCCCACAAACTATTTAGGCACAGGTTTAAAAAAAAAAAAAGCTTTCAAATACTCCCAGGTTTTAACCTAATACATGTTAAATGTGGGATATGAATGTCATAAACAAATAAATAGATAGAAACTCTGAATGTTAAGCACCTGATTCCTATAATATGATGTCTGTTTTTAGTGGCCCATTACCAGAAGAAAAAAAAATTTCTGCACGAATATAACGCGTGCTAGGGTGTCCCCGTAACCAGCCCCTCCAACTGACCACTGATTAAGATTTATAACAAGTTACTGCTCTACCTATGAAAAGTTGTCACATTTTTATGCTTCCTCTGTGTACATCCGTATGCTGCACAAGCTGGCATGTTTGAAACTATAAGCGAGATTAAATAAAATATGCTACCAACAATAAAGAACGACAGCGTAGATGCAGCAGGTCATATGTTTGCTTGCTTTGTTTTGAGTATATGGGGATGGCGGCTGCACGGGGAAGGGAAAACTCAGATTGACCTAATTGGTTTCAGCGTTTTGACGTCACTTCATCTCCGGTCTATTAAACCTCCTTGACTAGGGACAGGCAGGTTCCCTGGAGTCCTGCAAAGCTTGGCCTGTTTCTCACTATTGAGAATGTGATAGTGAAACAGCGTCCTCTACTGGCAGGACTGTAGGTGGAGGACTCCCACTCAGCTTAGAGGGAACAGTGGCTAACAGCAGCTACTACAGCACGAGCTGTCCCTCACGGGGAGTATGAACACAGCTTCCGTTCCAATTATACAAAATGTGGTTTTTATTTTATTTTTTTTTGTGAGGGAGACTAGTTATTACTGTTTAGTTGTTAACTGGATCATACAGTTATATTGGGGGTAGAGATAAGTAGCAACAATATTTAAAGAAAATAGTGTTTTTTTGTAAGTTGTGATGGTTTGGCTTCACGTCTACATCATCTTCTTTGGGTCATACATAGGGGCCAAAAGAAACCAAGTAAAAAAAAAAAAAAAAAGGCCAGAAAGTTATGGCTGGAAACATCAAAAGCTGACAGTATGGTCAAAGCACAATGTCATTTATTTATTTTAGAAATAATCTGTATTCTGCATTTGCATTCTGATATATTTGTTTTTCAGAATTTATTTTACCCCTGATGTTGGCAATTGCCAAAACATGGCCTCATCGGGTTTTTATGATGATTTTACTTCAATAAACATTGTGCTGACCATACTGTCAGCCTTTGGTGTATCAAACCATGCCTTTCCAGCCTGGGCTTTTTCTGACTTTGTTTGCCAAAGAGGATGATGGATGTGAGGTTTCCACACTACATAGATGTTCCTTCACAGTATACAAAAACTGGTTTTACTCTTGAACCAATGCAGGTACTGGAATGGTATGAAAGGAAAGCAGAACTATTTTTCTAAGAGCTTAAGCATTCAAAAGTGTGGTTGATATATTAATCCTGGTAGTCTGTTTTGTTTTGGATGCTACAGAAAAGGAGTAAACTGGGGGCGGAGGTCTTTTACTAAAGCTTAGCTCGAGTTATCTGCAGCAGAGCCCATTTTATTCCTGGGGGCCCTGCTGCAGATAACTCGAGCTAAGCTTTATTAAAGACCCCCTAGGTAACTTTAATGTTGCTTAAATTCTAGTGCATTAGTTGCATCTCTTTTTTGGTGCCAGAAGAAAACAGAACAGCTATTTCAGAAGTGGCACTGCCAACAAATCTATGGAGCAAATATAAGAGGATTACAAAACTGGGGGGAGAGAGCCAGCTTGAAGGGTTGGAAGTGGAGACGAGGATGGGATAGAGATTAGGACTAGTTGGGATGGAGTTGGAGGACAGTGTACTGGGGAGAGGAGCTGGGAAATGGTAGAGATCGTGTGAGGGAAGTTGGGCTTAGGGAAAGAGAAAATGTGTGGGTTTCTTTTGGGGGGGGGGGGGGGGTTACTCAAATTATTGTGAATGCACCTGAGCTTCCAGGCTGACTATTATCGGAGGGGGTAGCTTATCGGAGTAGGGCCCCCCTCCCCCTCCCGCCCAGTGTGTTGTCTGCTTTGTCCATCTTGGCTGTCACACTGAAATTGTTTGTCAACATGGCCTCAGCTAGAAAAATAATGATCACTGATGAAGATCATAGAAAACTTATTTGTGTCAGAACTCCAAAATTTAAGCCTGGGTAGCTTTTATATGTTTTGGATTATAAGGGACAAGTGGCGTATCCATTCAAGGTGCTTGTGTTGTGTATGCATCCCCTGTGTTTTAAAATTACCTCCAGTCTTTGCCCAGGCAGCGGCAGTGACACTCATAGGCCGCATGAGGCCTGCTCAGGGGCTTTCTCTCTGAACAGCCCCGCCCTTCTAACACAACTATCTGTCATCTGAAAGGTGGGATGGTTCAGAAAGAGCCCTGGTGCAGGCCACAGGCAGCCTATAAGTGCTGCTGGCACTGCCTGGGCGAAGACTGGAGGTGATTTTAAGGTACGGGACAGAGGGGAGGAGGCGGCGTGTCCAAGAAAATTATTCAACTCGCTTGTAAGATATTTGGTGCTTGGCTAATACTGATAATTCTTGGTTACTGAATAATGGAGAACCATGTGCATTTGAAATAGCTATAAGTACTTTAGTGTTTTAAAAGGTGCTCACTGGATTTTTACTTGTATGAATGTGAAAGATTCCATATACAGTAAACCACTCACTAGCAGGTGCTGGAGAGGAGCAGTGTCTGCTGCTTCTGTGGATAGGCTGCTGCTCCTTCCTGTAAAGGACACATCATTCATGTTGGAGATATGCTTTAAAGGAAAAGTGCCATGCTACTTTCAGGTATATAACTGCTTTCCATGCTGTCTGATTATTTTAAAGTTTTGTTTATAGTTTAAAAAAATGTTGAGCTACTGAATTCTAAGAGGCTAGCGCAATCTCTTGAGCTGTCATGTTGCCTGCAGTAAAACGCTGTGTCTTGTTGGTCTAATCCAGCTGTGCCCATTTTGTTATAAATTTCTGCAATTTGATGCCTGGAGATTGTAGTGTTCACTCCCTGTATACAAATTTTCTTTAGATTAACATGAACCCCAGGTTGACCCCCATCCACTGAATACTTTTGGATTAATCCAAGTATTCTTGTGTTCCAGAAGAGGTACGTTTCCATCAAGTATTTCTTTGGAGAAGTCACTTCAACAGATGTAGTGTGGCCCTCAGCTTATTCCCCAAGCCTTTATTTTTTATTGGTACACACAGTACTTTTGATTTATTAATCATAAGCTAGTAAACATAAAGTGGACCTGAAGCTGCCATCCTGTACCCTTGAACAGGTGAACAGACTGTGAGAGTTGATGTCTGTTTGTAAGCAGACAATCTACAGCAAGATCACTCCAGCATGTACATTGGAAAGGGACTACTTACGTAGTCATAAGTATAGTACACTCCATGGAACTGGGAACCACAAAATGCACTGATTGCCAGTGGAGTACAGAATCGTGTACAAACTTTTGACATTGGTGTACAAGGCAATGTTTTTTTGATGTGCTGTTATACTTGAATCAGGTTATTTAGTTGTATAAGCCATCGAGAATGTTAAGGCCTGAGGGGGTGAGAGAGTTGGTCGTACCATCTATGACAGGTATCCATTATGCAGAGAGAAAGGGGGCTGCTTTTTCAATACAAGAGCCCGTGTTATGGAATACATTGCTTGGATTTCTTCAATTTGTGTCCATCAGTGCAACAGTTTAAAAAGGAATTGACGACACATTATTTTGTTCATGCCTTTTCATGAGTACTGTTTTAGGCAGTTGGATGAGCCCGAGGAGTATTTTAGTGTAGTACTGTGAAATCATGTGTGTTGTATATATCAATGATTATGCTTTTTTAAAAATTTATTTATTTTAAATTGTGAACATCTGAGGTTTAAGCGGATTTAAGTGGAGATAGATAGATACTTAAATAAAAATTGCTGGCATGTGCTTAGTTGCCTCTTATGGTTGCTCCTTGAGGTGTTCTGCATCACAGCCAGTTTGAACACAACAGCACCGCCACCTGCTATAGACTTGTATAACAAGCAAGTTGTGTGTTAGAAATTAGAAAGTGACCTTGCATCTAGGGGTCTGTTTGCTAAGCCGTGCGGCATTGCCGACACAACCCATTCAAAGTGAATGGGCTGTGTCAGCACTAGTGCACACACAGCCGCGCTAGCGACTTAGTAAACCCCAGCGCTAGTTTTACATGGGAAAAACGTTTTGTACATAGTTAAAATGAGGTGTAGTTCTAAGGCAGACCAGTTTACAATTCTTTGCCAAGACGAATACTATACCAGAACTCTTGTCATTTCCTTAATAAGTGATTGCAGTTATTTTTAAATCAGTGGGTCTGAATATTGTGGCTATATGTGTTAAAAAATGTCAAAAAATTAACTAAAACTACATAGGCTTATGTGTTGGACTAGATTTTTTTGTGTGTAATTCTTAGTGCAGCTTTAGCTTGCTAAAAGAAACACTTGAGTCTGTAGGCATTCTATTTTCAGAGGACTTTCTTGACTGTGAATGCAAAGGAATGACATGACCCTGCGTCCAGTTTGTGATGTGGAAGATCTGATAGAGGCACCCTTTATGTTTCAACGGTTTTTATTGAAAACACAGCAAGAAATAGTAGTCCACCTCATCATGTTGGCTATAGTACAGTTTTGCAACACTTAAGAGAACAACATAACCGATATACAACATGATGTTCAGTCATCAAACTTTAGCATTTTCACCCCTCCTCCTCCCACTTTACATAGTCTGTAAACCTGTTATGGCAATTCCACTTTGCTGGCGCGTTTAATCAGTGCAGTAACTCTAGCATTGAGTTCAACAGGTCATACCACAGTAATAACCCTTGCTTAGTGGCTGATAGCGGCGCCCTTTAAAACCAGCTTCCTCTTGGTGGGGGGGGGGGGTTAATTTAATTAGATACAGCCATGCTTGATGGGTTGACAGGTGTATTGTATATCCCTAGCAATGAGGAGCTATCACCTTGTCTCGGCTTATTGTTCAGGAAGCTGAAAATAGTTGTGGTTTGGGGCCATAATCCAAAAATGCATCATTTCCTGTGGATAGTTTAATTGGAATTAGTTGTTTTGAAAGCAGATTTACCAATTTCACTATCATTTTCTGTTTGCATCTTAGAAGATGATACTGAGATGGAATCCTGCGTTTTTGGGTCATAACCCATTATAGTACAAACTCAAGAGTTGAAAGAAAAATCACTACTTTATAAGGCTCTCTAGCTGTAGTAGTAAGAATTGTTCCCATTCTGTATGTGTTGGCCAGTAACATAAAAACACTAATTCAGATAGATAATGGCAGCCATTTTTTTTTCAGGCTGTAAACTTTGTAAGGTCAAACTTTTTCATTTTTCTGATAGATATGGTTTCTTTTTTCCATGGAGTGTGTAAAACATTTTTACTTGCTGGTATACACAGTATATATCAGGGGCGGACAGAGTACTCTGGCCTCCTCCGCCCCTGCCCACACGTTGCCGCCCCCCCCCCCCCCCCCACGCAACCCTTACCTTGAAGGGGTGGTCTAGTGGCTTGTTTGGGGGCAGAGACACCAAGGGTGGCCAATCCCAATGCTAGAGATTTACCATTGCAATGCTGGATATTGAAGGCCAAATGAGTGAGATTTTTCTCATGGGTCCCTGCCAAGTCTTAAACCAGCTCTAGCATATTAAAATAATTGTTTTCTGTATTTGAAAATTTACTACACAGTACTTAAAAAGAGATTGACAAACAAACATCACAAAATCTATATCTTTTATCTTGTTGGGCAGACTGGATGGACCATACAGGTCTTTATCTGTCGTCATTTACTATGTTAACATCATTCCTGTGAAGAAGAGAAGACCAAACATTAATCTAAGGAACACAACATAACCTCTCTCCAGTAGCAGGCATATTATGAATTTATACAAATCCCTACAAAAGTCACTCAGGACCTGTATGACACAAATCTACCATTCCTTAACAGCACCAACAAGGACCTTTCTAGGAAAAGGCAGCATTGGAAATATCTCGGTGAGGCCAGAGCATCAATACACTTATTGGAAACATTGAACAATCTGGATTACTACTACTACAGGTCCCAACAATCAACACTAACAGAATATCTTGCCTTGGTCACACCTGCAAACACAAATACAGGATAAGCAACCACAGACTAAGGGGCCCTTTCACTAAAGCTTAGCATGCCCTATTTTATAGGCCACAGGGCACTTAGCGCACACTAATTCCCATTAGCGCATACTAAGCTTTAGTAGAAATATGTAAACAACAATTAGCTTGAAAGCTCAAGACACCAGACTCTACACGCAGCACAACACCAGAGAAATAGAAAATGTTGCATTTCCTTGTACAGTGCAAAATATAAAAGATAGCAAATGCCAATTCCCAAAACAGACACATTGCAATCAATAAATGTACATTTTTTTAACCTTTATGGTCCCAGTCTCTGCTCCTTCTTATCTCTTAGATCACTATCCAGGGCCTCCTGTCCATTTGCCATGTTGTTTTTCTCTCCTCCAATCTTCTTAATTTCTTCTACTCATTGATTTTATAGTAGCTGGTAGAAACACCAGTTATAAACTGTATTTTGTGTGCTCATTTTTCTACACTGTTCTGTCTTCTATACAATACAGATGGCCAAATTTCAGTGAGGATATCCTGTTTCCAGATGGGTTTTTCATCTTAACTGTTAAATCTGCACTGGGAAGCCTTATAATATACCACTGCATTCCACAAAACATGCCGTCTCGGCATCCCCTCTTCTCAATCTAACCGCCTTAGTCGGTCCCATATGGTTCTGGCTCCTGCAGTCTTGTCTTCTCCCACCCTACTTCAAACCAGCTCCTTATCGCAGCTCTTCTGAGCTCGAAAAAGATAAAGCTGCCTGCCGGTACAGAGCCACATGCTGCAATATTGACAGCGAGGCTCTGCTGGAACCTCCCCCAGGGTTGCCAGGTGGAAAATTTTTTTCCAGCCCAATCCAGCCCAAAAAACAGCCCAAAACCCGCCCAAACACAAACCCCGCCCCTGACACCCCCACCCCCGCATCATCACCCCCGCCTCCGCCGTCATCAACCCCGCCGTCACCGGCCCCGCCTCCCACGTCACCGGCCCCGCCTCCCACGTCACTGGCCCCGCCTCCCACGTCACTGGCCCCGCCTCCCCGTCATCGGCCCCGCCTCCTACGTCATCGGCCCCACCTCCCACGTCACTAACCCTGCCCAAAACGTCACTAACCCTGCCCAAAAACGTCACTAACCCCGCCCCCCCGCGGCCGAAAAAACCGCCCTGAAGCCCAAAAACAGCCCAAAAAATCGCAACCCGCCACGGGCAAAAATTTCCCGCGGCGGGTTGCGGAAAACCGCCCAATTGGGCGGTAAAACCGCCCACCTGGCAACACTGACCTCCCCCACTGCAGCAGGAAGTGTGTCACAGGGCGAGGATCCGGCAAGCCTCACTGTCAGTGTTGTAAGCATGGGGCTCTATACTGGCATTGCAGTTTATCTTTTTAGAGCGTGCGACGACATCCACTAAACCACCAGGGCGGCTGTAGTGGGCGGAAGGCAAGGGCAACTAGGCAGAGCCTCTGGGCCCTCGGGCACTGCCTGGTTGCCCGAATGGTCAGTCCACCCCTGACTTTGATTATGAAGCAAAGCACTGTATAACTTTGTGCTCTACAACGTGATAGTGTGTAATTTTCCATGGAAGGCGCTAGCAGTCTCTCACAGCTGGCTTCATTTATCAAGGGAAAAGAAGTAACATTAGACATTTTGATGATGCACAACTAGATGTGAAGGGTGTGATGGAGACAGACCACGTCTGACTTTTGCAGTCAGGAAGTGTATGGAATTATACATATGTCTGTAGTTACTAGGACTGTCAATGTGTCTTCTTACAAAGCGTGCTATTTTCTTCTGGACTGTAAAGTGATTCGGGATAGCTGGAAAACATGTAATTCAGTGCACCTGCTTCTAGAGCTGCTAGCATTGAGTCCTTTCAAATTTAGGGAGATAGTTCTTGATCACTTGTATGTGTGTTTTTTTTCTGCTCTTTTCAGAGTAATTCTGCAGACCAGCGTGCAAAGCAGTAAAACATCTAAATCTGGCAGTGCAGAGATTCCTATAAGAACCAGATCTGCTGCAGGAAATGGCAACCTCAGAGGGTAAGCCATGCTCACCTTGTTAAGTTAGTCGAGGTAGTTGGTTTTCCCTTCTAAAGGTTAGGATGTGTGTGTTTTGTGTTCTGCTTTTCTTTTATCTTGATATGTAAGCTTTAAGGGGCCCTCTTACTAAGCCATGTAGGCACCTACGTGTGCTCAGTGCACGCCAATTTGGAAGTACCACGTGGCCCGGGCGGTAATTTCATTTTGTATACGTGTCCAGTAGGTGCGTTGGAAATTTTCCGGTGCGTGGTACTAAGTGGGCAGTAATCGGCATTGTACAAACGCTGACAATTATTGCCCGGTTAACGCGCGAGACCTTACCGCTAAGTCAATGGGTGGCAGTAAGGTCTCAGGCCCAAAATGGACGTACACCAACTTTCATTTTGCCACATATCCATTTTCGGCTAAAAAAAAAAAAAAGAGTTCTTTTTTGCAGGTGTGCTGAAAAATGAACCTGTGCGCGTCCAATACACACGTCTACACCAGCGCAGGCCACTTTTCGGCACACCTTAGTAAAAGGACCCCTAAATGTACTGTTAATCTTTACAAGATATGTTTTTTCAGCATCAGATTGATAGAATTGTACAGTGTGATATAGTGGCAAAATTGCAGCTTTCTATGATTGCTGGTAAGATATATTAAGTGTTTTTTGGGGGACTAAACATTCAGGAGCCCTTTTGCTAAAGCTTTTGTGTGCACTACCAGGATTAGTAATTCTGCCTATAGGTATAAAATGGGTTTCTTAGCATGAACACGTGCTAAGCTGTAGTAAAAGGGCCTTAGAGTAGTCTTTACATGAAGTTTAACCACCTTTATAAAGAGATTCACCCAAGATGGTGTACAACAGGTACAATTTACCATAAAACTTAGTAAGATGAGCAAAAATTAAGCATATATAATTAATGAGGTAAACTTGGAGTTGGCAAATTCAGTAATAGGATTAACACACTACAGTATCAGAGCACTGTAAAACAATTATATTACAGAAATATGATAGCAGAATACAAATGATACCACAACGAGCAGCATAGAAGAACATTCAGATAACAGATATGATACTCATGATGTCAATACAAGACAAATGAAACACCTTAATAGGCTGCATTAGAACAGTCATGTTGCCGATAATGTGCAGTATATCAAGTGGCATAAATAAATAATATAGATCTTTCATTCAAGTATTTATATAGCGCTTAGACCTAAGCAGTTTAGTTTCATTTTACAGGTATTGGGTCTGTCCCTAGTGGGCTCACAATGTAATTAGTACATTGTACCAGGGACAATGAATGGTTAAGTGACTTGCCCAGGGTCACACAGAGCTGCAGAGGGAATTGAACCTGGTTCCCGAGGATCTCAACCCACTGCCAACCATCAAGCAGCAACTGGAACTGAACCCAGTTCCCCAGACCTCCAACCCGCTGCAGTACAGCATTAGCATCATGACAATGAAACATATTAGTATGTAGCAAACGGAGCAAGTGCAGTTAACATATTGTTTTTTGTTTTTTGGGGGGGGGGGGGGGGGAGTTTCAGCAATCTGGGATCTTGCTAATTTTGGGGTTTCTGCCAGATACTTGTGAACTGGCTTGGCCACTGTTAGAAGCAGGATAGTCAGCTAGCTGGACTTTTGGTCTGTCACAGTATGGCCATTATGTTCTAAGACTGAGAATCATAGTTCTGTCAGTTTGACTCAACATTCATAGTACAGCCTGAGCAAAGAGTGCATTGGCATTTGGCACTCCTGAAAATATGGGAGATTGCACAAGCTAGGAAATTGTGACCATTGCTCCCAGGTCTAAAACTGATCAGCAGCCTACAGCCTAAGGAGTCTGGCATGCCCCACACATTATTCTGTCAGTTCCATGTATCCACGGGGTTTGCTTTTTATCAGAATTTTATGTAAGCCACATTGAACCCGCCATATGGTGGGAAAATGTGGGACACATATGCAATAAATAAATAAATTTTCTAGTCAGACACTATGCCAGGCATCCTTCTTGTGGCCAGACATGGGAATTCAGTGAAGTGGGAGTTCTGAAGTGATTAAAAACTGCTACATGGCTACTTTCTTTGCAAAGGATAAGTTATTTATATTCTTTGTGGGTAGGGAGAGAGGGTCTGTCTGTCGCTTTCCTAACCTTTTCTGAACTTCTTGCCAATTTGCTGCAATGATACAACCTTCTCTTCATACTGCATGCTCAGGTGCAGCTTTTTAGTTCTCGCTGAAAGCAGGCATGTCGCCACATAACAAAGCTGCTCTAATTGTAATCTAGTTCCATCTCAGGGGGAAAAGCTGGTACCTCGCTCACTGTTTCCTTGTTTTATTACTCTGTCTTCTTTCTACTTTCACCCACAGCCCGATTCATCAGCGAGCGAGAAAGAAAAGGAATGCTTTGCACCAAATACGCTTAATGAAATTATGGTACTCTCAATCCTCTGCTGCTCCTTTCCTGCAAACGTGTTTCATCTGCTTCAAGATTTCCTGTCTGCTGCTTTTTAGAATCAATACAGCATTGTCTCTGCAAAAAAAACCCCAAAACCTCTTATCATTGTCATTTTTTCCTTTTATTTATCTGACTTATTACGCATGCATAGTTTATACTATTAGTGTTTTGTTGAATGTTCCATCAATTTTTTTTAATGCTTGCCTTTTGTTTATAAAACCTGTGCATTCCAGCATTTAATTTAAAATTTTTCTTTTGTTAATGCCTTTTCCCCTTCAGCAGTCACTCCGTTCCAAGGGTTCGAACAGTGCTGCGTTAACGCAGCCAAAGGTCTACAGAAGAAGGTTCTGTGGAAGGGGAGGAAGAGCGATCCTAGGACTTGACCGAATATTGCCACCAGGGAAAGGACTTGTGAACTGGTTGTGATGGTGGTCTGATGGAAAATGCTTTGAGTCATGGAGTACACTGAAAAAAGTGCTCTCTCCAGGACATTTCTCCCCTGGGGCACCGATGTGCATATGTAAAGGTTCTCTTACTTTTTTTTTCTGTACATTTCATCTGATATAAATAATTATAAAGAGGGTTGTACAGTATGTATGATGCATGTCGGATCTCGGCCAGAAGCATAGGTTTATTATTTTATTTTGTTTTGTTTTTTTGTTTGTTTGTTTGTTCTGCCCCTGTGGAATTTGGGAACTCAATAACAGATGCTTTCTTGCCATAAATTTAATCCCATGTGTCTTCTGTCAAAAAAAGAGAGTCTGTGTTAGGAAAACTGATTTCATTAACACACACACCTTTTTAAATTAGTCACCCAGAATTAAGTGGAATATTTCATAATTGCATACAAAGAAGGAAACAAGGTACCATGGCCAGTAACAATTGTTTCCTAGCAGAGATTAATTTTAATCACAATCAAAAACAGGCTGTGATCCTGTGAGAAAACCAGTAAAGTTCGACATACTTTTTGTTTATAAATTATAAATAGTATTTAATTTTCTAATTCTGAACTTAACTTTGTACAGAGCATTAACTGTTGGCTTTGACCTGAACTCTGGGGAAAGGTTAATGTCACGCAGGTGTCTTTTGCTCACAAGTGTGTAACTCATAGTGGCCCACATCTGTAAACACTTATTTCTTGTATGTTGAAATACTGGAAGCTGTTGAGTGTGTTAGCAGTTGGGCTAAAGAGTTTTTATAAAACTGCTCGCATTAGTAATGGATCTTGTAAAGTCAAGTTGTATTGACATTTTGCTGCAAATACGGCCAATTAAGTACGAGATGGGTCCCAGTTTGGATATGTGAGAGAACCCCCTTGTTGGACTGGATTCATAAAGTGATTTACCACACCCTGTCCGCCTTACCTTTATTTTACTGGGTCTTTGACATGCCCATTTCAATTAAAAAGAAAAATGCACAGGTGAAATAAAAGCAAAGAATGACTTATTTATGATAAAAGTGTCCCCCCAAAAAAAGTTTGGCCATTTTTTAAAAATGTTTTTCCTCCTCCCCCCCCCCCCCCCCCAAAAAAAAAAAAAAAATCCCAGTTCAGATTTTTAAAAATATTGTTTCATAGATTTATGATTTGTACATGTTAACATTTTTATTAACATGTTGTTAAATCCGTTTTGTACACACTGTGGTGCACTAAGAAGTGCACATTTTTAGTTTGCGATCATTTTATATGACATGTTACTGGAAGGTAAGGACCTTGAATATGTAGCTTACCAAAATGTTGCTGCTTTGATAGGGCTATGTGGTTTGGGCTTTTCAACATTTTTTATTGTGTTTTCACAGATATTCTGTGGTCCCAAATTATATACTTGTCTTGAGTAGAGCATACAGAATCAATTGACCACTTAGCAATGTATGGAGAAAACTCCAGAATCTCATTTGCTAAAGATGGGGGGGGGGGGGGGGGGGGGTCAGTGCTCATAATGAGGTTTTGGCCAGTAAACAGGAAAGGCAGAAATGTTTGCGTTTAAACAAATCTTTGGGCTTTTGCTTGTTCCCTACAACTAGCTTATCCCATAGTGTGTAGTTAGGAAAAATTCCTTCTGTAACTTCTAGGCAGTTGATATCCCAAAATTATCTGTGGGCTGCAATATTTACCATGCTATTAAGCATCACAACACAGACTTCGTGACAGTAAGTGACCCAGATCAATATTCTATAGCCCACATTTTGTTTTATTTAATTTACGGATGTGAAATAAGAAGGCAGCATTTAGGACCTTCCTTCTGGATACAGGAATGCTTTTTGGCTGCTCAGATAAATATCTGAACAGTGGCCTAAGAAATCTGCCTACAGTGGATTGTATTCAAGTATAGCATATTCCAGAAGATGAGCCATGCTTTCTGTATCCTTACAATAGAGACAGGCCCTTTTGAGAAGGAAGCCTAGTGTGAATTGTCTCTGTTCTCCTGGCGGAAGTATGAAACTAAGAAGTATTGGTCCAAGCCTCAAGGGGTCTTTGTAAAGCTTAGCTCAAGTTATCTGCAGCAGGGCCCATAGGAATAAAATGGGCCCTGCCGCAGATAACAACTGGCGCTAAGCTTTAGTAAAAGACCCCCTCAGTGTGCTGTCACATATAGAAGCATCCTTGCCGTTTTTAAAATGAAAAATAAATGTCTGCAGCTGGGAGCTACTGGATGGAAGTGCTCACGACAGATTTTTCAATAGTTACCAATAACATTTGTGCCTGGGCCTTCATTTTTTTGTTAGTGGAATTTAATAGGTTAGCTCCCAGTCACAATATTCCTGCCTTTTGTAAAAGTTAGTATTTTGATCATTGTAGTTCATATATATTTCATAGTAGGTGGAGCTGAGGCTAGGTATATTTTCAGGAAGAATGTGCTTGATTTCGTAAGGTATAGTGGTGTATCTGTTTGAGCAAGGTAAGCAGGTTAAGGGCACTTTTGAAATCCAAGAGTACATTTTTACTTGTAAATTCCCAAAGATAGAAAAACTTCTGATGAAATTAGAATAATACGAAAATAGTGTGCTTGTACTGTAAATTTAAATAGAAGTACTATTTCTGTTCCATAAAGCAGAAATGAGTAAATCACATAATGTATGTTATGAATTCTTCAGAAACATTTATTTTATGTGTGCATTCTTGTATCCCACTATTATCCAAAACCAGACTTTGGTTCAATGTGGCTTACAATATACAGTTAGGCGAAGTGGCATTCAGCCACCCCTGTGTGATAGAATACATGACATGTTTCTTGCACCCATATTACATAAGACTTTCAAATGGGAGGAGAACTACAGGGGTTAGCAAACATACCTTAGACTAGTAATTTTTTTTAAAGAGAAACTACCTAGGTCATCTCTTAAATGGGTAGAGGAAGAAGGAATGGAAGTCAGTATTTTGCTGAGATAATTGTGAAGCAGATGATAAAAGTACAGGAAAGCAGGTTCAGTTTGTATCCAGGTTCCCCCTCCCCCTCTTTCCAAAGGGCGACAGAAGTAATGCATCTACATGCTATTCATCTTTCCTGATCTGAAATGTGTATACAGTTAACTGCTACCTCTTTCCCCACCTGTGAAAGGAGAAATGGCCTGTTAAACTGCAGCAGGTGTACCCTGCAATCTCTTGACCAAATGTCTGGTGTGCTTGCCCCCACTATGATCTACCTGGCCACTGGCCCCATATATAACTGGCTCTGAAATTTTGCACAGTTGAAGCCATAGGCAGCACTCCTTAAATCTTGGCAGGACGGGGGAGTTGCAACTCAAGATTTGGCGCTGAGAAAGATGCTATAACAGCCGTCCCTTAAAAAAGACTTCTTCTGTCTTGGCAAGATTTTTTTTTTTTTTTTTGCTTTTTAAAATTGTTTTGTCTTGTGGTGTCCGGAATAAAACCTGGATCCCATAAGCAGTGAGCGTAGGCAGTTCTTTTGCCTTAGCTGTTTTGACTAGCTAGCTAAGTGTGTTCAAACTTTGATAACAGAAATCCAGAGCTTTTATGTGTACCATAGGTACAAAGTAGTGGTAATTAGTCTGTCCCTTTCATAACACAGGACATCCTTAGAAGAAATAAAACCAAGACAGCAAGGGAAGAAGAAAGATGTTTAGTTTTGTGGTGTCTCCTTTGCTATGACAATAAGTGCTTTAAAAAAAAAAAACCCTCTGTAAAGTCTATAAAGCTATATTTTTGCATTCATGAATTCAAGTTGTGTGGCATCCTGTGTAAATCATGTATATAAAATGGGTACAAATATAATTGAATAGTACTGTAGAATCACTTTTTAATTTGTAGCAAATTGTATATTTGTAATCGTATTTTTTTAAACAGAATGAACTACTGGAAAACTGGATGTTTATTTTACTGAAGGTATTTTTAAGAGTAAACTTCCTAATGGCTTGAATATTTTACATAGGGGAGTAGGCATTGTCTATAAATACTGGGCATTATGTGAACTAATTTTTTACTAATAAAAACAATTGATAATGTACAAACGTAGAATAAAATCTGTTAAACATAAGTCTCTGTCTAAGGAGTATTTTTTTTTTTCAAAATATTTTATTACGTTTTGAAACATTAACAGAATAGTTACACAGTCAAATATTCAACGTATAACAATGTAAAAATCAAGAAAGAAAAAAAAACATGATGAGTGTGCAGCGTTAGAGAGACAATGAATCAGAAGAAGAGCATCAATATTCAGTCATAAAGTAGTGAACAATAAAGTCCTTTAAAGAGTCTGTAAATAGTGTTCCAACGGTTCCCAAATTCTCTTTTTAGAGAGAATTGTAAACTGCTTTTCAGCTATAGAAAATTCTAGGTTTTGACACTGTAAGACTGAGTTCCACCAAAAATGGAGGTTAAGTAGGTGAGCTGATTTCCAATTAAGTAGAATATGCTTCTGTGCTACTGTAAGATGTCCAACAACTTTGCTTGAGAAGAGGAGAGATTTAATTGCTGTGAACATGATTTGAACAATATTATTGAAGATGTTAGTTCACAGTCCAGTGAAAGAATTTTCTGTATTATGGGCCAAATTGATTGCCAGAATTTGAGCACATGTTCACACTCATAAAGCATATGAATTAGAGTCCCTGTTTTTTTGAGAGCAATGCCAGCATTTATCTGAAGGAATGAGAGAGGCTCTGGCTAATTTGTGAGGTGTCCAAGTGACTCTATGATACAGAAAGTACATAGATTGGAGAATTGACGCAGAAGATAGTGGCCTTAATGTCTTAGTCCAGAGAGAGGACCATTGCTCTTCGACAAGTACTTGTCCAACATCCTCTTGCTATATATTTTGAAGTGATACATTGAAGTTATAAGATGAATTTGTTAACATTTTGTAAATCTTTGATGCAGTATGACCTCCTACCAGGAGAGATTGAGCAGTATCATATAAAGAGGGTAATTGAAAAGTCAGTTGAGCAAATATTGGAGAAGCCGCAATACAATGAGTCAGTTGTAACCATTTGAAATAGGCAGAAGGAGACAGAGAGAACTTTCCTGTTGTACTTCAGGAAAATAAATCCTTTCATTCTTTCTCTGAACTATCTGAAAGAGTCCATACTCCTTTATCAATCCATTCTTTCCAATAGGGAGTTTGTTTATTAGAATATGAGGGTTATACCATAGTGACATTTAGGAAGATGTTGAAAGAGGTGTAACGATCAAATTGTCAATCACAAGAAGTGCCTTGATAATGGCAGAGATAATGGGATCTAATTTGTGTGAAGGAAAAGATGTAGAGGAAAGTAACAATAAAGGAGTAAATGGATGCACTAAGACTTCCTCTAAAGTTAACCAAATTGGTTTATAGTCAGATTTTTGAAAGATCCAGTTGCAACCTTGTTGAGATATAAAGGATTTGTGATAGTTGTGAAAGTCAGGAAATAATACACCACCAGAATCCTTCATACTTTGCCTGACCATTTGGGGCCAACTAATGGAGAGAGAAAATCAACCTCATTATGCGTATGGAGGGACTCAGATTGATACAAATTGGAATAAAAATCATGAAAAGCTTTAGAGATGCCCTCTTTTGATGTATTAATAGTCTGATTAGACAATTTAATGGCGGGAATAAGTCATTTCCTTTTAAGATAGTTTGCTAAAAGAGTACTGCTTTTATCTTTTTCCGCATAATATTTAGAATGTAGATCAAAGATTTGCTGTCCTGCTTTGACACTGAGGAGTTTAACTGGTATTTAAGGTTATAAAGAGAATTAAGTAATAAAGGATTACCGGACTGTATATAATTAGCTTCTACACTTTTAATTTGCAATTCTAATTCAGATATTTGGGCTTTTTCTTGTTTAGCTTTATAGGAAGCTAGAGATAAATTCATCTCTTAAGGCAGCTTTGAATGCTTCCCAAACTGTACTAGGATTTACTGGAGTTAGAGTATTCGAAAAAATTGCTTAATAAAAGATTTGAGTTTTAAGAGAACGTCCTCATCACTGAGTAAATTGGAGGGTAATCTCCATAATGGAGACTGCCTAGGAGAAGAAGATGGCCCAAGACAAAGATAAGGAGACTGGAGCGTGGTCAGAAACTACTATGGGTGAAATAGAGGAGTCTGACTTGTTCAACTAAAGAATTAGAGATTAAGAAATAGTCCAGCCTGGAGAAACTTTTATGAGAAGAGAAAAAGTAAATTCTCTTGAAGTAGGATTACATAATCTCTATGGATCAACAAGGTGCAGCTGATCAATATATGAGTGCAGCGTGATAAATGATTTTGAGGGTGTTAGTTTAATTTGTGAGTGTCTATTTAAAAGGTAAGCTAGAGGGAGATTGAAGTCTCCAGCCAAATTGCAAAGGACTGAAATACAAAACAACTTATGCAACTGGCTTATCCTACATAAGTGTACAACTATGGAATGGCCTCCCAAAAGCTGTGAAAACTTCAGGAAATCACTAAAAACCAACCTCTTCAAAAAAAGCCTACCACAATGACCCAACATAAACCTCTTCACCCAGCAACACAGCATGACTGTGATCGTACTGGACAACACGCAATCTTCATCCCTGCCGACCCTCCACATATACCTCATACGATCATTATACAACCTTGTATTTGTTATCAACCAACTGGGCAAATGCCTTTGACGGTACTATGCAAGCCACATTGAGCCTACAAATAGGTGGGGAAATGTGGGGTACAAATGCAACAAATAAATGACAGGGCCAGGGTCCTGTGATTGAATTGATTGAAAAATGTTAGTGCAAAAACTCGCGAGAGTCAATATTGGGAGCATAGATATTAACCAATAGTGCTACAATATTATTGATAGAGACTTTAACAATAATCCATCTAGCCTCTGGATCTGTGCATTGATCTAAAATGATTGGATGGCAGTCTTTATGAAATAAAATAGAAACCCTTTTTTTTCTGCCTTGCGCTGGGGAGTCAATTGAGGAAGAGATCCAATTACATTGTTTAATGAAATGAGAAGTATTTAGAGAATGGGTTTCCTGTAAGAAAATATCTGGGTTTAACCTTTTAAGATACACAAGAACTTTTTTCCTTTTAATAGGGTACCCTAGACCATTTACATTCCATGACACTATGTTAACAGGAAAATTACTACCGGAGGACATTGAAAGTCATCAAAAAGTCTATATCAAGAATTATTGTTCCACTACACAGAGAGGATAAGTAAGATAAACAATAATATACTTGAAAGAGATAAGAACGGCATAAAGAACTAGGGGAATAGTTCAACCTAGAGAGAAACTTGAGTGTGTGGGACTGAGAGAAAAGACGAGAGAACACTTAGAGATACCCCTGTAAAGAAAGTGAGAGCAGAAGAAAAAAATGGGGAGTAAAAATTCTATATACCCATCTGAAGATGCTAGAGATTGTTAGAATATCATAAGAATCCTACAAAATTATTCTTAAAAGAGACAAAATAGAATGAGGAACTTGATGAACCAGAAGTGGTAATTATTAAACATTATAATATGTGTAAACAAGAAATCAGTAATAGTATGTGTAGATATGTTGTGACAGCTATCGTAAATAACTAGCGAAAAGATATGAGACAACAAACATATCTTCTAAAGGTATAAAATTGCGCTTATGCTTTAATCAATTAGCTGTATTAAAGCGAGAAAGTGTTTTTTTATTTTTACTTTTTTTTAAATAATAACACCCCTAGAGAGAGAAGAAAAAACATTGCAGTCATCATAAATGAAGCCTAAGTCATGAAAAATAATTAGTTCCAAGTTAACAAAACCTTTTATATGAAACACATTCACCATTCATGTACTCTGCACGAGCTACTGGAATAGAAGAGAAGACGTTATTAAGAGCGATATTTATATTAAATACCTGCAAGATGTATAAAACTTAATGTAATAAGGGGAAGCAAAGACCAAAGAGTCCATTCCTGTTGTTTGGAGCTGATCCAGATATTGCTGTAGTTGATCCGGAGATTCAAAGAATTTTGTGGTGTTATGAAGGATCACTGCCATGCAGGCAAGATATTGTAATCCATACCTGGCTCCCAGTGATTTAAGATGGGCCCTCATTTCGAGGAAAGCCTTGCACTTCCTGGCTGTATTTTTAGCCAAGTCCGGTACAATTAAGAACCTTTTTCCGTCAAATTTGAGATTTTCAGAGTTTCTTGCTGTAGTTAGAATCTGTAATGCTTGAGGAAAGCGCAGTAATTTTACCACAATAGGACATGGATGAAGTGTGCCTTGTTTGAGATTTGAAGGAGATCTATGTGCCCTTTCAAACTGTAAGGGGAGGTCCAATGATAAATCTGGGGAAGCCATGATGAGAGGAATTTGATCATATCTGATCCTTCCGCACCTTCTTTAAGGCCAATAATTCTAACATTGTTCCTTCTATTTCTATTAGATAGGTCTTCCAACTCCAGTTCCAAGTTGCGAATACACTGGTCTGTCCTTTCTTGCTTCTGTGCCATATTGAGGGCAGATTTGTCCGCATGTGGTCTGCTAGGCAGGCACGCACTGAGGTCAGTGACATCAGTGACAGACAATTTGGCAAAGCAAAACAATCTGAGTGCTGGCCATTAGGACACAGGGTAGATAGGAGAGTTTTAAAAGACTGAAGGAAACGAAAGTGTTAAACTGGAGAAGGGGGGGGGGGGAGTTGTGAATGACTGAAAGACATGCAAATTTGGGACAGGAAAACAATCTCAATGCTGGCCATTAGCACACAGGGTACATAGGAGAGTTTTAAAAGACTGAAGGAACCAAAAGTGTTCGGGGGGGGGGGGGGGGGGGGGGGCAAGTTCTGAATGAATGAAAGAAATGAAAATTTACGAGAGGAACACAATCTGAATGCCGGGCATTTGGACACAGGGTACATAGGACACTTTAAAAAAAAAATGAAGGACGTGAAAGTATTACATCTTGGGGGAGGGGTGAGGAGGAAAGCGGTGGGGTATCCGGATACTGGGCGTTAGGGCCACGGGGGTACATAGACTTTTGAAAGCCTTAAGGAACCCAAAGTGTGGGAAGGAGGAGGAAAAGGAGGGGAGAGAACGAGGTGAGGGGCATTAGGAACAGGGGAGGGGGCCCTGTCACACACTCTCATTCTCACACACACTCTGTCACACACCCACACATTCACTCTGGCTCTCTCGAACATACACACTCCCAGGAAAACCTTGCTAGCGCCCGTTTCATTTGTTCCAGAAACGGGCCTTTTTTACTAGTTGGAATTAAAAACCTGTTTTTAAAAGTTGATTTTGGTCAATTTTCTAGAAAATACAGGGAGAGAAATCTTCAAGCATCTAGTTTCAGCTGTAGCTCAACAGTGCCCCCTGTCTAAGGAGTATTAAGATACCAAAGCACAATATACAGATTTATAAATGCAGTGAGCACCATTTAAAAAAATATTGAAAACAAAGAACCGAGAGCACTTTATTAAGGGGGGAATTCATCAAGCAGCGTTAGGCCCTTGGTGCAGGCATTAAGGGAATTAACACATGCTAAGGGCCAGATCTACTACAATAAAAAACACCTCCAACGTTCTGAAGCTGACTCCGTGGCTTCAGTGAACGGTTGTAGCGGTGTCACATCTCTCTCTGCCCCGCCCTCGTGTCAAAACGTGATGACGTCGAGGGTGGGTAATGAGAAGGCAGGACTGAGGGAATGAACTCACCTCCAACGTTCTGAAGCTGACTCTGTGGACGGCCAGGGCTTTCAATAACGCCGCTGCTTTGACGGAGCTAATCTGGGGACACAGTACAATTGCTGGGTGGCTGGAGGGGGGGAGGCAGGGGACAGAGGAGAATCGCAAGGTGGCTGGAGGGGGGCAGGGGACACAGGACAATCACTGGGTGGCTGGAGGGGGGGCAGGGGAGAGAGCAGAATTGCTGGGTGGCTGGAGGGGGGGCAGGGGAGAGAGGAGAATCGCATGGCTCGAGGGAGGCAGGGGAGACAGGAGAATCGCTGGGTGGCTGGAGGGGGCAGGGGAAACAGAATAGCTGGGTGGCTGGAGGGGGGGCAGGGGAGATGAGAATCGCTGGGTGACTGGAGGGGGGGCCAGGGGTGAGAGTAGAATCGCTGGGTGGCTGGAGGGGGGCAGGGGAGAGAGGACAATCACACACACTATCACAGACACACTCGCACCCAGTCTCACTCTCTGTCACACACACACTCGCACAGTGCTGCCAACCACGCAGAGGGGAGGAGAGGCAGGGGGTCCTGAGAATGCAGAGGGGGGAGGGGTCCTCAGACCTGAGAGGGGGGAGGGGATCCTGAGACCAGAGGGGAGAGGGGGTCCTGAGACCAGAGGGGGAGGGGGTCCTCAGACCACAGAGGGAGGGGGAGGTATCTCTGTCACACACGCACTCTCTCACACACAGTGTCTTTCTCTCACTCTCACACAGTCTCTCACACTATGTCTCACATTCACTCTGTGTCACACAGTCACTCACACACACTCTCGGTCTCACACACTGTCTCGTACACTCTCTTGGTCTCACATGGTCTATGTATCACACACATACTCTCACACTGTCTCACATATGCACTCGCATGCACTCTCAAACACACACTCATTCTCACACACTCACACACACTCGCACCCAGACTCACTCTCTGTCACACACACACACACTCGCACATTCACTCTCTCTCACACAGTCACTCACACACTCTCTCAAACATACACACTCCGAGGAGAACCTTGCTAGCGCCCGTTTCATTTTTGTCAAACAACCTTTTTGACTGCACACATTAGAATTTGTGCAGTTCATTACAGAATATGCTTAGTGAGTTATGCACGTAAATTCTAATTATTGCTAACTAGTGCTCATTATTGCTTAGGTGCTGGTATCAATGCTGATTAGCTTATGCCAATTAAGTTACTGCATTGTTATGGAATTCACTTAGATTTCAGCACAGAACGCTAGGCGCTCTATATAGAATCTGAGGGTAAATGCTAAGAAGCCCATAGGTATAAAATGGGCTTTCTTAGCATTTAGCGTGCGTTAATTCCTTAATGCTGCTTGATGAACTCCCACCCTATAAAAACTCTTTGTTGGCCCTTGGAGGAAAAAAAAACAAATCTGATACTAGCTGTGCCTCTTCCTGTCCTCTTTAAGATAGAGAAAATCACAGCAAAGAGTTCATATGGTTTCTTTCAGTGTTGACAAACTAACCAACTGACTGTCCTAGAGCACCTGTCAGCACTTCATCCCTTCTAAGGGTATGAACACAGCCTCCATTACACTTCCAGTCCCAGTCCCCTGCAGATTTGTGCTATCAGGCAACCCTCACAGGTCTTGTTGAAAGATAAAGGCTGGAGAAATGGGGAACGATTACTATTTATTGCAAAGTTCTGTTGGTACAGAATGTTGGGGCCAGCTTTTTGCTACCTGGTCTTGCTGGTGAGTTAGCAGAAGTATTCATACCCCTGGGTGGATAAACTATTGTCCGAGAGTGACACATGCTGTCTAGCATCACATTCCATGTTAGCTGGGTTTGTGGCCCTTGGGTTAAGGACTGTTGCAATGATGGGTATATCTATGTGGATATAAAAAATTGTATTCCAATATGTCACCTTTCTAGGTGACATCAGACTGCTATTTTCACTGCAGTCTAACAACTTCAGTTTTTAGCTGAAGGTATTATCTCTACTGTCATATTCTGTTTCATTGCTGGTGCTGGCAGTTGCTTCTAGCTGCTATGCCTCCTTTACCCTGAATCAGCCTTTGCCAAGCCCAGTCAAAAGCAGCTTGAGTTGGCCTTTCTCTTAAATATGCTTGGTCCTTGATAGCTGCCCCAGGAGCTTGTTTCATGCCACTTCTAGTTTCCTTTTCTTGCAAGAGGCCTCTCTGATGGACTGCATGTATGTATTTATAGGAACACCGATAGCTCTGTACCATTGTTTTTCCTGGCCAGCACGTTTACAAATCAAAACAGTAGAGGTGTAAGGCCAGCTTTGTTATAATCTCTGGCCTGAAAGAAGTTGGTAGTACTTCCATTTAATATTTGTAACTGAATGTTGGTGTAAATATTCATTTTATCATTTTTGGGGGTGTTAAGATTTTTAGCTCCTGGTCCAGTTTTTTTTTTTTCTTTCCAGTTAATCCTGGAGTACACCTGAGTCAGTCTGGTTTTCATTATATCCACAATGCACATACATGACGGAGGTTTGATAATGCTGGAGGAACTGTGGCTAGGGGATACTCCAGATCAACTTGAAAAAATACCTTGACCTAATGAATAGGAATCTGAGCCACTGGGGAGCCTGTCTGAAAACTGGCCAGATAAAAGGTGTGTGTGTAGGTCTCCTTATGTATTCTGTTGGCAGTTCTCTTGAACATGCCTCTTATCTGAGAGGGCTTTTTTTTTGTGCTGGTACCTTTTTTTTTTTGGCTCCACTTTTTTTTTTTGGGTGAGTGGGTGGGGCCCCCTCCCCTCCCCTTAAAAGCCTTAGTGGTCTAGCAGCCTCCTTGGGGCAGAAGCAACCCTCCTGCATATGCTGGTTTTGCAGTCAAAATGGCAGCCATGACTTCCTGCAGCAGCCATTGTGAGATTGGAACCTGTAGGAATAACACAAAGGAGTGGCACAATTACTCAGCAGGAGCAGTTAGTATAGCTTGATGTCTAGGGCTGTGTTATTGGTATTCCCCTCTGGATTTGAAATGAAATGACTGGGCTGTGCAAGCTCTGACACATTATCTGCTTTATTGTAGATAACGAGGATCAGTATAAAAATAAAGCTTGCATGCAAAATATTTCTCTAGCAACAAATCAACTAAATAGATCTGATCTGGTAAAATTTACTAATAGTTCCTGAGAGTTACAATGATTGTTTTTCCTAAAAGCATAGCAGTGCAAGTGAAAATACACAGCCCACAATGCTAATTAGCCCCTAACTTCCTTTGCCTCGCAAATTGCTAGCTACCCAAACCATAGGAGTGATTCAAACTCACCCTCTGGGGCAGAGTCCCACATAGGATGAAATTGTCTTTTGTCAGCTGGAGCTGGTTTTCAACATCAAGCCGTGTGCCTAAGTAAGTTGGTCTGGAATTCAAGTAACACTTCTCCTAGCCAGGCAGAGCAGTGTTGAGCGGTATGAGGTTCCAGCAACCATAAATATACTCTTGTGCCTGCAATGTCTTCTCTTAAGTTCTACAAACAGTCTTTCTAAAGAAGCTCAGAATATAGTTATGTTGAGGAATATAGAGTCAAGGTCAGTCTCATGCAAATCCCCTATTCCTTCTTACAACTCTTTGTAGTATCCACGTCATGACAATTGGGACAACAACTACCACCCTGACTAGCTGTGACTCTGGGTCTTCACTGTCCCTAGTTGGAGTCATTTTCTATCCATCCAGTCCCTCAGTGGTACAGCTGCTTCTGTCTCCCGGGTAGAACTGGGTTCTAACTAGTGCTGATACTGTGTTTCCTCCCAAGGTTCTTCAAGCTACTCACCGCTGGAACCCTTACTTGCCCCAGCTACAAAGATGGTATTCAGGCAAGCAGTGTCCTTGATGGTACAACACATCTTCCACAATTCATGGAATTTTGTAAGAAATCTGAGCATAATTTTGGCCTCAGTCCCACAAAAGTGACACAGCAAATACCTTACAAACCAGCATAGGTAGAAGCTACGCCTACCTAGGCCAGTTCCAATCTCAAAATGGCTGCTGTAACCAGTGGTAGTCTCAGCAGCTATGTTGATTGTAAAGCCAGCATGGGTAGGAGCCCAAGGCCTTTGATAACAAGAACTGTCAAAAGTCTGAAGCCAGTCTCCACCCAAGGCGTTTTTAATTCTCCCCAATGCAGCTGTTGTCATCTTGGTACACCCAAAACAAATTGATAGGGTAACAAGCTTCACCTACTGTCTTCAGTACATATAACGGGCCAGATAGGTTCATGACATCTCCTGTTAAACCTCCTGACCAGGAGTGGGGATCGCTCCTGTCCCAAGGAGGCTGCTAGAACAGGGCTTTTAAGGTAGGCCCGGGGAGGGGGGGGGGGGGGTAGCACTTTATTTTCCTAGAGAAAAAAAAGCACTGGATATGCAAGTACAAGGATTCTTTTAGCATACTTTCCTTAGCTTAGTTTTCAAAGAACGACTATCTGAATAATTTCTCTTTGTAGCCACTTTTCATAAGACATGTAGTGGAAAGTACCTGGGGACAACTGTGTAAAAAAAAAAGGGAGGGGGAGATTGCAAGAGGAAGAAGGGCTGGTGGAGGGAGTGTGTTGGGAAGTGAAGGAGCTGAGGGCATAGGGAGAGGGATGCAGAATGCCTGTGCCAAAAGATCTCCCTCACAGCTGTAAACAAGGTGCATCTTCCCCCCCCCCCCCCCCAAAAAAAAAAAAAAAAGACATACTTTACCATGTTTCTTCTCTCCTGGTAGCCTATACAGCCATTTGCTAATGGAAGAAGGGAAAACACACCATTATGTCCTGCTATAAGTGCACTTTACAACTTGTAACATTTTCAAACTGATGGACTGTTTGGTTGCTACTCCTGCCCTCCAGATCAGAAATACGCAGCGACAACACAATTACTATGCATCGCCATATAAGTTGGAAAGTATTCCATGCATCATATTCTACTTGTTTCCTAAGGGTCTCCTCTTCCTAGCTTCCTCTGAAGAGTATGCTTGTGAACCCACAGAGCTCTTGGAAGAGTCAGCCATTCCATGCCTTGTAGTCCAAGGCCATGGATGGTGTCAAAATGCAGGCACAGCAAGGTATAAACATGGCTTTGATGAGACCCTGTAGGGACCTTTAATACTGTTCTGCATGATCATCTGGTTGTGGGGAAATAGGTATCCAGGACATGAAAACCCTACTGGCTAATGTCTCCAGGAGAGGGTTGGGAAGCACTGCCCTCAAGATTCTTTGTTGTCGCCAACTTTTATTGATTGGCAGCTCTGAACTCAGTTATAGAAGAACTTAAATGTGGCAAGTTATGCTTGGAAAACTTGCAGCTAACTGGGGGGGGGGGGGGGGGGGGGGGGGGGGGGGGGGGGGGGGGGGTGAGATTGTGCCAGATACATGCACCAAGTGTTTTACAGTTAAGTGTAGCTTTCATGCACATGTGTGAACAAAACAAAGTGTGAGCTGCAGTATCAGCATCTGTTTTCTAGGCAGGAAATTTTTGTGAGGCTCATATTTAGGTGCAAAAGAACAGGTGCCAATTTGTGCTTTCACTTGATTTTGTTCAGTTTCGGTCATGCACGTGCTGTTACCGCCTGTCTGCCTTTGAAACTTGCAGGTGCTGTCTTCTAGTTACAAAAGAAGACAAAACGGGTAGTTAATTCTCAAAAACTGGCATAAAATCCTGTCCACTAGCCTTTCTATGCAACTCCCAGATCTCCTGCCAAAGAATTTCTCATGATGTGTGTCAGAAATGCTATAATTTCCTCTTCTGTATTGCACAGAATAATTAAATGTGCTCATTACCATACATCTTAATGGCACATGTAGCTATGTGTTCTGTGTGAGTTAACTCGTGCGCTTAACCCTGTTCTGTATTCAACATGCCTGCCCTTCAGTAACCATGTGGCTGAGGTCAGAGTAGCTTTCTACATCGGCCACATGGTTTGGTGATGAAGTTGCAGAATTCCTCAGTTCTGTGGCTTCCAACCAAGGCCTCTCAGAGAGTTCAGCCAGGTTCGATAGTGAGATTTTAGAGCAGCTTAGATGTGATATTTTATTCATATCTATTACTTCTTAAACTGGCTCTGTGCTTTAATTTCCTAGAAATGGTTCACCTGTTGAGACCTTCAAATTTGATGCTTCTGGTACAAGTGATGGTGTTTCATCGATTGAACTATAGTAATTCCTTATATTGGGTTCTGTCTTGTGCATTTAGAAAAGTGCAGCTAGTGCAAAACACTACTGTACATTTAGTGCTGGGTTTTAAGAAGTATGACCCAATCAACCCTTGCTATGCATGCTTTACACCAGCTTTCAGTCAAGCTTCATTAAAAATTGAAATTATGTTTTGTGTATAAGGTGGGTTATAGAGAAACACAACAGTATTTTGCCAGTCACATGAAATGTTGGTAGCCTGCTTGATCTGTGAGATCATCACAAAGAGGGCAATGTTATTAGAGATCCATTAAGCCAGGAGAAAAAGGAGTATAGCTAGGGCCGCCCCTCTCAAATAATACTCCCATACGACTTAAAAGAACAGTTATCTTCAATTTCATTTTTTAAACCTGAAAACATAGTTTTGTGTGCAACATTGTGTCAACATACTTGAAGAGGTGGTCATTAAAAAAAAACCTCACACATCTCCCCATGTAAATCATGATTTCAAAAAGCTACTATTTCCACATAGAGATCCATATGATGCAGTTTTGAAGGGGACATGGCTTGGTCAAAACAAAAATCTACATGTTATTCCCCATTTTACATTAGGAATATATGTCTACATAAAATAATTCCTTCTCCCCTGCTGCACCAGCACTTGTTTGGCTAGGGTTTTACATAAGGGATTACAGAAGTAATTGTCCCCATTTTATAATTCCCCCCTCCAAACTTTGGCAAAAAAAAAAAAAAAGCTGCTTCACAGGTTAGGCAGGAGCACCTATACATCCAGGTTTGTAAAATGGTTTCACTACATATAAGCAACTTCGAGTGTTGGGACTTTTATCCATGGAAGCTGTCTCGTTGAATCTGCTCCTTTTGTGCAGGTGAACACTTGTAAAATGGTTATCCCTACTATACGTGCCAACAAATACACATTCAACTCCTGTCGATCCTTATCCATATTTCACAAAAGGCTCCACATTCAGGAGAACCTTTTGTAAAATAAAGGGACAATTAAACAGATCTCAAACTGGGCACCTCAAGGTTAATCCTTTTAAGTGTATAGTTTTATTGAAGTGATTGACTATTTCTGTTTTGCGCTTGTAAATATGTATATGGAAACTACCACAACAGTAAAGTGAAAAATGGTCATTCAAATGCCAGCTTGCTTAAGCTAACATTCCCCTATGAACATAAAGGCACTCCCTGACATCTGTCTGCACATCTGCATTATTTTTTTCTGGTCATCGTCTCTGGAACGCTGGGTACCGCTAGTAGTGCAAAGTAGAAGACAAAGGTTCAATGGCATAGCTCATAGTCTTAGCTACATGCTAGGAAATACTCTTGGCTCCATGGACAACCAGGCTCAAAGTTAATGCCCTGACAACTTCCCCTTTAAATTTTCCAGTTCTAAATCTGATTCATCCTCAACAAGAATTCAAAATATCTCTTTCTACAATAACTAATCAGAAAAAAGGAGTGTTGCGTGAGCCTTGGTTGCTGTACTCTCATCATACCTGCTGCTCTTCTGCCTCTGTACTGGTCTAACAAGTAAAGGTAAAATAAATAACTGTCATGGCACAAACTCTTAGTATGTTTTTTCTTGCTTTCCACGTGCCAGGATTCAGTCTGCCTCATCTGAAACAAGGTTGGGATCTGGTGGTACCACTGTTTCCAGGCTGCCATTGCCAAAGTAATTGCAGCAAGATTCACTCCTGTACCAGTCCCATACTTACTGATTCTTACTAGCATATTAAACAGAGAGAGGAGGTCGTATTCTAGTCTCAGCATATTATGCAGTACATTGCTAGTGCTGCTAGCCAATTGGCTTGAGTGCTTGTTCTACAGCAAAGTTTCACAGCCCAAGACTATCTCTAAAGCATAGGAGCCAGCCCGGGGGGTGCTTGAGCACCCCCAATATTGAGCAAACTCCTTACCTGTGTCCAGGGAGGGGTAATTGCTGTTGGGTTTAACACTCCCAATCATTTTAAAAAGTTAGCTCCTATGCTCTAAACAGGCATTGTGGCATTGAAGAGGACACTTGTCTATTCCAAGAGTCCCTGTAAAAACAAAATCCACAAAATAATGCAAAGAATCCAAACAAGGAGTAGCTTTCCATAGAATATATATATTTGAAAAAACAAACAAACCCTCAGGGTATGAGTCTGTTAAAAACACTGACTCATTTAGGAGTTACGACTTTTATTCCTTGGTCAAAAAGCTCCTGATTTTGGCTTGCTTTATAATACTTAATCATCAACTTTAATGCTTTGTTATTTTTAAATGTTTTAATTCTTTAAAATATTTTTCTTAGTTTTCATTTAAAAATATGTGCGCTTGCTTGATCTTGTGTAAGATTACTTAATCTGAATCTCAATAACCCACTTTAACAGCACTTTAAATTAGCAGGAGGTCTAACACTCATTGGCAAAATGCTCCAAAATGGCACTTAACTTCAAAACTCTGACACTTATAACCAAAGTTTAATGTGAGTCATCAAGATTCAGATTAAGCAAACTTACACAAGATCAAGCAAGGTCATAGAAGAACATTTTTTTAATTAAAACCTTTAAAAATAACAATTTACCATTGACCTTTCAGAAAATTCTATGTGATATGTCAAGATTTCATCTGCCTTAATCCAAAAAGATGCAGTATCAAATTTTCCCCTTCTTTTGCAATTGTTCATTTGTCTAACTTGAGGGCTTTTTGTTCTTTCTTTCCACCAGAGTTTAAAAAATTCTAGTAATAGTGATCGTACAAGATGTGGACTGGTTGCCAGCTATAGTCTAATAATAGTACTTTATAAGCAAAAAGGTCCAGTTTATGGCCCTTTATATGCATGGTGCTAGATGAAAAAACAATCAAATCATAAAGATTTCAGAAAATCAAAACCTGTCAATACCTTGGGGCTATTAAGTTTTTCAACATTCTACACTGCAGTTAGTTAAAAAAACAAAACAAAAAAATTGATCCTGAGCTTCTGACCACTTACCCAGTGGGCAGTAAAACAAGATACAAAATAATGAATCACAGAGTATGTATAGTACTTACTAATAATTTTTTTCTTTGATTTAATAAAGTTTCAAAATTTACAATACAAGCATAAACTTGCAAAAGAAAAATTATTACACAACCATTCAATATTACAAAATGAGAAATAATTATTACTGAGGATAATGCACACATTTTCTACTAGTCAACAATATAAGGGGTACAGAGGACACAAATCACATATAATAGGAAAAAAGGAAATAAAGTCCTCTAGCTAATGAAACACCACCTTCTAATGCTCAAAATCGCACAGCCTCTATTCACGAGGCCGGTTCCAAACCATGAACTAATTGTGGATCAGCTGATATCCTATTAGTAACAAAAATTGTCAGCTGTTGTGGATCAAAGAAAATATAATGCTGACGTCCAATTTTAATCAAGCATTTACAAGGAAAACAAAGGAAAAAGAGACCACCTAATTGCTTAATCTTAGGGCAAAGCAACAGAAACTGTGTTGCCATAGATACATCAGAAAAATACATATATGGGAGTTCATATACACAATCTTTAACATTGAAAAATATACGCATTAACGAGTCTCTGATTCAACTGCCAGCGTTACAAGCAGCGTTGCAGTTGTATGAGAACCAGCAGAATCAGATCTTTCCAAGAATTGCGTCAAATCCAGACTATCCGCAGAAATCTGAGGAGGATGCAAATGCTCCTCAGAAACTTTTTTTTTGCTGAAGGAAGACAGACCACCCTTGCAATGTGAGGAATATGCTGGAATTTTTAAATACATAATCAGAAAATAAACAGATCATGTGGAGAAAAGTTAGGTACCCTTGGAAAATTCAAAACACAAAGATTTTTCTTATGTAAAGCATTTTCCAATTGCCTATGCATATCAGCAGAATCTGTCATAAAAAGTTCTCCGTTCTGTTGAACAACTTTCAGTGAGTCTTCCACAATACTCACACATTGTTTCAGTGAACCCAATTCCTGAACTTGCCCAGCTGCATTTTGCAACACTTCTGAAAACTTATCATTAATAGTTTGTAACTGAGTGGAAAGAGACCGTTCCAACTGTGATATGCCTTCCCACTGCGATTCACAGTTAAAGGAAGAAGGTCTCACCAGGGTAGTCTTATCACTCATAGTTAAGGAACATAAAAGAACTTCTTGAACATAAAATCTAACTAGATCTGAGTGCACTTCCCTATGGTATATGCCCCAGGGTCTTTACAAAGATGACTCCTTTTATGCCTTTTTGGCCAAGAAGTGGGATAAATTTGGGGTTCACAATCAACAATACTTGCACACCACAGGATTGTTCTGGGAAACGAAGGCAGAAGTGATGTGTGGGGAGATTATCTCCTAGCTAAAAGCGAATGCTACATACCTGTAGAAGGTATTCTCCGAGGACAGCAGGCTGATTGTTCTCACTGATGGGTGACGTCCACGGCAGCCCCTCCAATCGGAACACTTTCTAGCAAAGTCCTTTGCTAGTCCTCGCGCGCCGATGCGCACCGCGCATGCACGGCCGTCTTCCCGCCCGAACCGGCTCGTGCCGGCCAGTCTCATATGTAGCAAGACAAAGAGAAGGGAAGGGAAGACACAACTCCAAAGGGGAGGCGGGCGGGTTTGTGAGAACAATCAGCCTGCTGTCCTTGGAGAATACCTTCTACAGGTATATAGCATTCGCTTTCTCCGAGGACAAGCAGGCTGCTTGTTCTCACTGATGGGGTATCCCTAGCCCCCAGGCTCACTCAAAACAACAACCATGGTCAATTGGGCCTCGCAACGGCGAGGACATAACTGAGATTGACCTAAAACATTTACCAACTAACTGAGAGTGCAGCCTGGAACAGAACAAACATGGGCCTAGGGGGGTGGAGTTGGATTCTAAACCCCGAACAGATTCTGAAGCACTGACTGCCCGAACCGACTGTCGCGTCGGGTATCCTGCTGCAGGCAGTAATGAGATGTGAATGTGTGGACAGATGACCACGTCGCAGCTTTGCAAATCTCTTCAATAGTGGCTGACTTCAAGTGGGCTACCGACGCAGCCATGGCTCTAACATTATGAGCCGTGACATGACCCTCAAGAGCCAGCCCAGCCTGGGCGTAAGTGAAGGAAATGCACAGCCACTCCCCTCCTGTTGGGATCAAAAGAAACAAACAATTGGGCGGACTGTCTGTTGGGCTGTGTCCGCTCCAGATAGAAGGCCAATGCTCTCTTGCAGTCCAATGTGTGCAGCTGACGTTCAGCAGGGCAGGAATGAGGACGGGGAAAGAATGTTGGCAAGACAATTGACTGGTTCAGATGGAACTCCGACACAACCTTTGGCAAGAACTTAGGGTGAGTGCGGAGGACTACTCTGTTATGATGAAATTTGGTGTAAGGGGGCCTGGGCTACCAGGGCCTGAAGCTCACTGACTCTACGAGCTGAAGTAACTGCCACCAAGAAAATGACCTTCCAGGTCAAGTACTTCAGATGGCAGGAATTCAGTGGCTCAAAAGGAGGTTTCATCAGCTGGGTGAGAACGACATTGAGATCCCATGACACTGTAGGAGGCTTGACAGGGGGCTTTGACAAAAGCAAACCTCTCATGAAGCGAACAACTAAAGGCTGTCCTGAGATCGGCTTACCTTCCACACGGTAATAGTATGCACTGATTGCACTAAGGTGAACCCTTACAGAGTTGGTCTTGAGACCAGACTCAGACAAGTGCAGAAGGTATTCAAGCAGGGTCTGTATAGGACAAGAGCGAGGATCTAGGGCCTTGCTGGCAAACCTCCTCCATAGAAAGAAGTAACTCCTCTTAGTGGAATCTTTCCTGGAAGCAAGCAAGATGCGGGAGACACCCTCTGACAGACCCAAAGAGGCAAAGTCTACGCTCTCAACATCCAGGCCGTGAGAGCCAGGGTCCGGAGGTTGGGATGCAGAAGCGCCCCTTCGTCCTGTGTGATGAGGGTCGGAAAACACTCCAATCTCCACGGTTCTTCGGAGGACAACTCCAGAAGAAGAGGGAACCAGATCTGACGCGGCCAAAAAGGAGCAATCAGAATCATGGTGCCTCGGTCTTGCTTGAGTTTCAACAAAGTCTTCCCCACCAGAGGTATGGTAGGATAAGCATACAGCAGACCCTCCCCCCAGTCCAGGAGGAAGGCATCCGCTGCCAGTCTGCCGTGGGCCTGAAGCCTGGAACACAACTGAGGGACTTTGTGGTTGGCTCGAGATGCGAAGAGATCTACCAAGGGGGTGCCCCACACCTGAAAGATCTGTCGCACTACACGGGAATTGAGCGACCACTCGTGAGGTTGCATAATCCTGCTCAACCTGTCAGCCAGACTGTTGTTTACGCCTGCCAGATATGTGGCTTGGAGCACCATGCCGTGACAGCGAGCCCAGAGCCACATGCTGACGGCTTCCTGACACAGGGGGCGAGATCCGGTGCCCCCCTGCTTGTTGACGTAGTACATGGCAACCTGGTTGTCTGTCTGAATTTGGATAATTTGGTGGGACAGCCGATCTCTGAAAGCCTTCAGAGCGTTCCAGATCGCTCGCAACTCCAGAAGATTGATCTGCAGATCGCGTTCCTGGAGGGACCAGCTTCCTTGGGTGTGAAGCCCATCGACATGAGCTCCCCATCCCAGGAGAGACGCATCCGTAGTCAGCACTTTTTGTGGCTGAGGAATTTGGAAAGGACGTCCCAGAGTCAAATTGGACCAAATTGTCCACCAATACAGGGATTCGAGAAAACTCGTGGACAGGTGGATCACGTCTTCTAGATCTCCAGCAGCCTGAAACCACTGGGAAGCTAGGGTCCATTGAGCAGATCTCATGTGAAGGCGGGCCATGGGAGTCACATGAACTGGGAAGGCCATGTGGCCCAGCAATCTCAACATCTGCCGAGCTGTGATCTGCTGGGACGCTCGCACCCGCGAGACGAGGGACAACAAGTTGTTGGCTCTCGTCTCTGGGAGATAGGCGCGAGCCGTCCGAGAATCCAGCAGAGCTCCTATGAATTCGAGTTTCTGCACTGGGAGAAGATGGGACTTTGGGTAATTTATCACAAACTCCAGTAGCTCCTGGAGGCGAATAGTCATCTGCATGGACTGCAGGGCTCCTGCCTCGGATGTGTTCTTCACCAGCCAATCGTCGAGATATGGGAACACGTGTACCCGCAGTCTGCGAAGTGCCGCTGCTACTACAGCCAAGCACTTGGTGAACAGTCTGGGCGCAGAGGCGAGCCCAAAGGGTAGCACACAGTACTGGAAGTGACGTGTGCCCAGCTGAAATCGCAGATACTGTCTGTGAGCTGGCAGTATCGGGATGTGCGTGTAGGCGTCCTTCAAGTCCAGAGAGCATAGCCAATCGTTTTCCTGAATCATGGGGAGAAGGGTGCCCAGGGAAAGCATCCTGAACTTTTCTTTGACCAGATATTTGTTCAGAGCCCTTAGGTCTAGGATGGGACGCATCCCCCCTGTTTTCTTTTCCACAAGGAAGTACCTGGAATAGAATCCCAGCCCTTCTTGCCCGGATGGCACGGGCTCGACCGCATTGGCGCTGAGAAGGGCGGAGAGTTCCTCTGCAAGTACCTGCTTGTGCTGGAAGCTGTAAGACTGAGCTCCCGGTGGACAATTTGGAGGTTTTGAGGCCAAATTGAGGATGTATCCTTGCCGGACTATTTGGAGAACCCACTGATCGGAGGTTATGAGAGGCCACCTTTGGTGAAAAGCTTTCAACCTCCCTCCGACTGGCAGGTCATCCGGCACTGACACTTGGATGTCGGCTATGCTCTGCTGGAGCCAGTCAAAAGCTCGTCCCTTGCTTTTGCTGGGGAGCCAAGGGGCCTTGCTGAGGCGCACGCTGCTGACGAGAGCGAGCGCGCTGGGGCTTAGCCTGGGCCGCAGGCTGTCGAGAAGGAGGATTGTACCTACGCTTGCCAGAAGAGTAGGGAACAGTCTTCCTTCCCCCAAAAAATCTTCTACCTGTAGAGGTAGAGGCTGAAGGCTGCCGGCGGGAGAACTTGTCGAATGCGGTGTCCCGCTGGTGGAGCTGCTCTACCACCTGTTCGACTTTCTCTCCAAAAATATTATCCGCACGGCAAGGCGAGTCCGCAATCCGCTGCTGGATTCTATTCTCCAGGTCGGAGGCACGCAGCCATGGGAGTCTGCACATCACCACACCTTGAGCAGCGGCCCTGGACGCAACATCAAAGGTGTCATACACCCCTCTGGCCAGGAATTTTCTGCACGCCTTCAGCTGCCTGACCACCTCCTGAAATGGCTTGGCTTGCTCAGGGGGGAGCTTATCCACCAAGCCCGCCAACTGCCGCACATTGTTCCGCATGTGTATGCTCGTGTAGAGCTGGTACGACTGGATTTTGGCCACGAGCATAGAAGAATGGTAGGCCTTCCTCCCAAAGGAGTCCAAGGTTCTAGAGTCCTTGCCCGGGGGCCGAAGCATGCTCCCTAGAACTCTTGGCCTTCTTTAGGGCCAAATCCACAACTCCAGAGTCATGAGGCAACTGAGTGCGCATCAGCTCTGGGTCCCCATGGATCCGGTACTGGGACTCGATCTTCTTGGGAATGTGGGGATTACTTAGAGGCTTGGTCCAGTTCGCCAGCAATGTCTTTTTGAGGACATGATGCATGGGTACTGTGGACGCTTCCTTAGGTGGAGAAGGATAGTCCCAGGAGCTCAAACATTTCAGCCCTGGGCTCGTCCTCCACAACCACCGGGAAGGGGATGGCCGTAGACATCTCCCGGACAAAGGAAGCGAAAGACAGACTCTCGGGAGGAGAAAGCTGCCTTTCAGGAGAGGGAGTGGGATCAGAAGGAAGACCCTCAGACTCCTCGTCAGAGAAATATCTGATGTCTTCCTCTTCTTCCCACGAGGCCTCACCCTCGGTGTCAGACACAAGTTCACGGACCTGTGTCTGCAACCGTGCCCGGCTCGACTCCGTGGAACCACGGCCATGGTGGGAGCGTTGAGAGGTAGACTCCCTCGCCCGCACCGGCGAAGCTCCCTCCGCCGATGTAGTCGGGGAGCCCTCCTGGGAGGCGACCGCAGCCGGTACCGCACGCGGTACCGATGCCGGACACCTCACCCCTGGTAATGGGCCAGCCGGCGCCTCACTCGACAGTACCGGTGGCGCAAGCACCCCCGGTACCGGAGGGGTAGGGTGCAACAGCTCTCCCAGGATCTCTGGGAGAACGGCCCGGAGGCTCTCGTTCAGAGCGGCTGCAGAAATAGGCATGGAAGTCGATGCAGGCGTCGATGTCAGAGTCTGTTCCGGGCGTGGAGGCTGTTCCGGGCTGTCCAAAGGGGAGCGCATCGACACCTCTTGAACAGAGGGCGAGCGGTCCTCTCGGTGCCGATGCCTACTGGGTGCCGACTCCCTCGGTGACCCAGAGCTCTCGGTGCCGACACGGGAAGGAGACCGGTGACGATGCTTCTTCGACTTCTTGGAACGAAGCATGTCACCGGAGCTTCCCGGTACTGACGAGGAGGACGTAGAATCCAGCCGTCTCTTCCTCGGGGCCGAGGCCGAAGGAGGTCGGTCTCGGGGGGGCTGTACCGCAGGAGCCCTCAGGGTGGGGGGAGACCCACCCGAAGGCTCACTGCCACCAGCAGGGGAATGGACAGCCCTCACCTGCACTCCAGACGAAGCACCACCGTCCGACGACATCAGCAGACGAGGAGGTCTCGATACCACCGACGCCGACGCAGCCTTCCGATGACGCCCCGATGCAGAGGGCCGATGCCTCGATGCACTCGGGGGCGAAGATGAAGGTCCAGGCGCCGACGACGTCGATGCAGTCGATACTCCCGGTGCCGATGCCGACGAAGAGCCCGAGAACAAAATGTTCCACTGGGCTAATCTCGCTACCTGAGTCCGCTTTTGTAAAAGGGAACACAGACTACAGGCCTGCGGGCGGTGCCCAGCCCCCGACACTGAAGACACGACGCGTGCCTGTCAGTAAGCGAGATTACCCGGGCACACTGGGTGCACTTCTTGAAGCCGCTGGAAGACTTCGATGTCATGGGCGGAAAAATCGCACCGGCGAGATCAAAACTCGAAATGGCGAAAATGGCACCGCAAAAATAGGGGGAAGAAAAACTTCGACCGAGGCCTAAATGAGGCCTACCCCGACGACGAAAGAAAACTTACCGGGGCAAAACTGGAAGTATGGGAAGGCAAAAGACCATAAAGGTCTCCCTCCGACACCCTTTTTTTTTTTTTTTTTTTTTTTAAAGATAGAGTCGATAAACGACGCGCGAGGTCAACTTTGGGGCGCGAACGGTGAAACACGATCGTACCGAGCGCGGACAAAAGAAGACTGGCCGGCACGAGCCGGTTTGGGCGGGAAGACGGCCGCGCATGCGCATCGGTGCGCGAGGACTAGCAAAGGACTTTGCTAGAAAGTGTTCCGATTGAGGGGCTGCCGTGGACGTCACCCATCAGTGAGAACAAGCAGCCTGCTTGTCCTCGGAGAAGTTCCATTATAAGAGACTGAACCGGCATATCTTGCTCTTAAATTCCCAGTTTCACACAGCACAGAGAGCTGTAGCTTGGAATTTGACACAGGAAAATAGAACTCAGTACTTTCACATTCAGTGCACTCTCAATACACTTATATATCAGCATACACTTAATACCCTCCAGTACAGCCGTCAATGGTTTTTCAAGCATGGGAATAAGATGGGCATTTAATTAGCCCGATTAGTACGCGCATACTCTGGGGCCCATTTTGTTCCCATTATTTGTGATGATTGAGGGAAGCATTTAGCAGGAAATCAGACTATTAACCAAATGTTTTGTAATTATTATAAATCTCTATACACAGCACCTGATTTGGGTCCGTGCAATTATTCAACCTTTTTCACTGATCTGCATTTGCCCACTTTGACCCCAGAGGATTTGGAGGTATTCAAGTGCAAATTGTAATTCCATCAGGTCCAGAGGTGCATTAAAACCTCAGCGCATAACAAAATCTGGGTCCAGATCCTGGAGCACAGGATAATCCCTACACTCCTGGAAATATATGTGGAAGCTCATGAGAAAAGTCAGTTTCCCTTCTCCATGAATAGGGCAACTATTGTTACGACTCCTAAGCCAAGATGGGACCCCCAGGATACTAGTTCCTATCAGTCAATATCATTCTTGAATAAGGGCATATAGGTATATGAAAAATATTGGCCAATAAACTTAGCAATATTATCCCATGCCTGGTACTCCCCCCCCCCATCAAGTTGGATTTGTTAAAAGGCATAATAATGCTGCAGCCAATATATGACATTTGTTAAATGCAATGGAGGTGGTCAAACGTAAGGACCTGGAGGTCAGTTTGGTAAACTTTGATATCAAAAAAGCTTTCGATACTGTCTCTTGGCCATATCTATGGGAAGTTTTGCATCATTTTGGCTTTCAAGTTCCCATTCTGGAATGGATCCAATTGTTGTACAAAGATCCCCTGGTGTAAGTCCTTGTCAATATATATTTTTTTTACAACCCTTCTCAATTGGATAGGATACCCCAAGGTTGCCCCTTATTCCCTATTCTTTTTGTTCTCTATATGGAATCTTTAGCTCTTAAAATTGGGAACAATTCTGCAGTATATTGTATTTCAAAAGGGGTGCAGGAACTGAAATTGGTGTTATTTGCAGATGACTTACTGACAACTTGATTACTCCAAGCTTATGAGGAGCATTAGAAAATCTGTTGATGTCTAAAAATTGGGATAATTTAGTGAAAATGACATTGAATCAAATTACATCAATATTTGAAAAATCTTGCTCTTTATGGACCAGTGCTCCCTGTACAATCCTGAACTGTTAGGTCTGAAAGAAGATTGCAGATGTTTAGAACGAAAATGGGAAAAAAACTCAAGCATTAATGGTTAGAACTGAATGGAGATTAGTAGGTCATTACAAAAATAAAGTCAGGCAGACTACATGTGAATATTATGATTCTAAAATATTGACAGTAAACACCAACACTAAGCAACTATTTTGAACAGTTAATTTTTTTTCTTATTCCAATTTTTATTATTATTATAATAATTATGAAACAAACTTGCACAAAATACAATGCACAATAGAAACACTTTCAACAATGCTAAAAGCATACATTTTCAATCAATTTAATTTGTCTCCTCCTCCTCAAACAATATATTCACCTCAACCAACCATATTCATCTGCTATTAGTGTTTAGCATACAAGTCCTGTTTCATCCTGTATTAATAAGCTTTGCACAAACCAGACATGATTCCCCCTCCCCTACCCCCCCCCCCTCCTAGACAACCTCTTCTACACCTGGGCCTGTCCCCAAGGTCTTTGGGACTAGCGCCCTCTCTTCCTATCCCTCCCCCCTCTTTTCCTTTTCCCCTGTCGTTCCGAGCCCCAATCAGTACTCCCAGTTCCCCAGCATCTTATATGCATGCTAAACAATGTTGAAGTCTTATCCACTTCCCCCTGCACCGCAAAGCCCCATCCCTCCGGTACACCATGAGGCGTTCCATATTTATTTATTTTATTTATTTGTTACATTTGTATCCCACATTTTCCCACCTATTTGCAGGCTCAATGTGGCTTACATAGTACCGTAAGGCGTTTGCCAAGACCGGTAGAGAAACAAATACAAGGTGATATTGTGGTCGTATAACGTCCGTTTGTTCAGGCACAATGGGGTCAAAGAGGGGGAAGGTTAAATAAGGTCCAATATGATCGTTGGGTTTGCCGTGTTGCAGAGTGTTGGCATCTATGTTGGGTCAATAGGGTATGCCCTTTTGAAGAGGTAGGTTTTTAGTAATTTCCTGAAGTTTAGATGGTCGTAGATTGTTTTCACTCCTTTTGGCAGTGTGTTCCATAGTTTTGTACTTATATATGAGAAGCTGGATGAATAGGTTGCTTTGTATTTGAGTCCTTTGCAGTATGGGTAGTGGAGGTTTAGGTATGTTCGAGATGATAAACTAATACAAAATAAACAAATGACACTGTGTGAATGGCTATATAGCTGCTACATAAATTTAGTATGAAGAGAATCCCTCAGAAACCTATCGGACCTTACGTCCTAGGTTTCTGAGGGATTCTCTTCATACAAAATTTATGTAGCAGCTATATAGCCATTCACACAGTGTCATTTGTTTATTTTGTATTAGTTTACTGTATTGTTGACACTCATTATACTGCAAAAATTTCTTTGAATGTTCGAGATGATCTGAATCTGTTCCTGTTTGGCAGATCTATGAGGTCTATCATGTATCCTGGGATTACGCCGTAGATAATTTTGTGGATCATGGTGCAAATTTTGAAGGTAATGCGTTCTTTAATTGGGAGCCATGCAGTTTTTCTCAGAGGGGTTTGGCACTTTCGAATTGTGTTTTACCAAATATCAGCTTGGCTGCTGTGTTCTGGGCTGTCTGGAGTTTCTTTGTGAGTTGTTCTTTACATCCCGTGTAGATTCCATTGCAGTAGTCTGCATGGCTTAATACCATTGATTGTATTAGTTTACGAAATGTTTCCCTCGGGAAGGAAGGTTTTAGGCTTTTAAGTTTCCACATTGAATGGATCATTTTCTTTGTTGTGGAGTTTACTTGGCTTTCAAGAGTAAGGTTACGGTCGATTATGACGCTGAGTATTTTTAGGTTGTCCGAGATAGGGAGGGTGTGGTCTGGGGTGTTTAAGGTTGTGGGGTTGTACTTATTGTGTTGAGATGATAGGACGCGGCAGTGTGTTTTTTCAGTGTTCAATTTCGGTTGGAATGAATTTGCCCATGAGTCCATGGTGCTCAAGCCGAGCTTGATTTCGTTGGTTATTTCTGTCAAATCATGTTTGAAGGGAATGTAGATTGTGATGTCGTCTGCATAAATGAACGGGTTGAGGCCTTGGTTGGATAAGGCTTTGGCCAGTGGGATCATCATTATGTTGGAGGAGTACTGGTGATAGTGGTAATCCTTGAGGTACTCCGCAGTCTGCTTTCCATGGCGGCGATATGTTTGAATTTGATTTTACTTGGTATGTTCTGGTGGTTAGGAAACCCTTGATCCAGTTGTGTGTTTCCACCAATCCCGAAGTGGTCTAGTAGTAGTATATTGTGGTTTACCATATCGAAAGCGCTCGACATGTCAACTGCAGGAGAAGAATGCTTTTACCTGTACCTATTTCCTGCTTGAATTTGGCCAGAAGAGTGACTAGTGCAGTTTCAGTACTGTGGAGGGGGTGGAATCCTGATTGTACATAAGTAATGCCACACTGGGAAAAGACCAAGGGTCCATCGAGCCCAGCATCCTATCCACGACAGCAGCCAATCCAGGCCAAGGGCACCTGGCAAGCTTCCCAAACGTACAAACATTCTATACATGTTATTCCTGGAATTGTGGATTTTTCCCAAGTCCATTTAGTAGCGGTTTATGGACTTGTCCTTTAGGAAACTGCCTAACCCCTTTTTAAACTCTGCCAAGCTAACCGCCTTCACCACGTTCTCCGGCAACGAATTCCAGAGTTTAATTACACGTTGGGTGAAGAAACATTTTCTCCGATTTGTTTTAAATTTACTACACTGTAGTTTCCTCGCATGCCCCCTAGTCCTAGTATTTTTGGAAATACTAGGACTAGGGATTGTGATTCATGTAGTAATGAGAAGGTAAAATTATGTATCATACCTGATAATTTTCTTTCCATTAATCATAGCCGATCAATCCATAGACTGGTGGGTTGTGTCCATCTACCAGCAGGTGGAGATAGAGAGCAATCCTTTTGCCTCCCTATATGTGGTCATGTGCTGCCGGAAACTCCTCAGTATGTCAATATCAAAGCTCCATCCACAGGACTCAGCACTTAGAGAATTACACCCACAAAGGGACACTCTGCCCAGCTCATCACCGCCGAAACGGGGGAGGGGAATCAACCCAGCTCATCCCCACACAAGTGGGGGAGGGGAATCCGTCCAGCTCATCCCCGCGGAGCGGGGGAGGGACACCAAACCCGCCGATGCGGGGGGGATCTGGCTTATCCTGCAACCGCAACCGCGGGAGGAGCTGACTGACCCTAACACCGCCGAAGCAGGAGGGGTACAAAGCTGCCCTACAGCCGCACGAAGCGGGAGGGAGCGCCGGCAGAATTTAGGTCTCAATCCAGCCCCGTAAAATGGAGGGGAGAGGAATGCAGCAGCTCACTGTAACACAAAATCGTCTCAAATCCTGAAGAATCCAATTGAAGAAACTTGAACATGAAGTCCTCCTGAACAGGAACTGAAGACTAAACTTGAACCTGAAATGCAACCAGAATATAAACAGTATAGATATCTGGGAGGGGCTATGGATTGATCGGCTATGATTAACGGAAAGAAAATTATCAGGTATGATACATAATTTTACCTTCCATATCATCATGCTGATCAATCCATAGACTGGTGGGATGTACCGAAGCAGTACTCACCCAGGGCGGGACATAGAAATCCCTGACCGCAACACTGAAGCTCCAAACCGGGCCTCCGCCCGAGCAGCCACAGTCAAGCGGTAATGTCTGGAGAAGGTATGAGCCGATGCCCAAGTTGCCGCCCTACAAATCTCTTCCAAGGAGACAGACCCGGCCTCTGCGCTCTAGTGGAGTGAGCCTTCAGCTGGATAGGTGGCATCTTCCCCGCGGTCACATAAGCCGCTGCAATGGTTTCCTTGACCCATCGTGCCACTGTAGGCTTGGATGCCTGCAGACCTTTACGAGGACCTGCGAACAGCACAAACAGATGATCCGACTTCCGGAAATCATTGGTCACTTCCAAGTATCTGATGATGACTCGTCTCACATCTAGATATTTGAGAGCAGAGTACTCCTCTGGGTAGTCCTCCCTACGAAAGGAGGGTAGGCAGAGCTGCTGATTCACATGGAAGCGAGAAACAATCTTGGGCAGGAAGGAAGGCACTGTGCGAATAGACACTCCTGCCTCAGTGAACTGCAGAAAGGGCTCCCGACATGATAGCGCCTGGAGCTCGGAAACTCTTCTGGCTGAAGTGATAGCCACCAAAAAGACTGCTTTCAACGTCAGGTCTTTCAGAGATGCCCTCGACAAGGGTTCACAAGGCGGCTTCTGCAAGGCTCTTAGCACCAGATTTGAGATTCCACGCAGGTACCCACTGAGTGCAGAGGAGGGTGCAGGTGATTAACTCCCTTGAGAAAGCGTACCACATCTGGCTGCGAGGCCAGGGAAGCACCCTTCAGGTGACCCCTGAAGCAAGCAAGAGCCGCTACCTGGACCTTAAGGGAACTGAGCGACAGGCCTTTTTCCAGACCTTCTTGCAGGAACGCCAATACTGAAGAAATTGGAGCAGTGAAGGGAGAAAGTGAGCCTGCCTCACACCACGATGCAAAGGTACGCCAAACCCTGGCGTAAGCAGTAGAAGTAGAGCGCTTCCTCGCTCTCAGCATAGTGGCGATGACCTTGTCTGAGAAGCCCTTCTTCCTCAGACGCTGCTGCACAATAGCCAGGCCGAAAGACCAAAGGGGGAGGGATCCTCCATTACCACGGGACCCTGATGCAACAGGCCCCGCTCCGCTGGCAGCTGCAGAGGGCGATCCACTGAGAGCCCGATCAAGTCTGCATACCAGGGACGTCTGGGCCAATCCGGACTCACCAGGATTATCTGGCCCGGATGTTTTGCCACCCGGCCTAGCACCCTGCCCAACATGGGCCAAGGCGGGAACACATAGAGAAGCTCCTGTGTCGGCCACTGTTGGAGAAGAGCATCTACTCCCAGAGATCGAGGGTCCCGTCCTCTGCTGAAAAAGCGCGGCACTTGGCTGATGACGCCATCAGATCTAGGCTCGGCTGGCCCCAGCGCTTCGTGATGTCCAAGAACGCCTGAGCAGTATTCATGACTCCCGCAATGTGGGCCACCGACAGCTGTTCCAGGTTTGCTTCCGCCCACAGGCATAGCTTCATGGCCTCCTTGGCTAGAGGGGCGCTCATGGTACCTCCCTGGCGATTGACATAGGCCACAGCCGTGGCATCGTGTGACCGGACCGTACTGGCTTCAGCGCCAGGACCGGGAGAAACTCCAAAGGCGCCAACCGAATGGCTCTGAGTTCCAGGAGGTTGATAGACCACTTTGCCTCTGCAGGGGACCAGAGCCCCTGCGCTGTCCTTCCCAAGAAGTGGGCTCCCCAGCCCGTCAAAGAGGCGTCCGCCGTGACGACAACCCACTCCGGGGTCATAAGAGGCATTCCTGTGGACAGCTTGTCTGGCCTCAGCCACCAGCTCAGCGCCTTGCGCACCGCTGGATCCAAGGGAAGGCGCACAGCGTAATCCTCCGAAGCTGGAGTCCATCACTGCAGCAGAGAGAGCTGTATAGGTCTCATATGGGCCCTGGCCCAGGGCACTACTTCCATCGTGGCCGTCATAGAGCCCAACAGCTGCACATAGTCCCAAGCCCGAAGAGGAGAGGCTGCTAGGAACTTGTCCACCTGAGCCTGAAGCTTGACAATCCGATAGTCTGGCAGGAACACTCTGCCCACTTGGGAGTCGAATCGAACTCCCAGATACTCCAGGGACTGAGTCGGGCGCAGCTGGCTTTTCTCCCAGTTGATGATCCACCCCAGGGAGCTCAAAAGAGCAATCACCCGGTCTGAAGCTCTGCCGCACTCTGCATAAGAGGGGGCTCGGATCAACCAGTCGTCCAGATAAGGATGGACTTGTACTCCTTTCTTGCGAAGGAAGGCCGCGATGACCACCATTACTTTGGAGAAGGTCCGCGGAGCAGTAGCCAACCCGAACGGGAGGGCTCTGAACTGGAAGTGTCGGCTCAGAACTGCAAAACGCAGAAAGCGTTGATGAGGAGGCCAGATGGGAATATGCAAGTAAGCTTCCTTGATGTCCAAGGATGCCAGGAACTCCCCTGCCTGCACTGCCGCTATAACAGAGCGGAGAGTCTCCATCCGGAAGTGCCGAACTTACAAGGCCCGATTGACCCCTTTGAGGTCGAGGATAGGCCGGACAGAACCTCCTTTCTTTGGTACCTCAAAGTAAATGGAGTAACATCCCTTGCCAAGCTGATCTTCTGGCACCGGAACGACCGCACCCAGACGGATCAGATTGTCCAAAGTCTGCTGCACTGCCACAGCTTTGACCAGAGACTTGCAGGGAGAGTGCACAAACCCGTCTCTTAAGGGTCGGCAGAACTCTAGCTTGTAGCCATCTCTGATGACTTCCAGCACCCAAGCGACTGAAGTTACCCTGGTCCACTCGCCCAGAAACGAGGATAGGCGTCCTCCAATCTGCTCTGGGCCATGGACCAGCGCCCCGTCATTGGGTACGAGACCCTGGGGGAGGACCGGAGGAGGCACCTCCGGGACGGCGGTCTCTGCGAAAGGAATGCTGCTTGGGGGAGAAGTTCCTTATGAAGGAAAAGGGGGCAGAGGAGCCCGACTTGCCCGGGCGATACCGACGGGCTTCCTGAAACCGTCCTTTGTAGGAACCGGGGCGGGCACCCCTGGCCCGAGCCCTGACCTCCGGTAACCTCTTGCCCTTAGACGTGCCGAGATCGGTCACAATCTTGTCTAGCTCAACCCCAAAGAGCAGCTTGCCTTTAAAAGGCAACTTAGCCAGGCGAGGCTTAGAGGCGTGGTCAACAGACCAATGCTTTAGCCAAAGCCACCGCCGTGCAGAGACTGTCTGAGCCATACCTTTAGCCGAACACATGGGCAGATGCATTCCGCCTGAAACTAAACGCAGAAAAGACCCAATGTCTGATACTCACCTCCCAATACAACACAACCGAATTCAACGTGATAAACACACCAAACCTAAAACTTCCAATCTCAGAAACGCTAAAAATCCTCGGTGTGACTATCGACCGCCACCTAACACTCGAAACTCACGCAAACAACATAACCAAGAAGATGTTCTTCAGCATGTGGAAATTGAAAAGGATAAGACCATTCTTCCCAAGATTCGTCTTCCGCAGCCTAGTACAATCCCTCGTCCTCAGCCACTTGGACTACTGCAACTCATTATACGCAGGCTGCAAAAAGCAAATACTGAAGAAACTTCAAACAGCCCAGAACACAGCAGCCAGGCTCATCCTCGGAAAACCTAAATATGAAAGGGCAAAACCACTGCGCGAGAGACTACATTGGCTTCCACTCAAGGACCGCGTTACTTTTAAAATTTGCACATTAGTCCATAAGATCATTTACGGTGAAGCCCCAGCGTACATGACTGATTTAATAGACCTACCACCCAGAAACGCCAAAAGATCATCCCGAACTCACCTCAACCTTCACTACCCAACTTGCAAGGGGTTGAAGTACAAGACGATACACGCGTCAACCTTTTCCTACATGAGCACGAAGTCTTGGAATACACTACCGCGCAACCTAAGAACGATTAACGAACAAGCCTCCTTCCATAAATTACTGAAGACTCACCTATTTGAACAAACTTACGGAAAGAGCCAAAACACATAGAAACCAAACTCACTGTTCACCAACTCAATACATATCCACTTCTGATCCCTCATCCCTTTATCCAGTCAATCACTCACTTACTCACGGAACTATGTATATTATATGCCTAGGTTTCTAACAATGCCCTTTTTTCCCATTGTCTCCTTCTAATGTTTCTATGTTGATGTCCCATTGATATTCGAATGTCTCGCACAACTCTGTTCAATGTAATCCATAACCTAGTCGTAACAAATGTATTTCTATTATTCATGTCTTATTGTAAGCCACACTGAGCCCGCAAATAGGTGGGAAAATGTGGGATACAAATGCAATAAATAAATAAGACATCATACAGCAAGTCTGCCAAGTAGGCCAAGCCCGATTCCAGGGCTGGCCAATCAGCCCTCAAGGAAGGATCCGAGGGGAAAGCCCGCTGCACCAGCGTCAGGCACGCCCTGGCCACCTAGGAGCCGCAAATTGAGGCCTGCAAACTTAAAGCAGCCGCCTCGACGACTTTAAAGCCGCCTCCAATCTCCTGACTTGGGCGTCCTTTAGGGTCGTGCCACCTTCCACCGGCAACGTCATTTTCTTAGTCACCGCAGTGATTAAAGAATCCACGGTAGGCCCAAGAAAGGCCTCCCGTTCACCTTCAGGCGGAGGATAGAGGCGGGACAAAGCCCTAGCCACTTTAAGGCTCGCTTCTGGGAAATCCCAATGAGCCGAAATCAAGGTGTGCATGGCTTCATGCACGTGGAAGGTTCTAGGCGGGCGCTTCGTCCCCAGCATAATGGCAGAGCCAACAGAGGCTGAGGGAGAGACGTCCTCCGGAGAGGAAATCTTCAAAATGCTCATGGCCTGCACTAACAGGTTGGGCAAATACTCTGAGCGAAAGATCCGTGCTGCAGAGGGGTCATCCGCTCCATCCGAGCGGGAATCCGTCTCCTCCAAGGAATCCCCAAAGGACTGTTGGGAGAATTCAGATAAGCTGCCCTCATCTACATCAGAGGAGACAGAGTCCTCTAGGGCCTGGAAGTCCACCCGAGGGCGTTTGCTTCCGGAGGCCTCAACCCCTTTATCAGACAGGGGAGCCGGGGCAGCGTTTAGCATAAGAAAAGCCTGATGCAGCAGCAAAATTAACTCAGGGAAGAACCCCCTAGACTGTGCACTTCTGTCGCCTGGGCCACGGCCCTAGACGCACCCTCAACCAGCGCTCGCAAGAGCGGGGGGAAACATGCTGCGCATCCCAAAATGGCGTCCGGCGCGAAACTCCGAGAAGGAGCCGTGCGGAAAGAACGGCGCTTAACCTTCGCCGTTTTCTTGCCGTTGCCCGAATTAAAGGCGACCATAGCATTAACGTCTCTCACCTCGAGGGCGGCCCAAGAAGAAGCCGTCCGAGCAGAGTGGCCGGCCAAAATGGGGGGGGGGGGGGGGGGGGGGGGGGGGGGCGAGCAGCGGGGGATGGGCGCTTATGGCGGAAAAAAACCGCCGCACCGGAGGAAGAACCGGGACACTGACCGGACTCCAAACTGACGCCCAAACAGAGGCGAGTCAAGCTTTGAAATCCCCGCATCCCCGCTAGACGCACACACGCGGTCCGGGGAGCGAATCTTCGCGCCCTCGCCCTCCGACGCCATAAGCCACGTGGAGACCGAACGGGAAACCCCCTTGCCCACTATAAAAGGTAAAATTACCTGCTTCTCGCTCCGAGCTGTAACGACCTGGTGTCCCAGTGAGCAGCTGCAATAAACGCTGATATAAACTTTGAAATAAACGCCCTTAAAGGACGTTCAAAATTTTTTTTTTTTTTAACGGAGCCAGCGGGAGGGGGGAGAAAAGGAGGGACCTGGCACCACCAGGTTTGCACTTGCTCAAGAAGAGCCCTCAAACCCAGGTACTCAACAAAACCTAAGAATTAGGCTTGGAGACCTAGCCAGAGCTGCTGCTGTGTGTGACCACCACCTGCTGAGATAGAGAACATACTGAGGAGTTTCCGGCAGCACATGACCACATATAGGGAGGCAAAAGGATTGCTCTCTATCTCCACCTGCTGGTAGATGGACACAACCCACCAGTCTATGGATTGATCGGCATGATGATATGGAACTTGTCCAGGTATTCAGTGCGCTGTTTGGTAACCAGGCTCTCCATCAGTTTGACTACTAGTGGGATGGATGCAACTGGGCGGTAGTTGGTGAGATCGTTTTTTTTTTCTTGGTATCTTTTGGTATTGGGGTGAGTAGGATGTTGCCGTGTTCCTCAGGGAAGAGACCTTTTTGGAGCATGTAGTTTAGATGGGAAGTGAGGTCCGTTATGAAGCGGTCGGGGGCGGATTTAAATAGGTGGCTGGGGCAGGTGTCCAGTTTATAGTGGGCATTGGAAAACCTATAGGTCGCCTGTGTGACTGATTCAATGGTCCAGGTACGGTCTGCTGGGTATTCTCCAAAGGTTGGGTCCATGCCATCGATGACGTTTTCGATGTCGGTATTGTGCTGATAAGGAAAATTCTTGTTGGACAGCAGGAAAAGATTTAATTTGACCCTCTTCGGTCACCACATTGAACAAATAAGTCACTCCCTGCCGACACCACCTGTGAAAAGTTTAATATTGTTATCCTGGTGGAAAAGCTGGATTATCGCAAATGGCTAAGGGAGATACCCGTGATGAAAAGTGGTGATGCTTGCATACCCAACGCCAGACCACTTTGGCTGTTGGAAGTATGCAAGATCACTTCAATACTGGGGGTATAGTGCCCCCAGCGGTATGCAGGAGGCAAGTGAAATGAATGGATGAAATCAACTGTGTTTCAAGTGCTGTGTCAGAGAAATCCTGTGATGATCTTAGTCATTTATATGTCTCATGTCACCGGCAATCACTAAGTGGCATAAACTCAGTAATTCAAGACTCCCACGTTGCGCTGGTATCTGCAAAGTGGCCACTGGAAGGTGCATCCTCTCTCCCTGCCAAAGAAACCTTTGTAAATAATGATTTAAACATTTCTTATCTGAAACCTTGAAATACAGTGGTAACATCTGAAATACATAAAGTCAACAAGGGACAATAAACAATGTACAATGAAATGCGCCCCAGCAATGAGAGAGGAAACGCACGCCATGCTTGTAACGTAGTACAGATGTCTTTAAGCAGGCGAGATATGTTTATAGAATAAAGTTGAGACAAATCTGGGGGAATATATACTTCTAAATATTTGAGGGGGGCCCTCCACCCATGCCAAATGGAAATGCCCCACCTAAGACATTTTCATCTCAGGTATTACTGGGAGTGCATAAGATTTATGAAAATTTAGTGTAAAACCTGAAAGCTGCCCAAACAGCTGTATTAACTGTAGTAAAATGGGCAGGGTGCCCTGTGGATCAGTCAACATCACTAGTAAATCATCTGCAAAAGCAAAGGTTTTAATGTGACCCAACAATCTCACCACCGGAACAGCTTCAGTAGTTCTCAGGACTCACAGTAAAGGCTCCAAAGAGAGAAGAAATAAAAGGGGAGAAAGAGGGCATCCCTGTTGTGTACCCTGAGATATAGAGAAGGGCAGTGACCGCACCCCATTGACCAGTATGGAAACACTAAGGGCAGCGTAGAGGTCCTGGAGTGCGCAATACCAACCCCAAAATCCCATATGGCACAAGATCCAAAACAAGTATGCCCAGCCCACTGTATCGAAAGCCTTCTCAGAGTCTAGACTAACATCCAAGGAAGGCGTATTTGTGTGCTTACAGTATACTATAGCTAAAAGTAAGTGACTGACATTGCAAACCAACTGACGCTGACGAACAAAACCCAGCTGCTCACTGCCCCCCAAGCAGGGGAGGATCCCTGTCAAGCAATCCACCAAGGCTTTTGACAAGATTTAAGATCTACGTTGAGAAGAGAAATAGGGCAGTACGAGTCCACCAAGTCTAGGGATCAGGGAGATTAAGGCAGTATGCAACAGAAATGAGCTCCGTTCTACTATATCTGCAAAATAATCAGATAGGGGGCTCAGAAACTGAGGGAACATCATCCTATAAAATTCTTCTGAACCACCATTGGGACCAGGGGCTGAGTGCAACTTCAGGGATCTGATTGCATCCTGCAGTTCCTTAGCCGATAAAGGAAGCAATTAGTAAGAATTCTAGCTGTGTCTGCACTTTTGTTATGGATCTTTCAGTGGGCATCCCGCAACAAAATTGCCCAAGATCCACTCCAGGATTTCACCACGAGTGAGAAGACGTCCCAGTTTATTTCTGAAGCGATGAAAACGAGTAAAAGGGAATTCAAGGCTACCTGTGTGGCGTGTAGCTGCTCTTACGTGACCTGACAGGGTCAGTGAATATAGGTTTCTCTTAGTCATTCTCAACTGAGATTCCAAGAGTAGGACCCCTGCAGTCAGCCGCTTATGATGAGTGTGTATATAAGCAATGATGTCCCCACAGAGCACTGCTTTAGCAGCCAGTCAGGTTGATCCAAGTGGACCCCATTATACTGCATATAATCTGCCTATTTTTTTATGCAGTAAGTACCAAAATCAGGGTCTTTGTAAAGAAAAGAGGTGAAACGCCAGCCCGAAGAAGATTGATAGTGTGCAGGAGCCTCCACATCGATCCAGACAAGCGCATGATCGGAGACCTCCTCCGGACCAATAACTGTGGAATTCAAGGAGGCAAAAGTGAATGTTCTACTAAGATATAATTCAAGCGTGTGCTCGAGAAAGATGGGTAAAACCTCTCTCACTGGGATGGAAAGTGCATCATGTGTCAACCAAATTAAGACAGTGAATGAATGAGGAGTGGGTGAGCTTGTGCTCCCCTGTGGAGAGAAGAACGAGGAGCTGAACAATCAAGAGTGGGATCCGACACTAAAGTCTCGCAACACCACCATCTTGAGCGAGTGGTATGGAAGACAGAGTTGAACCAGTGAGTGTTAAAAGGAAAAGTTATACTTGTTAGGGTCATACACTGCCAGCATGAGAAATTCGCAACGTGGAGCCACAGGTGAAGAAGAACATGGAGTAGCTTAGTGGTTAGTGCAGTGGACTTTGATCCTGGGGAACTGAGTTTGATTCCCACTGTAGCTCCTTGTGACTCTGGGCAAGTCACTTAACCCTCCATTGCCCCTGGTACAAAATAAGTACCTGAATATATGTAAACCGCTTTGAATGTAGTTGCAAAAACCTCAGAAAGGCGGTATATCAAGTCCCATTTCCATTCCATTAGGATCTCTAGTTAAAAGTTCTACTTCATAGGGCAGACCCTTCCTAATTAAGATTGCCACCCCCCCCCCCCCCCCACCAACCCATGGAGGATGCTGAATAAACCTCCCCCATCCAGGAGTGTTTCAATTTTTTATGCTAGTACTCTGTGAGGCGGGTCTCCTGTCGACACGTGATGTCTGCTTTGTACCTTTTCAATGCTGACAGGATCTTTATGCACTTCATAAGGGACGTGACTCCTCTTGCATTCCACGTGATGGATCTAGCAGACAATTTGTTCATTCAACCAGTGAGATAGAACAAAAATAAAATAGTGACATAAAAGCATTATCTCCAGACTCGGGCGCCCAGCCTCACCCAGGCCTAATCTGATTTCCAGGGCATACAATTGTTCATGAGAGAAGGATTTGTGAGGCAGCACTGCATTGTCACTACATACCATACAATTTGAGGTATCTACTACTACTACTATTTAGCATTTCTATAGCGCTACAAGGCATACGCAGCGCTGCACAAACATAGAAGAAAGACAGTCCCTGCTCAAAGAGCTTACACTCTAATAGACAAAAAAAATAAATAAAGTAAGCAAATCAAATCAATTAATGTGAACGGGAAGGAAGTGAGGAGGGTAGGTGGAGGCGAGTGGTTACAAGTGGTTAAGAGTCAAAAGCAATGTTAAAGAGGTGGGCTTTCAGTCTAGATTTAAAGGTGGCCAAGGATGGGGCAAGACGTAGGGGCTCAGGAAGTTTATTCCAGGCGTAGGGTGCAGCGAAACAGAAGGCGCGAAGTCTGGAGTTGGCAGTAGTGGAGAAGGGAACAGATAAGAAGGATTTATCCATGGAGCGGAGTGCACAGGAAGGGGTGTAGGGAAGGACGAGTGTGGAGAGATACTGGGGAGCAGCAGAGTGAGTACAGTATCTACATTCTTCCATCTAACTTATCCTCAGCTAGCCCAAAGTTGTTCCTCTTCCTTAGTTCTTCTGTGTATCCCCCCACCTACCCAACTTCCCTAACCCCCTCCCCCCCAAAATCCCCCAGAACATTAAATGCAGTGGATGAGAGAGGCACTATTAATGTTTGGTGTTCTGCACCCCACCAACACATATTATGCGTTACATAAGGAAACCATACAGAACACTGCCACACGGCAATCATGCAGTTACTGTGAACAGAGCAATAAAACTTAAAAAAAAAAAAACACACACACACAAAAAAAATAAGCAATACATTAAGCAAGTTAAAAGGTAAAGTCAAGTGGCTGATGTAGCTGGACACTGCAGTTCTTTTTAGTAGTCCTGGACTGCCAGAGGTGTCTCAAAAGTTTGACAATTACCTTTGTGAAAAAGTCGGAGTAGAGAGCTGCACGGGAACGGGGTTCCCTTGGGGACAGAAGCAGTTCTGCAGGGTTCCTGCGGGGATGGAAGCAGGTCCTGTGGGGTTCCCGTGGGGATGGAAGCAGTTCTGCGGGGTTCCCGTGGAAGTGTAAGCTGCACTGCATCAGCCTCTCATCTACCGAGTACCTTGAGTGCTGTCTCCTCTTCCTTCTCTTCCTCCTTGCTTTAACAGCACAAATGTGGAAAGTCTTCCGTTAAGGAAGTGGTAGAGACACAAATGATGATGGAATTCTAAAAGGCTTGGGATGAACACAGAGGATCTCTAATTAGAAAATGGAAGTTATGAAAATCCTAACCTTAAATGGCAGCATGTGTGTGGATGTGTCAAGTGACGCTTAGATGGCAACTCTGGCTGTGATTAACTAGGGCCGATACCAGGCAGACTTGTATGGTCTGTGTCTTATATATGGCAGTCTGGTTTAGGATGGGCTAGAAAGGGCTTAGACAGCAACTTCAGTGGCTGAAATATAAGGACAGTGCTGGACAGATTTTTACGGTCTGTATCCCACAAATGAGAAGACAAATAGACTGGAGTGGGCTTCAGCGAGAACTCCAGCAGCTGGAACATAAGTATATGGCCAGATAGACTTCTATGGTCTATGTTCCAGAAACACGAAAGAAAGTATATAATATCACAATTATTAATCATGAATTGATAATGAGTGTAACTACTGGGCAGACTGGATGGACTGTTCAGGTCTTTATTTGCTGTCACTTACTATGTTACAATTAATCCTCTTTGCTCCCGGGCTGATGCGCAGACCTCAGCTCTGACACAGGCAAGAGCATCAGATGTCACCTGACCTACTGGCGCATGGCATGTGTTGACCTCTCAGCACACAGTGCCAGAAATCAGAGACAAATCTTACATGTGCACACCAGAGTGTTCTAAGTTTCATCTTCCATTCCTTCCTTGCCTACAGTGATGTGGCTCAAATCCAGAGAGAGACTGAGGGAGCTGACCAGAATTTTCTTTTATGTACCATTAAATTCTTGCGGGGATGGATTAAATTTTTGCGGGGATGGGTGGGGATGGGTGAGATTCTAGCAGGGACGGGCGGGGATGGGTAAGATTTCTGTCCCCGTGCAACTCTCTAATTCAGAGTAGCACTGGATATACTAGCATAAAGCGAATTTGCACTTCATGTAATGATCCACAAATGGAAGAGAACTGGCACCTATGATCCTGTAGCGCCATCAAAAAATCCTAGAAAATCCTCATGGGTACTCCATCATAAGTCAAGGTGTTTCTCTTTTGATGGTAACCCCTCAAGATCTCCATTTTATTAGTATAATTATGTACCTTAATGATGAATACCCGTGGACAATGGGCTCCATCTTGCCTTTGACCTACTCTGTGGGCCTGCTCCAAACAGAGTGTCCATGCCGTCTGTCAAACCAAACTCCATTTTCAACCACCTCTCCAGAAGAGCAGGCAGAATGCAGTCAGAGACCATCTCTGGTATCCCAAAAATTTGGAGGTTACCCCTGGATCATTTTTCCAATTCATCGAATTTGTTTGCCTACTCTCACTCCTGCTTCTGTGCTGCCACCCACTGCTGATTCTGGTGAAATGTGCTCAAAATTCTGTAGAGAAATGTACCAATAGAGGGAGCAGGAACCCCAGAGAGGAGAAGAAACACGCGTCCGCTCCCCTTCATTTTTTTGAAAAAAGGTGGAGGCCCTGTTTGGGAGCTCAGGTCTTTATTATAAGGCCGCAAGCCACGTAAAAATAAAGAAAACCTAGAAGTGCTGATAAAACTACAAAAATAAAGGGAACAAGAGATATAAAAGAGAAAATTGTTCCCAAGCTACTCATGTGGAAAAAGGGGCAGGACGGCCAGGAAAAATCAGCAAGAGAAAAAACATGCAACAGAGGCATGTTCTCTCTGCTCCGTGGATGAAGAGAAACTGTGGAATCTGTAAAGGTCAGGTAGACAGGAGGATATGTGTGAATGCATGGTAAGCCTGCCAAAAGCTTTCAGATGATGAAGGAACATTGGGCAGAGTCCATACTGAGGTTCTGTAGATAACATCACCCAAATGTGAGGATATACTGTGCTGCTTGTCCTCAGAGAAATCACTGTCCACACACTAAAACCAAGCCAACTGTAATATAAAAGCTTGGTTCAAAAATGGGCACATTCCACTAACAGGATTCTATCATGAAATCAAAAATGCATTGTCCTTTGTGTTTTCAATAGTTAATAGAAAGATGAAAGCAGAAAACAGCACTTACACATGAAGTAAGCACATTGTTTTATTTTTTTTTTCTGAAGTCCCTAAATCACTGTGTAACTACATAAAATACTTCAAAGTATATTGTGACTAACATTAACATATAGAAAGCAGCTTTCAAGTGTCTACAAGATGTTGCTACATAATCCAAACAATGGATATTAGCTTACATTTTCACTTAATTCAGTGCTTTCAAAACACATTCAGTAGAATCCATATATACACAAAGCTCTTTTAAACAATATTTATAAACTTTAAATCTAATACCATAAACCGTCACACATGCCATCCAAAAAGGAAAATACTAAATCAGTAGCAAGAGTCCCGTGGATATGTTAAAGTTCACCCCTTGAGTTTGAAATCCTCTCCCTCATAAAAAAAAAGTGCAATCAGTTTATACAAGAAAAAATTAACAGCCATTCCATGTCCTAAAGATGTGAACACTCATCTTTCCCCACCTTAAAGATAATATCTCTTTGTTGTAGCTAGGCCAAATCCATCAGAGGAATGCCAATTAAGGTAAGTGATTCACTTTAAGATAAAGCAGGAAAATCCTCTGGGTCATCAGGGTTTGGGGCAATGATCTGCACCTACAATAGGTTAAAAAAAAAAAAGTGAAAATTGTGTGCAAAATAATATATTGCAATATTATTGAAGAGTTAAGCCACACCACTGGCCTTTGCTCTCCAATGGAAAAGTTTAATCAACTGGTCTTTACTACAGCTTTAACCCATATGGGAACGCTGGGCACTAATGGGTTAACCTGGGACCACTTTGTACCCAAAAACTACAATATAACACACAAAACCTTTCCAATAAAAGCCTGAGAACCAACAAATATCAATGACACTATCAGGCTCATGCTCAAAAGAAATGGATGTCCAAAAGTGACATAAATCAACACTTGGATGTCCATCTCTCAGAGACGTCCAAATCGGTATAATCGAAACCCGATTTTGGACGTCTCTAACTGAAGTCCGTCCTAATTTCAAGGGGGCGTATCGGAGGCGTGGTGAAGGCAGGACATGGGCATTCCTAAGACTTGGACGTCTTTGACCGATAATGGAATAAAGCAGAGACGTCCATGAGTAAAACTTGGACGTTTTCACCCGGACCTCTTTTTATTACAAATAAGGCACAAAAAAGTGCCTGGAATTACCAGATGACCTCCCCTTACTCCCCCAGTGGTCACTAACCCCCTCCCACCCTCAAAAAACATTATTAAAAATATTACTTGCCAGCCTCATGTCTATGACAGTGCATAGTTGGTGCAGTGCACTTCAGACAAGTGGACCCAGGCCCATACCCCCCCCTACCTGTTACATTTGTGGAGGAAACAGCGAGCCCTCCAAAACCCACCACAAACCCTCTGTACTGACATCTAGGTGCCCCCCTTCACCCGTAAGGGCTATGGTAGTGGTGTACATTTGGGGGTAATGGGTTTTTTGGGGGGGCTCAGAACACAAGGTAAGGGAGCTATGTACCTTGGAGCATTTTATGAAGTCCACTGCAGTGCCCCCTAGGGTGCCCGACTGCTGTCCTGGCATGTCAGGGGGACAAGTGCTCTACAAATGCTGGCTCCTCCCATGTCCAAATGGCTTGCATTTGGACATTTTTGACTTGGACGTCTTTGGTTTCGAAAATCGCTGAAAGTCAAAGACATCCAGATCTAAGGACGTCCAAATCCAAGGACGTTCTTGGTATTTTCGAAACGAAAGATGGACATCCATCTTTTTTCGAAAATGACCTTTTCCACGCCTCCAAATTTGGACGTTTTACAAAGACGTCCAAATCCCAACTTAGACGTTTCTTTCGAATATGCCTCTCCAAGTCTCCAGCAGTCTTCCCATTTATCAAACCTCTCCACCTTGTTCCCAGCAGTCTCTCCCTCTCTTTCAATGTCTCTACCTAACTTAGCTTCATCTCCCTCTCACTTAAACCTCACCCCAAGCTTTTAAATATTTCTGAAATTTCCCATAACATTGGATCTGACGAAGATCCAAAGTTAGAGCGTGCAGACCTTGTATTTCAAAAGTTCTTTTGCAGGTAGTTTGTAGTTTAACATTATTTGGTACTTCAAGGAAACGTGTTGAGATGACCTGAGCTAATAGGCTTATAGGTCTTTTATAGTTCCCACAAATATAAAGGGCCCCCCCAACCATAAAGCGCAAAAAAAACAAAACACAGTACCTTAAAGTGAATGCGCTGTTCAATTAGCAGCCAACAAAATTAAGCTAACAGTGTTGTAATTTAATTCCAGCACTTATATCCTGCTTAACCTTCAAGTTCAAAGCAAGTGACAACAATTAAAAATATAACAAATGCACATTATTTAAAAACAGTAATAAAATACTAACAAAGAAGACAAAAAAAAAACACAAACAGGCCATTTAGATATTCAGATCAGATAGTTTTGGAATATCCAAGTCTTTACACCTCACTGAAACACCATATAGTTAGAGATTTCCCTAATATTGAATGGTAAACCATTGCATAGTGTAAGGGCTTTTCCAAATAAAGTCCTGTTTCTTGTACTCACTGACAGCAATGGTCAGACAGTAATGCCAATAATAGTTTCCTTCAAGATCTTAAAGAATGTGGTGTCTGATATATTGATACCAAATTTGTCAGGTAGCTAGGACAGATGCCACATAAGATCTTAAAAACAAATGTTAACACTAAATTCAATCCTCACATTCACAGATAACCAATGTGATTCACGTCACGGTGTAGCATAATCCCAGAAGTTTTCTTATTCATTAATCATTGTGCTGTACTGTTCTGCACTAACTGCAATCTTTTTAACTAGTATCCTGGTAAGCCACAATATAACACATAACATTAGTCAATTCTGGAATTTACATGTAGGAGCATTTTCAATATGACGTTTGACTTTGGACGTTTTGCAAAACATGTTCAAAATCTAAATAGAAAAGAAGGTAATTTTGAAAAAAGAAAACTCTCTTTTTTTTTTTTTTTTGGAAAATACTGTTTTGAACAAGGTTTTGGTCCATTTTCACACACACACAAAAAAATTCAAGTGCAAATTCTTAAATTCAGTCTTTTCAACTAGACTGACGTTTACACAAAATGATGACACAAGAATTCTCTGATGGGTGAACCACAAATTGGTGCTCATTTCAAAGCACATAGACTTACAAGTTACATAGGTTATTGTGTAACTTTGTAAGTCTACGTGCTTTGAAAATGAGCTTACTACTACTACTTGACATTTCTATAGCACTACTAGGTTTACGCAGCGCTGTACAGTTTAACAAAAAGGACAGTCCCTGCTCAAAAGAGCTTACAATCTAAAGGACAAAATGACAAGTTGGGGCAGTCTAGATTTCTTGTGACTTTTGTAAATTCAGCAATAATAATGAAGGCATCTGTGACGAGAACTTTGTGATATGGGAGGGGCTGAAAAAGATTCTGGGAAATCACCATCACTGTAGAGAGTGGTGTAGTTGTGGAGTAAAAGTAGCTGAGTAACTAATATGGGCTGAGAGTAAGTGGAGCCAAGCCAATGGTGTTGCATAGACTATTGAAACCATGTGACCACGTAGGCAGAGCATATGATCAGATATCTTGGTGGATCTAGAAACCTGAGATGCATTATGATGTTTGCTATTGGTTGATGGAGGAAGGCTCGACTGAGTAGTGTCCAGGAAAGCCCTGATGAACTGTTAGGTCTGAACTGGTTGAAGATGTGATTTGGGTAGTTTATTACAAAACCGAGGAGATCTAGAAGCCATATGGCGGACTGAATTGAGGTCTGTGCCGACTCCCAGAAAGTTGCCTTTATTAACCAGTCATCAAGGTAAGGGAAGACGCTTATGCCCCCACTTGTGAAGCATTGTGGCTACTACTATGACACATTTCATGAAGACTTAAGGGGCCAATGCCAAGCCAAATAGCAAGACACTATACTGATAAAGTGAAGATACTTACCTGTAGCAGGAATTCTCCAAGCACATCAAGCTTCTTATTCTCACAAGTGGGTTGATGTGGATCCAACGTCGTCTGGTTCAGCAATACTGCCAGAGGAAAAATCCAGAGCTTTGAGGAATGCGAGCAGCACTTCAGCACAAATGGGCGAGTGCCTTCCCGCTCGCCGCGCGAACATGCCACCTCACTTTCATACAAAAGCGAAAATCTAAACAATCATATATGAAAAGGACAACTCCAAGGGAAGGTGGGCGGGAATGTGAGAATAAGAAACCTGCTGTCCTTGGAGAATACCTGCTACAGGTAAGTATCTTCGCTTTCTCTGAGGACAAGCAGGCTTATTATTCTCACAAGTGGGGAATCCCTAGCATCCAAGTCCACCCAAAATAAACATTGGTCAATTGGGCCTCGCAACGGCGAGGACTTAACGCAGAATAATCTGAAACTATACACAAACTAGATGAGAGTGCAGCCTGGAAAATAATAAAACAGGCCTAGGAGGGTGGAGGATTCTAGACCCCAAACAGATTCTGCAACACTGACTGCACAAACCGACTATCGCGTCGGGTATCCTGCTCAAGGCAGTAGTGAGATGTGAATGTATGGACTGAAGACCACGTCGCAGCCTTACAAATCTCTTCAATGGAGGCTGACTTCAAGTGGGCTACCGACGCAGCCATGGCTCTGACGTTGTGAACCATGACATGACCCTCCAAAGCCAGCCCAGCCTGCGCGTAAGCGAAGGAAATGAAATCTACTAGAGAATATGTTTCCCGATGGCGACCCCCCTTCTGCTGGGATCAAAGGAAACAAACAAGTGGGCGAACTGTCTGAAGGGCTTTGTCCACTCCATGTAAAAGACCAACACTCTCTTGCAGTTCAATGTGTGCAAGCTGCCTTCACCAGGGTGGGCATGGGGTCGGGGAAAAAATGTTGGAACGACAATCAACTGGTTCAGATGGAACTCTGACATCACCCTTGGCAGGACTACTCTGATGTGATGAAACTTAGTGTAAGGTGCACCTGCTACTAAGGCCTGAAGCTCACTGACCCTATGAGCTGAACAGCCACCAAGAAAACGTCTTTAAGTACATAAATATTGCAAAACTGGGACAAACAAAAGGTCCATCAAGCCCAGCATCCTGTTTCCAACAGTGGCCAATCTAGGTCACAAATACCTGACAAGATCCAAAAAACGTTCTATACATTTTATGCTGCTAATCCCAGAAATAAGCAGTGGATGTTCCTCAAGTCATTTTAATAATGGTCTATGGACTTTTCCTTTAGGAAGAAAATCCAAACCTTTTTAAACCCCGCTAAGCTAACCGCCTTTACCACATTCTCTGGCAACGAATTCCAGAGTTTAATTACACGTTGAGTAGTTAAAACTTTTTCTCCAATTCGTTTTAAATTTACTATTTTGTAGCTTCATCGCATGCCCCCTAGTCATAGTATTTTTGGAAAGAGTAAACAAATGATTCACGTCTATCCATTCCACTCCACTCATTATTTTATAGACCTCTATCATATCTCCCCTTCAGCCACATTTTCTCCAAGCCGAAAAGCCCTAGCCACTTCAGCCTTACCTCATAGGGAAGTCGTACCACCCCCTTTACAATTTTCGTTGCTCTTCTCTGTACCTTTACTAGTTCCACTATATCTTTTTTTGAGTTGCGGGGACCAGAAATGAGCTGTCACACCATGGGGCATTATAACGTCCTCATTTTTGTTTTCCATTCTTCCCTAATAATACCTAACATTCTATTTGCTTTCTTAGCTGCCACCACACACTGGGCAGAGGGTTTCAACTATCATCAACGACGACACCTAGATCCCTTTCCTGGTCAGTGACTCCTAATGTGGAACCTTTGATTACATAGCTGTAATTCAGGTTCCTGTTTCCCACATGCATCATTTTGCACTTGCTCACATTAAACGTCATCTGCCATTTGGATGCCCAGTCTCTTAAGGTCCTTTTGTAATTTTTCACAATCCTCTTGCAATTTAACAACTTTGAATAACTTTGTGTTGTCAGCAAACTTAATTACGTGACTAGTTGCTGCCATTTCTAGATCATTTATAAATATGTTAAAAAGCAGCGATCCCAGCACATGCCCCTGATGAACCACACTATCTACCCTTCTTCACTGAGAATACTGACCATTTAACCTTACTCTCTGTTTTCTATCTTTTAACCAGTTTTTAATCCACAATAGGGCACTACTCTCCTATCCCATGACTCTCAATTTCCTCTGGAGTCTTTCATGAGATACTTTATCTGAATTTTCAACAGGCATTTGACAAACAATATTGATCACCTTTATCCACATGTTCACTCCTTCAAAGAAATGTAATAGATTGGTGAGGCAAGACTTCTCTTCATTATATTCATGTTGGTTTTGTCTCATTAATCCATGTTTTTGAATATGCTCTGTAATTTTGTTCTTTATAATAGTCTCTACCATTTTGTTCGGCACCGATGTCAGGCTCACAGGTCTTTAATTGAGATGTGGTGACCAGAATTGAACACAATATTCGAGGTGCGGTCGTACCATGGACCAATACAAAGGCATTATAACATCCTCATTTTTGTTTTCCATTCCTTTCCTAATAATATCTAACATTCTATTTGCTTTCTTAGCCACTGCAGCACACTGAGCAGAGGGTTTCAACATATCATCAACGACAACACCTAGATCATGGTCCTGGGCTCATCCTCCACTTCTACGGGGAATGGAATGGTCTCAGCCATTTCCCATACGAAAGACGTGAAAGAGAGGCTGTCAGGTGGAGACATTCTCCTCTCAGGTGGTGGGGAGGGCTCAGAAGGAATCCCATAAGACTTATCTGAGGAAAAGTACCAGGTATCTTCTTCTAACACCCAAAAGCACTCCTCCTCGGTGCCGGAAAGCAGTTCCCTAAGGGATGTCCAAGACTGGGCCCGCCTAGATGCCAAGGGACCATATCCTCAAGAGCAATGTCGAGAAACTGGCTCCCATTTCATCTCCACCGAAGCTTCCTCCACCGACATCGAGGGGGTGCAAGCTTGGGTGGCTGTCGACTCGGGTGCTGCAAGCAGGGCTACAGCGGAAGATATGGTAGGCGAAAGCATCCCCGATACCGACGCACATCACTGCATCAGGCCATCCAGCAGCTCAGGGAGCAAGGTCCGGATGTGCTCATTGAGGGCCAACATTGGGAAAGACTGTGGCATCGGATGAGGCGCAAGCTACAGAATTGCTGGGGCTGGTGCAGGAGCAGGATCTTGGCTGCTGGGAGATACTCGCGTCGGCACCTCCTGGATAGAGGGCGAGCGGTCCTCTCGGCATTGACGCTGTCAGGTGCTGAATCCCTCGGCGCCATGGAGCTCCCGTCACCATGCACCAATGGAAATCGGTGTTGGCGCTTCTTGGCCTTCGCATGATGCACATCACCCACACTACTCGTTGCCGACGAGGAAGATGTCGAATCCTGCTGTCGCCTCGGGGTTGGGTCCGACAATGGGCAGTCCCTGGGGGGGGGGGGGGGGGGCCTGCATAGCAGGAGGCCATGAAACGGTTGGAGACCCTCAATGCCTCACTGCTCCCAGGGGCTCGAAGCACCCATCCCTACCTGGGCTCCTGATGTCAGTGCGACACTCGACACTGATGCCGACGCCTCCGACCTCGATGCCAATGTTGAGGTACTGGACCAAGCTCCAAAAATCTTGGAGCGTTGAGCTTCTTGTGAAACCTGAGTCCTCTTTAAGAAGGCACAGTTGGCCAGGCTATGATCGGGCCCCAGGCACTGAAGACACCAAGAATGGGTGTCCTTCCCTGAGATGGTCCAGTTGCACCGAGTACAACGCTTGAAGCCATTGGGAGTCTTCATGGACATGGAAGGAAAAACCGCAGCGGCCAAATTAAAAGACGAGATGGTGCCTGAAAAAGGGGAAAAAGGAAAAACAGCCCGACTGGGCAGGCTTAAAAGCGGCACGCGTCGAAAAAGTTAACAAACACAGGCTAAAAGAAAACTAAAGAAATAAAGGAAAAAAAAAGTTTTTGTTTTTAAAAACAAAAGGAGGAAAAAGAGCGGGTAGCGAAAAAAGCCGCCAAAGGCATTGCAAATAGCACATAACACTCTGACTGGATGTGCGAGGAGCCACCATAGAAAGCAGCTGCTCCTCACATAGAAAAAGCGAAACTGAGCTGCTGGCGCGTTTCTGTTGCAGGCGGGAAGGCACTTGCGCATGCATACTGGAGCACTGCTCGCACTCCAAAAAGCTCTCATTTTTGTATGGCATATTGCCGAACCGAGCGATGTGGGTTCTTATGAGAACTGTAAGCCTGCTTGTCCTCTGAGAAAGATGGAATATAATACAATTAAATGGAAGTAAAATTAAACTTTCCTTTCATTGGGGCACATGGAATCCCATCTGCATCTGGGAGAGGTGGGAAAGAGGGACGGAACAGAAGATGGATGGGACTGGGAGGGGTGGTGAGCAGAAAGAAGGAGGAGATGGATGGGACTGGGGGGTAGGAGAGGGGAAGAAGCAGGATGTAAAACGAGGGATATGAGAAGGGCAAGAAAAGTAGATGATGTGGGGAAAGGTTGAGACATAATGTGAATGACATGGAAGACTGGAGAGAGGATAAGAGGCATTGAAAAGGGATTGGGGTACTAGTGAGAGGTATAGGAGAAAGGTATGAGTCTCTGAAGGGGATTGAGTTAGGGTGGAAAGAAGGTTAAAAAGATGGTGAAAAAGAGGCTATGGGGTATAGTGTAACAGAAGAGTGGTCTTGAAGGCAAGGAAAGAAAGACATGGATGGAGCTGGAACCGATAAGGTGATGAGATGCAGTGGAGGGCAGATGAGGGCAAAGAGGGTGAGTACAGAGCATGGGAATGGGGGACTAAAGAAGTGGGTGAAAAATGGGGGAGGAATTTAGGAACTGGGTAAGGGAAAGACAGAAGGGGGAACGGGAGTGCTGGAGAGAGAATGAGAGGGAGCTGATCAAAGCCAGTAGGAAGATGGATACCAAGGAATAAAGAGTGAGAGAAAAGTGGAGGGGAAAAAAAGAAAGATAGCACTGTACAGTTGCTTTGACTGGGATGGATTCTTCCTTTTGCAAGCTGCTGAGTTCTGGATTTGCTCCTTCATGGCAGTGCTTGAAGTCTTCTCACTCTGTGGCTGGACACTACTTGGGGGGACTTCCCTTTTCCCTCAGTTTTGGACTCAGAGGCGAAGTTAAGCTGTATCAAAATCTCTATCTTTCGCTGGACCCTCCCCCCCCCCCAAAGTTACCTTTTCACAGAGTAATTTTAGCCCTCATCAACATCACTAATTTCTTATCAACATCTGGTGGGGGTTGGAAAGAATAAAAATTCAGCGGAAGACCAAGTTGACAGCAACCTAGCAAAAAGCCTCATATGACAGAAAATGAACAAAATGAGTAAGAGCAAGTCTAGTATTTTGGGAACCTGCAAGCATGCTCAGCTTTGGTTAGAAATCTCTACAAGAGCCCTCCCATCCCAGCACAAGATCGACTCACAGCTTCAATTAATCATTACGTCTGCTTATCATCAAAGACATTACATGCTGCTAGTAAAACTGCTCATAAAAGGGTGCTGAATTGAGGCTGTAAGTCTATTCCCTACCATAGGTTTTCAATGTGAATGTGTGACAATGTCTGACAAAACAGATTTAAACAGCAAATAGCTGAAAATCAAATTTAAAACAGATAAAAACCTGAAACAGCTGAGCTGCTCTTGATGCAGGGAAATAGTATGTCTGATGTTCCCTATTCATTGTCATCCCTTGACCAGCAACTGAATACAATATTGGTGACGTGCGTATGCTTACCACCTCAGGTGTGCTATCAGTCCTGAATTCTTCTGACTTTCTGGCTCGTCCACGGCCACCTCGTGTACCACCCCTGCTTCCACGACCAGGACGGGCAAGACTGCCAAAGTTAATATTCAGCTGGGAAGTAATGTCGTTAGCAGATTTACGGAAATAGTGATGGTCATCCTCTTCTTCCTCTTTCAGTACCTACAGTGATAAAGTACAGAGTTATTGAATTCATTAAATTTCAGAACAGACTCCACTTGTTAAAAAAAAAAAAAAAAAAAAAGAGCTGCTTACTTGTTAACAGAAGCTCACTAAACATAGCATATTACCAACATCAACTGGTGACACCACTTGATAGAACACACATTTTTCCAGAGCCTTCTAGGGCGGACCCCTCTAGGCAAGTGCAGTTATGTCAACAACCACATATACCTTCTCTCAGTCCTTTAATTAATCTAATGAGCTCCCCTCCAGAAGAGGAGAAGAGCATCTGTGAATTGGTGAACCTGCTGTCTCCATTACAGGTAAACTATTGTTTTCTCTATCCACAAGCAGCTCATGAAGTCACATATATTGGTCTCGCAACCTAAGTGCTATCATTCAAAATGAAAAGGGGGAGGGAGGGAAAAAAAAGATCACTCTGCCAAGAGGGTTAACTAAATTCTTTGGTAACTTAAAACTATTCCCCTCCACCCACCCTCTCTTACAAAGGAACTCTAAACAGAAATGGCTTCTAGGGAGGCTGGTGCTAGATTCTAATCTTCAGAATCACATTGAAGAAAAGATTGTCCAAAATCATTGTTGCAGGAGAAGCCTCTATGTAAACATGATCTGAGTAAGTCCACATCAACAGCTCTGTACAGACACTCAATGAAGTTAAGTCAAATTTACCAAAACTGCCTTAGCTCAACATGCCTTAAAGACAAACCTGCTTGGGTGTAAAGACAAAATAAGAAACCTGCCATGCTATTAAATAAAGTTCTTTGGCCCAGCAATCTCAGAACTGCTGGGGCCAAAATAAATAAATAAAGCTGGGTGGATGCTAAGAACTGTAGTCCACCCGACAGACAGACAATACCATGTAGGGCCCATTCACTTTTGTTAGATTTGTGGAATGTGATGGGCCACTGAGGCCATGGCCCGACCAATATCATCAGCAACCAGAAAGAGGCAGGACTGGAAATTGGTCTGTTAGGCCCCTCCAAACAAAAATGTGCTCCACTACCCCTGGTTCATAAGACATCTAAGGTGAAATGAGATCACCTTAAGCAAACTCATTGTATGCACATGCATACAATGATTCTAATAGAATTTAGTGCAAGGTGAATAAATTACAAGGGCCTGAGGAGAATTCTTATTCTGCACATTTAAAAGATGGCAAGCAAAGTGACCTAGGTAAAATGCTTCAGCCAACAGGATGCCAGAGGTTCAAAGAGTAGTTTCTTTAACTGAATCAGAACACAGACTACCTTTCTTCTGAAATCACTTAGGCCTTCCATCAAGGGACACTGTTAATGGCTTGATGAGAGGCTTCAAATAAAGAAAGACTGCAAGAATTTTTCAACTACAATATGACAGACATCTGTTTCCTTTCTGCATGGTAGTGTACACAAAGGGAGCATGCAGTAAAGTCTACATCAGAACCATGTACACTTAGCGAATGGCTTCCTAACACAATCCTAATGCAAAATTTTAGTCTCCCCAATGCTATAAGCAAATAGCAAACAAATTACTGCTGTGTTGAAAAGCATGTACAATTCTGGAGACCATATCTTTCAAGAGATACAAACAGGATAGAGTCAGTCCAGAGAGCAGCTACTACAAGGATCCTCATCTCATATGGGGGACAGACAAAGATCTCAATATGTATTCTGTGGAAGAAAGGCAGGAGAGGGGAGATAGATATATTATAGAGATGTTTAAATACATCCTTGGCATAACGGCACAGGAAGCAAGTCTCTAATTGAAAGGATGCTCTGCAATGAGGGGGTACAGCATGAAGGTGAAAAGGGACAGACTCGGAAGTAACTTGATAAAATACTTCTTCATGGAAAGGGTGGTGAATTCATGGAACAGCTTCTAAGTGGACATGAAAATTAACTGAATTCAAGATAGCTTGGGACAGGACATAGGAATTCTAGGGGAGAGGAAGGGATGGATAGGTCATATTCTGCCTTCATTAACAGTGTACACTGATGCAATAATGTGAAGCAATTTGCTATACTGGAGTAACATAACTCCCTTCCTCAGTGTGTGAGATGGGATTGACTCGCACACTGATACAGTAAGGGGGGAAAAACAGCCTGATGGACTATCTTTATCCTCCTCCGACACCCCAAAATTGTCCCTGATGGACCTGAACCCTCCCTCTAACACCCAAAACAACTTCCTTGTGGCCTCACCAAAATTCCCCCCCCCCCCCCCCCATTTACCTTTAAGATGGGAGGCAGGAGCAATGCCTATTCACTCCTGCTTTCATGCTGCCACTTTGAAAAATGACAGCACCTGACCCCACAGAGTGCATCCTGGGGTCAGTCTGCCAAATCTGTTTACCATTCTGGAAGAGCAATAAGAGGCTGAGGGGTCTAGAAAGGGAGCAGTGGACCTCTTTGCAGAAAGTTGTATACCTCAGACTTCAAAAGATCTAGAGATACCAACAGGATTGCCTTACTGGTCTTTTTTGTATTTCCTCAAGAATGCTCTGAGCTTGTAGTTTAAGATATGACATGTTTATGGGTTCAAAAATCTGCATATTTCCTAGCCTGCGCTGAGAAACACTGGTAAGAAAAAAAGTATTATGCATTCTAAGGTGCTGACCTTGGAGGCTTTGTATATTTGATTCCCATGTAAATGTATTCTGGTTTATGACAGTCCATATGTTCTCTGAACAGTTAAAAATTTTACTAGGCTTTAAAAACAGAATCCCTTTATTCTAAGGGGACTTTGCTAAGCAGCTGATTTAATGGATTGGGGTATGGCACTCATCTCCATTCTTACATGGGTGCCCTGGTTCTTGGGGTTGCTCTGGTTTTGACTTCTTATAGAGGACTTTAGGGAGCACGTGTGGTACTGTGCTTTACCTTTGTTATTTGTGACAATAAAGTACAATTCAAGAAAGAAAAAAAATGCATAACTACGGTAATCTGAAATGCAATAAATACTGCTGAAAACCATAGGCTGTTTGCACTGATGAACAATTCCACTGCTCTTCTGATTTTTTTAGATTTTAAGCATAGCAAGCCGCAATCAGCTCCAAAACTCTCCAACTCAGCCTGAATACACATTCATGGAGTGGAGGAGTGACCTAGTGGTTAGGGTGGTGGACTTTGGTCCTCCTGGGGAACTGAGTTCAATTCCCACTTCAGGCACAGGCAGTTCCTTGTGACTCTGGGCAAGTCACTTAATCCTCCATTGCCCCATGTAAACCGCATTGAGCCTGCCATGAGTGGGAAAGCACGAGGTACAAATGTAACAAAAAAAACCAAAAACTTCAGTGTTACTACATTTGGAAGAACATGGCCTTGGTCAGAGGACAGCCACCAAAACAGTGAGTCTGAGCATCTCGGATCCACATGTGATCCTGTAGTTCAAGAGACTTGATTTTAATGAACTTCACAGCTTATTAGTCACATACTGGCTGCTGATACTACGAGGCCCAAATGCTTCAACATAGTTCAGGTCAATGTCTGCTGACTCCTCCTTGTATTCTTCACTATTGGTACCAAGCTAGAGATTTTGCAGAGAAGGCAGGTGGCCACAACTCAGGCCACATCTAAGGGAGCCCCTATAAATTCCAATTAAAGTGTAAGAATTATTTTGCTTTTAGGGCAACAACAAACCCTAGAAACTCCTGCCGGTGTTTTTGCACAGATTCCTTCCTTCCTGCCGGAATGAGCTCTTAATCAGCCAGTTGTCTAGATTGGGAGAGACATTCCTGGTTTGTGTGAATACCTCAAATGCCAGACTTTTCATAAATACCTGTTGAACTGACACCAGGACAAAAAGTCGCACATTCCTAGAATAAGTTCAAGATACTTTGATACCTGAAATAATCTATACAGATGTACCCTTCCTTTTGCTCAGTCGAGGTAATAAGGGATGCCTGTAAATGTTGTTCTATTTTTTAAACAGTTCTTAGATCTGAAAGTAGGACAGAATCCACCTGGTTTCTTTGGGAACAAAAATGCACAAAATTAGTGTATTCCTGGTGTGATAGTTGATGTGTTCGCTTTGGACGGTAATTTGGAAGATTTTTCCAAAAATGTACTCTGTAGCCTCTCTATGTTACCCAAAATGACCCAATTGTCAGAGGCAGCATAAAACATCATCCTCTTAACAGGGATCTCTCTGGAATTAACACTGCAGTACCAGCTAATGAACTTTGAACCCAGTCAAAAATTCATTCCTGATTTTGACTAGGTAGCTGTGTGACATTTACAGCTTATGTCCATACAGTAACATCTGAAGTCTGCTGCTGCCTGTGATGAATTTGAATCTTGGATGTGCTTTATGAAAAGAAAAATCTATTTCCAGGGCTCCTGACTGGTCTGGTGCAAAGGCTGGCCTGAAGTATGAAATGATCTGTAGGGACTTTAAAAACTTTCTTAGTTTAATGACCTGAAACCACCTTACATTAATATGTTTAAGCAGTTCAAAGTAAAAACACTGTACAGAATACAAATCAGTAAGAGGACATAGAAGGGAAAGAATAGAGTGGAGCAGAGCAGAGGAGGACAAGACAAAGCAGATTAAGGTAAACCTGTAGTCACCAGGTAGGATAGTGTAGGGTAGGTTAGCAGGACAATGATAGCTAGTGGAGTCAATTGTGTGCATCCCTCTGCTGGAAGGACTGGCTTACACAATTCAGCCATTATTTGAACAGAAAATAATCAGGATTCAAATGTACTGAATAGAATGGAATCTTCTAATCTTATGTCCAACGGAAGGGAGTTCCAGGAGTTGAGGCCAAGCCACTAAAAGCCATGCAACAAGTTATTACCAGCCTAGCTTTAGTTTAGGCAGAGATTTCAAGATTTTCCTGTACTGGCCTATGGGGATGAGATGCAATGTAGGTGATAAACAATTTGAAATCGAATGGAGTGCAGCTATAGTAGACCAGGTTGAATTAGCATTAGAAATTTAAAACTGGCCCAATGGATGGCAGCCAGCAAGTGAAATTCCTTATGACATGAATTTTCCACATCATTTTTGCAATGACAATGTTAACAAATCTATGTAAGCCACGTTGAGCCTGCAAATAGGTGGGGGAATGTGGGATACAAATGCAATAAAATAAATAAATAAATTTTTGCTGCTATGTACTAGATTAATTGTAGCATTTGATGACAGAGCCACTTGAACCCTGGTATAAGCATTGCAATAATCTAATTTGACTCAGGACTAAGAAGTGAAGAAGAAAACAGGGGTTTCACTGGATCCCAGTACCCGACAAACTGGTTGCTTAAATTTTAGCACATAAAAAAAAGGATTCTTTCACAGGGCTAGAGAGACTTGTAGATGCAGATATAGATTATCCAATAGAAAACCTGGAATTTTAATAGGATATTTGACATAAATAGGGGATATTATGCATTGAAGGGACAACTGAAATTGTTAGCAATAACTGTCTTGGAAAAAATTAATATTGGTTTAAGTTTGTGATTGAGGAAGCAATCAGCAATCCTTCTTACAATATCACTACTCAGAACCATAAAGGTCTGAGAGGCAAAAAGAGATGAATATCAGCACAGATAATGGCAGTAAATCCAAGTAAATGTATTAAGGTTGCAAAGAGTGCTAAATAAATGTTAAAGAATTGGAGCTAGAACAGAACACTGGGGGATGCCATCACTCCAAGATACTTGGAAGGAATGATTGTCAAGGAAGGAGTGGAACCAGCTGAGGGCCAAACCACTAATCCTGATTTCCTCATGCCTACAAAAAAGCAAAATATCTATAAAACTGAATACTGTTGGCACATCAAGTAAAATTAACAGTGCATTGCTTTAAAACAAGGGATCTCAACCCAATCCTCAAGACACACTTAGCAAGTCATGTTTTCAGGATACCCACAATGAATACACATGAGATAAATCTGCATAGCATGCAGGTAAGGCATGCAAATCTATCTCATGCATATTCATTGTGGGTATCCCGAAAACTTGACTGGTTAGGTATGTTCCGAGGACTGGGTTGAGAACCCCTACTTTAAGACATCAAGACTAAAACCGATTTGGTCTGATCATCCTAAACTTGAATTTACTTCAATAATATTAAAAAGAAAATAGCAACTCCTTAAGCTAAAGTCACTCATTCATAAGTTCAGAAGAAGAAAATTTGATAAGGTTAAAGTCTTACAATCCATAAACCTGGATTGTTTACAGCAGGATACTGAAAACCCAGATACTGTAGCTCAGTTAAGTATCAGGTTCTCATGGATGCAACTGATCAGACTGCTCCATTAAAATGAAAAATATCAAACTGGAAAGACTTGCAATGATATTCTCAAAGCATCCAAAAAGGAATGAGAGAGAACATATATGGAGGGCTTCTAGCACCCTAGAAAAGAATTGGTAGTGGAAATCCAGATATAAAGCTTATGAACAAGAAATAGAGTTGACACAAAAGAAAAAAAATCTTATTAAGCAAAAGTGATAACCAAGAGTAAGAACAATACTAGAACTGCTTTGTCCATCCAATAAGTTACTAAACACTACTGACTTAAAAAAAATCACTTCAGATGCTTCTTAGTTTGCTGGTAAAATATGGAAAAATCAACATTGCTACTGGAAATTTAGAATTAGAAAGCGATATATCTACATCTAAGGGTACGCAGCAAGAACAACCGTGGGAAGACTTTAGAGAAGTTACATTAAATGAAATTCACCAACTAGCTCTACTTTGAAAAAAGTCATTTACTCTAATAGTCTTGCACAAGCAACACCGGTACCCATCAAAAAGCCAGATTTGGGAGCTTAGCTATGTTGTAATTGAAGGGCTTATTTCCCAAACCCACTCCATATTAGTTGTATTGGATTTAGAGGGTTATGGAAATAAGCCCTTCAGTTTTGTTTTTTTTAATCAGAATTGGTGGAAGTTGCAGTCCTCATCTAATTTTTGGATACATTTGACCTTTTAATGTCTATCTGACAGGTTTTAGTACAGAATGTACTGATATTTCTCAAGGAATAAAAATGACTTTAGATAAAAATGAGTTATTTTTAACTTCTTAAATTTGACGACAGCATTTGACCTTGTCAACCAGTCAGTTATCAGCAAGATTACAGTCTGTGAGAGTACAGGGTAATATCTTCAACTAGTTTATAACATTTTAGAGGGGCATTCCCTTATGGTTAAAGTTGGATAGAGGCCATCCAAAATTTGGTTTCAGCATTGAAACAGAGCCAAAATCCAGGTTTAGGTTTAGGCCGAAAATGCCATCGCCTGAAACAAACTCCCTCCCCCCCCTCCCCAAATCTTCCAGGCAAGCTCCCACCACAGTCCCTCTGCCCTCCCAAACACCCAAAGGCCCTCCCCTAAGCCTACTTTTAAATGGACTGGTGATCTAGAGGCACTCCTCTTCCCTACAGGTCTAGCCTTTAAATCTCTTTGTGGTCTCTTTGCCTCTTCCGGGCAAAAACAATCCCCAGTTGCTCTTAACCCTGCCAATTCCTCAGCCTAAATGGCTGCTGAGACTGCCATGGGAGGTCCCGGTGGATTTGGAATTGGAACCAGCATAAAGCAGGAGGAAGCAAGAGCAACTGGGGATTGCTCTTGCCCAGAACAGGCCACTAGACCACCAGGAGATTTAAAAGGTAGGTCCAAGAGGCCTGAGGAGGGGGGCACTACTAGACCACCAGGGCATTTAAAAGTGGGCCTTTGGGTGGTGGTGGCTGGCCTGGGAAGAAATGCTCTCTGCCAAGGGGGGGAGAGATGAAGGCTGGGTTTGTTTTCGGCTGAAACAAAGTCAAATTTTAGCCCCTGTACTGGTTTTGGTTGGCCTTTAGAAGCAGTAAAACCAGCTTTAATTGCTGGGTGACAAAGTGGAGCTCCTTATATCCCAATCCTTTTTATGTATTTGTGATCTTATTGGGAAGTGATTAAGAAATTTAGGCTTGGTTAATTTATCTTATGCTGAAAATTTCCAGATTTATGTTTCAGATGATTCTAGTTTTAAGTCTTGTATTATTATTAACATTTTTCTCGACATCAGCTTTTGGATGACTAATCTTTTAAAAATAAATGCAGGCAAGACAAATTCTTTGAGTTGGCAACATTAAAAAGAAACCCCTGGAGGACGCCCCTAAAACAGCCCAATTGAGTTTAGCACCTTAAAAAAAATGTATGCAGTTTAGAATTCTATATTAATTCCAGTCTGACAATATTTTATTTATTTATTTAGTTGCATTTGTATCCCACATTTTCCCACCTATTTGCGGGCTCAGTGTGGCTTACAATACATTGTAAATGATGGAAATACAGTTTCTTACATTACAGTACGATTATGGGTTACATTGTGAGCAGATAAAGGAAGACAAGATCAGATCAGTCACCCCTGGGGCGTGGAAACCAAAGGATGTGGCGTGGGGGATCCACCACTCCGACCGAACAACAGCAAGCGAGCGATGGGGTAGACAGTCCCCATCCGCGGGCAGACACTGAACGGGAGAGCACGGGGACGTGGAGCACGTGGGGCAGTATCTTGAGGCATTGTTATGATGTATATGGGATTTATATGTTTTGCTCCTTGCGGTATGTTTTGTCAAAGAGATGGGTTTTCAATCGTTTGCGGAAGTCTGTCAACTCGTAGACCGCTCTCAGGCCGCGTGGTAGTGCGTTCCAGAGTTGCGTGCTCTTGTAGGAGAAGGTTGAAGCATGTAGTCCTTTATACTTTATGCCTTTGCACTTAGGGAAGTGGAGGTTGAGGAAAGTTCTGGATGATTTTTTGGCGTTTCTGGGTGGCAGGTCTACCAAGTCGGACATGTATGCTGGGGCTTCACCGTGAATGATTTTATGCACTAATGTGCAGATTTTAAAGGTGACACGTTCCTTGAGTGGGAGCCAGTGTAGTTTCTTGCGTAATGGTGCTGCACTTTCGTATTTTGGTTTTCCGAAGAGGAGTCTGGCCGCTGTATTCTGAGCTGTCTGAAGTTTTCTCATTATTTGTTCTTTGCAGCCTGCGTATAATGAGTTGCAGTAATCCAGATGTCTTAATACGAGTGATTGTACCAGGTTGCGGAAGACAAATCTTGGAAAGAATGGTTTTATTCTTTTCAGCTTCCACATGGAGAAGAACATCTTTTTTGTTGTTGTGTTCGCGTGAGTTTCAAGTGTAAGGTGGCGGTCGATTGTTACTCCGAGGATTGTTAAATTTTCTGAAATTGGCAAGTTTAGTTTAGGTGTGTTGATAGTAGTAAATTTTGTTGTATTGTATTGGGAGGTTAGTATGAGGCATTGAGTTTTTTCTGCGTTCAATTTCAGTCGGAATGCATCTGCCCAGGTGTTCATGATGTGTAGACTTTGGTTGATTTTGTTAGAGATTTCGCTGATGTTTTGTTTAAAAGGAATAGATATCGTTACATCATCGGCATATATGTAAGGGTTAAGGTTGTGGTTTGATAGAAGTTTTGCTAGTGGGGTCATCAGTAGGTTGATTAAGTTATATTTTTATAAATATTTTCAAGCTTGCATTTCCTTAAATTAAACCATACTTATCACAAGCCAACTTGACAGAGCGAGCAGTGGTTCAATTTCATCTTTAGTAAATTACTGCAATGCAATCCATCTGAGTTTACCTCAAAAGATATTGACAAATTTTAAATTAGTTCAGAAAAGGACAATAAAAACTGATTAGGTTTAGTATTTTATTTAACACATCTGATTATTGTACATTGTTCAAGATATTGCTCCAAAATATCTTGGCAAGTTTATTTTATAGCAATATTTCCACAATAGTTTTAAGATCACAATCATATTTGCTCGACAATTCCCTCTGTAAAGGAAATTTGGTCACTATTCAGAACTGCATGTTAACAGGTTTTTCTACTGGTTATTTGGCAGTCTCTTCCAATGACTTTGAAGTCAGACTCTACCTACCCACTGTTTAGGAAGAAATTAAAACCATAGTTTTGTGAGCAATTCTTGTTGTAATACTAACTGTGGAATATCTTATGTTTTGTTAGTACAATGTTTAGGTGGTATTAAGTTTGCAACTGATTTTGTATGTATGTACTTTTATTTTAACTACTGTAAATACTTGTAAATGAATATGTTACCCTTATTTTAAAAGATTTTATCTGATGTAAACTACCTTCAACTTGGGTCTAATCTTAGATTTGTAAAACTGTGGATGAATGTAGATTTCCTTCCAGGAACTGAAGATTAACCCTAAGGTTAGGCTTGCTGTTACCACTGCATAAAGGAATGGTAGCAGGATAAATGAGAATTGCTTGATCAGTTTTGAAAAGTATTTTTCAAAGAACTCAAAATTGCACATACTACTACTACTAATTCTATAGTGCTACTAGGCGTACGCAGCGCTGTACACTTGACATGAAGAGACAGTCCCTGCTCGACAGAGCTTACAATCTAATTAGGACAGACAAACAGGACAAATAAGAGATAAGAGAACTACTAAGGTGGGGATGATAAAATAAAGGTACTGAACAAGTGAGTAAGGGTTAGGAGTTAAAAGCAGCATCAAAAAGGTGGGCTTTTAGCCTAGATTTGAAGATGGCCAGAGATGGGGCTTGACGGACCGGCTCAGGAAGTTTATTCCAGGCATATGGTGCAGCAAGATAAAAGGAACGGAATCTGGAGTTAGCGGTGGAGGAGAAGGGTGCAGATAAGAGAGATTTACCCAGTGAACGGAGTTCCCGGGGAGGAGTGTAGGGAGAGATGAGAGTGGAGAGATACTGAGGAGCTGCAGAGTGAATGCACTTATAAGTCAATAAAAAGAGTTTGAACTGTATGCGGAAACAGATAGGGAATGTCAAACCAACACAAAGAAGGTCCAAGTCTCCCGCAAAACACTCATGAAACAAAAAAAAGAGCAGAAGAAAAACCAAAACAGACCAGAAAAAACATACAGAGTAAGAGCACCAATGGAGTTTATTAAGACCCTACACGGTCTGTGTTTCGGCCAACCGGCCTTCTTCAGGGGTCTAAAATCAAACAAAACATTTCAGATCAGCATATATAAACACTTAAACATATGTGAATACACATAAAAATACAGATGAAATAAAATAAAAGCAAACAATTTAATTACAAAACAAGGTTAAAAACATCCAAGAACACACTCATATTTAAAAAGGAATACCAAAATTAAATTAAAAATTAAAAAATAATGCCAAAACGTATAACGTTTGGAGTATTAAAAATCAGAAATATTAATACTAAAAATAACCCAACAATATAACTATATAGTTAAATTTGAAATTAAATAGTGCTATATCAAACAACCAGATACTCATAAAGTGGATTCCTGTCAGCGAGATGAATGCCCCTGCATAAGTTTGTTTAAACTGGGTTGTTCCTGATGAAGCCCAGAAGCGGGTGAAATGATAAGGGCCCCGTTGAACACAATTAAACAGTTGGAATGAGGGGTGATTAAGCCAGCTGAGAAAAGCTAAGTTATTTTATGCTATAGCTGTGCTTTTGGAAATATTTGATTCTCAGGGATAATGTTTGAACTATGAGAAAGTTTTCATTGTAAGCATGTGAGATTAATTTCCTTACCCAATGAAAGAGATCAGACCACGGACACCAAAATCTTATATAGATAACGGGTCTTGTTGGTCAGACCTTGGTTAATATTCATGCTTTCAAGTATTGTATGCCTTTTTATGACCTTTTGGGATTGAATTTGGCTGTTGTTCAGTTGTTTTGTATTAGTTTACCTATCTTTGATCAACAGCTCATACTGTTACTTATTTGTTAGCTCTTTCCTAGCTGCCACATCTAGAAGATAATACTTAGAAAATGTATGAAATGTGGACTATGTGGCGGCCCTACATATTTCATCTACAGTATGGGCTTCCGCGAAGGAAGAAGATAGTGCCCTTGTAGAATGAACTTTAAGATGGAAGGGAGTTCATTTCTCAACCAACAAATAGGCTGAAGAGATAGTGCCCTTTAATCAATTAGTTATAGTTGCTTTAGAAGCGCACAACCCCTTTTTAGGTTCCATGATAAGAATAAAAAGATGAACTGAGCACATAAAATCATTAGTGAACTCTAAATAGCATAAAAGAACTCTTAACATGAAGGAGAAGCAAGGAGGAAAATTCTTACCCACAATTCTCTTCAGAAAAGGTGTAAACAGAGTTTGTTTAATATGAAAAGCAGAAACTACCTTAGGTAAAAAGGAAGGGATCATATGACTAGAAATCCCAGCTTCAGTAAAACACAGAAAGGGGTCTCTACAAGGTAAGGCATGAAGCTCTGAGATCCTTCCGGCCAAAAAAAAACCTAGCTACACAGTTTTCAAAGCAAGGTTCTTAAGATTAGCTTTGCGTAGGGCAAAGGTTTTCAACCCAGTCCTCAGAGCACACCCAGTCAATCAGGTTTTTCAGGATATTCTCATTGAATTCAATAAGGATATCTTAAAACCCCCAGCTGGGTTGAAAACCTCTTGCGTAGGGGTACAAAAAGTTGTTGTTGGGTTTTTTTTTAAAAGGGCCCAAAGAACAAGATTACTGTTGCATTCAGGACAGATGTTTATTTTTTTTATATATATATTTTTTACATTTGTACCCCACTTACATGGGGCAATTGAGGGTTAAGTGACTTGCCCAGAGTCACAAGGAGCTGCCTCTGCCTGAAGTGGGAATCGAACTCAGTTCCTCAGTTCCCCAGGACCAAAATCCACCACCCTAACCACTAGGTCACTCCTCCACTCCTTAGATGGAGGCCTAAGGTGACTGACACCCCTCAAACAACACACATCTGAATGTGTTGCCAAAGAAGACTGCTGGATACAAAAAAAAAAACCAAAAAACAAAAACAAGCCAGAACTGCTACCTGAACTTTAAGGGAATTTTAAGAAAGACGTTTCTTAAGCCCTGAATGGAAGGGGGGGGGGGAGTATATATAGTAACAGTAGATGACGGCAAGACCTGCACGGTCCATCCAGTCTGCCTAACAAGATAAACTCAGATGTTCTACTTTATATGTATACCTGACCTTGATTTGTCCTTGAAATTTTCAGGGCACAGACCCTAGAAGTCTGCCCAGCACTAGCTTGCTTCCCAATTACCAGGTGTTGCCACCCAATCTCCGTTAAGCTCCTGAGGATCCATTCCTTCCGAACAGGATTCCTTTGTGTTTATCCAACGCATTTTTGAATTCCATTACTGTTTTCATCTCCACCACCTCCTGCGGGAGGGCATTCCAATTATCCACCACTCTCTCCGTGAAAAAATACTTCCTAACATTTTTTTTAGTCTGCCCCCCCAACCCCATTTTATGTCCTCTAGTTCTACCGCCTTCCCATCTCCGTAAAAGGTTTGTTTGCAGATTAATACCTTTCAAATATCTGAACATCTGTATCATATCACCCCTGTTTCTCCTTTCCTCCAGGGTATACATGTTCAGGTCAGCAAGTCTCTCCTCGTATGTCCTGTAACGCAAATCCCATACCATTTTTGTAGTTTTTCTTTGCACTGCTTCAAGAAAAGGGGACTGGAACTTGATATACCGCCTTTCTGTGTTTTTTTGCAACTCCTGGGGCAATGGAGAATTAAGCAACTTGCCCAGAGTCACAAGGAGGTGCAATGGGAATCCCCTCCTCCTCAGGCATGTGCAACCAGTTCACTGCTTGCAGTGCTGCAGCAGCTGGAGCATATGCATCAGCAAAACACTGCCGTGGAAAAAGACTCAAAGGCCCAACTAGTTGCTACTGTGATTCCAGCATAGGAACAGCTGTTGGTGTGGAGGAATCTGTGCAACCGGGATTATCTTGCCCTGCAGTCTTGGCAGCACTGAAAGAGAAATACATTTGGAAAACCATGAAACTGCTGATATCTCCATTCCTGAAACTCTTGTGAGTAAACTGGCACTGATTACCTTAGATATGATTTGGGTGGCTATCTTTAATCTAAAGAAAATAATCATCCCTGTTGTTCAAACTTTAGATGTACAAACTGCAGACTTGGAACAAAGACTTGGGCAATGTGAAACGGACCAAGTGGATGTTAAATCTGGAATTTATAAGGTCTCTGCTTCAGAACAGTCTCTTGCCCAAGTTCAGAATGTTCAAGCAACTTTTGTAAAAGATCTGCGTGGAATATAGGCAAAATTAGAAAAGTTAGATATCAATCACAAAGTATAAATCTGAAATTTGTCAACTTTAGAGATAAAAAATATCTCCTAAAGACATTATCATACAATATTTCTTGTAAATATTACAACTGAGGAAAGATTAGGTGCCAATGTTTTCAAATGCAAATTATCTCCTCTTAAAGAAACCAGGAGTACAGTTGGACTCGGGGGATATTACAACTGATTCTTTAGAGACTTCTCCAGAACTTACTCATAAGGGAGTAATAAACTGCTACTTGAATGTTATCTTTGAAGAGCAGATTTGATAAAAATTGGGTGCTTAACACTTAAATCTAGGGATATGTTGTTTAGGGGAATAAAAATGTTTGTTTCCCCTAACCTTTGCCACAGGGGCGTAGCCAGACACCCAATTTTGGGTGGGCCTGGGCCCAAGATGGGTGGGCAGAACTCTGCCTTGTCCCACAAGTGATTTGGTCGCTTACTCTCTCTCGCCAGCAAGCCATATGATCTCTCAAACATCCCCCCTCCTCTGCATACCTTTTAAATAGCAGATTTTCACCGGTGGCGAGAAGCAGCTAATACACACTGCTCATGTTGACCCCACATCCTTCCCTCTGATGCAACTTCTTGTTTCTGTATAGGCAGAAATACATCAGAGGGAAGGCTGTGGGGCTGCTGCAGGTGAAGATCTCCTATTTACAAGGTATGCAGGAGAGACAATTGTTGGGAGTTTGACTGGTGGGGCTTGGGGATCCCTGCCAGCCACATCATAGGTGTGCTGCTACCGGGTGGGCCTGAGCCCAAAGTGGGTGGGCTCAGGCCCACCCCTGGCTACGCAATTTCTTTTCTTACATCCAAGTGTGCTCCAATTGGAAGATCATTTTTCTTTAAATTCCCCTACAAATGTATAATCTGACAAGTATATTTTCTGGGATTCAACTTATCTGCATTTTTGGCTACTAAACTATAGATCTTTAAAGGAGGTAATATAGATTTATGTCTGTACCATTGCTTTGCATTTTTCCTTTTTATTTTTTCCTTGGTTTCTCCTCAAATGTATTAGATTTTCACTTTATTGTGGACTTGTGCTGGTAATATGAAATATTAACTATAACTGTGTTGATTATATATAGGCTTAAGCCATTGTGCATTTCCACATTTTTATTTCTTTTTAATTTATAATGTGAGCAGTTTTGCCATACATTTATTACTTTAGCTGCCAGTTCTCTATACATGTATTTTGCTTCTCCAACAGTGATAAAGACTTATAAATTAAAAAAAGAAAAGTAAAAGAGAATACTCTCAAATATGGCACTCACCTGTTCATGTTATGAGGTATGATCAAGAGACAGGTCAAGAACATTAAGGAAAATAATTAATTAAATAAGGGAGAAACTTAAGTACTGTAACAGTGTTTAAACATGGACCCTAATAAGTGATAACATTTTGGAGCTCATTTTCAAATGAGAAAAATGTCCAAAAAGTGACATAAATCTGCATTTGGACGTTTTTCTCACAAAAACGTCCAAATTGGTATTTTCAAAACCAATTTTTAGACGTTTTTCTAGGAAGTCCATCAGAAGTACATTCAAATCACAAGGGGGTGTGTGTTAGGAGCGTGTTAAAGGCTGGATCTGGGCATTCCTAACACATTTTTCAGCTATAATGGAACAAAACAAAACCGTCCAGGACTAAAATTAAGACATTTTGAACTAGACTTGTTTTTATAACGAATAAGTCAAATAACGGTGCCCTAAATGACAAGATGACCCCTGGAGGGAATCAGGGGAGACCTCCAATACCCCCCCCCCTTTCCAGTGGTCACTGACCCCCTCCCACCCCCCACAAATGTGAATACAAATATGATTTAGCAACCTCTACGACAGACTCAAATGTTAGAGCCAGGTCTATCAGATCAGGATGCAGGTCCCTGGAGTAGTGTAGTGGTCACTGCTGTGCACCATGGAGTGGGGGACTCTGGTCCCTATCTCCCTCTACCTGTCAACATTTGTGGTGGAAACTGTGAGCCCTCCAAAACTCACCCACATGTGAGAATATCATGCCTGCCTATCCTCGGAAAATACTCAATACAGGTAAGCAACTTTGCTTACTCTGTAGACAAGAAGTTCACCAATTCACACAGATGGGTCCTCCTGTGGAGGGCAGCCCTCATAAATGTAAACAAAGGGTGGAAAATACTTCTAGAAATTCTTTTAAACAGGGAAGATAACTCAAAATTATAAAGTGGTCCATGGGCAAGATAGCACTAGGTTTTATCCTTCCCAAAAGGCCAGGGAAAATGAAGAGTAAAACCTATTCGTTAGGAAGCCACTATACAGCTTAGAGGGGTGGATAATACCCCCATGGTGGAACTGAGATCCTGATACCTATATTGTATGTTTATAATTTGTTTTTAGACCCTTGAAACATGGTGCATTGTTGGGTCCTTCACAGAAGGAAGTGTTATATCCTCTAGTTGTCCTCCTGTTTTTTCTTCTGTTATGGTCCTCCACTTCAGCAGCTTTTCCCTATGATCATGAATAAGACATCTACAACACACCTAGTAATGATCAGAGATTGATAACTTCTGTTCACATTTGGACAACATGAAACCACCAACCCCCTTCTTCTCAGACATAAAGAAAATCAATAAAGCAAAAATCAAATAGATAAGATTTCCTCTTCACAAAGATGGCCAAAGAGATTAAAATGTTCATCTGAGTGACATGAGGATCGCAATACATTAAGAACATGGGTTGGTTCACAGGATTGACAAATTAAAAGAAATCCTAAAAGAAAACCACACACACACAAACTAGGATGGATCAAGGTAAAGTACCTGAACAAATCAGCTTTTAGGAACTGCAGAAGAAAAATGATATCCAACAATAGTAGATAAAAGTGAACTGAGGGGCAAAGTGGGAACTACTGAACATTGGAAAAGGAAGGCCTTTTTTTGGAAGTTCTGGAAGACAAACTGATTAAGTACCAGGCATGACCCATGATTCTGCACACTCATCATCTCTACAGCATTACAATTTATAAAAATACCCATTTCTTAGTACTTACTTCTTTATACTTTGATTTATGAATCACCACAGCTTTGGAAAAGACAGAAGAATCCGGTTTACGGATGTTAAACTCTGGCTTTGGGCGAACTTGCTCCTGAAGAGACTTCCACTCATCCAGGGACATTTCATGAGCCATTTCTTCCACAGACTCACCATCAACTCTAATTTTTACATGTTTTAAAAAGAATATCAACTGTTGCTTCAAAAATCAGCCGCCTCATTGATCTTGAATTACTCAAGCATACAGTTATTTTAAAAAGTCAAATCTGCCAATCATATAAAAAGTTCATGTTATTCATTTACAAAAAGGGACTTTTCAATATAATGAAGCCCACAGACAAAAGACAAGAGAGAGAGAGAGAGAGAGAGAGAGAGAAACCCACAAAGTTACATGCCTTAAGCTTTTACTATAATGAAGCATGCAAAAAGAAAATCTGAGTAACATATAACCAACAGAAAGTACCAGTATATAATATGTAAGCCACTTAACAAGGGAGGCACCAAGTAGTTTTACTTGTCGCTAAGTTTGTGTTACAGTTTCCCTGTAAATGTTTTGTGACGCTTTCTTCAAATAAATATACTTCCTTCGTCTCGGATCAGTTTAAAACATTTCTGGAAATTAGGAAGTTGGAATCTCCTTGACCTGGAAGAGTAGCTGAGTAAGCCTGCATTTAATGGATTTTTGATGCCCTCAATATTTTCTGTAGCTTTACTTTGGTACCATTGCTTCAAGGGTTTATTTTCCTTTGGGTTATCTCCTCTTATTGTGGACTGTACTGCACTTATATTTTCCCATTAGACCGCTTCCTCTTTTTATTGAATGTGAGCTTCTGTATACAAGTTATTCTTGTCGATTAATTGTAGCATAAATTTAATAAATAAATTTTTTAAATAGGCTACTCGTTTGGGATCAGAGTTAGTTAATGCTATGTCAGTAATGTGAAAGCCTAGAAACTAAGAATGTAGCTGAGCCACTGTAGAATAGGTTGAGATGATGAAATGGGCAGGGGAGGTAGAGGTAGGAGAGGTAGGAGTGGTGTAGATTGGGTTCATAGGTTAAGTTGGGTCATTTGAGTAGGCTTGCTTGAAGAGGTAAGTTTTTAGCAACTTACGGAAGGGTAGATGGTCGCTAACTGTTCGAATGGGTCTTGGTAGGGCATTCCAGAGTTGGCTGCCTATAACAGAGAAGTTGGATGCGTAGTAGTTTTTGTACTTGAGGCCTTTGCAGTTGGGAAGGTGTAGATTGAGATATGTTCAAGAAGATTTTGATCTGTTTCTAGCTGGTAGGTCAATCAGGTTGGTCATGTAGCTTGGAGATTCTGCGTAGATAATCTTGTGAATCAGTGTTTGGACTCTGAAGTTTATTCGTTCGTTAATAGGGAGCCAATGGAGTTTTTCATGAAGAGGTGTTGCGCTTTCAAATCATGATTTACCAGTTTTTTCAGGATTTGGACCTTACAGCCAATGAAAATGCTATTGCAGTAGTCAGCGTGGGTAAGTACAGTGGATTGTACCAAGCTGCAGAAAGTTTTTAGGGGGAGATATGGTTTCACTCGTTTCAACACCCACATCATGTTGAACATCTTCTCTGTCATGGTTTTTGCGTGAGTTTCCAGAGTTAGGTGGTTGTCCAGTGTTACTCCTAGGATTTTTAGATTGTCGGATATGGGGATTGAGCCATCAGGGTAGTTGGGAGGAGTGTAGAGTATTGGATGAGAGGATTAGGCATTGTGTTTTCTCCTTGTTCATTTTCATCTTAAAAGAGTTAGCCCATGAGGCTAAGATGTTCATGCCAGTGATTATTTTATTGGAGATTTCTGCTAGGTTGGATTGGAAAGGGATGAATATGGTAATGTCATCTGCGTAAATGAAGGGGTTTAGTCCATATTTAGATAGGGTCTTGGCCAGGGGGATCATAATAAGATTGAAGAGGATCGGGGATAGAGGTGATCCTTGGGGCTTTTCTTCTTGTAGGGGAGTTTTAAAAGAATGCTGAACAGTTCCTTTTCATATCTAGCACCTCCATATTGGAATATGACACTTATTTGTTAAGACAATTTTATTTCATAAAGATTTATTTTGGAAATATTTAAAAGTAGCTTAAGTGGTATCTTTTTTTGAGTACAATGCTTCTTTGAGTAAATTGTATGTTCATATGTCTTTTGTTAGCTAGATAGAATCAGATATGGGATTAGGTGGCGTATAAGCCCTGTGATCGTGACTGTGATTTGGGATGCTTTGAAGGCCATGACAAAAGGCTACTTCATAAAATTGCTTCACTGCAGAAGAGAAAGAGGGAGGAGTTGGATATCAAATACTTGAGATAGTTAACTGAATTGGAACAGAGACATAAGTGTTCATGAGACAGAGGGGTGAGGAGTGAAATATACCAGGTACACTTTTTTTTTTTTTTTTTTTGGGGGGGTGGGGGGGTTCACCAAGCCAAATTGGTATTTCAGTTAGACAGGGTTAAGCAGAAGTGGCAAGTACACAGGTAAGGCCCACAGAATGCTAGCAAATAAAATGGATTAAAGCACAAGCACAGTGAACAGTGAATATAAGAACTGCCATACTTGGTCAGGCTAATGGTCCATCTAGCCCAGTATCCTGCTTCCAACAGTGGCCAATCCAGGTCAAAAGTACCTGGCAGAAACCCAAATAGTAGCAACATGAGGCTTACCCCATGTCCATCTCAGTAACAGACTATGGACTTCTCCTCCAGGAATCTATCCAAACCTTTTTTAAACCCAGATACGCTAACTGCAGGTGGAAAGATTAAGGACAAAGTGTGGAAACTTCCCTACCTGTCCTCCCTAATAAGAGTGTTTTAGGGAGTTTCTTCAGGGTTTCTACACATATGACTCTTAATAATTAAAGGAAATATTTGTAATTACTTGGCTTCAATTAGCCACTTAGCCTTATGCAATCACAGACAGCAGAGATGTAGAAGTGACGTCTGAGGTCTTGAAAACTATATCTCTGCCAACAGGTTAAGGTCCTTGGGGTTAGATGTGCTAGCTCTCTAGTATTGTTAAGACTTTTGCCATTGAATTAGCACCCTTGGTGGCAGAAGTTAATAATACACAGTGGTGAGTCAGTCCCCCATCAATGTGGAGGCCTGGATCTCAGTCATACCAAAGGAAGACAAGGATAGAACAATGTAAATCCTACTGACCCATTTCCATTTTAGATGTTAAAATATTTGCAAAAATACAGCTACCAGATTAGGACAGGTCTTGCCTGAACTGGTTCATTCAGACCAGTGGGGTTCATTCCTAAGCGGCAAGCAACAGATAACATCTATAGAATAATTAATTTGATGCATGTAGCTCAGAGGAGACAGATTCCTGTATTTTTCTTGAGTATTTACACTGAAAAAAGCCTTTGACAGGGTTAACTGGAGTATCAGGATGGGATATTTGATAAAGTAGGGGTGGATGAGTCAATTTAAGAAGTCGGTACAGGGCCTCTACTCAGCACTTGTGAGTCAATGGTGGGTACTCTAAGATGTTTCCACTCTCCAGAGGTACCCGACAAGGGTGTCTGCTGCCCCCTCTTTTGTTTGATCTAACCACAGAGCCATTTGCAGTAGTGATATGTAACAATCCTGATATTGATGGAATTAGGGTAAGTAGAATGGGACTACCATCTGAAAAAAAAAAAAAGATTGATTTTATCTTATTGACTCTTATTACTCCTGTAATTACCCTTCCAAATTTAGTGCATGAGATAGAGGCCTTCTCCAGAGTCTTCAGTTTTAAATTAAATATGAGTAAGATGGAAGCTTTTATCCATAGAGCCAATTTTCCATTAGTTAAAGGACTCCTTTTCCATCTGGTGGTTGCAACTCAGCTTGAAATATTAGGGTTTTGGATTATAGCAACATTTAGAGAGCTTTTTGTGACTAATTATCCAAGGCTATTGATAAAAGTGAAAGAGGACTTGCAGAGATGGAAAGAGATCACACTCATTTGATTTTAAAGAATCACCACTGTTAACATGAACCTTCTGCCTAGGATTCTCTATTTCAGCTGCTGCCAAATGCCTTGATTATTGAGAAAATGTTTTATTTAGGGATAGGAAGAAAGGATGTCTGGGGATACCTCGTAGGGTGCAATACTTAAAGAAGCACACAAGCCACAGCTGATATTAAATGGTTTCAAAACTATCCATATAAGCTCTGGGTCTCTATTGAACAGGCTCTGGTAGGCACAGGTCCTTTGTGTTACTTAAGTGGCTTCCAGGATGTTGTTGAACTGTGATGACGGCATCAGCCAGTGTGGGACAAGTTTAAGGCTGTCTAGACATACAACCACAATATACAACCCCTTGTTTGGGAATGGCTTGTCATCTCCTGTGTATAGACAATGGGAATCCCAGGGGCTGGCAAGATGGGGGCAGTTGGTATATTCAGAAAGAGTCTCCTTTGTGGGACCTATCAGCTGCCCTGGGAACATCACTATGCTTATCTCCAATTAAAATCATTTATTAAAGAGTAAACAGGTAGAGACATTTGGAGGGAGAGAATATAGTTTTAGAGGAGATTTGTGAAGACTTTCACTACACCAGGGCCTACCAGGGTTCCCTCCGAAATGTGCCCCAAGGATCTTCTCAGGCACCCACTGCTGCAATCTAAGTACTGTTCAAGATGCTGCTCCTACCAGCAAAGGAAGGCAGCTGTAAACTCAGCTGTCCCAGGTCAGCCCTCCACTACTCACAGTACTATTGGAAGACCTCACCAAAAAACCTCAAACACAACTATACACAAAATAAACCAAAAAAACCCCCAGATTTGCTCAAGGCTCTTCTCTTGGTTTTTGTTTTAAATGTCAGAAAATGGAAGAAAGGAACCCTACTGAAAATAACAAGAAATAGCACAAGGAATGTAAAGTTAAATGCAAAGCACTGATAAGGAAGGCAAAGAGGGACTTTGAAAAAAAGATTGAGTTGGAGGCAAAAACAATTACAGTAGTAAATTTTTTAAGGTATATTAAAAAGCAAGAAGCCAGCAAAAGAATCCGTTGGACTGCTAGATGACTGAGGGGTAAAAGGGGCAATCAGGGAAGACAAAGCTGTAGCAGAGAGATTAAATGAATTCTTTGTCTCTGTATTCACAGAGGAAGATTTGGGAGAGATACCGGTGCCAGAAATGGTATTCAAAGCTGACGAGTCAGAGAAACTGAATGAAATTTCTATAAACCTGAAGGATGTAATGGCGCAATTTGACAAATTGAAGAGTAGCAAATCTACTGGACCAGATGGTATTCATCCCCTAGTACTGATAGAATTTAAAAATGAACTTGCAAACTATTGTTAGTAATATGCAATTTATCTTTAAAATTAAGCATGGTACCACAAGATTGGAGGGTGGCCAATGTAACGCTGATGTTTTAAAACGTTCCAGAGGAGATCCGGGAAATTAGAGACCTGTGAGCCTGACGTCGGTGCCGAACAAAATGGTAGAGGCTATTATAAAGAACAAAATTACAGAGCATATTCAAAAACATGGATTAATGAGACAAAACCAACATGGATTTAATGTAGAGAAATCTTTCCTCACCAATCTATTACATTTCTTTGAAGGAGTGAACATGTGGATAAAGGTGAGCCGGTCGATATTGTTTGTCAAAGGCCTGTTGAAAATTCAGATAAAGTATCTCATGAAAGACTCCAGAAGAAATTGAGAGTCATGGGATTGGAGAGTAGTGCCCTATTGTGGATTAAAAACTGGTTAAAAGATAGAAAACAGAGAGTAAGGTTAAATGGTCAGTATTCTCAGTGAAGAAGGGTAGATAGTGTGGTTCATCAGGGGCATGTGCTGGGATCGCTGCTTTTTAACATATTTATAAATGATCTAGAGATGGCAGTAACTAGTCAGGTAATTAAGTTTGCTGACAACACAAAGTTATTCAAAGTTGTTAAATTGCAAGAGGATTGTAAAAAATTACAAAAGGACCTTAAGAAACTGGGCATCCAAATGGCAGAAGACGTTTAATGTGAGCAAGTGCAAAATGATGCATGTGGGAAACAGGAACCCGAATTACAGCTATGTAATCAAAGGTTCCACATTAGGAGTCACTGACCAGGAAAGGGATCTAGGCGTCGTTGTTGATGATACGTTGAAAACCCTCTGCCCAGTGTGTGGCGGCAGCTAAGAAAGCAAATAGAATGTTAGGTATTATTAGGGAAGAATGGAAAACAAAAATGAGGACATTATAATGCCTTTGTATTGCCCCATGGTGTGACAGCTTAGATTGTGTTCAATTCTGGTCACCGCAACTCAAAAAAAAGATACAGAGGCTCATTTTCAAAGCACTTAGCCTCCCAAAGTTCCATAGAAACCTATGGAACTTAGCCTCCCAAAGTGCTTTGAAAATATGCCTCATAGTGGAATTAGAAAAGGTACAGAGAGGGGCAAAGAAATGAGTGGAGTGGAATGGGTAGACGTGAATCGCTTGTTTACTCTTTCCAAAAATACTAGGACTAGGGGACATGCAATGAAGCTACAAAGTAATAAATTTAAAACGAATCATAGAAAATATTTCTTCACTCAATGTGTAATTAAGCTCTGCAATTCATTGCCAGAGTATGTAGCAAAAGCAGTTAGCTCAGTGGGTTTTAAAAACTAGGTTTGGATGGCTTCCTAAAGGAAAAATCCATAGACCATTACTAAAATGGACACGAGGAAAATCCACTGCTTATTACTAGGATAAAAACAAAAAAACTTTATGGCTTGACTTACTCCTGATGAAATATAGGTTACTAAAATATATAGGTGAAGGAGAAAATCATTCAAAACATTCGCAATTGGCAACAAGGTGGAGTCTCATATTTTTTTGCACGAATATTCACATCACTCCCTTGGTGACTCTATTGACGTGCATAGGTTTAATCATCGACTTAAACCACCTCCACCCTAATACTGTAATTTCTTAAACATGACATACCAAAAAATGCAAACATATGTGAATAAATGCAAAAATATACAAAAGACACTTAGCTTGCGGAGCGATTAAACTCCCTTATTTAGACTGGGTTTGTAGAGGCCCCGACAGTGCCTGTTTCGCTATGCTTCTTCTGGGGGAACCCACACCATTTAGCTGAATCGTGTCTTGACATAGTCCCTTGGCTATTCACACAAAATGGCGCCTCTGCTCCCTTACAAATCTGTCTGTTATCGGTAACAGACAGATTTGTGTGAATCACCAAGGGACTGTGTCAAGACACGATTCAGCTAAATGGTGTGGGCTCCCCCAGAAGAAGCATAGCGAAACAGGCACTGTCGGGGTGTCTACACACCCAGTCTGAATAAGGGAGTTTAATCGCTCCGCAAGCTAAGTGTCTTTTGTATATTTTTGCATATATTCACATATGTTTGCATTTTTTGGTATGTCATGTTTAAGAAATTACAGTATTAGGGTGGAGGTGGTTTAAGTCGATGATTAAACCTATGCACGTCAATAGAGTCACCAAGGGAGTGATGTGAATATTCGTGCAAAAAAATATGAGACTCCACCTTGTTGCCAATTGCGAATGTTTTGAATGATTTTCTCCTTCACCTATATATTTTAGTAACCTATATTACTAGGATAAGCAATATAAAATGTATTGTACTTTTTTGGGATCTTGCCAGGTACTTGTGACCTGGATTGGCCACTGTTGGAAACAGGATGCTGGGCTTGATTGACCTTTGGTCTGTCCCAGTATAGAAATACTTATGTACTTATGAAATACTGGGTGAATAAAAAGAAAGTAGAGGGGTGAAACTCACATCTCTGAGTTGTTCCTTTCCCCAGAGGCCTGCATCCTGAAGCTCGCTCTGAGAATTCCTAAAGGCATGTGGGCCGAGCCAGGAGAAAACACTGGTGCTTCAGCCTAGCAGTCTGGAGAAAGTACTGCTGCTGGCCTAAACTCTCGGCATCAAACCCAAGCTCCTTCAGAACCAGCCAAAGAAAGGAAATAATCCCTCCATCCCTTAAATACAGGTGAATATTTCCATTTGTTTCTGCTAACTGCTAGTGTAGCTTGGAACAAACACTGCAGAGTTCTTCTGATGTCTTGAGGTGAGGAAGCAACTTCCTGCACAATGATTTAAACCCCTTTCAGATGAAGGGAGAGAACAGCAATGAATAAGGGAGAAGAGGGGGAACTCGACTCCTCCGAGTATCATCCTTGCTACAGATCAAATTAAGTTTGCAATATGTCTTTTTTGTTTGTTTGTTTGTTTTGGAGCTCATAACTTCAAGTGAGGAATCCCATCTGCTCAACTGACACCCAGTTTTCCAAACAGGTCAGGAGTTGCTTCAGTAACCAGCCCAGGAGCTGCACAGTCCTGCCATCACCATTTGCTGTAGACAGAGAAATAGTGAGCATCTACGGCTGCACAGTACCCTTAAGGTCAGAGTTTCTCACCTCCATTCCTGGAGTACCCCTTGCCAGTCAGGTTTTCAGGATATCCACAATGAATATGCATGAACTTGATTTGCATACACTGCCTCCATTATATGCAAATCTTTCTTGTGGATATCCTGAAAACCTGACTGGCAAGCGGTACTCCAGACTAGTCTTGGGAAACACTATCTTAGGTAATGCATGCAGGACTTTTTTTTCCTCTGTCTCCATCCACTGGTCGACAGACACAACCCACAGGTTCTGGACTAGTCTGGTGAGGTCGCTACAGAATAAGTTTAAAAATAGCACCAAGGTTGACAACCATCACATTCTCACTAGTAAGAGAATTAAAGAAAACAATGGAAGGAGGAGCTAATAAGTGCTCTGGGGATGGAGAACCTAAAACTACCTGTGATGGAAACACTGCCTCGTATTACAATTATCCTATTTGCCTTAATGAAGACAAAGCTACACTGGACAATCAGTTCCGTGAACCATGTTTTCTGAAATGTGCACGATAGCCTCTTTTCTGGGTTTCTGTTTTGTTTGTTCCATTAAAACACAAAACAAAGAATAAAACAATTCTCCCAGTTTTGAGACAAATACTCTCTAACAAATTTATCTGGAAAAGTGGGAAAATTAATGCTGATACAATGACTCTTCTATCCTCAACAGAACAGTGGACCAAGATTTAATATACTTCCATTTAAAGGTTTTTGCTCTTGTCCTCCAACTACCCAAAAGTTGAACAGAAAATGTTCTAGCTAGCATTACCACTTTAAAAATAAGACTATATACTTTGTCTCAGATTCTCCATCAGGCAATTCTTGGTGTTCTTCCACCTCAGTAGTCTCTTCCATTGGTGTGGTCTGCTCCATGCCACTGCAGAATAAGCAAACTTGTGTCAAACATCTATACTTTTGTTTAAAAAGCAAGCAAACCTTACCTTAGAGAAGACATACTTTGCACATACATTTTTTCTTAACAATTCTTACTACTATTAAAAGCAGGTCTTTTTGCACCAGCCAACTTCATTTCTAAGATAGATATATCTATCTCATGCATATTAGTTATGGGTATCCTACAAACTCAACTTTTTTTTTTACTTTAGGAAAGATTTGAGAACCCTTTATACAACAATAATTAGGATCCATGTCTGACAGCTCTCCTATCTTTGAGAGAATGGAGAAAGCCTTGGCTAACACTTGTGATTTTTGTTTTCATAAAACAATTCACATGTGTATCATATGCGTTTCCAGTTCTATAGCCCATTTACTGTCTTTACAGGCAGCTGCTAAGCCTCCATTTTCCAACTTCTTATTTGTATCAAAATCAATGCCTTGTGTTCTCCCTCCACAAAAGATTTAATTATTCCAAATCCACACCTGTAATGTGAAATTATGGAATCCAAAAATGTTTTTCCCCCCACTGTGCTTTAAATATGTTGCACCCCCCCCCCCCAAAAAAAAATATTAAAGCACCCTAGGGGTTGACCTAGTGGCTCAGTCTGAGTGTTGCATATCACCATATTCCTCAGTCAGGTCTTAATTCGCTAGGCCATCCTGTTATATAAGCACTGCAGAGGCAGGTTTCACAGCCTATGTGAGGCAGAGAGAATGACTCCCCCCCTCATTTGCTTAACAGTTTATGGACTTAAGGTCCACAAATAAGAAAAATCCATCAAGGCTTTTTACTTATATTTTTGAGAAAAGGGGTTTCATTTATATTCTTTTAAAGTTTCTGAAAAACCTCTAAATATAGTAATCCCTTCTAGGCAGAAATAAAATGTTTATAACATGATAAAATACAGTGATTTATAGATGCACAGTACATTCTTGCAATTCTGCCATATCATATCACACTGCATACCACCAGAACAGTTTTTGATGAGAATGCTGGTAAATTTGAAAGAGATTATGATCTAAACCTCTGTCAAGGATCAATACATAATGAAAATGTGTGCTGTACATTTTTTAAGACAACAAATCTATTCCATTAGTCTTAAATATGAAGTCACATTTAGAATGTCACCCTGCAGATTCAGAAACCTGTACTACCACCACTCAAATTAAATCAAACACAGAAATGCTACCACAGATGTTTTTATACTTTTTTTCTTTTGTGTTTCTATGGTATAATATTGTTTGTAAACCACACCACTGACTGGAGTGTGAAAGGCAGTTTATCAAGCTAAATAAACTAAAACTTTTTTTTAAAAAGTATGACAAAAGGAAAGCAGAGTAAAGAAACTAACATAAGGGGTCCAGAAAGCCATGGGGGGGGGGGGGGGGGGGGGGGGAGGAAGCAAAAGGCAAAATAGCTCATTGAAGATTTAAAAAAATTGGTCTGTGGGAACAGCTGGTGAAAAAGGCACTGTTTAGAAACAGGCCAAATCAGATTGGGGATTCCAAAGAAAAGCTTCCCCAAACAATAGCTCAATGCATTTCTATGGGATAAGCAATGCCAAAGTCTGCAGGACTGAAAACCGTGATTTTCATTTTACTTTTCAAATTTATATCTCAAGTTATCTAAAAATTCTAAGTGGGTTACAAAACACACACATAATAAAATCAACATAATATAATAAAATGAATAAAACATAAACAGCTTACAATAAAATTTACAATCAGCTCCAAAAAGTATAACCTAAAAGCTTGCTTAAACATGCTTTTAAACTATTTACAAAAATGTAATATAGAAGGAATCAACTTAAGATCCTGTGGGAGCAAGATCCACAAGACTGACCCTGCCATTGAAAATCTTGCACAAAGTCTGTACACTGGACCTGGTGGTACCCTTAATTCATTGATTGAAGTTGTCGAGGTGGTCAGTAAATTCATGATCACACTGCAATACGTAAAGGAGCCTCATTGCAAAATGACATAAAAATCAACACTAAATGCGACAATTGGTAGCCAATGCAAACCTTCCAATATTGGTGTAATATTAGAGAATGACACGGGGATGGGGACAAAATTATCCCCATGTCATTTTCTACTTTGAAGCCTGTTGATGAACTAGACTGTTATTTATGTTTGAGTGATGCAGACAATGATACTTTGACTTTCTGGAAAAACAAGCAAACATGCTGGTCAGAACTAGCAAAATTTGAATGTGGGGTCCAGCGCATTCTTCTACCAGCACATTTTCTAAGAAGACACATTCAATTGCAGGAAGGACTGAATCCTGAGATTGTTGATGAAGTATTATTCATCCACAGATTAAAAAATCGTAATAGTGCTTAACAGCGCATATTTCTCCCCTCTAGGGCATACAGAATGGGTTGTGTGTATTGTACCCCTGGACATTTTAACAGGGTGGATTAAGATTCCTTGGGGTAGTAGAAATCAGCTATTGTTGAGATTGGAAGGATAGAGGGTGGTGGGGTGGGGGAGAATTATTATAGCTTCTCATTATTGTTTTCTATTTGTAATTTATACACAAAACAGTTGCGCACCATATTGTTCCTTTTTATACTTTAAATATAAAATCATAATGTGGAAAGTGGCTGGAAGCAAGACAATCCATGTAATACGCTTGCAACGGGGCTATGAGCTGAGGGGCAAGTAATTTAAAAAACTGAGAACCCACATGGACCCGGGGAAGAATGACATTTCAAGCGCTTAGTACAATATTGGACTTATTCGGCCTGCAACAGGAGCAACAGACCACCTATCTGTGCCTGAGATAATTTTGGAAGTCCCACATAGTCCAAGTAATCCTGTAATTGTGGGTCAAAATTTTCTCTCATAGTGGCATAAAAGGACTTAAAATAATAAAAACAAATGGACTATAAAAACAAATGAACTTGACCAGCTGGGGTGCGTATAGCCAGAATATATCTTGTACCATAATAAGTTTTTGTGAATTGTGCTAATAATTTCCAGGTCTATTTCCAAACTTGAAAAACTTATACTTTCTATAAAGTAACATTTTAAAAAAAATATCTTTATTACCGCCAGAAAAAGGAAGTTTACAACACATTGTACCTCATAGGATCTCTGAAGCTTCTGTATACAGATATGCCTTATAACACTTCTCGGCTTCTTTCTAACATTCAACAACTGCTTACCCAATGTCCCATAAGGGCGAATAACTGCCTCCTCCTCCTGGCTTTTCCGGGAGTCTCAGTCCTCCTTCCCTTCTGATCCGGACTAATTTGGTAAATGCGATTCAGGGACACTTATTGTGCCAAATGAATGTACCTATTATGTGTGGTATATTTCCTCCTCCCGTTTCGCCACCCACAAAGGTATCATCTGTAACGGATAAAGTAGCTTGGGGAGTAGTACAATCTTAACAAATGCTACTCAACCTCGGAAACTAACCGGGAGGTCCTTCCACTGTACACATATCCTCCTCACCATTTCTACCTTTTCTATAATGTTCTTCCTGTACATCCAATCGTGGTCAGAGCTCAAATATACCCCAAGATACTTAATCCCCATCCTAGCCCAGAGCAGTGGGAAGTCTTCCAAGGTAGTGCTAAGACATGGAGACGCCACCACTTCTGATTTCCCAGCAAAGGCCCCAAATTCTCTAATTATCTCCATTACTGCCAGCAATGACTCCCTTGCATTATCCAGCAATAACAGCATATCATCTGCAAACATATTGATCCAGTGTTCCGTGTCTCCCATAGTTATACCCTGCACCTTCCTATCCTGTCGCATCCTGGCAGCCAGTGGTTCTAGCGACAGAACAAATAGCAGGGGCGATAATGGGCACCCCTGCCGTGTCCCCTGCCCCAGCGATGGCGTAGCCAAGGGTGGGCCTGGATGGGCCTAGGCCCACCCAGTTTGGGCTCAAGCCCACCCAGTAGCAGCATACCTATGATATGTCTGGCAGGGATCCCCAAGCCCCACCAGCCAAAAACTCCCAACAACTGTCCCTCCTGCATACCAGCCTTCCCTCTGATGTATTCCCGCCTATGTGGAAACAGGAAGCTGCATCAGAGGGAAGGCTGTGGGGTCAACATGTGTATTAGTTGCTGCTCGCTGCCGGTGAAAATCTGCTATTTAAAAGGTATGCGGGGTAGGGGGGATGTTTGAGAGACCATATGGCATGCAGGCAAGAGAGTGAGAAACCAAATCACTTGTGGGACAGGGCGGAGTTCTTCTGCCCACCCATCTTGGGCCCAGGCCCACCCAAAGTAGGTGTCTGGCTACGCCCCTGACTTGGTGTGAGTGGCTCATTTATTAACAACTGGGCCGTTGGATTGCTGTATAGTACTCGAACCCAATCCAAAAAGGCCCCTCTGACACCAAAACGCTGCAATATCCAAAAAAGGTATGGCCACAGGTCCTTGTCAAAAGCCTTTTCGGCATTCAAACTAGCTATTATCGAATCTCCCCACCAATGTCTACCTTCTCTCGATATACGGCATACTTTCAGGACATTCGCCGACACAAATCTGCCCTTCACAAATCTTACTTGATCCGTGCGCGCCAAGAGAGGGAGAAGCTCCCCTAGCCTTGCAGTAAAGCACACTAGTCAGAATCTTAAGATCTTGATTTATAAGTGATATGGGCCTATACGAACCCACCAGCGTCACATCTTTCCATGGCTTTGGCAATACCGTGATGTAAGCATGGTTCAATGTGGGCCCTATTGTCTGAGACTCACGAATATCGTCACCCATATCCACAAAGGCGGGTATACAATGCTCCTGCAATATTTTGTAAAATTCTGTCCCCAACCCATTGGGACCGGGGGCTTTGGCTAGTTTTAAATGCTTTATCACCGCCTGCACTTCCGTTCCTGCAATAGGTGCACTTAACTGTGCTATCTGTTCTATTGTCAACCGTGGAAGTTGCAGGTGTTGAAAAAATTCTTCACACCTCTGACTAGAGAAGGTCCCTGTGTCATATAGTGCCGCATAGAAGCGTGTGAACTCTCCCTGTATCTCTTTTTGTGCCGTAATACTTTCTCCCCTTGCTCCTTTCATCTTTGCAATGTATGTTTTCCCCGAGCATTGCCTTACCAAAGAGGCCAGCAATTTCCCGGTTTTATTCCCCCATCTGTGGAGACCACACGTGTATAATTTAATGTTATATAAAGTACATAAGTATTGCCATACTGGGAAAGACCAAAGTTCCATCAAGCCAGCATCCTGTTTCCAACAGTGGACAATCCAGATCACAAATACCTGGCAAGATCCCCCTAAAATGTACAAAACATTTTATACTGCTTATCCCAGAAATAGTGGATTTTCCCCAAGTCCATTTAATAATGGTCTATGGACTTTTCTTTTAGGAAGCCGTCCAAACCTTTTTTAAACGCCGCTAAGCTAACCACCTTTATCACATTCTCTGGCAATGAATTCCAGAGTTTAATTACATGTTGAGTGAAGAAGAATTTTCTCAGATTCATTTTAAATTTACTACATTGTAGCTTCATCGCATTCCCCTTCTCCTAGTATTTTTGGAAAGCGTGAACAGACGCTTCACATCTACCCGTTCAACTCCACTCAATATTTTATAGACCTCTATCATATCTCCCCTCAGCCGCCTTTTCTCCAAGCTGAAGAGCCCTAGCCGCTTTAGCCTTTCCTCATAGGGAAGTTGTCCCATCCCCTTTATCATTTTCGTCGCCCTTCTCTGCACCTTTTCTAATTCCACTATATCATTTTTGAGATACAGCGACCAGAATTGAATATTCGAGGTACGGTCGCACCATGGAGCGATACAAAGGCATTATAACATCCTCATTTTTGTTTTCCATTCCTTTCCTAATAATACCTAACATTCTATTTACTTTCTTAGCTGCAGCAGCACACTGAGCAGAAGGTTTCAACATATCATCGACACCTAGATCCCTTTCTTGGTCCGTGACTCCTAAGGTGGAACCTTGCATGACGTAGCTATAATTCAGGTTCCTCTTTCCCACATGCATCACTTTGCACTTGCTCACATTAAACATCAACTGCCGTGTTGAACCTGCTTTGAGTGGGAAAGTGTGGAGTACAAATGTAATAAATAAATAAATAAATTTAGTCGCCCAGTCTCCCAGTCTCGTAAGGTCCTCTTGTAATTTTTCACAATCCTCCCGTGATTTAACCACTTTGAATAACTTTGTCACATAAGCAAATTTAATTACCTCACTAGTTACTCCCATCGCTAGGTCATTTATAAATATGTTAAAAAGTAGCAGTCCCAACACAGACCCCTGGGGAACTCCACTAACTACCCTTCTCCATTGAAAATACTGACCATTTAACCCTACTCTCTGTTTTCTATCTTTTAACCAGTTTTTAATCCACAATAGAACACTACCTCCTATCCCATGACTCTCCAATTTCCACTGGAGTCTTTCATGAGGTACTTTGTCAAACGCCTTCTGAAAATCCAGATACACAATATCAACCAGCTCACCTTTATCCACATGTTTGTTCACCCCTTCAAAGAAATGTAGTAGATTGGTGAGGCAAGATTTCCCTTCACTAAATCCATGTTGACTTTAGTCTCATTAATCCATGCTTCTGAATATGCTCTGTAATTTTGTTCTTAATAATAGTCTCTACCATTTTGCCCAGAACCGACGTCAGACTCACCGGTCTATAATTTCCTAGATCTCCTCTGGAACCTTTTTAAAAAAATCGGCGTTACATTGGCCACCCTCCAATCTTCTGGTACCACACTCGATTTTAAAGGATAAATTACATATTTCTAACAATAGCTCTGCAAATTCATTTTTCAGATCTATCAGTACTCTGGGATGAATACCATCCGGTCCAGGAGATTTGCTACTCTTCAGTTTGTAGAACTGCCCCATTACATCCTCCAGGTTTACAGAGAATTCATTAAGTTTTTCCGACTCGTCAGCTTTGAATACCATTTCCGGCACCGGTATCACTCCCAAATCTTCCTTGGTGAAGTCTAAAGCAAAGAATTAATTTAATCTATCCGCTACGGCTTTGTCTCCCCTGATCGCCCCTTTTACTCCTCGGTCATCTAGCAGTCCAACCGATTCTTTTGCTGGCTTCCTGCTTTTAATGTACCTAAAAAAATTTTTACTATGTGTTTTTGCCTCCAACGCAATCTTTTTTTCGAAGTCCCTCTTTGCCTTCCTTATCAGCGCTTTACATTTGACTTGACATTCCTTATGCAGTTTCTTATTATTTTCAGTCGGTTCCTTCTTCCATTTTCTGAAGGAATTTCTTTTAGCTCTAATACCTTGCTTCACCTCACTTTTTAACCATGCTGGCTGTCGTTTGGTCTTCCGTCCTCCTTTTTTAATACGAGGAATATATTTGGCCTGGGCTTCCACGATGGTGTTTTTTAACAGCATCCATGCCTGATGTAAATTTTTGACCCTCGCAGTCACTCCTCTAAGTTTTCTTTTCACCATTCTTCTCATTTTATCATAGTCTCCTTTTTTAAAGTTAAACGCTAACATATTTGATTTCCTATGTATACTAACTTCAAAGCTAATATCAAATCCGATCATATTATGATCACTGTTATCAAGCGGCCCCAGCACCATTATCTCCCACACCAGATCATGCGCTCCACTAAGGACTAGGTCTAGAATTTTTCCTTCTCTCGTTGGCTCCTGTACCAGCTGTTCCATAAAGCTGTCCTTGATTTCATCAAGGAATTTTACCTCCCTAGTGTGTCCCAATGTTACATTTACCCAGTCAATATCGGGGTAATTGAAATCACCCATTATTTTTGTGTTGCCCAGTTTGTTTGTGTCCCTAATTTCCTTTAACATTTCTGCATCCGTCTGTTCATCCTGGCCAGGCGGACGGTAGTACACTCCTATCACTATCCTTTTCCCCTTTACACATGGAACTTCAATTCACAGTGATTCCAAGACGTGTTTTGTTTCCTGCAGAATTTTCAATCTATTTGATTCAAGGCTCTCGATAATGTACAATGCTACCCCTCCACCAATTCGATCCACCCTATCACTACGATATAATTTGTACCCCGGTATGACAGTGTCCCACTGGTTATCCTCCTTCCACCAGGTCTCAGAGATGCCTATTATATCTAAATTTTTCATTTAGTGCAATATATTCTAACTCTCCCATCTTATTTCTTAGGCTCCTGGCATTCGCATATAGACATTTCTGCCAGCCCGCTTCCGGGGACCCATTCACTGCTCTTCCTCTTCTGTAAGTGCCAAATAATGTCCTAGTGTGAGGTTTCAGCCCAGCCTTCGTGTGAAGTTCTATACCATATGCTGTTTACTATTTTACTCCATCCATCATTACAACTATAAAGACCAGACAAGGCCCCTCATTTCCAGGTCTGAACTCCCGACTGGTCCCCGTCCCGCATGCTATAGAAATCAACATCAGTGTCCCGTATGCTTCTACAAGCCTTCGCCTTAGTAAACTGTCGGTCTGAGCCTCCCTCTATTTTGCAGGGTTTGGCTGTCCGCTTGCTCATTATCGCTAGTGTCCCTATTGGTTTCCTTGATCCGCCGTCAACTGTTCCAATATCCTTGGTCATTGTCCACCAAATATTGTCCTCAGATGCTAAAAATCTTGGTAACTGCTAGTATATTTCCCTTTTCTCTTCCTCGCTGCTGAGGCACTTCGGAACACCTTCATTTAACAATGAGCCTCCTTCAAATCCTGTCCATAAATAACTTGAGGTCCGATGGATCAGTAAAGAATAGGGTCTTGTTATCATGGGTCACTCGTACCTTTGCTGGGTACAACAGCACAAATCTTATTCCTTTATCATGCAGTATCTTGCAATGTTACACCATTCGCCTCCGCTGCTCCGACACCCGAGCAGAGTAGTCTTGAAAAAGCAAGATGCACTTGCCATTGTAATCCACGGCTCAAGTTACCCTGTAAGCCTGCATTAACTTCTCTTTATCAGAATAGTCCAAGATTTTTGCCAAGACTGGTCTCGGCGCTGGTCCACTTCTCTGATGGCGCCCACGCGGTGCACGCGCTCCACCCGCATTTGGCCCTGCAGGCCTTCCACTTTAAGATGTTCAGGCAGCCATCTAGTGACAAAATCTCTCAGCTCTTGGTCTTTTACCGTCTCTGGTAACCCGATGATCCGAATATTATTGCTCCTACTTCTTTTCTCCAAGTCGTCTGTGAGCTGAGAGAGATTTTTTGCCAGCGTCTCCACCGCCACCATTCTGCCTTCGAGCATTTCTGAACGGTCCTCCTGCCGGCTGATTCGCTCCTCAGCTTGCTCGTCTTTCCAGGTTTTCATTTATTGTATCCACTGATGTCTGCAGCTTTGATAGTCTGTCATCCAATACCGCTGTTAACTGCCTTGTCAGCTCTCTTATTGCCTCTTCTTGCAGCATTACCACTGCGGCTGGAGCGGATGTGGTCGCCATCTTAGGTGGAGAGGCCGGCGCGCAATCCCTAACAGGTCGCGGTGTTTTTGCTGGCATGTCACTGCGCCCCTCAGTTATTGATTACCCGGCTCCTTCCCGTAATAATGTCGTTCTTCCTGCTCGGGACTAGGTGCAATTCGCCCCGGTGGGGTAGGAAAACTAGTAAATTTTGCTGATAATGCAAGCTTCTTAGACGGAGCGGGGCAATCGAGCGTCCACTCAGCCCGCAAGCATCACGTGACCCGCCGTATAAAGTAACATTTTCTTTGTTCGCTCATGGATCAAGGAGTTAAGAGCAGATTGAGTAGCCAAGGAGGCCTGGACAAAGGCCCTCCTGGCCACCAAATTTATTTTCCAGATGCAAGATACCCTGGGCAATGCGTTTGTTGTGGGCAACTACATATGCCAGAATATCTGCTCTGAGAACTGCTTTAGCTTTTGACCAAAACAGTGATGGAGTATCTACATGCTGTGCATTAAAAGTCTCATAGGTGTGCCATTTCTCAGCCAGATGCTTTTGGAACTCTTAAATCCTCATATAAGTAAGCTGGAAAACTCCATTTGCCAAGGGGTGACGTTCACCCAGAGCCAATGACACTAACACATAAGCGTGATCAGACACTTCCTGGGGTCTAATCTCTGCCTTGCAAACAGCATGGAAAAAAGATTTTGAGACAATATAGTCTATTTTATTTATTTATTAGGATTTATTTACTGCCTTTTTGAAGGAACTCACTCAAGGCAGTATACAGTAAGACTAGATCAAACATGAGCAATAGGCAATTACAGTAGTAAAAATATTCAAATAACAATACAAAGTATGGCATGGTATACTACTTACAATGTCAACACAACACGTAATAGAACATTTTAATTGATAGTGAAAGGTAAAGCAAAGATGTAACATGTAGACAGATAAGAGAGTAAGAAGAGTTAGACAGTAAGGTGACTGATTTAAAGAAAGTTGCACATGAGGTCAGAGAGAGATGGTTAAATATTATCTCAGCTAGAGTAGGAGTGGATAAACATGTCCTGCTGCAGTATATGCAGCCCAAGTCACTCCTTGTGTGTGTGAGTGAGGCTAATAAGTTAGTTACTTCTTCTATGAAAGGTCTGGTTGAAGAGCCAAGCTTTCACCTGCTTCCTGAAGTAGAGACAGTCATGTGTTAAGCGAAGCCTTTCAAGCAGTGCATTCCAGAGTGTGGGGGCTAGTCTGGAGAAGACTCGCTTGCGGGTATCACATCGTGTAATGTCTTTTGTAGACGGTGTGGTTAGTGATAGTCCTTGGGAGGACCTTAGTGTCCTTGACGGTGTGTGGAGGATCATCCTATTCTTCAGGTACTTGGGGCAATTCCCTTTCAGGGCCTTGAAGATCAGTCAGAGTTTTTAATTTAGCCCTGTATTGTAATGGTAGCCAATGAAGTTTTTGCAAAAATGGTGTGATGTGGTCACGTCGCTTGCAACCTTCTATGAATCTTGCTGCTGCATTCTGAATCAACTGAAGCTGGTGCAGGCCCTTTGTAGTCAGACCATTGTATAGTGCATTGCAGTAATCCAGTCTTGATGTTATCATGGCATGCACAACTGGGATAAGATTTACCTTCTCGATGTAATGAGAGAGGAAGCGCAGCTGTCGCAAATAGTAGAAGCAGCTCTTGAGGGTTGCTTGGATTTGGGGGACAGGACATTGTTGCCGAAGCAGTGGAGGAGAGAGGAGGCTGGGATAGAGTGCCACAGGCAGCTGGCAGAAAACCATCACTTACAGTGGCTGGTTTGTGTTCTGCCAGTCTGGCCAGCTGCTGCCGAGTAGGCCCAAGACAAAAGCGAACGGGTCTGGACCCATCTGTGGCTAAACCCCTGGTCCTTACTGCGACTCTATGAAGCTTGAGCCGTACATTGCAGGAAGTTAGGCCCAGTCTCATAATTTCAAGCCCCATGAGCTTGAAATTGCAAGACTTCTGCTTCAAAGAGAGCTGAATTGCATTGCGAAGCAGGAAACACATCATTTGGGGCAGCTCTACTAAAACAAAATTCATGAAATCCCGGGTGCCAGCATGTAATTTCTGGGCACCATGGCAACTTGGTGCCCAGGATTTGTTGAGCTCTGAGTTACTGTATTTAGCAGGATTCCCGATAGGACAGCTGGTTTGGTCAGACAGTCCTTCAGCATTTACTTGGTATCTAGAATACAACTCCATCCCCCCCCAGGCTCATTTTGTTTCTGCTGTAGGCTGTCCCCACAAAAATAGTCCTTTTGCCTGCCTTGTTGCAGACCACATTGTTTTATCACCCCTATTTTTTTTCTTTTGAACATCCTGGTAGCTTAGGGATTCTCAATAACAAGTATGTGCTTGCGTCTTCCACCTGTTGCTGCTGCATGGGCCCAGCCAGTCACTTCTCATCTGCGGAGCAGAGAAGATGTTGTCTCGTCATAGCTCTCATCTGCGTTATCTGAGGCCTTTCTTTTTTAAGTGCTACACTGGACCAGTGTTCTCTCATCTCCTTTTTATTTTCCTTAGGTTTTGACGACACTTTTTTACCTTCCACAGCTCATTGGTCCCCTTAGGCCCGAGTGCTCTGGTCAGGATATATTTTTCCCTGAAGAGACAAAGGTCATAATCCTGAGACATAGGAGACCAGCAGGACAAGAGAAACTGCTCAAGAGGACACGTTGTTTATGTTTGTTGTTTCCATTTACTATGCCACTTATAATCACCCTGTCACCCCATGCCAACTGAGCCATTAGGTAATTCAAAACAGTTTTAAGCTGGATTTTATAGTAAGTAAACAATAGTTCTGAACAGATATATATATACTGGAAGAGCACTCCAGAGCATTCGATCTAAAACAAAAAAGGCCGAACTCCTTGTCAATTCATAATGTGCCTTCCTAGATTGCGGAAGGACAAGGTGATGTGCACACAATGACCTCATTGAGCGGTTAGGGATGTATGGTATTGTTAATGCAGCTAGATAGAAGACGAGCCAAGATAGTAAGCCTTAAAAGTCAGGCAGGCATATAATTTTGAACTGTACCTTGTACTGAATGGGCAACCAATGAAGCTTACGAATCAAAGGAGAAGTGCAATCAGATTTATGAGCTCTACAAAAAAACTGTGTTGCTGTATTCTGAAGAGTCTGGTGCCATCGTAATTGTGATCTAGTGATTCCTGCATAAATAGTATTACAGTAATCAAGTCTGGAGATAAAGAATGCCTGAACCAAGGTGTGGAGTTTGGATGTATCCATAAGGCTACAAAGAGAGCAAAGGCCTGAGATATTTGCACATTAAATTTAAGAGCTGAATTGAATAAGATTCTCAAGTAACGAAACAAATCAGATGGAGAATTGGTAGGTCAAAAAGCAATGGAATAATAAAGGACTTAGGATGATAACCAGTCAACCAGAAAGGAAAATTAGGTTCTTACCTTGGTAATTTCCTTTCCTTTAGTCACAGCAGATGAATCCATTAACTGATGAGTTGTATCCGCCTACCAGCAGGTGGCGATAGAAAGCACTGAAAAACCACAGTGACCTTGGACGGCTAGCTCCTTCTGCCTTCAGTATATGAAACCTCCAAAGCAGAGTGAGAAAGAAAGGTAAAATAATGTGAACTTTCCTCACAGTGAACAAATGCCCCAGAACCGGAGCAATAACCAACAAAGGAGGGACGTTCTCAACCTCCTGCAATAGAACAGCATGTAGAAACTCTGAGAACTGATCTTCAACTCCTCCTGATGCTATACGATATCTGCATGAAAGATCTGAACAACAAGAACGAAGTCAGACAGGGAGGGATTATGGATTCATCTGCTGTGACTAAAGGAAAGAAAATTACCAAGGTAAGAACCTAATTTTCCCTTCCTTGTCATCAACAGCAGATGAATCCATTAACTGATGGGATGTACAAAAGTACTCCCTGCGTAGGGTGGGAACAGGCAACTCCGCAAGCAAGCACCTGCGCCCCAAAACACTGGGAGATTTTTGGAACATGTCGGGAAGAATGCTATGTTGAAGAAAAAAAGGGGCTTTCCCAGCTGAGAGCTCAAGGACTAAGGAGGCCTCTAAGGAGCCACCAAAAAATAAGGAAACTTAAGAAAATGCCAAGAAACTAGCAGAAACTAAAAGGGAAGGGTGTACCTGGCCCCACAGAACAGAAAACAAAATAGCTAGAAGCGCCAAAAAAAAAAGGCTCTCATGGAAATTAAATATTTTCAAGATAGCACAAGTTCAGAGGAGAAACAAAGCACATCCCTCTCGGCTTGGCAAAAGACAGACTGCTTTGGTCCCAAGCAAGGATGACAGATGGGAAGGCATGCACTTGCGAAGTGTGTGTGTGTTAAAGTTGCATCAGTTACCCATCTCCTTTACCTTTTCTGCATAATGAATGTACAGAATAGGGGGTGCAACTATTATTTAAAGGTAGTTCCTATTAATTTTGTGAAACTACAGAAATTGTATAAATTTGTTGTGTGCACTATAGTCAACCTGATAAAACTAAACTGCAAACCATACAGTTGTAACTGATAACTGGAAAATTCAATACAAAGTATTGAAATTTTAAAAGGGAGCATATCAAAGTTAACTGTACACTGAATTATGGACTTATGAAGGGGATCGGTGACTACCACTGCAGAGGATATACAGAATTATTTTGTGTTACTCATTTTATAAAAGTATATAGGCACCTATGTTTTTATAAGATAGGCAACCCTGAATTAGCCCCTATAGCGAACAAATGCTCTCACAAAAATGTATACCTGCTCTGTAGCTAGAGCAAATATGCATGTATACTCTATGCACATATCTGTATATTTTAGAAAAGTACACACATACATTACAACTGCTCAAATTCTGCTCCTGAAACACCAACAGATATTTAACAAAGAGTATGCATTCTGTGCACCTACTTTTTAAATATGTATACTCCTGCACAATTTTATAACAGTATTTCCACATGAAAATATGTTTACTCCCAAGTCAAATAATGAAGTTAGCATTTTTTTAAAAAGTATATACAAATAAAAAAAGACAAAAGTAACTTACACTAACTCTAAAGTTAACTTGATTCTGAAAGATCATTCAATCTATGAAGGCACAAATGTGTTGTACCTCAAGTCATCTTTAACTGTTCCCCAGTTGCGAGCTCCATTTCCACCCCTTTTGTCTTCTGGTCTGATTCCTCTAGAAATAGAAATATTCTTTTAATTCAAAGTTTTCTACTGATCTTACATCCTAAAAGCAATATGAAGGGTTATTCCTAGAAAAGCACACATATATGCTAACTTGTCTACATTGTTATACCTGATTCCTAAAATAGCTCAGGAAGTTAATACCATTCCCAGGGTTAAATTCAAACAAACACTTTGCCTTTCTGTTTCTGCCACCAATACTCCCATGTGACCCTGGGAAGTCACTAGAATTTCATCTCAGGTCCCCACTTAAGACTGTATGCCAAGGTACTCAAATCCAGTCCTCGAGGTCCACAAGCAGCCAGGTTTTCAGGATTTCCACAATAAATATAAATGATATCTATTTGCAAATAAATCTCATACATATTCATTGTGGAAATCCTGAAAACCAGGCTGGATTGTGGACATCGAGGACTGGATTTGAGGACCCCTGTTGGAAGCTCTTTGGGACAGGGTCATGCTGTACCTTAACACTTACCACTGTACAGTGCTGCTGCAGCACACACACACACACACAAAAAAAGGTACTGTACTTACGCTCTGTCACTTCCACTGTGCCTTTCAAATTCCCGCTTCCCTCTTTGGTCTAAACCATCAAAGCTTCGCATTAATCCACCACCTCTTCCTCTGCCTCGCATGCCTCCTCTTCCTCCACGGCCACGAATTGGTCTGTCTCTGTCAAACCAGTCAACTGGTCTAAAGGGGAAAAACACATTAGTTAGTTTGTAATAATAAAAACATTGAAGTATTTAAGATTATCTTATATATTAAACTAGTAAAAGAGGCCCGTTTCAGATCAAATGAAACGGGTGCTAGCAAGGTGTTCGTCACCAACACCCTCCCCCTCCCTGGCCAACCCCTTCGTTATTCTTCCATTGCTCTGCCCCCAACGTCATGACGTTTGACGCGAGGGCTGGGCCTGGAGCGATTCCCCCCCCCCCCCCCGCCTCCCTGCCTGCCAACCCCTTCGTTGTTCTGCCATTGCTCCGCCCTCAAGGGCAGGGCCCGGAGCGATTTCCCACCCCCCCACGCCTCCCTGCCTCCCTCCCTGCCAACCCCTTCATTGTTCTGCCATTGCTCCGCCCTCGAGGGCGGGGCCCGGAGCGATTTTGGTGGCTTCACCACCACGAACCTTCGAACCTTTTTGAAGGAAGTCAGGGCTTGGCTTCACTGACAGTGTCCTCAGAACGTTGAGGGTGAGTTTTATTATAGTAGATATTAAGAAGAAACAGATTATATAATCTAGAGTATCTGAGTTTCATACAATCACATTTTTTTCATTTCCTGGCTCAGAGAGACAGCATGACATATATACTAGTATCTGTATATGAGTACAAGTTATGCATTATGGAATGGGTTAAAAGGTCAGAGATTGACAAATCTGTATGACTGGAATCGATCAGAGATTGAGAAGCCTGTGATTTGTGGAGAGCATGAGCCTGTGTAAACTCAGGAATTTATGATCTGTCCTGGGACCTCTTCTTTTCTCCATCTATACTTCTTCCCTTTGTACTCTGATCTCATCTCATGGTTTTCAGTATCATCTTTACGCTGATGACTCCCAGATCTACCTCTCCACACCAGAAATCTCAGCCGAAATACATGCCAAAGTATCTGCCTGCCTGTCTGACATTGCTGCCTGGATGTCTCAGCGCCATCTGAAACTAAACACGACCAAGACTGAGCTTCTTATTTTTCCCCCTAAACCAACCTCTCCTCTTCCCTTATTCTCTATTTCTATGGATAACACTCTCATCCTTCCTGTCTCATCAGCTCGTAACCTTGGGGTCATCTTCGACTCCTCCCTTTCCTTCTCTGCACATATTCAGCAGACTCTTAAACCTGTCGTTTCTTTCTCTATAATATCACCAAAATTTGCCCTTTCCTTTCTCAGCACACTACCAGAATCCTCATCCACACTCTTATCACCTCTCGATTAGACTATTGCAACTTGCTTCTCACAGGTCTCCCACTTAGCCATCTCTCTCCTCTTTAATCTGTTCAAAATTCTGCTGCACGACTAATATTCCACCAGTGTCGTTATGCTCATATTAGCCCTCTCCTCAAGTCACTTCACTGGCTTCCTATCCGTTTCCGCATACAGTTCAAACTCCTCTTATTGACCTACAAGTGCATTCAATCTGCAGCTCCTCAGTACCTCTCCACTCTCATCTCGCCCTACATTCCTCCCGGGAACTCCGTTCACTGGGTAAATCTCTCTTATCTGCACCCTTCTCCTCCACTGCTAACTCCAGACTCCGTTCCTTTTATCTTGCTGCACCATATGCCTGGAATAGACTTCCTAAGCAGGTATGTCAAGCTCCATCTCTGGCCGTCTTCAAATCTAAGCTAAAAGCCCACCTTTTTGATGCTGCTTTCAATTCCTAACCTTTATTCACTTGTTCAGAAGAACCCTTATTTTATCATCCTCACTTTAATATTCCCTTATCTCTTGTTTGTCCTGTTTGTCTGTCCTAATTAGATTGTAAGCTCTGTCGAGCAGGGATTGTATCTTCATGTTAAAGTGTACAGCGCTGCGTACGTCTAGTAGCGCTTTAGAAATGATAAGTAGTAGTATGAGCCGGTGTAAACTCAGGAATTTATGATCCCTTTACAGGCAAGGGAGGCCTTGAGTAAACAGCAAAAGAATGTTGTTTAATAGCTTAAGAAAACAAGACCCTGGAAATTAAAGATAATAATCTGTGAGAAAGACAGTCTTGCAGATAAAGAATCATTGTTTGAAACGGACTATTTAGGCTGGCGTTTCAGAAGAATATTTCAGAGATGCAAGCAGAGAAACATCTTGTTATGTACTGAATTGATCTCTCATGAGAAATAAAATTAAACTTTCTCATATGCTCTTAGCATTGGTTTCTTTTACTCCTCCCAGTTGAGAATGACTGGTTTATGCTAATCTGGGAAGGGATATAAGCAAGGCCGCCGAGAGACTGGGCCAGGCCCGGGACAAGGCTGCCCCCCCCCCCCCACCGGGCCCTCTCTCCACCCCGGGACCTCTGCATAGACCTTAAGTGCCTCACCTTCGAAAGCGCAACAAGCAGCGGCAGACCACTCCTTCCTTCCTTCCTTGTCCCTCCCTTGCGGGTTACGTCAGGCGAGGGCGGGACATGGAAGGAAGGAGTGGTCTGCCGCGCTTGCTGCGCTTTCGAAGGTGATGTGAGGTGCTTAAGTTCATGCCAGGGAGCGACGGCGAGTGGGTCGGACTGTGGTGGCGGCACCGGGGCCCGGGGGCCCCCCCCCCCCCGGAGGCCCGCCCCCCCCCCCCCCCCGGAGGCCCGGGCAATTTTGTCCCCCCCTGTCGGCGGCCCTGGATACAAGCAGCTTAAAAACATTGGTGTCCCGGACATTGATAGGAGGGATTGTCCGTTATGAGTCTCGCACGGACCCTCCGATTGACTTGGATTTTGAGTCGGGGCGAAGCAAAAAGAAAAACATGTAAACAAAAAAAAAAAAGAAAACAAAAGAAAAACTGAGAAAAAAATATATTAGGAGTCACATGTCTGCTTCTGGGACGCCGGACCAAAGGATTCCAGGAAACAGAAGACTCAGTCCTGGTTCAGTCCGGAGATTTCCAGGTACATTTGTGAAAAGAAACAAGGGTGTCGGTTGAAGCTGCAGGATTCCCTGACACATTTATTTTAAAAAGAAGTTTATCCAAATTCAGCTGTGGGATTTCTGGATAAAGAAAATCTTCCATTCGGTGATCGTTGCCAGATTCAGTCGCAGGATTTCTGGGACGTAACCAGTGCAGGTTTGCATGCACAGTGGTCCTATGTCACTATTGCTTAATTAGGTGTTTTAAATCAGGTGTACTTGAAAGTGTGCATGTAAATAAGTTTGAAGCCGGCTGCTGTAAGTATTGCCATGTTTTTTTTTAATTTAGATTTTGAGCTATTCTTTATTAGCGAAAGAACTTGTAACTGATTTGTGGAAATTGGGGATATTATTCTTTTGAGTGTAGACAGAATACGGGAGTGATGTGGTAATGAATCTACATGAGCATCTTTGTTATATGCCCCAAAATGTCCTGTTAACTTATATGGATGAGATCACCTGACCCAGTTTAGTATTAACATTGATTTTACACCTTCTTCGGTGCCCTCCTCACTTGCATTGCCATTGAGACATTTTTTCTCTAAGTCACAACACATTTCATCTGCTACTCTGGGAAAATATCAACCTTTTCAGTATAGGGGTTCCACTTATCAAGGGGCACGTTTGTTGTCTATGTATGTATTATTTTGCTGTTTTTCTGTATATCTTTGGGTTTTATTCTGTTGGCAGCAGCAAGGAATTTACTTCTTAAAGAGCTCCTGTGTTGGATTTGCCTTGTTTAAATTTATTATGTATCTATTTTGTTATTAACTGTAAGGGTCATTTTAAAACCCATATTGCAGTATTTTACAGAAATTCTTTTGCTTATCGTGATTACCTTAAGCATATATCATTTTTTGTTTTCCCTATACTTAATAATGCTGTCTCCTTATCTCCTTTATCAATTGTTATCTAAGCCCAAAGGAGGTATCAAAATTGGAACTTGATTTTTGGAGATACATTAGCTGCTTTTTGCTTTTTTATCCCCATCCTGTTTTCATGTTTCAGGGCCCGATTCATGATAGCAGAGGAAGGATATGATTTATATTTCCAATACACTACAATCTTTGATTTCCAAATTTCTTCATAGCACTTGCAAACGTCTATGTGCTCGCTCTTCATTTCCTGACATGCTCATGCCAACATTTTATTTTCTTATTTCCAGATGGTTATAGTTGCTTGGATTGCTAATTTTGGTTGTAGGGCAGCTCCTTTTTCTTCTTTTTAAAACACATTTTTTTCTTTTCCTGTAGATGAATTGTCTCTTTTGTCTGGAGTGAATGGTTTGCTAGAAACATGACTTTGTAAATAGCTTTCTGTTTTCGTGTGCGCTAGATTCTGCCGTACTGATAAGGCTTCAATTGCCTGTTTTTAGCCTGAAGCAGTTAACTGCTGGCCTGGCACTAATTCTGCCTGATCAGAGAAAAAAAACCACACCCAGTCACAGACCAGTTTTTTTTCCTGGTTTTATTTCTTTTAGCTTCTCTCTCATCAATGTTTTCTTTTGCATAACTTTATGGTATTTTTCTCCTGCTTCTTTTTATGAACCATGTAAATGTGAAAAATGATATAGCTAGACCAGTGGAATATAACTAAATATTTTCTTATTTCAATGCATTCCACCGAGATTTCTGATCAGCTGCAGAGATACGGAATCTCAATGGAGAATTTACACAGTACTAGCTATCTCATATACTTCTAATTTCTTATGCATATGCCTAGTCCTGCATTTCGACAGCGTGATCTAATTTACATGCTTTATAGTTCCCATATGACATTCTTATATCCCTGAGCGATCAGCTGTATTTTGCAAGTGATATTTCATCAACACAGGATTTACAACAATCCTGCTGAAACTTTATGTTTTGCTACTAATGCACAATAACATTTGTACCCTGTTTTACTTAATGTGTTTAGTTCATTAATATCGGTGTCACTCTACCTCAGATAGCTGAGATTCTAGAGAGACTGCCTCGAAGGAAAAGTGGATCTAGATGAATGTTTAGATTAAGAAGTTAAGATATTTTATGTGCCTTGAAGGAATATGTTTTATACTGCCCCAGAATAAACACAGTGTTTTTCTAGGTGATTGCCTAGCCCCTAATTGGTTTAAATTACTTTCTCTTCCACCATATTATATCAGTAACATGAGGAATGCTTTAAACTAACATATGTACAATTTTGATGATCATTGTAAACAGCTGTCATGTTAAATTATTTTCCCTCTTATTTTTCTGTATTCTTTGTGCCCTTTGTTTAGTATCAATGGAGAAATTGAGCTCCTAGCTACTTGATGACCTAATCTTCTTTGTTCTACCAGCTATGAATTAGTTTTTTTTTTTACTATAAATATAGAATTATGTTTTTTCCTAATTTGTTTTTCCATAAATGAAATGTGCCTATCTAATGCTTTTAAGAATCTTGTTTGTAATAGCCCTATGCTAAAAATTTAAAATTATGTTTTGAATTAAATGGAGAAACCTTGTGAAGAGGTTGGAAGCAATTTCCCAATCAGTTTTGGAATAATTTTGTGTACAGGGTTGCAGAAATGTTTGGACAAATGAGAAGGTCTATTCGTAGTGAGCTTGAAATAGACCACTTGTGTGAACTGTTTAACGGTGCATGCTGTGGGTGGTCACATGGAGGGAGTGCATGCTCAAATCACACCACATATAGAAAAGATGGAGAAATTAGACCTTACCTGCTAATTTGCTTTCCTTTAGTCCCTCCGGACTGGCCCAGGCTTGGACTGATGGGTTGTGTACGCCTACCAGCAAGTGGAGACTGAGAAAACTCTGACTCTAGAGAGCCAATAGGAGCACTGGCCATGTGACCCTAGCCTCAGTATTAGAATAACAAAGCAGAAAAGACCAACCTTCTGTGCCTCGTGGAATCCAAGCAGCCACAAAGCACTCCTGAAACATGCTTAAACAACGGCTGTGCTGTTACCAGAGAAGAGGTATGGCCCCCCCATAATCGTATATATAAACAGTTTTTTTAAACTAAACTTGCAAAACAGCTCTGTATCCGACAACTGAACATCTGAACACAGTAACTCCGAACATAGAAAGAAAACCACAATCATGAAAGAACACGGGAGGGACCTAGGCCGGTCCGGAGGGCCTAAAGGAAAGCAAATTAGCAGGTAAGGTCTAATTTCTCCTTCCTTAGCATCTCTCCGGACCGGCCCAGGATTGGACTGATGGGAAATAACAAAGCAGCAGTCCTACGGGAGGGACCCCAGCAAACCCACTAGGAGTACTCGAGATGCATTCTAAACTGGACACTGGCTCCTTCACTATACTTCCTTTGAAAGCCCAAACCGAAGCTTGAGACACCTGCCTCAAGCAAGTTTATGACATTGTTGCACCACCCTTCACCCATACTTTAGTACCATCTTGCTGCAGTAAAGATCCCTGGTACATTCCTGAATTACAAAGTCATAAGCTGCAACTCTGCCAAACTGAGCAAAGTGGCTTTGACAGCCTTTGTGCCTTTCCTTGGTTATTCACAGAAACACCTATCATTCTTAACGCTCTTCTTAATGCCACGCGTTCCTGTTATACTGCAAGAATTACTAAAGCACCAATAATGTCGTCCTATAAAAAAAAGATTGAAATTTATTTATTTACAACATTTGTATCCCATATTTTCCCACCTATTTGCAGGCTCAATGTGGCTTACATATTTCCGTAATGGTGATTACCAGTTCCGGAAAAAAAGAAATACACAGTTAAGGTAGAGGAGACAGAATGGAGTAATCACTTACCCCCTTCCACTATATTGAAAACTTTTCTGGACTGCTTCTGACAGAAGGCCCAGGGACCTCTCCTCTAAGAAGTTATCAGGCTGCTCTTTAGACACCCAGGAATGGTCCAACTCAGACTCGGCAAAGCACTCATCACGGGATGTCTGCTATGTCTTGGCCAACTGGAGTGCCTATGCCCATGAGGAGGGTGTTGAGGTGCAGAGCACCTCCAGCTAGATGGCCACTGCGTCAAACGGCATCAAGGTCTGCAACTGCTCAACAGGTAGAACATGGGCTGGACTGTGTCCATAGGTGGAACAAGCACCCTTGACGCTTTGGAACCACACAGTTCTAGCATGCACCCCCAGCTTCTCCTGGAGCATGGCCCAGAGTCATTCCTCCAGGGCAGGCATCAGAAGACTCGAGGGCAGTGCAAGTGGGGACAGTCTGCAAGCTGTTGGTGTTGATCGAGTGCAGGGTCCCCACCTCAGGGAGACTGGCACGTTGGCACCACCACCACAGAGGGGAAGCAGTGTTCACAATGCCAACACTTCTCAGGTGCCTGCAAAAGCCAACAATCCAGAGCTCCTGGCACTGTGTGTCGAGGCAGATTGATGCTGGTGTTTCTTTGCTTTCAGTCAGTGCCTGGAATTAGGATCCCTTTTGTCAGGTCCGAAGGATGCTCAGCCCACTTGGCCGCTATTGGCTCTCAATGTTGAGGAAGGTGGAAACCTCCTCAATGCCTATGCAACTACAGAGGCCATGGGGACCAATGTTCTCGATGCCGATGTGGAAGGATCATGGACACAGAAGTCAGCCCCGTCTTTCTGGGGATGAAAAAATAAGGTGCATGCATTAATTCTGTGGGAAAGTCAGTGTCAAATATTCCCCTAAAAAGAAAAAAAAAAACAATTCTTACAAGTTTGGGAACCTTACATGCAATCTTTATCCCTAAGTACAAGACGTTTGGTAGTTAATTCCATGGGAAGATAATTTATACTGTTATGACAGTATGCTTGATGGTATGGCTGGGACGTTGGGGGGGGGGGGGGGGAGTGGAGAATATGTGACAGGTTTAAATAGACAGACTCCAAACAAACTCTGCAGAACTGTCTGACCAAACAGCCCTTTGTATCAGGAATTTTGCTCAAGGCAGTAGTAAGATATGAATGTGTGGACTGAAGACCAAGACACAGCCCGGCAAATCTCAATGAAGGCTGAGAATATAAGCCTTGTCATACCAAGACAGACCAAAGATCCATCAAACCCAGTATCCTGTTAAATGGGCTACCGACGTAGCCACGGCTCTGAAACTGACAGCCATGACATGACCCACCAAAGTCAGTCCAGCCTGGGCATAAGTAAAGGAAATACAGTCTGCTACCCAACTGGAAAAAATGTATTTAGCGATGGCTGCCCCCATCTTATTTGGGTCAAGAGAAACAAAAAGTGAGTGGACTGTCTATGGGCTTTCATCCATCCTGGATAGAAGGCTAAGGCTCACTTGTCATCCAAGGTGTACAGTGCACTTTCACCAGGTTGGCCATCAGGTTTCAGGAAAAATGTTGGAAGGACAACTGACTGGTTAAGATGGAACTCCACAGTACCTTAGGAAGGAACTTGGGATGTGTACGGAGAACTACTCTAATGATAAAACTGTGTAAGGCGGATCCACAAATAGGGTCTGAAGCTCACTGACCCCGACAGCTAAAGTGACCACCACCAAAAACAAGACTTTCCAGGTCCAGTACTTCAGAAGGCAAGAGGATTTGAGTTTAAAGCAAAATTTTAAAAGCTATTGGGAGGAGGGGGCACGGAGCAACATGGCATCCCTACACTAAACACTGAGCTCTGTCCTTTTGTTACTTGATTCTTTTCTCTCATTTGAGGCCACAGAGAAACAGAAAGGAAATTCTAAGTGGGTTAATCCTCCCCTTCTTACCTTTGTCCCCAAAAAGTGACAATCGATACATTTCTGCTACAGAGTTCTAGTGCAGCTCAAGCCCCAGAGGGAAGCCAGTATGAGGATGCCTTGTGAGGAAGAGACTCGGCATCCTCTTCAGCCAGAGAGATTCCACTCTCTCGAGGAGCACAGCCCACCCCCACAACCGGCGGCTTCTGCCTTGGTAGTTGCGAGTGATGTCAGGAATCCAAAGGTGCTGAAGAACTCCTAAATGAATTCCTTACAGCTGCACATCTAACTCTTTCAGATTTGAACCTGGCAACTATCTCAAGTCCTCCTGGTGAGTTGCCTTCATCACTAAGGGTTGGAAAATTAGAATTTGACCTTCAAAAACCACAGATTATAACTTTAGACTCCCTCTGCACTGTGTGTGTCTTTGGTTCAAGTTATGACTCAATCCTATAATTCATTAAGGGAGTAAGTAATTACTTTTTTACAGTTATATAATTCACCAGGTAAAGTGCTACATTATGCAAGAAAATTGATAACCTGAAACTGAGAGCTGCTAAAGTAGAATCTTTGTGGCCCTTTTACTAAGACACGTAGGCGCGTCAATTTTGAACTACCTCCCAGCTACCGCAAGGAACGGGTGGTAATTTCATTTTTAACGTAAATCCACTAGGCGTGCTGGAAAATTTCTGCTGCGCAGCGCTAACTGGGCAGTAATCAGCATTGTATGCACCTAGACCATTACTGCCTGGTTAACTCATGAGACTTTACCGCTAGATCAATGGGTGGCAGTAAGGTCTCAGGCCCAAAATGGAAGCGCGCCATTTTTAATTTTGCTGCGGGTCCATTTTCGGCCAAAAAACGGCATTTTTGCAGGTGCGCTGAAAAATGGATCTGCGCGCATCCAATACACACATCTACATCAGCAAAGGCCATTTTTTGGTGCACTTTAGTAAAAGGACCCCCTTTGACAACTCAAAAAATATTAGAAATATTAGAGACTAGTACAAGAGGCCCGTTTCCAACAGAAATTAAACGGGCGCTAGCAAGGTTCCAGGGCCCCCTCCCTACCTCCCCCTCTCTCTGTCCTCCAAGTTCCATGCCCCCCTACCTGCCTACCTCCCTGTCCTCAGAGTTCCAAGCACCCCTACCCTTCAATTTCCAGGACCCCCTCCCCCCCGAGTTCCAGGACCCCTTTTCCCCCCTCTTCGAGTTCCAGGCCCCCTTCCCGGTCGAGTTCCAGGACCCCCTCCCCCCTCCTGTTCCAGGACCCCCTCCACCCTCTCCTCCCCTGCCCTCTGAGTTCCACGCCCCACGCCTCCCTCCCTCTCTGTGCCCTCGGAGTGGAAGCAGGACGTGTACGGCTGGCCCCCCCCTTCGTAAGTGCCGGCTGTTATTTAAAACTTCTTACCCTGTGGTCAGCCGACAACAGTGAAGTCGAGCAGGCTCGGCACTTCACACTGCCTTTGCTTCTGTTTCAGCTCTGCCTCTGGTCCCGCCCTCATTTCCTGTTTGTGGAACGGCGGGACCAGAGGGAGAGGTGAAACAGAAGCGAAGGCAGTGTGAAGTGCCGTGCCTGCTCGACTTCACTGTTGCCGGCGGAGCACTAGATAAAAAGTTTTAAATAAGAGCTGGCACGAAGGGGAGGGCCTGCCGTACACGTCCTGCTTCCACTAGAAGGGCAAAGAGAGAGAGGGTGGGAGGCGCGGGAACTCGGAGAGGGGGGGGGCGTGGAACTCGGACGGGAGTGGAAGGAGGGAGGGAGGTAGGGGCATTCTGTGCAGACCTCCGGAGCAGAGGGGGGGCGTGGAACTCTGATGGGAGTGGAAGGAAGGAGGGAGGGAAGGAGGTAGGGGGGCATGGAACTGGTGCTGGCTTCCCTTCCCAGGTCGTCGTGAACTCGGGGGGGGGGGGGGGATTCTGTGCAGACCTCCGGTGGTTGCTGCTGGCTTCCCTCCCCTCTCACTTCCCATTGGTCCGCCCTGTGACGTCATCCCCAGGGCGGACCAATGGGAAGTGTGTTACGAACCCAGGCATCCAGAGGGAGGTGCAAATTATTATATAGGATATGTGCACAGCAACAAATCTTCATGTTTTGAACTTTCCTAGAATTACTGGACAAACACTGAGCGAGACTAATTACTTGACAGAAATTTTGGGAACTACCAACAATAAAAAGAGCTTATTATATTCCCACTGCAGCATTACAAAAATCTATTATGGACCACTCGCTTGTTTCTCAAGATACCCTGCACTCTGTCTAATTTGGACAATGTTACTGATAATTCCAATCCAACTTTGATAGTTACTTTTGGTTCAGAAAATGATAGGGATTTGATTTTGAAGACTTATTTTAGGCATCAAAATCAGTGTTTCACAAACAGAAAAATCTGGATTTTTCCAGATGTTATCAGGGTTACACAAAGAAGGAAGCAATTTTTATTACTGAAGCCTCAAGTGCTCCAAACTGGAGCATGTTTTTTTCTTAAATTTCCATGCAAATGTACAGTTGGTACAAGAAAGCGAAGATACTTACCTTTAGCAGGTATTCTCCGAGGATAGCAGCCTGATAATCCTTACAAGTGGCTCAGCAAACCACGCCAGCCAGGGAACCGGCATTTCAAATAGCAAAAATGTTTGCTAGAGCCTTCCCACCGAGTGACCACGCTCCTCAGTTCAGTTACGAGTAAAAGAGAAATAGAGGAGACAACTCCAAGGGGAGGTGGGCGGGTTTGTAAGGATTATCAGTCTGCTGTCCTTGGAAAATATCTGCTACAGGTAAGTATTTTCGCTTTCTCCAAAGACACGCAGGCTGAAATAATCATCACAAGTGGGGTATCCCTAGCATCCAGGCTCATTCAAAACAACAAACGTTGGTCAATTGGGCCTCACAACAGCAAGGAAGCAACATAGATTAACCTGAAACTATATACAAACTAGCTGAGAGTGGAGCCTGGAGCAGAACAGGCCTAGGGGGGTGGAGTTGGATTCTAAACCCAAAAACAGATTCTGCACCAACTGCCCAAACTGATTGTCTTGGGTATCCTGCTCAAGGTAGTAGAGTGATGTGAATGTGTGGACTGAAGACCACGTTGCAGCCTTGCAAATCTCTTCAATGGAGGCTGACTTTAAGTGAGCCACCGACACAGCCATGGCTCTGACATTGTGAGCCGTGACATGGCCCTCCAGAGTCAGTCCAGCTTGGGCATAAGCGAAGAAAATGCAATCTGCTAGCCAACTGGAAATGGTGCGTTTACCGAAGGTGACTCCTCTCCTTTTGGGATCAAAAGAAACAAACTGGGCGGACTCTCTGAAGGGCTTCATCTACTCCACGTAAAAGGCCAATGTTCTCTTGCAGTCCAAGGCGTGCAAGCTGCTTTCGCCAGGGTGGGCATGAGGTTGGGGAAAAAATGTTGGCAAGACAATTGACTGGTTCAGATGGAACTCAGACACCTCCTTCGGCAGGAACTTAGGGTGCGTGCAGACGACTACTCTGTTGTGATGACATTTAGTATAAGATGCATCCATTACTAGGGCCTGAAGCTCACTGACCCTACCAGCTGAAATAACAGCCACCAAAAAAATGACCTTCCAGGTCAAGTACTTCAGATGGCAGGAATTCAATGGCTCAAAAGAAGCTTTCATCAGCTGGGTGAGAATGACGTTGAGATCTCATGACACTGGCGGAGGTTTGACAGGGGGCTTTGACAAAAGCAAACCTCTCATGAAGCGAACTAAAGCCTGTCCAGAGATAGGCTTACCTTCTACACACTGATGATAAGCACTAATTGCACTAAGGTGAACTCGTACGGAGTTGGTCTTCAGACCAGACTCTGATACGTTTAGAAGGTATTCAAGCAGGGTCTGTGTAAGACAAGAAAGGGGAACTGCGGCCTTGCTGTCACACCAGACAGCAAACCTCCTCCATTTAAATGAGTCACCTCTTAATGGAATCTTTCCTGGAAGCCAGCAAGACTCTGGAGACACCCTTCGAAAGACCCAAGGAAGTGAATTCTAAGCTCTCAACATCCAGGCCTTGAGAGCCAGAGACAGGAGGTTGGGATGTAGAAACGACCCCTCGTTCTGTGTGATGAGAGCTGGGAAACACACCAATCTCCACGGTTCTTCGAAGAGCAATTCCAGAAAAAGAGGGAACCAAATCTGACGCGGCCAGTAGGGCGCAATCAGGATCATGGTTCCACGGTCTCGCTTGAATTTCAGCAAAGTCTTCCCTACCAGAGGTATGGGAGGATACGCATACAGAAGGCCTGTTCCCCAATGTAGGAGAAAGGCATCTGATGCTAGTCTATCATGGGCCTGAAGTCTGGAACCTTGTGGTTCAGTTGAGTGGCAAAGAGATCCATCGAGGGGGTGCCCCCATGCTCAGAAGATCTTGTGAGACACGCCCATATTTAGTGATCACTTGTGAGGTTGCATTACCTTGCTCAGCCTGTTGACCAGACTGTTGTTTACACCTACCAAATAAGTGGCTTGGAGAAACATGCTGTGACGGTGCGCCCAATGCCACATCTGGACGGCTTCCTGACACAGAGGGCGAGACCCGGTGCTCCCCTGCTTGTTGGTGTAGTACATCGTAACCTGATTGTCTGTTTGAATTAAGATAATTTGGTTGGATAGCCGATCTCTGAAAGCCTTCAGAACGTTCCAGATCACTCGAAGCTCCAGGAGGATGATCTGAAGACCTGTTTCTTGGGGGGGGGACCAGGCTCCCTGAGTGTGAAACCCATCTACATGAGCCCCCACAACCCAGGAGTGATGCATCCGTCGTTAGCACTTTCTGTGGCTGAGGAATTTGGAATGGATATCCCATGGTCAAATTGGATCGAATCGTCCACCATTTAAGAGAATGCGCAAAGTCAATGGACACATGGATGACATCTTCTAGGTTCCCTGTGGTCTACCACTGAGAAGTTAGGGTCCATTAAGCAGATCTCATGTGCAGTTGTGCCATGGGCGTAACATGAACTGTGGAGGCTATGTGCCACAAGAGTCTCAACATCTGCCGAGCTGTGACTTGCTGTGACGCTCGAACCTTGGACATTAGAGACAGAAGGTTGTCTGCCCACGCCTCGGGAAGATCGGCTCGAACCGTTCTCGTGTCGAGCAATGCTCCAATGAATTCTAATTTCTGAACCAGAGAGAGATGGGACTTGGGAGTAATTTATTACGAACCCTAGGAGTTCCAGCACCTGAATAGTCTTCCGCATGGACTCCTGAGCACCGTCCTCCAAGGTGCTCTTCACCAGCCAATCGTTTAGAAAAGGGATCACATGCATTCCTAGCCTGCATGGTGATGCTGCAACTATCACTAGGCATTTTGTGAAAACTCTGGGAGCTGACACTAGGCCAAAGGGCAGAACGTGGTACTGGAAGTGCTGCATTCCCAGTCAAAATCGAAGATACCTCCCTGTGAACTGGAAGTATCGGGATGTGTGTATATGCGTCCTTCAAGCCCAGAGAGCATAGCCAATTGTTTTCCTGAATCATGGGAAAAAGGGTGCCCAGGGAAACCATCCTGAACTTTTCTCAAACCAGGAATTTGTTCAGTCCCCTTAGGTCTATGACGGGACGGTTCCCCCCTGTTTTCTTCTGCAGAAGGAAGTACCTGGAATAGAATCCCAGCCCTTCTTCCCCTGCTGAAATAGGTTCGACCACATGGGTATTTAGAAGGGCGAGGAGTACAAGCACCTGTCTGTCCAGAGCGCTGAACAAATGAGCTCTCGTGGGCAATTTGGAGGTATGGATTCCAGATTGAGGGTGCACAGAAGAGAGTGTATACGAACAGCTTGAAAATCTAAAGGTGGACAAAGCCATGGGACCGGACAGGATCCACCCCAGGATATTGAGGGAGCTCAGAGAGGTTCTGGCGGGTCCTCTTAAAGATTTGTTTAATAAATCCTTGGAGATGGGAGAGGTTCCGTGGGATTGGAGAACAGCGGATGTGGTCCCTCTTCACAAAAGTGGTGATAGGGAAGAAACTGGAAACTACAGGCCGGTAAGCCTCAATTCGGTAATTGGAAAAGTAATGGAAACAATGCTGAAGGAAAGGATAGTGAATTTCATGGGAGCCAATAAGTTGCAGGATCCGAGCCAACATGGTTTTACCAAAGGGAAATTGTGCCAAATGAATCTCATTGAATTCTTCGACAGGGTGACCGGAGAATTGAATCAAGGATGTGCTATAGAGGTAATCTACTTAGACTTCAGCAAAGCTTTTCACATGATTCCCCATAGGAGGCTCTTGAATAAACTTGATAGGCTGAAGATAGGACCCAACATGGTGAACTGGATTAGGAACTGGTTGATGGACAGACGCCAGAGGGTGGAGGTTAATGGAATTCACTCGGATGAGGGAAAGGTGAGTAGTGGGGTGCCTCAGGGATCGGTACTGGGGTTGATTCTGTTCAATATATTTGTGAGTGACATTGCTGAAGGGTTAGAAGGTAAAGTTTGCCTTTTTGCAGGCGATACCAAGATTTGTAACAGAGTGGACACCCCGGAAGGAGTGGAAAACATGAAAAAGGATCTGCAGAAGCTAGAAGAATGGTCTAATGTTTGGCAATTAAAATTCAATGCGAAGAAATGCAAAGTGATGCACTTAGAGAGCAGAAATCCACGGAAGACGTATGTGTTAGGCGGTGAGAGTCTGATATGTACAGGTGGGGAGAGGGATCTTGGGGTGACAGTATCTGAGGATCTGAAGGCGAAGAAACAGTGTGACAAGGCGGTGGCTGTAGCAAGAAGGTTACTAGGCTGTATAGAGAGAGGTGTGACCAGCAGAAGAAAGGAAGTGTTGATGCCCCTGTACAAGTCATTGGTGAGGCCCCACCTGGAGTATTGTGTTCAGTTTTGGAGGCCGTATCTTGCTAAGCATGTAAAAAGAATTGAAGCGGTGGAAAGAAAAGCTACAAAAATGGTATGGGATTTGTGTTACAAGATGTATGAGGAGAGACTTGCTGACCTGAACACGTATGCCTTGATTTTCTCTCCTCTCATGCCATCCTCGATCCGCTGCAATCCGGTTTTCGCCCTCTACACTCGACAGAAACAGCACTCACTAAAGTCTGTAATGACCTGTTCCTTGCAAAATCCAAAGGTCACTACTCCATCCTCATCCTCCTCGACCTATCCGCCGCTTTTGACACTGTCAATCATAATCTACTCCTTGCCACACTATCCTCATTTGGATTCCAGGGCTCTGTCCTCTCCTGGTTCTCCTCTTATCTCTCCCACCGTACCTTCAGAGTACATTCTCATGGATCTTCCTCTACCCCCATCCCACTCTCTGTTGGTGTTCCTCAGGGATCTGTCCTTGGACCCCTTCTTTTTTCAATCTACACCTCTTCCCTGGGCTCGCTGATCTCATGGTTTCCAATATCATCTTTATGCTGACGATACCCAGCTTTATCTCTCCACACCAGACATCACTGCGGAAACCCAGGCCAAAGTATCAGCCTGCTTATCCGACATTGCTGCCTGGATGTCCAACCACCACCTGAAACGGAACATGGCCAAGACCAAACTCATTCTTTCCACCCAAACCCACTTCTCCTCTCCCTCCACTCTCTATCTCAGTTGATAACACCCTTCTCCTCCCCGTCTCATCTGCCCGCAACCTCGGAGTCATCTTCGACTCCTCCCTCTCCTTCTGAGCATATCCAGCAGATAGCCAAGACCTGTCGCTTCTTTTTCTATAAAATCAGCAAAATTCGCCCTTTCCTCTCTGAGCACACCACCCGTACTCTCATCCATTCTCTCATTACCTCTCGCCTTGACTACTGCAACCTACTCCTCACTGGCCTCCCACTTAACCATCTATCCCCCCTTCAATCCGTTCTGAACTCTCCTGCGCGTCTTATCTTCCGCCTAGACCGATATGCTCATATCACCCCTCTCCTCAAGTCACTTCACTGGCTTCCGATCAGGTACCGCATACAATTCAAGCTTCTCTTATTAACCTACAAATGCACTCAATCTGCAGCCCCTCATTACCTCTCTACCCTCATCTCCCCTTACGCTCCTACCCGTAACCTCCGCTGACTGGACAAATCCCTCCTCTCAGTACACTTCTCCACCACTGCCAACTCCTGGCTCCGCCCTTTCTGCATCGCCTCACCCTATGCTTGGAATAAACTCCCTGAGCCCATACGCCAAGCCCCCTCCCTGCCCATCTTCAAATCCTTGCTCAAAGCCCACCTCTTCAATGTCACTTTCGGCACTTAACCATTATTCATCTATTCAGGAAATCTAGACTGCCCCAATTTGATTGACTGCACTTTTTTGACCTTTAGATTGTAAGCTCCTTCAAGCAGGGACTGTCCTCTGTGTTAAATTGTACAGCGCTGCGTAACCCTGGTAGCGCTTTATAAATGTTAAGTAGTAGTAGTAGTAGTAGTAGTATACTCTGGAGGAAAGGAGAAACAGGGATGACACGATACAGACGTTCAAATATTTGAAAGGTATTAATCCGCAAACAAACTTTTTCCGGAGACGGGAAGGTGGTAGAACTAGAGGACATAAAATGAGATTGAAGGGGGGGCAGACTCAGGAAAAATGTCAGGAAGTATATTTTCACGGAGAGAGTGGTGGATACTTGGAATGCCCGCCGAAGGGAGGTGGTGGAGATGAAAACGGTAACGGAATTCAAAAATGCGTGGGATAAACATAAAGGAATCCTGTTCAGAAGAAATGGATCCTCAGAAGCTTAGCAGAGATTGGGTGGCAGCACCGTTAGTTGGAAGGCGGGGCTAGTGCCTGGCAGACTTCTACGGTCTGTGCCCTGAAAGTGGTAGATACAAATCAAGGTCAGGTATACAGTAGCACATATGAGTTTATCTTGTTGGGCAGACTAGACGGACCGTACAGGTCTTTTTCTGCCGTCACCTACTATGTTACTATGGGGCTCACTTTCAAAGTACTTAGACTTACAAAGTTCCATAGATTACTATGCAACTTTGTAAGGCTAAGTGCTTTGAAAATACACCTCTATGTATCCTAACCGGACTATTTGAAGAACCTACCGGTCGGAGGTTATGAGAGGCCACCTTTGGTGAAAAACATTAACCTCCCCACAACCGGCAAGTCACCCAGTATGGATACTTTTACTGCAGCTATGCTCTCTTGTACCCACTCAAAAGCCCGTCCCTTGCTTTTGCTGTGGAATAGCAGGGGTCTTGGGCAAAACACTGTTAATGGGAACGAGCATGCTGGGGCTGAGCCTGGGTAGGCTGGCAGACGCCGGAGTGTACCTACGCCTAGAATAGGAATAGGGAGCACTCCGTGACCCACTAAAATACCTCCTAGTTGAGGTGATAGCAGAAGGCGCCCAGCGAGAGAGAGAAGTCGTAGCATCTGTGTGCTTGTTGATCTGATCAAGTAGATCTTCCATCTTCTCTCTGAAAAGATTATCCCCCTGGCAAGGAACATCCGCTATCCTCTGCTGGACCAAATGGTCCAGGTCAGAAACACGCAGCCATGAGAGTCTGCACATTGCTATGCCTTGAGCAGAGATCCTGGATGCTACATTAGAAGTGTCAAATGCACCCCTGGTCAGAAATTACGACATACCTTCTGCTGTTTGATCAGCTGGCGAAAAGGTTCGGCCTGCTCGGGAGGGAGGGCATCGACCAAACTAGACAGCTGCCACACCGAGTTCCACAAGTGAATGCTCGTGAAGAGCTGATTTGATTGTATACGGGCAGCAAGCATGGTGGCCTGATACATTTTCCTCCCAAAAGAGTCCAAGGTCCTAGCTTCTCTATCTGGGGGAGCTGAAGCATAGTCTCTAGAACTCTTGGCTCTTTTGAGGGCGGAGTCCACCACCATGGAGTTGTGGAGTAACAGAGACCTCATCAACCCAGGTTCCCCGTGGATCCAATACTGAAAATCAGCCTTTTTCGGGACTATGGGAGAGACGCCCAGTTTTGCATAATGACTTCCCTGTGTACCTTATGCAAAGGAGCTGTCGCTTTAGGTGGAGAGGTGTAGTCCAGGACCTCGAGCATCTCAGCCCTGGGCTCATCCTCCATGTCTATGAGGAATGGAATGGCCTGAGCCATTTCCCACAAAAAAATGAGAAGGAGAGGCTCTCAGGAGGAGACAGTCTCCTTTCAGGTGGAGGGGAAGGTTCAGAGGGAATACCAAAGGACTCATCTGAGAAGTACCTGGAATCTTCCTCTGACTCAGAACGTTCTTCCTCAGTGTCAAAGAGCACTTCCTTCAGTGACTTCCGAGACCAAACCCGCCTCGACGCTGAAGACCCGTGGTCTCGATGGCGATGTCAAGGAGCTGACCCCCGCATGGACTGCAGCAAAGCTTCCTCCATCGACGTCAATGGGGAGTCGACTTGGGTGGCAGGCGAAACAGGAGCAGCAAGCGGCACTGAGCTCAGAGACCTCACCGCAAGTGGAGGGCCAGATAGAGCTGCAGCAGATGGCATGGTAGGCACAAGCACCCCCGACGTCGATGCAGTGTGACGTAGCATTCCTTCTAGAAGCTCTGGAAGCAAGGCCCGGATCCGCTCATCGAGAGCTGTCATCAGAAACGGCTGTGGGGCCGGTGGAGCAGTCGGTGGCGAAGCTGCCTGGGGTTCGGGAGAACAAACTGGTATGCTGGGAAACCAACACGTCGACACCTCTTGTATGGAGGGGGAGCGGTCCTCCCGGCGTCAATGCTTCTCGGGTGCCCATGTCCTCGGCGCCCCGGAGCTCCCGGCACCATGTGTCGAGGAAGGTGTCAGTGCTTCTTAGCCTTCGCTCGATGCACCTCACCGAGGCTCCTCAGTGCCGACGTCTCATCCCTACGTCTCCTCGGGGTCGGGTCCAACGATGGACGGTCCCCGGGGGTCTGCATAGCAGGAAGCCTCAAGGCAGGTGGAGACCCACTCGATGACTTGCTGCTCCCAATGTGTCGAGGTCTCTTAGGAGCCATGCCTACCTCCACTCCCGAAGTTGATGCCTCCCTCGATGCCTAAGGACCAGACCGAGCTCCAAAAAGTTTTCTCTCTGGGCTTCTCGAGCCAGTTGAGTCCTTTTCTTCATACAAAGCCACAGGGCACAACGAGCCAGGCTATGGTCGGGCCAAATGCACTGAATACACCACAAATGGGTATCAGTGCCTGAGATGGTCCGGTTGCACAGAGAACAGCGTTTGAAGCCACTGGGAGTCTTTGATGACATGGAAGGGAAGACTGCCCTAGCCAAATAAAAAAAACGCGATTGTGCTGAAAAATAAAGCACAAAAAAGGGGAAACCCCCCCGGCCGAGAAGGTCTAAGGACGGCCACAACTAAAAATAAAAGGAAGAAACTTGACGCGGGTCAAAACAAAAGCTAAGAATAAGAGGGAACTTTTTTTTTTTAAAACAATATTGAAAAGAAAGGAGAAAAAAAAAGGCTAAACGCCACAGAAAAAAAAGGCATAGAAGGCTCTCCCGGGTGAGCCAGAAATCAACTGCCACTCCTCATGCGGGAAAAAAAGTAACTGAGGAGCACGGTCGCACAGTGGGCAGCAACGCACTTGGCGCATGTGTAGTCAGACGTGCTTAGAAGGCTCTAGCAAACTTTTTTGCTATTTCAAATGCCTGTTCCACTTGTGAGGATTATTTCAGCCTGCTTGTCCTCAGAGGATTTTTTTTTTAACCTTTGCACTTGACAAGATTTTTGATTGATAAACTCTCTCAGCAGCAGTGACATACCTAGCTTGGTTGCCACCTGGAACGGAGAACACCCCTCCTCCAGACATGTCACCCCCCCCCAACTGCCACCTGCTGTCACCTCCCTTCCTCCAGTAAAGGGGTGCACTAAGCAGTTGAACAGCTGTGGGTTCTGCCGGTCCCCTTCCTCGGAACAGGAAGTTGATGTCGGAGGGGGCACGGCCGACAGCCACTTGACTGCTCAGGGCACCTCCTTACTGCCTGCACCAGAGGTGGACTGCATACATCGCCCCCCCCCCCCCCCCCTTTGATACGTCACTGCTCAGTAGTATTCAAGTGTTTTTCTTTGATGCCTTCTAATAGAATTATATTTTTATAGGCCTACATTTAGCATTAGTCACTCCTTCTTTAGAACAGAAAATTATATTTTCTTTTTTTCTCCGTTTTCTCCTCGTTATAGAACAAGCTCCCCCTCTTTTTTTTTTTTTAGGACTACCATTAGAATTAGGTCAGTAATGTTATAAAAAAATTATGCCTTACTTGATAATTTTCTTTCCTTTAGTCACAGCATATAAATCCAGAAACTGATAGGTTATGTCCAACTACCAGCAAGTAGAGAAAGAGAGCATAACTGAACTGTCCTATAGGACAGTGATTAGAAAATGATACAGGAACAAAGTTTTACCCTGTCCCCACCCTATCTACACAAGCCTCTGTTACGATTTTATATTTAAATCTTTTTATTAAAGTATAAGAGAGAAACAATATTATGTACAACAGCAAATAGAAAGCAGTAATACAGAGCAAGGATCAACAAAACCCCATCTCCTCTCCCTCTCCATAAACATCCCCTTGCCCTAAACTCCCTGCCTCACTTACAAAGGCGCCAGAAACAGCCTAACTTCTACTACCCCGAGGAAACTTAACTCACCTTGTTAAAAGCATCCGGGGGAACAAAATACAACCCACTCTGTATGCGATGGCATACCCATTTATGGGTCCGGGTCCACCCAGTAGCAGGACACCTATGATGTGGCTGGAGATGATCCCCAATCTCCACCAGCCAAAAACTCCACAACAACTCTCCCTCCCGCATACCTTTTAAATAGCAGATAATCGCCAGCAGCGATCGATACTCACTGCTCGTGCCAGCCCCCTCAGCCTTCCTTCTGATGCAACTTCGTTTATGCATAGACAGAAGTACCACAGGAAGTTGTGTCAGAGGGAAGGCCATGGGGCTGGCACAAGCAGCGAGTATCAGTCGCTGATTGCTGTCGGCGAAGACCTACTACTTAAAAGGTACACACAGGGTGGGATGGGGGAGGGGGGTTGAGAGACCATATGGCATGTGGGCGGGCAGGAGAGGGAGAGACCAAGTCGTCTGGGGGCAGGGATGGGGTTCTTCTTTCCACCCACCTTGGGTCCAGGCCCACCCAAAATTGGGTATCTGGCTATGGCCCCGTCTGTATGCCCTAGCAGGAGAGAAATATGCCCTATAAAGCAGCTGATACCAGTACTCCCTACACAACGGTTTTCAACCCAGTCCTCGGGGTACACCCAGCCAGTTGGGGTTTTCATGGGGATATCCTCAAAATCCCAACTGGCTGGGTGTTCCCAAAGGACTGGGTTGAACTGCCTTATACTCTCGAACTGTTATTTTTTAATCCGTGGATGAATAAGTTATCAACAATATCAATAATTTATTATAATGCCATAAGTCTTCTATCCATCCACCATGGTTCACTACAAATAGTTAACAATGCAACTGCCAGAAGGTTGGCTGGTTCCAGGTTTTGGGAGCACATCACACCAGTCTTGTATTATTGCATTCTTCCCACTGTGTAGCACATGGTTTTTATGTAATTAAAATAGCTAATGCACTGTCAGATGTCTAGATTTAACCAAAATCTACACACAGCTATTAGAGAGAAATCTGTTAACCAGATTTAGGTATGAAATTCTCTTGACCAAGTAAAGTGGATTATGAAACTCAATGGCACAAGAGGAATAGTTGGACAATCTATTCTACACAGAACATTCATAATATGAGTATTCTGGATAGAATAGATTATGTCAGAGACCAGCTATTCCACTCATACTATTGATTTAACCATGTAGATCAGTGTAGTAAACACCGGCTCAAGGCAGCTACTCAAAACCTTAAAGGTCACCTTTGTATTAAGATGTAAGATCAGGACAAGTAAAATGCATCCACAAGTTTGCTGCCTTTATGTAAAAGGACATGCTGTTTGAGATACCTAGAAGTTAAAATTTTTCAGATAAGGTGAATGAATAATAGAAATGTATTTATTTTAAAAAAAAGTCAGCCCTGCATATTGTGCCTTGAGGCTTTATTAATCAGTTTTATATACTCTCTCTCTCTCGTAGGCTGTCTAGTCAGAAGTACACAATTTAAAACAGTAAGAGGATACAGGTGGATATCTACACAACAGAAATAACCTGCCCCAAGGAAAATAGACTGAGCTGCGTGCTTAAACAAGATATTAACTGCAATACAAATAAGCTATGGGTAGTTTCAGGCCTAGCTCAGAAAAAAGGGTGTACAAACCAGAAAATAAAAAGAAAGGACAGAACATACGGTACACTGTTTATCACTTCTATAGTGCTACTAGACAAATGCAGTATAGAAAAATGTGTTGCCTGATAATCTTCTTTCCTACCATACCATCTTCCGCTGGTAGATGGGTTATGACCACCTACCAGCGGAAACAGAGAAAAGTAGTTCTTGTGATTCGCCCCTTAAAGGTATGCTCAGTATTTCGATTAGCCAAGCAGTAGTACCTGTGACCATAGTAGTGGCCAGTATAGACAACTCGTGTCCAGCTGTCTCAATCATCCAAGAAAATGAAGAAAAGGAGGTGCATACACCAACAGCATACAGATGCTGATGCTGCAGAAGTGTGAGAGTGAGCACAGAAAAAAAACACACCCCAAAGTTACCACAAGACAAGAAACCGGTAGGAGGAAAGGTAAGAAAGTGTCTGGACTGGTCTGGTAGGACTAAAGGAAAGAAAATTATGAGGTAAGACATAATTTTCCTTCTTTGTCATCATTCCAGACCAGTCCAGACTAATGGGATGTAGCAAAGCAGTATCCAAAAGGGACAGGTTTAAATAAAAAGTGGAAATAGGTAGGAGATAACTGGGTAAAACCCTGAAGCTAAAGGTGAAGTGAGAATATTTACGTAGTTCTGCCCCAAGGAATAAGTAGACTACCTGGTAAACAAGAGGAAAAACTTCCACAATCACGGCTGAAAAACAGCAAGTGATATGAGGCTCAAGTCTAAAAACGACATGCAACATGAAAGAAGATTCCCTAATTCGAGAGTTGAAGCACTAAATACAGTCAGTGCAGAGAAGCAGAAGGCCAAATGTTGTAGCTGGAGCAGACAACAAAAGTTAAGAGATTAGAAGCAAAGGGCCATTGTGTCAGAAGCAAAGGGCCACTGTGTCAGCCCTCACCTTCCAGTGGGTGAAAACACACATTTTTGCACCTCCAAAATCAAAAACAAAGAGTGGAGGTTGTACCTCATAGCAAAAATATGGGAATTTGAAGAGCTCCCAAAGAATAGCTGGTGAGGTAAGTAGAAGGGAATACCACAATCGGGAAATCATAAGCAACTCAGGAAGACCCATCTGCAAGATTCAAGAATGGGGAAAACAAGTGTCAATCCAAAGCACTAAGGAATGGAGCTACTGCAGGGCACATAGCAAGATTCTAAGGTCAGGAGAGAGAAAGGAAAACTCCATCCCCTGGCACTAAGGGCCAGACCGCAGAGACTGTGAAGGAATTCTGGACTATCTGAAGGCCAGCAAAACACTAACTATGAGAGGCAGATGACTGCAATCAAACTAATGCCAAACAGCTCAGTAGAAAACTGAAAAAGTAATTATGGTCCAGACTGACAGTGCCATCAGCAACAAGGCACAACTGTTCCAGAGCAGTACAGAGGCTTACCCAGCATAGAGCTGAGAATGCTAAATATCTGCACTGATCAAGAAGGATAGAAACAATCTTGAACTTGACAGATACATAGCCAGAATCCACAGGCATTCATGTGACCAAGAGGAAGCAAACTCAGGCAAAGGAATACCAGCAAATATTGCATAGTATACTAGTCTTCTGCAAAGGAAGAAACTGCACTCTGGAAACAAAAACAGACGCATCTGGCATCCTACGACAGAGGGCCATGCAGATGGAGACCAAACTTGGGCGCAGTACTCATACAGAGAAGGAACAAAAGGAAGCCGACTCAAGCAAAGGAATACCAGCAAATATTGCATAGAATACTAGTTTTCTGCCAAAGGAAGAAACTGTGCTCTGGAAACAAAAACAGACACATCTGGCATCCTACAACAGAGGGTCATACAGACATGGGCACAGTACTCATGTAGAGAAGCAACAAAGCTTGCCACATGAAAGGAGCCATAATCCACAGAAAGAAAAACTCTGTTACAGGCACAGCAGCAGAGCTGTGCCTCACAATAAGATATAGAGCCTTGGCCCAACAGTGAAAAATGGAGCTCTGTTCCCTATACAGAGAAAAAAAATGTGCCTTCCATTCAGACAAGATTCGCATTAAGAGCTATAGCCAAGATGCCTGTGTGGAGATGGGTCATTCTGCACAGCCTCAGAAGGAGCCACATACTATGTACAACGATGGAAAAGGGAATGTGACTCAAGATGGACATGAAACTGCACATGCAGAGATGTACCAATGTTCCAGAGCCAGAGATGGAATCATGTGAGATACCCAGAAGGCATCTGAGCCTCAGACTTCAGGAAAAATCCGAGAGTCAGGGATAGAGCCAAGCTCCACCAGCAAAGAAATTGCTGATATCTATACTCCAGCGCCAGAGAAGGCAAAATAGACAATGGAAAGAGAATGGTCTGTGCACCAGTACGAGGGGCATCCAAATCATAGATAGATTTATGCTCTACATCCAGAGATGGATCAACTATCCACATTCAGAGAAGGGTGTGGACCAACATCCAGAGAAGAGCTCCCGCCTCAACTCCAGCAAAGCTTCCTCCACCGACATCGAGGAGGTTCTGACTTGGGTGGCAGTTGACACCGTAGCCACACGTGACACCAGCATCAGGGGCCGTACCACAGGCTGAGGGCCAAGTGCACCCCAGGTGCTGATGCACACCGTTGCAAGAGGGCATCCAGCAGTTCAGGAAGCAAGGCCCAGATACGCTTATCAAGTGCCGATACCAGGAAAGGTTGGGACGTAGGCTCCAAGAAAGGCTGCAGAACTGATGGGGCCAAGATAGGAGGCGGGTCCTGGCTACTAGAGGACAGACACATCAGCACCTTCTGAACAGAGGGGAACGGTCCTCCCGGTGCCAGCTCTTCTCAGGTGCCGAAACCCTTGACATCCCGGAGCTCCTGGCACCTTGCGTTGAGGACGACCAACAATGATGCTTCTTGGCCTTTGCCTAAAGCTTGGCATCGAGGCTCCTCGGTGTCGACGAGGATAACGTCGAATCCTCACCTCGGGGTCTGGAACGACGCTGGACGGTCCTGGGGGCCCTGCATAGCAGACGGCATTCAGACAGGTGGAGACCCACTCGCACTACTGCTCACAGTGTCACGAGGCCCAGTAGCAGCCATGTGGACCGATGCAGACTTCGACGCCAACAACCTCAATGCCAACATTGAACAATCTGACCTGGCTCCAAAAATCCTCTCACGTCGAGTATCTCTGGCAACCTGGGTCCGCTTCTTCATCCGAAAAGAGAGGACACAACAGGGCTATGGTCAGGCCCTAAACCCTGAAGACAACAAGAATGGGTGTCCTTGCCAGAGATGGTCCGATTGCACCGGGTACAGCGCTTGAAGCCACAGAGAACTTGAGTGGATATGGATGGAAAACCCACAAATCAAACAAATCGATGGTGCCTGAGAAAAGGGGAAAGACACCAGAAAAAAGAACAGGGAAAAACCAAGCCAAAGTCAAGACCTAAAACGCAGCCTAGTGATGCAGAAAACAAAGGAAACTTAAAACTTGGACAAAACTAAAAATGTATGGAAGAGGAAAAAAGAGGAACCCAAACATGGGCACACAGAAAAGTAGTAAAAAAAGTCACCATAAGGAACAAAAAAGCTCTTCCAGATCGAACTTGTGAAGAGACACTAAAAACACAGCCTCTCTTCACCGCAGTAGAAAAAAGTAACTTTGCTCTTGCGGTGGGCGGGAAGGCACTCGCGCACGCGTGGTGGAGCAACACTTGTGCTCCACAAAGCTCTGTTATGCTTGTTAAAAGCTCCGGACCGGGCAACGCGGGATCGTGTTATCCAACTGTGAGAATTAATGGCCTTCTTGTCCTTGGAAAAATAAAATTAAAAAAAAAAGCTGCAGAGAATTCTAAAGACACTTCAAAGAGAAACAAATTGCTATGTTAATTAAATCACTTTCGTACTTCTCTATTGAAAATTCCACTGGTCTTTCCAAATCATTGGAGCGGAACTCCCTGAATGCAGTCCTCCTTTCAGCTCTATCGAGTTTAACTTCTGCACCCCAGTTTTCATTCTCTCCTCCACGATCCACTCTTTTAGGAGGTCGCTTCTGACCTACAAAGAAAAGGAGAAAAAGAATTTTCAGAAAATTCAAAGGGAAAAAGCTGAGCTCCCAACAAAGATTGCACAGATTTTACCACCAAAAAAAAAAAAGTTAGTTCCACCATGGTCTTTGGGTTCTCTCCTTCAAAAGGTTTCACTGGTACAAAGGTGCCCAAGCCAGCGGAGTTTAGTTGCAAATATGGGGAAGAGAGTTTGGGAGTGGCTAGTGAAATAGGAAACTGTGAGAGGTGTTTGTTTTCCCTATTAGAGGAAAAGTGAAGTTACTCACCTCTAGCAGGTATTCTCCTAGCACAACAGAACACACATTACCACATATGGGCGACACGATCTGATTAAGCCCGACATGGACAAGCCAAACATTCTTGTATTTCCTAAAGTCTTTTGGCAGCAGCATACCATGGTTGCATTCTCACACGTGAGCACAGGGGACCAGCAGTATAACAAAAAAAACTTAAGGAATGCAACTCCAAAGGAAAGTGGGAGGGTATTGTGGGTCCTGCTGTCCCCGAACAACACTTGCTACAGGTATCTTCACATCTCCAAGGTCAAACATGACAGCACTTACCACATATGGAAATCCCCAGCTACCAGGCTCAACAAAAACAAACAGACAATAGGGACTCTCAAAAGGCAAGGTTAACCAGAAGCCATTTAACCTAGAACATATATACAATCCTATTGTGTAGGTGCAGCCTGGAATAGAACAAAAATGGGCCTAGGGTGAAGCTGGTTACTAGATTTCAAACAAATTCCACATAAATGTCTGACCAAACCAACTATCATGTCAGGAATCCTACTCAAGGCAGCAGTGTGATGTGAATGTGTGGACTGAAGCCCACATTGCAGCTTTGCAAATCTCAATGGAGGCTGACCTTAAGAGGGTCACCAAAACAGCCATTGTGTGACATTGCAACCATGACATGACCTTCCAGAGTCAGCCCAGACCAGTCTAGCCATAAGTAAAGGAGATGCAATCTGCTAATGAGTTTAACAATGGCTACCACCATCCTGTTTGGGTCTAAAGAAACAAAGGTTAGGTGAACTATGGGCTTTAGTCTGCTCCAGATAGAAGGCTAAAGCACACTTATAGTTCAAGTGTGCTTTCACCAGGATAGGCATGACGTTTTCAGAAAGGTGTTGGTAGAACAATTGACAGATTAAGGTAGAAATTTAACACGACCTTCAGAAGGAACAGGATGGGTGCAAAGAACCACTCATGATGAAACTTCATGTAAGGTGGATCAGCCTCTAGGGCTTGAAGCTTGCTAACCCTGTGTACTGAAGTGACTGCCACCAGAAACAAAATCTTCCAGGTCAAGAAGTCCAGTGGCTCCTAAGGAGTTTTCATCAACTGGGTGAGGACAATGTTGCAGTCTCATAACACAGTGGAAAGTTCGATTGGGGATTCTGTCAAAAGCAAAACCTCTTGTAAACTGAACTAGAGGTTGTACAAAGATGGGCCTACTTTCCACATGGTGATGTTAAGCACCAATTGCACCAAGGTGGCCCCTTACTGAGTTGGTCTCGAGACCAGACTCGGAAATGTGCAGAAAGTATTCAGGCAATTTTTGTGTAGGGCATAAAAAAAGGATCTAAGGCCTTGGTCTCACACCAGACAGCAAATCTCTTCCATTTGAAATTATATGATCTCTTAGTGTCATCTTTCCTGGAAGCAAAAAAACAGAACCTAGGAGATACCTTCAAGCAGTTGGAGGATGCCAGCTCTACACTCTCAACATCTAAGCCGTGAGGGCTAAGGATGGAGTTTGGGGTGCAAGAGAGACTCCTTGTTCTGAGCAATGGTCTAGTCTCCACAATTATTCTGAGGTGAGCTCCAGATCTGACTCGGCCAATAAGGTGCTATGAGGATCATGTTTCCACAGTCCTGCTTGAGTTTCAGCAAAGTTTTCCCTATAAGAGGGATTAAAGGATATGCACAGAGATCCTTCCTCCAACGGAGAAGGAAGGCATCTGACACTAGCCTGCCTTGTGCTCTCAGCCTGGAACAGAACTGAGGGAATTTGTTCTTGAGATGAGTGGCAAAGAGATTCACCAATTTAGGGGGTGGGCCCACTCTCAGAAGATCTGTCAGGCAACATTCATACTCAGTCTGTCTGCTAGGCTGTTATCTTTCCCTGCCAGGTATGTGGCTGTAAGTACCAATGCATAGCTGAAGCCCAATGCCACATCCTGACCACTTCCTGACTAGAGGTACAAATGCATGCCTCCCTGCTGGTTGACACAGTACATCGCAACCTGACTGCCTGAATGAGGATAGATTGGTTCAACAGCCATCTCTGAAAACCGTTAGTGTTCCAAATGGCCTGCAGCTTCAGAAGTTTGATGTAAAGCTGAATCTCCTGAGCAGACCAGTGACCCTGGGTATGAAGCCTATCTATGTAAGTTCCCCAGGCCAGGTTGGACGTATCTGTCATTAGCATCTTGTATGGAATGGAAGTCCCATGACCAGATTGCATCAAATTATCCATTACAAGAGTGACTCCTGCAGAGTGGGAGTGACAAACATCTGCTAGGTTCCCCAAAGCTCGACACCCCTCGGCAGCTAGGGTCCACTGAGCCTGTCTCTCAAATGGACATACACCATAGGAGTGACATGTACCATCAAGGCTATGTGGCCCAACAACCTCAACATCTGCTGAGCTGTGACCTGCTGGTTCTGATAGAACTGCAAAGCAATGGCAATTAATGCTTCAGCCCAGGCATTCAGAAAGAAGGCCCATGACTGAACAGTGTCTATCAGGGCTCCAATGAACTGCTGAACAGAAAGGAGGTGGAACTTTCGTAATTTAAAACAAAACCCTAGTTGCTTCAAAGCCCAGATGCTTATCCACATATTTTCCTGAGCACCACCTCTTGATGTGCTCTTGGACCAGCCAATCGTCCAAGTAGGGAAACGCATGCACTCCCAGCCTGTGTAAACACCCTGCGACTATGGCAAGGCATTTGATAAAGACTTGGGGAGCAGATGCAACGCCAAAGGCAGGATGCAATACTGTCAGTAATGTTTCCCTACTCGAAATCAGAGATACTGCCTGTGATCTGGACATATTAGTATGTAGGTATAAGCATCCTTTAAGGTCAGATAGCATAGCCAATCATTTGCCTGAATATTTAGGGTGCATAGGGCAGACATTCTGAACATTTCCTTGACCAGATATTTGTTCAGTGTCCTTAGGTCTAGGATGGGAAGAAATCCCCGTGTCTTATTGGGCATGATGAAGTACTTGGAATAGAATCCCTTCTTCCTCTGGTGGTACGGACTCAAACACATGGGCCTGTAGAAGGGATGAGAGTTCTATGCGAAAAACCTGGTCTGAGAGCTGAACTTTTAACGCTCATGGTGGGAAATTTGGAGGAAACTGTTGCCAATTTAAGGTACAACCCCCCCCCCCCCCCCCCCCAAAAAAAAAGGACTATTTGAAGAACCCACCAGTCAGAGATTACAAGGGGCCATCTTATTTGAACAAAAAAAAAAATACAGCCTCCTGGTCCCCCATCGGAGACAGTCTCTTATGGTAGCTACGCTTTCTTGGAGCTAGTCAAAAGCTTGTCTATTGCTCTGACTACAGAACAGGCCGAGCATTCTGGGGCCACTGCTGCTGAGGGCAAGAGCGGGGTCCTTGGGATTCCTGGGAAGGGGGAGGCAGAGGAGTACACCTTTACCTTTGAGAGTAGTAAGATCGCCGTTGGACACCACCCAAAAACCTCTAAGTAGAGGTCACAGAAGGAGAGGGCTGAGAAAGCGACTTCATAGTGTCAGTTCTTTTCATGATTAAGTCAGCAACCTGCTCCACTTTGTTCCCAAAATGATTATCACCTCAGCAAGGGACATCTGCCAGTTTTCCTGAACTGCTGGTTCTAGGTCTGAAACAGTGTTACACAAGTCTGCTCATGGCAATACCTATGCAGAAACCCTGAATACCACATTAAAAAGCATCATAGGTTGCCCAGGCCCAGTGCTTTTGACACTCCTTTTGTTTGGCTACTAACTCACAAGTTCTGCAGCTTTGTCCGAGGGCAAAGAATCCACAAACTTCGCTACACCATCTTGTGTTAATAAATCCCAATAAATAAATAAAAGAAATGCACTGTGCACCAAGTTCTGCATATAGATGCTCATGTAGAGCTAATAGGACTGAATGCAGGACACAAGCATACCGCCTTGGTATACCTTCCTCCCAAAAGATTTCAAGGTTCTAGCATCTCAGCCTGGGGGCACTGAGGCATGGGTTCTAGATCTCTTAGCTCTTTTGAGAGCAGATTCAGTCACCATATCATGCTGTGGCAGCCTTTTAGACTCTATAGAGCAATCCTCAAGTTGGGTGTGCTTTCCTAGGCACAAGCTGCACAGAGAGAGGGGTGTCCCAATTCCTCATCTGTTCTGTATGGAGGATGCATGCATGAGCACTGTCATGGCTTCCTTAGGAGGATCCTCAGTCAAGGACGTCCAACATCTCAGTCCTGGGCTTGTCCTCAACTTCACAATCTTGGCCTTGGCCATCTCCCTAAAAAACTTCCTCATTTCAAGGCAGGGAGGGATTTGATGGGAGACAAAGGGAGCCCTCCTCCAAGATATGCTCTGGCTCAACTTCATCCTCCAAGATATGCTCTGGCTCAACTTCAGACGCTCAAGAACAGTCTGAGTCAGCCTCAGCAAAATACTCTCCCCAAGTAGGCATAGTCCGTGTCCACCTTGGTCTACTGGACAAACATCTAGTCTCTGCCGAGGGACAGGCCCTTTACTGGACACCGAGGGAGCTTCCTTCCCCAAATGGGCTAGGGAGGAGCAGTGTCTCTTCCAAGGCTAATGCCAGCACCCAGCAAGGCACCGGCATTAATGGACAGAACCTGGGACTTGAGGATTAGCTGAAGCACAGCCACAGTTGGCAGACACCCTGAAGGCTTTGGCATTGCACCAAGCCAGGATCCACATCAACTCCTCCTGAAAGAGGGCCAAAAGCCACTCCTCAGGGACAGGTATTGGTAACAGCGGGCCTGGTGTCAATAAGGGACAGCTTGTGAAGATGCAGCCAAATTGGAAGGTCCCGGTGTCGCCACTGAACAGCACCGACTCCACAGAAGGAGAAATGGTCCACTCATCGACGATGCTTCTTGGGTACCAGCAGTGCCAATGACCCGGAGCTCCTGGAACTGTGATTTGAGTGGGACTGATGTCAGTGCTCCTTCACTTGATGCAAGGCATCGAGATCCTTCAGTGCCAATGAGGATGATGAATAATGATGCATCCTTGATGTTGGGTCCGATGCAGGTCAGTCTGATGGGGCCGTACTGGCATCTGAGGTCAAGGAAGGGAAGACTTCCTCAATTCCAGTGCCTTTTGAACTTTATACACAAACAGTACCTTCTCATTAACTTGCAGTATGTATGTGTGTGTGTGTGTGGGGGGGGGGGGGGGGGGGGTCCCCAAATCCTCATCTGCACCTACTTCAGGATTCTGTGAACAGGTACTCTCACAGCTTCCTTAGGGGGTTGAGATTAATGTCTCCCAGCGACAGATCTAAAGAGAAGACCTTTGGCTCTTCTTCGGATAATCAAAATCCTATGGCCAGGTGTCAAGCAATTTTTACAACAAAATAAAATAAACTGATCTATCCTCACCCATATCAAATGCACTAAGTACCTGGCAAGATCCCAAAACAGTACAATACATTTTATGCTGCAGATCCTAGAAATAAGCAGTGGATTCTCTCCAACTCCCTGCTAAGGTAACTGCTTTTACTACATTCTCTGGTAACGAATTCCAGAGTTTAATTACGCGTTCAGTGACGAAAAGTTTTCTCCCATTTGTTTTAAATTTACTACTTTGTAGCTTCATCGCGTGCCCCCTAGTCCTAATATTTTTGGAAAGAGTAAACAAGCGATTCACTTCTACCCATTCCACTCCACTCAGTATTTTATAGACCTCTATCATATCTCCCCTCAGCCGTCTATTCTCTAAGCTGAAGAGCCCTAGGCGCTTCAACCTTTTCTCATAGGGAAATCTTCCCATCCCCTTGATCATTTTCGATGCCCTTATCTGTACTTTTTCTAATTTCATTATATCTTTTTTGAGATGATGCGACCAGAATTGAACACAATATTCAAGGTGTGGTCGCACCATAGAGCGATACAAAGGCATTATAACGTCCTCATTTTTGTTTCCAATTCCTTTTCTAATAGTACCCAACATTCTATTTGCTTTCTTAGCTGCCACCACACACTGAGCACAGGATTTCAACGTATCATCAACGATGACGCCTAGATCCCTTTCCTGGTCCGTGACTCCTAATGTGGAACCTTGCATTATGCAGCTATAATTCAGGTTCTTCTTTCCCACATGCACCACTTTGCACTTGCTCACATTAAACATCATTTACCATTTATTTACCCAGTCTCCCAGTCTCGTAAGGTCCTCTTGTAATTTTTCACAGTCTTCTCGCGATTTAACAACTTTGAATAACTTTGTGTTGTCAGAAAACTTAATTACCTCACTAGTTGCTCCCATCTCTAGATCATTTATAAATGCATTAAAAAGCAGCGGTCCCAGCACAGACCCCTGGGGAACCCCGCTATCTACCCTTCTCCATTAAGAATACTGACCATTTAACCCTACTCTCTGTTTTCTATCTTTTAACCAGCTTTTAATTTACAATAGGACACTACCTCCTACCCCATGACCTTGCAATTTCTTCTGGAGTCTTTCATGAGGTACTTTGTCAAACACCGTTTGAAAATCCAGATACACAATATCGACTGGCTCACCTTTATCCACGTTTGTTCACCCCTTCAAAGAAATGTAATAGATTGGTGAGGCAAGATTTCCTGTCACTAAAACCATGCTGGCTTTGTCTCAATCAATACTTTTGAATATGCTCTCTACCATTTTGCCCAGCACTGATGTCAGACTCACCGGTCTATAATTTCCTGGCTCTCCTCTAGAACCTTTTTTTAAGAATCGGGGTTACATTGGCCACCCTCCAATCTTCTGGTAGCATGCTTGATTTTAAAAATAAATTACATATTACTAAACATAGTTCCGCAAGTTCATTTTTCAATTTTATCAGTTCTCTGAGATGAATACCATCTGGTCCAGGAGATTTGCTACTCTTCAATTTGTCAAATTGCCCCATTACATCCTCCAGGTTTATAGCTCGAAACCTTGGGGTCATCTTTGACTCTTCTCTCCTCATATCCAGCAGATCGCCAAGACCTGTCGTTTTTTCTTTACAACATCTGTAAAATCCGCCCCTTTCTGTCCGAGCACTCTACCAAAACCCTCATCCACACCCTTGTCACCTCTCGTTTAGACTACTGCAATCTGCTTCTTGCTGGCCTCCCACTTAGACACCTCTCCCCTCTCCAATCGGTTCAAAACTCTGCTGCCCGTCTCGTCTTCCGCCAGGGTCGTTTACTCATACTACCCCTCTCCTCAAGTCGCTTCACTGGCTCCCTATCCATTTTCGCATTCTGTTCAAACTTCTTCTACTAACCTATAAATGTACTCACTCTGCTGCTCCCCAGTATCTCTCCACACTCGTCCTTCCCTACACCCCTTCCCGTGCACTCCGCTCCATGGATAAATCCTTATCTGTTCCCTTCTCCACTACTGCCAACTCCAGACTTCGCGCCTTCTGTCTCGCTGCACCCTACGCCTGGAATAAACTTCCTGAGCCCCTACGTCTTGCCCCATCCTTGGCCACCTTTAAATCTAGACTGAAAGCCCACCTCTTTAACATTGCTTTTGACTTGTAACCACTCGCCTCCACCTTCCTGTACACATTGATTTTTTTTTTGTTACATTTGTACCCCGCACTTTCCCACTCATGGCAGGCTCAATGCGGTTTACATGGGGCAATGGAGGGTTAAGTGACTTGCCCAGAGTCACCAGGAGCTGCCTGTGCCTGAAGTGGGAATCGAACTCAGTTCCTCAGGACCAAAGTCCACCACCCTAACCACTAGGCCACTCCTCCACTGATTTGCTTACTTTATTTTTTGTCTATTAGATTGTAAGCTCTTTGAGCAGGGACTGTCTTTCTTCTATGTTTGTGCAGTGCTGCGTATGCCTTGTAGCGCTATAGAAATGCTAAATAGTAGTAATAGTAGTATAGAGATGAATACCATTTCTAGCACTAGTACCTCTCCCAAATCTTCCTCGGTGAATACTGAAGCAAAGCATTCATTTAAACTCTCCGCTACGGCTTTGTCTTCCCTAATTGCCCCTTTAACCCCTCGGTCATTTAGTGGTCCAAATGATCCTTTTGCCAGCTTCTTGCTTTTAATATACCTAAAACATTTTTATTATGTGTTTTCGCCTCCAACGCAATCTTTTTTCAAAGTCCCTCTTTGCCTTTCTTATCAGTGCTTTGCATTTTACTTGACATTCTCATGCTGTTTCTTATTATTTTCAGTCAATTCTTTCTTCCATTTTCAGAAGGATTTTTTTTAGCTCCCTTCCTTCACCTCACTTTTTAACCATGCCGGCTGTCATTTGGTCTTAATCCCCAATTTTTTAGTACACAGAATATATTTGGCCTGGGCTTCCAGGATGGTATTTTTGAACAGCATCCACAGCTGATGTCAATTTTTGACCTTCACAGCTGCTCCTCAAGTTTTTTTTTCACTGTTCTTCTCATTTTATCATAGAGGGGCATAATCGAACGGTGCTGACCAAATAGATGGCCGGCCATCTATTTGGCCGGCGCTGCAAAGAGCAGTCCCGAACCATATTATCGAAAAGGATGGCCGGCCATCTTTCGATAATATGGTTGGGGCCAGCCAAATGTCAGAGATGGCCGGCATCGGTTTTCGTCGATAATGGAAACTACTACTACTACTTAACATTTCTAAAGCGCTACTAGGGTTACGCAGCGCTGTACAATTTAACATAAAAGGACAGTTCCTGCTCAAAGAGCTTACAATCTAAAGGATGCCAGCCATCTCAAACCCAGCCAAATCCAAGGCATTTGGTCGTGGGAGGAGTCAGCATTTATAGTGCACTGGAACCCACACATGCCAGGACACCAACAGGGCACCCTAGGGGGCACTACAGTGGACTTCAAAAATAGCTCCCAGGTGCATAGCTCCCTTACCTTGGGTGCTGAGCCCCCCCAAATCCCCCCAAAACCCACTCCCCACAACTGTACACCACTACCATAGCCCTTAGGGATGAAGGGGGCACCTACATGTGGGTACAGTGGGTTTTGGAGGGCTTAACATTTACCACCACAAGTGTAACAGGAAGGGGGAGGATGGGCCTGGGTCCACCTGCCTGAAGTGCACTGCACACACAAAAATCTGCTCCAGGGACCTGCATACTGCTGTCAGGAAGCTGGGTATGACATTTCAGGCTGGCATAGAGGCTGGCAAAAAATATTTAAAATTTTCTTTTAGGGTGGGAGGGGGTTGGTGACCACTGGGGGAGTAAGGGGAGGTGATCCCTGATTCCCTCCGGTGGTCATCTGGTCAATTGGGGCACTTTTTAGAGGCTTGGTCGTAAAAATAAATGGACCAAGTGAAGCCGACGAAATGCTTGTCAGAGACGGCCATCTTTTTTCCATTATCGGCTGAAGCCGGCCATCTCATAACCATGTCCCCGTCCCGCCTTCCATACCCTTCCGAAACGCCCCCTTTAACTTTGGCCGGCTCTGCGACGGAAAGCAGTTGGAGCCGGCCAAAATCGGCTTTCTATTATACCGATTTCGCCGGCTTCAGGAGATGGCTGGCCATCTCCCGATTTGTGTCGGAAGATGGCTGGCGATCTCTTTCGAAAATAAACTGGATAGTCTCCTTTTTTGAAGTTAAACACTAACGTATTGGATTTCCTCTGTGTACTTACTCCAAAGCCAATATCAAATCTGATCATATTATAATCACTGTTATCAAGCAGCCCCAGCACTATTACCTCCATCACCAGATCATGCACTCCACTAATGACTAGGACTAGAATTTTTCCTTCTCTTGTTGTCTCCTGTGCCAGCTGCCCCATAAAGCAGTCCTTGATTTTGTCAAGGCATTTTACCTCCCTAGCATGCCCTGTTATATTCACCCAGTTAATATCGGGGTAATTGAAATCACCCATTATTATTGTGTTGCCCAGTTTGCTAGCCTCCCTAATTTTTTAATAACATTTCTACATCCGTCTGTTCATCCTGGCCAGGTGGACGGTAGTACACTCCTATCACTATCCTTTTCCCCTTTACACATGGAATTTCAATCCATAGGGATTCCAAGATGTGTTTTGTTTACTGCAGAATTTTCAATCTATTTGATTCAAGGCCCTCCTTAACATATAATGCTACCCCTCCACTAATTCAATCCACCCTATCACTACATTATAATTTGTACTCCGGTATGATAGTGTCCTACTGGTTATCCTCCTTTCACCAAGTCTCAGAGATGCCTATTACATCTAATTTTTCATTTAGTGCAATATATTTTAACTCTCCCTTCTTATTTCTTAGGCTTCTGGCATTCGCATATAGACATTTCAAACTATGTTTGTTGTTCCTACTTACCTCATGCTCAGTACTTGACAGTATTAATTTGCAATCTTTTGTCTGATTTTTATTTTTATTTAAGGACACCTGATCTACTATGGTCTTTTTGCAACCTCACTATCAGGATACCCTATCTTCCTTGTTTTGGTGATATCTTTAACCATGCATTTCTGAATGACTGTCGGCCTTCCCCCAGGTTCTAGTTTAAAAGCTGCTCTATCTCCTTTTTAAATGCCAATGCCAGCAGCCTGGCTCCACCCTGTTTATGGTGGAGGCCATCCTTCCAGAATAGGCTCCACCTTCCCCAGAATGTTGCCTAGTTCCTTAGAAATCTAAAACCCTCCTCAGTGTACCATCGCCTCATCCATGCATTGAGACTCCGGAGCTCTGCCTGTCTCTTGGGCCCTGCACGTGGAACGGGTAGCACTTCAGAAAATGCTACCCTAAAGGTTCTGGATTTGAGCTTTCTACCTAAGAGCCTAAATTTGGCTTCCAGAACTTCTCTTCCACATTTTCCTATGTCACTGGTACCCACATGTATCAAGACAGCTGGCTCCTCCTCAGCACTATCTAAAATCCTGTCTAGGTGACGCGTGAGGTCCGCCACCTTTACATCAGGCAGAGAAGTGACCAGGCAATCCTCACATCCGCCAGCCACTCAGCTATCCACATGCCTAATAATTTAATCATCAACTACAACAGCCGTCCTACCCCATCCCACCTGTGCGGAAGCTTATGGAGACACATCCTCGGTGTGAGAGGATATGGGTCATTCCATGCCAAGTGGTCTAAAATTAAAAAAAGTTCCCACCATCATGTTCTCCAATTTTGTTCAAATTTTATCTGTTGCACGAGTCAGGTGTTAAACAAAGTCTCCCAAGATTTGAGGTCTCTAACTGCAATAGTTGCAGATCTAGACCCCCTTTTCTGAAAGCTTGTCAGTCCATGAGTGCACGACATTTACCAAAATGCCATTTTTGGGGTCTAATAAAATCCAAACACATTTATAAGAATGGCTAAAAAACTCAAATCCTGTAAAGTTTTTGATGCTAATTCCGATGAAATACATTTTAACATTATGGATGCAAAATCCAGTCAAACAAGTTGACTCAAACTGTGCATCAAAATTGGTCGCGACTCATCGGAACATATTTGGACCAATATTCAGACCGCAACAACTTCCATGCAAACAAAGATACGGACTTCAAATTTTGAACAAGCATTATGCTTGTGCTGGACATAATACTGCCAGATTTGCAATTAACCAGCATCTATAACCGCCCTGCAGGATCTCTTCAAAGTTGGCACTGTCAGCGCAAATGGTAAAATGTACCAAAGTTCAAAGCCAATTATTAAAAAAGAGTCTGCCTGAATCAGCTTGTGAACAGTATCATCTGAAAGAGAAAATTGTGCTCTACAATACTGATATGTTTTTGTTTTGCAATGCCACCATTAAGTAGCCATTTACTCAGGTCAAAATATGTTATATTTAGTACGCTTGATGCCCTAATTTTTCTTCATTTCTAGGAAATTGAGTCTTAATAGTCGCTTAAAAGTATTGATATAATTATTCATTCGTATTTTATTCGTTGATTGTCCAATCGTTTATTGTGCGCTGTTATCAGTTTGGTCGTGCCATCTCAGGTGAATATTCCAGCTTAATAAAATCTTTTAAAAAGTGTGTTTGTCATCTGTTGTACCATTTAATTATAGATGTCAAAAGACAAGAAAAATGAAGAATCCTTGGCTCCCTGTTCAATTGGGAAAAATGCTGGTACATCAAAGTGCCACGTAATCTTCTATGCTAAGAAGGCAGGATTCAAACCTTTTGGGGATTTCACAGAATTTATTTATTATCTCATTTGTAACCCAGAAATTGCTTATGCGTTCAGAAGCAAAATTTGATAAAGATTCCGTCATTTGCTTTCACTAGGGTTACCATTTTGTGTCCTCTGAAAAAGAGGACACATGTCACGCCCCCTACCCTGCCACGCCTCATGTCCCGCCCCGCCACGCCCCCTTCAGGTCCGGGTTCCGCCCCTATTCCCCCCCCCCCCGTCACATAGTCCCCTCCCCCCCATCACATACCCCCCCCTCACTTACTGGTGGTCTAGTAGAGTCTTCTCTTCGGGGCAGGAAAGAGCCCCCTCTTTCCTGCCCGGAGCGCTGCCTGCCCTTGCCTGCTGCATCCTCCTCGGTATGGCTGGGGATTCAAAATGGCCACCGAGAGTTGAAGCGGCCTCGCGAGAGTTCAACTCTCGGCGGCCATTTTGAATCCCCAGCCAGACCGAGAAAGATGATAGACAGGGGAGGCAGCGCTCCGGGCAGGAAAGAGGGGGCTCTTTCCTGCCCCGAAGACGTCACTAGACCACCAGGGAACATGGTAAGGAAGGGGAGGGGACGGGAGACCAGGTCACCAGACCCACGGCGCCGATCACACGCCCACCGCACGCGCCTGCTCGCACCCGCGCCCACGTTTGTCCAGAAATCCGGACAAACGTGGGCGCGGGCAAAATCCGCCGGACGCCCCGGACATGCCCTCAAAAAGAGGACATGTCCGGGGAAATCCGGACGTATGGTAACCCTAGCTTTCACCATGAATCCCTTTTCCTAAGTATGCTGCTTGCATTTATGAAAATAAATGGTGGATTGGAAACGTTTGTGAAACGTCAGTTGAACAGAAAGATGTTTTCATAAGCTTTACACATCCTCATGGTCCCGCTACTTCATTTTATTGGCCGGTAAGACACGATACTTGCTGGATCCCAGAACAACTTATCATTGCTGTTATTCCAGCTCAATCAGTGACATCATTTGGTCGGCAATATAGTTTCCCTGAAACCGTTCTCTTGCAGATCAATGATGCTTTCAGAATGATGAAGTAACTGAAGAAGGCAGGCTTGGGAACCTGCAGTAAAGAAACACACAATCAGGCTTGGGATCCTACAGTAAAGAAACCCACAATCAGGCTTGGGATCCTGCAGTAAAGATACCCACTCGTGTCTGTTACTGCTTGGCTATCGGGCGTGGCCCCTATGGCGATGGGGATGCTGGTTTCAATGTGATAACCAGTAATGGCTCAGCCATCATGGACCAATGCAATACATCGTGCACACAAAATATAACATACTTTGACCTGAGTAAATGGCTACTTAATGGTGGCATTGCAAAACAAAAACATATCAGTGTTGTAGAGCACAATTTTCTCTTTCAGATGATACTGTTCACAAGCTGATTCAGGCAAACTCTTTTTTAATAATTGGCTTTGAACTTTGGTACATTTTACCATTTGCGCTGACAGTGCCAACTTTGAAGAGATCCTGCAGGGTGGTTATAGATGCTGGTTAGTTGCAAATCTGGCTGTATTATGTCCAGCAAAAGCATAATGCTTGTTCAAAATTTCAAGTCCGTATCTTTCTTTGCATGGAAGTTGTTGCGGTCTGAATATTGGTCCAAATACGTTCCGATGAGTCTCGACCAATTTTGATGCACACTGTCAACTTGTTTGACTGGATTTTGCATCCATAATGTTAAAATGTACTTCATCGGAATTAGCATCAAAAACTGTACAGGATTTGAATTTTGTAGCCACTCTTATAAATGTGTTTGGATTTTATTAGACTCAAAAAATGGCATTTTGGTAAATGTCACACGCTCATGGACTGACAACCTTTCAGAAAAGGGGGTCTAGATCTGCAACTATTGCAGTTAGAGACCTCAAATTTTGGAAGACTTCGTTTAACACCTGACTCGCGCAACAGATAAAATTTGAACAAAATTGGAGACATGATGGTGGGAAGGTTTAGGCCACTTGGCATGGAATGACCCATATTGCATTCCCTGGTATGCTGGTCCTGGCTTCAGGATTACTTCCAGCTGCACCAGGGTGATGCACTCCTTTTAGAAGGCCTCCATCCTCCAAGGCAGCACAGAGGCTACCAGATTGGAGGTGGGACTTCTCTACAACGTTCCTGTAGGCCTCCTCTTATGTACCTCCAAGTCTCCTACTCTAGCCTCAAGAGAACGGACTCGTTCTCTGAGAGCTAGGAGTAGAGAATGACACGGTACCACCCCATCCCCACGGTTTCTGTCTCCGTCCCCACCCTGTCCCTACAGGTTCTGTCTCCGTCCCCGCAGACCCTGTCTCCATCCCTGCCCCATCCCCGCAGGTTCTGTCCCTGTCCCCATCCCTGTGGGCTCTGTCCCCATCTACAGAAGCCTTGAACACTTATGATTTTATATTTAAATCTTTTTATTAAAGTATAAAAAGGAACAATATGCTGTGCAACTGTTATGTATAAATTACAAATAGAAAACAATAACAACAATGAACAGATATAATAACCCTCCTTCCCACCACCACCCTCTACCCTTCCAACTAGAAAATGACATGGGGACAAAGTTTGTCCCCGCCCCCGCTCAATCTGTCCCCCATCCCCGCGGTTACTGCGGTTCTCCGTCCCCGAGTCATTCTCTAGCTAGGAGCTCTTTGCATTGAGCACAAACATATGACATCTCACCAACTGGGAGACAATCATACATGTGACACTCAATGCAAAAGACTGGATAGCACCCCTCTCTCTGCTGGAGTTCTGTCTGAATCTTAGTATTATAGTAGTTTAATTAAAACTTAAGGTATTAGGGATATCAAATGAATATAAAGAGCCTTAAGATTAGTGTAATTTATTTAGGGTTTGCCTCTTAGAAACTAATTGTAATAAAAATCTAATGAAAACCCCCTCTTGTCCTAATTAGAGTAACTGCCTATAAATGAAGAGTTGAGCTAGGGGAGGGTGGGAGTTGAAGAGGGTGGGTGGGAATGAGTATTGAACTGGCCCTTCTGTGCCTTCTAGAGACTATCTGTTAATGCTGTGGCACAAAATTCAAGTTTTAAAACTATGGGGAATTTTCATTTAGGACAGTTTAAGCTTTGCTACTATCCTTTTTATACTCTTGGCTATTAAGTTTCTACCTCTAAAGAAAGCTCAGTTTAAAACTATAGGGAATAGGAATTGTACACTAAGGAAACTAGTTAATAATGCTTACTTCTCTCTTTTTTTTTTTTTAAGACTGAACTGGGCCCTACTGGGCCTTCTAGACTATATGTTCTTTCACGAGAGCTTAAGTGGATTATTAGGCTTGCTGACACTGCATGAAATTTTGAATTTATCAGACTGTTTTCTGTTCATGGACCACGCTCTTCCCACACAGGTATTCCTCTGGCCAGTGTGCCTTTAACAGCCTCTGAGATAGCACAAGGGATACCTGCATGGGATCCAAAGAAACCGTCCAATGTTAATGTAACTTGGGGTGAAACCCTGAACAATACCCATGATCACTTATCTTACTGCATGGTCACACTTACCAAAATTTTCTTAGGAAATAGTACCAATTCTGTGTGGACCAGCGAGCTTGATTATATTGGAATGGGACTAGAATAGCTAGATGGTGTCAATATTATTGGATCTATCCTAGGAGTGGAAATACTGCAACTCATGAGATATTATATGAGGAAATATGCAAACAGTATAGGGAACGCCTGTTTATAAGAGGTCAGGATTATCCAAGGGAAGGTTATTATAATCCATTGGGAACTTATGAAACCCCTATTCTTAACTGGCATTTTTCTAAAGGACTTGAAGCATTAGCAGGACATTATTTTGTGTTTGGTAATAAGGCCTAGACAAAATTACTTCCAAATTGGGGTGGGATATGTTATTTGAGTTATTTACTTCCTCCCATATCCCTTCATCAAGAATTCCATAGCCTGGCACCAGGAGCCACCCCTCTTCCTACTACCAGGATTTGGAAGCAACAGTATCTGGAAGAAGCATGTAAGCTGATTACCACCACAAAGCCTCTGAAAAGGAACTGGTCATCAGAGTATTTACTAGCTCTTATATCCTTTGGAGCTACTGCTGCGCTAGCAGTGCATGGAGGAGCTATACATAGACTGCAAGCAACAGTGGAAATCCTAGGTGATGAACTGTCTAAAGACATTGGTGCCTTAGCAGAAGAAGTTAAGCAGACTAGGAAAATGGTCTTGCAGAACAGGACGACACTGGACTACCTGCTAGCAACCCAAGGGGGAGTTTGCAGAGAGGTAAATGACTCTTTGTGTACATTGATGACAACTACCAGATGTTGAAGAACTCTGCGCAGTATATTCTCAAGTTGGTCCACATTCCGAAGGGTGACTTATCTGGAGGTTGGGACTGGTCCTGGTTGTTTAACTGGATACCTGATCTAGGCTCATGGGGAAGAAAAATAATTCAAATACTGGTAATAATAATTGTAATTGGTATTATACTTTGCTGCTGTTACCAATGTTTCTCTGTCCTTATAGGTAAGTGTATGGCTAAAGCCACAGCGCCTCAATTGTATGCTGCAGTTCAGTCTCATAATATGATGTTAGCAGAGCTAGCTGTTAATACAGAGGTTGGCAAAGTTAATGGTCCATAAGTGGTTCATAACTCTCTGGAGGAAGAGTACAGAGCAGAGGGGGAAGAACTGTGGAAAAAAATTCTACCTTACAAATATATTTTAATAGTAGGTTAGAATTTAGTAAGTATGACCACTTTATGAATGTATATTACCTCACTGTTTAACTATAAAGAACTGAGTGACCAAAGTGTTAAGTGACCTAGGGACCTTTAGGAATGGAAAAAACATTGTAAGTAATTTGTATCTTTACTTAGGGAGCAATTTATGATTCCAATATATAATGTGTAATCTGATGGCCAAGGGGTGAAGAAGTCTATCACAGAGGCTATAAATTATGTGTGTATAAAGTCATTAGTAAACTAACTTATGCTCCTGTAATAATTAATCTTTCTTTTATGTATTCCTTTGATCCTTTTGTGTTCAAGCTGCCAAATTCCCTATATAAGGAGCTGGTCTTTTTCCAGAATTCAGAACATATCTTGTCTGCCATTAAGACTTGTATGTTCTCATATATCGATATAGCAATAAACAATTGTTAAACTGAGCACAGGCTAGTGTTTTTATTTACAGCTCTACAAAACGAACACACATGAATCCAAAATATACTAAACTCAAATTGTGAAATGCTAGTTAATTGCTGAGATTTATGTAAACGTTTTATTTAGGTCTTCCTATTTATGGAAATAGAAAATATATTTGTGAACAGGTATCTTGCAGATATGAAGTGTGGAATGGTAAAAAGGCAATGATTCTTCCAACAACTTGGAGTGTTCATACAGTACAGCATGGAAACTCCAACGGCTAATTTTATACCATGTAACAAAATTAAGGAAAGTTGAAATGGCTTTAACAAGCAGGTGTAACTAGGGAAGATGAGTTAGGAATGAAGTTCTTATCTGACAAATCACAAAGTACAGTACTTTAAAGCAACATTCTTGCATAAAATAGCTTCTAAAATAACAGATTTTGTCCTTCCAAAATCTCTCATCATTTTGCTCTTTGATTAAATTAGCAGTTTTCTTCACAAGCCTTGTTTCTAATCTGGATTCACTTTTCCTCTACAAACTTTCCTTTCTCCACTTACTATATGATAGCAATGTCTGTTTGGAATCAAATATCACACTTGTTCAACAATGTTCTCATTAGCCCATTAGTGCCCAATGTTCCCATAATAAGCCACCATATGGGAACATTGGGCACTAATGGGTTAAGGGAAATATTCTCAAAATTCCAGCAGTCCAGCACTAAAGCTAACAGCGCCCACCCCATACCACCAAAACACCGCAGAAACCTAGCCCTTCAATGCACAAAGAAAATAGTATCCAAATTATACGCATGCTATGAAACCAAAAGTAAGGGGGGTGGGGTACATGCCTAGTGCATATGCACAAGAGTTTTGTGCTAAGTGTGGTCTTGCTTGGTCATGTGCACAACTAAAGTGCAAGCACACATCAATGCTGTTCTTCTGGTTTTCAAATATAAGCTTTTCAAAAGTTTATTTTACTTAAAAGGCTCATACTTAAGTGCAGAAACGGGCGCTGGTGTGCTTTCACTTTCAGTTTTGCTGGACTCGCCCACATTTGTTTCTCACTATCAGCATTTATAAGCTGCATGGGCTTCCTTCCACTTCTAAAAGACAAAAACTGGCACCTCCAACATTCTAATTGAAGCCTCCAGCCGGAAACTTGAGGTGGCATAGATATCCGGTTTAGCAAGTACACAAAGGAAAAGAGAGTTGCAACTAAAGCAATTAATTCCTGCCACAGTTGTTTTCTCAGGCACTTGGAGTGGTTGCCCTGGGTGATTAACAAGGTCAGCTGGAGTAAAGCAATTAACTCCTCCCAGAGTCTTGCCCTGGGTGATTAACAAGGTCAGCTGGGGTGCACAGGGAGGGGGAACGGAGACCCTGGAACTGGGAGGGAGGAGGGAGTGATGGGCCCCTGACACACACTCTGATTCTCATACATACACTATCACTGTCACAGACACACTCACACCCAGTCACACTCACACTCTCGCACATTCCCTCTCTCTCACCCAATCTCACACATACACACTCCGAGGAAAACCTTGCTAGCACCCGTTTCATTTCTCAGAAACGGGCCTTTTTTACTAGTTCTAAATAAATCCTCTCTTCAAAACCTTCAACACCACCCCTGAGCTAGCAAAATTAGTTTCTGTGCTGTTCTCCAAGCATTTGAGTAAAAATACAATTTGCAACCATCTTTGGAACAATGCTGTTTCCCATGCTAGATTCCTCTGAACATTCTGCACATATTAACATGCGTGCTGGTCCGGCGCTAATTGCCTCTAATGCCAGCGTTAGGTTTTGAGCATCAAGGCCCAAGTTACAATGGCTTCCTTGATACTACGCTATGTAGTATTAGGGCAAAAAAAAAAAAAAATAGGGAAGAGGAACCACAGAAAGTTAATGTGAATAAGGTTTCCAGAGAGACTCGGGTTTGTTTTTGAGTGAGCAAAAAGCTCGAAACAGCAAGTGAAAACTACTGGGCCAGAACAGGTCAAACATTTCTGACACTACTAAACATTTGTAGACGGGTATCAGACCACCCTTGCAGAAACCTTTCAGACAGAACCCCATGGAGATCAAGATGCTATAAACTACTAAATTCTTTGTACTCATTAGGCTGCCTCAGAACATTTAAAGCCAGCAACACAAACTGAAGAGCTTACTTCTAAAACCCTCTAAGTCTTAAGTCAAAGACTTAATGGGTTTTGGAAAGAAGCCCTTCAATTGCCAATTTAAACCTACAGATGTCTGCCCTCATGCCTCCAATAAAGTATTTCATTAATATAGAAGGATTAAAATATTAAATTATCTCAAACAAGTCTGTAAAGAAAGAACATTAAAAAACAAAAAAAGATAGGATATGGATGAAAACAAATGTGAAGTACCGTAAACATGGCTTTCCATGCTGACCCCAGTCAGTCTAACACAGCAAGCTGACTAGAAAATACAAGTGTATATATCATAAGTACATAAGTAATGCCACACTGGGAAAAGACCAAGGGTCCATCGAGCCCAGCATCCTGTCCACGACAGCGGCCAATCCAGGCCAAGGGCACCTGGCAAGCTTCCCAAAAGTACAAACATTCTATACATGTTATTCCTGGAATTGTGGATTTTTCCCAAGTCCATTTAGTAGCGGTTTATGGACTTGTCCTTTAGGAAACCGTCTAACCCCTTTTTAAACTCTATTCCAGAGTTTAATTACGCGTTGGGTGAAGAAATATTTTCTCCGATTTGTTTTAAATTTACTACACTGTAGTTCATTGCATGCCCCCTAGTCCTAGTATTTTTGGAAAGTGTGAACAGACGCTTCACATCCACCTGTTCCACTCCACTCATTTTATATACCTCTATCATGTTTCCCTTCAGCCGTCTCTTCTCCAAGCTGAAAAGCCCTAGCCTCCTTAGTCTTTCTTCATAGGGAAGTCGTCCCATCCCCGCTATCATTTTAGTCGCCCTTCGCTGCACCTTTTCCAATTCCACTATATCTGTCTTGAGATGCGGCGACCAGAATTGAACACAATACTCAAGGTGCGGTCACACCATGGAGCGATATAACGGCATTATAACATCCTCACACCTTTCCTAATAATACCCAACATTCTATTCGCTTTCCGAGCCACAGCAGCACACTGAGCAGAAGGTTTCAGTGTATTATCGACGATGACACCCAGATCCCTTTCTTGGTCCGTAACTCCTAACGTGGAACCTTGCATGACGTAGCTATAATTCGGATTCTTTTTTTCCCACATGCATCACCTTGCACTTGCTCACATTAAACGTCATCTGCCATTTAGCCACCCAGTTTCCCAGTCTCGTAAAGTCCTTCTGTAATTTTTCACAGTCCTGTCGCGAGTTAACGACTTTGAATAACTTTGTGTCATCAGCAAATTTAATTACCACGCTAGTTACTCCCATCTCTAAATCATTTATAAATATATTAAAAAGCAGTGGTCCTAGCACAGACCCCTGAGGAACCCCACTAACTACCCTTCTCCATTGTGAATACTGCCCATTTAATCCCACTCTCTGTTTCCTATCCTTCAACCAGTTTTTAATCCACAATATCGAATAACTGCAATTACTTCACTGAAAAAAAAAATACCCAATCTTTAAACTGGGACTACCACGGGTATTTGTGAAACATCATTACTTATCTGCAAAAGTTTATAGAATACATAGATAAAAACCGAAAACAAAGTTCTCTAGTTATTTTCCTGAGAATTTCAGTTTGGGTTGCAAGAACAAAAGTAGGAAAACAAGTCAGTGGGGAAATACGTTTCCAAATATTTTTTGGTGGAACAAAGCCAGGACAGTAAAAATATGCATTTTTTCGAGTTAAAGTTAATTTTTATTGTGATATACTATCTATCATAGTTTTCAGGCTGTAAGGGTCTATGCTGGAAACAATGTGGATAGAAAGACACATTCAAACATTTATAGTGGGACTGCCCAAAAATCCACAAGTATTGGCAAATGGTATGGCACAAATAAGAGCTTGGTGAGGCTTGGCCTTTGAACAAACAAGCATACTTGTTAGGCTGGTTACCAGATTGATCCATCGATGCTGGTCCACCCAAAGGGGTATCACCTGCTTATACTGGCTGCAAAAAATGGGAATTGCCAGATCATGGAAAAATGAATCAGGCCCATCACTGGCCCTGTGGCAAGGGATTGTAAGAGAACTCCATATATAAAACCTTTGAAGTTTTATCACACCCCACTCCTCTCAAGCCATGTCCCCCTTCCACCATCTCCCCTTAGCTTACAGCCTTCTTTCTCCACTTCTCCCTACTACTATTACTACTACTAATCATTTCTATCATTCTACTACTGCTACTATAAATCATTTCTATGCAGGTACTTTTCTCTGTCCCTAGAGGGCTCACAATCTAAGTTTTTGTACCCGAGGCAATGGAGAGTTAAATGACTTGCCCACAATCACAAGGAGTGCAGTGGGAATTGAACCCATGTCTCCAGGATCAAAGCCCGCTGCACTAACCATTAGGATTACTTCACTAAGTCTTACCCATTCTTCCCTCTCATCTCCCTTTGTGTCTCCTTCGCTCCTCCTAGCAGTGACACCACAGACAGCTCTGGTCTTTCATAGCAATGCAGATCGAGAAAGGACTCTAGTATCCCTCCCCAGTGGTTAACTACAGCAGCTCTGACCACCCTCCTTTAAGATGGCTCCAGCAGCAACTCCAGCTTTCACAACAGATTTGTTGTTCTTCTTTCACTAAATTTTCTCCTTCCTGGAGTGCAAACCTGGCTGCTCCCTTACTCCTTCCCTCCACTCTACATGAATAGCCTAGGTACTTATTTTGCATGGCCCACTGATGACCTTCTGTGAGAAGAGATGCTGGAAACCATCAAAGGCCTTCAGGTATGGTTTTGAAATTTGAGTAAAAATCTGTCTAAAAACATTTTCGGTCTAAACTGTAAAAACCAGGAAATTCCTGTGGAAAAATAGCTTAATGGGATAACTAAGGAAACCTATACATACCGTGTTTCCCCGAAAATAAGACACTGTCTTATATTAATTTTTGCCCCCCAAAATGTGCTAGGTCTTATTTTCAGGGGCTTTCTTATTTTTCGGGGAAACATCGGGGTTGGACCTTTGCAGCAAGCAGCAGCAGGGCAGGCCACTCCTTCCTTCCGTGTCCCACCCTCGCCTGACATAACGTCCGCGAGGGCGGGGCACGGAAGGAAGGAGAGGTCTGCCCTGCTGCTGCTTGCTGCGAAGGTGAAAGGACTGGGAGGCATTTAAGGTTAGTTCCGGGAGCGACGGAGGGTGAGTGGAGGGGGGGACCCAGCGACCTCGGGTGGGGGGGGGGGGGGCGGCCTTGTCTGGCTCTCGGCGGCCCTGCTTTCAAACAAAAATTTGCTAGGTCTTACTTTCGGGGGAGGCCTTATATCTACCAATTCAGGAAAACCTCTACTAGGTCTTATTTTCGGGGGATGTCTTACTTTCGGGGAAACAGGGTAGCTCTTCTGCACTGCATTTTATACACAGCCAGACAATGAAGAAACTACCTATGCGGCAACTTCCCTTTCATATTAGGGAACTGCAAAAGTTTTCTAAAATGAGAAGTATCCAGTAGTCAATGAATAAGTAGAAAAATTGGAAAGTGCAAAAGTAGTAGTAAGCAAAAAGAAAAAAAAATGAACAGGCAAAAATTATTAGATTGATTCCTTGAACACCACCAGCTAAACACTGAAGTTGGCAGATAGAATAGCAAAAAAAAAAAAATCTCCTTCCCTCAACTTCCAAACACCTCCTAAACAACTCTGGCATTGGCAAAACTCAACTCATAGAGTTAAAACCAAAGCAACACCACTGAAATTAAACGCCAAGTCTGTTAAACACAGATTCTGTAGCACTGAACATTAAATTACACACCTCATCGCTAAATGTTACTTGATGACAAAGGGCTTGTATATTCAGAAAAGGCAGAGTAAGATACATAGTCTCACCCACTGAAAATTGTATGTAACTGCAAAGCTCAAAGAACCGTGCAGAAGTTGTGACCACCTGGTATTCCCATTGAAAAAAACTTGAAGAAAATCAGACTGTGATAAAGGAGAAAAACATGTAAAAAATGTGACAGAAACATACTGAAATTGCCTCAATTTTATTGGGCACTACCAGACCAATTAAAAAAAACTTCCAAGCACACCGTGATATAGTAAAGTACATATTACACCTTATAAACCCCAAACAAATAAAAAGTAAAAGTTCTCCTGCACAAGGCAAAGGTAGAACAGTACTAACATTAAATCTGAGAATATTCAAGGTACCCTCGCTGACAAGCTTGGTTCATTCTTGTCACTGTATGAACAAATCTAACCACAGGTAAAATGCATGCATCAGTTTTATACAATTAGCCTCACAATTCTTGAAAATGCATTCAACACTGACACAAATACATATCCTATATAATAATTTGCACCTCCATCTGGATGCCTGGGTTCATAACACACTTCCCATTGCTCTGCCCTGGGGATGACGTCACAGGGCGGACCAATGGGAAGTGAAAGGGGAGGAAAGCCAGCAGCAGCACACTGCTTTCGCTTCTGTTTCAGCTCTGCCTCTGGTCCCGCCCTTCCGCAAACAGGAAATGAGGGCGGGACCAGAGGCAGAGCTGAAACAGAAGCGAAAGCAGTGTGAAGCGCCGTGCCTGCTCGACTTCAGTGTTACCGGCGGACCACGAGGTAAGAAGTTTTAAATAACAGCCAGCACTTACAAAGGGGAGGGCCAGCTGTACACGGCACAGAGAGGGAGGGAGGGAGGCGTGGCGGTGTGGAACTGGAAGGGGAGAGCTAGTCCTGGAACTCGAAGGGGAGGGGTGCATGGAACTCGGAGGACAGGGAGGGAGGTAGGGGGCATGGAACTCGGAGGGGAGGGGGGCTGGAACTCGGAGGACAGAGAGAGGGAGGTAGGGAGGGTGCCCTGGAACCTTGCTAGCGCCAGTTTCATTTCTGTTGGAAAAGGGCCTCGTTTACTAGTAAAATTTTATTCTTCACACCTAATCAAATTGTTTTGTTGGATTTCTATTTTATTCTGTGCATAACACTTCAGTACACATGGCTGGTAACATGTGAACAGACATATCCATTCAGGGTTTGTTGTTTTTTTTATTTTAATAGAAACTGGATTGGCTAATGCTGAGGAAATGATTTTCCTCTATTAATACCTATCAAATAATGTCAGTAAGCAAAATGAGAAAGAGGGAGCCCTAAGTGTATTAGAGGAATCCAAGTATAATCTCACTAAACCCCGTGATACTTCCCAAGATTCTATTACTACAAGGGCTAGACTCTTAGGGGTCCTTTTACTAAGCTATAGTATAAAAGTAGCCTTAGTGCACCCTTACATAGGTTTTTCTCATGCACTAAGGCCATTTTTACTGCAGCAGTAAAATAGTTGATTTTCTATTTTTCAATTAAAGGCCATGTACTAATGCTGCTATTAGTACACAGCCATTAAAAAAAAAAAAGATAGCGCATGCATACTTACAAACACCTATTTTGTAGGTGACAAGGGCTCACACGCTAATCAGTTAGAGTGCAGTAATGTAGATACATATTAGCGCAGAAACACCCTCTCCACCCTCAGATACCCTCTTCACTATAAATACTTTTTAGCACACATAAATTACCATAGGACACCTGAGCGCATCCCATGGTAAATTATTTTGAAGACCCCTAAGTTATTTTTCTTTCAGAAAAAAAACAAGATGTTAATTTTAAAGTTGCCTTACCTGTTCCCCAGCCCAAGTTACAAGCAGACACAGCACTGACACGGGGCTTATAAACACTTCCTGTGGGAACGTAGGACATGGCATCGCTTGAGCACAGGCCTCTGTTAAGGTCCCATGATGGTGCTGCGCTTACCTGCAACTTGGGTGAGAGAACAGGTAGGGGAGCAGGGAGAGATACTGGATATGGCACAAGAAGAGAAGATGCAAAATATGAAGAGGACACCTTTTTGGTTGGTGGGGTCAAATTACTCATTTCTGGCACCATTCACAAGCTCTAATTGCTGATGCTGTGTTGTACAAAAATATTGGTGGTGCCATGGCCTGGTGGCTCACCCCATTCCACTGCCTATTAAATAAAGAGGGGCGTGGAGAGGGGGAATGGGGTATGCCAGCCACTTGGAGTGACCAGATTAGACAAGGCATGGGGGGGGGGGGGGGAAGACAATGGACTGGAGGGGAGGATGTTAGGGAATAAGCGACAGTGCAGGCATATAGAGCCCCGAGTCACCCCAGGGAATGGGGTTGCAAAGCTGAAGATTCACCTAGGGTGTCAGGTACTTGTCTGGACAGTGTCCCCCTTTTTTCTCCATGTCTTTTCCCATGATGTGGACTTAATGATGCTTTTTCTTGCTGTTGTTGATACATCTGCACCCCCACTCACAGCAAGAATCCTGAAAGGTAACTTTAAAATAATACAGGAACATTAAGACCTTTGAAGTCAGAATGATTAACTATTTTGACACCCACCAGACAGGACTTAAAGATCTGGGTTTTCTAGACCATTATAAACCATAATGTTGTATTGCTTCGTTTGTCACCCTCCTCTCACCTATCCACCCCCATGTTTGATGGTCCCATGCATATCTCCTGGTCTCTCACCTATCCACCCCCCATCCTGTTAGACTGTCACTGAAATGCTTTGATGTTTCACTTATATATACTGTCATCTACCAACACTTGCTTATTTCCGATCTGACGAAGGGCAACCTTCCAAAGCTAATCAAGAAATGTATTAAGTTATGTCCAATAAAAAAGGTATCATCTTATTTTCTTGTCCATGTTTTATTTCTACTGATTACCATTAAAAGTGGCCTAACACGGCTTCCACGCCTCTCTACCCATAGCCATGGACACTTTCTACGTTTATAAAGCTACATGTTCTCCAAAACTCTGGTGCCAGAATCGCTTAACTAGAGAAAGTATGCAAACAGTAGTCTCCTTCGGGTTCGGGTAAAACGTGGATCCTGTGTACAGATCCGGAGATCCGTGGGGTCCACGTTTTACCCGAATCCAAGTCCTTCAGCTCGGACTTCGTGCAACTCAAATTAGAAGGGTCTGCAACCAAAACTATGGCTCTTTTAGGCTTAACAGCATTAGTAGGTTCCGTAGAGTAGGTGAACGGGGGGAAAGGGAGCGTGCGCCTCCGTCCTGATCCCTACCCGGCGGCGGTGGTGCCTGTGCAGGCGGTTGCTGGGTCTCCGGGACCGGCACCTTCCTCTCTTTCTGCGATTCCCTCTTGCCAGGCTTATGCGCGGCTCCATCTCGCTTGGCATTAGCCGCCACTTCCTGCCGCCGGTGGCGGCGCTTCTCCTCCTCTGCCTCCCGCAGCACATCATAAGGGTCCGACTCATCATCCAGTAACTGCTGGAAGCGATTAGCCACAGCACATCCGAAGCCTGCCTGCATAGCAGCAGACACAGGGCTGCTCAGCGCACCCTTCATGCCGCTAGCGGCTAGCCCGGGTATTATCACTTTTCTACCCTCCCAGCGTATACAACAAACTATAAGCGCGGGACAGACAGAACTCTAACGCCCGCCTGACTAAAACATGAAACCCACAACACAACAAACGGACAACCAACAACTGGACTACTGCCCCTCCCCCCGTCCCACGAGCGTCCCAAGACACGCCCCGACCTTCACTTCTCCAGCCGGTTTCCTGTCAATCAACTCACACGGCTCCACCCACTCTGCCTGTAGTACAGAGCCATAGATAGTCTCTAATCGTTGTACCTGTTGTGCTCTGACTGCGACACTGCACGTGCTGCTCGGAAGAGGACGGAGCCTCGGAGGTACTTGGGATATGTGTATGTTGCCTTGCCTGCACGTGCTCCTCCTGCCTTTCCTGCTATCCTGCTCCACGTTGCTGTTTTCTCTACACGATTCTTAAGGGAGTATGCTAGTGTTTCAGTGCGATTGTTGGAGATAGGGGAAGTACTCATAACTAAGCTAAAATGCGTGTTTTCAATGACATAATGGTAGAAATTGAGAAATAATCGTTTGAGGGTTGGCTGTGTTGTGTTCCTAAGAGCTGCAAACTAAGCTGACATTTAGGTGGCACGGTCATTTTTCCCCCTTGTACCATAGGGCAAAAGCTGCCAATTTCTTTCCCCACCAATATCCTATATAATAAAACTCACCCTCAACGTTCTGAGGACACTGATGTCACTGTCAGGTCCTTCAGTTTGAAGGGTTTGTGGTGGTGAAGCCACCGAAAACACTGTGTTGAGGCCCCACCCTCACGACAAACGTGATGACATCAAGGGCGGAGCAATGGCGTCAGTGGCTTCACAACCAACGACTCAGCAGATTGAAGGTGGCGTGCCAAGGTCCGCAACAATGGCGGTCACTGCCTTCACAACGCCGAAGGGGTGAGTAGGGAGGGGGGGGTTCGGGAGGAAAACCATGCTAGCGCCCGTTTCATTTGCGCCTGAAACGGGCATGTTTTACTAGTGTTCAAATATATTGGGGTTTGGGCCAGGGGCGTAGCCAGACTGCAGCGGGGGGGGGGGGGGTCCAGAGCCCGAGGTGAGGGGGTACATTTTAGCCCCCCCCCGGCAGTGCCGACCCCACCACCACCTTTAACCCCCCCCCCGCCAACGACCCTCACAACCCCCCCTCCTGCCGCCAGCCCTCCCCCGCCATCGCCTACTCACAGAAACAGAACAAAGCCTTGTGCCAGAAGAAGAGGACCTCCGCTGGCGGGGGTTGGGGGTCCCCCACCAACAAAGGTAGCCCACGGCGACAGCAGGGGAGGGTTGGCAGCAGGAGGGGGGGTCGAGAGGGTCATCAGCAGGGGGCCCAGGGCCCCGTGGCCCCACATAGCTACGCCACTGGTTTGGGTTGCCATCTGGCTGGTTTTTTCAATGAGCAGGCAGGCTGTCAGCAGACCCTCGTAGCTGCCAATAGAAAAGCTGTTTATTTTGATAGTCTCATGCTCCCCGCCCCCAAGAGCCACCTGCTCCCACAGGTCTGGATTTTCTTCCTCTACCCGTACTGTCTCTCCCCAGGCTGTTACAGGTCTGATGGCATCTCTTCCTCCTTCCCCACCCATGGTCCTCTAAACAGTTTCCAGGCCTTCCCTGTGCAGTGGCATCACTAGACAAAAATAATTGGTAACGGGGCAGCAAACCAACATTTCCGCACTTTCCCATTACCACATCACATAGCACTTCCCCAACCCCATTTTTTTAAATTAGCAATCTAAGACATCATGACATATACAGAAGCTCTCCTCCAGCTAGTTTCAGTTACCAAGTAAAACCACCATTAGAACTGATACCACCATTCAATAAATTCTGCTGTCTGGCATGGTCTGGAGTCTCTAAAAGATTGGACAGAATCTCAATATAAACCCTGAAGCTCTAGTTCTGTAGCACAAACTCCATGTGGCCTAACAACGGCTTTATCATATTGCAAAATAATAAGCTGATTAATGTCAGTTCTAATAGATTTTACTTTAGCTAAAGTTTCAGCATCAATAGCCTTTGTTATCTCTACACGTCTACTAAAAGCTCCTAACAATGTATCATACCAAGCTCATTTTACTCTACAATTAAGGCAATTAAGGTTACTACAGTATTTATACAGGTCTTCATAGGTGTAGTGTTCACACAAGAATATAAACATTTGCTAATAACACATTTGTTGTGTAAATGTCAACAATGTCTGCATTTTTGGGTCAACGATGCTATATTGTCTATCTCTGACTTGTGCAAGTCATATTAAACTCATTCGTGTGACAGTAGTAGTAGTAGGACTTCTTTCCATATTTGAGTGTTGTTGACAGTTGCCACAGGACACATCTAGTTGGCTGAACATGTGTAATTATCTTGTCAGATTTCACTATGATTCCTCCATCTCCCAATCAGCTTGACCTGACTCTCGGCTGTGAGTCATAAATGTCCACCGGGGGTAATAACCATACCAAAGACACCGTAAGAAGAAGGATTACACTGATTCTCACAAAGATCTATGAATAAAGCATATAAACAGATCCGTTATTCTCTAAGATAACACTTATTTGCTGGGACATAAGTCCATTCTTGCCCAGATCAAAGGATCAAGATAAGGTTATATTATGACTTAAGGCACATTACTAATTAGCCTTCAAAAATGGGAACCATTATCAATTCTAAAATTTTAATAGTGTTACCTGCAAGGATGTGCAATTACATATATAGGATTATCTACTGCTATGCACACATATTTACATCCTTGCAAATTGGGTAAAGGTCCTATCTAATCCATCTACCAAATTTGTTCAGGTAATTTTCCCTTTTATAATTACCCCTTAGACATATGGGGAACAGATTCCCTAGTCTGGTATTAACAGACCAGACATTCAACAATAACAGTTTTAATAACATCCATAATTAAACTAATACCATGATCTGTTGCCCACCTGTAAGTGGCCTTTCTTCCCAGATGTTCACATTGTTGGTGCACCCATTTTGCCAAACCTGAGCAAATATCTGGCTCTTCCACAGTTTTCCACCTCGAGAGGTGTGATTTTACTTTAGTCATCAGCCACTGCGCTGTAGAGATGTTCTAGATTATCACCCTTGCAATGAGCATTTATATAAAAAACAATAACATTAGTATTTTACACAATTCCAAATATCTTGCCACAATTCTTTACCCCACAAATCTTTGATATATTTTCCAGTTATTTTTAAACTAAGTAGGTAGCCACATGGCTAATCCATTTGCCATGGACCATGAATCAGTATATACAGAGCCGTGCCTAGGGTCTCTGGCGCCCCCCTGCAGACTACCCCCCTCCCCAGCAAAATTTAGTCACACTAATCAGATGCATTTGTCACACAGGGTAAAGTGCTGCTTTTCAGTGCATCAGACTTCAGAAAATTTATTTAATAGCCTAACACCCTTTTCAGTGAGCTTTCAGAGGCCAAAACCTCCTGTCTCAGGTCAGTATAATGCTGTTACGGTATCCTCTCCTGACCTAAGGAAGGAAGCAGTGGCGTAGCCAAGGGTGGGCTGGGGTGGGCGTTAGCGCTCAGCTCAGTCTTTTTGTAGCGCTGGCCCTGCTGCTCAACAGGAAAAGCAGCAGTGGGTGGCGGCGGCAATGGGAGCTGGGGCTGGCGTGCTGGGCGGGCCTGGAGGAAAGGTGGGCGGGCAGGGCCCGTCCAGGCCCACCCGTGGCTACGCCCCTGACTCACTGCCATGCTGATTTAAGCTACTTGCACAGGTTACCATTGAGCACTGCTTATGGAATGTGGCAGCGCGGAGCTGAGGTAAGCGGCGAGGGTAAGCATCGCGGTGGCGCCCTCCAGAGGTCGGCGCCCCCCCTGCGGTGATTACCCCGCTTACCGTGTTGGCACGGCCCTGAGTATATACATGACATTGTCCTAAATTCTCAGTTTTCAAAGCCATATAGGCAGCATATAACTCTGCATATTGAGTACTTCCTCCTTCTCCACTACATTCTAATGAATGTTCTATTTTTGGATTGCAGCCTACCGCTTTCCACATTTTCTTTCTTCCAGCATACTTAGCAGAACCGTCTGTAAACCACGCATGTTGCTGCTCCTCATTAGTTAATTGATCATAGGCTTTTACCCACCTGACTGGGCTCACCACCCGTTCCAGAGGCTGTAGCCCAGTTTGTCCTGTTTAGCTGTTTCTCAAAAGAAGTATATTTCTTTTCTAGTTCTAAAAAACCTACGGCTCTAAAACCCCAGTGTTACCCGATTCCTTTGTTTTTGCCAAAGGCTCTAATTAGCATAATTTTTATTCCCTGAGACACTTAATTCTAGTTGCACTGGCCACATATCTGAAACAATCTGTGTTGTCGGCTCAAAAGCCTGTTTACAAAAAAACCTGTTGCTCTTCTCCTTTCCACTCAAGGTCATATTTTTTTTTCCTGATTACCCGGTGCCAGCATTTTACTTATGTGCTGCTTGCAATTAGCACATTCCTATGCCTAAAAGTTTAAAAGTTTCCCTGCCTGAGACGGTCCTTGTATCTTTTAAGATTTATCTCCCATCCCTTTCCTTTATATGTGCAATTAATGACTCCAAATGAGTCTAAACATAATTTTAAAATCATGATATAAATGTACTTTTTTTTTGTTAATTTCCCCTTCTTCGTTTACTGCATCACTTTAAACAACGGAACACTCAGTTACCATTTAGTAAAGTATTCTGGCAAGCATCTCATTTTAACTGTAAATCACACCCTTATCATTCCACTTCTGTACTTTTCCTATGCTGTTTATCCCGGCTCTAACGGGTTTTCCAATAAGCAATACTATTACATAGTAACATAGTAAATGACAGCAGATAAAGACCTGTACGGTCCATCCAGTCTACCCAACAAGATAGTATGTGAGACCGTTCTTTCTCCCTTTCTATTTTAACAGCAAAAGGCAATGATTCTTTTAAACCGGAATCCTATTCCTCCCATTATGACCACTCAGTGACTATAATAACATATAGTACCTCATTCCAGCCTTGGAATTGAACTCTACCCTGCATTCCTCTTAAAAAGGTGTCATTCTTTGTACGAATCCCACACGCTCGTCGCCAAAATGTACTGCTATGGATTTACAACCTGTCTCACTAACACAGACTATTCAATAATTACCGTGGATTCTTTTGGATTCATATTAGGTAAATTAGACCTTTATTAGAGGTGCTAAAACTACAATGATGAAGACATATAGAATGATTAGCTGTATAAACAATCGTTACATCGCTGGTCTCTACATCTAAGCAATGCTAAGAGTTCTTAGACCAGGAAAAGAAGCAAAAATACACTATACATACAACATCACTGGTCCTTACATCATGCAGGCTCTTAACATCAGCTGGGGGGGGGGCCCGGTTCACAGCGAGAGCCAGGAGCTTCTTTGACCAGGAACAAGTCCTCTGCGCGGTACATCTACCCACAGATGAGCCCCCCAAAGCTCTGCTGCAACAAGGCTTCCTTTTTATTAAGCTCAGAACTCATATTCAGAGCTTAGGGAAAATTACAGAATGCTTCTCTGTTTAGGTACTGTGGGAATGTGGTCACATGTTGTCCAAGTCCAGGTGGCCAGGCTAAGCTCCAAAAACAAGCACCATCCTCCTCTTCACATACCAAATTAATTAGAGCTGTGTCTTATCTTCTGCATTCCAACCTATTTTCAACAATCAAAATTAAAACAATCATTTTTAAACAGAATTACTTCTAACATAGTAACATAGTAGATGACGGCAGAAAAAGACCTGCACGGTCCATCCAGTCTGCCCAACAAGATAAATTCATATGTGCTACTTTTTGTGTATACCCTACCTTGATTTGTACCTGTCCTCTTCAGGGCACAGATCATATAAGTCTGCCCAGCACTATCCCCGCCTCCCACCACAGGCTCTGGCACAGAGGGACCACCTCCGCTGTTCTCCAATCCCACGGAACCTCTCCCGTCTCCAAGGATTTATTAAACAAATCTAATCAACAATACAGACCCCGAGTGCACTGGTCGGTCAAGACAGAGTTGAAAAACAATCTTTAAACTTTTATTACAGGGGAATAGCAGCACTCAACATATTAAATATGCCTGAAAAAAGGGGATGACAGCTGTCAACATATTAAATGTGCCCATAAAAAAAGGGATGACAGCTGTCAATACGTTGCATGTAGCTGCAAAAAGGGGATTCCAGCTGTCAGCACATTGCATATGACTGCAAAGATGGTCAAAAGAGTGATGACAGATGTCTTCCTATTAAATGTGCCTACAAAAAAGGGATGACAGCTGTCAATACATTAAATGTTCCTAATGAGAAGATCAGAAAAGGGATGGCAGCTGTCCATGGGTGTAGTTTGACTGTTTCATTGGTGGGGGGGGGGCAAAGGATGGGGCAGAGCATATTAGCATATTCATTTGTGTATATATATATATATATATATATATATATTCAAATGAATATGCTAATATGGAGAAAGGAAGGGGGAAAGAGCTGGGTTTTTTTGCGCAAGAGTGAGGTGTCCTTTGGCCGGTCTCACCGGCACATCGCTGGTAGTCGCGAGTCCCACCACCTGGCTGAGCCAAAGTCAAGACCCCTGACGACACTTAATATAGTGAAACATGATCATGTCGGGTCCTGGTGGTTTGGTGGAGTGACTATACTAAAGTAAAGTATTGCTGATGTGAAATTGTATAATAAACACCTACAGCATTAAATGACTATACCTGGAATGGCATGTACTCGGGGTTGTTGAGGTTTGCAATTTGAAGCTCTTGATGATCGGAGCCATTACTACACAGAGTACAGAGACTGAGCTGGAATAATTTGCAAAACACTTATGATGTATTTATGATGAAATAGACCTTTCTATTTGGCAAAGCATACACACCACTACCGTCTGGCACCTCTACTTTCTGAACTGTCTTCCCTGTTGTCATATTATCACCTCTGCTTCTTCTCTTTTTCTTCATCTCGCTTCTGTCCTTCCCATTATACTTCTAGAACATTTACTGTTTGACCTTGCCTGCTGTATGCTTATGTAGATTGTTGTAAGCCACATTGGACCTACCCTTGGGTGGGAAATTGTGGGATATAAGTGCTGTAAATAAATAAATAAATGATGAGAGTGGCAATATTGACCTGATGAAGAACATTTATCTCATCATTTCAGAGAATGTTAAGAGACTGCTGAATATGGACTGCAGCAAGAATTTATGTAGTTGCATTATAAGTGTGTAATACAGCGGGTTGCTATTATATATTTGCCATCAGATATATGTCAAATAATTGGGTGCTGAAAAATTAGGAGTCTGGATGTATGGTGTTTTGGAGGATGAATGATTATGATTGAAGTGAGTGTATGGAGTATTATGGGTTAGTTTATTTTAGATTTTAGCATATTGAATTAATAAAGGAACTTTTTGCATTTTCAAACGGTTGTTAGATGTAATTTTTAATGAATATGTATGAGATATCAAGCCAGCTATTTCTCCCTTCCTTCCTTTCCTCCTTACCCAGCACTCCCTCTTCCTCTCCAGTAGTATTTCCCCACCCCCCTTCCCATACCATGCCAGTGTTGACCTTAGAAATGCATAGGCTCTATATGTAGATCCTTCAAGAGGTATTGTGTCATGATTTAGGCTCTACACCCTTTCTGATGTTTTGGTGCCACCTCAGTAAGGCCAACACACAATCTCTCCACTTCAAAACGCTATACACAAAGTTGTGCAAAAACACACTCATATCCTTACTAAACCATAACAGCACTAATTCCAAGGACAGGACGAGCTACAACCTTATGCGTAAAAAGGCAGAACTGTAATTACACCAGGCTCTAAAACACCAATACACTACCTCGTGAAAAAAAAGCAAAACAAAAAGGGCTACAAATACTACACGCTAGCAGAATGCTGCACCTTGATCACACATGAAAAACACATGACACAACAGACATATGAAGGAAAAATACTGAACTGGAAAGTTAACTCAAGAAGTCAGACTCAGCATGCAGCAATACCAGAAAAATTGAAACTTACATGCAAAATATCACAGATGCGCATTTCCAAAAGCTGACATATTCCAATTAATAAATTCTGAATAAAATACTTTGTTCTACCTTTGTTGTCTGATCATTTAGTTTTTCTATTCGCTTTGGTCCCAGTGTCTTCTGTTTTATGCAGTGTCTTCTTTCCATTTGATATTTTTTCTCTCACCATGTCCACCATCCTCCTGTATCCTTATGCATCCTGTCTACCATCTGCAGCCCTGTCCCTATCCTTCCTCGAGTTTCAGTATCTGCCCTCAATGTGTTCCAAACCAGCCCTTAAACTCAGCAGTTTTCCCTCCATCCATATCCAGCATTTCTCCTCACTCCCCTCCATCCATGTGCATCTACTTCCTCTGTCTTCCCTCCCCTTTATCCATTTCCAGCATTTTTCCTCTCTCCCTTCCCCTCCATCCATGTGCATCTCCTTCCTTTGTCTTTCCTTCCCACCATCCTTGTCCAACATTTATCCTCTCTTCCCTGCCCTCCATCCATGTGCATCTACTTCCTCTGTCTTCCCTCCCCTCCATCCATGCCCAGCATTTCTCCTCTCTCCCTTCCCCTCCATCCATGTGCATCTCCATAGTAACATAGCAGATGACGGCAGAAAAAGACCTGCGCGGTCCATCCAGTCTGCCCAACAAGATAAACTCACATGTGCTACTTTTTGGTATACCTTACCTTGATTTGTACCTGTCCATTTCCGGGCACAGACCGTATAAGTCTGCCCAGCACTATCCCCGCCTCCCAACCACCAGCCCCGCCTCCCACTACCGGTTCTGGCACAGACCGTATAAGTCTGCCCAGCACTATCCCCGCCTCCAAACCACCAGTCCCGCCTCCCACCTTCGGCTCTGGCACAGACCGTATAAGTCTGCCCAGCACCATCTCCGTCTCCCGCCACCGGCTTTGCCACCCAATCTCGTCTAAGCTCCTTAGGTTCCATTCCTTCTGAGCAGAATTCCTTTATGTTTATTCCACGCATGTTTGAATTCCGTTACCGTTTTCATTTCCACCACCTCCCTATGTTACTATGTTACTTCCTCTGTCTTCCCTCCCCTTTATCCATGTCCAGCATTTTTCCTCTCTCCCTTCCCCTCCATCCATGTGCATCTCCTTCCTTTGTCTTTCCTTCCCTCCATCCTTGTCCAACATTTATCCTCTCTTCCCTGCCCTCCACTCCATCCATGTCCACCATTTCTCGTCTCTTCCCTCCCCTCCATCCATGTGCATCTCCTCCCTGACTTCTTTCCCCTCCCTCCATCCATCCGTCCAGCAACTCTCCATTCTCCCCGGCCCTCTCCTCCATCCACCCATATCCAGCAAATGTCCTCTGTCCCCTGCCCCCTCCATTCATCCATCCATGTTCAGCAATTCTCCTCTCTTCCCTCCATCCCCAGCAACTCTCCATTCTCCACTGCCCTCTCCTCCATCCATCCATATCCAGCAAATCTCCTCTCTCCCCTTTCTCCTCCATCCATCCATATCCAGCAAATGTCCTCTCTCCCCTTTCCCCTCCATCTATCCATGTCCAGCAATTCTCCTCCTTCCCCTGCTCTCTGCTCCATGTCCAGCAACTCTCCATTCTCCCCTGACCTCTCCTCCATCCATCCATATCCAGCAAATTCCCTCTATCTCCTCCATCCATCCATGTCCAGCAATTCTCCTCCTTCCCCTGCTCTCCGCCCCATGTCCAGCAACTCTCCATTCTCCCCTGCCTTCTCCTCCATCCATCTCCAGCAAATTTCCTGTCTCCCCTGTCCCCTCCATCAATCCCTGTTGTCCAGCAATTCTCTCTCCCCTGCCTATCCTGTTTCTTTCCATCCCCTTCCCCATTCTATCCAGCGTCTCCTCCCCCCTCTCCCCCTTTGCAGCATCTCCTATCTCTCTCTCTCAATAAAGAATGACAACATGGATGCAGCAGCTCACAGGTTTGCTTGCTGTGTTTTGAGTGAATGGCGACGGCTGCGCAGGGGAGTGGAAACAGAGATTTACCAAGTGGCTTCCTTCCTTACAGTGGACTAAATAGGCTGGCTCACTTCCACTCCAATCTAGTACCAAAGTTGCAGCGGCGAACGGGCAGGCGGCGGTAGTAAAAGCAGCAACCAGCCAGGCTCGACTGCTTCCTTCGCTTCCCTGCCCTCTCTGCATCCCGCCTTCCTCTGATGTGATTTCCTTTCAGGTGGGCGGGATGCTGAGAGGGCAGGGAAGTGAAGGACAGAGTCAAGCCTGCCTGCCTGCTGCTTTTACTACTGGAGTGGCGCCCCCGCCCGCCAGTTTGCCGCTGCAGGTAAGAAGACTAAGTCGTCGTCGTTTGGGCCCCTCGCCCCCCCCCCCCCCCCAGTCTACGCCCATGCAGCTGTCAAAACATTACATGTGGAGCCAAAGAGGGTAAAAAAAAATACGGTATGACAGCTGTCAACATATGCTTTTAACTCCTAACCCTTATTCACTTGTTCAGAGCCCTTATTTTATCATCCTCACTTTATATAAAATAATGAGTGGAGTGGAAAAGGTGGATGTGAAGCGTCTGTTCACACTTTCCAAAAATACTAGGACTAGGGGTATGCGATGAAACTACAGTGTAGTAAATTTAAAACAAATAGGAGAAAATATTTCTTCACCCAACGCGTAATTAAACTCTGGAATTCGTTGCCGGAGAACGTAGTAAAGGCGGTTAGCTTGGCAGAGTTTAAAAAGGGGTTGGACGGTTTCCTAAAGGACAAGTCCATAGACCGCTACTAAATGGACTTGGGAAAAATCCACAATTTCGGGAATAACATGTATAAAATGCTTGTACGTTTGGGTAGCTTGTCAGGTGCCCTTGATCTGGATTGGCCGCTGTCGGGGAGAGGATGCTGGGCTCGATGGACTTTTGGTCTTTTCCCAGTATGACATTACTTATGTACTTATCTCTTGTTTGTCCTGTTTGTCTGCCCTAATTAGATTGTAAGCTCTGTCTAGAAAGGACTGTCTCTTCATGTTCAGGTTTACAGCACTGCGTACATCTAGTAACGAGATAGAAATGATGATGAGTAGTAGTAGTAAATGCATTTAAATAGAGATGAAGCAGGTCAGTAAACATCCCTTCATAATGCTCAGACAAAAACGCTGCAATAAGCAGAAGGAAATGATGATCTATAATGCCAAACCTTTTTTGCCAGGTCAGAGGTAGCATAGAAGGTTTTCAGATTTCTTATCAATTGTTCACATCGAACTGCAGGTTTTGTCTTCTTTTACAAACAGAAGGAATCCCTGCAAGTTTTAAGCACTGATGAGAAACAAACAGGTGGGTGAGTATGAGCAATAGTGAAAGTATACATGAGCGCCACCTGGTTTTCTGCACTTAAATGGGAGTCTTTCAAAAATTTAAAGTGCAAACAATTTTTTTAAAGGCTCATATTTAAAAGCACAGAAGAACAGTACCTTGGTGTGCACTACCAAGTATGTTTTTCTCTTTACATTCCGTTTGTTAGCACAAATTAACTGCACGTATCATGATTTCTTTTGAGCATCACTTTTCTATTTTTTTGCATTGGTTTTTTTTTTGTGTGTTATTTATTTAGATTTTGCTCACACAACTTTTTCAGTAGTAGCTCAAGATGAGTTACATTCAGGTACTCTGGATATTTCTCTGTCCCAGGAGGACTCACAATCTAAGTTTGTATGCGAGACAATGGAGGGTTAAGTGACTTTCCCAAGATCACAAGGAGCAGCAGTGGGATTTGAACTGGCCACCTCTGGATTGCAAGACCGGTGCTCTAACCACTAGGCCACTTCTCCACTGTTATGTCGTTTAGCACCCAGTTTTGAGCATCAGCCTCTCTCTGTTTGTCCAGTACCTTCATCTTATTACATCATGGGGCTGCATTTTGATTAAAACTGTAATCACAATTAATGATAAGTTACTTACACCTACCCCCTCCCCCACAGTTCCTTGTGACTCTGGGCTATGGAGGGTTAAGTGACTTGCCCAGAGTCAGGAAGAGCTGCAGTGAGATAAACAAACAAACATACCTTTAACTGTGTGATTAATCACAATTACAAATTTGAATTGAAATGCAGCCCTAAATTAATGAATAAAAATTAATGTAAATATAAATACAAATCACAAACGTCAAAATGTTACTAAAACATTGTGCAGAATAGCAGTCTTACAGTTTTCACAGCCTACTTCAGAAAAGCAAGCCTAAAAAAAAGCACTGCAGCAAAGAAATGCACTGATTTTTACCGTGATGTTACTGCAAAGATCAGTCTGTATTCTGAGTTCAGTTTGACACGATTACTGTTACGTAGATACAGCCTGAACACTTGGATAACAGTTTGGTAAACATGCAACAAAGCAGCACTGTGATTCACGCGCCGCCACTCCGGTAGCCCTTTAAACAGACCACGTGACTTCCAAGGGAAAACAGACGTTACCACGGCGCGGGAACTGACTTTCATAATATATTTAGTAGGTGGGGTGGGTAAACTTCCTTGGAGTAAACACTGTTCATGATAAAGGCACGAAGCAGCAACGATTTGTTTACTAAACAGTACTTAGGTCCCCGCCCCTATCCCTTTGCTATCCAATCTTTTGCCCCCCTCTCAAATTTTGACGTCGGCACGCGACACTCGGTTTGAGCACTCTGCTGCGCGCCAGCTCTTCGAATCTCGTCAGAGCAGCATAGACAATCAAGATCGCCCAATAAGAACTGAAGCAACCGGCGCAGCTCCGCCTCCTATCTTACACGCACTTGCCGGGATTTGCGTTTTTCATGCCTGCGCACACCCTCCATTCATTAGATTGGTTGAGACTTTTGTCAATCTTGGTGGGGCTTCAGCTCTTGACAGTCAGGGCTATGCTGATTCGTTCTTCCCGGGCGCGAAATGTAACGCGGGAAAAAGGGGAAACGCTTTTTCTTTTTCTCTCGCTATATGTCTGTCTCCCGTGTCAGGTAGCAGGATATGGGAATGAGAAACCGGTGACAGGAGAGTGGATTGTCTGCAGTTGCTCTTTCGACTGTTTAGGTAATAGATTTATTGTGGTCGGGAATCCCCTAAACGTAGTAGGGGTCTTCGGCGATCTCTCTGCAGCTATAGCATTTTCTTCCACTGGTGACCTAACGAGACGATCGGGCGAGTGGGTCCCAGATACTACGTGCATTTCTAGGGGCAGTAGGAACAGCTCCCGACAGCCGTGCCTGTAGAACTTCTTTTTTTTTTTTTTTCCTGAGAGAAAAAGAAATGGCCCAAAATCATCCATCGTCCTTCCACCAACAGCAGCAGACGCCGCAAGTGATCTTTTGCCACGACTCTCCGAAGCGGGTTCTGGTCTCCGTCATCAAGTCTACTACCCCGATCAAGCCCCGGCGGCCGGATCCACCTCTAGCACCTACTAGCCCGGGCTTCAGTGACTTTATGGTGTATCCCTGGCGCTGGGGGGAGAACGCACACAACGTGACCCTGAGCCCGGGTCCCGGGAGAGCTGGAGATGCCCCTTCTGCAGTTTTCTCCCCGTCAGCTGGCGGCGGCGCTGCCTTGGCTGCTGCTGCTACCGCCCCTTCTCAATCTTGTGCGGCTGGAGGCTCTGTGAGCACAGCACCGGAACCCGGCCTACACGCAGACTCTGCTGGAAGCCCGGATACCGCTGCGTATAAGGTGAGGAGATCAGTGACTCGCGTCGTTGTGTGGATGTTATATATACGCATATATTTTGTAGATGTGAGTGTACTCGTGTATACACTGTTCTTATATTTATGGGTGCGCAGCGATCTGGGCAATATTTAAGTGCCTCTAAATAATACTTTTCACAGTTTTATCACTGGCGGGAGGGTGACTAGTTTCGTTTTTCTTTTTTCTTAAGTCCATTCCTCCGAATCTTCCCCCTCCGCCCTTCCTTGCTCGCCCTCCTCCCCATACTTGTTTTCCCGCAATGAATGTTTTTTAAAATGAAATCACTTCCGCCCGTCAGCTGTTCGGTGGGGTGGTGTCTGCGCGTGCGTCCAGGAAGAGAGGCGTTGGTAAGCGGAACGGTGAAGGAGGCGCCTGGTATGCGCTTGCTTGGTAGTTAAAAGAGGGGGGAGGGTGAACTAGGTGTTTGGGGGCTTTCTATTTAGGATTTATTTAACTCTTGTTTAAAGCTCGAAAATATCGTAAACACAGAGGAAGGGGCTTTGCTTTAATCTGGGAATAGGTAAAAGTGGTTTTCAGCGTTTGGGGGAAGTTAATTTTTGTGTCCATTCGACCCCGGATACCGCCTTATAGGCTTCACCTTACACGCTATTGTCTGGTTTCCAATTTGGAAATTCCAAAGGCCCTTTATATTGCGGCCGATCATTATCTGAATAAATAATAAATACACAGACTACATAGCTTGTTACCTTTAGATTGTAAGCTCTCTTGAGCAGGGACCGTCCTTCCCCATGTTTTAACTTGTACAGCGCTGCGTAACCCTTGTAGCGCTATAGAAATTCTTAGTAGTAGTAGTAGTAAATCATAAAATTCAGCTGCCTTGGCACCCTGTTATCACCATTCATTTTTCGTGTCTCTCATCCACCCATCTCCCATGTTTCTCACCTTACCCACCCCACCCACTTCTTGTGAGACTGTCATTGGAATGCATTGATGTTTCATTTATATATGTTATTTATCAACATTTGCTTATTTCTGGTCTGAAGGATTATCTTCCAAAGCAAATAAAAAAATAAGTACTGTCATAATTTCTTTTCTGTGTTTTATTGTATTGATTACTTCTAAAAGTGGACTTAATAGGCTACCACATCACTCTACTAATGGTTCCTGGGGATCATCTCAGTACTACCTTTAAAAGGGAGTGCTGTTCTATTTTGACTGCTACTACTTTTGGTATGCTGCGAACCCCGGTGCTGAGATGCACCATTCTTCTCTGTCGGGTCCCACCCCCACAGGAAGTGCTGGATCAGAGTACATGCTCCCTTCTGGTGGGAATGAGTGCTGGATCCGGGTGGATCCAGCACTTTTGGAGGGATTAAGTGCTGGATCCGGGTAGATTCAGCCCTTCTTGTGGGAATGAGAGCTGGATCCGGGTGGATGCTGGTCTTTGGGTGGTAATGAATGCTGCATCTGGGTAGATCCAGCACTTTTGGTGGTATTGGGTGCTGGATCAAGGTGGATACAGGCCTTCTGGTGGGATTGGGTACTGGTGGTTCAAGCCCTTCGGGCAAGAATTAATGCAATCTGTATCAGTCATATAGATGACGGCAGAAAAAGACCTGCACGGTCCATCCAGTCTGCCCAACAAGACAACTCATGTGTGCTACTTTATGTGTATACCCTACTTTGATTTGTACCTATGCTCTTCAGGGAACAGACCGTATAAGTCTGCCCAGCACTATCCCCGCCTCCCAACCACCGGCTCTGGCACAGACCGTATAAGTCTGCCCAGCACTATCCCTGCCTCCCAACCACCGGCTCTGGCACAGACCGTATAAGTCTGCCCAGCACTATCCCTGCCTCCCAACCACCGGCTCTGGCACAGACCGTATAAGTCTGCCCAGCACTATCCCTGCCTCCCACCACCGGCTCTGGCACAGACCGTATAAGTCTGCCCAGCACTATCCCTGCCTCCCAACCTCCAGTCCCGCCTCCCACCGCTGGCTCTGGCACAGACCGTATAAGTCTGTCCCGCACTATTCCCGCCTCCCAACCTCCAGCCCCGCCTCCCACTACCGGTTCTGCTATCCAATCTCGGTTAAGCTCCTGAGGATCCATTCCTTCTGAACAGGATTCCTTTATGTTTATCCCACGCATGTTTGAATTCCGTTACCATCTCCACCATCTCCCGCGGGAGGGCATTCCAAGCATCCACCACTCTCTCCGTGAAGAAATACTTCCTGACATTTTTCTTGAGTCTACCCCCCTTCAATCTTGCCCTTCTGAATCAAAAAGGTAATAGCTCTACCAAAATGTTTCAGCACCCCTGATCCCCCACAAAAGTGTAATTACTCTGATCCAAGCCCCCCCCCTCCAAGAATCCCTGGGTCAAGAGCACCCGTCCCTTTGACAGTTCCTAGTAGTTAGTAGTCCCCCAGATCCAATTCCCACCCCCACCCCCCAACTGTGTACTTTTGAAGAGGCAGGAGCAGTGCCATCTTAAATTCCTCCTTATTTGGTTGTCTCTGCCTAGACTACCAATTGCCTCCTTATTTGGTTCTCTCTGCCCAGACTACCAGATGAAGGAAGCATTTCTTTATTTGGTAGACTAACACCATATGGTGTCTTCCAGAATGCACTGTCTGGGGTCAAGTGCTAGCATTTTTCAAGATACTGGTATGAAGGCAGGAGCAAGCGGGCATTGCTCCTTCCTCTTTGAAGAAAGGAGGTGGGGGTGCTCTTGACCCAGGAATTCTTGGAGTGGGGGGGGTGCTCGGATCAGAGTAATTACACTTTTGTGGGGGATCAGGGGTGCTGAAACATTTTGGTAGAGCTATTACCTTTTTGATTCAGAAGGGCAAGTTAACTTTTGTTCCACCTCCAAAGCTATTAATACAATTCTCATATTGCACAACATTGAACCTGTTTTTGCATCATGCAGCTCGTAACCTGCGCAGATACCTAACATTAACTCCGTATTGCTGCCTGTGATAGCTCTCTGCATCAGCCCCTGAGAAAGTGATGAAGGTCTAGATTTGCCCACCAGCTGGTATAGAATCAGGACAAAAATCAAACTTGAAGCACTGTGCTCTAAATGGGTTGCTGGGTTCTTGAAGAGGTCCTAATTTACCACTCACTGCTTACTATGTTAACAGCGAAGATTTAATAATTTTAGGTAATAAAGCTCTCTGTCTTTGGTAAATATGGCCCATTGTGTTTGCCTCTTTTACTGATTGGATTGGACAAATTCTAATAATTGTGGTACTTCTGTATTCAATTGAATGTGCAGATTTACTGAGTATTATAAATATCAGTGGGGCTGATGCACAAAGTGCTAGCGTGGCTTTAACACAATTTTACTGTGGATTTTTCATCCATGCTAAACCCCTCTTCCCCCCCCCCCCAAAAAAAAAAAAAAAAAACAACTTTCTCCCAGGACAAGCAGGCTTCTATCTTCTCTGAAGTGGGTGACGCCGATCCACGTCACCCGGTCTTGTTTTTGCCATAGTAAAAAAAAAAATTTGTGGAGCACGAGCATAGTCTCAGTTCTTTTTTTTTTTTTGATAGTTGTTAATGCCTTTTGGTCTTTTTTTTTTTCTTTCTTTCTTTTGTGGCTTCTTTAATTGGGTCTTACAAACCCATCCTTTATTTTTTCTTTGTTTTTATTTTTCCCGGTTTTCCGTCATTGGGCCGTTTTTAGGCACAGACTTTGGTTGGGTCTTTCTCTTTCTTTTTCTCTGTGCCTTGCCCCTTTTTCAGCCATCATCGAGTCATTTAATTTAGCTTACAAAGTTTTTCCGTCCATGTCCACAAAGATTCCCAGTGGCTTCAAGTGCTGTACCCGGTGCAATTGGACTATCTTAGGAAAGGACACCCATTCTTGTTGTCTGGTGTCTAGGGCCTGACCATAGCCCTGCAAACTGTGTTCTGTCTTCATTAAAAAGAGGACCCAGGTTTCCCGAGAGGCTGAACGAGAGGATTTTTGGAGCCGATTCTTCATCTGCATCGAGGTCGAGCATCTCACCGGTATCAGGAGGTCAGTAAGCATGGCTGCTTCTAGACCCTTAGACGCTGAAAGCAGTGAGGCATCAAGTGGGTCTCCACTTGTCTTGAGGTCTCCTGCTGTGCTGCCCTACCCCCCCCCCCCCCCGGGACCATCCATCATCAGACCTGACCCTGAGGCGACGTGAGTATTCGACGTCGGCACCGAGGAGCATTGGTGACATGCTTTGAGCAAAGGCCAAGAAGCATCATCATCGGTCACCCTTGACGTATGGTGCCGGGAGCTCCGGGGCGTCAAAGGATTTGGTATCTGAGAAGCATTGGCACCGGGAGGATCGCTCTCCCTCCATTCAGGAGGTGCTGATGTGCCTGTAAGCAGCTGACATCCTGCTCCCGTGTCAAACCCAGTGGTTCTGCAACCTGCGCCTCAACTGGCACCCCAGCTTTTTCCACTGTCGTATCTGGGCCTTCCTTCTAGAACTGCTGGATGGCCTCATGCAGCGGTGTGCATCGTATCAGGGGTGCTTGTGCCTGCCATACCTCCCGCTGCAGCCCTGTCTGGCCTTCTGCCTGCAGTGTGGCCTCCAGTGCTTGCACCGCTTGCAGCCCCAGTGTCTATTGCCATCCAAACTGACACCCCCTTGACGTCGGTGGAGAAAGCTTTGCCAGAGTCAAGATAGGAACAGACGTCTTGACGCCGCTCTCAAGGGCATGGTTCTTCTGCATCGAGACAGGTTCAGTCTCGGCAATCCTATAGGGAGATACTGTCCGACACAGAGGAAGAGCGCTCATTGGATTCAGAGGAGGATCCCAGATTCCTTTCCTCAGATAAGTCTTTTGGGATCCCCCCTGAACCTTCCCCTCCACCTGAAAGGAGATGGTCTCCGCTGGAGAGCCTTTCATTTTCATCTTTTGTTAAGATGGCTAATGCCATTCCATTTCCTTTGGAAGTGGAGGATGAGCCCAGGGCCTGGATGATGCTAGAGGTCCGGGACTACACATCTCCTACGGAGGCTGTGACTGCCCCTCTCTATGAGGTACTCAAGGAAGTCCTCATCAGGAGCTGGGAGTCCCTCTGTCGGTCCCTATCGTGCTGAAGAAGATTGACTCTCAGTATCAGATCCACAGTGAACCTGGTTTTGTTAGACCTCAGTTAACCTGACAATTCCATGGTGGTGGAGTCCTCTCTCAAAAGCCAGGAGTACTAGGCTCTATGCCTTGGTGCCCCCAGACAGAGAAGCTAGAACCCTGGATTCTTTTGGGAGGAAGATGTAGCAGGCTTCAGTGCTCATCTCCTGCTTACAATCCTACCAGCTCTTCACGAGCATCTACTTGCGAAACTCGGTGAGACAGCTGTCGGTCTTGGTGGATGAGCTCCCTCTGGAACACACAGAGCCTTTTCACCAGTTGGTCAAGCAGCAGAAGGCATGTCAAGGGGCACTTATGACGCTACTGATGTGGCATCCAGGATCTCTGCTCAAAGTATAGCAATGTATAGACTCTCATGGCTGCATGTTTCTGACTTGGAACATTCTGTTCAGCAGAGGGTGGCGAATGTCCCTTGCCGGCGACAGCCTTTTTTGAGAAAAGGTTGAGGTTCCTGACCAAATCAAGAAACGCACTGATACAATCTCTCTCTCCTACTAGGTGCCTTCTGCATCCACCTCCTCGGTTAGGAGAACTTTTCTCAAGCCCAGGAGCAGTTCCTACTACTATTCCAGGTGTAGGTACAATCCTGTGGTGCTACTTAATCGTATGGTTGCTGGGCTTTGTGGTGTTTTTGTTTGCCAGTGGTAGAACAGAAGAACAAAAAGATCCTCGCAGTCTCAAAGATGCAAACAATACAGCGAAGGTAACACAGAAATGGAAACCAGACTATGTTCACTGGAGTAAAAACTTATTTATTCAAACACATTCAAGACTCGACACGAGTCGTATTTTGGCCTATGTGGTCTGCATCAGGAGTCTGCTGTAGGATGTTTTGACGCTTCTAGCTTCCAAACTAAATGCTCAAGTATTTTATAACGCAGCTAGTCACTGTAGGCTGTGTTATAGAATACTTGTGCTCTTTTGTTACATAGGCTGAACACAACTTGTGTCGCGTCTTGGATGTGTTTGAATAAAGTTTTTGCTCCTGTGAACATCGTCTGGTTTCTGTGTCACCTTCTCTGTGTTGTGTGCTTTTGTTTGCACCAGCTCCAGTGGATTTTCAGATTCAGTGGGAGCAATTTATTCACCCATTCGCACAAGTCAGAATAATCAACCCTACATTCTTCTTTTTCCTGGAATGGTGGAGAAATGGCACAAGCTTGATGCACTAGGGACCAGGGGCGTAGCCACGGGCGGGCCTGGGCCCATCCACTTTGGGCTCAGGCCCACCCAGCAATGGTGCACCCAATGGGCCTTCTTTCCCCTCCCTCCCTCCCCTTCCATCTCCGTCGGGCAGCGCCAGCCTGCCTAACTCTACAGCAAAGCTGCACGGCACCGGGTCCGTCAGCATGCTGCCGCTATACTCCTACCTTGTCATCTTTTGGCAGAGGTGTTAGTTCTGCCGCTAAATGTGCAGCGGATCCACTCGGTGCCAGGGCTGTCTCTCTGTACGCTGCTGCGACTGCTTCCTCTGCGCTGGCCCCGCCTCACCTTCTCCGATACTCTTTCTGAAGAGGCGGGGCCAGTGTACAGAGAGACATCCCTGGCACCACGTGGATCTGCTGCAGATTTAGCAGCAGAACTAACACCTCTGCCAAAAGATGACAAGGTAGGAGCGTAGCGGCAGCATGTTGACAGACCTGGTGCCGTGCAGCTTTGTTGTAGAGTTAGGCTGGCACTGCCCAGAGGAGATGGAAGGGGAGGGAGGGGAAAGAAGGCCTGCAGCGTGCCGACGGTCGGGTGGCTGTGAGGTGGAAGAGAAAAAAAAGCCCTTCAGCATGCCGGTAGGTGGTGCCTGGGGGAAGGGATCAGCAGGTGGTGGGGAAAAACCTGCAGCGGTGGTTTGGGGGGGGGGGGGGGGGGGGGGTCGCAGTGACGTAGCCAGACAACCAATTTTGGGGAGAGGGGGGAAGAGAGAAAATTTTGTGCCCACCCACTTTGTGCTCAGGCCCACCCAAAATTGGCTGTCTGGCTACGCTGCTGCTAGGGACAAAGAAAATCCAGTATATAATTATATAAACCACCTTGGGTGTACCACAGAAAGGTGGCATATTAAATGCATTCTCCATTGAATCCATCGCAACATTGAGATACAAACAAATGCATTTACAATAGGGAACGCATGCCATTTCTTTGTAGTCAACGCATATATCCAAAGGATGAAAAGTTTTTATATGTCATTAGTCTTCTGAACCAGAAGCTATATCCAGTGCTTCAAGACATTCAACAATCAGTTATCAGGAAAGGGAATCTTAATCTACATAAATAATCAGATGGCTATTTTACATAAGTAAGGATGAACAGCCTCTGTCTTCTCAATATTGCCTTTATAGAGCTAGAAGAACTGAACAATACAAAGTAATTTTCTTTGCTACAAAGTACCTTCTGGCATTGGCGCCGACTCTGTGGGTGCTGTGGGTACTCGAGCACCCCAATATTTTCCCGCCAGAACTGGAAGTTCCCCAGGAGCCAGCCCGACCTCTACTCCCATTCCCACAACAGTCCTTCGCCTGCCCCTTGCCTTCCTGCATGCCGCCCATAACTTAAAAGTCATCTTACCGGGGTCCTGGCAGCAGCAGTAGTGAAAGGCGAGCAGGCTTGGCGAATTGACGCTTCAGCCTGCCTTCCCTTCTTGTTGCTCTCAGCTCTGCCTCTGGTCCTGCCCTTGCGGAAACAGGAAATGAGGGCGGGACCAGAGGCAAAGGTGAGAGCAACGAGAAGGGAAGGCAGGCTGAACTTAGCGCCGATTCGCCGAGCCTGCTCGTGCTTGCCTTTCACTACTGATGCCGCCGGGACCCCGGTAAGATGACTTTTAAGTTATGGGCGGCATGCAGGAAGACGAGGAGCAGGTGAAGGACTGTTGTGGGAGTGGGAGAAGAGGTCGGGCTGGAACTCTAATCTGAGGGAGGGGGGTCTGGAACTCTGTGGAAGGAGGGAGGAATTGGGGTCTGGAACTCTGAGGAGAGGGGGGCAAGGGGAGGGGGGGAGAAATGCACCACCTATAAAAAAAAAAATTAAGCACCCCCAATCATTTTGAAAAGTTGGCTCCTATGCCTTCTGGTGATTCAGAATCTCATCACATAGTTGCTTCCTACACTAGCATGAGTGACTTTGGACTGGAAGATTCTGCTGGCATATTTCAACAATGTGGAATCACATTGATTAGATCTATTTTCTGTTGTCTTTCAATGTAAACTTCTGTGAATTTTGCACCAGCAAAATAGCATTGGATGCTTTCAGTGGCCCTTGAACAAAGAGGCTGCTCCTATGCTTATCTTTCCATTCCTCTTATGCACTACTTTTTCAGAAGATAAGATAGAACAAAGCTAGAAAGCCCCCAGCTTGATTTTTGTCTCCTATATTTTTCTTGTCTCTATTGCTGTCAACCAACAGGCTGATTTTTGCCTGCCAGTTTCAGTATTTAATAATTCAGGATAGCATTGAGGTTTTCAACCCAGTCCTCGGGGCACACCTACCCAGTCAGGGTTTTCAGGATATCCCTATTGAATTCAATGCTATTACATACACTGAGTATCCGTATTTCAATTTATTTATTTATTATATATTTATTAGGATTTATTTACCACCTTTTTGGAGGAATTCACTCAAGGCAGTGTACAGTAAGAATAGATCAAACATGATCAGTAGGCAATTAGAGCAGTAAAAATATTCGAACAGCAATACAAAGTATGGCATGGTATACTACTTGCAATGACAACACAATACGTGCTAGAACATTATAATTGGTAGTGAAGGGTAAGGCAAAGTTGTAATATATAGATGAGTAAGAAAGTAGGAAGAATTAGAAAGTAAGGTGATTGATTTGAAGAAAGTTGCACGTGAGGTCAGAAAGAATCTAGTTACAACCTATTCTTTTTTTTTCTAAGTAACTAATAAAATATTAATGACATTAATTCTTTTAAAATAACTTACAAACCTTCATGGCTCACCTACTTAAATCTTTCACACTACTTCATAACTCCTTTCACTGGCTCACTTTCACACTTCTAATATCAACTTCTCCCCTTTAACATGAGTATTCTATTTTCCTCTTACATTATCTACCACATAAATGTACCAAACATTCTATATCAAGATTGTATCACATACTGTTTTTTTTATAGTTCACGCTTCAAAATTCAATACTAATTCTCTTATGCAACAAATCTTATTGCTGACACTTCAGAGGAGGCCATCAATGACCTTGAAGGTGTTTGTTTGTCGTGTGTGAAACAGGGTACTACTGGTGGGTTGGTGGTAGTGGGGGGTACAATAATTGGGGCACTGCTGGTCTTGATAAAAAGTGATTTGTGTTTGACTTTGTAAGGGAACATCTGGTGGTTGGTGGGGCAGCATGTCATTATTCAAATGTATTTTGTTTTTGTACGGGGGCAGCGGCCACTACTACGGGGTTGCCTGGGGCAACATGTACCAGCATGGATGACCTAGAAGAAGCTGATTACAGAGGGGCCTGTGTACAGCGTGGATGGTGAAATAGGGTAGTAGTAGTGAGTGTGAATTGCTGGAGTTTAATTTCTACCCTTTCATTTGTTACGAGTAAGGGGTGTGGCCTGTACAACCCACACAGGAAGAAGAGGATGAGGGGTTGGCGGAGAAAGAAGTAACCCTTGAGCTCTTCGATATAACGCCTGTTGTTAATGGGGCATCTCAGAATTGCCCTCCTGCCCCCCTCCTTCTGCTCAGCCATGGCTTGATTGGTGCCGGCTGTGGGAGAGGCAGGAGGAGTGGAACACAGGTGTCAACAGACTTCTGTCAGAGGTAGCTAATGGTGTTAAATTGTACAGCGCTGCGTAACCCTAGTAGCGCTCTAGAAATGTTAAGTAGTAGTAGTAGTAGTGTACAGCATTCCATGGATGCCTTATGCGACCAGATAAGGCTCGTGTTACCAGTGATCTTGAAAAAGTCCTTTTTAATTCCACCGTTCCTCTTCCCCCGCTGGGTATCTAATATGCCGCCCAACACATTTTTTCCAGGACTCGCAGGACCTGGATCATAAAGGCAAAAGAAAGGGAAGCAAGATTAAACCTTAGAAATGGTGATGCAAAACCATCTTTATGAGCCTCCAATTCACCCTTGGGGGCAAGGGGAGAGGGAACGGGGTTGGAGGAAGGAAAGCCCTGGGGAGGAGAGAAGGGGTGCGACCCAGCCGGGCCTACGTGGGAGAAGAGATACTCTAGTACTTGGAAAGGTGCTTGGGTGTTCCCCCCCCCCCCCCCTTATTACTTTAGCCCCAGAAATAACCAACTTCCATAGCGTCCTACAGATCAATCCAGAGACTGGTGGGTTCTGTTGGGTTATGTCCCTCTGCCAGCAGGTGGAGAGAGAACTTCTGAGGCTCCCTATATGTGGTCATGTGTAGCCACTCAAACCTCGGTATTCTCTCTATCTAGCAGGGTGGTGGTCATAACTCTGCAGCTCTGGATTGTGGGGCTCCTCCCCTATTCCCTTGGGCCGAGTTGAGCTTCCCTAAGGGATTGAGGGTTCGCTAGGTGCTGAGCAGGGATACTTGGTGGAGCCAGGTCCCTCTCTTCCTACCCCCTCCCGCCGGGTCCCCTTCAGCAGCTCGTGAGTCAGTTAATCTCCTGTTTTTGGAAGTAAAAAAAAAAAAAAAAGAGAAATCTAGATTTGTGGTTGGTACTCACAGTGAGGGATTCTGTTGTTAGTGTGGAAGAAGCTGTTGGGGAAAACGTTTTTGTGGTGGGCAGGGGGTCCCCTGTAATTTTCTTCATGGAGCACGTGGCGGCTCCATCAGAATCCTTGAAGCGCTGCTCCTGGTGTGGGAACCGGAGAGCAGCATGGGGAGTCTGTTCTTCCCCCGGGGATCTCCAGTACTCGGAGGCTCGTTGGAGGACCCAGACAGGGCAGCGCAGGTCACGAGCCTGCAGGCGCCGTTACTGGTCTCCAAGTGCGCTGCTTCTCGCCCGGCGGTGGCAGACTTTGGCGCTGTTTCTTCTCCTGTGGCGTGAGCGCCTGTCAGCGGAGCCATGTTTCGCAGGTGCTGGAGCACTGTCGGCGGGAGACACGGGGAGCATCGGGGGGTGCTGAGGCATCGCGCCTCTTCCCGTGCTGTTCCTCCTCGCTTCGGTTCTTTGGGCGCCATTTTGAATGAGCGGGAGAGTTTTGCAGGTACAGAGCCGTCAGCTGCAGTAGTGCAGCACCAAGTTCAGTGCCATGCTGGTAGTTTTCTCGCGGGGGGGGGGGGGGGGGGGGGGTCAGTGACTGGGAAGGGGCTGGAGTGTCTTTTTCCCCTGAATTTGTGCTCTTGTTGCACAAAGCGTTTCTGCTTAAAAGGTCTTGGAGGCTCCTTCGGGGGACTCTCCAGAGGAGTTGGCTACTACACCCTCCCTCGCTGCCTAAGCGCCCATGCGTCATTTCGCTGGGTATCGATTCGGTTTCTGTATGCTCAGAGGTAGTTGATGGCCGGTTATCAGTAGTTTCCCAATTAACCCGGTCCGAGTCTCTGGAGGAGGGTGAGTTGGCGGCTGAAGGGGGAGATGATCCCACGGCGGCACGGTTGTTCCGCCAGGAGTAATTGCCTAACCTGGTTGTTAAGGCTATGGAGATTTTGAATATCTCGATTCCGGACAGCAGACTTCCCTCTACAGCTGCCACCTCAATTATGTTGGGGGACTAAGCGTCCGCCTAGAACCTTCCATATTCATGAGGCAATGAAAGTGCTCATTGTAGCACAGTGGGATACGCCAGAGGCAGGTCTGCGGGTGGCGAGAGCCATGGCACGCCTCTATCCGCTTCCGGAAGGAGAGCGGGAGTCCTTGCGCCTTCCCATGGTGGATTCGTTGATTACGGCGGTCACTAAGAAGACTACTTTGCCTGTAGAAGATGGCACAGCACTGAAGGATCCGCAAGACAGGAAGTTAGAATCTTCTTTGAAGATGTCGTTTGAGGTAGCGGCGTTGGTCTGCAGGTCCTAGGCGGCCAGGGCGTGCCTGTTTGGAAGAACTGGTGGCATCCTTGCCTTCTATAGAGGCAGGTCTCGCTTATTTGGCGGATTTGCTGTATGACATTCTTAGGGCATCCGCAAAGGAGATCTCCCTTGCAGTGGCGGCTTGCTGCTGGTTGTGGCTTTGTCATTGGTCTGCAGATACGGCTTCTAAGTCTCGTCTGGCTTGTTTGCCGTTCAGAGGCAAGCTGCTGTTTGGTGAGGACTTGGACAAGATTGTTAAAGATCTGGGCGATTCTAAGGGCCGTCGTTTGCCTCAGGATAAACCTAGGTTGTTTCCTCTTGCGGGTTCCTCACGTGCCTGGTTTAGAGATGCACGGCGTTATCGTCCAGACAGAGCCGTTTCATTTGTGAAGCCACATTTTCCTCAAAAACAGCAGCCCTTTCATGGAGAACCGCCACTCAGGCGAGACCAACCACAGGGCCTCGTGCCCAATGATGGGGCCTTGGTCCATCTCCCAGCATTGATAGGGGGATGGCTGTCCCTTTTTCTGGGAGAATGGGCCAGGGTCACCTCAGATGAGTGGGTGTTGGAGGTAATCCAAGACGGGTACAAACTGGAATTTAGTCAGCCCCTGTTAGATTTTTTCGTGGAGTCTCCTTTCAAATCACTTCAAAAGATTGCGGCAGTCAGAGAGACCATAGAGAGTCTAAGGTGCTTAGGAATGGTGGTGCCCGTCCGGTGGTGCAGCGGTTTTTTGGATGCTATTCCATCTATTTCGTAGTACCAAAGAAAGGAGGTTCTTTTTATCCAGTGCTCGACCTCAAACAGGTAAACAGGGCTCTACGAGTGCGACATTTTTGGATGGAAACTCTTCGCTCCGTCATTGCCGCAGTACAGCCGGGGGAGTTTCTTACTTCCCTCGATCTCAAGAAAGCTTATTTGCATGTTGCCATTTGGCCGCAGCATCATCTGTTTCTGCGGTTTGCGATTCTAGGCCAACATTTTCAGTTTCGGGCGCTTCCCTTCAGGTTGGCGACTGCACCTAGGACCTTCTCCAAGATCATGGTGGTGGTCGCAGTGTTTCTCCGCAAAGAAGGGGTACAAGTGCATCCGAATCTTGATGATTGGCTGATTCGGATGCCATCCTTCCAGGACAGCGTTCAGGCGACTGACAGTCATCAGTCTGCTGCGATCGTTGGGTTGGGTCATCAACCTGGAAAAGTCATTTGATTCCTTCTCAATCCCTGGAGTATCTTGGGGTGCTTTTCAACACCCAGTCGAGCAGGGTATTCTTGCCGGAGAATCGGAAGCCAAAGCTCCAGGCGCAGGTTCGGAGTTTATTGCGCATTCAAGCTCCCAGGTCTTGGAAATATGTTCAGGTGTTGGGATCCATGGTGCCCACTCTGGAGGTGGTGCCGTGGGCAAGGAGTCACATGAGACCTCTTCAGAAGTCGCTATTGAGCCGTTGGTCTCCGGTGCCGGAGGATTACAGTGTTCGCCTTCCTTGGGAACTGTTGGTCAGGATGGGCTTGCGTTGGTGGCTGAGGTCCATCAGGTTTGGTGCTGGGGATGCCCCTGGGAGTTCCAGACTGGGTAGTAGTGACTACGGATGCCAGTCTTTCCGGATGGGGAGCCCATTGTCTGGGTCTCACAGCGCAGGGTTCTTGGTCTCCAGAGGAAGCTGCTTGGTCCATCAATCGGAGGGCGATTCATCTGGCGTTGCAGGCCTTTCACAAAGTGTTTGCGGGGAAACCTGTTCAGGTTCTCTCCGACAATGCGACAGCGGTAGCCTATGTCAACCACCAGGGAGGCACCAAGAGTGTTCCACTGGCCAAGGAAGCGATGTGCCTGTGCCATTGGGAGGAGGAACACTTGCCTCAGTTCTTGGCAGCCCACATAACTGGCTCCCTGAACATCGAAGCAGACTTTTTGAGTCAGCACATTTTGGATCCGGGGGAGTGGGAGCTCTCCGAGCAGGCGTTTTCATTGATCACGAGCCGGTGGGGAGTTCCTGCTACGGACCTGATGGCGTGTGCAGCCAACTCCAAGGTACTGCAGTTTTTCAGCAGAGGCAGAGATCCCCAGTCCCTGGGGATCGATGCGCTTCTTCAAGCATGGCCTCTGGCAGATTGTATGTATTTCCGCCATGGCCCATGTTGGGCAAGATTCTAGGTTGAGTGGCTCGCCACCCGGGCCGCGTAGTTCTGGTGGGTCCAGATTGGCCCAGGCGTCCGTGGTACGCGGATCTTGTTCACCTTCTCATCAACAACCCATTACAGCTTCCTGCACATTGGGGGTTCTTGCGTCAGGGTCCCATTGTTATGGAGGATCCATCCCCTTTTGGTCTTACGGCATGGCTATTGAGAGGGCGAGTTTGAGGAAAAAGGGTTATCCGGACAAAGTGATTGCCGCTATGCTGCGAGCTAGAAAGCGTTCCACCTCTATAGCGTACATGCGAGTGTGGCGAACCTTTGAGTCTTGGTGTACGGTAGCAGGGATATCACCTTTTTCAGCTTTGGTGGCTTCAATCCTGGTTGTTTTGCAGGATGGCCTCGAAGGGGCTGTCTTTGAACTCCCTTGTTCAGGTGGTAGCTTTGGCGTGTGTTATGGGCCATTTGCGGGGCTCTTCTCTTGCCTCTCACCCGGATATTGTTCATTTTCTGCGAGGGGTGAATCCTCTGCGCGGAGCTCGATAATTCCTGCTTGGAATCTTAATTTGCTACTATGGGATTTGCAATGGCCTCCTTTTGAGCCTCTGTCTCTTGTCGGTGAAGTATTTGACATTGAAGGTGGTGTTTTTGGTCGCTATTTCTTTGGCGAGGAGAGTTTCAGAGCTACAGGCGTCTTGTAGGGATCCATTTCTTACTTTTACGGAAGCAGGGATGACACTGCGAACAGTTCCTTCGTTTTCGCCCAAAATTTGTGTCTCGTTTTCATATGAATCAACAACTCTGTCTTCCCTCTTTTCAGAGGGAGGATCATCCTTCGGAGTTTCGCGCTTGGATCATCTGTTTGTGCTTTTTGCGGGTTGTAAAAAGGGCCAGCAGGCTTCTAATGCTATGGTAGCGTGCTGGGTAAAGGAAGCTATTGCTTCAGCGTACATTGCTTCGGGGAAGGATCTGCCTACTCTGCTGCAAGTTCATTCCGCTAGAGCACAAGCGACTTCTATGGCGGAGGCGAGATTGGTGTCCTTAGAGGGGATTTGTAGATCAGCGACTTGGGCGTCGGTACATACCTTTTCAAAGCACTGTCGTTTGGACATAGCTGCAAGGGCTGACGCTGCTTTTGGTGGTTTGGTTCTACAAACTGGGTTCTCTGGGTCCCGTCCTACTTAAGAACTGCTTGGGTACATCCCACCAGTCTCTGGATTGATCTGTGGGACGCTATGGAAGGTAAAATTATGTTTCTTACCTGATAATTTTCTTTCCATTAGTTCCGACAGATCAATCCAGAGGCCCGCCCTGGAATTTCTGCTTATCTTTATTTGGTATCTGTTTCAAGTTTGCAGTTGATGTTTCAGATGTTGTGGTTTGTCAAATATTGCAACAAATCTCTTTATTTACTGTGAGCTACATGAGTTCCTCCTGCTTTTGCGGTTGCAGAGTTTGTTTACAGTGTCTGAAGACAGGAGAATAGTTGGGCGTTGAAGATCCACATGGCTTTGGTATCGACAGTACTGAGGTTTGAGTGTCTACACATGACCACATATAGGGAGCCTCAGAAGTTCTCTCTAGCACCACCTGCTGGCAGAGGGACATAACCCACCAGTCTCTAGATTGATCTGTCAGGACTAATGGATTATCAGGTAAGAAACATAATTTTACCTTCCTCGTTACTTCAGCAACAGCTTACCTTACTATAGGATCACACAAAGAACACACCTCAACGTTATTAAACAATTATTTACTTTTATACGTATGAAAAAAAACAGGTTGGGGATGGGGGGGTTACTTGAGAATGGGGGGAATACATATAAGGGGGGATTGGGGGGACTATATACAAGTGTGATGGACTTTTTAAAAAAATGCGGGGTGGGGATTGATGTTCCCTATGGGGGCAAAGGGAGAGGGAACGAGGGGGTTGGAGGATAGGAGCTCTGGGAAGGAGAGAAGGGATGTGGCCCAGCCGGACCTATGGGGGAGAAGAGATACTTGAGCACCTGGGAAAAGTGCCCGGGTGTTCCCCTCCCGTGCGCAGCAGCTGTGTCGCCTCCAACTTCTCTTCTGAGGTCTTGGGGGAGGATGCATGGACTACGAGGGTAGGCTGGAAAGAATAGGGGGGGGGTGGATCTGTCAACAAGGATGAGTGTGGAAGGAATGAGGGAGGTGCAGTGGTCAACTAGGGTGGGGGAGGGGTGAGAAGGGATATCCTCCCTCTCTGTGAGGTCCACCATGTCGCCTGCAACTAAAAAGACCACCTGTCAGACCGCTTCCGCTCAGACCACCTCTGACATGCAGACAGCAGTGTAGGCAGTACCAGTGAAACTCACCACGGACGAGTGTGTCCTGGAAATGTGTTAGGATGGGTGTTACTTTTTTGGAGGGTCCCTGGCAAGGCAGCACATGGGGGAAGGAGTTGTTGCATGTGGGGGAGGGGCCCAGAGAGATGTCAGGAGAGGGGGTGGTCTTGGGGGCACCCAGGGGTGCACGGCTCTGGTGGTCTTGGGGGTACCCCGGGGGGGGGGGGAAGTAGGGGGCTCATTGGAGGGTGGGGATGAGGAGAGGTTGGTTGTCTAGGGCTGTGCTTGGGGGGCAGGCAGTCTCACAAGGGGGTGAGTGGTTTTTCAGGGGCAGGACCAGGGACCAGTCATCATCATCTCCTCCCCCCCCCACCCGGGACTCTTCATCGTCATCTCCCCCTCCTACCCCGGGACTCTTCATCGTCATCTCCTCCTCCCGCCCCGGGACTCTTCATCATCATCTGAAGAGAGACCAGAGGGAAACTGTCAACCCCTGATCATTCAAGTCACCTGTTGTAGGTAACCCCATGACCAACCAATGAATACCTGGGGTGTTGTCGAGGTAGGCACGCACGCCCTGTGATTCTTTCAAAGTGTCCTGGCAGGCTTCTTCAGTTCTTCCACCTGAAAACAAGAGGCCCGCAGGTGTCATTGTTGCCCTGATGTAAAGTGTGTATGGACAAAGACAGTGGAGGAGGAAGGTGAAGCAGCACCTTTAAATGGCAATATAAAGGACAACAACATGCAACTTTTTTTTTTAACCATCCACACACGCACAAAAAGACGCCCAAAGAATATGCATATTATGGACGTATATGATATGCTGACAGCCATCCTATGAACTAACAATGGGGGGCAGGAAGGAGGGAGGTGCACAGCAAGACTTTGGTGCAAATACTTATCGGGTACGAAGAACGCTTATTGAAGAGGCACTGTGCCACCCTCCAGCCTTTGTCCATTTTTGAAATATTCCTGCCACAGCACATCCATTTTGGAGAAGTTCGGTTTATGGCCGCGGAGACCCTGCTGCGCAGCCATCCCTTCTCTGACACATATGTGCATGCACATTATGGACGTGTCATGTTGTGTTGACAGCAGATGGCAGCTCCTTGAAGCTACCAGTAGCTCCAGACCACCTGTAAAATTTCTTACATTAAATGTGTGTGGTCCTTTGTGTTCATCGCCCGTAAACGGCCATACATTGTGTGTTGAGATTATTTGAATGCAAACCGGCTAATTGGCATAAATTTGCATTGTATTTTGGTTGTGTGTTTGCAATTCTGGGAAATTGCTCGTTGTAACTCTTTGCTCGCTTATTGCTAAATACCGTGCTCGCTAAACCGGCTGGAACTGGTTGAAAATTAATGTTGCTGGCCCGTAAGTTTTGTGCATCAGGTCCTGAGTTTGTGCTGTGGAGCTAAACAGCTGCTCCTGTAGTAGTAACCCCTGCTGGCTAAAGGAACAGCACTGAATTTCTCAGAAGGTAGCCAGTAAGGGCATGTATCTATTGGGCATGCCGTATTGTGTGGAGGAGTGTGTGTGTGTGCGCAAAGAGGGAAAATACAGGATAAATATTAGAAAATCGGGTAAAGCAGACTTCTGTTGCTGGAAGGAAGCAATTGGTTATCTACCAATTTGTGTCAAATGATCTTCAAAATGTCCTATACTTTGTAGCCCAGGTATCTGTTTTCACTGGAAATTTAAGTAAATGCACACACTTCATTAAAGGGTATCTCTGTTAGCAATTATAATTTGTATTCTACTTCATATTTGTCTTATCTTATGATGGACAAATTTCAAGTTACAGCTCAGGTGCTCCTGTATTTCCTAGCCAATATACTCCTTTGATGCTGGAACAGTTCTCTGGATTTTATAGTTATTCATCAGTTGAATGACAACAGTATTTTTTAGGTCCATGCAGTCTCATTCTGTGAGTTTTTTTTTTTTCTCCTTTCTGTGCTTGTAGGATGGGATCAGACGTGGCCGTCCCCGTGCAGAGACAGTCCGAGACCTAATAAATGAGGGTGAGCACTCATCTAGCAGAATCCGGTGTAACGTTTGTAACAGGGTATTTCCACGTGAGAAATCACTACAGGCTCACAAAAGAACTCATACTGGTAAGTACTGGAGAATTTATGCAGGATATTCATAATTCATGAATAAGCTAAATTGCTTTGTTAGAACATTAAATCTGTAATGGTTGGAAGTGGGTAGGGTGATCCACTGACTGATTCATATCTCAGTGTCCTACAGAATATTTATTTACTCCCAGTCCTCTTCCCCATCTTCCTTCAGTGCACATACATTATTATCCAAGGGGGGAAGTTCTCTCTAGGGGGTGAAGGGCTTTTTCTTCAAGGTCCTGCAAAAAAGTTCCTGGCATAGAGGTCCTGCAAAAAGATAACTCTGACAGGTATTGGTGCTCCAATTTGCTTTACTGGAGAGATACGTGAACCAAACATTGCTTTTAAATAGTCTCTGTCCTGAGATTTTATAGCATTCATTACCTTGGAATTTGTAGAGCTAGCGTTATATGCTTTTAAGGTGTCCCCTTGTGGCTGACGTCTAAGAGGCAAGGGCAGTAAGTTTACACTGCAGCAGTTAATTTAGCTAGGGGCAATGGGGCTCATACCTTTTCTCAAGTGGGGCTGGGTTATTACTCAGTTTACTTTGTGATGCCCAAGAAGGGAGGCATATTCTGTCCCATTCTGCATTTAAAAGAGGTCAGCATAGCAAAAATATTCAGTGTCTGGTGATACAGCCTTTGGTGATGCGAAAAAGGACCATATAGGATACATAGGTCAGAGTTCGAAGCCTCTTCAAGTTCAGTTTTTGAGGGATACTCTGCTGCTGGAGGGGGTCTGTTCTTCTATTTTCTACCTCCACAAAAGACTGGGATTCAAATAAATTCACAACTTTGAGGATAGAGACTGGCTGTAGAACAAAAGCACAGACGTTCCCTTGTTGTTCTTCTGGATTGGACTCTCTCCCCTGGGAAGTCGAACATGTTAGATCTATATTTGATTTGGAACCTGGGTTTAGTCCTGAGATCTTCCCTATCTCTCAAGCCTTGCAGGGTAGCATCTCAAGTCTTAGGGCAGAGGTTGATCTTCTTTCCTTTAAAATTATCCACAGGTATCTCTGTGCCCAGTACTGTCCCCCTTCTGAAGGTGGTGGTTTGTTCTGGTGGAATCGGGCTTTCTCTGTTCTGATGGTAAGAAGTCAGGGTAGGGGTCGCCACTGTCTAGTTGGTCACCTTTGAGATGTTTGTCGATACCCAGGTCCTTCTAAATTTTGATGCGTTTTAATAAGTCACAGTGGTCTTCAAGGCATCAAATTCAGGAGGAGTCAAGGGCGTGCCATGCCCTTCATTGCACTCCTCTGAGGCCCCGATGAACAATTCCCTGCGCTGTTCTGAAACAGTGCCCTAAAAATAGTGCTGGAACAGCGCAGGGAATTAACTTACCAATGATCAACGCTAACGACGTGCACATTTAGGCGCGTTATTAGCATTTATGGGGGGGGGGGGGGGGGGAGTGTGGGAGGATTGTGCCTGGGTATTCCCTCAGGCACAATATTCTCACACTTGTTTGACAGGTCCAGGCTGTCAAAAATCCAGACCTGTTCCAAAAGCAAGGCCCAGGTGGCCTACCTTCTCCCCCCTCCCCCCCCCCCCAACTGGGACAGTGTCATGGGGGGTTGGAGGTCCAGTGGATCTCGTCCCTCTAACCCCCCAATACCAAAAAAATAAATAAAATCCCTGGTGGCCCAGTGAGCTCCACCCCCACCCGCCCTCTTTGTTTAGCGGCCCCTCCCCTCTGTACCTCATGGGTGATGGAGGAGGGAGTAGTGCCCCTCCTCTTCCAGCGCTGCCTCCAAAATGGCAGTGCCCTCCCCTGCCCAGTGCATTCTGGGATGCACTGGGCAGGGTTTTCCTACTATATAAGGGAGTTTATTTTACGTTGTTGTTTTTAAATCTTAAAAAAAAAAGTCCTGTAGTATGCCTCGAGGCCTCCTGTTGTGCGGGCCCCCTGGGACCGACCTTTGTCAGACCCGGCCCCGAGGAGACGTGAGGATTCCATGTCCTCCTCATTGGTACCGAGGAGTCTCAATGACGGGCGGCGAGCGAAGGCGAAGATGCACCGTCATCGTTCTCCTTCGACGCACGGTACTGGGAGCTCCGGGGCATTGAGAGAGTCAGCACCCGAGAAGCGTCAGCGCCGAGAGGATCGCTCCCCCTCGATACAGGAGGTGCCGATGCGTCGGTCTCCTAGCAACCCGATGCATGCTCCCGAGCCTCCACAGATTCTGACACCCCCTGTTCCACTGACCCCGCTGCCTTCTCCGATGGCGGCTCTCGATGAGTGCATCCGGGCCTTGTTTCCAAAACTTCTGGAGGGACTGCTATGCCAGTCAGCTTCGGTGTCGGGGGTGTTTGCGCCTTCTGCACCATCTGCTGCAGTGGTGTCTGGCCCTTCTCCTGCGGTGAGGTCTCCGACTGCGGGTGCCGCCTGCGGCATTGGCGTCAACTGCCACCCAGGTCGACTCCCCTTCGACGTCGGTGGAGGGAGCTTCGCCGCAGTCAGACAGGGCGTGGGCCTCTCGACATCGCCATAGAGGACATCGTTCCTCGGCATCGAGGCAGGTTCAATTGTCGAAGTAACTTAACACAGGCTTTATCTGATACTGAGCAGGAGCGCTCATGGGAGTCAGAGGAAGATCCCAGGTACTTTTCTTCTGATGAGTCCTTTTGGGATTCCCTCAGTCTCCTCTCTGGCGGAGGGGAAGGATCAATCTCCACCGGAGAGTCTGTTCTTTTCCTCTTTTGTCCGGGAAATGGCTACAGCTATTCCCTTCCCTGTGGAGGTTGAGGATGAGCCCAGGGCTGAGATGCTTGAGGTCCTGGATTATTCTTCTCCACCTAAAGAGGCTGTAACATTTCCTCTGCATAAGATACTGAAGGAAGTCCTTATGCAAAACTGGTCGGCCCCTCTGTCTGGCCCTATGGTCCCGAAGAAAGCTGAATCCCAGTATCAGATCCACGGTGAACCTGGATTGATGAGGTCCCAGTTACCCCACAATTCTATGGTGGTGGACTCTGCCCTCAAGAGAGCTAGGAGTACTGGAGACTATGCTTCGGCGGCCCCAGGCAGAGAAGCTAGAACTCTTGATTCTTTTGAGAGGAAGACGTATTAGGCCGCTATGCTTGCCGCAAAGATTGTCATACCAGCTCTTCACGAGTGTGCACTTGCGGGACTCAATACGGCAACTGTCTAGCTTGGTTGATACACTCCCTACGGAGCTGGCCGAGCCTTTTCGCCAGGTGGTCAGGCAGCAGAAGGCATGTCAAGTGTTCCTGGCCAGGGGTACATTTGACACTTTTTTGATGTAGCATCCAGGATCGCTGCTCAGGGAGTAGTGATGCGCAGACTCTCATGGCTGCATGTCTCTGACCTGGATCATTCTGTCTAGCAGGGAATGGCGGATGTTCCTTGCTGGGGGGGACAACCTTTTTGGTGAAAAAGTAGAGGATCTTGTTGATCAAATCAAGAAGCATAATGATGCTATGGATTCTCTCTCCCACCGGGCTCCTTCTGCTACAGCCGCCTCATCTAGGAGGTATTTTGGGGGGGGGGGGGGGGGGGAGAGGAGTGCTCCCTATTTTTATCCTAGGCGTAGGTGCACTCCTGCTTCTCGGCAGCCTGCCCAGGCTCAGTCCCAGCGCGCTCATTCTCGTCAACGGCGTGCATATAAGGCCCATACATCTCCCCAACAAAAACAAGGGACGGGCTTTTGACTGGCTCCAGTTAAACATAGCCTCAATAAAAGTGTCCGTACCGGACGACTTGCTGGTTGGATGGAGGTTAGTATTTTTTCACCAAAGGTGGCTTCTTCTAACCTCTGACGGTGGGTTCCTCAAATTGTCCAGTTAGGATACACCTTCAATCTGGAATCCAAACCTCCAAATTGCCCACCGGGAACTCATTCATATAGTTCCCAGCACAACAGGTACTTGCAGAGGAACTCTCTGCCCTTATAGAGGCTCAAGCGGTCGAACCTGTTCCACCAGGGGAAGAAGGGCTGGGATTCTACTCCAGGTACTTCCTTGTGCAGAAAAAGACAGGGGGGATGCGTCCCATCTTAGACATAAGGGGCTTGAACAAATTTCTTGTTCGAGAAAAGTTCAGAATGGTTTCCCTGGGCACACTTCTTCCCATGATTCAAGAGAACGATTGGCTGTGCTCTCTGGACTTAAAGGATGCTTGCACACACTTCTCGATACTTCCAGCTCACAGGAAGTATCTTCGATTTCGGCTGGGAACTAAGCACTTTCAGTACCGTGTATTGCCTTTTGGTCTGGCGTCTGCACCGAGTGTTTACAAAGTGTCTGGCGGTAGTAGCAGCGTCACTACGCAGACTTGGAGTGCATGTGTTCACTTATCTTGACGATTGGTTGGTGAAGAACACCTCGGAGGCAGGCGCTCTACAGTCCATGTGAATGACTATTCAGTTGCTAGAGCCTACTGGGTTTCGTGATCAATTACTCCAAGGCCCATCTCACCCCAGTACAAAAGTTGGAATTCATTGGGGCTCTGTTGGACACAAAGACAGCTCGAACTTATCTTCGCGACGTAAGGGCAGACAACCTCCTCTCCCTGGTGTCCATGGTTCGAGCATCTCAACAGGTCATGGCTCAGCAGGTGTTGAGACTTCTGGGGCACATGGCCTCCACAGTTCATGTAACTCCCATGGCACATCTACACATGAGATCAGCTCAATGGACCCTAGCTTCCCAGTGGTATCAAGCTGCGGGGGATCTAGAGGATGTAATCCAACTGCCCACCGACTTTTGGAATTCCCTTCAGTGGTGGATGATTCGATCCAATTTGACATTGGGACGTCCATTCCAAATTCCTCAGCCACAAAAAGTCCTGACAACGAATGCATCCCTCCTGGGGTGGGAAGCTCATGTAGATGGACTTCACACTCAAGGAGCTTGGTCTTTTCAGGAAAAAGGTCTTCAGATCAACCTTCTGAAACTGCGAGCGATCTGTAACACTCTAAAGGCTTTCAGAGATCGGCTGTCCAGCCAAATCATTTTAATTCAGACAGATAATCAGGTTGCCATATATTACACCAACAAGCAGGGGGGCACCGGATCTCGCCCTCTGTGTCAGGAAGCCGTCCAGATGTGGCTTTGGGCGCACTGTCATGGCACGTTTCTCCAAGCCACTTATCTGGCAGGCATATACAGTCTGGCCGACAGGCTGAGCAGGGTAATGCAACTTCATGAGTGGTCTCTGAACATGGGTGTAGCCCTCAAGATCTTCCGAGTTGGGGCACCCCCTCGATGGATCTTTTTGCCGGTTCTGTTCCGGGCTTCAGGCCCACGACAGACTAGCATCACATGCCTTTCTCCTACATTGGGGAACAGGCCTTCTGTATGCATATCCTCCCATACCTCTAGTAGGGAAGACTTTGCTGAAACTCGAGCAAGACCATGGAACCATGATCCTGATTGTGCCCTCCTGGCCCCGTCATATTTGGTTCCCACTTCTTCTGGAGTTGTCCTCCGAAGAACCGTGGAGATTGGACTGTTTTCCGACCCTCATCACCCAGAATGAGGGGTCGCTTCTACATCCCAGCCTGCAGTCTCTGGCTCTCACGGCCTGGATGTTGAGAGCTTAGAAATTGCCTCCTTAGGTCTCTCAGAGGGTGTCTCCCGAGTCTTGCTTGCTTCCAGGAAAGATTCCACAAAAAGGTGTTACTCTTTCAAATGGAGGAGGTTTGCCGTCTGGTGTGACAGCAAGGCCCTAGATCCTTTTTCTTGTCCTACACAGACCCTGCTTGAATACCTTCTACACTTATCAGAGTCTGGTCTCAAGACCAACTCCGTAAGAGTTCACCTTAGTGCGATTAGTGCTTATCGCCGTGTAGAGGGTAAGCCTATCTCAGGCCAGCCTTTAGTAGTTCGCTTTATGAGAGGTTTGCTTTTGTCAAAGCCCCCAGTCTGACCTCCACCAGTATCATGGGATCTCAACGTCGTACTCACCCAGCTGATGAAAGCGCCTTTGAATTCCTGCCATCTGAAGTACTTGACCTGGAAGGTCATTTTCTTGGTGGCTGTTAATTCAGCTCGTAGGGTCAGTGAGCTTCAGGCCTTAGTAGTGCATGCACCTTATATTAAATTTCATCACAACAGAGTAGTCCTCCGCACTCACCCTAAGTTCCTGCCAAAGGTGGTGTCGGAGTTGCGTCTGAATCAGTTTTGCCAACATTTTTCCCCATCCTCGTACCCTCTCTGGCGAAAGCAGTTTGCATACCTTGGACTGCAAGAGAGCATTGGCCTTTTACGTGGAGCGGATGAAGCTCTTCAGACAGTCCGACCAGTTGTTTTTCTTTCGACCCCAATAGGAGGGGAGTCGCCATCGGTAAACACACCATCTCCAGTTGGCTAGCAGATTGCATTTCCTTCACTTATGCCCAGGCTGGGTTGACTCTAGAGGACCATGTGACGGCTCATAATGTAAGAGCCATGGCTGCGTCAGTGGCTCACTTAAAAGCAGTGGCCTAGCCAGACCTGACATTTTGGGTGGGCCCAGAGCTAATATGGGTGGGCACTAGGTGTGAGTAGTATTTCTTGGGATACTCCTTAATAATGCCTTAGAGTGCACTTGATGATGGATTTCTAAGTAAACAGTCTGTTCAACAGCTCTCCTGCATTAACACAAACCACATACCTGGTTCATGGAACACCAACATTTTTAAATATAGTGATTTTATCCCATATCTTAAACTTGACCAAATATGACTGCTATAAGGCAAACATGTCAATGGCACATATCCTTCAAACTTTGCTTTGTAACAAATGCAAATGCCTGATTAAGCTGTATTCATAAAACAGGTACATTCTGAAACTGACATTCCCATTTAAAAAGCCAGAGAAGTCAGACTCGTATAGATCCCCACACGAACTACATGCACACAGAATCTTTTACATCGGTCACATGCAGAACACAGACCACCCCTTACCAACTGCAGGATAAAACACAAAACATTAGCAATCACAGAGATGGCAAATTACCCAGTTCCAGGCTTTTGTGCAGTCCTGATTTAGACTTTATAACCCAAATCAGTGTGGGATTTGCAGTGCCCGATTCTGCCCATGGAAATCAGTGCTGCAAGTCCCATAACAATGGGGTGGTCACAAATGCAGGACTGTCCGACAGTCTCCAGCCTGGAATTGTAGCCCGGCATCAACCCTTCCCTTCCCCCTCCCCCATAGTTTGGCATCAGCCGCGGGAGAAAAGGCAGCAACAGCGATCAAAGCAGTGGCGTGCCTAGGGTAGTTGACACCCGGGGCTGGTCATTTTTTAACACCCCCCTCCAAAATCCAGTACTAGGCATACCGAGAATACAAAACACTGAGGACCTATAGTATAGAGCAATTCTAGCATACCATAAGCAGTAATTTCTACAAGTCACACAAGGAAAAGGAAAGCATCTTAAACACTACAGTGAGCACTAGAACATCAATTCACCTATTGTAAAACGAAACCAGACATAATAGTACAGATCGTCGATCCTGCACAGTCAGTGCCAACTGAAAGCCATGTCTTTTTCACAAACACAGATACACCCTAATCCATTATAGAATAAGTAATCATAAACTTTCTATTTAGACAAAAATTAAACTGAACCCCCAAGATGCCAGACTTTGCATACAATGCAACACCACAGAAACAGAAAATGTTCCCTAGTACTGTGCAAAATATAAAGACAGCAGATGTAAATTTGAAAAAAACTAACAAATACCAATCACCACTTTACAAATTAACAAATAGAAATAAAACAAAAATAGAAAATAAAATACCATTTTATTGGACTAATACATTTAGCTTTCAGAGGCCAAAACCTCCGTCCTCAGGTCAATACAGTATAGTGCTGTTACAGTATCCTATCCTGACCTGAGGAAGGGGGTTTTGTTCTCTGAAAATTGGTCAAAATGTATTAAAATTAGTCCAATAAAAAGATTACCTTATTTACATGTTCTATTTATAAACATTTATTAACACATCTACAATACTACTTTATCCTAAAGCAAAAAAATAAAATATATATTTTATTTACAATTTGTTGTCTCTGGTTTCTGCTTTCCTCATCTTCTTTTCACCATCTTCCTTCCATCCAGCATCTGTCTTCGCTCTCTCTCTGCCATCCCTTCCATCCACTGTCTGCCCTTTCTTTCTGCCCTTTCAATCCACCATTTGCCCTCCCTCTCCCATCCATCCAGGGTCTGCCCTCCCTCTCGCTGCCCCTTCTTTTCGGCCCCCAGTCTCAGCCCCAGCACACATCTCCCACCTGCCGCTCCTTTTCAGCCCCAGCCCTTTTCTTCCACCATTCCATTGCTTCAGCCCCCAGCCACTTCTCCCTGTCCCCGTTTCAACCCCAGCCACTTCTCCCTGTCCCCTTTTCAGTCCCCAGTTTGAACCCCAGCACTTTTCTCCCAAGTCCTGAGCTTCAGCCCCAGCCACTTCTCCCTGTTCCCTTTTCAGCCCCCAGTCTGCACAGTTTCAGTCCCCAGTTTCCTTCATCCACGTGCCTTGCATTAGGGCCCCCCTTTTCAGCCCTAGACCCATTCTCCCTCCTGAGCCCCACCTCACCCAGACCGTCCCCTCCCAGACCCAGTTCCTGTCCCTTCAACCATCTGAGGCCCCCCTCCCCGACCCAGTCCCCACCTGCCTACCAGCTCCGTCAACGGATGGAGAGATGACCCTCTTCTGCCACCCGGCACCCAGCCTTAAAAAAGAAAAACGAAGAAGCGCCTCGCGTCTGCTCTGCTAAGGCAAGCAAATCGCCTTGTCACGTCGGCCCTTCAATCACTGTGTCCCCCGCCCTCTGATGTAACTTCCTATTTCCACGAGGGCGGGACACAGTGATTGAAGGGCCGACGTGACGTGGCGATTTGCTTGCCTGAGCAGAGCAGGCGCGAGGCGCTTCTTCGGTTTTATTTTTTAAGGCTGGGTGCCAGGTAGCAGAAGAGGGTCATCTCTTCGTCCGTCGACGGAGCTGGTAGGCAGGTGATACTGCGGCGCCAGCGGAGCACCCCCCACCCACCTGCTGACACCCGGGGCGGGGCGAACGTTGGTTGGGCGGGCCTGTAAGGAAAGTGGCTTGGCCTGGGCCCATCCAGACCCGCCCGTGGCTACGCCCCTGCTTAAAAGTCAGCCTCCATTGAAAAGATTTGCAAGGCTGCAACGTGGTCATCAGTCCACACATTCACATCTCACTACTGCCTTTAGCAGGATACCCGATGCGAGAGTCGGTTTGGGCAGTCAGTGCTGCAGAATCTGTTCGGGGTTTAGAATCCAACTCCACCACCCTAGACCCATTTTTATTCTGTTCCAGGCTGCACTCTGTTAGTTGTTTATGGTTTCAGGTCAATCTATGTTATGTCCTCACCGTTGCGAGGCCCAATTGACCAATGTTTCTTGTTTTGAGTGAGCCTGGTTTCTAGGAATACCCCACATGTGAGAAAAAGCAGCCTGCTTGTCTTCGGAGAAAGCGAAGATACTTACCTGTAGCAGGTATTCTCCGAGGAAAGTAGGCTGATTGTTCTCACAAACCCGCCCACCTCCCCTTTGGAGGAGGAGTTGTTTGTTTTTATGCTTTTTGATTAAACTGAAGAGACGCTCACGCGACGGGCGGGAAGTTGTCTTCGCATGCGTGGTGCGCGTGATTCGGCTCTGGCAAAACTTTTTTATTTTTGCTAAGGAAAAATTTGCCGTTTCCCCGACGCGGACATCGACCCACATGTGAGAAGACATCCGCTCATGCGCGGTGTGCGCTGCACACTCGCCAGAAGACTCTGGAAAAGTTTTCTTATATTTTGCTGGCAAAATTGCCGGTTTCCCGGGCCGACGTGGACGTCAACCCACATGTGAGAACAATCAGCCTGCTGTCCTTGGAGAATACCTGCTACAGGTAAGTATCTTCGCTTTATATAAATATCTATCTTTTCAACAGTTTCATTTATTGGACTAATCCAGTTCTCCTTTCTAGCTGTGTTTTTTCAAGTGGCTATATTGGTGGACTTCATCGTACTTAAATATTGTTTTTATAGAATATTTTTATTTCAAATAAAGAGCTAAAATTACCAAAAGGTTGGTATTATCACTGACACATGGCTAGATATTTTCACTGTATTTCACCAGGAATGAACCTGGGGAAACTAGATGAAGTATTATATTACAATAAAAATAAAAATGTATAAAACTAAATTTTAAATGATTTGTCATTGCAATTAAAATGCAGGGTTGATATATAGGATTTTGTTTCGATTTCCAGCTATTTACAAAGCCACATATTTTTGAAACTGATTCATTGTTGAATTTTTAATTTTCATAGCAATTTTCAGATGAATCTTTTTCAGACAGATTTTTAAGTTGTGGTACAAACTCTGTTCTCAACTAGTCTAATGCTATGTATTATGGATATCGAACATCTGATTAGCTATTCCGGTGGTGCAAAATGTGGCTGTTTTGTGACTGGCTCTGTTCAGTCTTTTTTTTTTTTTTTTTAATTTAGTAGCTCTGTTTATCTGTTTCTGCCTGTTTTTTGAAAATGTTGGTCTTGCCATTTAAGACACAGTATAGGATTTTACCTGCTTATTTACAAGCAGCTATGTGAAAAAGTAAAACAAGAGAACATAAATTTACAGTGGGAGGATTGTCTTTCTGTTTTTAATTTAGAAAATGATTACACAGTGTTGTAACAGGGAGTTATTCATATTTCCCCAGTCTAAGCAACTGGACTGTGATTTTCTTTCTTCATTTATAGTTCAGTTAACTTTTATAATTGCTCTGTATTAAGGTATAATACATTTGCTGTTTTTCACTGTTATATTTCAACATTTTTTATTGATGGTAAGATAGAATAAGTACAAACACCCTTGTTATAAAAACACTATCAGTAAGAAGAGCTTATACACTCATTTAACTAAACCCTCAACTCTGTATTAAGTAAATCCCAACAATATCTCCTACCCCTTCTCCTAACCCTTAAAGTATACACACACAACGGTCCAGCTAACCTGAATTGTGTAACATGAAACTAAACCCCCCCACCCCCTCCCATTTCTATTGTCCCCCAAGGCATAATATCTCGTCCAGAGCTTTGATTCTGATAGCACCCGGACTCATGTTATCTCCGAAAACAACTTTTCCCCCCTCCCTTCATAGAAACTGGCCAATTCTAGTAAAATAAAAAATTAAAAAAGTACCAGGAGCTGAGCTGCAGGAGAGGACACTTAGTGTGTTAACAATGAGACTGCACGCCCGAGGACTCAGGATTTGTATGTACGGGTTCCAAGCCATCAGTAAGGTCTTCCTACGTCTGAGGGACCCCCTAGCTTCTCTTGCCTCCCAAGTGGACAGAAGATGCACCTAATTCCTTCAATGACAATACGACGGAGGATCAAGTGATGTCCAGTATTGTAAGAACTTTCTTAGCCACCAGGCTCAGTTTACAGCATAAGAGACTGGCATATCTTGGCAGGGGAAAATAGGCTCCAGGTGCATCTAGTAAAAATAGTTTCACTGACCTGCTAGCTTCACGATCTAACAATCGGGGAAAAAAATCTTCTGACTTGCTCCCAAAAACCTTGAATCCTAGGACACATCCAAAAGGCATGAAAGAGGGTGTGACAGGAGTGGCTACATTTTAGACAACCAGGATCTCTGAGATCTCCCACATGGGCCAACTGCGTTTTGGTCATATATACCCTAAGTACCACCCTATATCCACATTCTCGAAGCCTCACATCTGTAGACAGTAAGGGAATGCTCCAGTGCGTGGCAGCGACATCCCAACTCCCCAGGGGTACTCCAGAATCCTCCGCCCATTTACTCCTCAAAAAGGAAAAGTCCTTGCCGGGATCCCCCTTAATGAGGGCTTTATGGAGCTGTGACAGACAATCCCCGGTCTGTAACCTCCTGAAAGAAGTCCTTAATCTAGGATCCCAACCGATTCCCTAGAGAAGACACAGCCAGAATAGATACATAATGCTTAACTTGTGCATATGCAAAACGGTTACCCCAAGAGGGTTTCATCCAGGACTGTAAATCCTCAAAGGTAAGTAAATCTCCCTCTGTCATTAACAAATGTTCCAACGGGCTTATACCCCTCTGCTCCCATTGCCGAAATGTAGGGTTGTCGAGTCCCGGGCCAAAAGCCCCATTACCCCTAATGGAAAGCTGATCAGAAGTACATGTGTCGTCCCCTAACTTCCCCACCAGCACCCTCCACACATCCTGTAGAGGACCCAACAGCACACTCTCTCTTTCAAATGACCAGGTAGTTGAGGATATGCGTGATGTAACAGAGTAAAAGTTATAGGGAGCGTAGAACAATCTCTCCAGCTCCACCGGTGTGTAAAGCTGAGTCTGACCAAACCAGTCACCTAAGTGACGTAATAGACATGCATAATTATAATTTTTAAATTGGGGAGCCCAATGCCTCCTTGCTTCCAAGTGCCCAACTTAATAGCCAGTCTAATTTTTGGCTTTTTGTTCACCCAGCAAAAGCAACTCAACGTTCTATAAAGACTGTGTAGATCCTTCTGCAAAAGTTTCAAAGGTAAAGTCTGAAGCACATATAGCCAATGAGGAAATTGGACCGTCTGCACCAGGCTCACCCTACCCAGTAACGACAGTGGAAGGTCTTTCCAGCACTCTAGTTGTCGCTGCGAAGCCTCCAGAAGAACAGATATATTGAGATGAAATAAGGACCTTACATCCATTGCCAAGCGAATCCCCATATACCGAAACAATGTAGTTGCCCAACGTAAGGGAAATTCTGATCCCCAAGAACTTTGCACTTGTGGGGATGATGGTAGTGCTTCCAATTGCTCTAAGTTGAGGCGAAATCCCGCATAGTCTCCATACGCCCGAAATGTCTCCAATAACGCCATAAGGGATTCCATTGGAGTCCTCAGATGGACTAACAAGTCATTGGTGAAAGCTGCCACTTTAAAGCAATGAGATCTAATCTGGATACCTCGAATATTGGGATTTGCCATAATATCCCTAAGCAGAGGGTCTAATGACAGCAGAAATAGAAGGGGAGAAAGGGGGCAGGCCTGTCTACTCCCTTGAAGCACAGGAAATGACTGAGACTCCCGTCCATTAAATAACACCCTTGCCTGGGGTGTTGAATATAGCACCTTAAGGACTGAGACAAAGCGCCCCCAAAACCCATAAGCTTTTAGAGAAGCAAAAAGGAAGTCCCAGGTCAGCTGGACAAAGGCCGCCTTATCGTCAGAACTAGTAAGTATTGACTGAAAATCTTTCTGGCACCTATTGTTTTTCACCGTTAAATGTTTACCCATTTATAAATATTTGTGATGTTCAGGCAACAACTTGTGCAGTGCCAAATGAAATTAATGTTTTTGTAATAATACAAATATAACTTTATAGTTGCAATGATATTTAAATTTCTAAGCATGATTTCTAAGTTTTATGTTCTCCCTTGCTTTTCTGCTTTACCAGGTGAGAGACCTTACCTATGTGACTACCCAGACTGCGGGAAGGCGTTCGTACAAAGTGGGCAACTAAAAACTCATCAGCGGCTCCATACAGGGGAAAAGCCCTTTGTGTGCTCAGAAAATGGTATGTTGCAGGAGAAAATGGCTATGCAAAGCCTATATATAAATTGAGCAGGTAAACAAGTGTCTTCAAAAACTGAGGGAATATTGCTACAGAAAAAGTTGATAAAAGCAACGGATACAATTGTAAGTTCCCTAGCCTTAAAGATAAGGTTTTTATTTTTGTTTTTTTTAACTGGTAGCTTCTATAGTAAGAGAGAGGAGACCTAGAGAGGAGCACCAGATGAAAGGCTGTCGCAGAGAAAGAGAAGAGACTTGGAAAGGAGTACCTGAAAGTTGCCAGAATGGCCAGATTGGTGGTGGCAGATAGCAGTGAGAGAGAATTTCATCCTCTTGCTGTATACCCTTAAACCAAGTAAAGAAGAGGAGAGTCATCAGGAGAAAGACATGAAGGTTGAGGAACTGGTAGTTGAATTCCTAGTCTGTGTGGCGATGTATGCATATGCTGAGCTCCAGTACAGAGAGACTAAGTTGATATTGACACCTAAAGTATAAGTAAGGTGAAGAAGGCCATAACCAGCATAATTGGACCTAAATGCGGTAGGCATGGTGACAAATTGTCAACTGCCTTCCTTGTGATGTCATTGTTCAGTCATGAAAAATGTAATCCACACAGAGTGGCGAGTGTAGCTTTGTCAGACTGGATGGACCATGCAGGTCTTTATCTGCTATCATTCACTGTATTACTATTGTAAACTGCCTTGATGCCAGAGCAAAGCTTGGTTATATTAAAAAAACAAAACAACCCCCCCCCCCCCCCCCCAAAAAAAAAAAAAAAAAAAAAATAATTTGTTTTCATCCTGGTAAAAAAGTCCAGACCAATGGTGGTCTTCCTACCTGCAGATGGATGTAGAGAGAGGGATTTTTTTTCTGTCCATCAGACTAGTCTAAAACATGTGAGTTTATGCCCTTCCACCTGCAGATGGAGGCAGAGATGAGATGTAACATCTGCCTTATAAAAGGCACTGTGTAGCTCAGTAATCCAATATTTTCTGCTTCCAGAAGATGGTAGGAGGCACCCCATACAATGAACTGGTCTCTCTGAGGATCCTGAGCCCAGTGCATCTGGTTGTCTGGTGGAGCAGGGGATATGAGGAAGGGGTGCTTCAAAATCCTTATGAGGCATTTGATGGGAATAGCTTGAATGGGCCCCTTCCTTGTTGACTTTTTCCTGAGGAATCCAGGCACCAAAAAAAAAAAAAAAATCCTTCTGAAATAGAATTGGGCAAGAAGAGGCTAAGGCAGAGTGCTATGCAGAGAGGACACTGCTTTTTCCCCACTGTCACTGCTCCGATATCTGTAGCTGGAGGATCTTGAGAACTATTGACTCGAGCCTTGGAGAGGAGGTCAGCCCAAGCTGGAAGCAGCTGGACATACAACATTGTCACTTGGGAACTGTTAAGCTGTGTGGGACTTTGTTGTTGAAGAGGGAGGGGTTGCAGTGGGATGGCCTAGTTGACTTCACAAGTGGTCATGGGTTGGATTCGGCAACCAGGCAGCACTGTCAAAAAGGTAGGGTGAAGGTCCCAGGCAAAAGGGCCAAATAGTTCTTTGTGTAGAACAAGATGGAGCAGCACCGGAAGGTGACGGTGTGCCACGGGGTGGGGAAATCATTCAGCAAATGCACAGGGTTTTCCTGTACAGGAGTTAATGGCATGATTTGTAGCAGCCCCCCTGTGAAACAACATAGCATGAAATGTGCAGAAGACATGGCTGTTTTGTTGGCTGGCTCGGAGAAGTAACCCTTGCCCCCCCCCCCCCCCCCCACCCTAGTCCTGTGGGGAGCTCTAGCAGGACAAGGAGAGGTTGCCAGTCAGGTCTATGCTGCAGTAGGCATGGAGCAGGCAGGATACTTTTCTCCTGAATTTGATCTACTTCTTCACAAGGTCTTTCTGCTGCAGGAGCACAGGGGTCCTCAAGTACCCCTGCAGCCCAAACGGTCCTATGAGTGGCTGAGTGTTCTTGGTGACATTTGTAAGGAACTGTCCCAGGAATTTGCCTAAGAGGAAGGTAAGAGTCATGTGACAGAGGGATTTATTTTGACAGAGGAGGATACTCCAGAAACCAAACTGCAGGTTGAGTCCTTACTTAACTAGTCCTTTGAGGTTTCTGCCTTGGGACAACACATGGTGATCTGTAGTGCCTCTATATCCTGAGATATTTGCACTGGGTTCAGCTTACTGAGGATGTCCTGGAGGTAGAGAATGGGTCATGAGGAGTAGCTCGCTTGGAAGTGGGTATCTTATGTGGCAGATGAAATGGCAGGTGAAATTTATTCATATGTTTATTTTCCTTTACATCATAGAAATTGGATACAGTATTGTATAGTAAAATTTACTAAGTCTGTCTAATAAGGATGCATAGCCAGAAGAAAAGGAGAAAATTAACTCCTCTTTGGGAAAAAAATGTATTAAAAATCATTGCATGCAGAGATGCCACAAATAGATGAGTAGACTCGTAGATTCAAAGATTGAGGACACCAAAAATGTAAGATTAGAAACCTCAAGCTAAAACCATGCTGCACTAATAACAGACCTTAATTAAATTCATAATTGCCAATAATAAGTTGAAAGTAACAGCAGAAACACAAATTTGCCAAAAGATGAGGAAAATGGAAAGAAGGGAGAGGAAGATAAATTGCCTTGGGTTCTTCCTAAATGGTTTTACAGGGAATTGAAAGTAGAGTGTAGAAGTATTGCCATTCTGGATTTGATCATAAGTCCATCAAACCAAGTGTCCTGTTTCCAGCAGTGGCCAATCCAGATCACAAGTACTGTCATGATCCAAAAAGTAGCAAGGTTCTGTGCTGCATACCAATTTTTCCAATCGTAAAACAAAAATAATAAAAATAAAGAAAAACATTTAACAAGTAATAAAATTATAAGAAATATGCTCAATACACAAAGAAAAGGAAATTAACATTACAAGGTAGCCCTGATTATGAAGAGATACTATAGAATCTAAATTCAAATTAGCAAGCAGTTATAAATGTTAGAGTACTGGTCTCCGTATCTCAAAAAAGATATAGTAGAATTGGAAAAGGTACAGCGAAGGGCGACGAAAATGATAGTGGGGATGGGACGACTTTCCTATGAAGAGAGGCTGAGAAGGCTAGGGCTTTTCAGCTTGGAGAAGAGACGGCTGAGGGGAGATATGATAGAAGTGTATAAAATAATGAGTGGAATGGATCGGGTGGATGTGAAGCGACTGTTCACGCTATCCAAAAATACTAGGACTAGAGGGCATGAGTTGAAGCTACAGTGTGGTAAATTTAAAACGAATCGGAGAAAATTTTTCTTCACCCAACGTGTAATTAGACTCTGGAATTCATTGCCGGAGAACGTGGTACGGGCGGTTAGCTTGACGGAGTTTAAAAAGGGGTTAGATAGATTCCTAAAGGACAAGTCCATAGACCGCTATTAAATGGACTGGAAAAATTCCTCATTTTTAGGTATAACTTGTCTGGAATGTTTTTACGTTTGGGGAGCGTGCCAGGTGCCCTTGACCTGGATTGGCCACTGTCGGTGACAGGATGCTGGGCTAGATGGACCTTTGGTCTTTCCCAGTATGGCACTACTTATGTACTTATGTACTTAAGATACCAATAACAGTTCTGGATGGAAAGGAAAAGCCCACAACTAAAGAAAAAAATAGGCTATAACCATTTATCACAAAGTTTTTCCAACTGTAATGCATCAAAGAAGATATATGTATTTCTCTGATAGATTTTGTGTAAGTATTTATTTTTCTTACATTAAAGTTGGCTCCTACTTGCAGCACCTTTTGGTTTCAAAGACTAAGGCCCCTGTGTACAAAGCCGCACCAGCAGCTGGCAGTGTGGTACTTCCAACATAGCCCGTTCACTTTGGGCTGTGTCGGCAATTCCGCGCAGCCCTGTAAACAGGGGTAAAACTGTCTTCTACATGTTTGGGTTGCCGTAGAAATAGGGTAAATATTTACCTTCTGACCACAAAAATGTTCCTTTTTGAAAAACATCTTAAAAGTAACAAGAAGAGTAGTTCTGGAGGAAATAACCACCTAAAACATCTCCAAAAAAAGTTGTTAAATTTTACATTATCCCCATTAACCAAATTAAGGCCAGGCAGTGCTTTTGAGAAAATTTGCTATAAATTTGCAGTTAACCTCCGATAAATATTTTCATAAAAGTAGCACAGGGGCCAATGGGAAGTTAGGAAAATGTTTAAAGAAACTGATTTTTAGCTATAATTGATATTTTCCAACAACTTATGTATACTTTTTAATTTTAATCTTTTAGTTTTTTATGAACATCAAGACAACATAATCTTGACAAGTAATTTTCCAATTTAAACGGAAAATATATACAAACTTATGCAATAATAACAAACAAATCCGTGAAATAGAAAAAGTCAGAGATCTAATCAGTCAGAAATTATAAACAAAGCTAGAAGAGGTGAGCCTTCAGGTAGAGATGGAGCTAGACGTATGGGCTCGGGAAGACGGTTCCAGGCATAAGGTGCAGCAAGATAAAAGGAACGAAGTCTGGAGTTAGCGGTGGAAGAGAAGGGGGATGACAAGAGAGACTTGCTCAGAGAGCGGAGTTCACGGGGAGGAATGTAGGGAGAAATGAGAGAGGAGAAGTAACGAGGGGTCATAGAGTGGATGCATTTAAAGGTCAGTAAGAGAAGTTTGAACTGTATATGGAAGCAGACAGGGAGCCAGTGAAGAGACTTGAGAAGTGGGCTAGTGTGGGCATAGCGATTCTGGCGGAAAATAAGTTGAGCTGCAGAATTCTGGACAGATTGGAGAGGAGAAAGATGATTGAGCAGAAGACCAGTGAGAAGTAAATTGCAATAGTCCAAGCGAGAAGTAACAAGGGTGTGAATAAGGATTTTGGTGGCATGTTCAGAAAGGAAGGGGCAAATTTTATTAATGTTGAAGATAAAGAAGCGACAGGTTTTGGCGATTTGTTGCCATTAGTAGTAGTAGTAGAAGGAAGCTGGAGGACCCTGAATTACAGCTATGTCATGCACGGTTCAGCATTAGGAGTCACAGACCTAGAAAGGGATCTGGGAGTCATCGTTGATAAGACGTTGAAAACTTCTGCTCAGTGTGCTGCGGCGGCTAAGAAAGCGCACAGAATGTTGAGTAGTATTAGGAAAGGGATGGAAAACAAACACAAGGATGTTATAATGCCGTTGTATTGCTCCATGGTGTGACCGCACCTCAAATATTGTGTTCAATTCTGGTCGCTGCATCTCAAAAAAGATATAAAGGAATTAAGAAGGTGCAGAGAAGGGCAACGAAAATGATAAAAGGGATGGAGCGACTTCCCTATGAGGAAAGGCTAAGATGGTTAGGGCTCTTCAGTTTGGAGAAAAGGCGGCTGAGGGGTGATATGATAGAAGTCTACAAGATAATGAGCGGAGTAGAGCAGACAGATGTGAAGCGTTTGTTTACGCTTTCAAACAATAATAGAACCAGGGGACACAAGATGAAGCTAGAATATGGTAGATTTAAAACAAATAGGAGAAAGTTTTTCTTTACCCAGCATGTAGTTGGACTCTGGAACTCGTTGCCGGAGAATGTAGTGACAGCAGCTGGTCTTACGGAGTTTAAGGGGGGTTTGGACAGATTCCTGAAGGATAAGACCATTGAACATTATTAAAAATATTTTTTTTTTTTTTTGGGGGGGGGGGGGGTTGCTGGGTTTTTGAAGCCTGGATTGGCCGCTGTCGGAGACAGGATGCTGGGCTTGATGGACCCTTGGACTTTTCCCAGTATGGCGGTGCTTATGTGCTGCTTTATTTTCAAACCCTGTTACTTCAATCCTCCTTATCCACTGATTGCTGAATTTGCAGCTGTCATACCAGATGAACAGCTGTAAATAAAAATCCGCAACTGAGAAGGTTCAAACAAAACAAGAGGCCACTCATCTTTAGTACCCCGACAGGGGGATTCCCTGTTTTGATCCTGCTTCAGCTTCAATACTGGTGAAGTTAATTCTCCTTCCCCTTGAAGGATTACAACTGAGAAAACTAGAGCGACCTGGACTTGATTTGATCTGTGTTGCTCCAGAGCTTAAGCTAAGTGCTTTTTTTGTTTTTCCTCATTTATATGGTGCACCCATATTTTTGAATATTGACGTTTACTAATCCTTTCAGTTTGTTCTGCACATTCTATAGTTAGGGATCTTTTCCACTATATAATATCCTCCGTTTTGTGCCACAGTGTTTTTTCTCCACATTGGAGTTTTTTTTCACTGAGGCTGTTTTTGGGGTTAGGTTGGGAACCTATGATGATGAGCCCAATAAGGGTTAGACCATCTCTGTAGGTCACCTGGACTTGTGAGGTTTCATTTTGGTAAAATGTATTATTATGTTGGAAAGTTCCCTACCTAATAGATTCATATGAGAGAGCTTTTTTTTATTTAGTTTCTTGTATGAATAAATAAAGTATCTCTGATGCTTGCAGTTAGTGCGAAACACAACTATCTAACTCATTATAGGAGCAAAAAAAAAAAATCACGTATCTCCACTCCTAAAGGATATAAGTATTGCCATACTGGGACAGACAAAAGGTCCATCAAGCCCAGCATCCTGTTTCCAACATGTGGCTAATCCACGTCACAAGTACCTGGCAAGATCCATTTTATGCTGCTTATCCTAGAAATACAACAACTTGTTGGTGGCACGAAAATTGCTCAGTGTACAAATTACTGTTTGATAAAGGGACGTCTCATACATACACACAGGCACTGAGTATCACGCTACTAGTGAGCTTCTAATTTTGTGCTGGTTTTTATAATCATTGACTGCCCCCAACCTCCGATAGTGCACAAAACTTCCTACACATTTGTGTCTAAAGTGTATTTAAATGTGTTTGTGCCACGTTTTTGTATTTTTATATATTTTTTGTTTTACTCTGTGTATAATCTGTGTAATTCACTCCTGCAAACTCACAGCAGCAGTATATACTTGAGCTTAAACAAGTGCAGAAAATTTTTTTAAACTTATCTTCGCATTGCTCAAAGCCGCTATTTCATCTGGTCATAGTGCAGCACTGAGCACTTCATGGTTATCTCTCAACTGCATTCAATTCAACTCCAGTATACATATAATCCTGACAGGAGCCTGCTTCGCATTTAACCGCTTTGTCAAGGGAAAACACTTATATACTTTTAACAACAGATGTTGCAGCCAGGAAATTATCCTAGAAATAAGCAGTGGATTTTCCCCAAGTCATATTAACAATGGCTTATAGACTTTTCTTTTAGGAAGCTATCCAAATCTTTTTTTAAACCCCACTAAGCTCATTTGCTAACTCTATCTCATTGGATGTCATAAATTACTACTACTGGTATATAAAATCTGTAATTCCGGTGAACCATTATTTCTGTCTTATTTCCTGACACCTTATTCCCCTCCTAGGTCACTCAAATTGTTTTATTGTACCTACATCTAAAGAACTTCTTTGACGGCACTTAGCACTCAATATTTTCCTGCTCAAGGCCCAGAGCTTTGGATCATGTTGCGCCAGCATCTTGGATTAGTCTTCTTAAAATCTTTCTTTTTGCCGATTCCTTGCTTTTCATTAGCCTTGTTTTCACCTCTAGTTCTGGACATACTAGACACTGATCCTGATCTTGGCTGCCGTCTCCCTTGTTATGTCCTCCCTTCCCCTCCCCTCCCTATTCTATCCAAGATTTTGTAGTTCATCCCCCCTCCCCCTTCTTTTCCCTTGTTGTGTGTTTATCCACTTTTTTTTTTTTATCCCTTTAGTCTGTAAGCCACTCAGCATGATTGGGCAGGATAGAAGTTCCTGAAAAAACTTGAAAACACAGACCATATAAGTGTCCAGCACTAGCCTCATTTCCCAACTACTAGATTAAGCATGACTGAGTTGTTTTTGATTTCATTCTCTTTTCTTATAAGAATCCTTTGTGCTTATTCCACACATTCTTAAATCTGTTAAATATTTTCTCCACCACCTCTTGGAGGAGCATTTGAGGCAATTACCTTCTATATGAAAAAGTACTTCCTAACCTATATTTCATTTTATTTATTAACCTTTTAAAATTGGACTAATGGCTACTGCACTATTTTATCCATAGCTTGTAGTAATATGATAGCACAGAAGTGCAATAAGAAGCATATATGAAACCAAAGACCAGGTGATGATGAATAAATTTCTAATGATTTAAGTGGAAGAAAATTGGAAACCTCAGTGCAGCATGGGTTCACAATAAGAAAACATTCCATAACGTCCCACGTCTTGGAAAATTAATTGCCTTGAAAGCTACAGTGTGAATCCTGGATTGATTGCCCCTGAAGCAGCCATCAAACCGAAACATGTTGGGCAATCTGTTGGTAGTATAATGACAAACATATCAACTGGGATCACATTGCAACACAGCACTGATTTGGATTCCTGGCAACTCACCCTATTTGATACATAGTAAAATAGTAAATGATGGCAAATCAAGACCCGCATGGTCCATCCAGTCTGCCCAACGAGGCAGCCAGAGCAAACTGACAGCCTTTTAATCTAAGATATCTTTTCCCTACCCTCTAAACGGCCTTTGTTTTGTGCAGACCCATATTCTACTTGGTTATATCGTTAACCTGTTGGACAACCTGGCCAAATAGATGCTTGTGTTGCCCCATGACAAAAATCTTTTGTATTAACCTTTTTGCTTCTTTCTACTTTCTGCAGCTAAAGATTTTCTATGTTGATCCCTTGCCCTCTTATACTATGCTACGGTTTTATTTGCCAGTTCCTATCCTAGAAGGATGTTCAATTCTTCCACAACCCTTTCTATGAAAAAATTATCCCCCTGGATCCTTCAAGCATGACCCCCTTGTTCTAGAAAATATATTTCCCTGAAGCAGTTTTTCTTGACCTTTTTAATAGTACCTTTCAGGTATTTGAATGCCTCTATTATATACCCCTGGCTCAGCTTTTTGTAGGGCATATGGTTTAGATTTATTTCATCTCTCCTCGGTGGACTTTTGATGCTGTCTCAACACAATTTTGACAGCCTTTTTCTGGACGGCCTGAATTGTTTTGGAGGAAAGCCCTTCAGAACTAGATTCCGTATTCAAGTTGAGGTCTCGCTGATTCCCTATACAATGGCATAACCATCTCCCCTTTTATGTATTGTAGAATTTAATTGTTCCTACTTTTGCTTTCAGCAGCATTCAAATCTATATATCAATAGTGTCTAAACGCATAAAACGTGGAAAGCGATTTGTACTCTGCACTTTTGTTTATTTAGTCAATCATTTGCTATACTGCTCTTCAGTCTGGCAATCAGAGCAGTTTGTAGTTATAACAGTGAACATAATTAATTGTAAGCCACACTGAGCCCGCAAAGAGGTGGGAAAATGTGGGATACAAATGCAAACAATAAATAAATAAACTTAAAAATTAAACAGAACCTATATAAACCACAGACACAATAATTTTTCTCTGATCATTAAAGAAGTAAACTAACAACCCTCATGCATTGGAAAAGAAATAGGTCTTAAGAACTAATTTAAACTTTTTTGATAATTTGGTTCTGTTCTGAGATATATGCAATAACATATAAAAACATTGATTTCTTTGGTACTTTAACCATTTGGATTGTATTTCCTTTTTGCGTCAAGTAAATGATGTAAAATTCAGTTTTATTATGCTTTGGTTTCTATATATCAGGTTAGCCTCTCCTACACTTAAAGATTTTGCATGCTTTTTTCTCATTTGTTGAATAAAATTTCTGGCATATCAAAGATTGCATGTAATGCTGAAAAATGTGAATTAATTTGTTAGCAAGGTAGGGAAAATGCTGATTCCAGAGGTTAAGGGATAAGCAAAAATCTTGTTGAATGAATGCCTGTTCAGTTTTCCTGCTGGCTGATCACTTTCTATTGGTTCACAGGATGTCTGAGCCGGTTCACGCATGCAAATCGCCATTGTCCTAAACACCCTTATGCACGATTGAAGAGAGAAGAGCTTACTGGCCTCAGCAAAAACCAGGATGCTGACAACAAGGCTGTTGCAGAGTGGCTGGCAAAGTGAGTTGACTACAACCAGCAGAACAATCATTGTGCTCTAGGTTATAATCAATAAATGAATATGTTTTGAGAATAATCTGCCCTTAAAGTCAAGCTGGAATTGAGAAAATGTGATGGGTTGTCAACCCAACTCATCCTCCGGCAGACTGTGGTCTGCTCCTGGCTGAATACTAAAGGGCCTGTCTAGTAAAAATGTAGTTAGCACACAATTATTACTGTGTTAACATGACAGTGTTTGCTAATCCTTATGCTAGCTGCATGCTGTTTCAGTGAGTTATGGGCAGAGAATGGGCCTGCACTGCACAGCATAGCACACAATACTTTCTCTGAGGACAAGCAGAACTACTAAATCCTCACATTTTGTGACGACATTGATGGCTCTATGTGTGGAAAGCACAACCCAGCAACTTTATAGAAGCCTTTGAGTAGGCTCAGGGCTGCTGAGAGACTGAGCCGGGCTCGGGGCAAGGCCACCCCTGCCCCCCCCCCCATCGCTACCACTGTCGCCTCCCTCTCAGGCCGCCGATGCCGCAGTCCCCAGTCTCCATCCGTCCACCCCCCAGCCCTGTCGACAGCCCCTCTCCGTCCGCCACCATGCCCCCTGCATTCAAATCGGCAGCGCCTCACTTCCGTGTGAAAGCAGCAGATCGCCTCCCTTCGGGTCTTCCCTGTGTCCCGCCCTCGCCTGATGTAACTTCCTGTTTCCACAAGGGCGAAACACAGGGAGGGCCCGAAAGGAGGCGATCTGCTGCTTTCACACACAGGTGAGACGCTGCCGATTTGAATGCAGGGGGGCCCGGTGGTGGACGGAGGGGGGCTGTCGACTGAGCCGAGGGCAGGTAGGTGAGACCGGGGACTGCAGCACCGGCGGCCTGGGAGCAGGAGAAGGAGAGAGACATCAGTGCCGGGCCCGGTTAATTTTGTCCCCCCCCCTACCCCCCCCCCCCCCCCCTCTCTCGGCGGCCCTGAGTAGGCTGACTGTGTATGTGTGCCTGTTCCCACCTTCCACTGTTGCGTGGGACATCCACATTCTCTAAATTTTTCCATGGAGCCAGTTGATTTTTTTTTTTTTCCTTCACGGTTGCCTGAGTGCCTCAAACTTGTTCGTAATTTGGTTCAGTCTGTCAGAGGGACTTATTATAGAATGAAAGTATTTTCAATTATGACTAGTCTAATGGCATCAGAAATGTTGGTCTACATGGGTTCAGGAGCTGCATCGGATGCTGGGGATGGATGACCCTTGACATTGAGCACTGGTAGTGCCTGTCAGGAGCAGTCATCGTCCAATTTCCTTTTGCAGCAGAGGAAGAGTTCAAGCTGATCATTATTGGTGCTGAGGGCGCATGAAGCAAGACCTGAGACTGAAACATATCATTGTTCCCATTGAAGCATCATACTAAGGTTGCTGGTGTACAAGTGTTCTCAAAGGGAGGACCACTCATTCTCTGTGCTATTGGAGAAGGTGTGATAGCGTCCATGTTCTTATGTACCTCAAGTGGTTTAGGAGAACATGGCAACTCCTGCTGTGATGATCACATCTTTCAGTGGCAGCCTTTAAAAAGCAGCTCAAGCAGAAGTTGAGAGGATGGCATGCTTCTTCACTTGACACACTCCTGCAGATTTGACACTGTCTATGTCAGTAGCAGAGGCAAACCAGCTGATCCTTGAAGCATCTTTCAGGCAAGGCATGAGTCTCAATACTGAGGCCCAGAGAGGTCTCGGAGCCGAGTTGGCTGCACTGCTGTCCATTTCCAGTGCTTTGTGGAGGAAACCACTGATTCACTGGTAATTCTCGGGAGTCTCAAAACTGTAGATAGCCCGATAGTATCACAAGAAAAGCAGAGACTTGGATTTCACTAACTGATTTCTGAGTCAGAACACTCCTGGGATTCTGATGAGGAACCAAAGAGCTTGGAGGAAAGGTCCACTGGTCTTCCTTTGGATTCTTTCCAACCAGAGTGATTCTTCAATTGATTGTCACCCCTCTATTGGCAAAATTGCACCGGGTCCTCCTTTTGTATCAGGTACAATTTAAGGTTCTTCTCCTTGCCCACAAGACTTTTCATCTTGGTAGCCTTTCTTACCTTGTGTCACTGATCATCCTGTACACTCCCACTCAGGTATTCCGATCTTCGGACACTAACCGACTGGTATTGTCCTCCCTCAAAGCAATCCCACTATGTATCTACCCGGCATTCTGCTTCCTTTTTCTTGGAATAGCTTACCTGCAGATATCAGATCTGAGCCTTCCTTTACTAAATTCAAAGTGAATACTTTTTTATTTTCCCAGGCTGCCTTTTGATTTGCTCCTATGAGTACATTCTGATGCAATGCTGTATCCCATCTCCCCAGTTCCCTTTATCTCTTCCCTCCCTGTTTTGTAATTTTAGTGCATATGTGTGAATGTCTTTCTTGATTTATTGGAGTTTCTTTCCTGTTTTATATTTTTGTATTATTGTACACCGCTTTGACCTTCTTTTAGATAAGGCAGTATATCAAGCATTCAATAAACATAAACAAACATGGAAGATGGTAAGAGGAGCAGCCAAGGGCAGAATCGCTGGATTTCCTTCAGTTCTCACCCCCTCACCCCAGGAAGCTGTGACTTTATGCCTGATCACAGAATCCTGATGTACAGATGTGAGACGGCCCTGCTCAGAGTCTTGAAGCTCTTAACTCTTAAGAAGAGATTTATATTTACATAAGTGTTGCTATACTGGAACAGACTGAAGGTCTATCAAGCCCAGTATCCTGTTTCCAACAGTGGCCAATCCAGTTCACAAGTATCTGACAAGATCCCAAAACAGTACAATACATTTTATGCTGCTTATCCCAGAAATAAGCACTGGATTTTTCCCAAGTCCATTTTAATAATGGCTTATGGACTTTTCTTTTAGGAAGCTAGCCAAACCTTTTTTAAAACCCCGCTAAGCTAACTGCTTTTACTACATTCTCTGGGAACGAATTCCAGAGTTTAATTACATGTTGAGTGAAGAAATATTTTCTCCAATTCATTTTAAATTTACTACTTTGTAGCTTCATTGCGTGCCCCTTGTCCTAGTATTTTTGGAAAGAGTAAACAAGCGATTCACATCTACCCGTTCCACTCCACTCAGTATTTTATATCCCTCTGTCATATCTCCTCTCAGCCGTCTTTTCTCCAAGCTGAAGAGCCCAAGCCGTTTCAGCCTTTCCTCATAGGGAAGTCGTCCCATCCCCTTTATCATTTTCTTCGCCCTTCTCTGTACCTTTTCTAATTCCACTATATCTTTTTAGAGATGCAGTGACCAGAGTTGCACACAGTATTCAAGGTGCAGTCACACCATGGAGCAATACAAAGGCATTATAACGTTTTCATTTTTGTTTTCCATTCCTTTCCTAATAATACCTAATATTCTGTTTTCTCTCTTAGCTGCTGCTGCACACTGAGCAGAGGATTTCAACATATCAACGATGACACCTAGATCCCTTTCCTGGCCAGTGACTCCTAATGTGGAACCTTGCATCGCGTAACTATGGTTCAGGTTCCTCTTTCCCACATGCATCACTTTGCTCTTTCTCACATTAAACATCTGCCATTTGGATGCCAAGTCTCCCTTTTAAGGTCATCTTGCAATTTTTCACAATCCTCTTGCGATTGAATAACTTTGTGTTATCGGCAAATTTAATTACCTCACTAGTTATTCCCATATCTAGATCATTTATAAATATGTTAAAAAGCAGCAGTCCCAAGACCCCTGTGGAACCCCACAATCTACCCTTCTCCATTGAGAATACTGACCATTTAACCCTATGCTCTGTTTTCTATCTTTTAACTAGTTTTTAATCCACAATAGAACACTACCTCCTATCCCATAACTTTCCAATTTCCTCTGGAGTATTTCATGAGGTATTTTGTCAAATGCCTTTTGAAAATCCAGATACACAATATCGACCAGCTCCCCTTTATCCACATGTTTGTTCACCTCTTCAAAGAAATGTAGTAGTTTGGTGAGGCAAGATTTCCCTTCACTTAAATCCATGTTGGCTTTGTCTCATTAATCCATCCTTTTGAATATGCTCTGTAATTTTGTTCTTTATAACAAGTCTCTATCATTTTCCCAGGCACCGATGTCGGGCTCACCGGTCTGTAATTTCCTGGATCACCCTGGAACCCTTTTTAAAAATCGGCTTTACATTGGCTATCCTCCAATCTTTCGGTACCATGCTTGATTTTAAAGATAAATTACATATTACTAACAATAGTTCTGCAAGTTCATTTTTCAATTCTATCAATACTCGGGGATGTATACCATCTGGTCCTGGCAATTTGCTGCTCTTCAGTTTGTCAAGTTGTCCCATTACATCTTCCATGTTTACAGAGATTTGATTGTTTCTCTGACTCATCAGCATTGGATACCATTTCTGGCACCAGTATCTCTCCCACATCATCTTCGGTGAAGACCAAAGCAAAGAATTCATTGAATTTCTCTACTATGGCCTTGTCTTCCTTGAGTACCCCTTGGTCATCTAGCGGTCCAACTGATTCTTTTGCCAGCTTATTTCTTTTAATATACCTAAAGTTTTTACTATGCGTTTTTGCCTCCAAGTCAATCTTTCTTTTCAAAGTCTCTCTTTGCCTTCCTTGTCAGCACTTTGCATTTGATTTGCCATTCTTTATGTAGTTTCTTATTATTTTCAGTCGGATGCTTCTTCCATGATCTGAAGGATTTTCTTTTAGCTCTAATAGCTTCCTTCTCACTTTTTAACCATGCCAGCTGCCGTTTGGTCTTCCTTTCTCCTTTTTTTAATAGACAGAATCATAGGAGCCAACTTTTCAAAATGATTGGGGTGCTGAAAATTTTTTTTTTTTTTACAGGTGGTGCATTCCCGGCCCACCCCCCTCCAAGTTCCAGGGACCCACCCCCTCTCTCCCTCCCTTCCATCCCTCTGAGTTCCAAGGCCCCCCCCCCCCCTCCGTCCGTCCGAATTTTAAAAGCCCTCTTCTTACCTCGCATCAGTGAAAAGCATGCACTGCAGGCTCGTTGGCGCTTCAGCCTTCCCTTCTGTCTCTCGGCTCTGGTCTGGTCCCGCCCTTGAAAGTTAAACGCTAGCGTATTGGATTTCCTGTGTATACTTACTTCAAAGCTAATATCAAATCTGATCATATTATGATCATTGTTATCAAGCGGCTCCATCACCATTACCTCCCGCACCAGATCATGTGCTCCACTAAGGATTTGAATTTTTCCTTCTCTTGTCTGCTCCTGTACCAGCTGCTCCATAAAGCAGTCCTTGATTTCATCAAGGAAGTTTACCTCCCTAGCATGTGCTGATGTTACATTTACCCAGTCAATATAGGGGTAATTGAAATCACCTATTATTATTGTGTTGCCCAGTTTGTTAGCCTTCCTAATTTTCGATAACATTTCTACATCCGTCTGTTCATCCTCACCAGGCGGACGGTAGTACACTGCTATCACTATCCTTTTCCCCTTTACACATTGAATTTCAATCCATGGAAATTCCAAGATGTGTTTTGTTTCCTGCAGAATCTTCAATCTATTTGATTCAAGGCTCTCGTTAATATACAATGCTACCCCTCCACCAATTTGATCCACCCTATCACTACGATATAATTTGTACCCCGGTATGATAGTGTCCCACTAGTATCCTCCTCCCACCAGGTCTCAGAGATGCCTATTATATTTAATTTTTAATTTAGTGTAATATACTCTAACTCTCTCATCTTATTTCTTAGGCTTCTGGCATTCACATATAGACATTTCAAACTGTTTGTTGTTCCTATTTACATCATGCTCAGTACTTGACAATATTAATTTGCAATATTTTGGCTGATTTTTATTTATAGACACCTGATCTACTATAGTCTCTTTTGCAACATCTCTATCGGGATACCCTATCTTCCCTGTTATGGTGATATCTTTCAAAGATATCTTCCAAACCATGTGCTTTTGAGCGACTGTCTGCCTTCCCCCAGTTTCTAGTTTAAAAGCTGCTCTATCTCCTTTTTAAATGCGATGCCAACAGCCTGAGCCCATCCTTTCGGAATAGGCTCCCCCTTCCCCATAATGTTGCTCAGTTCCTTACAAGTCTAAAACCCTCGTCCCTGCACCTTCGTCTCATCCACGCATTGAGACTCCAGAGCTCTGCCTGTCACTTGGTCCCTGCGGGTGGAATGGGTAGTACTTCAGAAAATGTTACCCTAGAGGTTCTGGATTTGAACTTTCTACCCAAGAGCCTAAATTGCAAGTTAAAGGGTCCAGGTACAAGACAATCAGGGCCTTGCTGTCTGTCACAAAGAAAATCTCTGAGATATAACATAGTAACATAGTAAATGATTGCAGATAAAGAGCTGAACAGTCCATCCAGTCTGCCCAACAAGGTAAACTTACTTTACATGGTATGTAGTACTTTCTATGTATATCAGAGTTTGATTTGGCCCTGCCTTTCTGAAGGGCACAGACCGTAAAAGTCTGCCCAGCACTGTTCCTGTACTAAAAGTTCTGAAGCTAACGTCGAAGCCCCTTAAAATTTACACTCCAGCCCATCCATATCTATTCAGTCACGATCAGGGCACAGACTGTAGAAGTCCGCCCTGCACCGGTTTTACTCTCCAAATACCGGCGTCGCCACCCAATCTCCGCTAAGATTCCGTAGATCCATTCCTTCTAAACAGGATTCCTTTGTGTTTATCCCACGCATGTTTGAATTCCATTACCATTTTCATCACCACCTCCCGCGAGAGGTCATTCCACGTATCTACCACCCTTTCCTTGAAAACATACTTCCTGACAATACTCCTCTAGTCTGCCCCCCTTCAATCTCAATTCATGCCCTCTAGTTCTACCACCTTCCCGTCTCCGGAAAAGGTTCATTTGCGGATTAATACCTTTCAAATATTTGGACGTCTGTAGATCCTACCATTGACCCTTACAATGTTAGGGAATGATCATTATCACCCCAGTTTTCACCCAGGGTAATTGCCTCCTAATCCCACCCTGTTCAGAATCTTAAATAGGCATGACAACTTACTCGTTCAACTGACTTTTTGGTATCTGTTGAGAGTAGCATCATTAGGACTGTGTATTTCTGAGAACCCCATGTAACAGCTTGCGTACATTGTCCACTCCCTGCCTCCCCAAAATGAACCCTGCTTGATCAGGATGTGAGCTTTGGTGCCAGCTGCTGTAACCCAGTGGCCAAAACTTTATACAGAAACTTTATATCAATATTTAAGAACAATAATGGCTTATATGATGAGGAAGTGATGAGGCACTGTATGTTGCAGGAGGAGCTTGCTCCCTTCAGAACAGTATTGACGAGCTTGGTCAAAGACTCCACCAAAGATGTAAAAAGACCTTATAGAATTTAGCAGTGAAGCCTTCCCGTCCTAGTTCTTCTCCATTTTTCATAGCCATATAGCATCCTTTATCTTGCAGTTCATGATCAGGCACTGTAAGTGCTTTTGATTATCCTTAGCTAAGGATGGCAATTGCACTTGGGCCAAATAGCTGTCAAGATCTTTATCTGAAGGGACCTCATCCGTATATAATTCCTGATAATTGCACAAAGGTGGACCTAATTCCCTCTGGTTTTCAATAGATAATACTGCTTACATCTTTAATTTTTGTTATAAAGTTCACATTTTCTCCTTCAATTTTTGCGTCAGTATTTTCCCTGCTTTATTTCTCTCTTTAAAGTGGCTTTGCTGAATTAGGTTTAACTTGTAAACAACTTCAGCCAGTAAATTTGTGAATATACCCCATCCCCCTTAGTTGAAATAAGGTTCTGGGATTTTGGAGAGCACTGTGCTGGATTTCAAGTTGCACTACTGAAATGTTTAAATCGTAACTTCCCAAACTGTGATCCGGGACCCCAAATAAGGTCAAAATTCATGTTTGCTGTCATGATCTGGGCGAACTCTCCATAGGTGCATTATTTATTCTCCACCTCTGAAGGGTTGTGTGACTTTCTTTGGCTGTGATCCAGGGGCGTAGCCAGACACCCAATTTTGGGTGGGCCTGGGCCCAAGATGGGTGGGCAGAAGTACTCCACAAGTGATATAGGTCTCTCCCTCTCTCACCTGCATGCCATATGGTTTCTCAAACATCACCCCCTCCACTGCATACCTTTTAAATAGCAGATTTTCACCAACAGCGAGCAGCAACTAATACACGCTGCTCATGTTGGCCCCACAGCCTTCCCTCTGATGTAACTTCCTGTTTCCACATAGGCAGGAATACATCAGAGGGAAGTCTGTGGGACTGGTGCGAGCAGTATGTATCAGTCACTGCTCACTGCAGACGAAGATCTGGTATTTACAAGGTATGCAGGAGGGGGACAGTTGTTGGGAGTTTTCGGCTGGTGGGGCTTGGGGAATCCTTGCCAGCCACATCATAGATGTGCTGCTACTGGGTGGGCCTGGGCCCACCCGAGCTACCCTTGGCTATGCCACTGCTGTGATCATGGGATCACAGCCACCAAAAATTAAGCACAGATTTAGATCTACAATTCTCACTTCCCTCTTTTTTTTTTTTTTCTTCCTGCTTTGGGGGCAGGCTGACTTCCTAGGCATCAATCACCCTGTGATGGAGTTTATAGGAAGCTGCAAGTTCCACTTTAGCAAACTCCCTCACATGGTCACTTAAGAAGCCTAGCTTTTGAGGATCAGCAGGGAAGGCGTGATTAATTTCAAGCCAGATGAAACTCCAGAGCAAGGACGAGGCAGGGAGGCCTAGGGAAAATGAGAGCAGCTCTGTAGCGTATGCCTCCACAACTTATTATAAGGTAACAGAAAACTGGCTAAGATGGGAAAAGCTTTATCTTGCTACTTTAATGTCCTGATTCTGGAGCCAGACCTCAGTTTGTTTAATACTGAACTCAAATGTACACTATGTCCTTGGGACCTAGCAGGTCTGTGTGAAGATACTAACTGACTTTTCAACAGGTGTTATTTTCAGTTTCAAACCTGTGAATGAACAGGTGTCTGCTTACTTTGTAAAACACAGAAAGATATCTATATCTATATCTGTATATTTTTTTTTTGTTTTGCTTTTTACCTTTTGTGGAGGTTCAGCACCCAGTCCTTGCTTACTTTCACACCTCCCCCTTCAGCAGAGATGCCAAGTTACCTGGTGTTCCAGGCTGGCTTTGAACTTACATCTCAAAACAATGTGGGATTTGTAGTGCCTGATCCTGCCCATTGAAATCAGTGCTGCAAGTCCCATAATACACTAGGATGGGGTGGTCAGAAATCCAGAACTGTCCCAAAATCTCTAGCCTGGAACTGGGTAACTTGGTGTCTGTCTTCAGTCAATCCCAAACCATAAGGTAGGGCACCAATCTATTGTTTAACTGAAAAATATTCCTGCATACTCTGAGATTTGTGAGGCAATAGAGCAATCATCCAGGAGACTTTTGTTTTTATTCCTATCCTCTCCCCTTACTCTTTGTGTGACTCTGGTTGATTATTGAAACTGGCATGTGGTCTGACCTCCTCATCACCATTTCTGTATCTATCGCTCTCAACCATAGTAATAGATCTACTAAGACATAGTCAATATTGGAGTAGAAAGAATAGTCTTTTTCTTTTTCTCTCTCTCTCTCTCTCTCATATGTACTAGTTTGATCTTCTAACAGGGGCTACATTTTGTTAGTTCTCACCAGAGCCCCAGTTAAGAGAGTTCACTGTGCAGATTCTGTTGTAAGGTGCCCATTCCCTTCCAGGAAGATTCTTATTGACCCTAAAACATTTCAATCAGCTGTTTGTGGCAGGACCCTGTGCTCTGGGGTAGTGCCACAAGAGAAGTGTAAGTCCAGTAGGCGCTTGAGGAGGCAGTTCTAGAACTTGATGCCTCGAGGTTAAGCACTGATTCTGTTAAAGAAGAGCATGTCGACATTGATGAACCTACATTTAGGCATGTCCACTTACAGGTCTTTATTTGTAAGTTGATGTACCTAAGTGTGCCATGCAGTGTACGCAACTTATGGTATTCTATAAGTTGTGTGCACAAGTAAGAGACACACCCATGTCCTGTCCATGCTCCACCCATGAATACACACCCCCTTGCAATTACGTGCTATATAGCACTTAGGCTCTCCCTTATAGCACATTGTGTCAAACCGTAAGGCACTGGAGTAAGCACTGATGCAATAGTGAAGCCAAGTCTTTTTTAAGACCAACTTTATGTTGCTATTTCAAGCCTTCTGTTTTTCAACCTAAATGTAAAATTAGACCATCAGTCTTTCCTTAAGTCATAAGACTCCTGATGCAGGCCGCTAGGCCGAAACACAACGTTGTGTCAAGTCATCTCTAAGGAAACATTAATAAACTGTCGATTTTTATTATTAATTATTTGTTTGGTCCCAGTTCTTTGGACAAGCCTGGTTTACGTTTCCCACTTCTTTTATCTCTGTTTGCTGCCCCGTGGGATCTAATGAGTTCTCCACGTACGTGGATCCTCTTTAGCTTTTGTTCTTTGGAAACAAATATAAAAGCATCTCACTTGTGTGAAATGCCCTCTGGTGTTTTTCTTCCTGTAGTGATGGGGAAGACAAAGCTAAAGGTAAACCAGGGTCCATGGTAGTGCAACAGGAAGGGACTAGATGTGCCTTGTCTTTACTTACAAACGTGTTTTGTGTTTCTTCCTCATCGTACACAGGTATTGGGAGAGCAGAGAGCAGCGAATGCCAGCCTTAAAGGCTAAACTTATTCCGAAGACTGACCAGGAGCAGCAAGATCCCATGGAGTATCTGCAGTCTGATGAGGAGGAAGAGGAAGAAAAGAATGGGGCCCGCCGCCGCCTGCAGGAGCAGCGGGAACGACTTCATGGGGCAATGGCGCTCATTGAGCTGGCAAATCTAGCTGGTGCACAGTTGCGCCAATAGCCAAAAAACTGAACCTGACAATGTAAAAAGTATATTGCCTGGTGGTACTTAACCAAGTAGCTCCCTGAGGCAACAAGCTAAGCACCTTATTTGCTTATTCTAGGCTGCTATTTCTGTAGAATTTTATGAAGAATGTTGTTGCCTTACAATGTGAGGCAAGAGAGAATTGCACTTTTTTGTATGGTAAAAGATAGATGTAAAGTTTTAAAGTATTTTGTAAATATTGGAGTGAGCAATACAGGGTGGATAAAATACATGGTGTAGAAAGCTAGGTTTTACAAGCTTGATGCATTCAGTGAAAAGAATCCTCTTGAGGAGGAACCTTCTGAACTCACATTTCTTTAAAGCATAATCAGAATCAAATTGGCGTAAATGCCAAGTTTAGGAATGCTGAAAGTTTATAAAGAAAGAGTCAACATCCAGGCAAAAACTCTGAATATCAGCAGCAATAAAAGAGTACAGATATAGAGGTGGCTGTCATTTGTGGAAACATTGCTTTTAGAAATTAAAAGAAAAAAAAAGAAGCCAATTGCTTCTTGCTGTGATGACTGAACATCGTCTTGGCACGATATTAGCAGTCTTACAGCATCTAAGTAGCACTTGCCTTTCCTGACAAAGTTGGAAAGTTTTGCACACCAGGAAATGAAAAAAATCAGATTTATTGAAAGCAGATTCATTTAAGCTTGCAAGTCTAGATGTGTTAAGTTGTTCCAGTGTTGTGCGCCCTGTAATGTGATTGGCACTTGCTTTTGTTTTATAAAAGGGTGTATTTAAAGGATGGTGTTGATAGTAAACTGTTTTAGCTCTTTGATGGCAAACACTAAATTTTAATAGTGCTTTTTAGGATTACTAGCAAATACAAGCTTTATACCTTTTAGTTTTTGAGTGCATAAAGCCACCTTATTGCTTTGTTGTAGGACAAGATGCTGGATTTTGTGTTCTCTAAACATAGTGTAGCTAACTATGGCAGCCTTGCTCCTTTAAAATGTGTCAACTTTCCAAAATTTGCTGCAGGTAGGAGAGATTTTGCACACAGAGTGCACTCAAGCATTGACATTCTGGCCTACAGAATGATTAAAGGGGCCTGGCACAGGTGAGAAAGGTAAAGAGCTCTTTACCAATCTTCTGATCATATATATATAGCTATTTATTGTGTGTCAGACTAAAATGCTCCCCCCCCCCCCCCCCCCTTGGGTTGAATATAACCCAAAGTGCAACGATATAATGTCTGCTTTTATTTAACTTTCTAACAGAACAGTACTTTAACTGTAAAAGTGCATCTGGCTCCTTCAATTATTTTTTGTGAATTGGTCATTTTTTTTTTAATGATTTTGTGGAAAGGAGAACTGGAACATTCAGTTCTATTAGCTTTTTGGTATTTTGGCATTTACAGTTTTATTGCAGGCAATTTGTGTATTGTTGCCTAGGTATTGAATTCTGTTGAAAAATGTCAGAATGGTTTGAGATGGATAGCCATTTCTTCATTGTTTTATGTGAACCAAAAGGAAAAGAAGGAACATGAACCGTGTTCAATAGAAGTCTTAAAAACATAATTGAAATCGATCCTAGACACTGTTCAGAAGCCTGATATGCGTGTACAGAGAAGCTTATAGATCTTGGGGTGGTTTAACTGAACAAATTCTTAACTCTACTTGATTGGTATAAAGCAAATTTTGGTCCTAGGTTTAACACTTTTTCAAGCACTTATTTTCTTTTGTGTGAAATATTTGTGAATTTTGAAGGCTCTGGTTCCTGAATTTATAGTGATAACTGTCTATAGATTTTTGGTCAAACTAAAGCTTAAAACCTTTGCTTTTTTTTTTTTTAATGGTGTCCCACACCCACAGGAGTAAGATCTGGAAGGTTCTAGATTTGCATTGTAATTTAAAATGTTTGGACTAAACATCATTTTATGATGTATCAATTTTTTTTTTTTTTTGCAAAGCATTCTAATGGAAACTGCATAGTAATCTGAATGCCAAACTATTGGAATTTGATCCTTAATTTACTCGGTACTTTTAGTGCCTAGGTAGCAGAACATCATTTGTGAGGGATCTCATATTTGGCAAAGAAATCAAATTTTAATGTCTGAATAATTTAAGGCAATCTTAGACTGCTTTTTAGTTTTCTTAGGTAAAGAAGAGGTTGTGTTCATTTGGCCAGTTGTAATTTGGCGTTAGTTACCACCATTAGAGTACAATAAATGCTGCTATTCTAAATATGCAGCACTTTGAATAAAATCACATTTTTAATCTTAAGGTTTGTGTTCAGATTTCTACTAATTTTTGTAGCCGTAATAAAGCGGGCCCATTCATTGTTTTGCTATAGTTTGTGTTCCTATAGTATAGCACACTGCTGAAAGTAAAGGGCCTGATTTTTTTTGCCAGTACACATTGCCTGCAACAGACTGAATCCACCAGAGAACAGTGCCACAGTCCATTCTTCAACTTTTCTGGCACTTGATGAGAATTTCTGTGTGGTATCTGAAGACTGAATTTGATCTAAGAGATGCCTCTCTATCTTTTAAGTACTAGCTATTCAGCACAGTTTTCAGATGCAGTTATACAGCTTTTGAATCTGAAAAGCCTAAACAGTTTAAAGCATAAGCATTTAGTAAAGTTTGTGTTTGATTTTCAGGTCTTTTATTCCCATCTATCCACTTTTGTCAATAAAACAGCGCACAGTCTACTAAAACAAAGTACTGATATGATTGACTACCTTTTTCTTTTTGTTTGTTTTTAACTGCTGGTGCATGTGTGTATGTTTGTGTGTGGGTGAAGTTTACCAAAATCTTCCAGTTTTAATAATGCTACAGTGAAAAAATCAAAAGCTGGGCCTCTTCAAATGTGCCTTGCAGGATGTCTTCTACAAGCCTAATGTGTACATCTATAGATAGCCTGTGGCAGACTGTGCTGTCCCTTATTAGAAGGAGCCCACTCTTTCTCCTTTTGAAAGATCTCCTTGCACCGTTACTAATTTTGGTTCATATTTCAACTTTATTTGATATTCCAGGTAATCAATAGAAATCAAACAAAATAAAACATGGAAAAGAAACTAAGATGATATTTTTTATTGGACATAACTTAATACATTTCTTGATTAGCTTTCGAAGGTTGCCCTTCTTCGTCAGATCGGAAATAAGCAAATGTGGTAGATGTCAGTATATATAAGTAAAACATCCAAGCATTTCATTGACAGTCTAACAGGGTTGGGATGGGTAGGAGGTATGCATGGGAACATCAAAGCATTTCAGAGATAGTCTAACAGGATGGGGGTGGATAGGTGAAAGGAGGGTGATAAACAGAGCAATACAACTTTATGGTTTATAATGGGCTAGAAAACCCAGATCTTTAAGTCCTGTCTGTTGGGTGTCAAAATATTCAATCATTCTGACTTCAAAGGTCTTACGTTCCTGTATTGTTTTAAAGTTACCTTTCAGGTTTCTTACTATGAAGTCACTGGTACAGTGATCTGGTTTTGTAAAGTGCTGATCCACAAGGGTGGGAACCCGGCTGGCACCAGTATTCTTCATGTGATGTATATGTAAATTAAATCTTGTCTTTAGCATCTGGCCTGTTTCTCCAATATAGCATCCTTCGTTACATTTTTTACACTGAATGATATATACCACATTGGAAGATGAGCATGTGAAATATTCCTTTATGTTGAATATGACGTGGCATCCAGCATCTCTGCCCAGAGTATAGCAATGTGCAGACTCTCATGGCTGCATGTTTCTGACTTGGAACATTCTGTTTAGCAGAGGTTGGTGGATGCCCCATGCCGGGGGATAACCTTTTTGGAGAAGAGGTTGAGGAGGTCATAGACCAAATCAAAAAACATACTGATACCATCTCTTCTCTCTTCCACCAGGCGCCTTCTGCATCTGCCTCTTCAGCTAGGAGGACTTTTGGCAAGCCAAGGAGGAGTCTGTATTACTATCGAAGGCGTAGGTACAAACTCTCTGCTCGTTCACGTCAACAGCGTGCGCCAAAGGTCCCTTCTGCTCCCCAGGCAAAATGAGGGACAAGCTTTTGACTGGCTCCAGCAGAGCATAGTCGTAGTAAAAGTGTCCATCCTGGACTACTTGCAGATTGGGGGAGGCTGATATATATATATATTTTTTTTTTTTTCAAGAAAGATGGTCTCTTATAACCTCTGACTGGTGGGTTCTTCAAATAGTCCATCTCAGATACACACTCAGTATCTAAAACCTCTAGATTGCCCACCGAGAGCTCATTCGTTCAGCTCTCAGCACAGGTAAGTACTTGCAAAGGAACCCTCAGCCCTTCTGAAGGCCCATGCGGTCGAGCCCGTTCCACCAGGGGAGGAAGGGTGGGGATTCTATTCCAGGTACTTCCTTGTGCAAAAGAAAACAGGGGTGATGCGTCCCATCTTAGAACTAAGGGCCCTGAACAAATTCCTAGTCCAAGAGAAGTTCAGGATGGTGATCCTAGGCACCCTTCTCCCAATGATTCAGAAAATCGATTGACTATGCTCTCTGGACTTAAAGGATGCATATTCTCGCATCCCAATACTTTCAGCCCACTGGAAGTATATTCAATTTTGACTGGGAACACATCACTTTCAATACCACATGTTGCATTTTGGCCTCGCATCAGCTCCCAGAGTCTTCACCAAATGTCTAGCAGTAGTTGCAGCATCGCTATGCAGACTGGGAGTCCAAGTGTTCCCATCTCTCGATGATTGGCTGGTAAAGAGCATCTCTTCCAATGGTGCTCAGGAGTCAGTGCGGATGACTATTTGGGTGCTGTAATACTAGGGTTCGTTTTAAACTATCCTAAGTCCCATCTTCGCCCTTTCCAACGATTGGAGTTAATAGGAGCCCTGCTCGACACAAAGAAGGTTCGAGCCTACTACTACTACTATTTATCATTTCTATAGCGATACAAGGCATATTCAGTGTCTGCCTTCCACTGTTGTCGCACTCGCTTCCAGGATTCGAGCCTCTCAGCAGGTCACAGCTCGGCAGATGTTGAGATTGTTGGGCTACATGCCTTCCACAGTGTATGTTACACCCATGACACGTCTCACATGAAATCAGCTCAATGGACCCTGGCTTCTCAATGGTATCAAGCCACAGGGAGCCTGAAAGATGTCATCCAAGTGTCCACAGAGCTTGTACGCTCCCTTCAGTGGTGGACTGTTTGATCTAGTTTGATTCAAGAACTTGCATTCCAAATTCCTCAGCCACAAAAAAGTGCTGATGATGGCTACATCTTTCCTGGAATGGGGGACTCATGTAGATGGGCTTCACATCCAAGGTGTTTGATCTGAAGATTTGTTTCATACCTGGACCAATCTCCTGGAACTCCAGGCGATCTGGAACGCTCTAAAGGCTTTCAGAGATCAGTTATCTCATCAAATTGTGCTCATCCAAACAGACAATCATTTTGCAATGTATTACACCAACAAGCAAGGAGGCACCAGGTCACGCCTTCTGTGTCAGGAGGCCTTCCGGATGTGGCAGTGGGGTCGCAAACATGGCATGTTCCTTCGAGCTACTTATTTTGCGGGCAAAATAATACCCTGGCCAACAGACTAGAAGAATAATGCAACCACACAAGAAGTCTCTCAATATGGGCATAACCCGCAAGATCTTCTGAGCATGGTGCACCCCCTCGGTAGATCTGTTTGCCACTCAGATCAACCACAAGGTCCTTCAGTTCTGTTTCAGGTTCAGGCCCAGGACAGACTAGTGTCAGATTGCTCCCTCCGTTTGGGGACGGGTCTTCTGTATGCATACCCTCCCACTCCTCTAGTAGGGAAAACTTTGTTGAAACTCAAGCAAGACTGCGGAACCATGATTCTGATTGTGCCATACTGGCCGCGGCAGATGTGGTCCCCTTTACTTCTGGAGTTATTTTCCAAAGAACCGTGTAGATTGGAGTGTTTTCCAACCTTCATCATGCAGAACAAAGGGTCTCTTCTACATACCAACCTCCAGTCTCTGGCTCTCACAGCTTGGATGTTGAGATCCTAGAATTTGCTTCCTTGGGTCTTTCAGAGGGTGTCTCCGAGGTCTTTTTGACTTCCAGGAAAGACTCCACTAAGAGGTGCTATTCTTTCAAATGGTGGAGGTTTTCTGTCTGGTGTGAGAACAAGGCCCTAGATCCCCTGCTTGAATACCTTTTACACATATCAGAGTGTGGTCTCAAGACCAACTCCATAAGGGTTCACCTTAGTGCAGTTAGTGCTTATCAACGTGTAGAGGGTAAGCCCATCTCTGGACAACCTCTTGTTCGTTTTGAGATTTGCTTTTTTCAAAGCCCCCTGTCGAACCTCCACCTCTCGACATTGTTGTCACTTAGCTGATGAAAGCTACTTTTGAGCCACTGAATTCTTGCCTTCTGAAGTATTTGACCTGGAAGGTAATTTTCTTGGTGACTGTTACTTCAGCTCGTAGGGTCAGTGAGCTTCAAGCCTTACTGGTGGTTTCATTATAACAAGAGTAGTCCTCTGCACACACCCTAAGTTCCTGCCAAAAGTGGTGTCTGAGTTCCATCTGAACCAGTCGATTGTCTTGCCAATATTCTTTCCCCGACCTTTTGCCCATCCTGGTGAAAGCAGCTTGCACACCTTGGACTGCAAGAGAGCATTGGCCTACTACATGGAGAGGACCAGACCCCACAGTCTGACCAACTTTTTATTTCTTTTGATCCCAACAGGATGAGGGTCACCATCGGGGAAACACATAGTTTCTTATTGGCTGGCAGTTTGCATTTCCTTCACTTATTCCCAGGCTGGGCTGGCCCTAGAGGGTCATGTCAGAGCTCACAACGTCAGAGCCGTAGCTGCATTGGTAGCCCACTTGAGGTCAGCCTCCATTGAAGAAATTTGCAAGGCTTTGACATGGTCTTCAGTCCACACATTCACATCACACTACTGTGTTGAGCAGGATACCTGACATGACAGTTGGTTCAGGCAGACAGTGTTGCATAATCTGGGGTATAGAATCCAATTCCACCCTCCTAGGCACATTTTATTCTGTTCCAGGCTGCACCTTCATTCAGATTGCATATAGTTTTAGGTTAATCTGTGTTATGTCCTCGCTGTTGCAAGGCCCAATTGATCAATGTTTGCTGTTTTTGGAGAGCCTGGATGCTAGGGATTCCCCACGTGAGCATAGATGAGCCTGCTTGTCCTTGGAGAAAGCGAAGATACTTTCCTGTAGCAGGTATTCTCTGAGGGCAGCAGGCTTTATATTCTCACCATCCCTCCCACCTCCCCTTGGAGTTGTCTCCTTTCTTATTTTTACTTTTTTTGCTGTAGTATAAAACTGAGGAGACTGTGCTCTCGTGCATGCATGGTGGAGCGTGTCTCGAGCTCCTCAAAGCTCTATGCTAATCATAAGTCCAGGACCGGGCAGTGCGGGTCGGTGTCACCCACTTGTGAGACTATAAAGCCTACTGTCATTGGAGAATACCTGCTACAGATAATTATCTTTGCTATACTTAATCAATGAGTGTCAAGCAGTAGTAGATGTTGCTTGTCAGATCATTTCAATTTGCCTTGAGATTGTTTTCTTGGGGAACTTCTGTTCCATGGTTTAAATATGAAATATCATTCATCAAGTAGTTCTAAAAGCTCTGCATGCTGTGTAGACTGAAGCCAGTCCTAAAGGAAGATTATCACAAATGGGATTAGGTCCTCTTGATTATTATAACTTGATCTATAGGTGCCTACCTGGTCCTGTCTTTTTCTTGCAAGAAAAATCTGCAGATGGTCAAGTTCAATTTATTTGATATACTGCAAAATTTTCAACATATAAACTAAGTGGTTTACAATATATAAAATAATGGGGAGGGGGAGGAAAACAAAGGAAACACCACGTAGAAACACAAAAGGTAAAGAGGTTGCACTGGTTCCCTTCTGAGTGATAAAGACTTGCCTGTTTTTATTCTTCCCAGTGCAGTGGAAATTAGAATTTTGTACAAAAAGCATCCAGAATGTCTTTTTCTCATGGAAGCAAAGTAACTGAAAATTTAACAAAATGGGATCAAATTTGGCATGTGCGGAAAAAAAAACTTAAAGATGCATCAAGAGGAGGAGTGGCCTAATGGTTATTGCAGCAAGCTTTGATCCTGGCAACCTGGGTTCAATTCCTACTGCAGCTCCTTGTGGTGATGGGCAAGTCACTTAACCCTCCATTGCCCCAGGTAATCTAAACTTAGATTGTGAGCCATCTAGGAACAGAGAAAGCACCTGCATATAATGTGTACAAGGCTGCGTACATCTAGTAGTACTATAGAAATGATTAGTAATAGTAAGTTAAAATTTAAATGGGCTAGATTGGACTTGGGGTTCCAGGTAATTAAGCCATCTCCCTCAAATGGCCCAGTGCATTTTATGGGAGAAGCAGTTCCAGTTTCTACCAACTAGACTATTAGATATGATTCCTTAATTATGTTTTGCTGTTCCTTGCAAAATGGTATTCCTTGCCTACTACCTCCCCACACCTGAACCTCACCCTCCCAAAAAATTATCAATCGCAACCCTATCCCTATCACCCGAACTACCTCCACCCCCTACGTTAACCCTATTACCCACGACCATCCCATACTTCAAAACTACCCTACAACCTCTCCATCACCTTCAACACCCCTACTCTATAAACTATCCCCTATAACTATCCCATCAACCCCAACTCTCCCAGCATAAACTATCTCCCCTATCTCAAAACCATCCAACCAATCCTCCAATACTACTACTGTCCACAATTGCATCCTCCCCTCTTGTAACACAAACCGATGACTGGAGGGGTTGAAAAGGATCCCTTGAGCCATGCTCTGCAAGCTTTCTCAATTTGTTTTCTTAATTTTAAACTTTAAGATTAGTATCACCTACTAAGGTATTGCAAGATTGCTGCTAGAGATTGCATCCATTTTGAAGGAGTAGCCTCAACAGGCAGGAACGAGTGGGCATTGCTCGTGCTCATTCTCCATTAGACCACCAAGGATTGGGCAAGTAGGCCCAGGGAGATACTGGGGGAGGGGTGGGAGGAAGAGAGGGATTCTGGGGGAGGTTGTTGATGTGCAAAAAAGAAGGGGGTCCAATACTTCCACAAGTGAGCCAAAGATATCAAAACACACAAAGGTGGAAGAATGCCAGATCCAAAAAGACCAGTCCTGAAGCCACGGTAGTAAGAGCACCAAAATAAAGTTTATTGGGACCCAATAAACTTTATTATGGTGCTCTTACTACCGTGGCTTCAGGACTGGTATTTTTGGATCTGGCGTTCTTCCACCGTTGTGTGTTTTGATATCAGAGGTTGTTGATATTCCAGGGAGGATCAGAAGGGGGTTGATGTTTAAGGAGGGGATCTTGAGGGGTGAGAGGTAGGGAAGGGGGTGGGGTTTGAAAAACGTCAGGTCAGTACCTAAAAGTTATAAGGGTGTCAGCTGATATTCAGTGCCAGCACCCGAATAGCAAAGCATGCATAGTTAAGACTGCATTTTATGTGGTTCTATGTGGCTGCTTAGCTAGGCAGGCACCGGCACTGATTATCAGTTTGGCACCTTAATAATTGACAGCTTTTCCCTGTAATGCCCCTTTGTGGCCCAGTTCCAAAATGGCCAGTATCCATATTCAGCTTAAATCATTTTTGAATATCAACCCATATGTTTCTAAAATGGCTGATAAAACTGTTTGCTCCAGCATATAAATGTCTTACCATTTTATAAAACTCATTCATATATGCCACCTTAATGTTCCTGTGTTGCCCCATTGATATACTTTGCCTGCAGCATGTCACGGCACATGAATGCCCATTTCACCATGTATTTTAGAACAGGCTCTACGTCAGTAAATCCTGATCTAAGATACTAGCATAACTTGGATGTCTAAATTCTGATGTGGATATTCTTTCTAAAATACTGCTGTATATGATAGTCAAATAAAATGTTTTGAGTTCCACTTGTGATTGGATATATTGCTGAAGTTTGGAAATTGTATGTAAAATATGAACACAACATGAATATCTGCAAAAATAGACTTGCAGAAAACAAAATATTAAAAATCAGGAGGTTATGTTCCCATAATAGATTTACCAATTTATTTTAAAAGATAAAATCTAAAATTTTCAAACAAAAAGGCTATCAAGAAGATGAAAAGGAACTTATTAGTTTGAAGAATTTAGCTTTAAGACAGTTTTGTGGCATATTCTTCCCCAGTTTGATTCCAATCAAGTGTCTGAATTTTGGGAACTTGCTGAAGAATCTAACTTGCCTAGCAGAGTTAGTCTGCGGTACTGGCATTCCCACATGTGTGCAAATAAAATTTAGTCAGGGATGGATGTTTTTCTAGAATGAGTAGGCACTTGCCTCCATTTAACTTGTTCTAGTTGTTTTCTTCGGTTTTCCCTGCTGAGTGTGACTAAGGGTGTCAAAATAAAGCACTCTTAGTCACACTAAGGCAGGTCCTGCAGACTCAGCAGCCACGGCTGTCAGCCTACTTCTGTATTCTGTTCTTTTTGCTCTTTGCCTGTAACAAAAGTCAACGACGAGGCAGCAGACAAGGGCAGGGTGGCATGAGCAGTACATTAGTCCACAGTAGGTGCAGGTGCAAGTACTATGCATACTGTAGCTGCTTAAATTTTGATATACAGCTTTTCCAAGTTGGGTAAGGACAGGGTAAAATGGTTTACTACAACAAAATTACTAGAAAAGGTAGAAAGAGAAATTATAATCATCTAAGTAAGGACAAAAATTAACTAATCACTGTCATACCCAATACCCCAGAGCCACTGCATCAAGCCTTTCCAAAATCCAGAGAAAATAAGTAAATCTTCAGTGCTGCCATAAAGTGAGGACAGCTTTGTTTGTCCCTTAGATAGCATGGGGTTGAATTCCATTCCAGAGGGCCATAGAAGAAAAAAAAAAAAAACAATGTCTAGTGCCTGCCCATCTATCAAAGAAGGGAAGAAGTGTGTTTAGCAGCAGACTGGCTAACCTACTGAAGAAGGCTTTAAACTAGAATCATTGCGGCAGGGTGATAAAAGCCTCCAGGTAAGTACAAGCCCTCAGGTAAGTGAAGCATTAAATACCTCTACACAAATGGGAGAGGAAAGGGGGGGGAGTTGCATTTGAAAGAATGAACGTTGACTATAATGATGATCCTTTATTTACAGAGTAAGTTAATGTTGCAGATGTAGACAGTGTTTGGTTATTTCACTTTATTTGCATGTTTGTTCGTGTAATAAAAAGAGCCTTAAATAAATGATATAAATCTCATCTGAGATTTAGATGCCCAGTCTTCCAACTTCCTAAAGTCTTCCTGCAATTTTTTATGATACTCATGTGCTTTAACAACTTTGAATGTTTTGTGCCATCTGTAAATTTAGTCACCTCATTCATTCTCATTTCCATATCATTAATAAGTTAAGTAGCACAGGTCCCAGTATAGAGCCGCGGGGCACTCCACTATTCACTCTCCTCCGCAGAGCCTACCCTCTGTTTTCCATCCATCAACCAATTCCTAATCCACAACAGAACATTGCCTCCTATCCCATGCCTCTTTGATTCTCTCAAGAGTCTCATGAGAAAGTTTGTCAAAAGTTTTCTGAAAATCTAGATACACAGCATCCACAGCTCACCTTTAGCTACATGTTTATTCACACATTCGAAGAAATGAAGCAAATTGGTGAGGCAATACTTCCCTTGGCTGAATCTATGCTGACTCTGTCCCATTAAACCATGTTTGTCTAGATGTTCAGTGATTTTATTTTTCTTTATAATAGTTTAGACTATTTTGCCTACCAGTGCCATCAGGCTTACTGGTCTGTAATTTCCCGGATCACCCCTGGATACCTTTTTAAAAATAGGCATTACATTGGTAACCCTCCAATCTTCAGATACTACTGACAATTTTAATGACAGGTTACAGATCACTAACCTCACATTTTAGTTCTTTCAGTACTCAGGGGTGTATGCCATCCAGTCCATGATTTACTATGCCTACTTTGGTCAATTTGGCTCAGTACAGCTTCCAGGTTCACAGAGATTTCTTTCAGTTCCTCTGCATCATCACCCTTGAAAACTATCTCTGGTACAAGTAGATCTCTTATATCTTCAGTAAAGACTGGAAATGGTTTTCAAGGGTGATGATGCCAAATTTGCTAGCTTTTCTAATTTCTGTTAATCTTCATCTGATCATTCTGGCCCGGCGGGCAATAGTATATCCCTACACGTATATTCTTTCCGTTAACACATAGAATTTCTATCCATAAGGACTCCATGTTCCTGTCTGTTTTATGCAGAATTTTTATTTGTTTGACTCAATTCTCTTTAACATACAGCGCAATCCCCCCCCCCCCCCCTCCAATTTTGATCCACCCCATCATTGCCATATAATGTATACCCTGGTAACAGTGTCTCATTGATTGGCCTCCTTTCACCAGGTCTCTGAGATGGCACTAAGTGAAGAGGTATTCTCATTTTTTTTAGGCTTCTAGAATTTGTATACAGACACTTCAAAGTGTGTGTTTTTTTTCCCTTGCATCTACAAGCTGCTTAGAAGTTGACGGATAATTTGCAGCCTTTGCTCTGTTCTACCCTTAAGCACTTCTGGCGTTCTTTTACCTTTGCTGAAACCTCTCTGTTGGGATTCCCTAAATGTCCTCTTATAATAGTATTCCTCAAGAACACCTCACTCTGAACAATGCACTCCTGAGGTTCCATCCCGGTTAAGGTGAAGTCCATCCATTTGGAATAGATTCCCCCTTACCGAGAATGTTGCCCAGTTCCTAATAAATCTAAATCCTCCTTCCTGCACTTTTCTCATCTATGCATTGAGACCGGAACTCTGCCTCCCTCTTGGGTCTTGCGCATGGTATGGGAAGCACTTCTGAAAATGCTACCCTGGAGGTTCTACATTTTAGCTTTATACCTAAGAGCCTAAATCTGGCTTCCAGAACCCCTCTCCTACATTTTCCTAGGTTGTTGGTACCCACGTGTACCAAGACAGCTAGCTCCTCCCTAGCACTGTCTAAAAGCTTATCTAGATGACGCATGAGGTCTGCCACCTGCATACCAGACAGGCAAGTAACCAAGCCATCCTCTCTTCCATCAGCCTCCCAGCTATCTACATACCTAATGATTGAATCACCAACTAATATGGCTGTTCTAACTCTTCCCTCCTGGGCAGAAGGCCCTGGAGACACATCCTTGGTGCAAGAGGAAATTGCATCCCTTTTGTGGGGGTGGGGGGAGGTCCTGGCTGCAGGATCATTTCCTTCCTCTCCAAGGTGATGCGCTCCTTTCAGGTGACCTTTCTCCATGGCAGCCCAAAGGTTTCCAGACTGAAGGTGGGACTTCTCTACTATGTACCTGTAGGCCGCCTCTGTATACCTCTGTCTACCTCAGCTCCTCCAAGTCTGATACTCTAGCTCCAGCGATTGGATCCGTTCTGTGAATGCTAGGAGCTCTTTGCACCGAGTGCATACATGACCTCTCACCAACTGGGAGATAATCAAACATGTGACACTCTGTGCAAAAGACTGGATAGTCCCCATCTTGCTATTGGACTGCTGTCTGCATCTTATTGATAATTTATGTTGCTAATAGCATAGGAGTTTGTAGACTGAAGTTCTCTAAAATTGTTGGTTATATCTAGGCTATGCTAATATTTAGGGTTTTAAAATATATATATATATATATATATATATTTGTAGGTTCCCTCTATATACCTAAGTAGACTATTTCTAAGAGCTAATTATTGGCTGATAGAGATGCCCTAATTAACTTTCTAGCCTTCTAATTGGTTCAAGGGCCTATAAATCAAGAGATCAGACCTGGGGTGGTTGGGAATTAAACTCTAAACTGGGGGGTTCCTTGATTATCAGCTCCTAATGATATGGTAAACTCTAAAATGGTCCTTTAACTGCTAGTCTATGAAACTGTAATAGAGACTTTTAAATACTAAACAAACAAAATAAACCCTATTCCTTAAACTGCATTTGCTAAATAAGCGGAGTAACTTAAAAATAAAGACATAGATATTACCCGAGTCCTCCTTTCCCTGAGGTTGAAAGCAATTTCCCAGCAATTAACTTGCCATTGAATTTTTGTCCTACTGTGGAAGTCCTCACAAAGTACCTCTTCTGGATTCACTCTATGACCTACGCCCTTCTACTTGGGATGCACAAATGAACCATTCTTACACCTATGTTCAGGAAGGATAGGGCAGGAAGAAAGGGAGGAATGGTGTCATTATGTTAAAGATAACCTTAAAGCAACATAATTGCATGACTTATGGGATAAAGAAGAGGCGCTTTGGTCAATCTGGAAAGAAGAAATGGAAAATATTTACATTGTTGTGACATACAGGCCTTCTTCACAAGTAGAAGTAGTGGACAGATTTAATTGAAGACATTCACAAAATATCTATGAAAAGGGCATCTTTTTTACAGGATCATGTAGAAGTAGGATGATCCTGCAGGTGCTAATGGAACCCATGCTGGATGGGGCCATGCTGGACCTTGTGCTTACGAATGGGGATAGTTTCTGATGTTATACGATCATTTGGCATCCAGTGATCACTGGATGGTGTGGTTCAATATTAAGACATACATGAAGAGGGTTTATTCAAAAGTAAAGATTCTAGACTTTTTTTTTTTAACTAACTTTAGATAATGGAATACCTCAGGGAGGTAGCTGAATGGGAACATCTTGAAGAAGTAGAAAAGCAGTGGGGAAAATGGAAAGGAGTTATAAGGGCAACAAACTTATTTATTTTTAAACTACTTTGGTTCTCAAAAGTAGTAACTGAAAATGTAAGGGAAAAGAGGTTAGCCTTCATAAACTACAAGAGATCACAGAAAAAGGGGACCAGGGGACATGCCAATTAAATTACATGGAAATACTTTTAAAACAGGAATAAATATTTTTTCACTCAAAGAATAGTTAAGCTCTGGAACTCACTGTCAAAAAATGTGGTAACAGCAGTTAGTGTATCTCTGTTTAAAAAAGGTTTGGACAAGTTCCTTGAGGATAGTGCATAATCTGTTATTGAGATGGATATGGGAGAAGTCACTGCTGGCCTCAGGACTGGTAGCATGGAGTGTTGCTACTAATTGGGTGACCTGAATTGGCCACTGTTGGAAGCAGGATATTGGGCTAGATGGACCATTGGTCTGACCTAGAATGAGGAAGACAGGTAAAAATATCTGGGAAAACTAAGAGAGGCTGGGAAAGTAGTCAGGGCACTAGAGATACAAATGGAAGAAAAAATAGCCAATATGATAAATGAGAGGACAAGATATTTTTAAGATAGGTTAGTGATGGGAGGAAGTGCAAAAGAGGCATTGTGAGGCTCAAGTGTAAAGGGGAGGAACATGTAGAAGCTGATGAGGATAAAGTGGAATTACTTAAATATTCCTGTTCTGTGTTCAGAAATGAAGGGCAAGGAGTAGGACCATAGAAGAAAAAAAATGATAATGGAAATGTGGTAGACCTTGAACAATTTTCAGAAGACTCTGTTCATGAGGAGCTAGCTAAACTAAAAGTAGACAATGATGAGACTAGATAGGATACATCCGTGGGTACTGGGGGCCCTTAGGGAAGTTCTAGTGGTTCTGGAGGACCAGAGAAGGCAGATGTGATCCCTCTTCACAAAAGTAGAAGTAAGGAGGAGGTTGGGTACCACAAGTTGATTAGTCTAACCTCTGTGGTGAGTAAATATAAACATTCTAAAATAGAGGATAGTGAGGTTTCTAGAATTCAAGGGATTGCAGGACCCAAGGCAGCATGGTTTTACTAGAGGTAGATCTTGTCAGATAAATATGTTTAATTTCTTTGACTTGGTGACCAGACAGTTGGATCAAAGGGGAGCACTAAATGTGACGTACTTAGATTTTATTAAAGCCTTTGACATGGTTCTGCATAGGCAACTTACAAATAAACTGAATACCCTCAGTATGGGCCCTAAAGTGACTGTCAGAAACTGGTAGAGAGGAAAGTGGCAAAAAGTAGCGTAAATGGAGTTCTCTCTGAGGAAAGGGACATTATTAGAGTTGTGCTACATGGATGGACTAAGAAGGGCAATCCTTGTGAAGATAGGTACACAAATGGGAAAATGGGGGGCTGTGATTCACTGAGATCCAGGGTCCCCAATCCTTTCACAGTCACAGAGGCTAGGAGTCTCCTTCAAAGAGTTTGCTGAATGGCAGCTAAAAGCAAAAGAAGTTTGAGGGGGAAAGAGTTGAGGAACAGGAGAAGAGATGGTCGAGAGGATAGAAAAAGAGGAAGTGTAGGAAGGAGAGAGTGAGGTATATCTGATAGGAGCAGAAGGAGAGCAATATTTGAGAGGTGGGGATGGGTGAGTGCTGCATTCACAGGTTAGGACAATCTGGCCAGGCCCACGGAACTGAGGCAACAGGAGAAAATAGTGTCAGGCTGATTTAGACAAGCTCCAGGAAGGGAAGAACCAGCAACTTCAAGCTCCTTCCCCCACACCCTTCCTGTGGGAGAGGGATCCAGACCAGGGAGTCTAAAAAGGAGGAGGGATGTAAGGTAAGTATTGCTAACTTGCAGTTCTTTACTGGGTTTTTTTGAATTGTGAAGGATTCTATTATGTGGAAATGTAGGATTATTAACTTAACCCAGGTAGTCCAAACAGGTGATACAATCCTGGTTTTGCTCTATTGCACACATAACATTGTAATTCTAATTGTTTTGTTCTTTTTGTTTAATGAGAGCTACAAATCCATGAATTCAGTGTGGCAAAATTAGAATTTGACAACCTGTTTGACCTGGGGTGAGTGGCAACCCAAGGGACTGGGGGTGGAAGAGTGGTTGTACATGGTGCTTTTGTGTGCTGTGCTTGGTGCTCACATAGGTAGATTCTCGACTTGCATAAGAGAAACTTATCAATCTCATCTCACAATTCAATTTGCTACTTTATTCATTTGCTACTTTATTCATTCCATGTTGAGTCCTTGAAAATCTTCTGTTGGGTTCAAGAAATGATTCTCATTTTAAGAATAAGGTCTCTCTGGTCTTCCTTTTTTGATTATCCACACTGTTTTCTTCCCGCAATCAGATTTACCACACGAGTAAGCTATTATACAACAGAAACTGTGGTTTATCTGTATGTCTCCCATGGCATGATGGGATCTGAAAAAGAAAACAAAACACTGAAAGATTTGTAATATTTCAATAAAATTTGTTTCCAAGATTTCTACTTAATTTCTCTTTTGAAAGTTTAATATAATGCACGTATCTTCTGGTACCTTAAGCAAGTCCATTAAATAATGTTAAAAACATATCCTTTGGTGTTATATTACACTGAGGAATGTTTATAAAGTATACATTCTTTTTCCTAATGATATTTTCTAAATTTGTAATTTTATTGTGCCAAAGGCGATTATCCTTCATCAGCACAGAATCTTGTTGCAAATTTCTCAAATTTTCAACTTTCTGCTCCTCAGTTGTGGCTCAAATAGTCAAAGCCTGAAACTGAGCATTAAAAATTGATCAGAAAGCAGCGTACCCAGACCTTAACCTTAATTAAAAAAAAAGAAAATCACTTTAGGGCAAGGGTAATTTGAACTTGTTCCTGTCTCTGTGACTCCTCACCCAGGTTCAAGTTATTTGATATATCACCTATTTCTCTGAGGACAACCAGGCCTTCGTATTCTCACAGCTGCAGTTGCTGACTAGCAAGACTAGGAACTTTCAAGTAGCATCCCACTATGCAAGCAGGTGCCTCATTTATTCTGCGAAGCAGGGACAATGTGTTTTATATTCTTCTCTTAGTGCATGTATCTCTCCTTTGCAGTGCCTTCCCATGTGGGTAGTTTTCCTTTTCTCAGCTATTATTTTTTTTATTCATCTTTTTCTTTCTTTAATTTTCTCTTGTTTTTAAAGTTTATTTTTTGTGAGCTGCTGGGCCAGAGCACCAACTTCGATTTGATTGCTGCCCCTTTTATCGGTTCACAAGCAAGGAGTTTAATTTGGCTGTGTTTCTTTTCTTGATGTCCCAGAAGATCCCCAGTGGCTTCAAGAGGTGTGCCCAATGCAATCAGATGATTTCTAAGATGGATCCACACTCTTGAAACATGGGGTGCCAGTGCTGTAAGACACTGTGGTATAAGAAAATCACTTATGCAACAATTATTCTGAACTCGTCTGACCAAGGATATGACCAGTTCCTAAACGTGGCCCTTAGGTTCTTGTAAGGCTGTCCAGCAATGAAGGAATAATGACAAAATGGAAATATTATTATATATAAATATAACAGCAAGGCAAAGTAATACAAAATAATACTGTGCGCTACAAAATACTGATTACCAATAGCTTTATGAATATATGTTTATATATATGTAACTATACAACTATTATGTATCCTGAGAAAAGATTACCAACTTAGTAGCAAAGTTAGGCTAATGACCACAGGTCCTGTGCAAACCAGTCCTTCATAGGCAAACATCTCACTAACTAAACCGGAGTCATAAGAGAAAAAAATCCTGAATCTCACCCTTGTGGTCTATAGGTTCACTCCAGAAGGGGTGATGAACCGGCTCCTTCTATCCAGACTCCAGCAGAGTTCACTTACGAGCCTTGTCGGTCAGGTATTAGTCCAATGTTCTTGCATGGTGAGCAGCTCGTTACACAGTCTTTGGGAAATGCCACAGAGCTGCTTCTGAACTTGACCTTGTCAGCTCTTAGCACAAGGAATTACAGTTCACAGGTTTTTAGGTAAATTGGTCTCTAGCTTCTCTGAGAGACATCCCTCAGCCACCGTGCAATCTTTTTCTCTTCTCCTTTCTCTCTCCCACACCCAGCATTGGCATTCCTCTGGATCCAGGTGACACACATGGACTAATCACCAACCGTGTACCTCTGTCTACCAGATTACCCACAGTCATGACCATGAGGGGCCTTGTGAGCTTCCAGCAAGAATATACAGTGGTGGAAATAAGTATTTGATCCCTTGCTGATTTTGTAAGTTTGCCCACTGACAAAGACATGAGCAGCCCATAATTGAAGGGTAGGTTATTGGTAACAGTGAGAGATAGCACATCACAAATTAAATCCGGAAAATCACATTGTGGAAAGTATATGAATTTATTTGCATTCTGCAGAGGGAAATAAGTATTTAATCCCTCTGGCAAACAAGACCTAATACTTGGTGGCAAAACCCTTGTTGGCAAGCACAGCGGTCAGACGTCTTCTGTAGTTGATGATGAGGTTTGCACACATGTCAGGAGGAATTTTGGTCCACTCCTCTTTGCAGATCATCTCTAAATCATTAAGAGTTCTGGGCTGTCGCTTGGCAACTCGCAGCTTCAGCTCCCTCCATAAGTTTTCAATGGGATTAAGGTCTGGTGACTGGCTAGGCCACTCCATGACCCTAATGTGCTTCTTCCTGAGCCACTCCTTTGTTGCCTTGGCTGTATGTTTTGGGTCATTGTCATGCTGGAAGACCCAGCCACGACCCATTTTTAAGGCCCTGGCGGAGGGAAGGAGGTTGTCACTCAGAATTGTACGGTACATGGCCCCATCCATTCTCCCATTGATGCGGTGAAGTAGTCCTGTGCCCTTAGCAGAGAAACACCCCCAAAACATAACATTTCCACCTCCATGCTTGACAGTGGGGACGGTGTTCTTTGGGTCATAGGCAGCATTTCTCTTCCTCCAAACACGGCGAGTTGAGTTCATGCCAAAGAGCTCAATTTTTGTCTCATCTGACCACAGCACCTTCTCCCAATCACTCTCGGCATCATCCAGGTGTTCACTGGCAAACTTCAGACGGGCCGTCACATGTGCCTTCCGGAGCAGGGGGATCTTGCGGGCACTGCAGGATTGCAATCCGTTATGTCGTAATGTGTTACCAATGGTTTCGTGGTGACAGTGGTCCCAGCTGCCTTGAGATCATTGACAAGTTCCCCCCTTGTAGTTGTAGGCTGATTTCTAACCTTCCTCATGATCAAGGATACCCCACGAGGTGAGATTTTGCGTGGAGCCCCAGATCTTTGTCGATTGACAGTCATTTTGTACTTCTTCCATTTTCTTACTATGGCACCAACAGTTGTCTCCTCGCCCAGCGTCTTACTGATGGTTTTGTAGCCAATTCCAGCCTTGTGCAGGTGTATGATCTTGTCCCTGACATCCTTAGACAGCTCCTTGCTCTTGGCCATTTTGTAGAGGTTAGAGTCTGACTGATTCACTGAGTCTGTGGACAGGTGTCTTTCATACAGGTGACCATTGCCGACAGCTGTCTGTCATGCAGGTAACAAGTTGATTTGGAGCATCTACCTGGTCTGTAGGGGCCAGATCTCTTACTGGTTGGTGGGGGATCAAATACTTATTTCCCTCTGCAGAATGCAAATAAATTCATATACTTTCCACAATGTGATTTTCCGGATTTAATTTGTGATGTGCTATCTCTCACTGTTACCAATAACCTACCCTTCAATTATGGGCTGCTCATGTCTTTGTCAGTGGGCAAACTTACAAAATCAGCAAGGGATCAAATACTTATTTCCACCACTGTAAGACACAAGCTTGATGGTATCAAAAACTCCCCTCCATGGCTCACAGATGTTCTCGGAGGCTCTGTAAGGCATGCTCCTCCGCACCTTCCCAGGAGATAAACTGGATGACTAGTGCACATACACAACATCCTATCCTTGGATGGAGTCACTAGCACAGCTATGCCAAGAAGTAGTTTTCCTTGACGAAAGCTGGTTTGTGTTGTATTCAGGCCTCAAGCTCACAAGGCCCCTCATTGTCATGACTGTTAGTAATCTGGTGGATGGAGATACATGGTTGGTAATTGGTCCATGGGTGTCACCTGGACCCAGAGGAATGCCGATGCCAGGCATGGGAGAGAGAAAAGAGAAGAGAAGAAGATTGCATGGTGTCCAGATCTCTCTCGGAGAAGCTAGAGACTGATTTACCTAAAAACCTGTGAACTGTAATTCCTTGTGCTAAGAGCTGTCAAGTTCAGAAGCAGCTCTGTGACTTTCTTTGAATTGAGTAACCAGCTGCACAGAGACTTTGGAAATACACCTGACTGCAACAGGAAGAATCTGCTGGAGCCTGGTGGACCCAGGCCCATACCTCCCCCTGCCTGTCACTGGCGGTGGAAACTGAGCCCTCTAAAACTTACTAAAAACCCACTATACCCACATATAGGTTCCCCCTTCACCCCTAAGGGCTATTGTAGTGGTTTACAATTGGGGGTAGTGGGTTTTGGATGGTTCAGAAGACAAGATAAGTGAGCAGTGGTGAGATGTGAACCTGGGAGCACTTATAGGATGCTTCATTGCTCTCCTGGGATGTCTGGGGGACTAGTCTGCTAAAAATGCTGGTCCCTCCTACATCCCAATGGCTGGATTTTGTATGTTTTTAACTTGTGCGTTTTTTTTAAGTTGCCTAGAAAGATAAATGCACAAAACACAAAACCTTGTTCAAAATGGTATTTAAAAAACAAAAGATAAAAGTTTTTCTTTTTTTGAAAATGGTTACATTTGCTGTTCAGATTTGGGACGTTCAGCACAAAACTTCTAAAGTCCGACTTAGACGCCATATCGAAAATACTTTTCTACATAACTTTGTAAGTCTAAGTGCTTTGAAAATATGCCTCTTTGTCACTAGACCTGGTGTTTAATTTTGATTTCCTTGTGTTTGATATAATAAGATAACATGCTTACTGTCTGCTTATTAGTATTTTCTTTTCCGTTTCCTTTTTGCTCCCTGCTGTTACTCACTCATATTTTGGCCTAAATAGGTGTAGAAGCATAATTTTACTTATGTTGCCTTTTGATCCTTTTCATTGAATTCTATTGTAATATACTATCTCGCTGTATTTCTTATTACAAGAGGTGTCTTGTAAATTTGAAGAAAGCATGATTCATTAAAAAAAAAAAAGTAGGAGGGTAGGCCAAAAGCATCCAAGTATGGCTGCTGGTTTTGATTGGGGTAGAAAGCTATTTTTTTGAGGTGGCATCACTATGGAGTGCCTATACTTTGCATACAGGACCATCTTTATCTTGGAACAGGCCCACACACAGGTAGCTTCCCTTGTATAGGGGAAAAAGACAGAGAGCTGGTATAGGGAGGAGGTAGGAAAAAGCAACAAGGCAGATGATCCGCAAGTTCCAATGTGACAGACAGACAAAATTGAAAGCATATCAAGCGAAATTTCTTCAAAGTTTATTTGCTAAGAAACAAAACATAAAAACATGCCCAGCACTGGCTGTGTTTTGCTCATGCAAGGGCTGCATCAGGGGCAATCCAAACAACTGACAACATAAAACAAACAAATGTTAATGCAAATGATAAAAGATATAGAAAACTTAAATACCCATTTGAAAACAAGAATATAAGAACAGAAGTGTTTGCCATACTGGGACAGACCGAAGATCCATCAAGCCCAGTAACCTGTTTCCAACAGTGGCCAACCCAGGTCACAAGTACCTGGCAAGATCCAAGTACTAGCGCTATATAAATGCAAATAATAAGACTAATGATAATCCACAATAAAATACTCATCAATAAGACAAATAATAATCATTAAAATCTAAACCAAGACATGTACATAAAAAATAGACATATAAACTAAAAACTTCCATTAAAAGGCAAAGGGACAAGAATCACAAATTACATTATGTGAATGTAGAACTGAAAAGAGGGACACCTACCAAGATGGTGGTATATAATAAAATCTCACTAGCTTGATTCTGTAAACTAAAATAAAATGTGAATATAAATATATATCAATTACAGACTGCTCACGAACTCGCAGAACACAGAATCAATCAAAACAAAATGAACAAAAACCAGCAGCACTTACTGATATTGCTCACAAGGTGGCAGTTAGACACAGCATATCAACTCTGTGGCTGCTAGCAGCATGGCTAAACACCATTCCCATAACTGCACTTAAATGCCGAAACCCCTCTTTTCACCTCCATATTCATGTATGTAATTTTGTAATCCTTGTCCTTTGGCTCTTGTCCTCTGTATCTTCTCCTTTTCCAGGATCATGGGCTCCCTGCTGCTCTTTCATGTTCCAGAGATGTTTACTTTCTCTTCTGTTCGCAGTGGTGCACTGACCTATCCAGCAAAATTTCCCTCTTCTTCATGTGTCTTCTTTGACACAACTCCCTATATGCACCCTAGTGGTACAATGGCAGGCAACACCTTGATTATGGTATTTATACCAGATCCCAGTTTCCCTCACTGACCAGGAAAGCTCTTCCTTGTTCTGCAAACTGCTACTGTATAAACAGGTCACAATACAACTCTTTAGTAGAGCTACTGGAGATCTCTGCTATCTAAGCAAGGCAGAAAATTTGTGTTGTCACATTTTAGGCTGTTCCCTATTCAGAAATCCTGTCTTTCACTTTAAACTTTGACTGAAGGCTAAAGGGAGAGAATTTTTTTCAGATGCAGTTTTCTGTCACAAGTAGAAAGAAAGGAAGGGGTTGATATACAAAGAGAGATTCGCGGCATTTAACTGGTTAATGTCAGGTCAGTCTGTGAGTAGAGCTTGGGTGAAGCCAGTACCAGTTAGCAGATTTTATATATATATATATATATATACATATATACATACATACACAGTGCTTTTTTTGTGCCGGTATGGCATACTGGCACCTTTTTTCTGATGGCCGGCTTGCCTGCCAGCTCCCTTCGATTCGTGCTCCCCGAGTTGAAATCTTTTGTTTATCCGAAGTCACGCAGGCAGGCTCGCTTGTCTCCTAGTCGCTTCTCTTCTCTCTCAGTGCGTCCCGCCTTCCTCTGATGTAATTTCCTTTCCGCGAGGGTGGGTCGTGCTGAGAGGGAAGGGAAGCGATGAGGAGACCAGTCTGCCTGCCTGCCTGCTGCTTTCACTGCCGGTTCGCTGCGACTTCGGGTAAACAAAAGATTTCAACTCAGGGTGCACGAACGGAAGGGAGCAGGAAGGCAGGAAAGAGAGAATTGCTGGACATGGATAGGAGGGAAGGCAGGGGAGAGAGGAGAATCGCTGGACATGGATGGGAGGGGAGGACAGGGGAGAGAGGAGAATCACTGGACATGGATGGGAGGGAAGGGCAGGGGAGAGAGGAGACATGCTGGACATGGATGGAGGGGAGGGAAGACAGGAAGGAGATGCACATGGATGGGAGGGGAGTACAGGGGAGAGAGGAGAAATGCTGGAAATGGATGGAGAGGAGAGCAGGAGATAGAGGAGAATTGCTGGACATGGATGGATGGAGGGGTTGGCAGGGAGAGCTGAGAAATGCTGGACATGGATGGAGGAGAGGGGAGAGATAATTATTGCTTTATATGGATACAGGGGAGGGAAGAGAGAGGAGAACTGCTGGACATGGATGGAGGGAAGGACAGGAGAGAGGAGAAGTGCTGGATATGGATGGAGGGAGGGGAGGAAAGAAAAAAGAAGAAGATTGCTTCATCTGTTGATGGCTCTTTCATTCTCCCTGTCTCCTCAGCTCGAACCTTGGGGTCATCTTTGACTCTTCTCTCTCCTTCTCTGCTCATATCCAGCAGATTGCCAAGACCTGTCGTTTCTTTCTTTACAACATCCGTAAAATCCGCCCCTTTCTTTCCGAGCACTCTACCAAAACCCTCATCCACACCCTTGTCACCTCTCGGTTAGACTACTGCAATCTGCTTCTTGCTGGCCTCCCACTTAGTCACCTCTCCCCCCTCCAGTCGGTTCAAAACTCTGCTGCCAGTCTCGTCTTCCGCCAGGGTCGCTTTACTCATACTACCCCTCTCCTCAAGACCCTTCACTGGCTCCCTATCCGTTTTCGCATCCTGTTCAAACTTCTTCTACTAACCTATAAATGTACTCACTCTGCTGCTCCCCAGTATCTATCCACACTCGTCCTTCCCTATACCCCTTCCCGTGCACTCCGCTCCATGGATAAATCCTTCTTATCTGTTCCCTTCTCCACTACTGCCAACTCCAGACTTCGCGCCTTCTGTCTCGCTGCACCCTACGCCTGGAATAAACTTCCTGAGCCCCTACGTCTTGCCCCATCCTTGGCCACCTTTAAATCTAGACTGAAAGCCCACCTCTTTAACATTGCTTTTGACTCGTAACCACTCGCCTCCACCTACCCTCCTCTCTTCCTTCCCATTCACATTAATTGATTTGATTTGCTTACTTTATTTTTTTGTCTATTAGATTGTAAGCTCTTTGAGCAGGGACTGTCTTTCTTCTATGTTTGTGCAGCGCTGTGTACGCCTTGTAGCGCTATAGAAATGCTAAATAGTAGTAGTAGTAGTAGTAGGAAAGGAAAGGGAAGGGAGGAGAAAAACTGCACATGGATGGAGAAAATAGGCAAAAGCTGGATCCACGTTATACTTCCTCTAGTCAATTCCACAGAGGAGGACCCAGCTTTTACTTATGAATGTAGGGCAAGAAATGAAGGAGGAAAGTAAATAAATGGAAAGGAAGCCCTGGAAATGGAGTTAAGAGAACAGATAGAGAGCAGCAGAATCAGAGACTGGGACCAATATGGATAGAAAAACAAAGTCACCAGACAACATTTTTTCTCCTATACTGGTATAATATTTTCAATGATGTCTGTTTATATGCGCCATGGCTGGAATAAGGAGTGTGGCTAATGTGGGTGTGGCTATTATAGGGGTGGAGTCATATGTGGTGACCCTGCCCATAATGACAGATTGTCTGGCCTCTGTTATTGAATATCTAGTTGATTAGCTTGGTGGATAGTTAGGAGATATATATATATATATATATATATATATATATATATATATATATATATATTATAATAAAACACACCTCCAACGTTCTGAAGTTGACTCTGTGGCTTCACTGAAGGATTCATAAAGCCTGTCACATCTGTCTCTGACCCACCCTCGCGTCAAAACGTGATGACATTGAGAGCGGGCCCCAACCTTGCGTCAAAACGTGATGACGTTGAGGGCGGGTCATCAGAAGCCAGGACTGAGGCAACGAGCTCACCTCCAATGTTATGAAGCACATTCATAAGTCGCTGTGTGGCTGAAGGGGGAGGCAGGGGACAGAGGAGAATCGCAGGGTGGCTGGAGGGGGCAGAGGACAATTGCTGGGTGGCTTAAGGGAGGGCAGGGGAGAGAGGATAATCGCTGCATGGCTGGGACAATCGCTGGGTGGCTGGAGGGGGGCAGGGGAGACAGGAGAATAGCTGGGTGGATGGAGGGGTGCAGGAGACAGAGGAGAATTGCAGGGTGGCTGGGGGGGCAGGGGACAGAGGACAATCACTGGGTGGCTGAAGGGAGGCAGGATAATCACAGGTGGCTGGAGGGGGAGGCAGGGGAGAGAGGAGAATTGCTGGGTGGCTGGAGGGGGGCAGGAGACAGAGGACAATCCAGGGGCGTAGCCAGACACCCAATTTTGGCTGGGCCTGGGCCCAGGATGGGTGGGCAGAAGAACTCTGCCTTGTCCCACAAATGATTTGGTCTCTCCCTCTTTCGCCTGCATGTCATAGGTTCTCTCAAACATCCCCCCTCCCTTGCATACCTTTTAAATAGCAGCTTTTCACCGGCAGTGAGCAGCAACTAATACTCACTGCTCATGTTGGTCCCACAGTCTTCCCTCTGATGCAACTTCCTGTTTCCGCATAGGCGGGAATACATCAGAGGGAAGGCTGTGGGGCTGGTGCGAGCAGTATTATCAGTTGCTGCTCACTGCAGATGAAGATCTGTTATTTACAAGGTATGGAGGAGGGACAGTTGTTGGGAATTTTTGGCTGGTGGGGCTTGGGGATCCCTGCCAGCCACATCATAGATGTGCTGCTACTGGGTGGGCTTGAGCCCAAAATGGGTGGGCCTGGGCCCACCCGAGCCCACCCTTGGCTACGCCACTGGGACAATCGCTGGGTGGCTGGAGGGGTGCAGGAGTCAGAGGAGAATTGCAGGGTGGCTGGGGGGGCCAGGGGACAGAGGACAATCACTGGGTGGCTGAAGGGAGGCAGGATAATCACAGGGTGGCTGGAGGGGTGAGGCAGGGGAGAGAGGAGAATTGGTGGGTGGCTGGAGAGGGGCAGGAGACAGAGGACAATCGCTGGGTGGCTGGAGGGGGGACAGGGGAGACAGGAGAATTGCTGGGTGGCTGATGGGGGGGGCCAGGGCAGAGAGGAGAATCACAGGGTGGCTGGAGGGGGGCAGGGGACAGAGGACAATCAAACACACTCTCTCTCACAGACACACTCGCACCCAGTCTCCCTCTCTCTGTCACACACACACACTCACACGGTGCTGCCAACCACGCAGAGGGGGGAGAGGCAGGGGGTCCTGAGACCAGAGGGGAGGAGGTCCTGAGAGGGGGGGGGGATCCTGAGACCAGAGGGGAGGGGATTCTGAGACTGGAGCGGGGAGGGGGTCCTCATACCAGAGGGAGGGGGGAGGTATCTCTGTCACACACACACTCCCAGTCAGTGTCTTTCTCTCTCTCACTCTCACACAGTCTCTCACACTATGTCTCACACTGTATCACATTCACTCTCTATGTGTCACACAGTCACTCACACACACTCGGTGTCATACACTCTCGGTCTCACAGAGAGTCTGTGTGCTCACTCTCTCTCTCACACACACACACACTCGCACATTCACTCTCCCTCTGTCACACAGTCACTCTCACACACACATGAGCGGAAGTTGGGTTCACCAGCTCCTGAATTGCTCACCGACGAATTAGCGAGTGAGAAGTTTCTCTGACCTAGCGAGGGGGAAGAGAAAAGGAAAGATAGCGGTTCCTATCGCCGCGGTCCCGCAATCAATTTCCTTCACACGCCAAACGACCTTGGATAATTTCGGGATTGGGATCCCCGGAGAACAGTCACCCACTTCGATTAACTCGGCCCTGCTGAGGGCCGAGTGCAGCATTGAGGGAGTTACGCTCACCCCTCCCTCTCACACTGCACCTCCACGACCCGGAGCCGATTTGTTGCATGCGGGGTTACAGCCTTTGGACGCCGTGGAATCTCCCGGCTCTTCAGTGTCTGTTGCAGGAGGACCCGCGAGTACTTCTACCCCGGGCAAAGGAATACCGATGCAGGACTCGGTTCAAGGATCTGCACTAATGCCCTGGAGATCGGCACCATGAGTACTGGAGTATTAGAGAGACCTGCAGTGGTAACTATGAATGCCTTATGGGACGCCATTCACGGTGTGAACAATACCTTACTTTTGCTAAGTACTTCATTTAAAAATGAAATAACTGATTTAAAGAAGTCTAATTACTTAATGTCTGAACAAATTCAGGAGCAGAAAAGTTAAATCTCAAAAAACTGAAGAACAAATTGTGAAATTACAAAATCTCACAGAGGTTTTAGTCAAGGAACGGGATATCCAGGATAGAAAACTTCAATACCTTGACAATAACGGACGAAGGAACAACTTGAGATTTTTGAATTTCCCAAAGTCTCCTTTAATAAATGCGTTGGATATGTTGAAAAATATTTCAGGATGTACTGGGGATTCCAGAGGAGGCATATTCTCCTATAACGGGAACCCAGTATATCACAGGGATATCTCATTGCCTAAAGATAATGCTCAAGCTGCCCCTTCTACTGATTTGAATTTGACAGAATCCTGGAATCCTCCCTTGAACTTATTTCTGACCGTACTACATTGCTGGTGACATTCGCACTTGAACTTGACCGCAATAACATCTAAGGTCATATTTCAGGCATATAATGATTTATTCATGGGATATAAAATTCAAGTTTTCCCTGATCTGGCGCGAGCTACTCAAGGAAAGAAAGGAATTTTTGATGTATAAAGCTAGGGTTCTAAAGTTAGGTGGTACGTTTATTTTGAAATTTCCTTGCAAGTGTTATATTACCTTTAATTTGATAACTACCTTTTCTTTAGCCCCAAGAAATTATTAGATTTCATTGAAGCAAAGGAAAGGAATGCTCTATCCCTAGAACAGAACCCATAATGATGATTATGCTGGAAAAATCAGCTGTGGGGGCTTTTATCTTCCATCCGCTCTTTATTGTTATAAAACTGGGTTTTTTTTCCCCCTATGTTAGAATTTCTTAGTTCTTGATCCAAAAGTTTGTGGACAAATGTTGAAAAAAAAATTATTTTTGTGTTATATTCAGGGTAATGTTTTACTCCATTGTATTTTATTTTCTGTATTTCATCACATTATGTTGTATAGATATAAATGTAAATTTAATAAATAAAGAATTAAAAAAAACATACACACTCCAAGGAAGACCTTGCTAGTGCCCGTTTTATTTCTGTCAGAAACGGGCCTTATTTACTAGTATATATATAATCTGCTATCTCCTAACTATCCACCAAGCTAATCAACTAGATATTCAATAACAGAGGCCAGACATAATCTGGCATTGAATAGCCGGGTTCAGCTCACAGCTGTTAGGAGCTTATGAAACCCTAAATATCTAGATTCTGAATATATACAGTAGCCTTTCAGCTCATTGCTTATGTTATCTTTGACATTGCTGCAAATGGGATTGTCTTACTAAAGAATATAAGAAGTGCCATGCTGGGTCTGACCACTGGTTCATCAGGTCCAACATCCTTTTTCAGACTGGACAGAAGTATCTAGCCAGATCCACTAGGAAAGCCCATTTCCCTATTTATTTATTACGATTTATTACCACCTTTTTGAAGGAATTCACTCAAGACGGTGTACAATAAGAATAAATCAAACATGAGCAATAGACAATTACAGCAGTAAAAATATTCAAATAACAATACAAAGTATGGCATAGTATACTACTTAATGAAACAGGGAAATCCAATTAATTAATAACTATTCAACCACTCCAGAAAGTTTGCACAATTAGTTTTGCGGGTGTCTCCCCAATATTAAACAATTATACAAATAGGAACCTCAATCTCCAGATAGTGGTTTTCAATACATTTGTATTTTTCCCTATCTATTTAGGAGTCCATTATATCACTGGTTCCAGTATGGAGAAAAAAAGAGAAAAAACAATCAAACGCAAAAAACTCACTATGAGTGAGAAAAACGAATGATTTTTTAAATCATTCATTTTTCTCACTCATAGTGAGTTTTTGCGTTTGATTGGTTTTTCTCTTTTTTTTTTTCTCCATACTGGAACCAGTGATATTAATGGACTCCTAAATAGATAGTGGTTTTTCAATACATTTGTATTTTTTCCCTAGCTGGAGATTGGAGGTTCCTATTTGTATAATTGTTTAATATTGGGGAGACACCCGCAACTAATTGTGCAAACTTTCTGGACGTGGTTGAATAGTATACTACTTACAATGTCAACACAATACCTAATAGAACATTTTAATTGACAGTGTAGGGTATAAGCAAAGATGGAACATACAGATAAGGTAAGAGGAATTAGAAGTAAGGCGACTAATTTAAAGAAAGTTGTGCATGAGGTCAGAGAGATGGTTAACATATAGATATGTAAAAGAGTAAGAGGAGTTAGAAAATAAGGTGACTAATTTTAAGAAGGTGCACATGAGGTCTGAGAGATGGTTAAATATTATCTTAGCTAGGGTCAGAGTGGATAAACATGTCCTGCTGCAGTATGGTAGCCCAAGTCACTCCTTATGTGAGTGAGATTAACAAAGTTAGTTACTTCTTCCATTAAAGGCCTGGTATATACTGAGATATGCGTTGTTATGCCGAGACATGGCCCATGTCTGGTCTTTCTGAATAAAGGACTCTCGATTGTTTCCAGTCTTGAAAGTCCTTTTGTACTTTTTGCTTTTGCTGCTAGGGAAGGATAGGTCAGGCCCCATGGTGAGAACTTGTCAGAGAGAGAAGCGATATTTCCAGACCTGTATGGACACCTATGACCTCATATATACAGTAGGGTCTATAACCCTGGGGCCAGGAATATGCTTGTTTTGAACAGTGCTACCATACTTGCTCCAATTAGATTATTTTTGGTGAATAGAAGTAAAGGCTGTGCAAGTCTTCTCAGTGTACCAGTCTGATCACGCCTTAGTTGCATAGAGCAATATAGTGTTGGGGCAGCCTCACCAGAAGTAGGAGAGGAAGATAAGCAGTTACTCAATCAGCCAGTTATGGGATGAGATGGCAAAGAGTAAAGCAGCTGAGGACGATCGATTCCTATTTGAATATTACTGTATATGTCCGAGGAGCTGGGGGCTCTCCTAGCTCACCAACCATGAATGAGGTACTTAATGGTAGGGGACCATCCGAAACCATGTATAAAGGCAACATAATGTTTTACATAAAGATGGGAAACCACCGGATAAAGAGGGCAATAGCCGATAACTCTAACTAAAATAGTGGCTAAAATATTGGCCATTAGATTAGAGATGCTACCCATACTTGTTAGCCCTGATTAAATGGGATTCATCAAAGTACATAAGTACATAAGTAATTCCATACTGGGAAAAGACCAAGGGTCCATCAAGCCCAGCATCCTGTCCACGACAGCGGCCAATCCAGGCCAAGGGCACCTGGCAAGCTTCCCAAACGTACAAACATTCTATACATGTTATTCCTGGAATTTTGGATTTTTCCAAGTCCGTTTAGTAGCGGTTTATGGACTTGTCCTTTAGGAATCCGTCCAACCCCTTTTTAAACTCTGCTAAGCTAACCGCCTTCACCACTTTCTCCGGCAACGAATTCCAGAGTTTAATTACACGTGGGTGAAGAAAAATTTTCTCCGATTTGTTTTAAATTTACTACACTGTAGTTTCATCGCATGCCCCCTAGTCCTAGTATTTTTGGAAAGCGTGAACAGACGCTTCACATCCACCTGTTCCACTCCACTCATTATTTTATATACCTCTATCATGTCTCCCCTCAGCCGTCTCTTCTCCAAGCTGTATAGCCCTAGCCTCCTTAGTCTTTCTTCATAGGGAAGTCGTCCCATCCCCGCTATCATTTTAGTCGCCCTTCGCTGCACCTTTTCCAGTTCTACTATATCTTTCTTGAGATGCGGCGACCAGAATTGAACACAATATTCAAGGTGCGGTCGCACCATGGAGCGATACAACGGCATTATAACATCCTCACACCTGTTTTCCATACCTTTCCTAATAATACCCAACATTCTATTCGCTTTCTTAGCCGCAGCAGCACACTGAGCAGAAGGTTTCAGTGTGTTATCGACGACGACACCCAGATCCCTTTCTTGGTCCGTAACTCCTAACGTGGAACCTTGCATGACGTAGCTATAATTCAGGTTCTTTTTTCCCACATGCATCACCTTGCACTTGCTCACATTAAACATCATCTGCATTTAGCCGCCCAGTCTCCCAGTCTCGTAAGGTCCTCTTGTAATTTTTCACAATCCTGTTGCGATTTAACGACTTTGAATAACTTTGTGTCATCAGCAAATTTAATTACCTCGCTAGTTACTCCCATCTCTAAATCATTTATAAATATATTAAAAAGCAGCGGTCCTAGCACGGACCCCTGAGGAACCCCACTAACTACCCTTCTCCATTGTGAATACTGCCCATTTAACCCCACTCTCTGTTTCCTATCCTTCAACCAGTTTTTAATCCACAATAGGACATTTCCTCCTATCCCATGACCCTCCAATTTCCTCTGTAGCCTTTCATGAGGTACCTTGTCAAACGCCTTTTGAAAATCCAGATACACAATATCAACCGACTCCCTTTTGTCCACGTGTTTGTTCACTCCTTCAAAGAATTGAAGTAATTGGTCAGGCAAGATTTCCACACACAAAAGCCATGCTGACTTGGTCTCAGTAATCCATGTCGTCGGATGTGCTCTGTAATTTTGTTTTTAATAATAGCCTCTACCATTTTCCCCGGCACCGACGTCAGACTCACCGGTCTATAATTTCCCGGATCTCCCCTGGAGCCTTTTTTAAAAATGGGCGTTACATTGGCCACCTTCCAATCTTCCGGTACCACGCTCGATTTAAGGATAAATTGCATATCACTAGCAGTAGCTCCGCAAGCTCGTTTTTTCAGTTCTATCAGTACTCTAGGATGAGTACCATCCGGTCCAGGAGATTTGCTACTCTTCAGTTTGCCGAACTGCCCCATTACGTCCTCCAGGTTTACCGTGAAGTCAGTAAGTTTCTCCGACTCGTCCGCTTGAAATACCATTTCCGACACCGGTATCCCACCCAAATCTTCCTCGGTGAAGGGAGATTGATATCAGATATGAGGCGTGGGGTGAATATTCTGCACTGACTCTGTAGGGAGGGGAAGGCAGCTTTGTGTGTGGCAATGGATACCAAAAAGCCTTTGACAGGACAGAGTGGGGTTCCCTGCATATCCTGTTTTGAAGATGGGGATGGGGCACATTTTACTCAATGGGTAAAGACATTATATTTGTAGCCCTGCCTCACTTATATAGGTCAACAGGACCCATTCAGATGTGTTCAGGTTATATTGATGCAACCAACAGAGATGTCCCCTATCCCCAATGCCATTTGCTCTTGTCATGAAGCCCTTAGCTACCCATATATGGTTGAATCAACCTATACAACTGATCACCATGGGTACATCAAGTCATAAATCATGTTATATGCAGACAATACTCTTATAGTCATGAGTAAGCCAGTCCAATTTCTCTTTCCTCATGCAAGAACAAGGCCAATATTCAAAGCATTCAGGCCATGAGTTATGTAGAGAAAACAGAGGCTTTGGGGTGGGCATGGGTCATGAGGACTTGCTGGGGGAGCTCCCCTTTATGTGGGACTCAGGTAGGTTTAAATTCTTCTTTGAGATGTGAAAGAACTTTCACCTCAACTCTCCCCCCTCCCCCAATTAAGAAAATACAAGCTGATCTACAGGTCATAGTCCTTAGTCACACTGAGTTGGCATACAGTTATGAAATGATTGTTCTCCCTACGTTGATTTTTCTAGTCATTCAGCTTCCCAATTCATGACCCAGTTCATTGTCTACAGCACTGGCAGAGAAGCATGCTAAGTTTGTTTGGTGTAGGGGCAGAGCAAAAGAACATGTGTAGACTGGCAGTATTGAAGGATATGACTCACACACAGATGTACGAAGTATAGACATCCAAGTCTATGTGGCTGACAATTTTTTATAGACTGAGCCTCAAGAAACTCAACTATATTATTAATGTTAACCAACTTTCCTCTTGACCACGTTTACCTGCCTAATAACCAAATTGTCCAACTTGTTCACATCTTTTTCATACCTACTTATACTCTTGGGCCCAGGGTTACTAAGCTACAGAAACATGTTACACAAAAGTGAATCTCACAGTAACTTTTGCTGTGGTACAATTAATAATGAACTACTTTGCATCTCCTTTGGGTGTTGTACAAACCTGTGTGTTAAGGGCAAATAATGTACCATGAATGTATAGTAGCAACTTTCCCTCTTAGGTCTTGACCACACCCTGTAGCATAATTTCACTGTAGTTACTTGACATTTATATTGGTGGATATGAGTACGGAGGGGAGGGGGGGGAAGAGGCAGCTGTGAAGTCCTCTGATCACTGATATCTACTCTGAAAGAAAAAAGATAATACAAAGCTCGCAAGACCCTTTTGGTTTAACTGTCACTTGATTTACTTACAGTTAAGGTGTATGGTTTTTGGGCGTTTGCTTTATTGTTGCATGGGTCAGAGCCCAGCTGGGAGTGGAGGCTTCCTGCTGTACATAGTTCCCTCCAGTTGCTCTTTCTAAGCTCTGAAAAACAAAACAAAGCCCCTGAAAGTTTAAAACTCCATCTAAACTTTTTGATGGCTCAGTTTTAGAAATTAAAACTGTACAAATTAAAGGGAAAGTAGCAAATAAAGGTATACTAAAATATTAATGGCTGGAACGCTTTAGACCCTGCCCCTTCCTAGGACAGGAAATGTTTTATTTTAATGAGCTGAGCCTCCAGATGCCAGGAAAGCAACCCCCCCCCCCAAAAAAAAAAAACGCAAACCCCCCCCAAAAAAAAACCCACCACACACAAAAAACACCATTGATTGTGAAATTATAATGCCATTAGTAATGGTTAATTAATATATATAATATAGATATTAAAAACTATAAAGCAATATTCAGTGGTGGTGGTGGTCAGTGTGCTACTTTAAATGCCACCACAGTACTGAAATTAATATGTATATTCAGTGCTGATATACATTTAGGGGGTAATTCTCAAAAGTCACCTAAAGCTGGGCGTCGGGATGCAGCGAGCTAAGCATGGATTCTATAACAGCATTTTCTGATACAGAATATTAGCATAAGTCCACATTTCTGTGCCTAACGTTAGATGTGAGTACTTTGCCAGCCAAATGGCTGATGTAATTGTGATTGTGCTGGGCAAGTACTGCAAGTATTCTATAAATCCACAGGTGTAACTGCTAGGAAAGCCCTAATCCACCCCTGCCCCTTCTGTAATTTGTGCATGTGGGTTATAGAATATCGACCAGGGGCAGTTATGAGCATAAGTGCTAATTCATGCCAATTAACACCAATTGTCAATAATTGGTTAATGCCAATTAGTATTTATTAGCTAATTAAGAGGCCCTTTTACTAAGCTACGCTAAAAGGTAGCCTGTGCTATTACTAGTGCATGGGTGTTTTCCTGTGTGCTGAGGCCACCTTTTAAGTGAGGGTGAACACCTTTGTCTTGAAAAACAAACATTTGCTGGTACACGGTAGCTAAGTGTGGGAAGTATTTTTAACGGTTGTGTTTTGTTCCTGCTCTGTGCCTTCTGCCATCTTTCAATTGAGATTCCAGCAGATCTGTCATTTTCATATAAAAGGTGTTCAACCTCACTGGATGTTTTATGTCCTTGGAATAGATACCATCATTTAGACCCCTGACGCAGGTGGTTATTGCCAAACGTGGACTGTATTGGGTCTCACTAACAAGCTAAGTTGAGACGCTACCACTCTGGAAGACTCCTTGTGCTCTTTTGGTCACCAATAAGGGAGATTGCCAGTTCAGACGACCAAAGCTTAGCCAGCAAGTCTAAAACCGTGTATAGTTCTCCATCCTGCCCATCCCTATTCTAAATGATTAATTTATTAAAATGACCAGGCAAAGCTGTCAAATCCTCATCCACCTCTTCCGTCCGTAAGGCCTCAAAACCCACCTCTTAAGTGCTAAATTCTGATAATAATGATGAATGTGTAGATAATTCACTGCACCTGCCAAAAAGAGGGGAAAGCTGCAGAGGTCCACTTTTATAAGATCTCCCAATTGCTTATACAAGGTATAAGCAATTGGGAGTGTTTGTGAGTGAAGCATAAGACCTTTTTTAGTGGTGCTTTTTTCTCTAAGATCTTGGCTAAGTGTGTATTCCAGATGTCAACTTGTTTTGACACTGTTGTTGTCTTTTCCTCCACATGTGTATAGTCCAGGCCTCTAGGAAAGTCTCAGTGGTCAGCTTTTTTTTGTCTCTGATCTCCTTCCAAACTCTGGGAGGTGCCATTTGTTTCAGGTGGTCACTTAGGGAGAATTTAATTAGAAAATGGTCTGACCATGATAGGGGTGTTATTTCAGGTACTGTAATCCCAGAATTCTAGGATATCCACCCCTTTGTGGAATACCAGGTCTAGTATGTGTACCCTCTTCGTGGTGCAGCCATGTTGTAGAGCAGAGATCTGGGGCCCCCAAACTGCCCTGCTCCCAAGTAAGAGAAAGCTTACTAAGACTAATATGAGCTGGACGAACTCTCCAGAGAAATTGTCGAGATACTCCAGAAGCAGCGCTCATCCTGAGATGTAATCCAAAAGGGAACCATCTGCATGGGATACAAAAGCTTGGGCAAAGCCACCATTTTAAAGACGACGTCCTACCCAATAGAGAAATGGGTAAATCAATTCCACTTATCACACAACTTTTTCATATGATCAGTTTTTATCTATACATTGAGCTTGTAGAGGCACTGAGGATCCGCGCTAAGATAAATCCCCTAAATATTTGATAACCCATGGGGCTTGCTTGAGGAGAGGGGATGGGTCAACAGGGGCACCACAATAGAAAATTTCAGTTATATCATAATTAATTTTTAAACCAGAAAAGGATCCAAAACAGTTATTAATTTGGACAACTGCAAGCAAATCCCTCACATGGTCCTTCAAAATAAAAGCATGTAATCCACAAAATCCTCTGTTCTGTAGTTCCCAAGAGAGTGCCTGCAATGGTGGCAGTTGCCCCCAACTTACTAGCAAGGGGCTCCCCCATGAGGACAAAAAGAAGCGGAGACAACAGCCATTCCTGTCAGGTGCTCCTAAGTTGGGCTTTGGGATTCTTATACAAAACCTGTAGCACTGGAAGAACATGCCCCCAATCCCATACCAGCCCAACAACCCAATGCATACATTCCCAATTTACCCAGTCAACGCTTTTTCGGTGTCCAGGCCGACCAGCACTGCCCCTCTCCTCAACACCGGTATGAAGACGACAGTGCCAGGAGGGCCTGATTTAGTTGGTGGGTGTGTACTGGAATAAAGCTAGTCTGGTCCACATGCACCAACCGAAGAGAACCACGTTCAGCCTGCATGCCAAAACTGAGGTGAGGAGTTTAAGATCTTGGTTAATCAAAGAAATGGGGCGATATGAACTCATGAACTCAAAATCCCTGCCAGGCTAAGGGAGGAGAATCACATGGGCCCTATTCTGATACTGCCCATTTCTCACCTAGCAAGGAATTCTGTGTACCAGGCACAGAGGGAGTCTGCTACTAAATCAGCCATGAATTATAAAATTCACTACCAAAGCCATCTGGCCCTGGCGCCATAGCTGGTTTCAGTTGTTTGATGTCCTGTCAAATTCTATCCCACGTCTATGGGGGCCCCAGTGCGGCTGCCTCCTGAGGTATGAGCTGAGGCAACCTTAAGTGCTGGGAAAAACTCTCTGCTGTGCCACATTCATTGTCCTCTGGCCCATATAATTGCTGATGAAAATCTTAAAATGCCTGAGAGATGGATGGGGAATCATGTACTACAATGTCCTATACCCCTATCTTAGTAATACATTTCCAAATTTTGGAGGGAAGGACCAGATTAGCTAATAGTTTACTGGTTTATTTGCCCACTTATATAGCTTATATTTACACAGCAAAAGATTATATCTGGCCTTCTGATTCAAAACAGCATCCAGTTCCAATCGAACTTTTAACATTTCCTCCTTGTCAGAGGCACTTTGGATTAGCTGCGCGTTTGAATGCCATTCTCTAAACACATTACAGAAAAAAGTATTCTATTACTCACCAGCACAGGATCAGATATCAGTTGCAAGTGTGGAAAAATAATAACAAACTTACAAAATCTAACATCAGTAGCTCTGGTAGTAATCGGACTAATTACATAAAGAAAAAGAAAAAGGAGGAAAGAAAGATCTTAGCTATAGAGAATTTGTTTTTACGAGGGGGGGGGGAGTACCCCCGTTGGAAAAAATAGGACATGAGAAGGGTATGAAACTCTCTTACCAGCATGGCTAGTTTTCAGAGTTTCTTTGTTTGCAGAGTACTTTTATAGACTGTGGTGATCATTCACTTCTCCTCTACCTGGACCAATCATAGGTGCTGCATATTTGCTGGAGGCTTGCAATTGGTGTCCTTGCTACACTTCTTCTCAGTAAATTACATTTGTGTCTCAGGTCTCCAACAGCTTCGAGTCTCCTGCAGCTTCCCAAGGGAAAGGTCGGAGGCCCTAGTAGACTCGTGTGGTTGTTCTGTGGCAGCAAGAACTTTAAGCAAGTACTTAACTATCTGAAAGTCTTCTGGTGGACGTGCCTGTGCCTCGTGAGGTGATTTATGGTTTAGATGCACCCTCTTACGGTTGTACTAAGAATATTTTTGTACTCTCCTTGAGAAGGTTCAGGGTGTGTGTGCATCATTAATAGAAGGGAGAAAGGGATCAGGATTAGGGCCGATCCTACTCTTTCAGACCTACCCAGTCTCTCACATTCAGCGGGTCATCTCTCTCACTCCCGCCAAAGTGGGAAAAATCTCCCACTGAGACATTTCCTGCCACCACCGCTGCTGCTTTCCTGATGAGCAGCAGCGGCCACAGAAAAACAACAAAAAATGCAAGCGCGGGGCCACAGCAGCAGCCTTCAAATATGTGCTGTGCTGTCAGCTCTGCCGGTCCTCTACCCCTGGAATGGGAAGTTTACATCAGTGGGTGCAGACGACCGGCAGAGCTGACAGCGCAGCAGATATTTGAAGGCTGCTGCTGTGGCCCTGCGCTTGCATTTTTTTTTTGTTTTGCTGCAGCCACTGCTGCTCATGGGGATACTGGGTAGGAGGGGAAAGGGGGGAAAGGATGTGGAGAGGGAGGCAGGAGGTGCTAAAAGAGAGCAGAGGGGAGAAAATGGTATAGAAGAGTGAGGAGGTGGATGGAAGAAAGGTACAGAGAAATGAGTGCAAAGATGGGGAAAGAAAGAGGGGACATGGAAAAGGGCAAGAGAGGAAAGAAGCTGCTGGGGAGAAAGGGGGAGACTCTGCTAGATCGATAGAGTAGGGTTACCATATGGCTCCAGAAAAAGGAGGAACGGATTCAGCCAGCCGGGTTTTACTTCCATTGCTTTGGAAAGCAATGGAAGTAAAACCCGGCTGGCTCAATCCGTCCTCATTTTTCTGGAGCCATATGGTAACCCTAGGATAGAGAGAAAGATGGGAGAGAGAAGAGGGAAGATGCTGGATGGAAGGGTAGGGAGAGAAAGAGGAGATACACTGGAAGGATAGGGAGAGAGAGGGGACATGCTGAATGGAAAAGGATAGAGAGAGGAGACTGGATGGAAGGATGGGGAGAGAAAGGGAAGAGCGCTGGATGGAAGGGTAGGGGGAGAGGGGAGATGCTGGATAGAATCGATGGGGAGAGAAAGAGGGGAGATGGATGGAAAAGTAGGGGAGGGAAAGATGGAGCTGCTAGATGGAAAGGGTGAGAGGATAGAGTTAGTGAAAGTCTGGATAATAAGAGGAAGGGGCATGGGGAGTAAAAGGGTGAGGAAAAGATGAAAAGCCATACATAGATGAAGTATAAAAAGGGAAGTTAAAGACTGGAAAAGCCATAGTTAGATGATGTAAAAAGAGAAATTAAAAGACTGGATAGTAAGAATGAATTAAAACCGGACAGAGAGAAGCAGAAAATAAGTTGAAGAAAACAAAGAAAAAGCAGAGAGAAAAATGACAAATGGACAGGAAATGCTGTGTGAGAGAGTTAGGGAAGACAAGGAAAGCAGAATCAAGATACTGGGACCAACACAATTAGAAAAAAGTAAGTGAACAGACAACAAAGGTACAGAAATTAATTTATTTTGAATTTAGGATAATAGTAATGTGGGTCGCTGTGTTAATAAAGGGGTTCATAAATGCAAAGTAAAACATAAAATAGAAAATAAGGTGATACCTTTATATTGGACTGGTTTTAATACATTTTTGATTAGCCTTCACAGACCAACACTTCCTTCCTCAGGTCAGGAGAGAGGATACAATAACAACAGTATACTGTCCTGTCCTGACCTGACCTGAGGTAGGAGGTTTTGGTCTCTGAAAGCTAATTGAAAGCGGGTACTAGGCTAGTACAATAAAAAGGTATCTTATTTTCCATTTTCAAGTGCCTGCACTGAGGATATGCGGGAGGGCCAACATTGGCGGTTGAAGCATGCTGCTGAGTGCTGCACTGCTCAAACAGCAGGGTAGGAGGCTCATGTGGAAAGGCATTTTCGAAAAAAATGTCCAAGTTGCGATTTGGACATCCTTGCAAAACGGCAAAATCCAGGGGCGGGGAAACCCGTATTTTTGAAACAAGATGGACATCCATCTTTCATTTTGGAAATACCGTCAGAGACGTCCAACTCCTTAAATTTGGACGTCCCCTAGATTTGGACATTTTATTTATTTTTTTTATTTATTGCATTTGTATCCCACATTTTCCCACCTCTTTGCAGGCTCAATGTGGCTTACAATATAACAAGAATGGTGAAAATAGATTAGAAAATTGGCATGGACATTTATGACTTTCGGTGATTTTCGAAACCAAAAACGTCCATGTCAAAAACGTCCAATGCAAGCCATTTGGGTGTGGAGGAGCCAGCATTTGTAGGTGCACTGGTCCCCCCGCACATGCCAGGACACCAACCAGGCACCCTAGGGGCACTGCAGTGGACTTCATAAAATGGTTCCAGGAACATAGCTCCCTTACCTTGTGTGCTGAGCCCCTCCAAAACCCACTACCCACAACTGTACACCACTACCATAGACCTTACGGGTGAAGGGGGGCACCTATATATGGGTACAGTGGGTTTGTGGTGGGTTTTGGAGAGCTCGCTGTTTCCTCCACAAATGTAACATGTAGGGGGGTTATGGGCCTGGGTCCGCCTGTCGTGCACCTCAGTACCCACTAAAACTGCTCCTGGGACCTGCATGCACTGTCATGGACCTGAGTATGAAATCTGAGGCTGGCATAGCAGCTGGCACAACATATTTTTAAAGATTTTTTTTTTTTTTTTGGGGGGGGGGTTAGTGACCACTGGGGGAGTAACGGGTGGTCATTCCCGATTCTCTCCGGTGGTCATCTGGTCATTTCGGGCACCTTTTTGTGCTTTACTCGTAATAAAAACACGTCTGGGTGAAAACATCTAAGGGTTCATCAGGAACGTCCTTGTTTTTTTCGATTATGGGTCAAAGAGGTCCAGTGTTAGGCACGCCCCAAGTCCCACCTTCGCTACACCTCTGACATGCCCCCTTGAAATTTGGATGTCCTTGCGACGGACTGCAGTTAGAGACGTCCAAAATCGGGTTTTGATTATACCAGTGGCGTAGCTAGGGTAGTTGACACCCGGGGCCGGTCATTTTTTAACACCCCCTCCAAAATCTAGTACTAGGCATGCCGAGAATTCAAAACACTCAGGACCTATAGAGCAATTCTACCATACCATAAGCTAGTATTTCTACGAGTCACACAAAGAAAAGGAAAGCATCTTAAACACTACAGTGAGCACTAGAACATCAATTCACCTATTGTAAAATGAAACCAGACAGAATAACACAGATCATCGATCCTGCACAGTCAATGCCAACTAAAAGCCATGTCTTTTTCACAAACACAGATACACCCTAATCCACTATAGAATAAGTAATAATAAACTTTCTATTTAGACAAAAATTAAACGGAACCCCCAAGATGCCAGACTCTGCATACAATGCAAACACCACAGAAACAGAAAATGTCCCTAGTACTGTGCAAAATATAAAGAGAGCAGATGTAAATTTGAAAAAAAAAAAAAACTAACAAGTACCAATCACCACTTTACAAATTAACAAATAGAAATAAAGCAAATATAGAAAATAAAATAATACAATTTTATGAACTAATACAATTAGCTTTCAGAGGCCAAAACATCCTTCCTCAGGTCAATACAGTATAGTGCTGTTACAGTATCCTATCCTGACCCGAGGAAGGGGGTTTTGTTCTCCGAAAGTTAGCCAAAATGTATTACAATTAGTCCAATAAAAAGATTACCTTGTTTACATGTTCTTTTATAAACATTTATTAACACAGCTACAATACTACTTTATCCTAAAGCAAAAAAATAAAATATATATTTTATTTATAGTTTGTTGTCTCTGGTTTCTGCTTTCTTCATCTTCTTTTCACTGTCTTCCTTCCATCCAGCATCTGTCTTTGTTCTCTCTCTGCCATCCAGTGTCTGCCCTCTCTGCTGTTCCCTCCATCCAATGTCTGCCCTCTCTCCCTTTCCTTCCATCTACATCTGCCCCTCTATCTCTGCCCCTTCCATCCACCATCTGCCTGTCTGCCCTCTCTCTCTCTCCCCCCTTCCATTCACTGTCTGCCCTTTCTATCCCTTCCATCCGCTGTCTGCCCTTTCTGTCTGCCCCTTCAATCAACCATTTGCCCCTCCCTCTCCCATCCATCCAGGGTCTGCCCTCCCTCTCCCTCCCCCTTCCATCCAGGATCTGTCCCCTCTCTCTGCCCCCTTTTTTTTCAGCCCCCAGTTGCAGCCCCACTATCCCACCAGTCCCCAGCTTCAGCCCCCAGCCACTTCTCCCCTGTCCCCTTTTCAGCCCCCAGTTCCAGCCCCCTTCATCCACATGCCTTGCATTAGGGCCCCCCTTTTCAGCCCGACCCATTCTCCCACCTGACCCAGGCATGCCCCATTTTCCCTCATGATCCCTTCTCAGACCCCAGTTCCAGCTCCCTTCTCCCATTTGAGAGCCCCCACCCCCTTCTCCCATCTGAGAACCCCCACAACATCCCTCCCCACCCCACTCCAGTCCTGTTCTCCCATCTGAGAACCCCCTCTCCACTCCAGTCCTCCCATCTGAGAACGCCCTCCCCTCCCCATCTGAGAACCCCCACAACACTCCTCTCCTCTCCCATCTGAGAACCCCCCTCCCCACCCCAGTCCCCTTCTCCATCTGAAAACCCCTTCCCCTCGCCATCTGAGAACCCCCTCCCCACCCCACCCCAGTCCCGTTCTCCCATCTGAGAAACCGCTCCCCACTCCAGTCCTTCTCCCATCTGAGAACCCCCTCCCCTCCCCATCTGAGAACACCCCCCCCACTCCCGACCCAACTCTCCTGCCACCACCCTACCTTTAAAAAAAAATGTTGTGAAGCGTCGTTACAGGCAGCGCCTCGCGTCTGCCTTGCTTGTAAAAGAAGCTAATCTCTTCTCCTCCTCGTCGTCGGGTCTCACTGTGTCCCGCCTTCGTGGAAATAGGAAGTTACCTCAGAGGAGGGTGGGATTCAGTGAGACCCGACGACGAGAAGAGATTTACTTCTTTTACAAGCAGGGCAGATGTGAGGGCGCTGCCTGCAATGATGCTTCACAAATTTTGTTAAAGGTAGGGTGGGAGACTGGGAGCAGCGGAGCCGGAGCACCCCCCCCCCCCACCTGCTGACACCCGGGGCGGACTGCCCCCCACCGCCCCGCCCTTGCTACGTCACTGGATTAGACCGATTTGGACATCTCTGGGAGAAGGACGTCCATCTTCCGATTTATGTCGAAAGACGGACGTCCTTCTCTTTCGAAAATGAGCCCGATAGTGAACCTCTTCAACTAGCGGGACTTGGGCATCTCCGCCAGAGATTCAACCAGTGCCACAATTTTGGGAGTGGGCTTAAGCTGAAAGTGGGGAGCCGAGGCCCCCTCACAGTTATGTCCCTGGGGGGAACAGGTGCTGGTTTAATAGAGTGAAACACTCCTCCCTCTTACCCATCCCTGCTGTCACTGGTGTAAATAAAATATTTTCAGAAATGGCTGTGGGATTGAGGTATGCCAGGGGCGGAGCCATGAGGTTGAGTGGCAGAGCCAAGGCAGAGTAGGGCAAGGCCGGGTTGCATGTATTAAATCTCCCTCTCAAAAATCGTGACCCCTTGGCAACTCTGCTCTTTCCCTTTCTCAAAGCATGGAAGTACAGATAGGGTTTAGATAAAGTCAGGCTTGGGCTGTTGACTCCATGTTTCTGTGAGAAATGTTACATTTTGAATTGATTCTGAGGCTAGGTGCACCCTTCCCAGGTTTCTCTCAGTCTCCTGGTAATCTTGCACCCTCTGTGCTGCCCTGGTGGCATTTGCTCCGGGTGCACTGTTTACATCAAACTAGTTTTATTCAGGAGGGTGGCTGGCTTTTCAGCCTGAAGGTTACAGGTTCAAAGCTGGTTTATCCATCCTACTAGAAGCTGTGGGCTCGGCTATATTTCTAATGGGGCATATTTTATCTCATTCTCTCTTACTGCTTGCCTGGCCAAGCAGTTCTTGCTTGACTGGAACAGTTATCACTACTGTCCTGTAGTAAAAATAGGTTTTCCTCTATCTTTTGCACACTGATACTGGCCACACTTTTGCATAACTCTGCTGCCGTCTCGTCTTCCGCCAGGGTCGCTTTACTCATACTACCCCTCTCCTCAAGACCCTTCACTGGCTCCCTATCCGTTTTCCGCATCCTGTTCAACTTCTTCTACTAACCTATAAATGTACTCACCCTGCTGCTCCCCAGTATCTCTCCACACTCGTCCTTCCCTACACTCCTTCCCGTGCACTCCGCTCCATGGATAAATCCTTCTTATCTGTTCCCTTCTCCACTACTGCCAACTCCAGACTTCGCGCCTTCTGTCTCGCTGCCCCCTACGGCTGGAATAAACTTCCTGAGCCCCTACGTCTTGCCCCATCCTTGGCCACCTTTAATCTAGACTGAAAGCCCACCTCTTTAACATTGCTTTTGACTTGTAACCACTTGTAACCACTCGCCTCCACCTACCCTCCTCTCTTCTTCCCGTTCACATTAATTGATTTGATTTGTTTACTTTATTTATTTTTTGTCTATTAGATTGTAAGCTCCTTGAGCAGGGACTGTCTTTCTTCTATGTTTGTGCGCCTTGTAGCGCTATAGCAAATGCTAAACAGTAGTAGGTGTAGTAGTAATACTAGCCCAGCACCCCAGTATTTGCAGCCTCCCTGGTACATCTAATTGCATTTATGAGTGGTGGACCAGGAACTACTTCAGTGTAGAGGTAGCTTAATAGTTGTTGAAACCAGGTGAGAGTGATCACAGAGCTGTAGAAGTGCTGCTTCACATCCTGCTGCAGCTTGCTATCTATAGTGTGCAATGGTGCAAACAGCCATATTCTGCTACGCCATCTGGTTCTGGTTCTCAGCCACACTTGTTAGCTCCATGTGCAGCCAATTCTTAACCCTCTCTGCAAGAAGTTAGCTCTGGCGTAGGCATCAGACCGCTGAAGTGACTTCCAAGTCACATTTGGCAACCTACCTTTTGGAAGTAATCTTGGACTTGAAGATCTAGGGCAGTTGGGTAAAGACTTGAGGGACTCCGAAGTCTCAGGAATTGCCAGGGGGCAAGTCTAAGGATGATTTTAAATCCTCTCAGTATTGTTGTAGGGTATTAGAGAAGCTAAGTGTCTCTTTCTTTAATCATTGTGTGGAGAGTGTACGATGTATACATAAGTGAATATAATTTAATCATTATAGAAAAAATTGTTTTGGAGGTTTTTATGACCTATGATATGAACGGAGCCTGACAAAAGCCGACACTGAAGATATTATACTTGCTGTCGTGCTGGGACTTTTGAGGTCTTTTCCTCCAAACTACAGTAAAAAAGCAAAAAAAAAAACCGCGAGATTTGAAACTTTATTTTCAGCTCATGGAGATGTTATAACATATGCATTGCTGAAGTTGAGTCTTAGTTTATTTTTGAAGTAGGTTTCTTGAGGCCAGGAAAACCACTTTCAGGGTTTCCGCTTCCACGACGACAAGCTGCCTTGCTGCTGGCAGAATAAGCTCAGCTTTCGACTCTAGGTCTTCATTTGCCTGCTGCATCTCCCACTCCTTGGGTCTCATAATAGCAGAACTCCTCTATGGGTTTCATGAGGAGCGGATCAAGATTGCCTTAGACCATGTGGCTTAGTTTTTCTATCACATGGTTACAGTGGTGTGCTGGTAAATTTTTAACAACAAGCTCTCTCCCTGGTCCACCTCTGCGCCCCCCACCTCTATGCCCCCCCCCCCGTCACCTCTTGCGCCCCCCGCCAAAAAAAAAAACAACATTTGCAGAGCTGGCTATACCCGGGGAGAGAGCGTGCTTTCAAACAATCCTTACATCCAAATTTACCTTCTTTTAATGTAAAAAAAAATCCTTTATCCTCCACTTTTAAGACACTGCCTACCTGCTGGATAGTGATGGCACAAGGAAAGCAAGTGAAGACTAACTCAAATAACCTGGCTGTTCCTTAGATGGGCACTAGTATTACGATATTGAAGATGCGACCATACGATGACTCTGCGGTTATGCTCCATTAATAAGTTAAAAGATTAACTGGATTCTTGAAAGGATTATATAAACTTAGGATGCAGGACTAGGGAACACACATACACGTATTAGCCAATATCATAATTCTTCATATACAGCCACAAAACAACCTTTTAGGGTGGATAGTGTTCACAATGAGCTCCTTTTATTATTGACCAGATAGAGACAAGAGTTTTCAGTTTTGACACAGTATAATTTATCACAAGAACAAAATATAAGAAAACCAATGGGCTGCATTAGGGGCTTATGGCCCATTTATGTTTAACAAAAGAAATCTGCAAGAAACAAAATATTTTTATTTTGACTAATAAACCACTTGCCCCTGAAACATGGTTCAAAACAGAATAATCCATTGTGTATCTAAAAGGTAAACTTATACAAAACAGATTAAGATCTGATTCCGTGTGCCCCAATGAAAGGAGAGTTTAATTCTACTTCCATTTAATTTCATATATTCCATCATCATCTTTATAACACAAGGCTTCCCAAGGTAGATTACAACAACAGTTAAGATGAACCCATCAGGAAACAGGATATCCTCACTGAAATTTCGCCATCTGTATTGTATACAGACAGTGCATTTATTATAATTTTTTTTTTAGTGTAGAAAAATGAGCACAAAATACAAAGTTTAAGATTGCTATTCTACCAGCTATAATAATTTTTAAAGATGTTTTAGTGATATTCAATTGTTATTTCATGATATTTATATTATTTGGAAAGCTTTCAAATAAATAAAAAATCTGTCCAATAAGTTAAAAAAAAAAAACGAAACAAAACTTTTGTCCTCCACCTTTTAAGGCACTGCCTATCCAATTGAAACAGCTTTAGACTTGTTACAGATGGACCAAGAATTTAAAAAAAAACCCAACAACAACGAGAATGTGGATGCAGCAGATCATAGGTTTGATTGTTTTGTTTGGTTTGAGAGTTCACTAGAGGACAGCTGTTGGGGGGGGGGGGGGGGAGTGAAAACAAAGATTACACAAATTGGTTTCCTTTCTTACCGTGGAGTAGATCGGCTGCCTACAGCTCATCAGGTCAAACCTCCTTGGTCCCGACAGTGTCCTTTGCCTGCCTGCAAGTAAGTAACGATCCGGTCGAACTGCGGGCAGGGGGGGGGGGGGGGGGGGGGAAGAGGTGAAGGAGGGAGGCAGGGAGAGGGAGCGGATATGGGAGGGAAGAAACAATGTTCAATGCATGGGGCAGTGGGAAGGGCAGCAGCAGGGAAGAGAGAATCAGGAACTCCACGATGCACACGAACCTCTTGCCTGCAGTGCAGCACGAGGAGGCAGGGTTGCCACACACCATGCATGCACCAATATCAGGTGACAGCTGGTGTGTTTGGCATGCATGCCTCCAGCCTCCTGCTGCAATTTGTGAAAAAATAAACCCCATTCAAGTCCTAGCTGAGAGCAGAACAACCGGCTCTCTAAATTGTTCAAAAATTAACAACCGGCTCTGCAGAGGCGGTGAGAGCCGGCTCCAACACACCACTGCATCAGGGCCGTGCCAAGGGTCTCTGGTGCCCCCCGCAGCCCCTCTTTCCCCCCCCCCCCCCCCCCCGTCTCCCTTCTTCATTAGATGTTTCTCCCTTGCTACCTGTCTTTCCTTTAGACTGAAAACTACAGGCCCAGCCAGACCTGACAAAAAGGTCTACCACACCTTCAATGTCAAGCATATACTAGAAAACTGTAAATTAGCTTACACAGGAAAGCAGTTTTAAAAAAATAAACACAATTCCTGCTGTTTCTTAACACTGCTCTCCAGAGAAAGCACTGCCTTTATAAAGAGGCTTTTCAGTGGGACTTAGCCTATTAAAACTATTAGCATAATTAGGAATGGCCAGCCCTTGTAACTGCAGAGACCTAAGCTTTGATTATGCATGTTCCTGTCTTTGTTACGGGGGGGGGGGGGGTCTCTTCATCTCATTTACACAGTCTGACCTCCCTGGCTCACTGGGAGCCCAGTCTCTTGGAGACTATTATACATTGCAAAATAAGATAGCAGATGTAAATTCTCAAAGTGGCCATATTCCAAACACTAAAATGAAAATAAAATGATTTTCTTCTACCTTTGTTGGCTGGTGACTTTCTTTTTCTGATCATGCTGGCCCAGTATCTGATTCTGTTGCTGGTATCTGTCCTCTTAACTCCGTTTCCAGGGCTTCCTTTCCACTGTATGTATCCCTCATTGATAAGTCTCTGACTCTAAAGTTTAGCAATTTCATTAAGCAAAATGTATTTTCACATATCACAAACTCTTCCTATCCAAGCAGAATGTTTTATATAAAAACAAACACACAAAAAAAGCAATCAGATTTTTACTTACCAGCTATTCTACACTATCGTCAGCTAAACTTCCTCTTTGAACCTCAGCCAATTAAATGGATTTTAGCTGTAGCTATGATAATTATGTACACATCATTGCAGTCATGCCCTCCAGTGTACATGCTCAGAAAAAAACAAAACTTTGAACCACTTCAGATAACAATTACACTATTTATTTTTTATTTCTCCCCAGTCTCACTTGCTCACCTCCCTCCAAATCTGTTCTCTTTAATTTGAATTTGTTCAAGCTCACCCTGAATGAAAAGTTCTTCCCACACCAAAGACATATATAGCTGCTGGTTGTACTCTTTGAAGTAACTTTAGCAGAGTGTGTCTGTCTTAGCACTGTTAGGCTACCTTCACTTCCTGATGCTGGAAGGGCAGGGAGAGAGGAGAATCACAACTTCACGTAAAAGATTTTGCAAGTGAGTGGCGCCCTCTAGAGGTCTGCGCCCCCTGCATTGCTTACCTCGCTTACCATGTCGGCACGGCCCTGCACTGCATGGTTACAACCTGGATTCTCATTCCACTACAGATTTTTCTTGGAGTCTCCATGCAAGCTCAAACACACATATCAGGCAATTCTTGCCACCTTGGCAATGTTTCTGCCTTTAGGCACAGTCACATCTGTCCCCAGTTGCAATTGGGGGAATGGGAAGTTGTTTCCTTTGCTTGGTAGCTCTAACCTGGGAACTTCCAGCTGAGCTTGGACATCATAAGAGTCTAGGGTGTTAACGGTTTCAACTTTTCACAATGGGAACCTTGCAGTGTATAATAGTTCAATCTGGCAGGGAGAATTTCTAGCCTCCTTGAACCTCAAGGAAATGTTCTTTCATATTCCCAGTGTACCTTCCTATAGAAAGACTTTAGCGATTTATGACCATGTCATTCAGCCTTGCCACATTACCAAGGACATTTTTTTCAAGGTCATGGTGGTAGTAACAGCTTTCTTTGCGAGGATGGATTGCAGGTTCAACTATACCTCGTGATTGGCTGATTTGTGGCTCTATCAAGAGATCCTGCAAATTTCATCCAAGATAGTTTCTCTTCTTCAATCCTTATGATTGGTAATCAATTTCACCAAGAGTCAGTTGTTTCCAGCACAAAGCTTGGCATATCAGGAGTGATGTTCCACAAAGGTTGGGAAGTCCTTTCTTCCCTTTTGCTCCTCAGCAACAGGTGCCAACCCAAGTCAGGTTCTACTTTCCCTACCAGGTCTGGGGATTTAGTAATAGGTTTCAAGTTATAGGCACAAGGGTCTCTTTTTCTTGGGCATTCCCCCATGGGCTTGATTCCATATCAGACCATATCAGGGGTTCCTTCTCAGCTTTGGTTCCCATCTCTATGGTGTCTGACATTCTGGTGTTTCACCTGCTGTGCCCTCCTTTCTTGTTTCTGCACATTCTTTGGTAGAATTTTTACAGGCTATGCTCCCTCCTTTCTGTCCCTCTCTGTGCACATGTGTACTACGGTGTGATCCCTTTCCCATACTTTGGGTGCAGTTTTCTATTTATGCAATGGAAAAGCAAGTACTGTTTCTGTGTTTCCTAAGCAGCATCTTTCATATTGCTTGCCTTTGACTTTCAGAATTTACAAATGTAAATAAATAGTCTCTTCTCTGTATTCAATCTTTATTTATGCTTCCTAATATAAATGTAACCCCCATGTATCCAAGTTTATGTTCTCTGATCATCCCCAAGCATACAACAAACTCAAAGGCCAAGTATCCTGAACACCAGCATGTCACCAGTGGCACTAAGGGATGGAGGTGACATGCTGGTGTTCAGGATGCTTAGCCTTTGAGTTTGCTGTATGCTTGAGGATGGTCAGGGAAAAGAAACTGGGATACATTGGGGGGTTACATTAATATTAGGAAGTATGAATAAAGCATGATCCACTCATGGCATTGTAATGGAGGTGTAGTTGTACCTGCTGACTTCTTTCCTGTTTTGTAGCTGTTCTTGTTGATTTGTCTGGGAGGTATCCCATATAACAGTCTTTTTATGCTCTTTCAGCTTTGCCTGATGTAACCCGATGGGTTATATATATATATATATATATATATATATATATATATATATATATATATATATATATATATATATTGTACCTGGGCTCCCAGAGATTGTTGGTGGTCAGTGCTGTGACTCCAGAAGCAGTTCTGGACTTCCTGCATGGTGCGCTGTCTGACATGTGAAAGGTACACTGTGTGTATAGTTTGATGGCACCAATGATTGTGGGATGTTTTGATCTGATTGTATAGAAATTTTATGGGGTTTTGTCTGAAAGTATAGCTTTTCTATTATTTCCTATGGAAAGTTATTTTCAAAAATGGAGATTGTGAAAAAAATATTAATTAGTGTCCATGAGGCAAACACCCTGTGTTCTGACACCTTATTGGCCAGCAGAGGTCAGCTGGTGACTCAGAGACACAGTGTCACTTGGCAACAGCTTGCCAGGAAGTGGAGGAGGGGCTGAAGCGTGGTTGCCAGGTGGGCGGTTTTCCTGCCCAATTGGGCGGTTTTCCATGACCCGTTGTGGGAAATTTTTGCCCGCTGCGGGTCGCGGTCTTTTGGGCTTGTTTTTGTTTTTTTTTCCATGTTTTTTGTGCGGTTTTTCAGGCCGTGGGGGCGGGGCTAGTGACATTTTGGGTGGGGCTGATGACGGAGGAGGCAGGCCGATGACGGAGGAGGCGGGGCCGATGACGGAGGAGGCGTGGTCGATGATGGCGGGGGGCGGGGTTGATGATGGCAGGGGTGGGGCTGTGATCTTTTTGGGCGGGTTTGGGGACCGGGTACCTGGCAACCCTGGGCTGAAGACACTGAAGTGGAAAGATGTGTTTGGGAGAGCTTTGAGTGCATGACAGGATTTCTAGGCAGAAAAGTGTGTGAAAGTAAGTTTTTCTGTGAGCTTTAGATTCCTGATTACAGGTGAAGAGAGTTGAAAGTGAAAAGTGTTGGATTTGAGCAGAGAAAGAAAGTTCTAAAACTGATGGGTTTTTTTTGTGTACTGTTTAAGTATCTGAAAGGGAATTTCTCTGCCAGGGTTTAGTGCTGAAACACTGGCTGGATGCAGGTGAAGTGTGCTGAAGGTGATTTGAACAAGAGAAAGAAAGAACTAAACTGGTTTTTTTTTTGTGTGTTGTTTAAAAGTTTTACAATTAAGATTGTGGTGGAGAGACCCTATGCAAGGTTGTGTAAGACAGATTTATGCAAGTGGATTAATCCCAGTTAAGCCACTAGGAAAACTGGTCTTCAAGCTTAAGGTTGGGCTTGCAGTATGTGTGTTCACATGCTGGTGCACTAGAGTGGAAGATTGCATGAATTTGAAGAAACAAAGATGCTGAGAGCTGTGTGGCTGCAAGATCCAATGAAGAGTGCCCTTCCTTAGTTAGGGAGCTCAGTACAAGAACAGAGAAACTATTTAAGGTTATACAATTATTATTTATTTTGTTAGTTAGCAAGCCACAGTTATCCCTGAATCCCAGCTAGTGCTGTTCCTGCTGTTAGTCAGGAAGGAAGGTTTTTTTTTTTGTTGATTTCATTTAAAGGGTGAAGCAGTAGATTCCTGTACTGAAAGGGAAGATCCTGAGCTCCAACCTACAAGGGGGAAGAACAAAGAAGCTCCAAGAAGGGCCAAAGATAAGTCTTCACTCCTATGCAAAAGGACACTGAAAGGTCACAGTTTAATCTGACTTACCTGTTGTAGAGACTGAATCTGGGTGTTCACACCTAAAAGACAAAGTAATTAAAAATAATTGATTCTTGAGACACACAATATAAAGGAAATTTATAGATTGAGAGAGAACAAATGGTCAGGGAAAAGAAACTGAGTGGAGGAGTGGTTAGGGTGGTGGACTCTGGTCCTGAGGAACTGAATTCAATTCCCACTTCAGGCACAGGCAGCTGGGCAAGTCACTTAACCCTCCATTGCCCCAGGTACAAATAAGTACCTGTATACAATATGTAAGCCGCATTGAGCCTGCCATGAGTGGGAAAGCATGGGGTACAAATGTAACAAAAAAAAAGATACTTTGGTTAATACTTGTCTGTTGGTTTCATTGTTGTTCTATTGCTGCACCTGTAAGAAAACATTATGCTATTAGTTTATGTATGAATGTATTTTTATGTTACAAAAGAACCTAATGTGTTAAGAACATCATTTTTTCATACCCCTAATTGGGTTTAAATAAACAACTAGTAACTTGTACTTACCATTTGCCTGGTTACTGGGTCTTAAAATCCTTTTAGTTTTCTTTCCCTTCCATGGTCTAGGACTTTGAAGGCGAGGTTAGTTTAATTGTCTCCGAGCTCAGAGGTGAACTGCAGGCTTGAGGTATTCGGCCACAGGTAATAGTAGAGCTTGCAGGGCCTTCTGGGACGAGGAAGCTGCACTGAGCATTTCATGCTCCATCTCTGGGAGCAGGAAGTCCTCCACAAGCAAAGGAGAACATCACCCCCTTAAGTATTCCTTAACTCTGATATATTTTCATGCCCCTTCACAGGGGGGAAAGGAATGATACTTCTATTTTTCTCCTTTTGCTTTTTTTTTTTTTCCAATTGGTGTCCTGAATGTTTTCTCAAATTTAGGGATATGGGTGCCTTGTAGAGCATAGGTTCCCATCAAAGCAGGATTAAGTCACAAAAACTAAATAGGCACCCAGGGCCCTCTCAGATGTGCTAATTCAATAGTTCCCAAAGCAGCCCTTTGCCCTAGTAAAAAAGGGGGTCAGGGCTGCGGCTGCTATTCTCCCTCCCTCTCCTCACGCACTGCCCTTCAGTCAGCAGGAGTTAGGGGCCAGTGCTTCTTAGCTGTTGATTCCTCCGCTGCAATGAGCGCCAAATGGGACATGTTTGTGGGATTGACTCATAAAGCTGTACGCTTTATGACAAAGACCACTTGTAGGGGGGGGGGGGGGGCAGCTTGACTGTTTTGCTGAAACTGGAGTCAGTTTATACTAGAGTTAGATTTTGCTGTAAAGGACAATCTATTGTGCTTAGCTAAAAGAAGCTGTAACTTGTAACATGGCAGCCATTAACTTTGCTTTTTCTGTGAAATACATTTTCTCTCCGTCTGTGCCTTTTCTGAAATGTGAGGCTTGCAAGCTGACAATTAGCTCAGAGGAAGCAGCTGTAACCAGATAGCAGAAACCAGCTGGAACTTGTGCTGCTTATCAGTATATTGCCTTATATGGTATATGCAATGCCAAATAACTGTGAATAGACTAGAGACCAGTGTTGGAAATAGAGGGTTGTGTGAAAAACCAAAGATAAGTTTTGTTTCCTGGGTTCTGTGTAAGATCCTCTGTCTGTAACTGCGCATGACTACTGATAAGAGTGTATAAGAACGAGTGTCAGGTGACGCTCGGGGCACAGTATCCTGAGTCTGAACTTAGTACTGTGTCAGCTAGCTAATAAAAGCTGTCTTGCCTCTGGAACCATTTGCCTCTTGTCTCCTGTTACACACTGACCATTTTAGTGGCCGCCTTCTGGACTGACTCCATCCTGTTTATATCTTTGTGAAGGTGCGGTCTCCAGAATTGTACACAGTATTCTAAATGAGGTTTCACCTGAGTCTTTTACAGGGGCATAATCACCTCCTTTTTCCTACAGGCCATTCCTCTCCCTGTGCACCCAGGCATCCTTCTAGCTTTCAACATCACCTTTTCTACCTATTTGGCCTCCTTAAGGTCATCACATATGATCACACCCAATTCTCGCTCCTCTTTTGTGCAGAAAAGTTCTTCATCCCCTAAACTGTACTTTCCCTTGGCTTTTTGCAGCCCAAAAACATGACCCTGCATTTTTAGCATTAAATCTAAGCTGCCAAATTCCAGACCATTCCTCTAGCTTTGCTAAGGTCTTCCTCATGTTATCCACACTTTCAGGGGTGTCTACCCTATTATAGATTTTGGTATCATTCGTAAAGTGGCAAACCTTACCAGACAACCCTCCAGCAATATCGCTTACAAAAATGTTAAAAAGAACCTGGCCAAGAACTGAACCTTGAGGCACACCACTGATAACATTCTTTGCATTGATATTAAGGGATTGACCAGGGACTCAGAGCCAAAACCCTGGTCCCTCTGCAGCAGGGGCATAGCCAGACACCCAATTTTGGGTGGACCTGAGTCCAAAGGGGGGTGGGCATGAGAACCCTGCTCCCTACCCTGCACCTCTCCCCCCCCCCCCCCAGACGAATGAGTGTCTTTTAACTCCACTTCTCCAACCCCCCCCCCCCCCCCGCCCGGTACCTTTAACTCCTTTATTTCTTCACCAGCACTGAGCAGAAGCTCATATCTGTTGCTTGCGCTGGCCCTGAGCCGTCGCTTTGACGCAACTCCTGGTCACATGAACAGGAATTCGCATCCGAGGGAAGACTTGTGGCCGATGTCAGCAGTGGGTATGAGTCACTGCTTATTGCTGGCGAAGAACTGAAGCATTTAAAAATTACTAGGGGGTTGGGGTAGTGGAGTTACGGGATCCATGATCGTCTGGGGAGGGAAGGGAAGAGAGGCTGGGAGTTTTCAGTTGGTAGGGCTTGGAGATCCCTCCCAGCCATATCACAGCTGTGCCACTGCTGGGTGGGCCTGAGTTCAAAGTGGGTGGGCCTACCCGTGGCTACACCACTGCTTTGCAGGAAGGTGCAGCAACTGAGGATCTGAATCAAATACATAATGCCCCTCCCCCCCTGTACTGGATATTTATAGCAGCCCAGATTTTCCTTTCAACAGATGTATCCTCTCTCCTTGACAGTTAGGAATGAGGACACAACCCCTGTTCTAGAAACTGTGGGATGATAAAAAGATCAGAACACCTTTACTCTGATAGAACACTAGAGGTTCATGCACTGATCAACAGGCAGAAGAATCACAACTGTCTCTACATTGGTTTTAGCAAAATTCAGTTGTACAGTGTTCTCAGCTGCTTCTGTGATGATAGAGGTTCTTACCCTTAAATTTCTATTCACAAACTATTATCTCTATCTCACTCATGTGGGGTGGCTGGAATCTTGTAGTTTGGCTGCCTGCCTCTATTATTATTATTATTATTTTTTTTTTTTAATGAATTTTACAAACATTTATTCAAGATACAACTTGAAGGATAGTATTATATCATAGGAACAAAAAAAGAATCAACAACACAAAAATAGGAAAAAACCCAGCCACCTCCTAAAGGGAGGCTGGGCACAACCGGGCCGATGGCCTGCGACGTTAGGGAGGGTAGGGGGGGGAAGGGGAGAGGAGAGGAGGGCACAGGGAAGAGGGAGGGGAACCAGGCGGACAAAGGGTTAAGGCAGGGGGGAGGGACGGGAGAAAGGAGAATAAAAGGAGAGGAAGAAAGGGAAACCGCCCTCGGAAACCCAGACGGCCAGGTGTAAGCAGCGCTGTCTTACCTTACCGCATCGTCCGGCAGGCTGTAGGCAGCAGCGTGACAAAAGCGCGTGGGGGCGAAGTAAGCGGCGCTCAGAACGCGAGACAGCAGTCGGAGCGTACCGCGAGGCGGCCAAGGCGCAAGCAGGCAACGACTTCCCAATTCCCGAGCAACGTGGGAGCGGTAGGTGAAGGGCAGGCAACTGAGGGTAGCGCAGGAGTTCAGGCCGGTGAGCGAGTGCCAATTACGGGGGATCGCTGGGGGCGCAAGGAGCCTTTTGTTTTTCAACGTGTGGGCGGCGTAGGAAAGTGAGGCAGCAGGCGGGCAGTGGCCGGAGGCCCGAGACGCTGTGCGGGAGGGGGTCCGACTCAGCGGGGCGCTAGCACGATCGCCATTAGGGCTGGGAAAAAGGGCAGGATCGGGAGCGCCGCAATGCGATTGACTGCTGGCCACAGGAGACGCGGGCGCCGCTGAGAGGCATACACCTGGCCGGCGGGGAGGGAACTGAGGTTTCCGGGTGAGCAGGGGCAGGCTCGGGAGAGGCGGGCGGCTTTTTCAGTGCAATGCAGCCGCATAGATGTGAGGAAAGCGACGCAGACGAAAGCTCGCGTTGGCTACAGAGTCGCGTCTTGCGGATAAATGAGGGCCTCGAGTCAGACACAGAGGCAGCCATGGGGGAGGGGAGCCATTAGGCGTGCAGCTCCACGTGCTCGCAACAAGGGTGGCCCATCGTGAGGCAAACTAATGCGGGGTACAGACACGAGGGGAGATGCTGCGCTAATGTAATTTATTGATTTATTTCGATGGCTTTTGCATTCGTATCCCATATTTTCCCACCGTTTTGCGGGCTCATGGCCGCTTACAAGGCATGGTGAGAATTTTAATGGGGAATTTTAAAATACAGCAGCTGATATGGGGCGATATCACCACTAGAGGGCAACAAAGCCTTACAAAAGCTTTATAGAGAAGGCAGCAGATGGGATATATACAAAGCATGGCAGAATTCTAAGGGGGGCTTTAAAATACAGCGATGTTATGTGGCAATATCACCACTAGAGGGCAGCAAAGACTTACTAAGCTTGATAGAAAGGCAGCAGATAGCGATAGGATGGTAGGATTCATATAACAGGGAAGCATGGGGCAGGCTGCACAATAAAATGCAAAAAAAAAAAAAGGGATATATATATATAAATATATAGAAGAAGAATACAAATGCAATCAGAATGTGTTGTTGACTTTTAGTTATTGCTGGCGAAGAACTGAAGCATTTAAAAATTACTAGGGGTTGGGGTAGTGGAGTTACGGGATCCCTGATCGTCTGGGGAGGGAAGGGAAGAGAGGCTGGGAGTTTTCAGTTGGTAGGGCTTGGAGATCCCTCCCAGCCATATCACAGCTGTGCCACTGCTGGGTGGGCCTGAGTTCAAAGTGGGTGGGCCTACCCGTGGCTACACTACTGCTTTGCAGATCATTATTTCCAAACTGGAATATTTCTGATATAATACTCAAGTCCTAACAATAAAGAGGATCCAAGATTCTAATTTGTGAGGAGATTCAGGAAAATGCAAAAATAAGAAATCATGCACTTATGAAGAGAATGCTAACTTTCTTTAAAGCTACTAGAAGTTCTTTTAGACGCGATAAAGGCCGAGAGCTGAGAGAGATCTAGAAAGACATACTTAACAGAGTCAATCCTAACAATACATTTGCATGGATATCTCAGAAAGAAAACACCTCCCAACTGTTGAATTGCTGGTCTCATAATAAGGAACTGTTTTCGTTTACGTTGGTTTCTCTAGAGAGATCAGGAAACAAGGAAATTTTTAAACCCAAAAACAGAGTTTCTCTATGCTTAAAAAACATTGAGAGCAACCACTGTTTATCATGTGGTAAAGCCACAGTGGCCACCAAAGTGGCCACTGTGGCTAATTCATTATCTGATGTCTCTAGAAATTGTGACAAATTTTCAAGTCTCTGTTCCTGTTGGTTTTGCTGAATAACTTGTTTGTTGGGTAGGTAGTAAACTTTAGTAAAAGGTGGAATATTCTCCTGTGGAATTCCCAAGTTTTCCCGCAAATACCTTTTCAACATTTCATGCAGTTGGATCATTTGAACTCTTGGGAAATTTACAAATCGCAAGTTGAGGTTTCTCATATGGTTCTCATACGTTTCAACTTTCAATCTTAAATTAGTAATATCTTTTACCATAGTCATTTGAAGATTTTCTATCTTTTTTGATTCTTGTTCTACTTTATCCATACGAGTTACCAAAGTTTGCTGAGATTTTTCAGTTTGTTCCACTTTTTGCTCTAAAGATTTTAATTTCTGAGCCCCTTTAGTTGTTTGGGCAATAAATAATTTCCCCAATTGGGACATTAATTCCCAAAGGGAATCCAAAGTTACCTCTGTTGGCTTGTTGGTTAACTCTGCTGGAAATATGTCCTCCTGTTCCTCTTCTTGCTCTCCTCCGTCGTCTCTTTCCCCCGTTACTTCAGTCGGTCCAGCTCGTCCCTTCTCATCAAGGTGGAATCGATTCCCCAGAGCAATTGGGGTCGTAGCGCATCCCTGCGCCGGCCCCTGCTCTCCCTGAAGCAGCGAGCTTGTGATCAGCGGTTGCAGGGGCAGAGCTCTATGGTCGGGGCTCAGAGTTGTATCCAACCCGAGGGACGCCGTCGACTCCTCCAAAATAGCAGCGCCCGTCAAGGGTCCACTCCCGACCTGTACTGCAGTCCCCTGCAGGCTCAGGAACCGATCCATCGGTCCGGGAATAGAAGGAGGTAATGGGGTAGTTTGGGCAGTACATTTCCCTCTCCGTTTAGGCATCGTTGGTAAGAGGAATCTGAGCGTGCAGCTAGTCACAAGTGCATAGCGGCCATCTTGGATCCGACCTGCCTCTATTATAAGCAAAGTAGTTTTGCCTTTGTTTGACATCAGAGGTTGCCAGACAAAACAAGATATGATCCACTGGACCTTCTAGCCTTTTCCAGAAAGAAGCAGTAGCTAGCAGTACCATATTACAATCAGAAGGAGGGGGCAGTTTTGGTAGGAAACTCCCCTGAGCATAAAACCCAGTGTTATATTTGCATAACTGTCCAGTTCTTTGCCTATCTGGTCTCCAACTATATCTGCAAAGTGAGAGCTCGTCCAGCCAAAGCTCTTGCCATATAAGCCCAGAAACTTTACAGACTTACTATAGCTAGCATAATAAGTCATGGTGTGATTCAGGAGCATACAATTGAAGAAGCTGCTTAAGCATCTGTCCTGCAGGTTTCCTGAGGGAATAGGGAGCCCTCTACATCCTTTCTGAGAAACTAAGGAGGTACCAAAGTGATCTAGATGTCACCCCAGCTACTGGTGTTCCATGAACATCTACTGAAAGGAAGGAGAAGTTTTCCATCTACATCTACAGGGTTTCTGAGGATCCAAATACCACTCAGCCGATCCCAATAGCAAAGAACTTAAGAGAGCACTCCAAGGATTGAGAAATTTGGACTTTCTCTGGGATCTAGAGCTGGGTGAATCATATACCAGCCGTCAGTTGTTGTTATTTTTACACTTTGTTGATCTCTGCCACATTGTTAGTTTGTCAAATAACAATATTTCAGTAAATGGTGCAGCGCAACAGCTTTTTGTGTGGACTGGCTCATTGAGAGAGTAGAAAGTGCGAAGAGAGACTGAAACTGTGTATGGCCACCTGGGAAACTCTTGTCCTGGCCCTGCTCCCAACCAATAAGTACAGACTAGAAAACCACCTTCTAAGTAACAAATACTCCCCACCTCCATTACACTCTCACGGGCAATTTTACCAGAAATGATTGCTTCAGTTCAAATATTAAGATGTACCTCTCTACTTTGAAGCTTGCCAGCAGCTTCAGCTCAATTTAAATAAGACAGTACAGAATTCTATTTAATCTTCAGCCAGAGGCTTTTTTCCCTTCCTTCAGGCTCCAACGTTTTAAACTTTTCTGAGCTTTACTTATTTTCACTACAGTATCTAGCTTTCATACACGCTATATAGAAGTTTTCAATTTTCATCTAATTAGAGTATTGAATTAGCACATTTACACACCCAGACACTCATACTAATAAAACACTCTGTCAAGCCCCCCCCCCCCCCACACCAATCTATTCTGCTTTAAGACTAAGTCACCATTTTATCTCTCGGTCACTTTGGTAATCAGCTTCACATGCTACTGTTTCTCATACAAGAATAAATAATTCCACATTTTACTTAGATCACTCTCACATTTCAGCTCCAGCTATTCTGATATATAAAACAATCTTCACAGCACTAAAACCTCTGACACCAGCAAACCTCAGTTGCAGGCTTCTGTCCCAGTGCTGTGCCCTACTGACTCTATAAGGATTTCTTTTTCTCTTGTATTATTATGTAGAGGAATTGCTTCACACCCAACAGGAGTATGAGGTATGCACCCCCTACAGGCTCACGTGCACACTATCAGTTTGTGCAACTCTGCTGCTGCTGCACTGCTCGATTCATCCTTCAACCTTCCAGCATTCGCTCTTAGTTTCTGTAGGTAAAGGGAAATGGGACTTATATACCACCTTTCTGAGGTTTCTGCAACTACATTCAAAGCGGTTTACATATATTCAGGTACTTATTTTGTACCAGGGGCAATGGAGAGTTAAGTGACTTGCCCAGAGTCACAAGGAGCTGCAGTGGGAATTGAACTCAGTTCCCCAGGATGCACTAACCACTAGGCTACTTCTAGTGGTGAGTGAAGGAGACACATTAGGTACCATGGGGGAAGGAGATAAGGAAAGAGAGATGCTGGAAACCAGGAGATGTGTTGGACATGGAGAAGTGCATGGCTGAAGGCTCACCTAGGATGTCAGACACCTTTGGGCCAGCCCTTAATACAATTGTTTTTCCTTCTTCATTCCAGTGTCACACTTCTAACTTCTTCTTTTTTTTCCCCAGGCTGCAGCAAAACCAGTATTTCAACTTCATCCTTGTGTTTGAGCCATGTGGTACTCTGTAGAGTACCTGAGCATGCAAGGTTCAAATGGCAATTTAACCACCCAAGAACTGTTGTCCCAGGCTGCAAGAAGAATGATGAGGTGTAATTACCGACTGCCTCTTCTGTCGAGTTGCATCACTTTTTTCTCTCCCCTGTCTTGCTACAATCATTAGCTGCTTCCTCCCTTGGGCTACATTGAATAAATCTATAAGCCATGTAGGCCAGAAAGGTCTCCTGAAAAAGTACAATATACTCCTATTATACTTTATATTTTTTTGAATTTAATAAGGACCTTATTAAAGTAATGTACAGCACAATGCAAAAAATAAGCATTTAGAAATATAGTCAAATGACAATGGCAACAAAACATCAACTTGGCCATCTAGTACTGTAAAGAATATCCCCTCCTATATTACAGGTTTATTGAACAAAAACATTCCCGGATCCCATGGAACATTATACCCCACCAAGACTTGAATTCTATGATGGACAGCTCTCCAATGTGCTCAAGGCTTTGGACATTGCCACTGTAGCATGATATAAGTTTAATTGTGAGAGTTATTAATTTTGCTGGATAAGATCTAATCATATAAAATATACAGCTTCAAAGACTCTACTCCCCCCCTTCTCCTCTGGAAAACTACTAGCTGGGTGGTTACCTAAGCCCATCAACACCTATCCATAGAATCAATCACAGAGACTACCTATTACTCAGACTCAGAAGCCCATCTATCAGACAAAAGAAGCTCAATCACCCTCAGACAATGGACCAGCAGATGTTCCTTTCAAAAGACAGCTATCTCAGAGACTGCAGTAACAAAAGACTACACTTCCACCTATTTTCAGACAAAGACTAAGCCCATCTAAGCTCAATCACTCTCAGACAATGGACTAGCAGATGTCCAGGCAGGAAGTCTTGTGATGTCATTCAGCATGTGACCTGTTGCCATGCTCCATCTCAAAGCCAGATGCCCAGAATTCAGCTACACAGGAGCTTTCTAATTGGACCAAGGGCAACCACCTGACGATAAATGCCCAGTTCAGACACTTTAAAAGCAGGGGCTCTTTCTTTAGAAAAAGTTCTTCCTGGCTGTTCCTGATGCTCGTGCTCCTGTCCTAGTTGCTGCTGCCCTGAAGTGATTAAATCTAAAAGCAAGCTAGAATCCTGACTTCTCAAGCTGGACATCACATCCACCTAAAAGAAACTGCTTCAAGCTCATCACAGCAAATCTACAAAGAAACTTCCTGTTCCAGCAAGGATCTCCTGCATCACTCTCCATAGCAGCCTCCATTAATGTGCGTTATCCAGCTTAATTTACAATCAAACCTGTTATTTTGTAGCATACTTCCATTGGTAAAAGATCCTCTCTAAACTGCCTCTCTATTGTAAACTTATTACCTTGACTGTACTAGAAATAAACATTTTCTTTTAAAGTTAACTATCTGGCCTTTATATTGGGAAAAGCACATGTTCTCACATGTGCAAGCTCCAAATGCTCTAAGCACATGTTACCTTTTAAAGTTACACTGATAGCACATGTTCGCTTTTTAAACTTAGTGACATGCTTTGAGCACATGTTCCAAAATGTACAGTGCAGGTTAATGTAATTAATTTGAATTTAGTATATAAAATTCCCCTCTATTCTTACATGATTATTATTCTTAACAATTTACCTTTAATTGGAATAGAATAAGTATGTATAAGAATAGAGAATCAAATTAGAACTGGAATTACAATTGGAATATAAGAACGTTTCATTTTGTAATTCTTTGCGACCACATGCTCTGAGTAATTCTCTCTGTTATTCCTAAATACCATTTTGGAACTATAACATTTCCTGTAACACCACCAGATATGGTACAGACTTCTTCTGGCTTCACGTTGCCTCCAACAGCTAAGTGAAACCCCTGGAAAATAATGATGCAATCTCACCGCACTTTGGAAGCTGAGAACACTGCATCCTCCATTTTGTCCCAGTCCTCCAAGCCATATTTGACCCCCAGTTCATCCTCTCATTTGGATCAATTAGCAACAACCTTGGGCCTTTGCTTACAAAAATATTTATACAAAGTAAAGACCAATCCCTTCATGGATACATATTCCTCACACACTTCTTGCAGGTAGGCCTCGTCTTGCAGGATCTTTTCCTTAAACTGCTTACTATTTAAGAAGTGCAGCAACTGTAAGTAGGCATAGTGATGCTATCAAGGCAAGGAGTAGCAGTAAGCCAAGGATTCAAACCTAATCAAAGACCACATCATCAAAAAGTTGCTCCAACAGCTCCAGTTCCTTTGCCCCCCAACATTTATAGGGTGTTGATTCCAACCCCAGTGGGAAAGGGGGATTAAAAGTAAGCAGGGTATACCTCGAGACCTGAAACATGGGATCTACACACATTTGGTATCAAGCACAGAGAGTAACTATCGAGGCTGGGAGCACTCTTTCCAGCCACATTAAATAGGAAGGACACAATATTCAGTGTTATTTAACTGGCCAGGAAGGCTCTTGGCCAGTTAAATAGTGCTTAGCCAGCTAAATGCTAATACTCAGCACGAGATAGCTGGTTATCTCCGCGAATATTAGCATTTAGCAGCTACCCGCATGGCTTAGCCGGCTAAGCATGAATAGTCCATGCTAAACCAGCAAAGTTGAGTGGTTAAAATAGGCCACATTGAATATCTGGGGACAGTGCCGGCAGTGGCAATGAACTGCGCTGCCTGCCATTGGCTGAATATCGGGGGGGGGGGGGGGGTGTGAAGCTTTACCAGCTCCATAAGGTACTGCTCTAGGTCCACCCACAACGTTGCCTCCAATTTCTGAAATGATTCAATAGCAGCACACGTCTGTGCTGCTCTATGGTAAAATAAAAAATTCTGAATTCCCAACCCCCCTTGTCTTTCATGCCCCATATAGAACTTGCCTATAGACTCAAGGAGCTCTTCACCTGGCAGGGCTTCAGGATCCCCACCAACTGCAGGAATGATGCACTGCTGCTGGGTGGGCCTGAGCCCAAGTGGTTGGGCCCAGTCCATAGGCGTAGACTGGGGGGGGCGAGGGGGGGCAATGCCCCTCCAAACGACGAGGACGTGGACTGGCGCTAGAATGGAAAAAAAAAAAAACAAGCAGGCACGCGCTCGTCTCCGTCCGCTTCGCTGCTTCCCTGCCTTCTCTGTCTGCGTCCCGCCCGAAAGGAAATGACATCAGAGGAAGGCGGGACGCAGACAGAGAGGGCAGGGAAGCAGCGAAGCGGACGGTCGGAGGACGAGCGTGTCTATCTACCCCCTCCCTTCCTACCTCCCTCCGGCGCAGGCAGCAGCAATCTACTCTAAGCCTTTCTTGTTCCTGGCAGCGGTAGCGACGTACACGCTGCCTTCAGCTCTGCCCCGAAGCCTTCTCTTCAAGTTCCTGTTCCCGAATAGGTGGGAACAGGAACTTGAAGAGAAGGCTTCCGGGGCAGACCGAAGGCAGCGTGTACGTCGCTACCGCTGCCAGGAACACAGAAAGGCGAAGAAGACTGCTGCCTGCACCGGAGGGAGGGAGGAAGAGAGGGGGTAAACGGAGTCACGATCCTGGACCTCGCGGGGGGGGGGGAGCAGAGGGAAGATGAATGGGACTGGGAGGGTGGGAAGCAGAGGGAAGGAGCAAGAGATGGATGGGACTGGGAGGGGTGGGTGGGGAGCAGAGGGAAGGACCAGGAATTGGATGGGACTGAGAGGGTGGGAAGCAGAGGGAAGGAGCAGGAGATGGATGGGACTGGGAGGGTGGGAAGCAGAGGGAAGGAGCAAGAGATGGATGGGACTGGGAGGGGGGGAAGCAGTGGGAAGGAGCAGGAGATGGATGGGACTGGGAGGGTGGGAAGCAGAGTGAAGGAGCAGGAGATGGATGGGACTGGGAGGGTGGGAAGCAGTGGGAAGGAGCAGGAGATGGATGGGACTGGGAGGGTGGGAAGCAGAGGGAAGGAGCAGAGATGGATGGGACGGGGAGGGTGGGAAGCAGAGGGAAGGAGCAAGAGATGGATTGGACTGGGAGGGGTGGGTGGGGAGCAGAGGGAAGGACCAGGAATTGGATAGGACTGAGAGGGTGGGAAGCAGAGGGAAGGAGCAGGAGATGGATGGGACTGGGAGGGTGGGAAGCAGAGTGAAGGAGCAGGAGATGGATGGGACTGGGAGGGTGGGAAGCAGTGGGAAGGAGCAAGAGATGGATGGGACTGGGAGGGTGGGAAGCAGAGTGAAGGAGCAGGAGATGGATGGGACTGGAGGGTGGGAAGCAGAGGGAAGGAGCAAGAGATGGATGGGACTGGGAGGGTGGGAAGCAGAGTGAAGGAGCAGGAGATGGATGGGACTGGAAAGGAGGTGAGCAGAGGAAGGAGCAGGAGATGGATGGGACTGGGAGGGGTGAGGAGCAGCGGGAAGGAGCAAGAGATGGTTGGGACTGGGAGGGGTGGGGAGCAGAGGGAAGGAGCAAGAGATGGATGGGACTGCGAGGGGTGGGGAGCAGAGGGATGGACCAGGAGATGGATGGGATTGGGAGAGGTCAGGCACAGCAGAGGGAAGGAGCAAGAGATGGATGGGACGGAGGGATGGTGAGCAGAGGGAAGGAACAGAAGATGGATGGGACTAGGAGGGGTGGGAAGCAGAGGGAAGGAGTAAGAGATGGATGGGACTGGGAGGGTGGGAAGCAGAGTGAAGGAGCAGGAGATGGATGGGACTGGAGGGTGGGAAGCAGAGGGAAGGAGCAAGAGATGGATGGGACTGGGAGGGTGGGAAGCAGAGGGAAGGAGCAAGAGAGGATGGGACTGGGAGGGTGGGAAGCAGAGTGAAGGAGCAGGAGATGGATTGGACTGGGAGGGTGGGAAGCAGAGGAAGGAGCAAGAGATGGATGGGACTGGGAGGGTGGGAAGCAGAGTGAAGGAGCAGGAGATGGATGGGACTGGGAAAGGAGGTGAGCAGAGGGAAGGAGCAGGAGATGGATGGGACTGGGAGGGGTGGGGAGCAGCGGGAAGGAGCAAGAGATGGTTGGGACTGGGAGGGGTGGGGAGCAGAGGGAAGGAGCAAGAGATGGATGGGACTGCGAGGGGTGGGGAGCAGAGGGATGGACCAGGAGATGGATGGGATTGGGAGAGGTCAGGCACAGCAGAGGGAAGGAGCAAGAGATGGATGGGACTGGGAGGGGTGGGAAGCAGAGGGAAGGAGCAAGAGATGGATGGGACTGGGAGGGGGGGGGTGGGGAGCAGAGGGAAGGACCAGGAATTGGATTGGACTGGGAAAGGAGGTGAGTAGAGGGAAGGAACAGAAGATGGATGGGACTGCGAGGGGTGGGGAGCCGAGGGATGGACCAGGAGATGGATGGGATTTGGAGAGGTCATGCACAGCAGAGGGAAGGAGCAAGAGATGGATGGGACGGAGGGATGGTGAGCAGAGGGAAGGAACAGAAGATGGATGGGACTGGGAGGGGTGGGGAGCAGAGGGAAGGAGCAAGAGATGGATGGGACTGGGAGGGGTGGGTGGGGAGCAGAGGGAAGGACCAGGAATTGGATTGGACTGGGAAAGGAGGTGAGCAGAGGGAAGGAGCAGGAGATGGATGGGACTGGGAGGGGTGGGAGCAGCGGGAAGGAGCAAGAGATGGTTGGGACTGGGAGGGGTGGGGAGCAGAGGGAAGGAGCAAGAGATGGATGGGACTGCGAGGGGTGGGGAGCAGAGGGATGGACCAGGAGATGGATGGATTGGGAGAGGTCAGGCACAGCAGAGGGAAGGAGTAGAAGATGGATGGGACGGAGGGATGGTGAGCAGAGGGAAGGAACAGAAGATGGATGGGACTGGGAGGGTGGGGAGCAGAGGGAAGGAGCAAGAGATGGATGGGACTGGGAGGGTGGGGAGCAGAGGGAAGCCTAATGGAAAGAAGACACTGCATAAAACAGAAGACACTGGGATCAAAGCGAATAGAAAAAACTACATGATCAGACAACAAAGGTAAATAAAAGTTTATTTTATTCATAATTTATTAATTGAAATGTGTCAGCTTTTTGAAATGTGCATCTGTGATATTTTGCCTGTAAATTTCATTTCCTTCCTCCATATTAGCATATTCATTTGCATATGTATATATGCAAATGATATGCTAATATGCTCCGCCCATTTTTTTGCCCCCCCAAATGAAACAGTCAAACTACGCCTATGGCCCAGTCCCACCCAGGTCCACCAATGCCTATGCCACTCGTAAGGAAGGAGAAGAGAGAAGACAAAAGAAAAATGGAAAACAGACTTTGAAAAATGCCTTAAAAGAAATACCATAGGAAGGTGAATTGATAGATTGGCACCAATCCAATTAGAAAATGTGCCTAAAGATAGGAAAAAATCTTTTATTTCACTTTTTACTGATTGGTAAAGGGAATTTCTTATATCTTTATATTTTGCTCAGTATAGGTGGAAATACTATTTCTTGTTCTCAAGTGTTGGACTGCATGCAGAGTCTGACCTCTGTGTTTCTATATCAGTTTTTGTCTGCATGCATTTATAATCTGTGGTACCTTTATTCTGAATTAGGTCAGAGCTGGCTTGTGTTCTGTGTGTGATCAGTACAAGGTATGTTACTAGTGTTAGTTTTGGTTTAGGGGCTTGGCCTGTGATTTTGTTTCTACAGTATTACGCATATCGACGTTCTAGGGCCAGGTGTAATATTTGTGGCATTGCCTTTTAAAGTACGTCAGAGCAGTAACCAACAGGTCATGGTAAAGAAACCCCATGTGTGTATGTAGTATTTTGACAGTTGAACCGTCGAAACATGGTCCCATGTCGGGTCATATATATATTTGGTGCCAATAAAGTTACTTCAATCAACCGTTGGCTGGCGTGACTTCTTGATCCACCCCTACTTTTTGGTTTCTACTGGCATTGGCTTTTCACAGATAGGGTTATGACTGTCTGAGCCCTTGGAATTTGCTTCATAGGTCTCGATGGCTTTTGTGCTACTTCACAAAAGTGTTAATTTTGTAAGTAAAACAATATTTTAAGTGCTGAAATAGCCTTTGATAAACTAGCCCGGACAATATGCACTTAAATGTATGTTCAAATAGCCTGCATACACATTAGCTTAACTGACCAATGTGGAGGTAGTCCTGGTGGATGGTTTTAGACTAACTTTACAAAGTATGCATATATTAGTGTAAAATAAGCTGGGAAAATTATTCATACTAAATGGAAGGTATCAATGGGTGTATGCACTTTTCATGGGGTAATATGCATACTTACCCCCCTGTTTACAAAGCCCTGCTTGTGGCTGCTGGTACTACTACTACTACTTAACATGCTACGGCAATGCTGACACAGCCCATTCACTTTGAATGGGCTGTGTCTAGCGTGGCTTTGTAAAAGAAAAAAAGGGGGGGTTACAAGATTGGTATAACCTATACAAGATTTAGAGAACCTGATATATAATCCCCTCAACATATTGATAGTCCAATAAAAAGGTATCATATCCTTTTTCTTTTCTTTTTTTGTTTAATTTCTATTTATTACCTTTAAAATGGACTAACATGCTAACCACATAGCTTTTTTCTAAAATGGGTGTGAGCTAAATCCAAATCCCCCAAGAGGTGCTTTCAAATCTTGCACATCTGTTGCTGAACAACACCGATGCCTTCTTTCGCGGACAGAAACTGACGTGCTATCCAAAACTGAACCAGCAGGATACGGAATGGCAGGTGTAGTCTTTGCTACATAACTACAAAACTATATAAGTATTGCCATACTTGGACAGACCAAAGGTCCATCAAGCCCAGCATCCTGTTTCCAACAGTGACCAATCCAGGTCACAAGTACCTGGCAAGGTCCCAAAACAGTACAATACATTTTTTGCTGCTTATCCTTGAAATAGACAAAACAAACAATTGTGCCTGTGCTCTGTCGAGCATCAAAATATAACAAAATATTTAAACACACATGAATACAAGTGTATTGCTTCTTCAGCTTATTGAGAGTGGAGTAGTCTCATATATAACACATGATAAAGATTATTTGATTTTTCACCCAATGACTGGGTGTATTATCTGTGTGTATTGTCTAATCATTGACTTAACCTCCACCTCCCTTTGCTAATCTTATATATGAAAATATATTTCTGTTTATCAATATGCTATCATCTAATTTTATGCAGCACTTAGCTTGAACAAGTTGGTGCTCTTAAAACCCCGACAGGTCCCCGTTTCGTGGCTACTTTTTCAAGGGGGAGTCACCAGTTCAAGTAACTGTCTCAAGTGCAACTGCAGCATTATCCTTGAAATAAGCAGTGGATTTCCCCTAGTCAATTTTGATAATGGCTTATGGACTTTTCTTTTAGGAAGCTATCCCAACCGGGTCACGTGATGCCGGCAGGTGGATAGGACGCTCGCAAGCCCTGCTCCAACCCTGAATCAATAATCTGCAAATTTACACCTTCTTCTTGACCCCCCGCCGCAACAAAACAATCTCAACTGAAGGTAGCAAGAGCTGGAGCTTTTGAAGACGATACAAGGTTGTCCGAGTTGGAATGCTGGGGTATGCCGGCAAAAACACCGCAGCCTCCTAGGGATCGCGTGCAGGTCACGAGCCCCAAGATGACGTTGCCACCAACCAACAATGCAGTTGTTACTTTACAAGAGGAAGCGGTCCGAGAGCTGACAAAACAAATAACTGCGGTTCTAGATGACCGACTTTCGAAATTGCAGGCATCGGTGGACACAATAAATGAAAATTTAGAGAGACAAGCGGCGCGACTTCAGAGCACGGAAGAACGTATTAGCCGACAAGAAGACGGGTCAGAGGCCTTAGAGGGGAGAATAGAAATGGTGGAAACTCTTGCAAAGCAGCTGTCGCAACTCACCGACAATTTAGAGAACAGAAGTCGTCACAACAATATAAGAATATTTGGCGTCCCTGAGTCAGTAAAGGACGGGGAGCTTCGGGACTTTGTTGCCCGATGGCTGCCTGAGCAGCTGAAAATCTACCAGTCCAAGGGCATGATTCGGGTGGAAGCAGTGTGAGAAGCCGATCAGCGCCCGAGACTGATTCTGGCTAAAATCTTGGACTATGCAGATAAAGAACAGCTCATGCAGGCGTTTTGAGTGAGCAGAGCTTTGGATTATAAGGGAACCCGCATATTACTGTTCCAGGACTATTCAGCACAAGTGTCGGAGCAGAGAAGGAAAATGGGTCAGCAATGCAAGATATTATTTTATTTATTACATTTGTACCCCGCGCTTTCTCGCTCATCGCAGGCTCAATGCGGCTTACATAGTAGCAAGAGATTACAATCTGTAGTATCAAAATCAACAAGGATGTAAGTGATAGGACAATGAACAAGGAGTAAATGGGATAAAAGAGGTATGAGTGAAAGGATAGGGATAGATAATGAGGTGGAATGATAAAGGAGAAGTTGAGGAAGAGCATGAAGGGTAAGAAAGTTGGTAGGAAATAATATCTGAGTCATTGTTATTAATGATTAGATGAACCGGTAAGTAGATGGGTTGCTTATGTTTGCTTATGATCGGTCAAGTCGTTTCGGGTAAACCTGTTTGAATAGATGGGTTATATGACAAAGGATCCGTTTTTCAATGCTTATCCTGCAAAGGTTCGAATACAGCATGATAATAAGGCTCTCTTTTTCACGGACCCGATGGACCTTAAGAAGTTTTGTGGAAAAAATTCAGAAAGAACAATGGCTGAAAGGAACGAATGTTCAGGAACTAGATGACGTGTGTGATGAGAAAGCGGGAATTTGGGTGTCCAGAGCTGAGTGAGTAAATGACTACAAGACTACTGAAGGACATAATTGCGGGACACAGCAAAGACTTCATAGTGTTATTTTTTTTTTTGTTACATTTGTACCCTGCGCTTTCCCACTCATGGCAGGCTCAATGCAGCTTACATGGGGCAATGGAGGGTTAGTGACTTGCCCAGAGTCACAAGGAGCTGCCTGTGCTGGGAATTGAACTCAGTTCCTCAGTTCCCCAGGACCAAAGTCCACCACCCTAACCACTAGGCCACTCCTCCAGTTAAATGGACAATGGTGCTGCTCGCACGGCCTTTAGGGGGAGGAGTGAGGGGGGGGCAAGTTAAGGTGGTTGTGTTATATTTTATATTTTGCCTGACAGAAGCCTTTAATATAGTGATCCCTCCATCTGAAATGTGATGATATAGCTGAATGTCAAATAACTGGGGGATGAACCAATTATTTTAATTTTTTTTTTGTTGTATTTGCACCCCGCGCTTTCCCACTCATGGCAGACTCAATGCGGCTAATTATTTTGAGGAGTTGCAGGGGGGAGGGGGAGGCTGGTTCGAAGGGAAGGGGAGCAGGGTAAGGTTGAAGGGAAAGGGGAAGGGGAGTGGAATCAGGGGCGTAGCCAGACAACAGATTCTGGGTGGGCCTAGGGAAGAAGTGGGTGGGCACCAAGTGTTCTTCACCACCACCACCACCACCACCACCACCAAAAACATTTCTCAGCTGGCGAGAAAATGCTTTTTCCACCTTGGCTTACCATGAAAGGAAAGTCTTCAGCTGATAGAGCTTGGGATCTCCACCAGCTACCACTAACGTATGCTACTGTTTGGTGGGCCTGAACCCTATGTGGGTGGGCCCTGGCCCACCCAGGCCCACCATTACGCCACTGAGTGGAGTATGAATGTGGGGGAGTTTGTTATAAGATGGTTGTGGTGGATGGTGAGTTGGGGTTATTTCAGAGGAGGGAGGGAGGGGAGAGGATCGGGAGGGGAGCGGGGGGGGGGGGGGGGGGGGGGAGGTAGGGGCTGGGAGTGGGGGGTATGGATTGGGTCTCCAGGTACAGACGAACAAACCAAGGATATAATAAGGCAGAAGCTATGGGAGAGGTATTGGAGGTCGGAAGGGGGGGGGGGGCTAGCTGGGGGGCTCACCTGATGTACATAAAAAGGATTTTCTGGAGAATTATGGTCCAAGAAGCTTTATGTCTTTAGCAAATCTGAGAGTTGTGACAATAAATGTTGATGGGATCCACTCCCCTGTTAAGAGAACGAGACTTTTGCAATATTTAAAGAGGTTGAAAGCTGATGTAGCATTACTGCAGGAAACCCCTTTAAGTAAAAATGAACATGCTAAGTTAAGAAGGGACTGGGTTGGAGAAGTGTACTCAGCATCCTATAGTGCCTGCCAGAGAGGAGTGGCTGTGCTCATTAATAAGGCCTTGGCATTTAAACCTCACGAAATTATTCAAGACCCAGAAGGACGATGGGTAATAGTCACGGGGACGTTACAGGGGGTAAGAATAGCAGTATGCAGTCTGTACACACTGAATGTTTACTCTCACAAATTTTTAACGCAAATTCGCTCCAAGCTGGCCGCATTAGATGATTACCCGCTAAAAGTGGGAGGAGACTTTAATATAACTAGTGATCCATCTATTGATTGTCAGCCGCCTAGGCAGCCCCTGAAGGATCATCTCCATAAGGTAGTCAATTATTTAATTGATGAACTGGCACTGCTGGATACCTGGCACCTTTTGCATGAAGAGAAGAAAGACTTTACTTTTTTCTCCCACCCTCATAAGGTACATGCCCGCTTAGACTATGTACTGGTCTCAGGAGAGTTAATGGGAAGGGTACAGCAAGCAACAATTGGGGAGGCTGTGATATCGGATCATGTGCTGGTATGGGCGGAGTTTGGATGGAACTCTAGTGCGCCGGCCGGCTCGGTGGAGAATGAATCCTGCACTGTATCAAAGTGATGAGTTTAAAGACAATCTGAAGAGGGCGTGGTCAGATTTCGAGGTTGAGAACCAGGTAGAGGATGCAGGGGCGAGAATGTACTGGGAAGCAGCTAAAGCAGTTATCAGAGGAAAAATTATAGCGTTTACTGCAGCGGCCCGTAAGAAGAGAGATCAGGATATAATAGCTGCAGGGAAATGGTTAGGGGAAGCCCGCTGGCGATATATGGCGCGCCAAATAGAGGAGAACAGGTGTTTATATTTAGATTGTAGGAAGGAGATGCAGACTTTGCTTAATGCCAGCGCCCAGTATAGTATCAAATTATACAAATATGGCTGTTATGATTGGGTCAGAACCCCTCTCAGACTTATCTCTTTCCTTGGGGTCAGCTTCTTGGCTGGCTTCTGTTTCTTTTCTCTGTCCTTTCTGAGCTGGCTCTGTCTCTCTGTGCTGGTGGCTTCCAGCGGCATGGGGTTGATTGTCTCGCTTCGCTGCAGCTGTGGGTGTGGTCTGAGTTGCTCTGCCTCTCCCTGGGTGTACTGGCTTTAGGAGCTTCTCGGTGCTGCATTGATGTGGGTTGGGCCTCTCGGGGTTTGAATGTGTTCTGCCTGGCTCTAGGGAGAGTGACATCATCTGGGAGGGCCTTGATGGGGAAGTGGGTTCTTTCCTTCAGGGCCTTCGCAACGTTTGCTTCTAGCTACTTGCTTTAGGTCCAGGTTAGTTTAGTGCAGTCAGTGTGCACTTGTGACTTGTGTGTTTGACTTCCCTGTTTTTCCCTTTGGCTCCTCTGCTTTCCTTTTGCTACAGTGTGTAGCACTGCTGTTAGTGCAGTGCTGGAGTTTGGTGCTGGGAGCACCCTTGTTAGTAAGTGTTTAGGAAGCACCTTTTGTTGTTTGGGTATTTGGCTTTCCTGCTTGTTTCCTTGTGCTTTCCCGCTTTTCCTCGTGACCTGTGTTTAGCTGCTGTAGCTTGGTGCTTAGGAAGCACCGGGGTGAGAACCCGTGTTTAGCTGCTGCAGCTTGGTGCTTAGGAAGCACCAGTGTTAGGTCTGGCATTTGTCTTCCCTTCCTTTTCCCTTGTGGCTTCCCTGCACTTCTGTTAGTGTAGGGCGTAGGGGCACCCCTGTTAGTTTCTGTTAGGAGCACTGCTGTTAGTGGAGGGCTTAGGAGCTTTTCTGTTGGTGCTGGGCTTAGGAACACTTTGGGTCACTTTAGGAGTTAGGTGCACTTCAGTTACAGCTTGTTCTAGTCCTGGTCCCTGTGTCGTCCAATAAGTCCTGCTGGCTACTCGAACCCAGGAGCTCAACTCCTGGGGGGCTTAGTAGCTAAGTGCAGGTGAAGCTGTGTGGACCAGTCCGGTGTGCTCCAGTCCAGTGTTCCAGACCTGTGTCTTCCAGTCCAGGGGATTCCAGCCCAATATTCCAGTCTGGGGGTTCCAGTCCAGTGTTCCAGTCCGGGGTTCCAGTCCTGTGCCCTCCAGTCCGGGGAATTCCAGTCCAGTGTTCCAGTCCGTGTGTTCCGGCTCGCTGGGCGGTGCCTGCAGTTCCTGCTGGTGTCGGTGTGCTTGCCCAGCGTTGGTTGGTGGGTTTTGCCTGCTGCTGTCGCTCCTCGTCAGCAGCCCAAGGGCTCATGTTTGCTCCAGAGCCCGGCCCCGCGGGCTCTGAACCTGAGAACCTGACAATGGCCTTCACAGATGGGGGAATAAGACAGGGAAACTCTTGGCCTCCTTGGTGAGGTAGCATTCCGGAAGGAGTTAAATTACTAAAATGAAAGGTGAGGGAGAGTTCACAATTATGTCCCAAGAGGATATCCAAAGAGAATTCTCTTGCTTTTATGCATCTCTGTATGATTCGGGCTCTTTTTCCAGTCAAGGATGTGAAGATTTCTTTAGATATTTGCAATTACCAAATCTATCTAGAGAGCAGGCAGATCAATTAAATACACCCATAACAGGCAAGGAAGTACAAGCGGTTATTAAACAATTAAAATTAGCAAAGGCTCCGGGACCGGATGGTTTAGGCACAGAGTTCTACAAAATTTTACAAGGTCAGTGCGCACCTGCATTTGTTGGTATGTGTGAGGATATTCGGGATTCTCAGTCTATTAAATCACGTTTTTATCACAGTGTTACCAAAACCAGGGAAGGACCCAGAGCTAGTGGGTTCATATAGGCCTATCTGAAAGGTATTAATCCGCAAACGAACCTTTTCCGGAGATACGAAGACGGTAGAACGAGAGGACATGAAATGAGATTGAAGAGGGGCGGACTCAAGAAAAATGTCAGGAAGTATTTCTTAACGGAGAGAGTGGTGGATGCTTGGAATGCCCTCCCGCGGGAGGTAGTGGAGAGGAAAACGGTAATGGAATTCAAACATGCTTGGGATAAACATAAAGGAATCCTGTTCAGAAGGAAAGGATCCTCAGGAGCTTAACCGAGATTGGATAGCAGAGCCGGTAGTGGGAGGCGGGGCTGGAGGGTTGGGAGGCGGGGATAGCGCTGGCAGACTTATACGGTCTGTGCCAGAGCCGGTGGTGGGAGGCGGGACTGGAGGTTGGGAGGCAGAGATAGCGCTGGGCAGACTTATACGGTCTGTGCCAGAGCCGGTTGGTGGGAGGGCGGGGATAGTGCTGGGCAGACTTATACGGTCTATGCCAGAGCCGGTGGTTGGGAGGCGGGGCTAGTGCTGGGCAGACTTATACGGTCTGTGCCCTGAAGAGCACAGGTACAAATCAAAGTAGGGTATACACAAAAGTAGCACACATGAGTTGTCTTGTTGGGCAGACTGGATGGACCGTGCAGGTCTTTTTCTGCCGTCATCTACTATGTTACTATGTTACTATCTCCCTCATCAATCAAGATCTTAAGATACTAGCAAGTGTACTGGCAGCATGGTTGGGGGAATTTCTTCCCTTGCTGGTGCATAAAGACCAAGTAGGTTTTGTGAAAGGTAGATTTGCGTCAGCCAACATATTGAAAGTATGTCGCATATTGAGAGAAGGCGCGCGTAGGCCAGGGGATTCGATACTTGCCAGTTTGGATGTGGAGAAGGCATTCGATAAGGTCGTGTGGCCTTATCTCTTTTGGGTTCTACAGCGGTTTGGTATTAAAGGAGCTTTTTTAGATTGGATTAGAGTGTTATACAGTAATCCGACAGCCCAGTTGCTGGTTAATGAGGCCCTCATGCCCAGTATATCTTTGGGGCGAGGTACTCGGCAGGGATGTCCCCTTTCCCCTTTATTGTTTGTGCTGTCGTTAGAGCCATTGGCTGCGCGGATAAGGCAGGAGGGGAGAGTGAAGGGCATAAAGATGGGCGACACTGAATATAGAGTTAATATGTTTGCTGACGATATGTTGTTGTTGTTGTTAGACAATGCGAAAGAATCATTGCCGATAGTGATGGAGATAATCAGAGAATTCGGGGCTTTTGCAGGACTGCGCATTAACTTTGGGAAGTCGGAAGCATTAGCTGTTCGTCCCCATGCCACGGTACAGCCCTGGAGAACTTTCCGCTACTTTGGGCGAGCACAGGGATCAAATATTTAGGAGTATATCTGAGTTCTGACTATGAGTGGATGTATAGGAAAAATGTTATAGAAAGGGTAAGGAGAATATGTTCACAATGGAAGGACCTCCCAGTCAGCTTTAGAGGTCGAATAGCATTGGTCAAAATGGTACTCCTTCCCAAGTTGCTTTACCCATTTCAGATGTTGCCAATGTGGATAGCTCGGCGGGAGGACACAGTATATCGTAGCACAGTTAGCTCATTTATATGGCATAATAGACGCCCTCATATAGCTTTCGCTAAGCTATCCCGCATTAGGCGAGCGGGGGGACTCTGACTCCCAGATCTGAGATTATATAATGTGGCAACGATGATGCGGTGGATTCATGAATGTCATACTTTGTCCACTAGATATGCTCTTCCCAGATTCTGGCAAAGTTGGTGTGCTCCTTTTGATGTGTTTTATGTCTTTGGGGGATATAAAAAGGAGCTTGGGACAGGTATCCATAGGAACCCTTTTCTTTTGGCTATGGGGAAAGCATGGAAATGGTGGACAGGAGTGATTGGTCGAGCCGGAAAGGGATACCCTTTTTTTTCCTTAATTGACAATCTGGATTTTCCAGCGGAGAGAGGGCGAAGCGCCTTTCAATCTTGGGTTCAAGGAGGCTGCAGATACATAGGATACCTAATGGAAATGGGAGAGCAGACTTTCCTGTCTTTTGAGATGGCTAAGCGGGCATGGAATCTTACCAATAAACAGTTCTTCCAATATTTACAGATACGAGATTATTATCAGAAGTTAGCCCGTGAGGCTGATTCTCCAGTAAGATTCACGGTCACTGACAATGTGTTTTTAGCCATGCCGGCATCATTAAATGGGCTCTCCCAGTGGTACTATAACATAGTTGATTCTAGGGTGGCTCAAAACCTAGCTGGGCTGGCCTCTGGATGGACCAATATACTGGGAGAGGAGGTAACACAGGAATGTTTGGGGGAGGCCTTTGAGAATGTCCCCAGGATTACACCTAATGCGGCACTACAGGATATACAATTCCGCATACTTCGTAGGGTGTGTATTACCCGACAAAGGGGAAAGGAAATGGGATTATGGGAGGATGATCGATGTGCAAAATGTCAGGGGGGAGTGGGCTCACTTCTCTATTCCTTTTTGGAATGCCAGGCCTTAGCAAAAATAGGGCATCACTCTCTGGCGGTCATGGAAAAAACGATACAGAGAACTTTTGAGTGGTCTTATCCTACACTGCTTCTGGGAGAAGCAGATCAATTAAGAAAGGAGGATTTATCAGAGGCACAATGCCAGTTTGTAATTTTAGCTTCTTTGTTGGTTAAAAAGTGTATCCTGCAATCCTGGGTGGACTCATCTCCACCACTGACAAAAAAAATGGGACCAGTTAATGAAGGAAATGGCAGAATGGGTGGAGTTGCAATACTCGCTAACTGCTTCTGGGAGGCGAAAGAATATCGAGACATTTGGAACACATATTCACTATTAGACAGTCAAGGGGGCAGACCCGCTAGTGGAGCCTTTTAAACCCTTGGTCTATTAGGTGTGGACTTTCCTGGAGACTTGGGAAGGGGGGAAGGGGGAGGGAGGGAGGAAGGGATAGGAGGGGTGGAGGAGGGAGGCGGGGTATAAACAATAAAAGCCAGATGCCGGATACGGTTCTGCCCAGGGGCGTATCTGCGTGGGGCCACAGGGGCCTGGGCCCCCGCAGATTTTGGCCTGGACCCCCCTACCGCCGCCAACCCGTCGCTGATCTTTGCTGGCGGGGGACCCCAACCCCCCGCCAGCCAAGCTCCTCTCTTCCGTTGCAGGCTGCCTGCAAGTTGCAAAGCTTCCTGTTCTTCTGAGTCTGACGTCCTGCGTGTTGTACGTGCAGGATGTCAGACTCAGAAGAACAGGAAGCTTTGCAACTTGCAGCCTGCAATGGAAGAGAGGACCTCGGCTGGCGGGGGGGGGGGGGGGGGGGGGTTGGGGTCCCCCGCCAGCAAAGGCCTGGCTCCAATGATACTTCTTTGAAACGTGGAATTGCCAGTAGTTTGATTTATTTAGTTCAGTCTCACTCTGACAATGATGAGAGAGGTAATCCACCCCCTTCCCCCTTCTCTGTAGCTCGCGGGAATTGCTTTCACTTTTACCATGCGGCTGAACTCTGGGAGCGGGAACATTCCATTCACTAGTGTAACCAACGGAAATATTCTTTCTGCAAAATACGGTCTGCCACTTGAGCTTATCCTTGGAGGTACTTGGACTGGGGCTAAGCCACTTCATTACAGACCCTGCTGCAATCCGAGCACGGGCTCATCACGTTACTAGGGTTTTGGAGCTCGGCGATATTCATTTGCATTTATTTAGAAAGAGTGCCGTTAAAAGATAAAAATAACAAGAAAGTAAAACGTCTGAATGTAGTATTTGCTTCTAACTCTGGTTCAAGGGATGATCACCCGCACGGCAGCTTTCGCTGCTTCCACGTGTTAGCGATTCTGATTCTCAGCGCAGGTGAGATCTCTGCTTTTTGTCGGCCGTTATAGTACTGCATGATAGCGATTATACTACTGGACAGGGATCCTAGAAGATGCCTTTAGGATCCTTCGTACTGTGTAGTTTAGCTGGCAATGGCGGGGGGGGGGGGGGGGGGGGGGGTTGGTGGTGCCGGGGGAGGGGCTAAAATGTGCCCCCTCCCACTGGCTCTGGCCCCCTCTACTGCCCGAGTCCAGATACGCCCCTGGTTCTGCCTGGTAGTGGTTAATCATTATGTGACTGTTTGAGGGAAAATTGGTTGCTACAGGGAAGAATGAAAGTTGAAATAGAGCTTGATTTGATTTGACATGTTATGTATATGGTTTATGAACAAGGTTACTTTGAAAGGAAAAACAATGTTATGAAATCCTGCACTTGGCATTAATAAAAATATTAAAAAAAAAAAAAAAAAGGAAACTATCCAAACCATTTTAAAACCCCACTAAGCTAACTGCTTTTACTACGTTCTCTGGCAACAAATTCCAGAGTTTAATTATACATTGAGTCAGGGCCGCTGAGAGACTGGGCAGGGCCTGGGGCAAGGCTGCCTCCGGGGCTCCGCCCTCCGAGGTCATGGTCGCCGCCGCCACCACCTCCCTTCATCCACCACTGGGCTGGACCCCCTGAATTCAAATCACAGTGCCTCACCTCGCTCCGTGTGAAAACGCAGCAGCGGCAGTTTGCAGATCGCCTCCCTTCGGGCCTTCCCTCCCTGTGTCCCGCCCTCGTGGAAGTTACATCAGACGAGGGCAGGACACAGGTAGGAAAGGCCCGAAGGGAGGCGATCTGCAGACTGCTGCTGCTGCGCTTTCACACGGAGCGAGGTGAGGTGCTGTGATTTGAATGGAGAGGGGCCCGGCCTGGTGGCGGGCGGGCGGGTGGCCCGGGCTCGGGAAATTTTGTCTCCTCTGCCCCCCCCCTCTCAGTGGCCCTGCATTGAGTGAAGAAATATTTTTTCGGATTTGTTTAAAATTTACTACTCAGTGGGGGGCGCTGTGGAGCACCAGTGTGATGGCAGCATAATCACTGAGCTCTCTCTCAGACGTCCTGAAAGTAATCTGTTTAATTGTGAAAATAAGCTATTAAAAACTAAACCAACATTAAGCTATCATATATAAGAACTTATGCATCAGGGAAAAACTCAAAAGGCAAAGAGGAGAACCTCCTTCTCCTCAAAAAGCTTCAACTGAAAAGATGGAAAATCCGAGTACAGCAGCCATACTGGAAGAGATCCATGCATTAAAAGATATATTGACAGAAACCAAAGATGGTTTTACTGAAATAAAAGAAGACATCTCTCTTATTCGCTCAGATCTGTCACTACTCAACTCCAAGATTCTAACAATGGAACAGAAAGTGGAAGCCACAGAAGAACAGATAAAAACAATCAAAAAACAAATTAAAAAGATAAATACACTTGAAAAGGAAATTGAAGAAAATAACAACAGATCAAGAAGGAATAACATCAGACTCCTTGGATTACCTGAAAATCTTGAAGGATCTGATCTGATTCAATTTTTGGAGAAATTCCATCCCTGATATCTTGGGTATTCAATTTAACAGACTATTTGAGCTGGAAAGAGCCCACAGGATCCCAACACAACGAGGTCCAAAAGATAGATATCCAGACCAATTATAATGAAAGTTCTCCGCTTTCCACAAGTTTCTGAAATCTTTCAACGTGCTCGACTACGAGCCCCTGTGAAGTATGAGGTCAGGAACTACAATTTCTACCAGATCTCTGCAAAACTACTGTTCAGGCTCGCAAACAGCTCCTAGCATTCAGACCTAAGCTGAAGCAAATCAATGCCAGATATGGAATGTTATAACCCAGCTAAAATGAGAGTCACCATAAATAATACCACCAAAGACTTCACTACTCCCAGAAGCCCTGGCAACTTATCTTGAAGAAATGGCTCCTAGCCCAATTGACGTTCGCTGAATCCCACTCTCCACTGAAGTCCTAAAGAGTTTTTTCCTTCTATTATTAACATCGAATAATACAACACAAGGTACTTTTTATTTCTTTCTATGTATCTTTCATGTTTGTTATAGCGATCGGGCTACCAGCATACAAACTTCATAAAGCTGTGCACTTGAAATACTGTTTGCTGCAGGGCAGAATAGCATGTATAGATCGCCGTAATGCTTTTGACATATGCAGCAGTTGGTGGTCCCTGGAGTGTTTCTCGTGCTGACTGTGGTCTGCTAGCAAGGCAGAGTGACATGAAAAATCACCGATTAACTTTGACAACTGCAGCAGTTAATAGCTCCTTAGAGTACTTCTATTGTTAACTATAATGGCGTTTCCCCGCCAGCATTAAGGAGGTACACAAAAGGCTGAATACCGAGATGTAACACAGCTGTTCATCACTGTTGTTATAGGGATCGTGCTACCAGCACATAAACTTCATAATAGCTGTGCACTTGATTAATGTGTGCTTTCAAAGCAGATCACCTGTATTACTTTAACAACTACAGCTGATAATACCCCCTAAGAGTGCTTCTTTTCCAGACTATAATGGCGTTTCCCGCCAGCAATCAGGTGATACACAACAGACTGAACACTGAGATGAAAACACAGCTGATCATCATTGTTGATATAGTGTTGGTGCTACCAGCACACAAACTTCATAATAGCTGTGCACATGAATAATGTTTGCTTGCAAAGCAGAATCGCCGAATCATTTTAAACAACTACAGCAGATAATACCCCCTAAGAGTGCTTCTTTTCCTGACTATAATGGCGTTTCCCGCCAGCACTCATGCGCTATATAAAGTCTGACTACTGAGATGATCACAGCTGATCATTACTAATACAAGCCTATTACTCCTGCATGGAAATAAGAGGTCCTAACACAATTTAGGATTGTCTTTACATTTGATATCAGCCAGCACTTTGTAAACATTAGTTAAATTTTTTCTTTTCTTTTCACTGGTAGCCTTGATAATCACTTTGAACAAAGCACACTGAGACTTTGCTCTGCCTCCTTGCCTCCTACTCTTGCACCTAGCAGCTTCTACTAAGTAATATATGCTAAATTTATATTACAAAGCAAAGCACATGACAAGGGCTAATAAATGAGTATAAATCGCCAAGGAAAAAAAAATAAATCACTTATTGTACATAAAGTTCATTTTATAATCGTATACAAAACTCATACATATTATAGTAACTGTCTAAAATGGCGATTCCCGCCACTTCATAAAAGAAGAGTGTTGGTGCCATAATACTAACAAGATATTCTTAACGACAACAGAGGGATTCAGTTAGACGAGTAGCTATATTTGCACTGCAGAAAGAAAGGATGGCAAAGTTGACAGGAAGAACATAAGATTACGGAGAAATTGTTTAAGGAACTGCTAAACTGTTTGCTCACTATAGCTCAAGCCGAATAGAAGCTCTCTCCTTAGATACTATCTAATCAACTTAGGCGAAACACAGAATACCCTCCTAAAGGAATTCTATGATTAATCGAGGATATTACAAACCATTTAGTCAGTCCATGGTAAAGCAAGTTCATATATTTACAATGGATTAACATATAATATAATGATGACCAGGGTTGCCAGGTGGAAATTTTTTTTTCCCACCCAAACCAGCCTAAATCCAGCCCAAAACCCGCCCAAACTCAAACCCTGCCCCTGACACCCCCCCCCCCCGCGTCATCACCCCCCCGCCCCCGCCGTCATCAACCCCGCCCCTGCCGTCATCGGCCCCGCCTCTCCCGTCATCAGCCCCGCCTCCCCCGTCATCGACCCCGCCCAAAACGTCACTAACCCTGCCCCCCACGGCCGAAAAAAACGCCCAAAAAACCGCCCTGAAGCCCAAAAAGCAGCCCAAAAAACGCAACCCGCCGCGGGCAAAAATTTCCTGTGGCGGGTTGCGGAAAACCACCCAATTGGGCGGTAAAACCGCCCACCTGGCAACACTGATGATGACACCTAATTGTGTATAAGATGTCAAATCGGAATCTACTGGAGATGAAAAATGTAATCTATCTTGACATCCTCAATAGGATCTTTAACATGCTATTAGCATTAGCACAGCTCTGTGATGTTAGTCAAGAAAACTTGAATCGAATATAACCATCTGTAAAGCTTTATGTCGAACAAGTTTCCTTCCGACGGATCACTATGAATAATTGTGGTTAACAGCATGCCACTATGTCAGCTAATTACAATGAAAAATCTATCTATAACTACTGGCATACTGACTGGTTTAGAAGAGGAATCCTAGAAGTGTGCACAGAGGAAAAATGGAACTTACTTAACTAAAACAATATTTGTAATCTAACAAGACGATTTCAAATGGCTCTTTAACACGCTGCAATCTGCAGTCACAGGAATGTGTTATATAACATCAAGATTGTAATGTGAACAACCAGCTATACTGATTAGTAAGCAATGATATCATCCCAAAGGCATTTTATGACTAATAGTGAGGAAAAAAAAAACAAAAAACAAGCAATTAAGACAACTCTGCAACGAAAGGATAATCTACATATAAGATCTAACAACTGGCTAAAAGAAGGTATCCTATTGAGTTAATGGAATCAAATTGAACTTAATTAAGCATTCACTGGGACTTAACAGGTCGATCTTAAATGAAACTTCAATGTGTTGTTATTGTAATCACAGTAAAGTGTTAAAGTCATTAAAGAATGAAAGAGACCATTCAGCTGCACAGCCCTGCGAAGCACTGGCTCCCTTCCAAAGATTCTCCTCTGCTACTCCTGGACAACAGCTAGCTAACAGTCAGTTGATTGTAAAGACAGTAAATTTACATTTAATAATCCTACACTCAATCTTGAAGAGATGTCCAAATAATATGTGTGGTGACAAATCGGACCATAATGCAAGTACAATGTGTGTGTTATTACAAAGATTTCAAATAGAAATTTAAGGTGCTGTAATTGATATTTTAGGAATGAGTTATTGTTAATCAGTATATAACAAGCTTTATCAGCATCAATAATTTGTTTATTATACAGGAGACATGTTACATATCTAAAAGTAAAATAAGTGTTATTATTTGATATTATTGGAAGCAGATAATTACACCTTCACAGAATAACAACAAAGCTGGAATAGCTATTGATATGCAATATGCAGTGTTTAAATAAGCCCTTATGGTGAGGCTCTAATGGTTTAATTAATTTAGTGAATAATAAGATAATTTGGTATTCTGTGATAAGCTAATATTTACTACTAATGGGATTTTCTAAGTAGCCATTTAATCATACTAAGTAGATGTACTCATTAATTGTGTTTTATCACTCAACAACAATTAATATTTATGATGTTATAAAACTTGAAGGCAAAATACTCTGTGTCCCACCACCAGACAAATTATGTAAGAATAATACATACTTCCGTTAATTCAACTATTGAGAACAATAGTTTAATTAATGCAATACTTCATATAATTCATAATAAGCTATACAAGATATGTTATGGTTGTTTCTCATTACATTTATATAATTCAATATTTTCACATTTAATATTTTCACATTTGGAATATTCAATGGGAGTCAGTGAGATGTTGCTGACTATCTTGGTACCCACAATTCATGGTTAAAACATACCATGCTTTTTGGTTATACATGGTTATGTTTTTTGTTAATGTACCTGACTATAAGAGCATATTACTATCAAAGTTTATAAGACTTCACAATGTTAAAGGAGTATGCAGGATGTTCTCATATCTGATCTATATATCTAATACAATATAATGTTTAACATAATCTCCCTTAATGTTAAGGGATTTAACAACCCTATAAAACGAAAAAAAAATCTTAACAGCACTAAACAAATATGTACCTGATATAATATTTTTTCAAGAAACACATTTATCAGACCAGGAATCCCTCAAATTAAAAACTTCTTGGTCAGAAATTCCTTATTATTCAGCTGCTGATGGGAAAAAAATGGTGTGGCTATATTAATAAGGAAAAAAAATAATATCAAAATCATTCCACAGACAAAGATTTATTAGGAAGATGGATTAAAGTTTGTATCACAGTAGATGGTGATCCTTTAACATTATTTAACATTTATTCACCAAACACAGACAGCCCAGGATTTCTTTGCACGAAATAGCAAACAAAATTACAGCAGAAGGTAATACCCCAGTTATCATAGGAGGGGGACTTCAATACAATTATAAACCCTGAGCTAGATAGGAAATCAAGCTGTTACATTAAGAAAACTAAAGCATGGAATGTTTTGAAAGAACTAATGCAACAACTTAAGTTATGTGATGTTTGGAGAATTTTACATAACATGAAAGAGATTATACCTTTCACATCTTTACCACATAATGCATACTCTCGTATAGATTACTTCCTAATATCCGAATCATTATTGAGTAAGGTAATTGACACGCATATTGACACTATTAGACTATCTGATCATGCACATATTTCAATAAAATTATCAGATTTCTCACCCAAAGCTCAAACAAAATCCTGGAGATTTAATGCTAGTTTACTATCATATCCTGAATTTAATGATGAAGTTAAAAATGATATATTGGAATACTTTAAGTTTAATACACTTAAAGATACTAATTGGATAACAAGATGGGATGCTTTCAAAGCATTTATTCGTGGATCAATTATTAGATTCGCAGCAAAGAAAAAAAAAAACAACAAATGTCAGAAATTACAGATCTAGAAAAATCAATAGCTCATCTTGAAAAAACTCACCAGTCATCCCCTTCCAATATGGACATTCTAAGCAAACTACGGAAAGTTAGATATAAATACAATGCCATATTAGCTAATACTGCAAATAAAGAAATCTTCATGAAGTCAGCCCAATACTATTCTAGTAATAACAAATCTGGACATCTGTTAGGCCAGCTACCTCAAACTAGAGCTGAAAAAAATGATATATCCCATATTAGAGACTCTAATGATTTTATCCAAACAGATAACCAACAAATATTAACATCTTTTCTAAAATGTTATGATGATCTTACAAATCTGAGACTACTTCTGATATATAGATAATTCCTTTTTAGACAATATAAACACGAACCATCAACCATGAAGATAATATATCATTTACAACTCCTATAACAGATCAGGAAGTATTATCAGCCATAAAGGTTATGGCAAAAAAAAAAAGCGCCTGGCCCTGATGGTTTCACTTTGGAATTCTATCTCACTTTTCAAGATATACTTGCTCCAATATTAAGTTCCTTTTTCAATTATTTAATCACATCTGAGAAGTTTCAGGATCCTTCACAGAAGCAACTACCATCGTCTTCCCAAACCAGGAAAAGATCCCCAAGAATACAAAATTATCAACCTTTATCTCTAATAAACATTGATACAAAAATTTATGCAAAAATCATAGCGGAAAGACTACAAGTAATTTTACCTAAAATCATAAACCCTAATCAGACAGGTTTCATGCATGGCAGACAATCACATAATAATACCAGACTATTTACTAATCTACTAATACAGACACAAACTTCTAACACCCCTTATGTGGCCATAGGTCTTGATGCCGAAAAGGCCTTCGACCGTGTTGAATGGAAATATCTATTTCATACTTTACAGTGGTTTGGTTTCACACAAAACGCTTTAAATATGATAAAAGTACTATATACTTGCCCAACCAACAAATTATTCATTAATGGACATTTCTCATCCCTTTCAGACCGTCTAGAGGAACAAGACAAGGTTGTCCTCTATCCCCATTACTATTTAATATAGCCTTAGAACCCTACTCTTAACAATACTACAATCTGACCATATTAAAGGTATAGAAATGGATAATTTATCAGCTAAACTTCGGCATATGCTGATGACGTACTGTTATATACCACTCCTTCATCCATACCTTACATATTAGAAGTAATAAATACTACTCACTGATCTCTGATACAACTAAATCCTACAAAAACAGAAATGCTACCTATGAATATGTCAGCAAGATCATATCAATATACACAATCACCATTCAATGGTCTCCCACCAGGTTGAAGTACTTAGGTGTATTGTTTGGATCTAATGTTAATGATACAATTAACCTCAATGCAACACATCTACTGAATTGTGTTAATGATATGTCTAAAAAATGGTCACCACTCAAATTATCTTGGTGGGGTAGATTAGATACCATAAAAATGATGATTACTCCAAGGTAAATTATGTATTGAGCATGTTACCAATTATGCTTAACTAGTAAAAAAGGCCCGTTTGTGAGAGCAATGAAACGGGCGCTAGCAAGGTTTTCAGCGTAGTGTGTATGTTTGAAAGTGAGTGTGTGTGAGAGAGAGAGAGAGAGAAAGAGTGAATGTGCGAGTGTGTGTGTGAGAGAGTGTGTTTGAGAATGAGAGTGTGCTGCAGGGGCCCCCCCTCCGTCTGTTGGCGTCCTTCCCGGTCCCCCCTGTGTTTCGTTTTCCCTTTTCCTTCTCCTCCCCCTCCCATGTGTCCTCCCCACAGCGCCTCAGGGTTGTGGGCCCCCCCCCCGCTGTCTGGCTTTCAGGATCGTGGCCCCTCCGTCTGGGGCCTTTTTTCTGCATTGTAGTATGTATGTTTGAGAGTAAGTGTGTGAGAGAGACAGAGTGAATGCGCGAGTGTGTGTGCGAGAGAGTGTGTGTGTGAGAGAGAATCCCAGCTTCAGTGAGTTCCCCCCCCCCTGTGCCTTTCAGGATGGTGGTCCCCCCTGTGTTCCCTCCCCCCCTTCCCCCCTCGCAGCTCCAGGGTTGCCCCCCCCCCGGGCCTTTCAGGATGGTGGTCCCTCTTTCTTCTGCCCTTTGTCCCTCTCCCCCCTGTCTTCCCTCCTCCCCTTCCTGGCCTCCCCGTTTCCCCCTCGCAGCTTCAGGATCGAGTGCCCCCCTCGCTCCGCCTTTCAGGGTGAAACTGTGACGGTGACGCTGGTTCCCTTCTTCGCAGGTTCAGGGAGGCAGGCTGTCTCCGTCTGCTGAAGGTGGTTCCCTTCCTCGCCCGTTCAGGGAGGCAGGCAGGCTGGCTGGCTCCGTCCGTGAGTCCGAGTCCTGCGGATGCGGAAATTGGCCGCCGAGGGGCAGGGGGAGATCGCGTGTCGCCGCTGCCCGCGTCCCCGCCTCCCTCCGTCCGCCGTTGTTCGGGCGATGTTAGTCCTCTGGAGGTGGGAAATGGTCGCCGAGGGGCAGGGGGAGATGACGTTTCACCGAGTGTGAATGCTCCGCCCTCGAGAGGGCGGGCCAGACACTCATTGCCAAACCGGATATCTCTGGCGCCTCAAGTTTCCGGCTTGAGGCTTCAGAACGTTGAAGGTGCCTTTTATATATATAGATGATAACACATACAAAAATATAGAACAAATCCTATCTAAATTTTATGGTCTAATAAACCACCTCGAATAGCCTTAAAATATCTTAAGTCTACTAAACAACATGGTGGAGTTAATTTTCCAAACTTTAAGGATTACCACAAAGCTTTTATACTTAGACAAAGCTCCTCATGGATTATCTCTAGAGAAGATCAACCAGAACCTTTATGGCTAAAATGGGAAGCAAAACTATATAAAGATATCCCACTATACTTACTACCATGGTCATTTACAAACAAATCAGAAACTAATCCAATTATCTCTGCATCTCAAATATCTTTCAATTCACTGGACTCTTGTGTAAAAGCACCAATTCACTCAACCACCATGATTCCTCTCTGGAACAATCCAAATCTTAAAATCAATGGGAAGTGCATTGCATGGCCCAATTGGATGGAAGCTAAAATTTGGTATCTACATCAACTCTTGGACAAACATAAATGGATACCCTTCTCTAAATTACAAGAAACATATAATCTGCATAAACATTGCCTTTTCCAGTGGATCCAACTAAAACATTGTATTTCTTCTAGCTTTAACATTAATACTTTAAAGGACGATACACCAAGTTATTTAACATTATGTCATCAACTGGATACAAAAAAGAAAACGGCCTCCATATGGTACAAAATCCTACAAGAACATTCTTCTCATCCTCCAATGGCTTTACAGAACATTTGGAATAGAGAAATCAACTCTCAACTATCAGAAGATCAATGGGAAGAAATTTGGTCATCTCTATACAAATCGTCAAAATCATCAGCTCTTACACAATCGTCATTTTATATATTACATAGAGCTATGTGGACACCATATAAACTATCTAAGATATCAAAAGATGCTTCCAATAGTTGCTGGTCCTGCTGCAACAATATAGGAACCTTGGATCATTTAATATATCATTGCCCATTACTGGATGAATATTGGTCTCAAATAGAGAAAACAATTTCTCTTATACTAAATTTAAAGATTTCATTAACTTACAAAACGATAATAGCAGGAGATTTCGGCATTAACAATACATTATCACCACATATAATTAAACTACTACGTATATTGATCCAAGTGGCTATAAAATTGATATGTCAAAACTGGAAAGATTTTACAAAGTTAACCTACGAAATGTGGTGGAACTCAGTATGTCTAACAGCTAAATACGAAAAAGTAGCAGCAGAGAAATGTGGTTCCTTTATGGCATATAATAAAATTTGGTCTCCGGTGATTAAATATTCATCCAGCTAAGTAATTAATGTACAGGTACTTTACAAACATTGGCATTAATACTATAACATCTGATATGCATGCATACTTCATACGAATATACATATATGTATATATATATATATATATAGTCAGAGTACATTGACCTTTCTGTTAACTGTTATTGTCATTGGTACTAAATTTACAATATGTTATAAAATCAATAAAAAACTGATTGAACTAAAAAAAAAAAATTTACTACTCAGTGGTTTCATTGCATGGCCCCTAGTTCTAGTATTTTTGGAAAGAATAAAGAAGCGATTCATGTCTACCTGTTCCACTCCACTCATTATTTTATAGACCTCTATCATGTCTCCCCTCAGCCATCTTTTCTCCAAGCTCAAGAGCCTAGCTGCTTTAGCCTTTCCTCATAGGGAAGTCGTCCCATCCCCTTTATCATTTTTATCGTCCTTCTCTGTATCTGTTCTAATTCCACTATATCTTTTCTGAGATATGGTGACCAGAATTCCACACAATATTTGAGGTGCAGTCGCACCTTGGAGCAATACAAAGGCATTGTAATATCCTCTTTTCTTTAGTTTTCCATTTCTTTTATAATAATACCTAACATTCTACTTGCTTTCTTAACTGCCGCCGCACACTGAGCAGAAGGTTTCAATGTATCATCAACGATGACACCTAGATCCCTTTCCTGATCGGTGACTCCTAATGTGGAACCTTGCATTTATGGAGGGAGGAGTGGCCTAGTGGTTAGGGTGGTGGACTTTGGTTCTGAAGAACTGAGTTCAATTCCCACTTCAGGCAGCTCCTTGTGACTCTGGGCAAGTCACTTAACCCTCCATTAACAAAAAAAAAAAAAATGTAGCTATAGTTTGGGTTCCTCTTTCCCACATGCATCACTTTGCACTTGCTCACATAAAACATCATCTGCCATTTGGATGCCCAGTCTCATAATTTTTCACAATCCTCTTGTAATTTAACAACTTTGAATAACTTTATGATGTCAGCAAATTTAATGACCTCACTAGTTACTCCCATTTCTAGATCATTTACAAACATGTTAAAAAGCAGCAGTCCCAGCACAGACTCCTGGGGAACCCCACTATCTACTCTTCTCCATTAAGAATACTGACCATTTAACCCTACTTTCTGTTTTCTATCTTTTAACCTGTTTTTAATCTACAGTAGAACACTACCTCCTATCTCATTACTCTCCAGTCTGGAGTCTTTCATGAGGTACTTTGTCAAACGCCCTTTGAAAATCCAGATACACAATATTGACTGGCTCACCTTTATCCACATGTTTGTTCTCCCCTTCAAAGAAATGTTATAGATTGGTGAGGCAAGATTTCCCGTCACTAAATCCATGTTGACATTGTCTCATTAATCCATGCTTTGAATATGCTCTATAATTTTGTTCTTGATATTAGTCTCTACCATTTTGCCTGGCACCGACGTCAGGCTCATTGGTCTATAATTTCCCGGATCACCTCTGGAACCTTTTTAAAAAATTGGCATTACATTGGCCACCCTTTAATCTTCCGGTACCATGCTTGATTTTAAAGATAAATTACATATTACTAACAATAGTTATACAAGTTCATTTTTCAATTCTATCAGCACTCTGAGATGAATACCACCCAGTCTAGGCGATTTGCTACTCTTCAGTTTGTCAAATTGGGCTATTACATCCTCTGGGTTATAGAGATTTCATTCAGTTTCTCTGACTTGTCAACTTTGAATATCATTTCTGGCACCGGTATCTCTCCCAAATCTTCCTCAGTGAAGCAAAGAATTCATTTAATCTCTCCACTATGGCTTTGTCTTCCCTGAGTGCCCCTTTATCCCTTGGTCATCTAGCGGTCCAATTGATTCTTTTGCCGGCTTCTTGCTTTTAATACACCTAAAAAAATGTTTACTATGTGTTTCTTTGCCTCCAACGCATCTTCTTTTTAAGTCCCTCTTCCTTATCAGCACTTTGCATTTGACTTGCCAATCCTTATGCTGTTTCTTATTATTTCAGTCAGATGCTTCTTCCATTTTCTGAAGGATTTTCTTTTAGCTCTAATAGCTTCCTTCATCTCACTTTTTAACCATGCTGGCTGTAGTTTGGCCTTTCTTCTTCCTTTTTTAATACATGGAATATATTTGGCATGGGCTTCCAGGATGGTATTTTTGAACAGCATCCATGCCTGTTGCTTGATCCAATACCCCCAAGGCAAAGGCCAGTAAAAGATTGTTTGCCGTTGGATTTTAAAAAGCCAATGGCTTTATTTGGTATCTGACCATATTGCTCGTCAAATGCAGTTTCCACATTGCCTAACTACAACAAATACAATTACATATTTTTGTTTGTTTAATATGAAGATCAGGAAATATTTATGTTGTAATAGGGCAGGACCCCGGGAACCCCTCTTGAAGCCGGGGGAGCCAGAACTACCCTACCCAGAAACCAGCAGGGGAAGGAGTGGGACCCCAAACCCGGATCAGATTCCAGGAGCTGGCACCAGCAGCAGCAGTGAGGAGAATGGAGAGGCATTAGTTACCAGGAGGAGGTGCATGAACCAGGGGAATCAGTTTCCCTGGCTTTAAGAATCAGTACATACATAGTCAAGATGGTGGCCTGAACGCTGCTAGAAGAAGATCGTGAGCGCTGGAATTTATTTCTTCATTGCAATATGCCACATACAAAGTGGAAGGGAACGACTAAGAGCCAATTGCCGAAGGCAACGTCGACCCCAACCCAACAGACTCTCGATCGCTTCATGCAGAATTTCCTACAGGAGTCCGGATTGGCGAGTCCGATGTTAAGCCCTGATGAAGGAGTGTCGGAGCTTCAAGGACTGGAGGTTTCCCTCACGCCGCCGAAGTTGATTCCTCCTCCTTGCCCTGCTAAGGTCCGAGGTGAGGAAACCCTGCATGATGCGGAAGGCGCTACAAGCAGGGCGTCGCTCGGCAAGTTACCTCAGAACCCAAGCGGGGAGGATTTAATATCCTGGGAGAGCCAAGGAGAAGTGACCTTAATGGCCGTTTGGAAAGCTGTTCAAGAGTTGACGGCAGCTGTGACTAAATCCACGAGTGAATTTGCCACAATTGTGAGTAAATTAGAGAAATTTGATATTTCGTTGGAGAAAGTTAAAAACGATTCAATTAATCAAGCTCAACAAACGCAAGTGGTAGTAAATGATTTAAAATCTTCTGTTGAAACTCTGATGAAAGACAAACTAGTAATTCATCGAAAAATTGAACTAATGGAAAATCATAACAGACGCTTAAATTTAAGGCTCTTGAACTTTCCTATTTCACCTATGTTTAAAGCAAATGAGCTATTTAAAATGTACCTTCAGGAAGTATTACAGATCCCTTCTTCAAATATGCCTCCCTGCAATAAGATTTATTATTTGCCTTTTAAAAGAGGTCTGGATGCTGAAAAAATGAAAGTACGAGAAAACGTTCAAGAACCCCATAACTTGACTGCATTTCTTGAAGATTCAAACTTGGAAATAACTTACCGAGGGAGTTTATTAGTTCAATTTGTCTTTGAACAGGACTTGAATCAGGCTTTGAAATTATTCTTTAAACATTCCTCTAAATTGTTTCATGGTCAGAAAATATGGATTTATCCAGACGTTGCGAAGGCAACTCAGGAAAGAAGGAAACAATTCCTGGATTTAAGAAATGATACGAGAGCTTTAGGTGCAACATTTATGTTGGCTTATCCCTGCAAATGCAGGATTAACTTTCAAGGGAATAAATATATTTTTTATGATCCCTCTCAGCTGTGAACATTTCTGGAGATGAAAAAACTAAACGGCCGATCTAAAGAAACATCTGATATCAGCTAAAAGAATAATATGTGGGACAGGCTAAGCCGATTTATTCTTAATCATTGTGGTTAAAAGTTTCTCCTTATGTTTTCTACCGCCCCCTCTCTTGTTATTGAGGACTAAGGAAGAATGATAATCATTTATCAGTTTTGATAATAATGTTTTCCTCGTACTTATTATTTATGAAAAGTGTTTCTTTCTGTGTTTCTGTGCAAGTGTATGTAACTTGTAATTATAAAAATTAATAAACAAATTTAAATATAAGAATCAGTACATAATTCCTGCCACCTGTGAGAAGGAGAGGGCTGCTTTCCTGGAGGCTTTGAAGAGAAGAGGGGCAGAGGAAAGAGAGAGAGAGGAGAGAAAGGACATGGAATGGGAAATGAGTGACACCGATCTACCTGCTGTTATACTGGGTGGGGAGGAACGCATGGAGGTGGAGGGGTCCAGATAAAAGACTTTGGTCTAGAGAGAAGAGCAGTGGGTGGGAGGCCACAGGTTTGCTTGTTGCTGTGCAGAGGGAGGAGCATTGCTCTGGCAGGGAACCTCAAAGATTGGAGTTTCCTGGTTGGGGGAAAAGGCAGAATTGAGCTGGTACTGCTGAGAACTAAAGCTACTGAAATCATTGGAGGTAAAAGTGTTTATTTCGGAGGGAAGAAGGAGAAGCCTATCCGTTGCTTACGGGGTACAAAGGACTCCTGAAGTACTGGGTCTGTTTCTTTGGGGTTTTGAGACTGGGGGGGGGGGGGGGGTGTACCTAAACTTGCTCATGTGCTGTGGATGTGGACTACAATAAAAGGGATTTTTCCCTCAACTGGCATTGGAGAGGTGTTTACTTTGCGGTGACTGAGAGTGGAGTGCTAAACCCGGGATGGTGGCCCGGCCCTACCGGCAAAGGAGGAAGTTTACAATGTATACATCAAAATTACTTGATGTACCACTATTAATGCCAAAGACTTAACAGAGAAGTTTGCAATATTAAAAGGGAAATGGAATAGAAGACAGAAATGAGACTATAAAAGGGAAAAAGAAGGATAAGGAGAGGGGAAGAGGAGTGAGAGGAAGAATGAGGGGGGGGGGGGTCATGTGATGCCTGCCTTCTGATGAAACACAGTAATCCTGAGCTCCCTGCTGCTCTGCATAAATCTGGTATTTAACATTAGACAGAGGGGGATTTATTATCTTTAATTCCCGGAGGAGTTGTTAGAGAGCATCAGGAGGCAGAACCTGCAGTGCTGGGGCAAGAGAATGCAGTATGCCTCTGAAAACAACCAAAAGGTAATACCGATAGCAGACAAGATGGCGGATGGCGCTGCCTTGATTATGGCTCTAGGTGGAAGAGTGGGCCCAGGAAGTCTCCAGGATGGTGTTGGCGGCTGTTTTGATGAGAAGCAGCATTGGTTAGGATGAAGGGGATCCAGAGAAAGTAGAGATGCTGGCTGCAAGGGGGTAGAGAGGAGGCAGATGCTGATTGAAACAGAGGGGAGGGGGTTGGAGAAATAAGAGGCTGGCTGCAAGGAGATACACAAAGAAGAGAGGCACTGGCTGAAAAGGAGGAGATAATGGGGAAAACAATGGATGTAAAGGGTGGAGAGAAAAGGGGAAATGCTGCATAGAAAGGGGAAGCTAGTGAGGAGTTTCTGGATGAAAAAGAAAAATTCTGGCTGGAAAGGGGTAGAAAGGAGGGTAAGACACTGTCTGAAAAAGGTGGTGGAGATGCTGCATGGACAGGGTGGGGAAAAAGGGAGGGATGCTTGAGAGAAGAGAGGAGAAATGCTAGCTGGAAGGGGTGGAGAAGATGGGGAGATGCTGAATTGAAAGGGGGTAGAGAGGGGGAGGGAGAGGGAAGATACTGGATGCAAGAGGGGAGATACTGGATGGAAGGGGGAGAGGATAGAGTTAGTGAAAGAGTAGGAAATAAGAGGAAGGGGAATAGAAAAGTTGGAGTGAAGGAAAGAGATGGAAAGCTGTAGATAGATGCAGTAAAAAGAGGGAAATTGGATAGTAAGAATAAAAGAAATTTGGACAGAGAGGCAGAAAAATAAATGGAATAAAGCTGAAAGGAAAAGATCACTGTTGTAGACAGATGTACTAGAGGAAATGAAGAATGCAGGAGAAGAGAAAAAAATGATAAATGGACAGAAAACCCTATAAAGAGAGTTAAGAGAAGTCAAAGGAAAGCAGAAATCAAAGACTGGGGCTGACACAATGAGAAAAATTAAATGGCCAGGCAACAAAAGTAAATAAAAAGAACTATATTTGTATTTTAGAATACATCACTATTCACATAGTCAATAGGAAGATGCTGGACTGGTAGCTAGGGTTGACCAGGAGCCAAGTGTTAAAGCACCTGCAGAAAATACTGCAAATGTTATTCTCCTTAATATATTGTATTTTTTTTGGGCGCATAATTCCCTGGAGTGTGCTCAGTGTGCATGATACCATCACCTACAGAGGTACTAGAGGGAGGCAACTGGTAGAGGTTCTTCCGTACTGTGTTTAAAAGTGCCTCTGCTGTCCCTTTCCTGCTGACATAGGTGTTGCCCCCCCCCCTAAAGTTTTAACTTGACCCCACCCCACCTTAGTCCTGCCCACCTTAGCCTCCCCAAACAGTTCAGTCACTGACTGCCTATGAGTGAAGCCTTTGAGGGAGTGCAATCCAGAGTGTGGGTGCTACTCTGGAGAAGGCTCCCTGGTGGGTATCACATTGTGTGATGTCTTTTCTAGAGGGTGTGGTTATGGATACTCCTTGGGAGGACCTTAGCAGTGACCTTGGAGGTGTGTCGCCATCAGAAAATGTTTCATAGTTTTAACCATTTTCAAGGTTAGGTTTATTTGATATCCTGTTTAGGGTCAGACCATCAAAGCAATGTACAGAAGCCAAAAGAAGCATAACAGTGCAATAGAACATATACAAGGCAAAATCAAAATCAAGGAGTATATAAGCGACATAAAACAAAAAAATTTTGCTGTAGTATAACAGTCTCCGACTGGATTAGCCGATTGCAAGAATCAACAATTGAAAAGCTCATGGATTAGGTGGGCTTTAAACATGGCTTTAAACTTAGGGAGAGAGTACACTGTTCATAGAGTTAATGGCAAGGCGTTCCACAGAGTGGTACCCATTACATTAAACATACAAGTGCGATAGGCACGCTACAGCACAGTTTGATGGGTGGGAATAACCAACAGCTGTTGATGACTGGAATGCAATCTTCTAGAAGGGACATAGGAAATCAGGTGAGAGGGTAAAAAAGCCAGGGATTCGGAATGCAGAACTTTATAGATTAAAAACAAGATTTTATATTTGATCCGATATTCCACGGGAAACCAATGTTCAAGTCACCATAGAGGTGGTACATGGTCAAATTTGTATGCTCAGAAGAGGAGTGGGAACAGAACCAGGCACTTCAAGAAACAGACCAAAGACGTCCAATATTTGAGGTTGAGTTTATTGATGAAAGACTCTACAAGTGTAATGATCTGGTGAATGTGAGCCCTTGTGCCCTGACTGAGCATGGCAGAGATGGAGTGCCACTGCACTAGGTCAGGCAGCCAGACAACCCCTAGCTTCACCTGGGAAGCGACCACCGTTCACCGGGAGTTGTACTCCCAGCTGCAGGTGGCCACCAGGACTTCTGGAACCGGCGGGGTTGCACAGCCGCTGACCAGGCTGGCCGGGAACAGACACAGTCCAGAACCAGTACTCTGGCAGGCAAAGAATAGTCAAAGTCAGTCCAGGGTCAAGGCAGGCAGCAAACAAGCGAAATCCAAGAAACTAGCCAAAGTCCAGTACACAGGAAATCAGGAATAGAAGCTAGCTGGAGAACAGCACTCCGACAGCAGCTCCTCAGAACAATTGAGGCCGAAGCAATGAAGGCCTGGAGGCAGTGCTTTAAATAGTGAAGGAATCAGGCCAAAGCATATGCAGCTGAAACAAGATGGCTGCCCCCATCAGCAGAGAAACCTAACACCCAAATATGGAGTTCCTTCCTGTTCTCGTTATACAAGATGGCTGCCCCCTCCTGAGCTAGTCGAGATGGCTGCTGCCCTTGCTCCAAGCCGGATGACGGCTGCCGGACTAGGAAACCGAAACATGGCTGATTCCCCTGAGTCAACCAAGATGGCCATGGTCTTGATCCAAGCTAGATGACGGCTGCCAGACTTAGGAAACTGAAACTGAATCAGATCATCCGTCGGGAGGAGCACCGAACAGGTGAGGAACGTGACAACAAGGTACCCTGTTTCAGGAGTTTGAGTATATGTCTCAAAAGATTCATGGGCCAAGCATCCAGAATAGAGTCTCTTGTGATTGGCATTGTTTCTATGTTGAGCTAGTAGTGTCTAGCAGCTATTGTTTCTACTATATCACAAAGGTCTTTCTCAAGACCAGAATGCTAATCACAAGAGACTCTATTCTGGACCCACATATAGGTGCCCCCTTCACCAATAAGGGCTATGGTAGTGGTGTACAGTTGGGGATAGTGGGTTTTGGGGGGCTTAGCAGACAAGGTAAGGGAGCAATGGTCAGATGTGTACCTGGAAGCATTTTACGAAGTCCACTGCAGTGCACCCTAGGGTGCCCTATTGCTTTCCTGGGATGTCACTTTTCCATTATTCTACCTGATGCCTAACTTTCTATTTTCTTTATAACATTGCAACTGAAGCTTTTACCTCCTCAGTGCATGTAAATGGTTTCATCCCTGTGTTGATTCTCTGATGCCGTGTGAGGCTTTCTTTCCAACCAAAGCTTTTACCACACTCAGAACATGTAAATGGTTTCACTCTATTGTGGATTTTCTTGTGTATTGTGAGGTCTGCCTTCTGCCTAAAGCCTTTACCACACTCAAGGCATGTATATTGTTTCACTGCAACATGGATTCTCTGGTGGACTGTGAGGCTGTCCTCAATGATGCTTTTACTACACTTTCTATATGCAACTGTTTTAACTTCTGAATGGATTCTATGGTTTATTGCTAGACTAGTCCAGTTTCCTCCACAGCACTGATTCTACAGCAATTTGAACTTTGTTATCCTCTATGTATGCTTTCCTGTAAGTGAAATTTTTCTTATGGTCTGTATCCTAATGGTTTGATTTTGTGCGTTTTGCATTTGGACGTTTTTTGTTCGAAAATGGATTGAAAAACAAAATGTTCAAATCACAAAACGTTTTTCGAAACAGTATTTCTGAAAGGAAAAGATAGACTTTTTTTGTTGAAAATGATCTCCTTTCCTGTTCAGAATTTGGATGTTTTGTATAAAACATCCAAATTCAGATTTAGACATATCAAAAATGCCCCTAATGTACTGTAGCTGCTGATGTACTAAAGTGTATCAAACTCTTATTCTATTTAAATGTGGAAAACTCCAATTTTAATATTTTTAATAGAGCCTATAGAATTTAACTTAGCTTTGCTGATGCCATCAAACCGCCTTCAAAAAAATCTTTCATAATGCACCCATGACCAACAGTGGCCAACATTTTGCTTAGCTGTTTTAGGATCAATGGATTTCTAATTAACGCCACAGAACGTCGGCTGATCTCAGAAGGCTCTTACAAGGCATGTGCTAAAGTGTACAGATTTTGCATGCTACATTTTAGGGAATATTATATGCAGCCCCATTGAGAATTTGCCAGGAATAAGAAAGGTAGACAGACTGGGAGAAAGGAAAGTTAGAGAAAAAAAAGATGAGGAGCAGAAAAAGATGGGATACATGAGGGTATTTTATGATAGGCTCACATTTAGGCCTACCGCACCTTAGTGAAACGGCGCCCCTAAGTATTTTTGTAGTTTAAAAAACATGTTCCTCTTGGGAGTAGGGTAGAAATGGGGAGAAAAAAAACATGTTTGGTGACGCAAGTTGCAATGATGTTATGACACGGTTATGACTTGTTCCCATGTTGGAAAAATGTACAAGTTGTGTTGCTACCAATAGACAGATTTAAACATAAAAAACATGTTCCTACTCAATGAGAGTACAGTTCAAGCCATAGCTATGTGACTTTTTTTTCTTTTAATTAGAATGTTTATAGCTACTGTAATTGAGAGATCTTCTTAATTCCCTCCTTTTGCTAAGGAGTGGATATAGTTTAAAACTTGGTAAAGATGATCGACAGCTAGGGTCTCTTCTATCAAGCCACGCTAATGGTTCCTGCACGGCAGTTCCAGTGGAACCTATTCAAAGTGAATGTGCTTTGTTGGTATTACTGTGTTGGGAGCCACTAGAGTGATTTGATAAGAGGCCCTTAGTTTGTAATATTTAAGGATTTATTATTTAGCATAACTGACTAAAAATCAACAAATATAGTGGCATTTTCTGTAGCTGTTTGCAGTACTTTTATGTTGTTGTTGTTGTTGTTAATATTATTATTATTACATTTGTACTCCGCGCTTTCCCACTCAAAGCAGGTTCAATGCGGCTTACATAGTAATTGGGATTACAAAGTATTGATGAAGAGAAATAAGTTGAGTATTATTGGAATAATAAAAGAAATAAGAATGTAGAGATGCAAGGATGAGGGGAGTAGGAGACGTATGAGCAAGGGTAAGTGAGCAATTGGAGGGGTAGATGAGGTGGAAGGGGATGGGCAAGAGTGAAGGGAGTAGGAGAGGTATGAGCAAGGGTAGGTGAGCATTGGGGGACGAGTAGATGAGGCAAAAGGGGATAGAACAAGGGATAAGCAGGGGAAAATTTGATGGGAGATGTAGTCTAGGTTGTTGTCCTTGTCTCCTGGATATGTGATGGATAGATAAATCTGTGACAATTAGTCTGTAAAACTATTCACTAAAGGGGCACTTTTAAAGTATCTGTACTTCCTGGTCTCTGCATTCACTAAAGGGGCACTTTTAAAGTATCTGTACTTCTTGGTCTCTGCAGTCTACTCTCTCATTACCTCTCGCCTTGACTACTGCAACCTACTCCTCACTGGCCTCCCACGTAGCCATCTATCCCCCCTTCAATCCGTTCAGAACTCTGCTGCACGTCTTATCTTCCGCCTGGACCGATATGCTCATATCACCCCTCTCAAGTCACTTCACTGGCTTCCGATCAGGTACCGCATCCAGTTCAAGCTTCTCCTACTAACCTACAAATGCACTCAATCTGCAGCCCCTCATTACCTCTCTACCCTTATCTCCCCTCACAGGACAAATCCCTCCTCTCTGTACCCTTCTCCACCACCATCACCAATTCCAGGCTCTGCCCTTTCTGCCTCACCTCTCCCTATGTGTGGAATAAACTTCCTGAGCCCATACGCCAAGCCCCCTCCCTACCCATCTTCAAATCCTTGCTCAAAGCCCACCTCTTCAATGTCGCCTTCGGCACCAAACCATTCTACCTTTATTCAGGGAATCTAGACTGCCCCAATTTGATTGTCTGCACATTTTGTCCATTAGATTGTAAGCTCCTTTGTGCAGGGACTGTCCTTCTTTGTTAAACTGTACAGCGCTGCGTAACCCTAGTAGCGCTTTAGAAATGTTAAGTAGTAGTAGTAGTAAAGAAGAGAGAGAATAAGAGGAAAATAAAGATAGAAATAGGAAGGATTATCAAGTTTATTTAGTTTTTACTATCTTGCTCTTTGGGGCACCTTCAGGGCAGCTTACAGTCTAAAATATAATAGAAATGAGTGTTGAAACAAAAAAAAAAAACAACCACATAGACATGACTATTAGGGCTAAGGGAGAATTACAATAATTGACAGGATAGGAAGGGGAGGGAAAGAACAAAAGGAAATGCTACAAGTGTCTTCCAAGGTATCACCCATTGAACTGCTGAGAATGAAAGAACTTATTTATATGCGTCTTTAAAATGCTATGTTTAAGATCACTTTTAAACTAATCAAGTTATGTTTGAAGATGGAGAGAAACTGGAAGTGAATTCCAAAGGTAAGGTTCCCTGCACACTAAAAAATAACATGTCTAATATGCTCATGGGTTACTTCACGATAGCTCGGTATGAATAACTGATTTTGCTGTGCAGATCTAAGTGTGCATGCAGGGCTGTAAGGAATAAGATAATGAAAAAAATAAGTGGTTGTTCAGCAGGTAAGATTTTAAAGACAAGCAGGATTAATTTATAAGTAATACGATGGGTAAAGGGGAGCCAGTGAGCTTCTTTAAGATACGGGGTAACATAGTCATATTTACGCATATTAGAGATGAGACGGATAGCAGTATTTTGGATCATCTGTATGTGGAGGTCTTTAACCCAAAGGCCCTTATACAAAGCATTGCAATAATCCAACTGAGAAATAACCATTGAGTGAACTAATATATTTAAAGTTTGTGGAAGGGTTACAGAACAAATAGAATGTATGATACTTAACATGTAAAAAGAACATTTAACTACCTGGGAAATTTGTGCGAGAAATGAGAAAGGAGGTGTTGATGCCCCTCTACAAGTCAGTGTGGCCCCACTTGGAGTATTGTGTTCAATTTTGGAGGCCGTATCTTGCTAAAGATGTAAAAAGACTAGAAGCAGTGCAAAGAAAAGCTACAAAAATGGTATGGGATTTGCGTTGCCAACCATATGAGGAGAGACTTGCCGACCTGAACATGTATACCTTGGAGAAACAGAGGTGACATGATGCAGATGTTCAAATATTTGAAAGGTATTAATCCACAAACAAACTTTTTCTGGAGATGGCGAAGGTGGTAGAACTAGAGGACATGAATTGAGGCTGAAGGGGGGCAGACTCAGGAGTAATGTCAGGAAGTATTTTTTCATGGAAACGGTGGTAGATATGTGGAATGCCCTCCTGTGGGAGGTGGTGGAGATGAAAACGGTAATGGAATTCAAACATGCATGTGATAAACACGAAGGAATCCTGTTTAGAAGGAATGGGTCCATGGAATCTTAGTGGAGATTGGGTGGCAACGCCGGTAATTGGGAAGCAAAACCGGTGCTGGGCAGACTTCTACCATCTATGCCCTGATCATAACTGAATAGATATGGATGGGCTGGAGTATAAATGTTAAGGGACTTTGATGTTAGCTTCAGAACGTTTAGTACAAGAACAGTACTGGGCAGACTTTTACGATCTGTGCCCTGAGAAAGGCAAGGACAAATCAAACTCGGGTATACATATAAAGTATCACATACCATATATAATGAGTTTATCTTGTTGGGCAGACTGCATGGACCGTTCAGGTCTTTATCTGCTGTCATTTACTATGTTAAATGTAAGATTAGAATCTATAAGTATTCCAAGAATATAGACTGTCTCCACTTGGGGCACAGGAATGTTAGCAAGACAGGTTGGTGCTGACAGAGGAGGACTCATTTTATGCTGAAAGAATACAGGTTTGGACTTAGCAGGGTTTAGCACTAGTTTGTGTTCTTTAAGCCAATCTGACAGCTGAGAGAGGTTTTGATTGATGACAGATATCTCAGGGGGAGTACATGTATCGACAAGGATATCATCAGCAAAGACAAATGCAGTAAAGCCTATGAATTATACTAAGGCTAACAGATGGGGCCAAGAATATCTATATAATAAAACTCACCCTCAACGTTCTGAAGACACTGACGTCACTTCCTTCATGAAGGGTTCGTGATGGTGAAGCCACCGAAATCACCAAGTCTCTGGGCCCCACCCTCGCGTCAAACGTGATGATGTCGAGGGTGGAGCAATGGCGTCACACATCGAGGGCGGAGCAATGGCATCAGTGGCTTCAGAACGAAGAAGGTGATGAAGGTGCGTTGACGAGGTGCGGAGCAATGGCGTCAGTGGCTTCACAACGTCGAAGGGGTAGGGAGGGGAGGGGGGGTTGGGGAGTAAAACCTTGCTAGCGCCTGTTTCATTTGCTCCAGAAACGGGCATTTTTTACTAGCATTCAATAATGTTGAGGACAAGACTGATCCTTGTGGAACACCAGAGTCTTGACTGAAAAAAGTAGAAAAGGAGTTGTCATGGAATACGGTATACTGGCATTTACAGTGGGGGAAATAAGTATTTGATCCCTTGCTGATTTTGTAAGTTTGCCCACTGACAAAGACATGAGCAGCCCATAATTGAAGGGTAGGTTATTGGTAACAGTGAGAGATAGCACATCACAAATTAAATCCGGAAAATCACATTGTGGAAAGTATATGAATTTATTTGCATTCTGCAGAGGGAAATAAGTATTTAATCCCTCTGGCAAACAAGACCTAATACTTGGTGGCAAAACCCTTGTTGGCAAGCACAGCGGTCAGACGTCTTCTGTAGTTGATGATGAGGTTTGCACACATGTCAGGAGGAATTTTGGTCCACTCCTCTTTGCAGATCATCTCTAAATCATTAAGAGTTCTGGGCTGTCGCTTGGCAACTCGCAGCTTCAGCTCCCTCCATAAGTTTTCAATGGGATTAAGGTCTGGTGACTGGCTAGGCCACTCCATGACCCTAATGTGCTTCTTCCTGAGCCACTCCTTTGTTGCCTTGGCTGTATGTTTTGGGTCATTGTCGTGCTGGAAGACCCAGCCACGACCCATTTTTAAGGCCCTGGCGGAGGGAAGGAGGTTGTCACTCAGAATTGTACGGTACATGGCCCCATCCATTCTCCCATTGATGCGGTGAAGTAGTCCTGTGCCCTTAGCAGAGAAACACCCCCAAAACATAACATTTCCACCTCCATGCTTGACAGTGGGGACGGTGTTCTTTGGGTCATAGGCAGCATTTCTCTTCCTCCAAACACGGCGAGTTGAGTTCATGCCAAAGAGCTCAATTTTTGTCTCATCTGACCACAGCACCTTCTCCCAATCACTCTCGGCATCATCCAGGTGTTCACTGGCAAACTTCAGACGGGCCGTCACATGTGCCTTCCGGAGCAGGGGGACCTTGCGGGCACTGCAGGATTGCAATCCGTTATGTCGTAATGTGTTACCAATGGTTTTCGTGGTGACAGTGGTCCCAGCTGCCTTGAGATCATTGACAAGTTCCCCCCTTGTAGTTGTAGGCTGATTTCTAACCTTCCTCATGATCAAGGATACCCCACGAGGTGAGATTTTGCGTGGAGCCCCAGATCTTTGTCGATTGACAGTCATTTTGTACTTCTTCCATTTTCTTACTATGGCACCAACAGTTGTCTCCTTCTCGCCCAGCGTCTTACTGATGGTTTTGTAGCCCATTCCAGCCTTGTGCAGGTGTATGATCTTGTCCCTGACATCCTTAGACATCCTTGCTCTTGGCCATTTTGTAGAGATTAGAGTCTGACTGATTCACTGAGTCTGTGGACAGGTGTCTTTCATACAGGTGACCATTGCCGACAGCTGTCTGTCATGCAGGTAACGAGTTGATTTGGAGCATCTACCTGGTCTGTTGGGGCCAGATCTCTTACTGGTTGGTGGGGGATCAAATACTTATTTCCCTCTGCAGAATGCAAATAAATTCATATACTTTCCACAATGTGATTTTCCGGATTTAATTTGTGATGTGCTATCTCTCACTGTTACCAATAACCTACCCTTCAATTATGGGCTGCTCATGTCTTTGTCAGTGGGCAAACTTACAAAATCAGCAAGGGATCAAATACTTATTTCCCCCACTGTATCTAGATATGAAGAAAACCAGTCTAAAACAGTTCCTGAGATGCCAATAGAGTAGAGATGGTATAAGAGAATTTGATGATCTATCAAGTCAAAAGCTGCAGTGCAGACAAATCTAAGGATAGTAAGAGTACAGATTTAGCTTGATCAAGAAAGCGATAAACATAAAAGATGATTCCTATCAGTGTAGTCTCAGTGCTATGGTGTTGGTGAAAGGCAGTTTGATTAGGATGCAAAACCAGTGTTTTGGTGATGAAATTGATCAGTTGTGTGTACAATGGATTCCAGAATTTTTGCAGAGAAGGAGAGATTAGCAATAGGATGGTGCCACATAACTGGATAGTGCTGCTGAATATATGCTCTGACCACTGTGACACTATCCAGTTAGTGCTGGAGTGGTCTGGGGACAGAATCAGGGTGGAGTCAGAAGTCATCCAGACACCACGGATATAGCAAAGATACTTACCTGTAGCTGGTGTTCTCCGAGGATAGCAGGCTGATCATTCTCACATCTGGGTGACGTCATCCGACAGAGCCCGGAGCAGATACTGACTAGTGAGTGAAGTAGAAAATTCTAGCAGCGTCTCACCGTGCATGTGCTGGTGCCTTCCTGCTCGACATGAGACAGCAGGTCCTCCAGGCAGCTGAAAAAGCAAAAAGCAGACAGCCTATAACTAAATTCAACGCATAGGAGAGTTGGGAGGTTATGTGAGAATAATCAGCCTGCTGTCCTCGGAGAACATCAGCTACAGGTAATTATCTTTGCTTTCTCCAAGGACAAGCAGGCCTTCTTCTCACATCTGGGAATCCCTAGCTACCAGGGTCACCAAAATAAGAAAGCTAGGATATCTGAGTCTCAAAACATTGAGACTAAATCTTCAATTAACCTGAAACTATATACATACTAGCTGTGTAGGTGCAGCCTGGAACAGAAGAAAACAGGGCCTAGGAGGTTGGAGTTGGATTCTACACACTGAACAAATTCTGCAGAACTGCCTGTCATGTCAGGTATCCTGATACAGACAATATTGGGATGTGAATGTGTGGACTGAAGACCATGTCACAAACTTGCAAATCTCCTCTGTGGTGGCTGATCTCAAGTGGGCTACTGACGCAGCCATGGCTCTGACATTGTGAGACATCACACGTCCATCAAAAGTCAGCCCAGCCTGGGCATAAGCAAAGGAGATGCAATCTGCTATCCAATTTGAAAGTGTGCATTTGCCAAAGGCTATCCCAATCTGTTGGGGTCAAAAGAAATGAAAACTTGGATGGACTGTCTATGGGCTTGAGTCCACTCCAGATAGAAGGCTAAGGCTCACTTGCACTCTACAGTATCTAGTACACTTTCACCAGGATGGGCATGAGGTTTTGGGAAAAATGTTGGTAGAACAATTGACTGGTTAAGATGGAACTCTGAGACTAGCTTAGGAAGGGTACGTGCAGAGGACTACTCTGTTGTGATGAAATTTAGCATACATGGATGAGTTACCAGGGTCTGGAGTTCACTGATTCTGAGATCTGAAGTGACCACCACCAGAAACACAACTTTCTAGGTCAAAAACTTTAGATGACAAGTATTCAGAGGCTCAAAAGGAGCTTTCATCAGCTGGATGAGGACTATGATGAGATCCCATGACAGAGTGGGAGGTTTGGTAGGGGGCTTTGTTAGCACAAACCTCTCATGAAGTGAACAACTAAAGGCTGTACAGAGATGGACTCGCCTTCCACATGATAAGTGCCAATCACAAAGTGAAGAACCCTTACAGAGTTGGTTTTCAAACCAGACTTGGATAGATGCATGAGGTATTCAAGCAGCTTTTGTGTAGGGCAAGAAAAGGGATCTAAGATCTTGCCCTCACACCAGACTGCAAATCTTCTCCACTTTAAAGAGTAACATCTCTTAGTGGAATTTTTCCTGGAAGCCAGCAAGATATGGGAGACACCCTCAGGCAATCCCAGGGATTTGAGTTCTATGCTTTCAACATCCAAGCCATGAGGGCCAGGTATTGGAGGTTGGGATGCAGAAAAAAACCCTTTTCTGTGTGATGAGGGTCAGAAAACAGCTCAATCTCCATGGATCTTTGGAGGACAACTCCAGAAGAGGGATCCAGATCTGCTGCGGCCAGTAAGGAGCAATTAGAATCATGGTTCCCCGGTCTTGCCTGAGTTTCAGCAAAGTGTTCTCTATGAGAGGTATGGGAGGATATGCATACAGGAGTCCTTGTCCACCATCCTATGCAGGATAAAGGCATCTGATGCTAATCTGCCAAGTGACACGACCCTGCAGCAAATCTGAGGGACTTTGTTGTTCAGATGAGTGGCAAAAAGATCCACAGAGGGTGTGCCCCACTCTAGGAAGAACTTCCGGGCTATGTCCATGTTGAGAGATCACTCATGCGGTTGCAATATTCTGCTCAGTCTGTCCACCAGGCAGTTCCTGCTGGGCTGGTAAGTGGCATGGAAGTCCATACTGCGAAGTAGTGCCCGCTGCCACATGCCGACAGCCTCCTGACACAGGAACCTGTACCCCCCTGCTTGTTGACATAGAACATCACAACCTGGTTGAATGAGAACAATTTGGTTTTGGAATCGATCTCTGAAAGCTTTTAGAGCATTCCAAATGGCCCAGAGCTAGAGGAGATTGATGTGGAACTTAACATCCTGAGGAGACCACTGGCTTTGAATGTGAAGCCCATTTACATGAGCTCCCCATCTACATGAGCATCCCTTGTCATCATCTTTCGAGGAATTTGGAATGGAAGTCCCTGGGTCAAACTGTACCGGATTGTCCACCAGAGAAGGAGGTGAGCCTACTCTGGGGGTATGCGAATGACATCCCCTAGGTTCCCTGCCACTTGAGACCACTGGGAAGCTAAGGTCCACTGGGCCGTTCTCAAGTGGAGACATGCCATGGGAGTGACAAGTACTGTTGAGGCAATGTGGCCCATCAATCTTAACATTTGCTGAGCTGAAACCTTCTGGCTGCGAGGTGAGCATTATTAAGGTATCCACCCTTGCTTGAGGAAGGAAAGCCCAAGCTTTCACTGTATTGAGCAGGGTTCCTATGTATTCCAGTTGGCAAACCGGATGTAGGTGAGACTTGGGGTAGTTGAAGACAAACCCCAGTAGCTCCAGATGCATGGACTCCATGGTTCCTTCCTGAGATATGCTCTTGACTAGTCAGTCATCTAGGTAGGGAAACACATACACCCCCAGCCTGTGTAGATACTCTGCGACTACTGTAAGACACTTGGTGAAAACGCTGGGGGCAGATGCCAGGCCAAATGGCAGAACATGATAGTGGAAGTTGTTTCCCCACACGAAATCTGAGATATTCCCTGTGACTTGGAAGTATTGAAATGTGGATGTAGGCCTCCTTTAAGTCCAGAGAGCATAACCAATCATTTTCCTGAATTAGAGGGAGAAGGGTGCCCAGGGAAATCATCCTGAACTTTTCCTTGACCAGAAATTTGTTCAGGACCCTTAGGATGGGCTGTAATCCCCCTGATTTTTTTTTTTTAACCACAAGGAAGTACCTGGAATAGAATCAATTCCCTTCTTCCTTTGGTGGCATGGGATTGACTGCTCGTGCCTGTAGAAGGGAGAAGATTTCCTCTACAAATGTCTGTTCGTGCTGAGAGCTGATGAAAGATGCTCTTGGTGGGCAATTTGGAGGTCTCTGATGCCAATTCAGCACCTACCTGAGATGGACTATTTGAAGAACCCACCGGTCAAAGGTTACAAGGGGTTAAACACCATATTGAACCTGGCAACGGGAAGGAGCGGGAGTGGCTGTTGATTGCTTCTGTTCCCCATTAGACACCAGGGAGATCTCCAATAGTACATGAGGAAGGGTTGGGGTGGGTTTAGGGATATGGTCTAGCAGTTAGGATTGCTGGTTTTCACCCAGGCGGCCCAGATATGGGAAAGATTTACCTTCTGAGTGGAGGAGTAGCTTAGTGGTTTAGTGCAGCAGACTTTGATCTTGGGGTACTGGGTTCGATTCCCACTGCAGCTCCTTGTGACACTGGGCAAGTCACTTAACACTCCATTGCCCCAGGTACCAAACTTAGGTTGTGAGTCCTCTAGGGACAGAGAAAGTACCTGCATATAATGTGTACAGCACTGCGTACATCTAGTAGCGCTATAGAAATGATAATTAGTAGTAGTCATCTATGTGTAATGGAAGTGAAATTTATTTATTTTTTAAATAATGTATTTATAATTTTTCACTTTACAAGGATCACTTGCAAACAGTAATACAGAGATGACTGTACATTAATACAATATTAGAAGAAAACAATCTCAACTAAATAAATAGATTATATACAATCTTTCTCTTTCTTAGACCACAAAATAGATAGGGAGAGTGAAACAAGACAAGGAGATCAATTAAACAACAGTAAACCAAGAAAACGTGGTATTAACCTGATTATCCCCAGTTATTATTTATCTGAATCATTATTCCACATTGATCATCTGGTTGGCTTCTTCAAACCCAAGACGGTGTATAGTCAATTAATTTCGTTGGAAACATACTTATTGTCCAATTTTAGTGGAAATAATACACCTGATTTCATTTTTCCTCTCCTTTAAAACCAGAAATTATTTAACAATACAAACACCTGAATCTCTGATCCAATTCCCACTGATTAAAGTAATCCTAATTTCACAGGCTTCACTCCTTTTGAATTAATATACTAAGAGGAATCATTTCAGAGGAAAACAATTTTAGGAGTCATACCCGGAATTCTGGGAAAACAACAACCTCGATATTAATCATCTGTAATAATATTCATTTTGTTCAAATCTTTCTGGTCTATTAACATTTTCAAAATCTTAACCGTTTCCTATTCCTGTAGAACTTCATTTGCTGTATCAATTTTTCATTCTCAAAGGAATCGATTAGATTATCCATGTGGCTCACTAATAAGATTATATCTGAAGCAAAATTATTTACTACCATCGTTAGGTCCTGGCGCGCTTTCCAGATGATATTCAATGTAACCTTCACGGGAGCCAAAAACTCCAAGCTGATAGCTCTTATGGGTTTAGGAGTGGCACCGCCGACACGGGTTCAGCTGTAAATGACTTCTGTTTCAGCATACACTCCTAACTCACTCCTACACTCCTTTGGACATGGTGGTTAAATGATTTGAGAGCGATGAAGTTGTTTCCAGGTCCAAGAGCATCGACGCTCCTTCACCAACACTAATCAAAGGACTTATTTACCCAGTCTTCTGTGGGCAGCTCGTCACGCAGCAGTCCCACACTTGCTGCACAGGGGATAAAACGCTGGCCATCGGCGGCTGATCCCCCATTGTCCCCTTCCTCTCAGTTAAGGTAACTGCAGATGCAAAGAGGAAATTTCAAATAAACAAAGACAGAAATTTAGAGGACAGCTGGGCCGTTGAGCGTACGAGCTTCAGGTCACCATCTTTCCACTCTCCCTAGTTTGGAACACTTTTTGTCTGGTTTCTCCTCAGAGGCCTGTCTGATATGGGTAACCCTTCAGATTAGCCCTCTGAGTCATTGAAACACGGAAGCCCCTCCACCACTACAAGGTGGTGTCCCTTTGGAGGGGGTGGAAGTGAATTTTAAAGATTGTTTTTCAACTCTGCCTTGACCGACCAGTGCACTTGGGGTTTGTATTTTTGATTAGAAGTAATTCTGTTTAAAAATGATTGTATAACTTTGTGTGAAAATAAGTTGGAATGTAGAAGATATGACACAGCTTTAATTAATTTGGTATGTGAAGGGGGAGGTAGAGCCTGTTTCGAGTTCAGACTGGCCACCTGGACTGAGAAACATGTGACCACATTCCCACAGTATGGCTTGTTTACCTAAACAGAGAAATTGTCAAGCATTCTGTAATTTTCCTTAGCTCTGAACATGAGTTCTAAGCCTAATAAAAAAAGGGAGTTTCTATCAGTGAAATTGGGAGCTCGTCTGTGAGTAACATACGAACTGCGCAGAGAACCATATTTCCTGGTCAAAGAAACTCCTGGCTTTCGCTGTGAACAGGGCCACCCCAACTGATAAGAGCCTGGATGATGTAATGATCAGTGATGGACGTATGTATAATAAAGTGTATTATTACTTCTTTTCCTGGTCTAGGAACTCCTAGCATTGCTTGGATATAGGGACCAGTGATGTAATGATTGTTTATAGGTATTGTTTAACTATAGATAGATATTGTCATTTATTGTTTCTTTTCAGTTATATAGCTTAATCATTGTATTTATTTATTGCATTTCTATCCCACTTTTTCCCACCTATTTGTAGATTTTAGCACCTCTAATAAAAGTCTCATTTATCTAATACGAATCCAAAAGAATCCACAGTAATTACTGGGTAAATGTAACATTGGGATATGCTAGAGAGGTACAATTCCTTGATGAAATCAAGGACAACTTTATGGGGCAGCTGGTGCAGGAGCCAACGAGAGAAGGAAAAATTCTAGACTTGGTCCTTAGTGGTGCGCATGATCTGGTGAGGGACGTTATGGTACTGGGGCCTCTTGATAACAGTGATCATAATAGGATCAGTTTTGATATCAACCATGAAGTAACTATACATAGGAAGTCAAATACATTAGCGTTTAACTTTAAAAAAGGAGACTATGATAAAATGAGAAGAACGGTTAAAAGAAAACTTAGGGGGGCAACTGAGAGGGTAAAAACTGTACAACAGGCATGGACGCTGTTCAAAAATACCATCCTGGAGGCCCAGGTCAAACATATTCCGCGAATTAGAAAAGAAAGACGGAAGTCCAAAAGACAGCCGGTGTGGTTGAAAAATGAGGTGAAGGAAGCTATTAGGGCTAAAAGAAATGCCTTCAGAAAATGGAAGAAGGAACCGTCTGAAAATAACAAGAAGCAGCATAAGGAGTGTCAAAGCAAATGCAAGGCGCAGATAAAGAAGGCCAAGAGGGATTACGAAAAAAAGATAGCATTAGAGGCAAAAAAACATAGTAAAATTTTTTCGGTATATTAAAAGCAGGAAGCCAGCAAAAGAATCGGTTGGGCCGCTGGATGAACAAGGGGTAAAAGGGGCGATCAAGGAAGACAAAGACGTATCGGAGAGATTGAATGAATTCTTTGCTTTGGTCTTCACCGAGGAATATTTGGGTGGGATACTGGTGTCGGAAATGGTATTTCAAGCGGACAAGTCGAAGAAACTTACTGACTTCACGGTAAACCTGGAGAACGTAATGGGGCAGTTCAGCAAACTGAAGAGTTGCAAATCTCCTGGACCGGATGGTATTCATCTTAGAGTACTGCTAGAACTGAAAAATGAGCTTGCGGAGGTACTGTTAGTGATATGCAATTTATCCTTAAAATCGAGCATGGTACCGGAAGATTGGAGGGTGGCCAATGTAATGCTGATTTTTAAAAAAGGTTCCAGGGGAGATCTGGGAAATTATAGACTGGTGACTCTGACGTCAGTGCCGGGGAAAATGGTAGAGGCTACTATTAAAAACAAAATTACTGAGCACATCCAAGGACATGGATTACTGAGACCAAGTCAGCACGGCTTTTGTGTGGGGAAATCTTGCCTGACCAATTTACTTCAATTCTTTGAAGGAGTAAACAAACGTGGACAAAGGGGAGCTGGTTGATATTGTGTATCTGGATTTTCAAAAGTTGTTTGACAAGGTACCTCATGAAAGGCTATAGAGGAAATTGGAGGGTCATGGGATAGGAGGAAATGTCCTATTGTGGATTAAAAACTGGTTGAAAGATAGGAAACAGAGAGTGGGACTAAATGGGCAGAATTCACAATGGAGAAGGGTAGCTAGTGGGGTTCCTCAGGGTTCTGTGCTAGGACTGCTGCTTTTAATTATGTTTATAAATGATTTAGAGATGGGAGTAACTAGCGAGGTAATTAAATTTGCTGATGACACAAAGTTATTCAAAGTCGTTAACTCGCGACAGGATTGTGAAAAATTACAGAAGGACCTTACGAGACTGGGAGACTGGGCGGCTAAATGGCAGATGACGTTTAATGTGAGCAAGTGCAAGGTGATGCATGTGGGGAAAAAAACCCCCCAAATTATAGCTATGTCATGCAAGGTTCCACGTTAGGAGTTACAGACCAAGAAAGGGATCTGGGTGTTGTCGTCAATAATACACTGAAACCTTCTGCTCAGTGTGCTGCTGCGCCTAGGAAAGCGAATAGAATGTTGGGTATTATTAGGAAAGGTATGGAAAACAGGTGTGAGGATGTTATAATGCTGTTGTATTGTTCCATGGTGCTACCGCACCTTGAGTAATGTGTTCAATTCTGGTTGCCGCAGTAGAATTGGAAATGTTGCAGCAAAGGGCGACTAAAATGATAGCGGGGATGGGACGACTTCCCTATGAAGAAAGACTAAGGAGGCTAGGGCTTTTCAGCTTGGAGAAGAGACGACTGAGGGGAGACATGATAGAAGCATATAAAATAATGAGTGGAGTGGAACAGGTGGATGTGAAGCATCTGTTCACGCTTTCCAAAAATACTAGGACTAGGGGGCATGTGATGAAACTACAGTGTAGTAAATTTAAAACAAATCAGAGAAAATTTTTCTTCACCCAATGCATAACTAAACTCTGGAATTCGTTGCCGGAGAACGTGGTAAAGGCAGTTAGCTTGGCAGAGTTTAAAAAGGGGTTAGACGGTTTCCTAAAGGACAAGTCCATAAACCAGTACTAAATGGACTTGGGAAAAATCCACAATTCCAGGAATAATATGTATAGAATGTTTGTACGTTTGGGAAGCTTGCCAGGTGCCTTTGGCCTGGATTGGCTGCTGTCGTGGACAGGATGTTGGGCTCGAGGGACCCTTGGTCTTTTCCCAGTGTGGCATTACTTATGTACTTATGTACTGAGTAGTCTGTGTCAGTAAAGCAGGCTGTAAATCCATAACAGTGCACTATGTTGGTAAAAGGTGAGCATCACTTCAACTGGTAAGCTGTCTGGGATGGATACTTTTTGAGTGGGAGAGAGTCCACCAGACTCAATGTACTGTTTACTAAAGTCTCTAAGTAAAGGCTTTTGTATAGCTGGTAGGACTGGATGCGGGCAATGAGCAGCGAGGCTTGAAAAGTCTTTCTTTGAAATTAATCCAAAGTCCTGGCCTCTCATCCTGGGGGCGCTAAGGCATGAGGCTGAGAACTCTTGGTTCATTTAAGAGTAGATTCAACCACCATAGAGTCGTGAGGCAGCTTTGCCCTCTCAAATCTGGGAGCCTTTTGGATACTCCGTATTCACCTTCTTGGATGCGACCTGCACTGTGAGGGGAAACTCCCAGTTCTTCAACAGTGTGTCCTGAAGGATAAGGTGCAATGGCACAGTGACCACTTCCTTAGGAGAAGACTTATAACCCAGAGCAGACATTTCCACTCTAGGCTCCTCTTCCGTCTCCAATTTAAATGGGACGTCTGCAGCCATCTCCCTCACAAAACTAATAAAATAGTGTGCCTCTGGTGGAGACTTTAATTTCTCTTGAGGAGGAGAGGGATCAGATGATATACCATATGACTTTTCCTCTGAGAAGTAATGTGGATCCTCACCTGACTCCCAAGAGTGGTCCCAATCAGACTCTTCCACATACTCAGAGGCAACTGAATGAGTCTGCACCAACCTCAGCCTGGTGGAGCAAAGTCCACGGCCTGAAGAGTCCCAAGGTACAGCCCTACTCTCAGACTCCAGGGAAGCTTCCTCCCCTGATGTCAAGAGCGGTACTGCATGCCCAGATGTAGATGTCAACACCCTACGAGGCACCGGTATCGATGATCTGGGAATGAGTACCAATGGAGCCTCAGAGAAGACCTGGGGCTGTTCTGCTGGTTGCGTAAGTGCCCTCAATGCCTGAGTGGGAGGCCCCTGTAGTAACTGCAGCAGCTCGGTAACTGCTCATCAAAGGTGGGCATCAACAAAGGCATGGGAGCCAGGGCAGAGGCAGTCTGAGAAGATGTTGGTGCCAAACTGATGGTGGGGACTGGGCCGCTCGATGAGTTGCGCATGACACCTCTTCCAAGGAGAGGGAGTACTCCTCCCAGTGCCGGCACTTTTCAGGCATTGGGGAATCTGATGTTCTGGTGCTCTCGACACTGTGCATCAAGGAGAACTGGTGCTTATGCTTCTTGGGCTTCCCTAGATGCATAGAGCCTCGATCCCCTAGTATCGATGAGGATGGCGCTGAAACTCGTGCACATCCTTGATATCAGCTATGATACTGACCGGTCCCGGATGCCCGCTATCAGCGCCTGGTGTCGAGACAGGTGGAGACTCACTTGCAGTGGTGTACCAAGGGTGGGGCGGTGTGGGCAGTCCGCCCGGGTGTTAGCATGAGGGGGGGGGGGTGCTCTGCTCCTGCTGCTCCCACCCAAGGACCGCTGGCACTGCAGTCTCCAGTCCCCACCTGCCTACCCTCAGCTCCATTGACAGCCCTCTTCTCCCTGCCATCTGGCACCCTGCCTTTAAAATAAATCTCTGAAGCAGCGGTGCAGCGCCTCGTGTTTGTGTGTAAAAGAAGCGGATCACCTCGTCGGGCCTTCCCTCACTATGTCCCACCCTCCTCTGATGTAACTTCCTATTTCTGCGAGGGTGGGACACAGTGAGGGAAGGCCCGACGAGGCGATCCGCTTCTTTTACACACAGACCCAAGGCGCTGCGCCGCCACTTCAGAGATCTTTTTTTTTTTTAAAGGCAGAGTGCCAGGTGGCAGGGAGAAGAGGGCTGTCGACAGAGCTGAGGGTAGGCAGGTGGAGACTGGGTCGGGCGGGCTCAGATTGGAGAAGGGGACTGGGTTGGGGGGGGCTCAGATGGGAGAAAGGGCCTGGAGCTGGAACTGGGGACTGAGAAGGGGGCAGAGGGAGAATAGATCTGGGGCTGAAAAGGAGGGCAGGTGAGAGAATGGGGCTGGAGCTGAAAAGGGGGGCCCTAATGCAAGGCATGCGGATGAAGGGGACTGAAATTGGGGGCTGAAAAGGAGGGTGGGTGGGATAAGGGGGCTAGTACTGGAACTGGGGGTTGAAACTTACAATCCTTTAGATTGTAAGCTCTCTTGAGCAGGGACTGTCCTTCCCCTTGTTTAAAATTGTACAGAGCTGCGTAATCCTAGCAGCGCTATAGAAATGCTAAGTAGTAGTAGTAGTAATGAAACTGTGGGGACTAGGGGCTGAAAAGGGGACAGGGAGAAGTGGCTGGGGCTGAAGCTTGGGACTAGTGGGAAAAAGGGCTGGGGCTGAAACTGGGGACTGGTGTGGGGACTGGTGTGGGGACAGGGAGAAGTGGCTGGGGCTGAAGCTCGGGACTGGTGGGAGAAAAGGGCTGGGGCTGAAACTGGGGACTGATGGGATAATGGGGCTGGAACTAGGGGCAGGTGGGATAATGGGGCTGAAACTGGGGGCCGAAAAGAGGGGGCAGAGAGAGAGTGAGGGGACAGATCTTGGATGGAAGGGGGGGGGAGAGAGAGGGCAGACAGTGGATGGAAGGGGCAGGGAGAGAGGGCAGACATTGGATGGAGGGGACAGGAGAGAGAGGGCAGACACTGGATGGCAGGGAGAGAGAGCGAAGACAGATGCTGGATGGAAGGAAGACAATGAAAAGAAGATGAGGAAAGCAGAAACCAGAGACAACAAACTGTAAATAAAATATATTTTTTTATTTTTTTGCTTTAGGATAAAGTAGTATTGTAGCTGTGCTAATAAATGTTTATAAATAGAACATAGAAATAAGGTAATCTTTTTATTGGACTAATTTTAATACATTTTGACTAACTTTTGGAGAAGAAAACCCCCTTCCTCAGGTCAGGATAGGATACTGTAACAGCACTATACTGTATTGACCTGAGGAAGGAGGTTTTGGCCTCTGAAAGCAAAATGGTATTATTTTATTTTCTATATTTGTTTTATTTCTATTTGTAAATTTGTAAAGTGGTGATTGGTATTTGTTAGTTTTTTTCAAATTTACATCTGCTGTCTTTATATTTTGCACAATACTAGGGGACATTTTCTGTTTCTGTGGTGTTGCATTGTATGCAGAGTCTGGCATCTTGGGGTTCAGTTTAATTTTTCTCTAAATAGAAAGTTTATGATTACTTATTCTATAGTGTATTAGGGTGTATCTGTGTTTGTGAAAAAGACATGGCTTTCAGTTGGCATTGACTGTGCAGGATCGACGATCTGTACTATTCTGTCTGGTTTCATTTTAGAATAGGTGAATTGATGTTCTAGGCTCACTGTAGTGTTTAAGATGCTTTCCTTTTCCTTGTGTGACTCATAGAAATTACTGTTTATGGTATGGTAGAATTGCTCTATAGGTCTTGAGTGTTTTGTATTCTTGGTATGCCTAGTACTGGATTTTGGAGGGGGGGTGTTAAAAAATGACCGGCCCCGGGTGCCAACTACCCTAGGAACGCCACTGCTCACTTGATGCCGGTGCGCACTCAGTGGATGCTAAAGTCTTGAGGTCGATGCTGCTGGTGCCAAAGTCAATAGTCTGGCCTTCAAGGAGCCAAAAAGTTGCCTCGGCAGCCATTTTTAAAATACAGTGGCGCTGCCCGTGGCACAGAAGAGCAAAGTGGAGATGGAGTGGGTTTCTTTCCTGCCCCCACAGCCACAGAAACTACTACACATCAACAGGGTGGCCTTCAAGGATCAAGGTAGGTCTTCTTGGAAGGCTGTAGTGTGCGGCAGCAGTGGCCAGTGTAGCATAGTGCAGGGTAAGCATGGCAGTTTCTGGCACCCCTCAAATGTTGATGCCCCCCTGCCATGCATACCCTGCTTACTGTATTCTGATGGCCCTGGGTGTGAAACCTACAGAATGAGATTTATGCTGACACTAGTATGTGATAATCTTTGATGACCATCTCTTGTAAGGCACCAGCAGTACCAGCTCTGATAAGAAGGGCCATCGTCATTTACAGTTTACACTTTATTCAGACTTTCTATACTGCCCATACTGACACGCAGAACAGGGTGGTGTACAATCAATAATTAAAATTTTAAAGCAACAAAAAAGGAACTACAATAATCATACGAAAGAAAAACATTCAACAGAACAAGTAAGAGGAGACAAATTAAAAACATCAATTCAAGAATGCTTCAAGGGATAAACAACTGACAGAGAGAGAATGACACTTTTTTACAGAAATAAGTCAAAAAGCGTGCTCAAATAGCCATGTTTTTATAGTTTTCTTAAATTCATTAATAGAGGTAATACTATGGATATTAGGTGGTAAATTATTCCATGTAGTTGGAGCTGTAAAATAGAAGGCACTATATCTTGTTGATTCAAGATTTGCCTGCTTCAGTCCGGAATGTCTAGACCCAATACCTGGGTAATACCCAGCAGATCGGTCATGGACCAACTTTGACACGCTCTCGTTCGACGACATCTCACAATCGCTCGACAGATACGCCAAGTCACAATGCAAATTAGACATCTGCCCTACTAACCTAATTAGATCTGCCCCTAAACAATTCAAAATAGACCTCACGAAACACATAAACTACAGGCTTCAAAATGGTCTCTTCCCCAAGGATAAAGGAAACATCTTACTTACTCCTCTACCTAAAGATGCTAAGAAAAACACAACGGACCTAACCAACTATTGCCCAGTAGCATCTATCCCGCTCATAACCAAACTCATGGAGGTCATAGTGACAAAACAACTCACTGAACACCTAGATAAACACTCAATTCTGCACGAGTCCCAATCAGGATTTCGGTCGAATCACAGCACCGAAACTGTTCTAGTGTCTGCAATGAACTCATTCAAACAAGCAATTGCAACCAGCAACAACATACTCCTCCTACAATTCGACATGTCCAGTGCTTTTGACATGGTCAATCATGGAATACTATTACATATACTAGAATATTTTGGAATAGGAGGTACAGTTATCAAATGGTTCAGAGGATTCCTGACCACAAGATCATACCAAGTAACAACGAACACAGACATATCAGCCACATAGATACCTGAATGTGGAGTCCCCCAAGGATCCCCCCTCTCACCAACCCTCTTTTACCTAATGATGATACCTTTAGCCAAATTACTAGCCAATCAAAACCTCAACCCTTACATTTATGCAGATGATGTCACGATTTATATCCCGTTTAAACACGATCTAACTGAAATCACCAACGAGATCAACCAAAGCCTCCAAATCATGCACTCTTGGGCGGATGCATTCCAGCTAAAACTTAACGCAGAAAAAACACAATGTCTTGTACTCACCTCACAACATAACACAAACAACTTCACCTCCATAACCACACCATACTGTTCTCTTCCTGCCTCACAAAATCTGAAAATTCTCGGAGTTACCATTGATCGTAACCTGACACTCGATGTCCACGTGAAGAATACGACGAAAAAGATGTTCCACTCCATGTGGAAACTCAAAAGAGTAAAACCTTTCTTCCTGAGATACATCTTCCGTACCCTGGTACAGTCAATGGTACTGAGTCACCTGGACTACTGCAACGCACTGTACGCTGGATGCAAAGAACAGACTATCACAAAATTCCAAACAGCCCAAAATACCGCCGCCAGACTCATATTTGGAAAAACTAAATATGAAAGTGCAAAACCCCTAAGAGAGAAACCTCACTGGCTCCCACTTAAGGAATGCATCGCGTTCAAGATCTGCACGATTGTTCACAAAGAGGCATATTTTCAAAGCACTTAGCCTTCCAAAGTTCCATAGGTTTCTATGGAACTTTGGAAGGCTAAGTGCTTTGAAAATATGCCTCAAAATCATCCACGCAGACGCCCCAACCTATATGCTAAACCTCGTGGACCTGCCTCCCAGAAATGCCAAAAGATCATCCCACAAATTTCTGAATCTACACGTCCCCAGCTGTAAAGGACTAAAATACAAGCTGAAGCATTCAACTACCTTCTCTTACTTGAGCACGCAGTTGTGGAATGCATTACCTACTACCTTGAAAACTATAGACGAAATAACCAACTTTCGTAAATCTCTGAAGACACATCTCTTCAACAAGGCCTACAAAGAAAACCCACAACCTTACTAAATCCACCCAGTTATGAAAGTCTACTTTCTTTACCTATCCGCCTAAATCTTCTCTTCCTTCCCTTATTTAATACTTTCACATCACTAATTGTATCTGACATCCTGGAATGACAAAGCCATAACAACTACTACTACTACTACTTAACATTTCTAGAGCGCTACTAGGGTTATGCAGCGCTGTACAATTTAACAAAGAGAGACAGACCCTGCTCAAAGAGCTTACAATCTAATAATAGGACTCTGTAAGCCACATTGAGCCTGCAAATAGATGGACAAATGTGGGATACAAATGCAATAAATAAATAAATAAAGGACCAATGGATAATCATTTATTGAACATAAAACTCATCGATCTTGCCAAATCTGAAACACAATATGCTATCAAAATCTCAGAACCCAACAAACAGATCCCTATTCAGACACTTGGGCTTGCAGTCACACATGCAGTACAGACATAGCCCCTTTTCAAATTCTTCAAAAATTAACCTGATATCCTAAGAAGCTAGACTCTGCATGCAGCACAATACCAGAAAAACAGAAAGAAACACATTGCTATACACTGCAAAATAAGATAGCAGATGTAAATTCTCAAATTGGACATATTCCAAACACTAAAATGAAAATAAAATGATTTTTTCTACCTTTGTTGTCTGATGACTGTTTTTCTGATCATGTTGGTCCCAATCTCTGATTCTGTTGCTCTCTATCAGTTCTCTTAACTCCATTTCCAGTGCTTCCTGTCCATTCATTTCTTTACTTCCTCCTTTCTTCTTCATTTCTTGCCCTACATCCATGAGTAAAAGCTGAGTCCTACTACTACTATAAATCATTTCTATAGCGCTACCAGTTGTACGCAGCGCTTCACAATTGAACATGAAGAAAAGACAGTCCCTGCTCAAAAGAGCTTACAATCTAAATCAGGACAGACTCCGCTGGAGGTCGTATAGAGTGGATTCAGCTTTTGCCTATTTCTCCATCCATGTGCAGTTTTTCTCCTCTTTTTCCTTTCCCTCGTCTCCATCCATGTGCATCTTTTTATTTTCTCTTCTCTCCCCTCCATCCATGACCAGCATTTCTCCTCTCTCCCATCCCTTGCATCCATGTCCAGCATTTCTCTTCTAGCTCCCTCCATCCATGTCCAGCATTTCTCCTCTATCTCCCTCCATCCATGTCCAGCAGTTCTCTCTCTCTTCCCTTCCATCCATGTTCATATCACTTCCTCTCTCTTCCCTCCCCTCTATCCACATCCAGCAATTCTTATCGCTCCTTTCCCCTCCATCTATGTGCATCTCCTTCCTGTCTTTCCTCATCTCCATCCATGTTCAGCATTTCTCCTCTCTCCCCTGCCCTCCCTTCCCCTCCCCTCATCCATATCAAGCAATTTTCTTCTCTCCCCTGCTCTCCTCTGCATCCATGTGCAGCAATTGTCCTCTCTCCCCGTCCTCCTCTCCATCTATGTCCTGTGATTCTCCTCTCTCCCCTGCCCTCCTTTCAATCCATGTTCAGTGATTTTCCTCTCTCTCCCCTACCCTCCCCTCTGTCCATCCATGTCCAACAATTCTCCTCTCTCCCCTGCTCTCCTCTACATCCATGTCTAGCAATTCTTCTCTCTCCCTGTCCACCCCTCCATCCATTCATGTCCAGCAATTCTCTCTCCCCTGCTTTCTTCTACATACATGTCCATTGATTCTCCTCTTTCCCCTGCCCTCCCCTCCCATCTATGTCCAGCGATTCTCATCTCTCTCTTGCCTTTCCCTCCCATTTATGTCCAGAAATTCTCCTCTGCCCCTGTCCTCCCTTCCTATCCATGTCCAGCAATTCTCCTCTCTCCTCTGCTCTCCTCTACATACATGTCCAGCGATTCTCCTCTCCCCCCTGCCATTCCTCCTTCTTCCGCTGCCTGCCTGCTTGAGAGTCTGGGCCCCTGGCAGTAATCAGCCAGTACAAGGCCTGGCACTAGCACTGAAGAATCTTTGCACCCAATGCCATGTGCTCGGGAAGGCCCTGTTAGTTCCGCCCTCTCTGACACATATGTGTCAGAGGGATTGTACCAACAGGGCCTCCACGAGTGGATAGGTTTGAAGGCTGAATGTGCTGGTGCCGGGCCTTGTACTGAGTGATCGGGGGCCTGGATTCTCAAGCAGGCAGTGAGAGGAAATGGGAGGAAAGGTGCTGGTATGCTGTACCAGCACAAAAAAGCCCTGGTTATCCTTCATATTTTCGGGCTGAGATAGAAAGCATTGCCATGTTCCAAGTGAGTCAGAACCTTTTGGCATGTGGTAATTATGTCTCAGGAATAATTATTAGTTGCACGGATATTACAGTTTACAGTTTATTCAGACTTTCTATACAGCCCAAACTGATGTGCAGAACAGGGCAGTATACAAACAATAATTAAAATGGTAAAGAAACAAAAAAAGAACTACAATAACCACAGGATGGTAAAAGAGAAACATCCATACAAGAAGGATAGATATCAATCAACAACTAATAAAGTATCAAACAAAATACATCAATTCAAAATTGCTTCAAGGGATGAAGAAACCAACCAACAGAGAGAGAGAGAGAGTGAGAGAGAGAGAGAGAGAGAGAGAGAGAGAGAGAGAGAGAGAGAGAGAGAGAGAGAGAGAATGGCATTCCAACATGAAATAATGTTTATGAGTTAAATGCTTGCTCAAATAACCATGTCTTTAAAGTTACCTTACCATTCTACCATGTAGTTATAAATCTCGCTGCTAAGTTTCCCTTATTGCTTTGTTATACTAATATATGTATCCTTCTATAGTTTATATATTTTATCACAATAAAAAAACTAATTGCTATTAAAAATTTAATCGCATTGAGGCATCTCCTGACTCCTTCAAACATCTCTTCTACTCTCTTCCACTACCAACCCCTGTTCTCAGCGCAATCCAACATCTACCGCCATCCACGTTTCAACATTACCCCTGGGCCTGTGCCAGTCTATCTTAAAGGTCGTCTTCTGTTGATCCTTGCCAGCAGCAGCGTTGCATATATGCTGCCTGCAACATAGTCCAAAGCTTTCCCTCTGACCCATCCCAGTCATGCAGAAAAAAGAAATGATGTCAAAGGAGGCAGGACAGGCCAGAGGGATAGCTTTGGGGCAGACCATAGGCAGCATATATGCAATGCTACCACTTCCAGGTACCAACAGCACACCATATTTATGGTAGACCGGCAGAGGGGATTAAGAAGGGGTGAAGATGTGAACCCTGAGAGGGGGAAGGGAGTGAGCAGCAGACCTGCAAGTAGACCTGCAAGCAGAACTGGAGGGGCCACTGATTGAAGCTATGACCAAGTCGGTGAGCTCCAGCAGCCATGAGAAGAGTTTGGTGCTGTTCAACACCAAGTTTGTGTTGCTGCTCATGGAGGTGGAGGGGAGGGAGGGAGAGGTGCTTGACAATGGGAGGGATAAAGGAAGGGAAGAGAAGAGAGAGAGAGAATAGATCCTAGGAAAGAAAAGAGAGATAATAGATTTGGGAAAAGAGGAGAGGGAGGGAATGAAGAGAAAGGGAGAGAAGTTGGATCTGGAGGTGGGAGGGAGAGAGATTATCAGTCCTTTAGGCAAGGGAAGGGGGATGAGATTTGATATACCACCTTTCTGTAGTTAAAGTCATATCAGTTTACATATTAAATACAGGTACTTATTTTGTACCTGGGGCAATGGGGGTTAAGTGACTTGCCCAGAGTCACAAGGAGCTGCAGTGGGAAATAAATAAATAAATAAGCAAATACAATTTCTTTAATTGTGCAATTAATCATGATTAAAAATTTTAATCGAATTGCATATTGACAGCAAAACTTTTGTGTGAACCTTTTTCTTTGCTTTGGGACCAATTTTAGGGCAAATCATACTCCAAACAGAAGCAACAAGCCACAAGCTCTAATCAGAGTAATTATTAGCTAATTAGCTTATTAGTTAATCACCTTATCAGCCCTATAATCATGGGAGCTCTAGCTGTGATTGATAGCTTGCTGATAGGAAATAATTTGTCACCTTTTGTGATTTGTATATTATATAACATGGTAAACATTTCCATAGCAGGTTTAATTGCTTGTAAGAGAGTAACCCTGTCTCTGATGACTGCTTGATTCTTCCTCTGATGCTATTACACAGTGTACTGAACTGTGGCAAGATCAGCAAATTACTTTACAAGCCTTGGCAGATCTCACTGCTGCATATTTATTAGGATTTATTTACTGCCTTTTTAAAGGAATTCACTTAAGGCGGTGTATAGTAAGACAAAGCTGTCTCCACGTACAATGCCACTCTTTCCTCTGCTCTAGACGCCCTTGCACCGTCCACCTCCCGGCCCACAAGACGTACCAATCCCCAGCCCTGGCTGACCCCTTGCACCCGATACCTTCGCTCCTGCGCCTGTTCGGCTGAACGCCTCTGGAGGAAATCTCGCACCCTTACTGACTTCATTCACTTCAAATTCATGCTATCCTCCTTCCAATCCTCCCTATTCCTCGCTAAGCAGGACTATTATATCCAATTGACCAATTCCCTCAGCTCTAACCCTCATCGTCTATTCGCCACCCTCAACTCCCTCCTCAAAGTGCCCTCTGCTCCCACCCCCCCTTCACTCTCTCCTCAATCTCTGGCCCACTACGTCCGTGACAAGGTCCAGAAGATCAACCTCGAATTCACCACTACTCCCTCTCCTCCTCTTCAGCCTATATCTCACTCTCTCATCCAACCTACCCAGGCCTCCTTCTCCTCCTTTCCTGCTATCACCGAAGAGGAAATCACCCATCTCCTCTCCTCCTCGAAAGCCACCACTTGTTCCTCTGACCCCATCCCCACTAACCTACTCAACACCATCACTCCTACCATCAACCCCACCATCTGTCATATCCTTAACCTCTCTCTCTCCACTGCATCTGTCCCGGACACCTTCAAGCATGCTGTGGTCACTCCACTCCTCAAAAAACCATCACTTGACCCTACGTGTCCCTCCAACTACCGCCCCATTACCCTCCTACCCTTCCTCTCCAAGATACTTGAACGCGCCGTTCACAGCCGCTGTATTGATTTTCTCTCCTCTCATGCCATCCTCGATCCGCTTCAATCCGGCTTTCGCCCCCTACACTCAACAGAAACGGCACTATCTAAAGTCTGCAATGACCTATTCCTCGCCAAATCCAAAGGTCACTACTCCATCCTCATCCTCCTCAACCTCTCCGCCGCTTTTGACACTGTCAATCACAACCTACTTCTTGACACACTGTCCTCCCTTGGGTTCCAGGGCTCTGTCCTCTCCTGGTTCTCCTCTTATCTCTCCCATCGTACCTTCAGAGTACACTCTCATGGTTCGTCCTCCTCCCCTATCCCGCTCTCTGTTGGAGTTCCTCAGGGATCTGTCCTTGGGCCCCTTCTTTTTTCAATCTACACCTCTTCCTTAGGCTCCCTGATCTCTTCTCATGGTTTCCACTATCATCTTTATGCCGACGACACCCAGCTTTATCTCTCCACACCAGAAATCACTGCGGATACCCAGGCCAAAGTCTTGGCCTGCTTATCCGACATTGCTGCCTGGATGTCCAACCGCCACCTAAAACTGAATATGTCTAAGACTGAACTTATTGTTTTCCCACCCAAACCCACTTCCCCTCTCCCTTCACTCTCTATCTCAGTTGATAACACCCTCATCGTCCCCGTCTCATCTGCCCGCAACCTCGGTGTCATCTTCGACTCCTCCCTCTCCTTTTCTGCGCACATCCAGCAGATAGCCAAGACCTGTCGCTTCTTCCTCTATAACATTAGCAAAATTCGCCCCTTCCTCTCCGAGCACACCACCCGAACTCTCATCCACTCTCTCATTACCTCTCGCCTTGACTACTGCAACCTACTCCTGACCGGCCTCCCACGTAGCCATCTTTCCCCCCTTCAGTCCATCCAGAACTCTGCCGCACGTCTTATCTTCCGCCTTAACCGATATACTCATATCACCCCTCTCCTCAAGTCACTTCACTGGCTCCCAATCAGATACCGCATACAGTTCAAGCTTCTCTTACTCACCTACAAATGCACTCGATCTGCAGCCCCTCCGTACCTCTCTACCCTCATCTCCCCTTACGTTCCTACCCGTAACCTCCGCTCTCTAGACAAATCCCTCCTTTCAGTACCCTTCTCCACCACCTCCAACTCCAGGCTCCGCCCCTTCTGTCTCGCCTCACCCCATGCCTGGAACAAACTCCCTGAGCCCATACACCGTGCCCCCTCCCTACCCATCTTCAAATCAATGCTCAAAGCCCACCTCTTCAATGTCGCCTTCGGCACCTAATCACTACACCTCTTCTCAGGAAAACTTATCTACCCCAACTTGACATTTTGTCCTTTAGATTGTAAGCTCTTCCGAGCAGGGACCATCCTTAATTGTTAATTTGTACAGCGCTGCCTAACCCTAGTAGCGCTCTAGAAATGTTAAGTAATAGTAGTAGTAAGACTAGATCAAACATGAGCAATAGGTTTACAGCAGTAAAACTATTCAAATAACAATACAAAGTATGGCATAGTATACTATTTACAATGTCAACACAATCCGTAATAGAACATTTTAATTGATAGTGAAGGGAAAGGAAAGATGGAACTTATAGATAGGTAAGAGAGTAAGAACAGTTAGAAAGTAAGGTGACTGATTTAAAGAAAGTTGCATATGAGGTCAGAGAGATGGTTAAATATTATCTCAGCTAGGGTAGGAGTAGATAAACATGTCCTGCTGCAGTATGTGCAGCCTATGTCAATGCTTGCATATGTGAGTGAGACTAACAAGTTAATTACTTCTTCCATTAAAGGCCTGGTTGAGGAGTCAAGCTTTCACCTGCTTCCTGAAGTAGAGATAATCTTGTGTTAAGCGGAACCATTTTAGGCAGTGCACTCCAGTGCTAAGTTTTCCTTATTGCTTTGTTATACATCCACAACAAAGAAAATGTTCCACTCAATGTGGAAACTCAAACGCATGAAACAATTCTTCCCGAGGGGAACATTTCGCAACCTGATACACTCAGTGGTACTAAGCCATGTAGACTACTGCAATGGAATTTATGCGGGATAAAAAGAACAAACCTTAAAGAAACTTCAGCTTGCTCAAAACACGGCAGCTAGGCTTATCTTCGGAAAAACGCAATTTGAAAGTGCAAAACCCCTTTGTGAAAAACTACACTGGCTCCCAATCAAAGAACACATTGCTTTCAAAATCTGCACTCTGGTTCACAAAATTATCTACGGTGAAGCTCCGGGATACATGACAGACTTAATCTACCTACCAACTAGAAACACATCCGAATCAACACGAACGTACCTAATTCTGCACTACCCAAGCTGCAAAGGACTCATATACAAATCAACTTACGTGTCCAGTTTTTCATACATAAGCACACAACTGTGGAACGCATTACCGAAAGCCTTGAAAATTACGAATGACCACCTAAACTTCCAGAAAACATTAAAAACTAACCTGTTTAAAAAGGCATACCCTATCGATCCAACATAAATGCCTGATCTCTGCAACACAACAAAACTAAAGAACGTAATGGACATAACACAACTCTTCCGTTGTACGATTCCCTAGTGTGGCTGTGCCACATGAACTTTATCTTACCACAACATCACTTTGTATTTGTTTACACCAGAGTCTGTAACGCCTCTCCGGTACTATGTAAGCCACATTGAGCCTACAAATAGGTGGGAAAATGTGGAATATAAATGTAACAAATAATAATAATAATATGCTGCATTTTAATTGCAGTTAACTCTGCAATTAATGTATTAATCACGATTAAAAAATTAATTGCCGTTGAGAAATTAATTGCGCCGTGACATCTCCTGTCTCCTTCAAATATCTCTTCTACTCTCTTCCACTACCAACCCCTGTTCTCAGCGCAATCTGACATCTAATAGCACTGGAATTCAAATACCAGATATAATACAAAGTTAGCATAATACTAATAATACACCTAATCAGCATACATTAGAACATTCAACTAACATAGATATGATTATTATGAGATTTTGCAGGAGTTGCAATCTAGAATTGTTGTATTAGAAACAGCATATTTATTCACAATAAAGCAGAGAGATTTTTAAAATCCAAAGCTTTAATAAGTGAAAAACAGCTTAAATTAATCAGATACAAACCTTAAATGCTTTTGTGATTGTATGTGAAAGCAAAGACCTAAGTTGTAAATCATGCCTGTTTTATTGCTATTCTGGAAGCACAGCTGTGTTTTAAGACACAGGAATCTTATCTCGCTTCTCACTAAAGAGTATGAGATGGGGGGTACATTTGAGGAATGACTGGACTTTACCCCCCATCTCAAAGTCCAGTCATTCCTCAGTGTTTTAACTTTTGTATTTAATTCCAGGGTAGGGCATAGATACAGGATTTTTAAACAACTTCAGGATAAGCTTGTTTCCTGTCTTTGCAGTTACTGTAAATGCTGTACATAATCTGTTACTGATACTAGTTAGTTCCCAATTTTTTTTTTTTAATTTTGAAACCAAGCTGAAAGATTTTGATACAAGAGAAATCCTTTCCTAGCTAACATTCAGGAACAGCTTAATGTATAAGCAGGTATTGTTAAACAGAGCTGTTGTTTGTTGTAGGAGGATGGTTTCAAAGTTAGATAAGGCGCTCATCTAAGCCAGTGATTCAAAGCATGGAGTCTGGATTCCTGGAGGGGGAGTTTGTATACTGCAAAGCATGGAAGTCTTAGCACTATCAGGCCGAAGCTTACACTGTGACTGTCAGCTGAAATGTGAAGTTACACAGACAACCCATTCATGATCTGAATGTTTTTCTTTTCTCAGCTTTGTGTTAGAGCATGGAGACTCACACCTTCAAAGCGTCCAGCATAATCCATTGTGTAATTAATGATGATTGCTTTTTCATATTTTTCTTAAAGGCAACAACTAAGAACTATGGAGCATTTCTTCCAGGAATGTGCACACACATATACACATGGAGAAGGTGAACATCTTGTTAATTTTAAGCAATGCTGAAATAGCCTGATCAAAGAAATAGGTTTGGTTAGTTCCTATAGGAAATTGACAATGTTGAATTAGAAACAGAGAAACATGACAGAGTGGTGGAGTAGCCTAATGGTTAGTGCAGTGGGCTTTGATCCTGGGCAACCTGCGTTCAATTCCCACTGCAGCTCCTTGTGACTTTGGGCAAGTCACTTAACTCTCCATTGCCCCAGGTATAAAAACGTAGGTTGTGAGCCCTCTATGGACAGAAAAAGTACCTGCATATAATGTGTACAGTGCTGTGTACATCTAGTAGTGCTATAGAAATGATTAATAGTAGTTTGATGGCAGATAAAGGCCAAAAGGCTCATCCTCTGTAACCCTAACTCTTCTTCTTTCTAAGGGATCCCACATGCTTGTCCCACACTTTCTTAAATTCTGACACAGTCTTCGTCTTAACGACCTCCACCGGGAGGCCATTTCATGCTTCCACCACCTTTTCTGTGAATGAATACTTTCTTAGATTCCTTCTAAGCTTATTTCCTCTTAACTTCACCATATGCCCCCTCATTCCAGAGTTTTCCTTCATTTGAAAAAGGCTCACTTCCTATACATTAATGCCCCTGAGATATTTAAATGTCTCTATCTTATCTCCTCCATCCCTCCTCTCTTCCAGCGTATACATGTTGAGGTTCCTAAACCTGTCCCTATATGTTTTATGTCCAGGACAACTTACCAATTTTGTAGTCGCCCTCTGGACCGACTCCATCCTGTTTTATATTCTTCTGTAGGTGTAGTCTACAAATTGCATGCAGCACTCTAATGGGGCCTCACCAGAGACTTATACAAGAACACTATCACCTCTTTGTTCCTGCTGGTCATCCCTCTCCTTATGCACCCAAGTATCCTTCTGGCTATGACTGTCACTTTTTCCATCAGACACAATCGCCCCCAAGTCCTGCTCTTCCCTGGTACACAGAAGCACTTCACCCCCTATATTGTACTGTTCCCTCAGATTCATGTGACCCAAGTGCACAATTCTGCATTTTTTAGCATTAAATCTTAGTTGCCAAATATTAGACCATTTCTCAAGCTTTGCTAGGTCCTTCCTCATGTCATCCACACCTTCCAAGGTGTCCACTCTATTGCAGAGTTTGGTATGATCCGCAAAGAGACAAACCTTACCAGACAGCCCTTCCTTAAGTACAGTCCAGGTACTCTCTCGTGAATACATATGTGTACCACAGGATTGATTAATTTGTTACTGTATGTATGTTTGTACTGTATGTAAAAGGTTTAAATTTGGTAAAATGATTGGTAAGAGCAACTGGTAATCATCAGGCTCTCTTAATGAGCAACTGTCTAAACACTAAGGGGCCCTTTATCAAAGGGTAGTAGGGGTTGCACTGGCTTAGTACGCTGTGATTCATCCCTACTGCTGGACTCGCCCAGGAGCCCAGTGGTAGTTCTGGGTCTCCTGTGTACAATTTCTGGCGCTAGAAAATACACTTGTATTTTCTAGCACTGCTGGGTTACTGCTGGAGCCCTCACCACCTCCTAAATAAGCGGCGGTAAGGGCTCCATTTCCCATTCCCCATCTTTCTTTGCTGTCAGCCACATGCAGGAATTTCTGGCTGGTCACCATTGCTAGGGTAACTCAGCTACCTGGTATAACTTGTTACAAAATGTAATTTACTGAGAAGAGGTATGGCAAGGACACAATTGCAAGCCTCGCCACACATGAAAGACCCATTACAAGTTTCCAGCACATATGCAGCACCTATGATTGGTCCAGGGTAGAGGAGAGGTGGATGCTCACCACAGCCTATAAAACCCATGCTGCAGACAAAGAAACTCTGAAAAAACTGGCCATGCTTGGAAGAGAATTTCAGATCCGTCCCAAGGATCTGAAACTCTCTTTCCCAAAGGGGGTGCTCTCCCCCTTCATAGAAACTAATTCTCTATATCTAAGAATCTTTCTTCTTTCTTTCTTTCTTTCTTTCTTTCTTTTCTTTCTTTCTTTCTTTCTTTCTTTCTTCTCCTTTCTTTCTTTCTCTCTGTTCTGTGACCTTTGTAGGAGGAATAAGCTTTCCTTCTTCCTTTTTCCTCTTCTTTATATAATTAGTCTGATTACTTATAATTACCAGAGGTACTGATATTAGATTCTGTGGTGTGTTATTATTTTTCCATGACTTGAAACTAATATCTGATGCTGTGCTGGTGAGTAAGAATAAAAGACTTTTAATTCTCTGACTCCTGCCCAATTTTTCTATAATATTTTGTAATATTTCATAAGTTGTTTAGAGAATAGCAACCAAATGCGCAGCCTAGTACAGTGGTCACAGGGTAACCCCAGGTAGGTGGCTAGGCGTTTCATAACAGCACGATTTTAGATTGCCGGTTTATTCAAGTATTGACAATAAATGTAGCTATCCAAAACTATAAACCATCTTCAATGATTGTGTGACTGCCTTATTTGCTATGCTAGTATTTGGATCATGATGGCGTGTAACCTGCATGGAATGGCACATGCAACTCTGGCTACTTTATTCGGCAGACTAGATGGATCATGAGGGTCTTATCTGCCATCATATACTATGTTACTATATTGTTAAAAATGTAGTAAGTTTTTTGAACTTACTCACTACATAGGTGCAAAAACTAGTGCATAGTAAGTGCAAACTTGTGCAGTAATTGCAGGGGGGTGCACTCAGCATCTGCCCTGCATTTCCCATATGGAGCAGACACTTACAACATGCTGTGGAAGATAGTGTGGGGGCACCCGTGCTACCTGTCACAGCATTTCAGCAGCACCCCCTCCCAATCATTTCCCTCCTGGTTGGACCTCCTCTGGTCCATTCCTTCCCCAAGTCACAACCACCTATCTGATCTCCCCCCCCCCCCAGCCCAATTCTCACCTCAAGTCACATCCCCTTCCACCAACTCCACTTATAAAATTCCCCCTTAGAACAGTCCCCTCAAGTCACAATTGCCCCCACCCATCTTCTTCTAGTCCAATCCCTTCCAAGTCACAGTTCCCCAACTGATTCCCCCTTCCTAAGTCAAAACTCTCCACTTCCCAAGAAACCCTACTCCACCACAGAGCTTGACCCTCCTTCATTCCCTGATCTCCCAGGGCTTACCTGGTGGTCTTCCTGGTGGTCTAGTGACCTAGAGTAGAAACAACCCCCCTCTGTTTCTACCCCAAGATTGTACTGGGTTCAGAATGGTACCAATGACCCCCTAGTAGTAGTCTCATGGTGCTGCTGATAAGGATTGAATTTCCTTATAAGGAATGGTCGGCACACTAGCTGCCCCACCCAGCCACTTCTCCACTCCACCCCTGTCATGCCCATGAACTGCCCCTACCTGCAGTTAGCATGGGTTTTGTATATGCAGCTGTCATTGACACAGGTTTGCACTAACACTTACCATGTGGTAACACTTATGTTAGCTGCTTAACAAGCTTAGTAAAAGGGCCATTGTTGACTGAGTGCAACAGAGAGCAAACACCTTCAGGCCCCAAAATATGACATGCAAAAATAAACCATTGTCCTCATAGAACTGAAATACAAAACCAACTTCACATACATCTGCACCAAAATCTGGAACTTTCTACCTAAAGACCTAAAATCCATGAACAACTATTTACAATTCAGAAAGCTCACTTTTAAAAACATCCTTCCCCGATGAACTCACGTAATTCAAGCAACACTCCATAATCACGATCTTGGTATGATCAGAAACTGGCTTAGGCACTCCACACAGCCCTATACCTGTATCTGGTTTCCCGTGGTTTTGTCGCTTCACACGGCTATTTTCCTTAAGTAACCTGTAAGCCACATTGAACCTACCAGTTGGTTGGAAAATGTGGGATACAAATGCAATAAATAAATAAATAAATAGTCACTCACCTTTCAGGCAGCATCAGCATTCCTTTTGTGTGTTTATTAATACATATGGAATAAAAAACCTAAAACTCAAGGGAAGACATCCTATATAATAAAACTCACCCTCAACGTTCTGAAGACACTGACGTCATTGAAGCCAAGCCACTGATGTCACTTCCTTCAAGACGGGTTCGAAGGGTTCGTGGTGGTGAAGCCACTGAAAATCGCCAAGTCTCGGGGCCCCGCCCTCGCGTCAAACGTGATGACGTTGAGGGCGGAGCAATGGCGTCACACACCGAGGGCGGAGCAATGGCGTACGGTGCATTCAGGAGGTGCGGAGCAATGGCGTCAGAACGATAAAGGGGTCGGCAGGTAGGTAGGTAGGGAGGGAGGGAGAAGGGGGGGGGTGTTGGGGAGGAAAACCTTGCTAGCGCCCATTTCATTTGCTCCAGAAACGGGCCTCTTTACTAGTACTAGATAAGGTTGTCAGGGCTTGATATGGCCCTAGCCATTATTGCATGTCAAGTTTTTGTTGGGCTTGTATTTGCTCTATTTGGTCATTATGTAGGTGACCCCCTCTCCCTATAAAGATGTTAGTTTTATGGCATGCCTTCATTTTCGTGATAGAATATTTGGTCTCAGTGTTAAAACAAATACTACTACTACCTTATCATTTCTAAAGCGCTACTAGATACAGCATATCCTCCTAACTTTATGTCTACATTAAAGCATGGTGATGGCAGCAATAAAAGAAAAGAACGTATAGATGCTCATTTTCAAATTACGTAGACTACAAAGTTACATATGTTACTATGGAACTTGTAAGTCTATTGCTTTGAAGATAAGCAGCTATATACTGTACAGAAGGGTACCTCTGTTTCATCATATTGGCAATTGCACTATGGGGTCCCTCAGGGTTTTGCCACTTTCGCCCTTATTAATATTAGATTCTTGGGCAAAGCTTTATCCAGACTGTGAGTTTTCATATTATCTTACGAGAGACAATATTTTTCTGTTACACCCTGCACTAGACAATTCGAAGACACATTATAGTCTCTGAAGCATGATATTTCTCTGATGGATTCTTAGACAAATCGCAATTTTTTGAAGTTAAACAAATTATAAACAAAGGGGCCCTTTTACTAAGCCACGTAGGTGCCTACTCGTCTCCAGCGAGCGCAAGTTTGGAACTTCTGCCCGGCTACTGCATGGCCTGGGTGGTAATTTCATGTTTTATGTGCACCCACTACGTGTGCCGGAAAGTTTCTGGCGTATGGCGCTAACTGGGTGGTAATCGGCATTGTACACACAGTGACGATTACCACCCGGTTAACATGTGAGACCTTACCTCTAAGTCAATGGGTGGCGGTAAGGTCTCAGGTCCAAAATGGACACACGCCAGTTTTCATTTTGCTGCGTGTCCATTTTTTTTGGGGGGGGGAGAGGCCTTTTTTGTAGGTACACTGAAAAACGAACCTGCACGCATCCAATACATGCATCTACACCAGTGCAGGTCACTTTTCAGTACACCTTAGTAAAAAGGACCCCAAAGTCATATGGTTTGGGGATTTTGAATCCATACCGATGAAAGAATTAACACTGTTCACAGGTGAGATTCTAAAAATAGAAAATAAATCTAAAATCTTAGGGATAATACTGGACTCAAAATTGACCTTTGAGACTCATAAATGATCTAACAATTATTTTTTTAATTAAGGCAACTCCAAGCTATATGCTCCTAGTTGAGTGTTCAAAACTTAGGACTATTGCTCAGGGGCCGCCGAGAGGGGGGCAGGGGGGACAAAATTCCCCGGGCTCGGGCCTCTGGGGAGGGGGCTCGGCGCCACAGTCTGGCCCGCCCACCCTCCGTCGCTCCCTGGCATTGAATTTAAGCGCCTCACCTTCGAAGGCGCAGCAAGCAGCGGCAGACCACTCCTTCCTTCCGTGTCCCGCCCTCGCCTGACGTAACTTTCACGAGGGCGGGACACAGAAGGAAGGAGTGGTCTGCCGCTGCTTGCTGCACTTTTGAAGGTTAGGCGCTTAAGGTCAGTGCAGAGGGCCCGGGGGGTGGAGAGAGGGCCCAGTGGTGGGTGGAGGGGGGCCCCGGGGGCGGCGGCCTTGTCCCGGGCTTGGCCCAGTCTCTCGGCAGCCCTGCTATTGCTCAATTAATTTTTCTTTTGCAACTCTCTTTATAGTAGGTTTTCGGTTAAATTGCAGAAAAAAATTACAATTACTACAGAATATATCAAAAAGATTGATGTTTTAAGTTGGGAAAATTTGAACAGGTATATCCTTTACTGAAAAACCTTCATTGGCTGCCAATAAAACCATGAATTGAATTTAAAATAGCCTGCTTGGTTTTTAAATCCTGAAAGACTTACACACTTTTTCAGTATTCGTAATATGTGTTCGAATTCTCAGATCTTACAGATGTTAAGATTAGGTTATCCCATAAAAAATGTTCAGCTGAAACTCTTGCTTTAACAATCTTTTTTTATACCAATGTGACCAGTGGCAAGGTACATGGGGTGCAAGTATGGAAAGAGTTAGGAAGGAGAGCTGGTTGGAAAGTCTCTTTGAGTGAATAGTGCAGTGCTGGGCTGGAAGGAACACCAGCCTGCAGAGCTTGTGCGCCAGTCCATAGAATGTTGCCTGGCTGGGGTAAGTTTCTAATGGCTCAGGCTGGCAGTTGGGAGGGAATCTTCAGAAAGGAAAACTATGAGGGCTGAGTGTTCCTCTGGTTTACCTAAATATACTTTTAAGATAGCAGAAGTGATACTTAGAGAGGACACAGATATTGTTGTGTGTGTGAATGAGAGAGGTGAAGCTGTAGAGCTACTGCCTGGTAAGTGTCAGGAAGAAGGAGTCAGAGCTATGAATGACTGTGGAAAGTCCCGTGGGAAATAGCAGACTCTTGAGTGCTAGAGAGAGAGAAAAATAATAAAATAAAGCTGATGGTTGAGGTTCAGGAAGAAAACTAATAGGTCAGAAGCGTTTGAGTGTCTGGCCTGTGGGTCTGAACTACAGAACCTGTGCCAGACTGCAGGGTTCTAAAATAAAAAAAAAATAATTAAAATAAAACCTTAAGCAGAGAAAGTGTACAGTAATTATTTTTTGCTTGTTAGACAGAGCACCAGTACTGCTAACATAATTCCTAAAGTGAGAAAACTGGTAACTATTGTGTCCAGAAGTGTTTAAAAGTTTCAGTGGTTAGGGAACAGTTACTGAAGCATCATAAACCTGCCTCCAGTGACACAGCTGCCTACAACAAAAATATCAGCTAAGACCTCATTGGCCAAAAAATAACCCTGCTAGTCCTGGCTCGGTTCTGGATTCAAGGTGTGCCTAAAGCAGTGGCGTAGCCAGACCTGACTTTTTGGGTGGGCCCAGAGCTAATATCGGTGGACATTATGTATATAGGTATGAGTAGTGTTTCTCGGGATACTATAAAATAATGCCTTAGAATGCTACCCAACAGCTGCCCTACATCAACATAAACAACATACATACATAAAAAAAACAATATTTGTAAATATAGTTACATTATACCATATCAAACTTGACCAGACATAAGTCTACTATAATAGCAAACATCTCAACGCACATGACAGGATCCTGCATTATAATTACAGCAGACATATAACAATGTATTCAAATTCTGGTAGCACCTCAATAATAGCAATCCCATCACTGCCAGGTATTTTGTGAAGTAACACTAAATCCTGCAGAGCCTATATTGCAAACTATAACACCAGTTCCCATAACAGTACCTTTAAAAAGGCAGCAGTGAATATACACAACAGCAGTATGCATCCCATTGGAAAAGCCAGACAAGTCAGACTCATAGATCCCTATACAAACCACATGCCAGCAGAAACTCTCACCTGCTCAGTTACACGCAGACCACAGACCAACCCTCATCAATTACAGAATACAGAACCAAAAATTTATTGAGTTAATTTCTAAGCCACACTATCGCTGCAGTTCTAAGCAGATCACAATTCAATACACATAATTTTAAAACATATTACAAAAACATAAAGACCTTCCCTTCCCCCCCCCCCATTCATCCCAGCAGCCCCTGGGATCAGCTTTTCCCTTCCCTACGCCCTTCCCTCCCCCCCTCAATCCATCCCAGTTGCTTGGCATCAGCTTTTCACTTCCCTACTCCCAATCCGTCCCCATAGCTCAGCATCAGCCCTTCTCTTCTCTACCTTACCCCCACCCATCCATCCCTGTAGTCAGTGGTGTGCTGGAGCGGGCTCTCATGGGCTTGCGAGAGCCGTTTGTTAAGTTTTTAAGAATTTTGGGAGCCGGTTGTTAAAGTAGGCCTCCCCATGGCTACTTTAACAACTGACTCCCAAAATGGGGGCTTGGGCCCCCTCCTGAATTCTCTTTTACTTTGCTGGCAGTGATGCTGGCCCCACCAGCCAGGTAAATAGACTGCTGCTGCTCCCTGCTCCTTGTTTCTGACTCTGAGCATCAGGCTGGGACTTTTCATGCACGCGCAAGAAGGTTCCATCATGCTGCTCAGAGCCAGAAACAAGCAGCAGAGAATGGTGGCAGTCTATTTATTGGCTGGTGGGGCTCGGCAAAGGTATGTCTAGCGTGCCTGCACAAGGGAGGGGAGAGAGAGGCATGTATTCCCCCCCCCCCCCCCAAATTTCAGGGCCGGCTATGCCCGGAGAGCCCGTTGTTAAAAATTTACCAGCACACCCCTGCCTGTAGTCCAATATCTTCCCTTCCCCACCATCCATCCCATAGCTAAGCATAAGCCGTATCCTACCACCCCACCCCTCCCTGTAGCCTAGCTCAGTCCTGTCCTAGTCCCTACCCCCCCCCCCCCCCCATGGCATTAAATATAAAATACTTTTCTTTAATGTCCTGGGCAATGCTGAGCCCACCTCCGCACTGGTCCACCCAGAGAAAACTGTATACTTTTGTTTTAAACCTAGGCACTGCAGAGACCATCCCCACCCAAAAACCTACCAAAATGAGAGAAATAGACAACTTTTTAAAAATGAACCTGGGTACTATTAAATTTTATTGTTGGTGAATTTCTGGGTGAGGACGAGCTCCTCATTGCCTAAGGCAAAACAGATATTTAATGATTAAGTCATCTTTCTATAAATATTTGCTTAGACCTCTCTTCCTATCTATAATCTGTTTGCATTACCAATTGTATTTAACATCCTGGAATGGCGACGCCATAACAGGTCTCTGTAAGCCACATTGAGCCTGCAAATAGGTGGGATAATGTGGGATACAAATGCAATAAATAAATAAGTAAATAAATAAACCTTTCTTTTTTGCCCTAGGCAGTGAAGAGTCCATCCCCCACCCAGAAGCCCAACACCAGACCAGAGCCATCATTTTGATTACAAGAGTAATCAAAATGCTGGCTGGTGGTGGGCTTCTGGGTGAGGGTGGGCTTTTCACTTTCTATGGCAAAAAAAGAAAGATATATTTAATCATTAAATATACCTTTTTTATCCTAGGCAGTGAAGTGCTTATCCCACCCTGAAGCCCACCACCACCAGCCAGCATTTTGAGTACAAATACAATTGCTACGTGACACGTTACAATTAAAAAAAAAAATGTATATGTATTTACTACCTGGCTCCTGTAGTTGTATGGGGCCACAGGGGAGTGCTACTGCTGCTACTGTGACTGCGATCAATTGACTCCCCAAGAGAACCAACTTCAAATCATAGACCTGGCTGGCAGGGCACCATGCACAGGCAGGCACAGTGTGGACTTGAAGCTGCACCCGCGACCTTTCCCATGCGGCACTGTGCACACCAGCACGACGCCATTGTGCCATGCGCAACTGCGCACTGCGGGGCCTGAGGGGGGGGAGAGACAGCAGTGTGGTGGCGTGGTGGCATATGCATGGCGCGTGCAGCTGAGGTTGCTTGCTGTAAATCAAGAATAACAGTGGCCACAACTCCGCGAGACTGTGTTTAGCGTGAGATTACATGAGGCCCGGCGTCGCATGCTGGCTGAGGAGGAGGAGCTGCCAGTGAGTGACGACTGATGAGAAAAGCATATGGGAGGTTGCTGAGCGGGCCGCCGCCGTGAGGGAAGAAACTAAGGCTGTAGCAACAGTGTAGCTGCTCAGCTGCTGTAAAACTGGGTGGGCCTGGTCCCACCCAGGCCCACCCGTAGCTACGCCCCTGGTCTAAAGTGACTGAAAAACTGTGGAAAAACAGTTGGGAAACCAGGCAGGAACTCCAATTATCTTTTCTTTTCAAAAGAAAGAGGGGGATTATATACAATGACAGCAGAAGGAAAAACACTGGGAAAGCGCATTGTAGTAGTTAGCAGGGCCGCTGAGAGACTGGGCCGGGCCCGGGACAAGGTCGCCCCTGCTCCCCCCCCCCGAGGTCGCCGCCACTCCCCCCTCCACCCGCTCCCCTCCGTCCGCCACCGGGCTGGGTCCCTGCACTATATGTAGATCCTTCAAGAGGTAGTGTCATGATTTAGGCTCTACACCTTTTCTGATGTTTTGGTGCCACCTCAGTAAGGCCAAAACACAATCTCTCCACTGCAAAACACTATACACAAACTTGTGCAAAAACATAATCTTACCAAACCTAACAGCACTAATTCCAAGGACAAGGATGAGCTACAACTTTATGCGTGGAAAGGCAGCGCTATAATTACACCGGGATCTAAAACACCAGTACACAACCTAGTGAAACAAAAAACAAAACAAAAAGGGCTGCAAATACTACATGCTAGCAGAATAGGTACGTAGAGCTGAACGCCAATGGCGTAAGCATAAGACCGCAGAATTAAAAGAAAAGTGCAAACAGTGTAATAAATATTATTTATCACAATTAAAGGACGCTAAAACTGCATACTTCTCAAAAGAGATAAAAGAAGCAGCCAGTTCACAGAAAAAACTGTTTCACATTATGAAACGTTTGACAACAACAACTAACGAAAAGAGAGAATCGCCTGCTATTGACTCTGAAACTCTAGCAAAGTTCTTTAGCTCTAAAATCGAGAAATTAAGAGCCCTCTTCCCAAGGGTACCAGGGCTAAGTCATACTGACAATTCCCCAAGTTCACAACTATTTGTACCTTGGAAGATTTTGAATTCCGTCTGCCGAATCATTATATATCTTGGTTGCAGGTTTATCGCCCAGTTATAGTTCGTTGGATCCTATACCTTCTGCATGGTTGAAAAAACATACGCTAGAAGTCCAACAGTTTATGTACTCAATTGTCATGTTGAGCCTTTCTGATGGGATAGTCCCCACTATTTTGAAAGAAGCGCTAGTAAAACCTAGTCTAAAGAAATCTTCATTGGACCCCTTATTACCTGCTAACTATAGACCAGTCTCTAACCTTCCTTTTCTATCCAAAGTTATAGAGACAGTAGTGTTTAGACAGTTGCAAACTTATGTAAATTCAAAAAAATTTGTTACATCCCAGACAATCTGGTTTTAGGAAGGGTCACAGTACAGAGACTATTCTGACTTCACTGTTAAGAGAAATCCATGCTAAATTAGAGCTCGGTTATATTGCCCTGGTTGTTTCATTTGATTTGTCTGCGGCCTTTGACCTAATTAATCATAACTTACTTCTTGATAGATTGAGTGAGATTGGTATTTCAGGGACAACTATGAAATGGTTTATATCCTTTCTCACGGATCGTTCATTTAAAGTATTCAGCAGCAATCTTGTTCTACATCATACAACCTATCATGTGGAGTTCCTCAGGGCTCGGTTTTATCTCCACTATTGTTCAACCTATACATCAGTCCCCTGGCGCTCCTCATTCAAACAATGGGTATCAGTTTTTATTCATATGCAGATGATTTTCTGCTTATCCATTATGTTAGACCATCGAACATAGATCTTACACCCATTCAAATATGCTTGGATAAAGTAGCAGACTGGTTGACAACACATCAGCTGGTACTGAACACAGATAAGACTATAACATCTTGGATAGTAGGGCAAGGCACATATCCCCCTGTGGTACCTATGCTATTTGGTCAGAATATCCCAACAGTTAAGTCCTTTAGATATCTCGGGGTCATTATTGATTCCGCATTGACCTTTGAGAAACAAGTATCTGATGTAGTGAAAAAATCTTTTTTTCATCTGAGGCGGCTTCGGTCAGTTAGAAATTCAGTAAGTAAGGACTCTCTCAAAACACTGACATCTGCATATATTACTTCACGTTTAGACTACTGTAACATTGTATATGCTGGGATTACTCAAGCAAACTTAAAGCGATTACAAAGAATTCAAAATACAGCAGCACGTATGATCTGCAGGGCCCGGAGGGATGATAGAGTAACACCCTTTATTGCATTCGTCCTGCACTGGCTCCTGGTCGAAGGCTAAGAGTAAGTTTAAGGCCTCTGTTCTGAACCCACCACAAGCCTTTTACACATTAAATCCTAGCTACTTGGCGAATTTAACAATTCCCTACCCGCTATGCGAACTCTAGATCCCTAACAGATAACAGGTTAGTTTATTTCCCCCTCTTGCTAAGGCTAGATGTGACTCTACACACCCGGAGATCGGCTTTTTTCTGTTGGTCACCCTCCCTTTGGAATAGCCTCCAAGGAGATCAGATTAGGAGAAATCGTATCTCCATTACCGAAAACTTTTGGAAAACCTCTCTCTTTATAAGCTACGTAGAACAGAACTTAGCATAATGAGATAAGGTCAAAAAGATAAGAAAAACGGGGGTGCTAACTGTATATTAGATTTTTAATTTGTACTGATTTTATTATGTAGTTTATTCTGGTGCTGTGCTTTCCTGTCATGAATGGAATTCCTATGTTTGTTTATTTGTATACACTAATTGTTTTTATACATATGTAAACTGTTCTGTTTTGCAGCTGCAATAAGACACGGTATATAAATTAACATAAATAAAATAAAATAAATAAAATATTGCACCTTGATCACACATGAAAAACTCATGACAACAGATATGACACAAGGAACTAGAAATAAAAAAAAATATGAAGGCAAAATACTGAACTGGAAAGTTACCTCAAGAAGTCAAACTCAGCATGCAGCAATACTAGAACAATGGAAGCTTACATGAAAAATATCACAGATGCACATTTCCAAAAGCTGACATTTCAATTCATAAATTCTGAATAAAATATTTTTTTCTACCTTTGTTGTCTGATCGTTTAGTTTTTCTATTCGCTTTGGTCTCAGCATCTTCTGTTTTATGTAGTGTCTTCTTTCCATTTGATATTTTTTATCTCACCATGTCCACCATCCTCCTGTGTCCTTATGCGTCCTGTCTAGCATCTGTAGCCCTGCCCCTATCCTTCCTCCGGTTTCATCATCTGCCCTCAAAGTGTTCCTATCCAGGCCCTTAAATTCAGGCAATTTCCTCTCCATCCATATGCAGCATTTCTTCTCTCTTCCCTCCCCTCCATCCATGTGCATCTACTTCCTCTGTCTTCCCTTCCCTCCATCCATGTCCAGCATTTCTCCTCTCTCCCTTCCCCTCCATCCATGCGCATCTTCTTCCTTCCATCCTTGTCCAACATTTCTCTTTTCTTAACTGCCCTCCACTCCATCCATGTCCAGCATTTCTCCTCTCTTCCCTCCCCTCCATCCATGTGCATCTCCTTCCTGACTTCCCTCCCCTCCATCCATCCATGTCCAGTAAATTTCCTCTCTCCCCTGCCCCCTCCATTCATCCATCCATGTTCAGCAATTCTCCTCCCTCCCCTGCCCTCTCCTCCTCTCCTGTCCAGCAATTCTCCTCTCTCCCCTGCCCTGCCCTGCCCTCCCCTCCCCTCCTCTCCTGTCCAGTGATCTCTTCTCTCCCCCCTGCCCTCCCCTCCTGTCCAGCGATCTCTTCTCTCTTCCCCTGCCCTCCCCTCATCTCCTCTCCATGTCCAGCGATCTCTTCTCTCTCCCCCTGCCCTGCCCTCCTCGTTCAGTGATTTCCTCATCCCCTGCCCTCCCATCCATTGTCCAGCGATTCTCCCTGCCCTCCCTCAGCTCCCCGACAGCCCTCCTTGCTCACCATTCCTTCCTACCCCCCACGCGCATATAACTGTTTTACTTTTCTTCATCCTTCGCTGGCAGCGCTGCCATTCATTCTCACAGGCAGCTCCGCTCCCCTCTGTCACGTCCATCTGGCCCTACGTTACGTAAACAGGAAGTGCATCAGAGAGGGCCAAATAGACGCGGCGGAGGGGAGTGGAGCTGCCTGTGAGAATGAATGGCAGCTGCTGGCAACGGATGAAGAAAAAATGCTGCATGCAAGGGACATGCGGCGCCGGGTCCCCCTGGAGGCCTGGGCCTGGGGAAATTTGTCCCCCCTGTCCTCCCCCTCTTGGCGGCCCTGGTAGGGTTTTCTTTTATTGATTTGGATTAAGTTAGGAATAGTAAGTGCAACAAAGAAGGCCACAGAAGAAGAAAGAAGTACTCACCTGAAGAGATTTGGTTCAACTTCCGCTCCTGCAACAAGCTAGCCACTGCAAGGGAGATTTTCAAGAACAACGGGACAACTAAGTGACTGCTGCAAAAGAAATAGGGAAAGTGAGCACAAATTCGAAAAGCACTATTTATCTCCAGATCAGGGAAAACCAGTGCAAAGAACCCACTTACCCTAATACACATGGCAGTGTATCTGTTTAATGCATTCTCCTGAGATCTGAGCCTGTAAAATACACAGAAGAAAAAGGAAAATCTCTAAAAATCTCTAACATAACCTAAAATGGAGATAAAGAACTTTGCATTGTGCATGAAGTCATATACTTATCTGACAAGTGCTTTGTAGCTGTATTAGATGATACGGACTTCTGTAGAGAAACATTAAGAACGTTGTTTTGTAGAGAAAAATAATTCATAGAACATACTGAATTTCAGGAACAAATCTGTTAAATCCTATGCTTTATGTGAAGTGTGCTGTTATATAGTAGTACTGCAGAGTCGGGGCTTCTCCTCAGGCGCGTCCCACCTCTGCGGAAAACAGGAAGTTGCAATAGAGTAGGTGGGACGTGCTTGGGGAGGGGCCCCGATTCTGGTGGAGGGCTGCTCTGGATCGCCGCCGGTTCAGTGCTGCGCAGGAGGGAGAGGGAGAGGGAGACAGAGAAGGCTTCGGGGAAGTCGTGAGGGGTGACCACACGGATGGGAGAGAAGGGCAGAAGGTTTTTGCTTGTGTTTGTGATCTGTTTAGTAGCCAGGTACATTTAAATAACAAGACATAATCTTTTCTGTCACTTTAAAAGAAATAGTGTGCATCCTGGAGTGCCATATAAAATGATACAAAAATGTAATTCTACTTTATTTGAATGCATCCCTGCAGCCTTGTGCTGGGATATTGGAACAGACTGGAACAATTGTTAGGAGTTCATTGAGCAGAAGTTCTCACTAGTATTTTATGACAAGTTAAGGACAGCGTTCTGTTGACTGTTTGGTTTCTAATATGCAGAATAACACAGATATTGCTCCACTTTCCACATCACACTAAAATTTGGCAAGACTAACTTATTTCCATACAAGTTGAACTAATGCTATATTTCATTAACTCTATAATCTTAGAAAAGATATCTTAATTTTGAGTTTCAGTAATTTTTTCCTTGTTTACATTTTAGAGATTTATTAAATGTATGAGAATAATGTTTCATGGAAACCAAGGTTACAATAGGAAACATTTTTTTTTTAATTTATGAAATTTACCAACAAATGAATGAACAAATATGTGTGTCTATTAGATTGTAAGCTCTTTGAGCAGGGACTGTCTTTCTTCTGTTTGTGTAGCGCTGCATACACTTTGTAGCGCTATAGAAATGCTAAATAGTAGTAGTAGTAGTAATTTGCTGAAAGATTGTTTTGCAGCTGGACACTTCTCGCTTGAGCTCCTCACTGTTGAGGTAAGAACTGCACTTAGCTAACTGTGATTACATGTAAGGTAGAGAGTGACGAGAGCTTTGGCACAGACGTGTTATACCAAGGAGTAAAAATTTAGAACGGCCTTCCTTATCAGTTCTCTGACCCGGGTCACGAACAGAACTACTGCTTTCTTTACCAACTCACTCATACATTATTCAGTCCCAGGGCCGTGCCAACTCGGTAAGCGCCACAGGGGGGCGCCTGCCTTCAAGGGCGCCGCGCTGTCAAGTTGTATTTTTAAAAAAACCTTACTCCTCTGCTCCATCCCCGATTCCCCGGCGCTTTAAATTTACCTCTCTCCGCCTCCGACGTCTGCGCAGCGTCAGTGAAAGCGCTGCCTGGCTGACGTCTCTCCACCAGCCTTCCCTTCGCTTGTTCGTTCCCTCTGTGTTCCGCCTTCAAGGAAATGACATCAGAAGAAGGCGGGACACAGAGGGAACGAACGAGCGAAGGGAAGGCTGGTGGAGAGACGTCAGACAGGCAGCGCTTTCACTGACGCTGCGCAGACGTCGGAGGCAGAAAGAGGTAAATTTAAAGCGCCGGGGAATCGGGGATGGAGCGGAGGAGGCTCAGGCTGAATGAGAAGTATGCTCAGAGCCTCCTCTGCAGGCCAAACCCAGCCATTTCCTCCATCGCAGCTTGGGGGAGCAGCGCTCGGCTCTTTGGCACCGCCCAGCTCTTCCACGTGCCTTGGAGCCAGGCAGGTCCGGGGGAGGGGCGCGCGCCAACTGATGGTCTGCAGGGGGGCGCCAGAGACCCTAGGCACGGCCCTATTCAGTCCTTCTAATTTGAGCTTGGGCACAGGTCGGGGCCGGATGGAGATCCAGAAGGCCGTAGGATGTTAAGCTGGGGTTTATTTCTGAGTATCTTCTCACTGTCCGAGAGTAGAGTCTTTCTTTCTGTCTCTGAAAAGAATACTCAGCACACCAAGGACTTTGTGATTTTATGCAAACTTTACTGAACTCTGCAACGGCAGTAACTTCAAACTATTGAAGCGTTTGGTTTAAGAGGTTTTTGTTCCAATCCAGCCAAAACTATTTAATACAGTCTTATCCACTATTCAATCAAGTCCTGATAGTACCTCAGGATATGTACAAATATACACTCCACCCAAGGCTGCTCCTGATGTCTTTGCTCACCATCTGTTTCCCTTAGGATCAGACCTCCCTGTCTGTCCTCCTTCCAGCGATGTACCTCTCAGGGCTATACCCTGGCCTTCAACAGGTTTCTCCTGCTCCATCTTCCACGCCCAGGTTGGGTTCCCCTTACTCACCTGCAGCTCTTTTCACCCTCATAATCACAGAAAAGAAAAGCAGGCCCACATGGTGTAATAAAACAAAATGTATTCAATGCAGATATATAAAATCAGCATACAACTTTTCTCTAAGTAATTTGCATGTGTGAACAGCCTGCAAGCCAGGCTGCAGCTGCTTGGAAAAGGCTACTTGAGAGCTTTGTTCTTTGTGCTGCACTACAGGGAAAACATTGGACTGTTCCTACTGGTTTCATGTTAAGCCCCTGATGCAGCCCTTGAGAGGGTGAAACATGGCCATGTTGGGCGGCTAGAGGAAAGTTGTATGCTGATTTTATGTATCAGCGTTGAATAACTTTGTGTTATTTCACCATGTGTGGCCAGTGTTGTAACCAGATGGCACATATTGGGTGGGTCAATAGGCAAAATGGGTCAGCACAAAATTTATTTTTTGCTTCTCACTCACCCCTGTTCTCTGCCCCTTCGTCCCTGGCACACTCAACGTAAAATATAAATACCTTAGCTAGCTGGGATCCCCAGGCACTGCCAGATGAAGATATCCTTCAAAGAGGCTCAGAACTCCCTTCTGCCAAGCTTTGCAGTCAGCGTCGATGCTTTTGAGCTACTAACACCACTACCTTGCACACACTCAATTCTTGCACATAAACTGAGCATGCACTAAAAGTGAGCACACAAAGATCCAGCATCGGCGGCCTCAGGAATGCTAATGGTGACAGCTCAACTTGGCAGAAGGGAGTTCCAGGTGCCTTTGAATGATGCCTTCAGCTGACAAAGCTTGGGAATCCCCACCAGCTATAACAAGAGTGTACCATTGTTGGATGGGCCTTTGCCACCTGGGCCCACCTATGACTACACCCCTGGAATTGGCTCAACAAGAAGAAATGAATGTCCACCAATAGCTCCCTCAAAGCTCTGACCTGAATAACAGAACATATAGGTAAGAAATGAACACTGCAGGCTACAGACAATATGCAGGCAAGTTGTAAGATCTTGAGATGTTCTGCAAAAAAGAATGGGCAAAACTGCACCATCTCAATATGCAAAGTTGGTAGTCACTTGCCCCCTAGTTCTATAAAAGTTGCCAACAATGGCGTGAGCAAATTTGGGCACATGCCTAATGTCGCGTTCTCGAGGACCTTGGCATACTGTCAGGCTTCTTCCCCGGGAGCACTGGGTTCGTGAGTCCTTGGGCCACTACCGTGGAGCGGCAGTGGCAGGCAAGATCACCTTCAAGGTAGACATGAGACAAGACTGGACCGGAACCCCGGACTGGAGTTCTACACAGGAATACACGGAACTGGAACGCACCGGACGGGTGCGCACTGGAGTGGAGCCCGCTGGACTGGAACACACTGGAGTGGCCCCACTGGACTGGAACATACAGGAGTGAAACCCGCTGGACTGGAACACACTGGAGCGGAACCCACGGGACTGGAACCCGCTGGACTGGAACACACTGGACCTAGGCTTCACCTACGCTTAGCCGCCTTTCCCCGAGGGTTAAGCCCCCAGGTTCGGGCAGCCGGCAGGACTTACAGGAAAGACCGGAACTTGCAATCAGAAACAGCAGGAATCAGGATCCAGAAGTGCCCCCAGGCACCTAGGCAAAAGCAAGGCAGACAGGCAGAGAATGTCCGGGTTCCGGCAGCAGGCAGGTTCAAAGCAATGGTCAGGTCAAGTAACAAGACTATGGCTGGAGCCTCAGTATCAAGGAGTACTGGCAACAGATTGAACAAGGGCTGAAGCTCCAAAAGCAAAAGAAAACACACACGGACAACCAGCAGGCTAAACACAAGAAGACTAGTCAACTGTACATAAGCTAGTAGGAAAGCTATGCCCAAGCAAACCAGTCATACACAAGAAACATACACTAAGCAAACACAGGAAAGCTGTACACAAGCTAACAAACAAAGCTGTGCCCAAGCTAACAAGTCATACACTGGAAACATACACAGAGCAAACAATGTAGCAGTGAACCGAGCACTCCACATACCAGGGCCCTTAGACGAAATGCAAAGGCAAGGGCTGCAGACTCTAAGTGATCAATAAAGCCTTTCAACACCAGAGGCACAGCTGCAGCAATCTCCTTGCCTCCAAACAGAGGCTTGACACACAGAGAAGTCAGCCCACAGGAAGGAACAGCGGGAGCCATCTTGGAAACTGGCAAAGAGGAGTCGGCAGCCATCTTGGAAGAGGCATAGCCCACACAGGTGAGGTTCAGTAGGGCAATCAGCACACAGAGCCAGAGGGAAACTAAGACAGAGACAGACACAGAGACAAGCAGAAGCCAGCACAGCCACTGACTCCCAGAAACAGGGTAAGAATGAGGGAGGTCACGGCCACAGACGTGACACCTAATTTGTGCCTGCATTTTAATTGAATAATGAGCTAATTAGACTTTTACAAAACACATCATTTCTGTACACTTGTTCAGCCAAATCATGTGACCCTTGCCACAGCAAATAAAAAAGTTTTGGCAGCTGAAATGGCTTGCAGCACAAGAAAGAAATCCAGGTCACAATGACTGACGTGGATGCTGTTAACCACAATAAAAAAAAGTCACTCGGTGGCTAACCCACGTGACTGTGTTGCTAAAGTATTTTAGCTGTGGAGAGCAGCACTGATGCTCTCTATGGGGCAGAGTGTCATTTCCCCATCACCTATCTTCCAAAAAAGAAAAGAAAAGCCACTGATTCTGCAGATCTAAACTCAGTGGTGAGAGGTATGGAGGAAATAAAATCCCACCAGTCAATATTCATCTGGAAGTGAAAACCTCTCTCAATCCACTTCTATAAGGTAATTATTGTTTTGTCCTCTGCTCCTCCCCATCTGCTGGCCCTGTGGAGTTCCATAGGGCTCAGTTCGATAACCCCTTCTTTTCAACTTATTTATAAGTCCTCTTGCCACACTTATCTAGTCCACTCGTATTTCATTCCATTTTCATTCAGGTGACATTCTGTTACTTTTTCCCACTAACCTATGTGAGAGGGTAGGTGAAAGGGGATCCGGGAAGGCACGCAGAAGGGGGGTGCAGGCAGCCGGGGAACCCCAATGGGGCAGACTTCATGTGCACAACACCCACATTCAGAAAGCTGCGCTACCGGAGGCAGAGAGGTTGGCCGGGTTAAGGAAGAAGAGGAGGAACTACCAGTCCCAGAATCCCTCTCTTCACCCGGCTGTGCAAGAATTAGGGGAGGAGATAGAAGATTTGGAAATGGTCTCTGAGGGAGGTGATGAGGGCCAGCTGGAGAGGTTGGGGGTGGGGGAAGTTGAAGAGGAGGATAAAATGGAGGTTACTGAAGGACTAGAGGAGGAACAGATGGAGATTGGAGCTCTGGCTCAAACCCGAAAAGCTGCTGTAAGAGGGTGGCTAGCTGTGCCTTGGAGAGACTGGTGGAAGACCAGAGGAGAGAGACTGAGGCGCTGGGGGAGATCTCTACTAAAGAGGAAACAGGTGCAGCCCCTGGGAGAGAAAGAGGCCTGGGCACAATTGAAACCCCAGTCTGAACCAGGTGGGACCAAAGCTGTGCTGTAAGAAAAACTGTTTTATACTGGAAAGGTCTGGGCCTGCAACCTACCAAGCTATGGTGTTTTCTTTCTGATCATGTACTGTTCCCTAAAAGAAGTAATTTTGGCTAAAGTGAAGTTATATGGACTGTTTAAACCCTGAATGAGACTTTGGCAGCAAACCTTAACAACCTGGGAGTAAGGTGTTTTCCTTTTGTGTCTATGCTGAATGGAAGCAAGAAAATAAAGGTTTTTTTAATGAACGTTTTGCCTTGATTGAGCCTCTGTGGAAACACTAGAGAGAGGAGGAAGTCCTGCAAGCTCTCAGGGGGTCTGGCGCTGAGTTCCCAGAACAGGCCAAGGTGGTGGAGTGAGGCAAAAGTCGGGTGAAGAAGGAAGCTAAGCAGGGTCGAGCCCGGCTGGGTCCTGGAAGGGAGACCCAGCTACACCCATTAGCCCCATATTTTGGGCCTTTACAAGACTGCCTAGACCTGATGTTTCAGTAGAGTGTATTTTAAACTGTAAAATTGCCTTTATTAAATCCTGAAGTGCATTTTTCTAGTTTGATCAGCAGGTGGTAACCAGCTTTTTCAAATGTTGTCAGTTGACTGGTCCCTGATTGGCCTTGGAATTTTTTTTTTTTCCATTTCAATTGTACTGGCTTTTGCTCCAGTTTCAGCCTGGGAGAAGAGATAGAGAGAGAGAACTATTTGCTGAAGCCCTGTAAAAAACAGTTATATTTGATAATTGGTGAACAGCTATATATGTTCTGATCTCCCCAGGAAGTGTTATAGTTGATCCATATTTCAGTTACCTGTTATTGTTTGCTGATTGTATCCAAAACACAGAAGAAACCTGTCTCCGCAAGCAACAACAGTGATCAAAAACAGCGAAGATGACGCAAAAAAGGAAAAAAATATCCAAAAGTAAAAAAGGAACAGTGGAAAATAAAGAATAAAAAGTAAAAATGAAAAATGAAAAATAAAAAGAAGGAACTGCAAAAAACAAAACTGCAAGCAAATAGAAAAAATGAAAAAAAGACGACACAAAAATAATGAAAAAACTAATGAATTTATTAAGGTGATATGACTCGACACAGCTGTGTTTCGGCCCAACTGGCCTGCATCAGGAGTCTAAATAAAACAAATAAATTTAGAACATATCAATTTTGAACAACGTTAATACACATTAAATAATTAATCAATATACAATAAAAGACAAAAATCAAATGAGCTGCAAACATCAATCCATTGCGTTTTCTAAGTGCAATTTTTAGGAAGGAAACCAAGAGAAGACAAATGAAAAAAACAGGAAAAAATACATATTTTAAATAAACTAGTCATGTAATTAAAATTACTCATCATTGAATTCTTGTTTGTCAATAAATCTTATATTGTTACTAGTAGATCACAAATATAACTTTAAAAAACTTATTACATAAAATGAAATAAATCTAAGAATAATTGTCTGCTTTAATCCACATAATATAAAATATAAAGCGGAATCAACACAACTTCTAATCTTATCAAGATACTAATCGTTATGTATATATGGTTTTTATACTAATTATCGATCGTTTAAATGATAAGATTAGGACCCTTATAGGACTTAGAATGCTGTACAAAGCCATAGTATTCAATCCTTATTTTGAAATAAAGATAGTTTTAATTTTAAAGTTACCTGTTACACCATGTGTATGTTTTCTGGTAATATCAGTATTTCTTTGAAGAGTGTTCTATTAAACGCTCCCTTATTCAAAATCACTCTACCTTTAAAAAGGCTGTGTGCGCGATCTGACAAAAATCTATATGAAAAGGGAAGGAAATATTCAAACCGTAAAGGTTGATATTATCAATCTTACAGTAAAACTTAGAACTCCTTATTCTGAATTGTGTACCGCATACCGATTGTGTACTGTCTTATACAATATTTTGTTTGTAAAAAATATATTTTGTAACTAAAATACTGCTAGAATGCATCACTAACATGATGTGTGGAACAGGAGAACCGAAAATAAATTAATATACATATAACGACAGAGACATATAGAGAGAGACAGACTTCCCTCTCTGCCTTGCGATTACCAGTACAACAAACCTTATGCATACAACAGAGGCAGAGGAAGAAGCCGAGGAAGAACGCGAAGACCATACAACAACAGCAAATGGACTTAAATAATTGCAATAGTGGATGCGAAGAAGAAATCCCTATTTTTAATTTATCTCAGTTTCAATTGTCAGAGTCACATCTACATGTTTTACATAAAGGTCTCTCTTTTGTACCCACTTCAAAATATGATCCGTTTCAAACTAGAATAGATCTTTTTAGATTTTTTAGGAAACTACAAATTACACATTTTTTCAGAGATGCTCCAGTGACATCAGACACTTCCATTCTTAAACGCAATACAAGATGGTTCCCTCCCGGACCACCTGATCCCATTATCAGTACATTTTACCAATGCACTTTGAAAGAGAGAGAAAATATTGAGAAAACTCATCGTCAAAAAAGTTTTTATAATTTGACACAAGACGAACATTCCGCTCTTCAAGATTTGTCTAGAAATACACAAATTGTTATTAAACCGGCGGACAAAGGAGGAGGCATAGTAGTAATGGATAGATTCAAATACGTACAGGAGGTAAATAGACAGATCACTGACAGGAACTACTATATTCCATTAGAAGAAGACCCTACAAACCAATTACAGAAAGAAATCGAAGAAATTGCCTACCTAGCATGTGGTGCAGGATACCTTACAAGTAAAGAAAAAGATTTTATTTTAGTCTCAGCTCCAGTCATACCCACATTTTATATTTTACCTAAGATCCATAAATCTACGTCAGACCCACCAGGACGGCCCATAGTATCAGGGAATGGATCTGTTTTAGAACCCCTATCACAGTTCGTAGATTTCTTTTTGCGTCCATACGTACCTTTAATATCATCATATGTGAGAGACTCTACACATATTTTAAACATGCTAGAAGATTTCGACAGAGATTTAACGAATGTTATACTGGTGACTCTTGATATAGATTCCTTATACACCAATATACCACAATTAGAAAGTTTAGCAATTGTAGAAAAAAACGTTACAAAACAGAACTACTTTACGAAGAATACCCAATTTTTTAATCATGGCCTTTGCGACATATGCCTTAACTAAGAATTTTTTTGAGTTTCAAAAAAATATTTACCAACAAATACGTGGCACAGCTATGGGTTCTCCTATGGCACCAGATGTTACAAATCTATATGTAGCAGACTTTGAGGAGAAATTTTTAGTTAATCATCCATATACATCTGAAGTAATATTTTATAAGCGTTATATAGACGATATTTTGATTTTATGGGAAGGTGATGAAAATAGACTATTAGAGTTTTTTAATTGGCTTAATGGTCTAGATACTAATTTACAGTTTAAGATACAATATGACAGGCGCCAAATCTCATATTTAGACATTCAGATTATTAAAACTCCTTACAGATTAATCACACAAGTTTTTAAGAAACCAACAGACCGCAATACTTATTTACATTTTCAAAGCTTTCACAATCAAAGTCGCAAAACGAATCTTCCTTATTCTCAATTTTTAAGATTGAGAAGATTATGTACGACCTTAGAAGATTTTGAATTCCATGCACGAGAGATGTCCCAGCGATTTATTAAAAGAGGATATCCCATTAAAGTAGTAGAACAATGTAGAAATAAAGCAAGGATACAAGAGAGAGATCAATTACTCATTCAAAAGAAAGATAAGAATAAACCAGAACTAATTTGCACTTTAAAATACTCTACAATTTCAAATCAGATAAAGAAAGTTATCCATAAGAACTGGCATATTTTGGAAACCCATACATGTTTTCAAGAGTCTCGACCCATCATTGCATATACAAGAAATACAAATTTAAAGGAACATTTAGTGCCCTCAACACTTCCAGAAGAAATTTTAGGTGACACAGTATTTTTTGGACACTACCCATGTGGGAAATGCACAGTGTGTAAACATTGTATTACTTTACAAAATTTCATACATCCAGTCACCAAAAAGATTTTTTCGTTGAAACATTCCTCAAATTGTACCACCACTCACGTAATATATGTAATCAAGTGCCCGTGTGAACGTCTGTATGTAGGCAAAACAAAAAGAATGATTAAAACAAGAATTATAGAACATAGGTCCTGCATAAGTAGAAATATTGTAACAGCTCCGTTAGTTAACCACTGGCACGAGGCAGAACATACAATAGATGATTTAAAATTCTTTATAATCAAACACATCCAAAAGAAATGGAGAGGTGGTAACATAGATAACATTTTACTGAGAGAAGAACAACGTTTCATCTATAAATTGAATACTGTTTCACCACAAGGTCTTAACATGGAACTAGATTTAATTCCGTTTGTGTGATCATTCACATTTTTATACATTGCTAGTTTCTCTTTTTTTTTTCCCTCCCCGTTTCAGTTGTAGTCATATAAAGTTATTTTAAAGTTATTAACTATTATATGAAAATTTAAATATATTGTTCATGTAAATTAGAGACAAGTTTTTTCCTTCTTTCCCCCCCCCCTCTTTTTTTGTTTACGTTATGTTTAGAAACGAATGTGTTGGTCTCACATCTGATTCAATATGATTATAGGGAATATTGCCAACAAGCTGAATATACGGTAATATAATTACAGCTTTTGTAGAGCATTTTTACAGATTTTGATCTTTGAGTTAAAGACCTTTAAAAAAAAAATATATTTATTTAGATATTAGACATCCTTTTTGTTCAAAATTTCTAATTTTAACCGATACAGAATTATAACATTGAATATCCAAACGTAAGTCTAAAACTACATCGCACAGATTATTCTGTTAGTATACATATACGCAACACAAGGTACTTTAAATTTTACGAGAGGTTAATTCTATATCAATATGATTAATATACATTTTTTAATTATTTTTCAATATTTGATGCATAAAGTAATATGGTCCAATTTATTCCAATTACTTTCTTGACATGTGTTATTTTTTATGTTAGAAAGAACACAAAATTTATATACACGCTATTATGCGATATTACATTTGAAAATAACATAAGTATTTTACTATCTGGTTTTAATTTTCATTCATTATTTATTAACTATCTGGATTAGATGTGTTTAGATTGACAACTCTATATTGTATTTCAAAATTAATAATGTTTTTATATGTTTTACATATTTAGAAAAATTATTCCGTATATTGAATTAAGATTCGGAATAGAGATCTCATTATAAACTTTATTTTTCAGTTGTCATCTAATCTTCATATTTTTGCTGTTTTATAAACGACGACATATGAAGTATTTTAACGTGATTTAAAATTTGACGTTTAATCTTTAGCTATTATGAGCATATCAACTTGTGGGAAGTCACTTGACCAATACACAATTCTTTTGATAAGTCATTATACTAGAGCAATCAAAACATAGGCATTTTTCATTAACAGTATTTGATTAAGTAAGGTGATTATCGTTTCACAACAATAGCCATTCACTGTTCCTTTATTTCAAGGTTAATTATAAAACTAGCAATACAGACATAGGTAATGAGTAGTAAATTAGAGCAATTTTTGTCGCGATTAGTCTGCGTACTATTATCCGATCCAAATTGTGACCAACAATTCGTTCATTTAATTATTGATTAGAAAACTAGATCGACCTGAGTAATGCAAGTGTTCAATGAATAGAGATAACATATAAGTTTAGAATATTTATACATTCTCATTAAGGTAAAAGGTTTTAATGAGACTGCCCATATATCTCCTAACTCTCTATTTTTAACATGAAGGAGAATTCATTTAAATACATCATTTATACTCATTAATATCCGTGGGTTTAGCTGAGCTAATATCATCATTTAAGTTGTCCAATACACAGGAAGTGACGTGTATCTGTTACAGTTTACTTTTGGCGGGAGAAATCTCTTTGAAAGATGCGGACATTACGTTAGTTGTGACGTTTTCATTAGATTGAATATTTCTATAAAAGAGGCTCTATACGTCACGTCAGGTGATTGCCAGCAAATGTTATGCTGTTTTGCAGCTATTCCAGTGAGACACATTTTTTAGCCACAGTCTTTCATAACGGTAAGAAGTTATAATAAACTACAAGGTGTATACACTATGGACACTGTGTAAATGTATAAAAATGTATATACACTATGGACACCGTGTAATTTTTCAGATAGTTAAAATCAGATGTAGGAGATCCCAGTGTGTTGGCTTCTTATAATATTTGACCAGTACACGATATGTGGGTAACTATAGAACTACTTAATAGAATTCGTAACAATGTTTTTGTCCCAGTTTTTTAAGGGATACATTTAGTTTAATAATGTGACAAGTGGTGTTTATAAGATCTTTCTTTATATGTATATTAATTTATTTTCGGTTCTCCTGTTCCACACATCATGTTAGTGATGCATTCTAGCAGTATTTTAGTTACAAAATATATTTTTTACAAACAAAATATTGTATAAGACAGTACACAATCGGTACGCGGTACACAATTCAGAATAAGGAGTTCTAAGTTTTACTGTAAGATTGATAATATCAACCTTTACGGTTTGAATATTTCCTTCCCTTTTCATATAGATTTTTGTCAGATCGCGCACACAGCCTTTTTAAAGGTAGAGTGATTTTGAATAAGGGAGCGTTTAATAGAACACTCTTCAAAGAAATACTGATATTACCAGAAAACATACACATGGTGTAACAGGTAACTTTAAAATTAAAACTATCTTTATTTCAAAATAAGGATTGAATACTATGGCTTTGTACAGCATTCTAAGTCCTATAAGGGTCCTAATCTTATCATTTAAACGATCGATAATTAGTATAAAAACCATATATACATAACGATTAGTATCTTGATAAGATTAGAAGTTGTGTTGATTCCGCTTTATATTTTATATTATGTGGATTAAAGCAGACAATTATTCTTAGATTTATTTCATTTTATGTAATAAGTTTTTTAAATATATATTTGTGATCTACTAGTAACAATATAAGATTTATTGACAAACAAGAATTCAATGATGAGTAATTTTAATTACATGACTAGTTTATTTAAATATGTATTTTTTCCTGTTTTTTTCATTTGTCTTCTCTTGGTTTCCTTCCTAAAAATTGCACTTAGAAAACGCAATGGATCGATGTTTGCAGCTCATTTGATTTTTGTCTTTTATTGTATATTGATTAATTATTTAATGTGTATTAACGTTGTTCAAAATTGATATGTTCTAAATTTATTTGTTTTATTTAGACTCCTGATGCAGGCCAGTTGGGCCGAAACACAGCTGTGTCGAGTCATATCACCTTAATAAATTCATTAGTTTTTTCATTATTTTTGTGTCGTCTTTTTTTCATTTTTTCTATTTGCTTGCAGTTTTGTTTTTTGCAGTTCCTTCTTTTTATTTTTCATTTTTCATTTTTACTTTTTATTCTTTATTTTCCACTGTTCCTTTTTTATTTTTGGATATTTTTTTCCTTTTTTGCGTCATCTTCGCTGTTATTGTTTGCTGATTGAACATTGTTTTGTTCATTGTTCAAGTGCGACAATACACTTGTTTAGTTTGTTGACTCTGCCTGTCTGGACTGATAAAGAATCCTTGTGGTTTGTATGTTGGGTCTGTGGGACCATAGGGAGTGGGGCCCCAGTAACCTAGAAATCACTGGGGATCATTTGAGAGTGGGTTACTCACCCAGAGGTAGTTGTAACCCAGTCGGTGGGAGGAGGGTGACTAACTCAGAGATCAGGCAGGCAGCACACAGTCTGGGAGGGGGAGGACAGGAGGGAAGAATGAAGCAGTCCCACAGACTGAGTGACCTGCATCCTTTGCTCCTGTCCTCCTCCCTCCCCCCACCAGATTGTGTGCTGCCTGTCAGGCAGGAAGCACTCGGTCTTGGGGGAGGGACAGGAGGGGGCCGAGATTGCTGGAACTTGTTGGGAGGGGAGGAGGAGGAGAGGGCCGAGATTGCTGGACCTCACTTGGGGGGGGGGGGGAGGAGATACTGGACCTGGGTCATTACTTACCAGTGGTGGAAGGCAGAGGCAGGCACTGGTGGCTTATATTTAGATGCAGCAAATAGATGCCAAGGTGTGTTTTCACTTTTGGCAATTTTTTTTTGTTTTTAGCATGGACGCTTTAAATTTAGATGCAGGAAACAGATGCCAACACATGCTTTTGTTTGGGTCTGCTGTTTCTCACGACCAGCGCTTAAGGGCTTGCATGGGCTTCCATCTGCTTCCAAAAGCAATCAAACCCAGCAGATTTTGCAGAAAGAATCATGACACAAGCATGAGAATCATAAGAAATCCTCTCTTCCAACACCCTAATGCCTGCTCTGACCTGTGTTTTTTTACAGCGGTAAGGCAGTCTTGTTTCAGGTGCTCTTTTCTGAGCATTGGGGAGGAATACAAAATGACCACATTAACATGAGCTTGACTACATTAGCATGCACTGTTCTTCTGTTCACTCATTTGTTCCTGCACTTCAGGCCTCTGAACATACTGCACAGGTAAATGTGGATGCAAGTACAGCGCTAATGGCCTCTAGCGCCCGCGTTGACTTTTGAGCATCTGGGCCTCAGTATTTAGTTAATCTCTGGAATTCATTATCGAAGCATGCAGTAAAAGCAGTTAATGTACCTGGGTTTAAAAATGGCTTGGACAAATCCCTAGAAGAAAACTTCATAAACCGTTATTAAGGTAAATCTGGGGAAAGCCAGTGACGATATTTTGAAACCCTCTGCTCAGTGTGCTGCGGCGGCAAAGAAAGCAAATAGAATGTTAGGTATTATTAGGAAATGAATGGAAAATAAAAACGAGGATGTTATAAAGCCTTTGTATTGCTCCATGGTGCAAACGCACCTTGAATACTGTGTGCAATTCTGGTCACCGCATCTCAAAAAAGATATAGAGGAATTAGAAAAATTACAGAGAAGGGCAACAAAAATGATAAAGGGGATGGGATGAGGAAAAGCTGAAACAGCTTGGGCTCTTCAGCTTGGAGAAAAGATGGCTGAGGGGAGATTTGATAGAGGTATATAAAATAATGAGTGGAGAGGAATGGATAGACATGAATCACTTGTTTACTCTTTTTAAAAATACTAGGACTAGGGGGCACACAATGAATCTACAAAGTAGTAAATTTAAAATGAATCGGAGAAAATATTTCTTCATGCAACATGTAATTAAATTTTGGAATTTGTTGCCAGAGAATCTGGTAAAAGCAGTTAGCTTAGCCAGGTTTAAAAAAAGGTTTGGATAGCTTCCTAAAAGACAAATCCATAAACTTTTATTAAAATGGACTTGGGAAAATCCACTTTTATTTCTGGGATAAGCAGCATAAAATGTATTGTGCTGTTTTGGGATCTTGCCAGGTACTTGTGATCTGGATTGGCCATTGCTGGAAACAGGATAATGGGCTTGATGGACCTTCAGTCTGTCTCAGTATGGCAACACTTATGTACTTATGCACTGCTTATCTCTGGTGGTAAGTAGCATGGAACCTTGCAACTTCTTTGCATCCTGCCAGGTACTTGTGATCCGGATTGGCCATTGTTGTAAACAGGATGCTGGGCTGGTCTGACCCAGGCTGGCAATTCTTAAATGTTCTTAACATGAAAGAGCTAGAGCTGTTCAGGAAGAATGGGGAAAAACTGTACTCTCACTGTGAAAGTGAAGTAGTCACTTACTCTCAAACAATGGATGGCTGTAATTGCTGCAAAAGGAACTCTGACAAGTATTGAGCCAAGGGGCCTGAAGGCTTGTGAAACGAAAACTTTTTGAATATAACAGTTCTTTCACACTGAAAGCACAAAAGTCTGTTGTCATTGAAACAAACTCCTGCTTCAACGCATTTTGAATTGTGTTTTGTATAAACAGAATATAAAATAAAAGTACATCGGTTGCATATTAGTGAGATCTGAGGGGGAGGGGATGGAGGATCACGTTATTGATTTGGGATTGCCATCTGTTATATTGCATGTTATTAATTTTGTTGCTTCTTGCCTTGGGTTTTGGGCCTGCCCTTAAATGTTATAAATGAAGTAAAGGCACTATAACTCTCAAAAGCTAGTATCAGTCTGCCTTTTACTTCAAACGCCCTTTTCTTTGCTGAAAAGTTCAGGTCTCCTCCCCTCTTTTAAGGGTTGGGATTTTTGGCTCTTTAACTTGGCAGGGCTGAAGGAGTTTTACCTTCTTGGACCCAAGTAAAACTCCTCCCACAAGTCGACCTTCCTCTGCAATACAGAGAGAGAGGGTGAGGCAGCTCCATGAACACAAAGGGGAGGAGGAAACGTACGAAGGTGAAATAAAATTCGGCGACAGTTTTAGGCCAGTTTTGATATATATATATATATATATTTAATTTTAACATTCTTGGTGTAATAAGTGACACCTAACACCTGGTTGTTATTTTCCTGTGTTTGCACACGGTATTCAGGAGATGCTGTTTTGTGAATTTCACCAGTTTGGGACAGGAGGGGGTGTTCTGTACACTGTAACCTTTGCTTCTCCCCCCCCCCCCCCCCCCCGTACCTCTACCTGCCCAGTTTCCCTGAACACACCACAAATACTTGCACTGCTTTTACTGACTGTGGTGCGACACAAAATTGGGTATAGGAGCAGTTCTCTCTTCCTGACAGGGAGGAGCATCCCTACCCATGGCTACTCCCTTTGGCACAGGCAGGAGGAGAGAACTCTGTTTGGGAGCTGGAGGCCGGTGCAGAGCCATGCCGAGAGCCGTGCAGCAGGGTGTCAGGAATAGCTGGTAGAATTAGTCACTCTCTGGTCGGGATATGTCCATCAAGGAGAACCATGATGCCCAAAAGCCAGTACATTCCAAGTGTGCCCGGCTGCTGTCTGCTTTCTTCTATGGCATCAGCTCATTCCTCCTTGTGCTGCTTAATAAGAATGTGCTCAGCATATACAGGTAAGAAGGAATTTATTTCTTGCTCTTTCCTTCACTTGGGGGTAGTGTTGGATTTTTTTTTGCCTTCTGATCGTGGAAGTAGAAACGTGCAGTCTGTTTATGCATTTATTTAATTTTCCTTTGCTAAACTTAATTTAGGCCTTTGATCAGCAGACTTCAAAGCAGTGTTAAAGTTGAAGGGCAAAATGCTGGTAGAATGGTGAGAGTTAAAGGAAAAAAGACTAAAAAATATTCCCAGCCTTCCCAAGAATTATGTAACAAGAATTGAATAAAAGAAGCATATATTTAAACAAGCGAAGCATATATTTAACCAAGCGAACCAGCTAGTCACACACAACCCCCCCCCCCCCCCCACCCCCTGGACTGGTGTGGCGTATTCTATAAACCATGTAGAAATTTAGGCTTATTCTGTATAGTATGCCTAAATTAAAGCGTACTTTATAGAATATGCCTAAGTGAATTTTATTTTGGCACTGAAATTTTAGGCGTGATATATAAGTCCAAGAAGACTAATACCAACTACACAAACTGTAGCAGGACCTGCCCATCCATTCCTACTCTGGCTGAAATCATTTTCCTGTACTTTTTCTGACTTCACCTACTATTTTTTCTTGACTTAATCACCCTTAAACTTGTGTTACTTCCGCCTCCCCTTATTTCCTGTGCTGCCTATTAATATGCTAAGCCACAGTGTGTATTATTTGAATAAGTTGCCTATTGCCTATGTGCAGCTTATTTTTGCTGTACACCAGCTTGGATAAAAATTTTTTTCAAAAAGGTGGTAAACAAATCTTAATAAATAAACAAACAAGTACATACATACATACATGGATAAAAGCGACACAATATGTGGTCTTAGGTTCCCAGATTCTCACCAATTACCCGATATATGTGCAAGGAAAAATTTGAATTAAAGAAAGGGCAGGGGTTCATCTGATTAAAGAAAGGGGATGTTGAGAAGATTGTTACTACAGGCTGCCCTGGTATTAGAGACTCACAGAACAGAAAACAGATACCTCAACTTCAGGAAGAGGCTAAAATCCTTTCTCTTCTCAAAGACTGGTTCATAACAATCCATCATGACTTCTACCTCCTAGTATCATCCATTATCCTTGCCTTAATGTTTTTAGTCTCATGCATTACACCAATGGTCTCTAATGTTTCTCATACCTCACACTATCTGCTTTTGTCTCACCCAGAATGTAAACCGCACTGAACCCTGGAAAGGGGATATTAGTGGTATACAAGAATTGAAAAGATGTAAAAAAAGACTATATAAAAGAAAATCAATACTCATAATAACAAAACAAATTGATACAAAAGACCTAATGAAAACAATTGAATTTATAGTGACATTTTGTCTTAACAAAGCTGATACTGTGGCAGTCTTACAGGCAGAGGTATATTTACCTTTCCACTTTCTATTGCATAATTACGTATCCACTATGACATCGCTGTATTTCATTTTATTAATCTTTTTGTGTTTGTCACTATTATGGACATTTAAAATACATTTCTGTTGTTATTTTGATGAATTGGTTATCTATTACATTTGTTTATATCTCCTAAATTCAAGGTACTTATGTAAATGTCTCTATCTGTACTACTTTGAGACATTTTAATAGATTGTAATGGTTTCATTAAGTCTTATGTCAATTGTTTTGTTATTATGAATATTGGTTTTCTTTTATAAAGTCTTTTTTTACATCAGTCACGTTTTTCAAAATATTAATTGTATTTTTCTTTGCACTCTTCACATCTTTTTCCTTTTAGATGTTTAGATCAAATGTATATATTGTCAATCTTTTTAAATATGTTTTAAATATATACATTTTTAAAAATGTAGTGTGTCTTTTTTATGTAGTATGTCAGTTTGTAGATTTATAGACTCCTGAGGAAGGCCCTATGGCTGAAATACAATTCGTGTAGAGTGTTGATTCTGCCGATCAATAAAATTTATTTTGCACTGTGTTGTGGATATAATGTTATTCATCACCTTCACTGTGTCTGGTATTCGTTCTTGTGGAGAATTTTTTTTTCTTCTTGAATTATAAGGGGAAACATCCTAATTCAAACTTTGAGGAGCTCATCAGTCATTCATGTTTTCAGCATAGCCACAAATGCATCTTCATGAGATAGATTTGCATATTTCTCTCACACATTTTCATTGTTGATATATTGAAAATCTATCAGGTGGGAGGTTTCCCACGACAGGTTTAGAAACCTCTGTCAAAACCTTTGTTCCCTTACCTTTTCAGCGACTACATTTGAGAACCAAAGCGACCTTCTTCTCCTCTTATGTACTTTTCTAACATAAAGGCTTGTCGCCTTTAAAATAGCTCCTTTCAGTTTTGCCCACTGCTGTTCTACTTCCTTCAGCTGTTCCCATCCAATTAACTCTTCCTTGAGATTATTCCCCCATTTTGACAAAGTTAGTTCTTCTGAAGTCTAGAAATTCAATCTTGAATAAGCCCTCTCCTAGGGAAGCCTGCCATTGTTACCAGGAATCTCTATTCAGATAGAGCCATGCTCTGATATGATTTATGGTGATATTCACAGTGTTTCTATGATCTCTTTGATAGTTCCTGGTAGGCATTGTCATGTTAAAGGTAATTTTGTAGGAAGGCACTTACGATGGGATGGCACATAGGCATATAATGTAACCTAGGGTTGAGGAAAAAAAGAATTTTGTTTTTTTACTTACCTGGGGCACCTGGAGGCTCATTTGAGAGGGGGGGGGGGGCTGCGGGCTGACTGTGGTTCTCTTGTTGTGGCCGGGATGCTAGGTGATCGTTGGGCCTGCTTAGGCTGTTCCGTGGATGTGTCCTGGTGACCGGAGCACTAGGAGAGAAGGCGTTCGAGAGGAAGAGTGCCGGAGGGAAGATGCGCTGCGGGAAGCAGCGGCAATTTTTGGGCTCATTTTGGGTTGTGTCTGGGCTCTGGCGAGCTGCATGGAAGACAGGAGTGATGTGGCAAGAGGGGTTGTAGGTTGGGGCCTGTTTGGGGCCCGATCGCGATTTGCGGGTGCGCAGGCTGTTTAGGGCTCGGGGAGGAGAGGTCCAGTTCGGGAGGGTGGTGAATGGAGGAAGGAGCGCCAAAGGAGGAGTGCAGCAAGGCAGCACCGCTGTGTCGAGGGCCGGGGACGATTGGGCACGTCCTTGGTCACTTTGGAGCGGACCTGGGGTGTCCAAAGTGGACCGGAGGTCTTCGGTGTTTTCGGGGCCAGGTTGGGCCCGGGTTGAGGAGGTGGCGGCAGTCCAGGGAGACCTGGTGCATTGTGAGGGGGTCCAGGTGAGCAGGTAATGTCGGGCTCGTATTCAATGGCTGGTGAGATTGGGGAGACATGCGGCGCTGCAGGGCTTGGAGGGACGCCGCGGGAGGTGGTGCCACTGTTTTGGGTGGTCTGGCATGTCTTCAGGCCGTCGCGGGATAGAGGAGGCAGTCTTCGGGCTTGGCAAAGTGGTCCGGGCACTGCTGGCGTTTTTTGCCTCGGTTTGGGCCATCCTCTGCCGGAGGTGCAGTGAAGGAGGCAGCGACAGGTTGGCATCTTCCGTGATTGAGAGGACACGGAGAGGGAGCCAGGATCCTGACAGGGCTGGAGGAATTGGAGTGGCCCACTTGCAAGGAGAGAGCGGGAGAAAGGTGTGAGGATGTCGGGCCTCATGCACGAATCAGGAGCGTGCACCAACGCGTTTTGCTGGAGCTCTGGTGAGGCCTAGAAGCCTGGGCCTTGATTTTTAACCGGAGTTCCAGCAAAATGGTGGTTTTTGGGGTCGTTTTGTTTTTGGGCTTCGTTTTACAAGGAAGAGCAGCGGGACCGGATCCGAGGGAAGTCATTACGTGTGGGGAAAATCAGGAAAGAGGTAAGGGGTCTTTTGGCCCGGAATTTTGATTAGTTTATTTTAAAAATGTGTAAATTGGTTCTTTTATTTTTTAAAAATCAGGGGTTAATGGGATTTAAATTTTGTTTTCAGATTTGGGGTCGGGGAATTTTTCTGCTAGGTTAGTTTTTAAATTTAAATATTTTTGGAGGGTGATTTTGGGGGGGGGGTTGATTTAAAGGGGTTACTTAAGGGTTCATTTTTTTTATTCGACGTAGCAGGTAGAGGGGAAGGTAATTGAATTTTTAATGTGGGTTTTAAATTATTTTGGGATTTTTAAGGGGGTGTTAGGGAAGTAAGTGTTAGGGCGGATGTTAAATATAGGTATTTTTAAATTCTAAAAACATAATTTAATTAGGGGCGTCGAGTTTAATTAGGATGGAAAATTTGGGGTGATTTGATTAAAGTTAGGAGATTTTAGTTAATTGATTAATTTCCCATTAATTTCTATGGAAATTTTTCAATTAAAATGGAGATGTAGCAGGGCTGGCCAACATTCCGCAGGTCAGCAGAAAAGTTTGGAATGCTGAGAAGGACTTTGGATTGGCTAGGTGGGTTTGGAACCCCAAGCCAAAGGTCCGTTTCCTAGGCAACGGCAAAGCAGGCAGTTGGCAGAGCACTTGGTGACTGTGAGTGAGAAAGGAGGTGTTTTTGCTGTGTGCCAGTGGAGTAGGAACAGATTTTAATGTGCTAAAAAGAGTTTGAAGTGGCTGATTTGATGAGACTGGAGACAGACAGTGGCGTTCCGTGCTTGGCTGACACCCGGGGCGGATCGCCGCTGCGTGCACCCCCCGGGTGCAGTGCAACATGGCGCCCCACCCCCGGCGTGGCACGGCACCCCCCCTGCTGTGGACCCCCGACGCAGCGCCTCTCACTCCCCTCCCCCGACAGTCCCCACTGCCTACCAGCTGAGCTCCGTGCACCGGGCACCTCGAATCTGCAGCGCTGCTGACTGTAAAAGAAGAAAACCGTCTCGTCGTTGGCCCTTCACTCACTGAGTCCTGACCTCTGATGTAACTTCCTATTTCCTCGAGGGCGGGACACAGTGAGTGAAGGGCCAACAACGAGACGGTTTTCTTTTTTTACAGTTAGCAGCGCTGCAGATTCGAGATGCCGGGTGCACGGAGCTCAGCTGATAGGTAGGTGGGGACTATCGGATGGGGGGAGTGAGAGGCGCTGCGCCGGGGGGGGTCCATGCCAGAGGGGGGGTGCCGTGCCACGCGGGGGGGGGGGGGTGTGTGGACGGAGCACCCCCCCACCCGTTGACACCCAGGGTGGACTGTCCCCACCGCCCCGCCCTTGCTACACCACTGGAGACAGAGAAGGTATTGTATGGAGAGTGGATGCTTATGAAGGGTAATTTGGGGTTTTAAAATATATGAAAGTAATTTTGAGTGTTAGGAAGTAAGCTTGTGTCCTTGCTTGAGTTGTGGTAGTGTGGAAAAGAGGTGACAGGAGTGAGAATAGATTGGGGATTTAATTTTGGTGTGAAAATTTCAGAAAATGTGTATGGAATGCAACAATGTATACATGGTGTATGGGTCTAATAGCATAGGGAATTCAAGTAAAGAACAGGTTTTTAAAGTGAGGGTTTGTTTATTTTTATTTAAATAGTTTATTGAGACTCAGTGTATTTAAAGAAAATTTATTAATGACATTTAGTTAGGGGGTGGTCACAGTGTTAAGGAGACAGGGTTTTCCTTCCGGTTCATTTATTTAAGTGTGAGGTGAAGGGTGAAGACAAGTATAAAGGAAGATTCGGAGCGCATCTCCTGGGCCCCCACGCAAGAAAGATTACTGAAGAAACTACTACAAAATCAACTACAGCTAAATGACAACAGGGTTAAAGGACAAAGAAAAGACAGATACTTACCTGAGTTGGGTCCTGGGGCTTTCACTGAAGTCCTGTGAGAAAACAAAAAGAGAACACAAAGTATCAATTCCTCAAAAATAAAATACACTTAAAAGTAGAGGAAGAAGTTAAACAGGGGAAATGGTTAAAAACTGATACTTATCTGATAGAATTCTTGGTATCGATTACAGAGAGAGGATTCTGAAAAAGAGAGAAAGGCCAAACAAAACCTGTAAATTAAATTTGGTATTGACCCAAAGCATAAATGTTGAGCTTATGTTGAATTTTTGGGACGTTGGAATCTTTGAAAGGAAGAAATATTAATGAATCTAAATGTTACAGCTTAATTACAATTGATTATAAAGGTTGATAGAAGAAATATATATATATGTATATATATATTTCTATCAACCTTTATAATCAATTATATATATATAATCAATATATATATACTTACCTCATTTTGAACAGAATAAAAAAACTATTTTTAATTTGAAAACTTTGTGTGGTTCTTCCCAAAACAGGACAAATCCTAATCTAGTTTATTTTCCCCTCACTTTCTTTGAGATTGTGAGGTGAGGCTAGTGAACTGTCCACTCCTCCATCCTCGGTGAGGTGATCCTGAGTATTGAAAGTAATTTCAAGTATTCGGGACATTTTACACTGAGGCACGAGGGGGGTGTAACGACAATACCCCCCTCCTGATTCTATATATGGTGCCTAGATGTACGAGCTCAAATTTGTGCAAGCACACAAGATGTATCTGCAAATTGAGTAACAAGTCCTTAATTATCAATAATTGAGTGCTAACAACCAATTAGTGTTTAATTGGCACTCATTAAAATTTGCACACTGCATACTATTCTATAATTTAATTTAATAGCACATTTATAACCCACTTAACCATCAGCCCAGCTCAGTGCAGGAAACAAACAGAGATAAAAGAGCAACAATGGTTGAAGGATAACTTCACCTTACAAAATGAAAGAGCTATAATCAGGAAAACTCAGTAATCTAAAAAAAAAAATGGAGTAAATGTACATAAAATATTGTTTGTGGAATTCTTCCCAACACCTTTGTGTATGTATATAGCAGGGGTGCTCAATGTCACTCCTTGAGGGCCGCAATCCAGTCAGGTTTGCATTAGGCTACTCCTTCAGTCCTGAAGTTTTGGAGGGGAGGAGTTGCTGAGTGTAGCTTTATGGGGAGGAGGGACTTTTGGGAGTAAGCTTTAGGGTGTGGAAGCAGTTCAGGGTAGGGAAGAGAACAGAATGGGGAGAGGCAGTTGGAAAGGAGCAATTTGCTGCATTTCACCTTAACTGTGATTTTATGCTGTAGAAACTGGAACTGCTTCTACTATAGAAATGTATTGAGCCATTTCATTATTTTTTTTTTTTTTTTTTTTTTTTTGGGGGGGGGGGGGGGGGGAGAAGGGACGCTTATTTCCCTAGAACCCTCAGATGAATCCGAACATTTCCATATTCAGTGTGCCTTTTGACTAGTTTTCCTCTCATGCCAGGTTTATTCTATTGTGTTAAAATTTCAAACAAAGTTATATTCTAGATAATAATTGGTTGTAATTTGTATATCATACAATCTCTTCAACAACCGTTGTATATAATTATCAATCTTTATTAAATATTTAATTCAAATAATGGTCTTGTTATCCATATTTTAAAACCTTTTCACACAAACCAACATTCACACCTCACTCTTACTCCATTCACACTAAACAGAATAACTACATCTATCTTGAACTTTCTAAAAATGAAATACAATTCTCATTTTCATGTTCCTCAAAAGTCATCACCAGAAACTACAATTCAATAGTCATTCTTCTTAAAGCCACAGTCCGTTTTCACAAAAGGATTGATAGTTCAGTTTTCAAGTTATCATCCACACTTCTTCTTATAAGTTGGAAATCATATCTGCGCATATACTCCAATTATTCCTCTGTATGGGATAACTTTAACATAAGCTTCATGCTCTATAATTGCTTAGACTTCTTCCAAAGTCATTTTCAGAATTTACTTCTCTTGAGACACCAGGCTATAGCACTAGGAGTTAATCCACTTCCTCATTCATCTATTGTCTATTTGTATTTTTCACTACCTTACATCAGATCGATACTGACTAGAGGATCACATGGTAATCTCACCACTTCAATTAGTAAACTTTAACTTGATAGTGGTTTTTTCTGTTGCAGGTCCACCCAATCTCGGTTCAGGCCCACCCACTTTGTCCTAATCCTCCAATCAGGAGGATCTTCTAGGTGGTAGATAGACTACAGTCGCTTTCAGTTCCTCCGCTGCGCAGCTACGCTACATAAATGTAGGCAGCCGGCACTGGCAGCAAAAACAGCAGCTCTCCTACCTGTGACTTGCTTAATTTTTAAATCCGGGTCAGAATGGCAGGGAACAGGCTGTTTCACCCAATCCCGGGGCCTTTCTTCAACCCTCCGGGGTGGGACAAGCTGAAGGAAGGCCCCTGGGATTGGCTGAAGTAGCCTGTTCCCTGCCGATGTATACCACCAGCATCACTGCTTTTAAAAAAAAACTGATCGCGTGACGCGCAGCAGCCGAGTGTGTGCTCGCTTGCGCTCCTTTTTGACTTGTTGCCGTTAGTGCCAGTCACCACTGGCACGCTGTGTCCCCCCCTGATCACAGTCTCTGTGCCCCCCTGATCGCAGCTTTTTCACTTGGCCTTGACCTCTTGGCTGTGCTGCAGCGCGGAGACAGACGCCAGATGGAAGGTGTCTGTGGTGGCGGGTCCCCTCCCGATCTGCTCCTGCAGTGTCACCAGAGAGGACAGAGCTGGAGGAGCCACAGAAAGTGTGAGTCTGGGATGGGGGATGGGGTGGAGGGAGCCGGAGAAGTTCGGATTGGATAAGAGCTGCTGCAACCACATTGTGCTTAATTGTTGGACAGCATTTTTATTTAATTTTATTTATATTTTAAGACATACCAGCCAGCTGCAGCAGCATACGGATGTACTAGAGATAGAGAAAGTATAACTTTTTATAGGTAGAGTAGTAATTTGTTATAAATCGTAATTAGTGTGCCATTTGGAGGGAGGGGCTGGTTACAGGGACACCCTAGCATGTGTTATATACTTGCAGACATTTTTTTCTCCTGGTAAAAGGTCCACTAAAACAGACATCATATGAGAATCAGGTGCTCAATATTCAGAGTTTCTATCTATTTACTTTTTGGGGGGATTTTATTCCACATTAAACATGAATTAGATTGAAACCTGGGAGCATTTAAAATCTTTCTTTTTTTCTGGAGAGAGTAATGCATTGCCCCCTCCCAGGCTCTCTCCCTGGGTTTAGCCAGCCTTGCAATTTGGGGGGGGGGCACAGAGGTAGACTGGGGCCTCTGCGCCCCCCCCCCAACAAAAGAAATTGCAGGCTATACCCGGGGAGAGAGCCTGTTGTTAAAATTTTACCAGCACACCACTGCCTTGGTACCACCTCTTAGGTGTGTGAAAGTTATATAAAAGCCCAGCCAGCCCTAATTATGTGCGCTATACTGGTGGCGACAGAAGTGTGAAGGGGTCGTGTGCTGGTGGATCCAGCAGGAAGGCATGGACAACAGAGTAATTAGGGACGATTTTGAATGAGTTTATACCAATCAACCCCACACTCAACGAAGGAAAGAAATACTAGGTAGGATCGCCTTGCAAAATGAGTATGGGCTGTTGATATTCTCAGGTCGCCTGCCTTGCATTCCCCCCCCCCCCCCCCCCGTGCTCCTCAGTGAAGGGCCCACCTTCACCCAGAAACCCACCAACAATACATTTTAATAAAAATGAGTTTCTGGGTGAGGGTGGGCTCTACAGTGCCCAGGTTAAAATAAAAAAACAAGTTTTGTATTTAATGTAGGCAGGTTTCTGTGTGGGGGTGGACTCTACAGTGCAAAGGACATTAAAAAAACCAAAATGTTTTATATTTAATGCTGGTGTGCTTCAGGGTGGGGGAGGGTGAGAATGGGAAGGGCAGGGGATGGGTAGAAGTAGGGCAGGGCTGAGGCTATAGGGAGAGATGGGGGTAGGATAGGGCTGATGCCTAGCTACGGGAAGGATGGTGAGGAAGGGAAAGACTGATGCTGGGCTATGTGGATGGATGGGGAGGTAGGGGAGAGTAGGGGAGGGCTGATGCTGCTCCACTGGGATGGATGGGAGGCAGGGTAGGGAAAGGAAGGACTACAGGACAAATTTAAATTTTTGGTCCTTTATTTTGTAATTGATAAGGTTGGTCTGTGTTGTACCTGTGACCGAGCAGGTGAGAGATTCTGCTGGCATGTGGTTTGTGTGAGGATCTATGAGTCTGACTTGTCTGGTTATTCCAATGGGATGTGTATTGCTGTTGTGCATATTCACTGCTGCCTTTTTAAAGGTACTGTTACTGGTATTCCTATTCAGAATTGGTGTTAAGGTTTGCAGCATAGGCTCTAAGAAGCAGTGGCGTTCCTAGGGGGGGGCGGTGGGTGCGGTCCGCCCCGGGTGCACGCGCCTGTCCTCCGTTGTTCCATGCTTCTTCTCTGCCCCGGAACAGGTTACTTCCTGTTCCGGGGCAGAGAAGAAGCATGGAACAACGGAGGACTGGCGTGTGCGGCACCCCCCCCCCCCCCGGCGGCGTGCACCCGGCGGGGGGGGGGGGGGGGTTCCTTCACGGGGGTGTCCTTTCGCCGGGGGGGGGGGAGGGGGTGTCCGCGCTGCATCGGGGGGGGGCTTGGCTGCACCCGGGGGCGGGGTGCATCGGCGATCCGCCCCGCGTGCTAGCCCCCCTAGGAACGCCACTGCTAAGAAGCTTCTTTGCAGGGTATAGTGTTACTTCACAACGTACCTAGCAGTGAAGGGATTTTGTGTTGCTATTATTGAGGTACTATCAGAATTTGAATACATTTTTCCTATGGAAAGCTGTTAGAGGAAACATTCTAGTTATGTTCTGTATGTATCCCAAGAAAGGCTACTCATAACCTATATACATAGTGCCCACCCATGTTAGCTCTGGGCCCACCCAAAATGTCAGGTCTGGCTACGCCACTGGTTGGTACTTCCTTCCTCCTTGTTCAAAGTGTTGTAGGTCTCTTCAGATAGGTGAGTGCCATAAGTTAGGCATCCTCAGTGTAACAATATTTTAGACAATAAACACCATCTTGTGTAGTCCCTGTGAGGGGTATATCCTTAGCTGGAGATATGACTTTAGTTGCTTTCTTCCCCAAGCAGGCAAACAAAAATTGATTAAGGAAAACATTTAAAAGCAAACTCTTTGACTGGGAGATGACGAATGCTTCTGGGAGATAGATCCCTTCCATCACAGCCTTTGATCCTCCTTTTTCTTTTTCCACAGATGCCACCAACTCCTCTGTTGCTGGTTTCTCTTTGCACAGTCTTTGGTTTGATCTATATTCTCCTTCCTTTGTTCAGCAAAGTGCTGGCCTAAGTCTAACTGACATGCGGGTGAACTGCCATCTTTGGAAAAGTGGCTGAGTTGGTCACATCAGATGCAGTACACAGGCTAATAGCCAGTGGTGTGCTGGTAAATGTTTAACAACAGGCTCTCTCCCTGGTCCACCTCTGCGCCCCCCCCCCCCCGTCCACCTCTTCGCCCATAGGCGGTCGGTGGCCCAACTGTTTGGGGAGGCTAAAGGGGGCGGGGTTAGGGGTGGGGCCAGGGGTGGAGCTTAATACCTTTTATTAAATTTAGATATTAGATACGTATCATATGTCAAAGAATAAAGTGGTTGCTCAAAGCATATACTAACCATAATCGCTAACTGCAAAACACTATGCACATCTTTGTGCAAAAACACACTCAGAACCTTACTGTACCAAAAATATTACACTGGGCAGAACCTAATACACCATTAGGGGCTTATAGCCCATTTAGTTATGTTTAAACAAAAGAGATCTGCATTAAAAAAATATTTAGTTTTATTTTGACCTATAAAACCACTTGTCCCTGAAACGTGCCTAAAAACAGAATAATCCAGTTGTGTATCTAAAATGCAAATTCTTACAAATGAGATGACGTTAAAATGTGATTCCATGTGCCCCAATGAAAGGTGAGTTTAATTCTACTTCCATTTAATTTCAATATACAGTATTCTATCATCTTTATAACACCAGATAAACTCTCAAGAAATGGAAACAGGATGTATAAGCTCAAGAAACAGAAACAGGATATATAAGCACAAACTACAGAGTTTATAATCGCTTTTTCTACCAGCTGCAATACCGTGCCTAATAACAAAAACAGCTTTAGCCTTGTTACGGATCAACAATCAAGAACAACCTGGATGCAGCATTGTTTGTTTTGTTTGGGCTGAAGGCAGTGAGGATGTCACTGGGGAAACACATTAACCAAATTGGCTTCCTTGTTTACTTACTGGGCTAGAAAGGCTCACTTCCACTGGTCTTGGGCAGCTCTCCCCCTGAGTCTTGCATCTTTCTCCCTGTTTCTTCTGCTGCCTGCAGCTGCTGTCTCCTGTTGTCATTTTTACTGTCCTGAAGAGTTCTGCCTTAACACCAGCGATTCAGAGTCAGCCTTCTGCCAGCGTTGGGGCTCCTCCTCAGGGGCGTCCTGGACTCTAACATAACTTCCTCTTTCCGCAGAGGTAGGAGTGAGACGCGCCTGAAGAAAAAGCCCCGACGCTGGCAGAAGGCTGACTCTGAATCGCCGGTGCCAAGGCAGAACTCTTCAGTGCAGTAAAAATAACGGCGGGCAGCAGAAGAAACACAAGATGGTCAGGGTTGGGAAGCCTCTTATACAGGGCGCCTATGTCTTCGCCCCTCACCCACCTCTGCGCCCCCCCAAATTGCAGAGCTGGCTACATCCGGGGAGAGAGCCTGGGGGGGGGGGGGGGGTCAATGCATTCCTCCAGGAAAAAAAAATGTAATGATCCCAGGTTCCAATCTAATTCATGTTTAATGTGGGATAAAATGCCATAAATAAGTAAATAAATATAAACTTGTAATGTTGAGCACCTGATTCTCAAAGTGGACATATTCCAAACACTATAATGAAAATAAAATTATTTTTTCTACCTTTGTTGTCTGATGACTTTGTTTTTCTGATCATGCTGGCCCAGTATTTGATTCTGCTGCTATCTGTCCTCTTAACTCCGTTTCCAGGGCTTCCTTTCCATTTATTTCTTTACTTTCTGCCTTTCTTCTTCATTTCTTGTCCTACATCTGTAAGTAAAAGCTGGGTCCTCCACAGATTTGACTGCCCAGTGGATCCAGCTTCTGCCTATTTTCTTCATCCATGTGCAGTTTTTCTCCTCTCTTCCTTTTCCCTCATTCCTCATCTCCTTCCTCACTTTTCTCTCCCCTCCATCTATGTCCAGCATTTCTTCTCTCTCCCTTCCCTCTCCTCCATCTATGTCCAGCAACTCTCCCTCCCCTGCCCCTCCTCCAGCCATCCATACCCACCCAGCGATTCTCTCCTCTCCCCTGCCCCCCCTCCAGCCACCCATACCCAGCGATTCTCTCCTCTTTCTCCCCCTGCCAGTAGCCTACATTTCCTGCCTTCTTCCAGCTCCCCCCCGCTCCCCAGGTCGTCCATCATCTCCTGCCTGCTAGCTCCCCAATAGCCCTCGTTTCCTTCCTTCTGCCGCCCTACCTTTAAATATATATATATATATTTTTTTGTTACATTTGTACCCCGCACTTTCCCACTCATGGCAGGCTCAATGCGGCAGGCAATGTGTTATGATTCTTCCGGTTTGGCTGAGGGGGAGGGGGGACGTCTCTTCTGATTGGCTGCCAGGGGTTGTGCTGACGTCAGGGGATAGTACTTTAGCCTGCAGCTGAAGAGTTTCTCTGCTTTTGCGTTACTTATCTGGTGGTAACAGGAAAGCCTGATAGGTTTCTCTCAGAACGTGCTCTAGGTTCTGACAGGGATCTGTGCTGATTTAGAGTATTCTTTTCCTTCCCTCTGGGTTAGCTGCTGCTGTGTGTGTGTGTGTGTGCGCCCGTAGCTCTGTAATCAGGGTCAGCTGCTCGTTTGTTTAGTGGGGGCTGGGCCTTGCTCTGCCTCCGGGGCTCTGGGCTGAGTGAATCATTCTCCTTTGTTTGTTTGTTTTAAGGATTTCTCTTCCCAGTGTCCTGGCCTGCTGGCTCAGTGAGTTTAACCCTTTGTGTACTGTGTGTATTGTATTCCTGCCTCTGCCAGTGTGTTTGTTTGGATGGGCCCCACTCCCTCTCGGGAGGGGAAGCGTTCTCTCTGATTGTTTTGTTGATTTATGGCACTCTCTCTCTGCTGGCTGTACAAGCTTAACCCTTTATGTTCTGTGTGCCTCTGTCTACAGTGGGTTTGAGGCAAAGGCTTTCTGCCTTCCTTTGTGTTTGGTTCCTCTGGCTTCTGCCTGGGGCTCCTACCCTGGTGGGGAGGGGGTTGCTGTGTTAGTTCCCCTGTCCTGCGCTAGTCCCCTGCGTGGGCGTGGCCCGCTCTGGTCCTTTGTTTCCCCCTCTGCCCTATTGCTGGTGTTCAGCGCGTGTCTGGCATCTTGGGGCCCTCTGGGTTCTTTCACCCCTCCCTGTGTGTGATTGGGTTCCAGTTCAGCCGGGAGGCTCGCACGAGTGGCTCTGTCTGCGTGGGTTCCGGTTCAGCCGCAAGGCCCGCCTGTATGCCTATTTCCCTTCTTCCTGAGGGACTGGGGGGAGGGGTAGCTTAGGGGGTATTGTGTAGCTGGGGTGTGCGGTGGTGGGTCGGTCTCCCCTTGGCCTGGGTCGGCGCCCTGCTGGCCTCGGCCAGGGCCCAAGGGCTCACGACCAACCCAACGGATTACACAATGGAGGGTTAAGTGATTTGCCCAGAGTCACAAGGAGCTGCCTGTGCCGGGAATCGAACTTAGTTCCTCAGTTCCCCAGGACCAAAGTCCACCACCCTAACCACTAGGCCACTCCTCCACTACTACTAATCATTTCTATAGCGCTACTAGACATACGCAGCACTGTACACATTATATGCAGGTACTTTGTCCCTAGAGGGCTCACAATCTAAGGGGGGGGGGTTGTACCTGGGCAATGGAGGATTAAGTGACTTGCCCAAGGTCACAAGGCACTGAAGTGGGAATTGAACCCTGGTTGCCAGGGTCAAAGTCCGCTGCACTAACCATTAGGCTACTCCTCTAAATGAAAACTACAATTCTATGCATGAAATGAAGAAAATACCAGGACTTGATCAGTCCCTTCATGATGACCTGGGATGAGATGATGACCCAAATATCTCATTCAAATTATGGAACCAGGACTCTAGGACTTCTGTTTCTGTGATGGTTGCACTGAGAGTTAGCTTCTTCATTACCTTTGCCTCCAACTGGCATTAGCCACAGTGGCATAACCCTAAGACTGTCAGGCACATGGACACAGCTGTTCTGAGACTCCTCGTTCACATCATTTACTGACTAGAAGCACTCTTACACAGTTTCAGGTACTGCAAAGAGAAAACAGCACACAGTGCTCAAAATGTATTCTCTCTCTACCACACTGTGCTTTCCCGTTTTTTCTTTCTTGGTTTCCTTCCACTAGATCACTGCCAGGAGTTTCTGAGCCTCTTCCCTTCCCATGTCCCACCTCTGCAACATGCTGTCATCTGAAATGCAAGCAACTGCTTTCCAGTCCTCAGTCTGATCTGAGCTAACATCAAACATATAAACGGCAAGTGACCAACTCACCTGCAAATGCGCAGTAGAGTCACTCAGAACGCTAAGAGTGTAGAAGTCCAAGCCCCGCCTCCACCAGCAGTACAGCCCAATAGGGAGGAGGGCTTGGACATGGGCTTGGAAATCGGAGGAGGAGGGAGTAGGGAGGGAAGGAGGGGCGGAACTGAAGGAAACACGCTGGGGGGAGGGCAGGGGAGACAGCAGGGTTGGTGGACCCGGGGGGGGGGGCTTAACGGCTAGTTATACATAATCTGCCTAGTTCACCAATTCTTTTATCCACTGCATCTCCTTTCCTTTGCTCAATTTTGTCCTGCAGATAGGATTTTATGACTGTATCTCATAAGATGCCCCAAGCAGGGCACCATTAAAAAAAAACCCTAAAATTATTTCATTCTGGCCTTTGTAACCTCTTTTTCCAATCCACTGCTCAAGGCAGGAGTGCAATTGAAACAGCAAAACCACGAACTTTAAAACCTGTTTACACATATTCAAATTACAAATCTGGTATCTGCAGCCTGGTTCCATTGTCTGCTGCTTGGCCACAGAAAGGACACAGCAAACCCGGACGCTGGCATCCTGTCCTAACCACTGCCTGCAGGTACTATGGTAACAGTTTGGTCAAGAGGACTGCGAGGAGGGGGGGAGGGGGAGAGGTTGAGGGAGGGTGGAGCAGATGCGAGAGGGAAGAAACTGAAGAGGAAAGAAAGTTAAACGGATGAAGCAGTGCGGGAAGGGCAGCAATTTTTACCAGAGGCCGAGGGTAATGCTGTAGCAAGTTCAGCCCAGCAGCCAGCAGGGCTCTCCTCTGTCCTCTCTGGCAGCTGAATTCTCAGGAGGCCAGCAGCGGGGCAGCCAAGTTGAGGTTGGACGGTACAGCTCCACGACCAGCTGGGCTGTGATCAGGAGCGCTGCTGAGGTGAGCGAGCCAGCCCAGGAGCACACGAATCTGTTGCCTGCAGTGCAGCACGAGGAGGCAGGGTTGCCACACACCACGCATGCACCAATATCAGGTGACAGCTGGTGTGTTTGGGCATGCGTGCCACCAGCCTCCCGCTGCAATTTGTGAAAAAACCCCCCATTCAAGACCCAGCTGAGAGCACAACAACCGGCTCGCAAAATTGTTCAAAAATTAACATGCGAGCCGGCTCCAGCACACCACTGCTAATAGCGGACCCCAGCAGACAGCCTCTCTTCTATTCCCTGGAGTCCTTGGTAGAAGCAGTGGCGTAGCCAGACAGCCAATTTTGGGTGGGTCTGAGCCCAAATTGGATGGGCACAACATTTTTTCTGCCCCTGCCCTACTCCCACATTTCACCCCTCCCCCAGCACCTCACAACTCAAAATATAAGTACTTTAGCTCATGAGGATCCCCAAGCTCTTTGGCGGAAGACTTCCTCTGAAGGTGGCCAGAATTCCATTTCACCAAGTTTGGCAGGCAGCAGCAACATTCCTGAGCCACCGATGTCGGCACCCTATGCATCTCTGAATAATGGTTTTTCCATTTTTAAACATGGTTGCTTCGTTACTATAATGTGTTTGATATCTATTTTATATATAACCCCCCCTTTTTTTTGGTTACTGTGTTCTCTATTTTATATTTTATATTTTTCATTTGATATTTTTTATTTCATTCGTTTTATGTTTTTTGCATTTATGTTGTTATGTTGTTATGATTTTTAGATCCCCTGAGGAAGGCTTGCATGCCGAAACACAGACCGTGTTGGGTCCCAATAAACTTATTTTGATGCTCTTACTCTTTGGCTGGCTGGTTTCTTGGAATCTGTTCGCTTCCACCCTTGCGTGTTGACTTTTTATTTTTGTGTAAGGCGTGGACTTGACTTGTCTTTTCTGATTATAATGTTTTGCATGTATCACAATCAGGATTCTGATGTAACACAGTATGGAGGCATTAAAAGTCTGATGCTGAACTGCATTTAATTTATGACAGGTCAGGTCAGGCCATTGTTATGTAAGTAGGTTTATTTGCAGCTCTGACCTGATTGATGGTGCATTCTAATTATATCTGAGCTAAGCAGTTGAAATCTTGCAAGTGGTGTTTTGAACTGGTTCATTGAGTTCTTTAACATCAGAACCTTTGCAGAAATGAGGGAAGATTACATATCAATTGTATTTGACATCCTGGAATGGTGACACCATAACAGGTTTCTGTAAGCCACATTGAGCCTGCAAATAGGTGGGATAATGTGGGATACAAATGCAATAAAATAAATAAATAAATAAATATGGAGTGCTCCTAAGTAGAGAATGACATGGGGACGGGGACAGAGCCTGTGGGTATGGGGCAGGGACGGGGACAGAGCCTGTGGAGATGGGGTGGGGATGAGGACAGAGCCAGGGGCAAACTTTGTTCCCATGTCATTCTCTATTTTGAAAACTGTTAATGAATTGGACAGTTATTTTATGTTCGAGTGATGCAAATGACAATGTTTTCATTTTTTGGAAAAACAAGCAAAAGTAATGGTCACAACTGGCAAAATTTGCACAGGGGATCCTGTGCATTCCTGTTACCAGCATATCTTCTGAGAAGACATTTTATATTGCAGGAAAGACTGTGATAGACAGGAGAGCTAGACTAAATCCTGAGATTGTTGATATTATTCACCCACAGATTAAAAACATCTTCAGTGCTTTGTAGGGCATATTTCTCTCCCGCTAGGGTATACAGATCGAGTTGTATTTTGTACCCCTGGACTTTTTAGCAGGGTGGATTACGGTTTCTTGGAATAGTAGAAGTCAGCTATTGTTCGGGTTGGAAGAGTAGAGGGTGGTGGAAGAGGGTTATTATTGTTGCTCGTTGTTAATATTGTTTTCTATTTGTGATTTATACATAGGTGTTTGGGGAGGCTAAAGGGGGCGGGGTTAGGGATGGAGCCAGGGGTGGAGCTTAAATCCATAATTGTCTAATAACACATAGAAAAAATAAATAAAAATAAAAGTCACAATTAATACCTATTATTAAATTTAGATATTAGATATGTATCATATGTCAAAGAATAAAGTGGTTGCTCAAAGCATATACTAACCACAATCGCTCAACTGGATTGGCCGCTGTCGTGGACAGGATGCTGGGCTCGATGGACCCTGGTCTTTTCCCAGTATGGCATTACTTATGTACAACACTATGCACAAATTTGTGCAAAAACACACTCAGGACCTTACTGTACCATAACACTAGGCAGACCCTAATACACCAATATACCACCCATATGGAAAATGCAGACCATCAACAATATGAAACAAGGGATCATAATATCACAATTCTCATGTAGAGCCACAAAACACCCTTTTAGGGTGGATAGTGTTCACAATGAGCTCTTTTTATTTGACAATATGTAGATCCTTCAAGAGGTAGTGTGTCATGATTTAGGCTCTAAAACCCTTTCTGATGTTTTGGTGCCACCTCAGTAAGGCCAATACACAATCTCTCCACTGCAAAACACTATACACAAACTTGTGCAAAAACACACTCATAACCTTAGCAAACCACAACAGCACTAATTCCAAGGACAGGACGAGCTACAACCTTATGCCTGGAAAGGCAGCACTGTAATTACACTGGGCTCTAAAACCTAGTGAAACAAAAAACCCCCAAAAAGGGCTGTAAATACTACACACTAGTAGAATAAATACTGCACCTTGATTACACATGAAAAACACATGACACAACAGATATGAAGGCAAAACTGGAAAGTTACCTCAAGAAGTCAGACTCAGCATGCAGCAATACTAGAAAAATTGAAACTTACATGCAAAATATCACAGATGCACATTTCCAAAAGCTGACATATTCCAGTTAATAAATTCTGAATAAAATACTTTTTTCTACCTTTGTTGTCTGATCATTTCGTTTTTCTATTCGCTTTGGTCCCAGTGTCTTCTTTCCATTTGATATTTTTTCTCTCAACATGTCCACCATCCTCCTGTGTCCTTATGCGTCCTGTCTACCATCTGTAGCCCTGCCCCTATCCTTTCTCCAGTTTCAGCATCTGCCCTCAAAGTGTTCCGATCCAGCCCTTAAATTCAGCAATTTCCCCTCCATCCATATCCAGCATGTCTCCCATTCCCTCCATCCATGTGCATGTACTTCCTTTGTCTTTCCTTCCCTCCATCCTTGCCCAACATTTCTCCTCTGTTCCCTGCCCTCCACTCCATCCATGTCCAGATTTCTCCTCTCTTTCCTCCCCTCCATCCATCCATGTCCAGCACCTTCCCTCTTTCTCTCCTACCCTTCCATCCAGTGTCATCCCTCTTTCTCTCTCCATCCTTCTACCCATTACCCTCTCCCAATCCTTACGTCTATTGTCTCCCTCTCCTTCCATCCATTGTCTCCCTCTATATCTCCTTCCTTCTAAACAGTTCTCTCTTGACCCTTTTCCATTCAGCATGTCCTCTCTATCCCCATCCTTCCAGTGTCTTTCCTCTTTCCCTCCCTACCCTTACGTCCAGTGTCTTCCCTCTTTCTGCCCCCTCCTTCCAACTTTTCCCTCTTTCTTCCTCCTTTCATTCAGCATTTCTCTGTCTGACAGCTAGGGTCTCCCCCAGTTTCTCCCCAGCAGCTTCTCTCCCCTGCCCATGTCCCCTCTTTCTCCCGCCATCTTTCCACTAATCTCTCTCTCTCTACCCCTCTTCCATCCAGCATCTTCTCTCTGGCTCTCCCCTGCTCTCTTCCATGTCCCCTCTTTCTCTCCCCATCTCTCTCTGGCTCTCCCCTGCACTTTTCCACTTTCTCTCTCTCTCCTCCAGCGTCCTCATGCATCTCTCCTCTCCCTCATGCATCTCACCTTTCTCTTCCCTCCCTTTCTTGCTTCCATCACTCTTACTCCTTTCTCCACCCCCCCTTTCTCATTCCCATGCCCTGCCATTGCTTTCCTTCCTCCCTCTTCCCCTTAGATGTGGCATCTCACATCCTCCTCTCTCCACCCCCCTTTCCCTTTGGTCAGTCTGTCTTTCTGGCATCGCTTCCCCCCCCCCCGGACTAGTGTGGTACCGTATCGCTCTCCCCCTCCACTCCTGTCACGTCGTCTTTCAACGAGGCTTCCTTCCTGTAGCATCAGCAATGATGTAAGCGCCGTTGCTTTCAGCCTGCCCCGGAAGCACTCTCTGGACAGCTTCCCACGTAGGAGGGACGCTGTCCAGAGAGTGCTTCCGGGGCAGACGCACTCACAGAAACTTGAACAGATGATCATTCATCAAGAAACGCCGCGCAACCGAGAATAGGACTTTGGCTGTCGGGGTTGGGGTCCCCCGTCAGCACAGGTACACGATGGCAGTGGGGGAGTGTTTTTGTCAGGAAGGGAGGGTCGACAGGGTTGCGGCAGGGTGGTCCAGGGGTCCGTAACGCGGAGGGGGGATGTTGAAATTATAGGGAGGGCGGAGTCTGGAACTCGGTGGGAGGGGCGTGAGGGGGATCACGTCACTGATGGTGCCTAGCAGACCACAGGAGCCACGGTCCCAGGCAGGATAGAATGTTGGAGGTGAGTATTATTATATAGGATGTATCTTTGTGTTTCTAGTAAATTAATAGATTGCAGGTTTTGCATGATACAGTAGCTAAAGTAACAAAGTATACAATGGCAGATAAAGACCCACATTATGCATCTAGTCTGCCCAATAAGGTGGCTAGAGCCACACCCACCATTCCAAGCAGGTTACTCTTCGTCACATAGTAACATAGTATCAGGCTTATTTTCGAAAGAGAAGGACGCCCATCTTTAGACACAAATTGCAAGATGGGCATCCTTCTCACAGGATCGCCCAAATTGGTGTAATGGAAAGCCGATTTTGGGCATCCCCAACTGCTTTCCGTCGTGGGGATGACCAAATTTCACGGGGGCATGTCAGAGGCGTAGCGAAGGCAGGACTTGGGCGTGGCTAACACATGGGCATCCTTGACCCATATTGGAAAAAAAAAGGGCGTCCCTTACCTGGTCCTTTTTTCTAATGACCAAGCCACAAAAAGGTGCCCGAACTGACCAGATGACCACCGGAGGGAATCGGGGATGACCTGCCCTTACTCCCCCAGTGGTCACTAACCCCCTCCCACCCTCAAAAAAATTTTTTTAAATATTTTTTGCCAGCCTGTATGCCAGCCTCAAATGTCATACCCAGCTCCATGACAGCAATATGCAGGTCCCTGGAGCAGTTTTAGAGGGTGCAGTGCACTTCAGGCAGGCAGACCCAGGCCCATCCCCCCTACCTGCTACACTTGTGGTGGTAAATGTAAGCCCTTTAAAACCCACTGTACCCACATCTAGGTGCCCCCCTTCACCCATAAGGGCTATGGTAGTGGTGTACAGTTGGGGGTAGTGGGTTTTGGGGGGGGGGGTTGGGGGGCTCAGCACACAAGGTAAGGGAGCTCTCTAGCTGGCAGCTTTTTCTGAATTCCACTGCAGTGCCCCCTAGGGTGCCCGGTTGATATCCTGGCATGTCAGGGGGACGAGTGCACTACGAATGCTGGCTCTCCCATGACCAAAGGGCTTGCATTTGGTCGTTTCTGAGATGGGCATTCTTAGGTTCCATTATCGACAAAAATCAGAAACGACCAAGTCTAAGGGTGACCATCTCTACAGACGACATAAATGTCAAGATTTGGGCATCCCGTACCGTATTATTGAAACGAAAGATGGACACCCATCTTGTTTCAATAATATGGGTTTCCCCGCCCCTTTGCTGGGACGTCCTGCAAGGATGTTCTCAGGAAAACTTGGGCACCCCTTTTGATTATGCTCCTCTAAATGACGGCATAGAAAGACCTGATCGGTCCATCCAGTCTGCCCAACAGTCACATTCATTATTCAAGATTAAAATCAACAATGAATGTTGATCTGAATCTGTCATGTCATTCGTGGGATACAGACTGTAAAAGTCTGCCTGGCACTGTCCTCACGTTCCAAATTTCTGGAGTCTCCGTGGAAGCCCTCTCCAGCCCATCCTAAACTGGATTGCTATATGTGGGATATAGACTGTACAAGCCAGCACCAGCACTGGCCTTGGTTTTTACAGCCAGAGTTGCTATCTAAGCACCACTTGACATACCATTCATTTTCTAATTAGAGATCCTCTGTGTTCATCCATGAATTTTCTGACATTACTCCTAAGTCTACCACCCCACAACCTAATTCGTGCCTTCTAGTTTTTTTATTTTCCCTTCTCTGGAAAATATTTGTTTCTATATTAATACCTTTCAAGTATTTAAGCATCTGTATCATATCTCCCCTGTCCCTCCTCTCCTCTTAAGGTATACCTATTCAGGTCTTCCAGTCTCTTCTCATATGTCTTTTGGCACAAACACCATGCCACTTTTGTTGCCTTCCTCTGCACTTCTTTGCATTGAAGTTTAATTGCCAAACATTAGACCATTCTTCTAACTTTTGCAGATCCTTTTTCATGTTTTCCACTCCCTTTGGGGTGTCCACTCTGTTACAAATCTTGGTATCATCTGCAAAAAGGCCTTCTAACCCTTCAGCAACCCTTCAGCCCCAGCACCGATCCTTGAGGCACGTTTGGGGGGTGCTGCAAACTGAAAAAGTATGGGAACCCCTGCGTTAGTTGAATATGACACAAAAAATGCACACCTGTCTGTCCTTGCCACAGACCATAGCAGTCTGTCCGACACTGGCCCTGCTTCCCAATCACTCCTCATCTATAATCGGGATACAGACTGTAAAATTCTGCCCTGTTTTGACATATTTGGATACAGACTGTAGAAATCCACCCAATACTGGCCTTACTTCCCTCCTACTGGAATCACTATCTAAGCACCAAGAAGGTTTTGATTTGTTTTCATCCTTTTTCCCTATAAGGATCCTTTGTGTTTATCCCATGGGTTTTTGAATGTCACCATTTTCATCTCCACCACCTCCCTTGAGAGGGCATTTCAGGCATTCACCAAATTAATGTTGGGAGAATACAGTTGAGAAAGAGCTACTATTTATTTTTTTAGTTTGTTTACACTGACTGCCTAGGTTAGTATTTAAATTGTTACTTGTTAAATTGTTATTTGTATGACTCTGATCTACCTAGCTAATTTATTTATTTATCAGGCTTTATTTACTGCCTTTTTGAAGGAATTCACTCAAGGCGGTGTACAGTAAGAATAGATAAAACATGAGCAGGAGGCAATTACAGCAGTAAAAATATTTGAACAACAATACAAAGTATGGCATGGTATACTACTTGCAATGACAACACAATATGTACTAGAACATTATAATTGGTAGTGAAGGGTAAGGCAAAGCTGTAACATATAGATGAATAAGAAAGTAGGAAGAATTAGAAAGTAAGGTGATTGATTTGAAGAAAGTGAGGTTAGAGACATGGTTAAATATTATCTCAGCTAGGGTAGGAGTGGATAAACATGTTCCGCTGCAGTACGTGCAGCCCGAGTCAATCCTTGTGTGAGTGAGACTAACAAGTTAGTTACTTCTTCCGTTAAAGGCTTGGTTGCACTGGAAAATAGCCCATGTTCGAGGTCCTTTTGTTTTGTTAATAGTAATAAACTAAAGCCTCCGACTCCGAAGCCTTTTCATTATAAGAAATCTTTTGGTATGATTTTTAACTTTGGGGCTTCTAGAGAGTGGAATGCTTTGCCTTGTTCTATCTGGATTGAAATGGGCAATCTGATATTTAGAAGGCACTTGAAAACATGGGTATTCCAGAAATATTGGATTATTAATTAGGGCCCCTTTTACCAAACAGTGGTAAAAGGTGGCCCATGGTGGCGTCAGAACGTGAGATTGTCACAATCCAAGGTCACCTTTTACTGCCGCCAGTAAAAGGTTTCTTTTAAAAAGGGGCAGGAAATAGCCATGCAGTAATAAAAAAAAATTGTCGTGTGGCATGCTGGAGCCCATACCACCTCCTATTTAGGCCCGATTACTGCTGGGCCACACCCATGGTGCTAGGAAATTAGAAAATGTTTCTAGTGCCGGAAGCCAGAACTACTGCCAGGCTCCAGGGCCGATTTCCTGCATGGAAACCTGGTGGTAGCCCAGGTAGTAAAGGGCCTCTTAGTTAGAAATGTAATTAGTTGCAATGTTAGATGAACTGTTTGTGTAGTTTTTATACATTCTATAATTGTAATCTGCTTTGTACAGCAGTTGGATAGGCAGAATAGAGTGCGTTGGGCACACATTTACGCGGCTTAGTAAAAGGGCCCTTTAACCTCATTGATTAAAAATGTAATCTTGATTTCCTTAATTTTCTTTTCCCTTTAATGTGTTCTCGATTCCCCTATTGATGTGGGCTTATTTTGTTTTTCTTTATTCCTTTTCATTGCTATTGCGTACCTCAGTTTGTGGATATTTGATTTTTCTGTTATTGCTTATTGTTTGAATTCAGATATGTATATTTTTTAAAACTTCAATTAAAAAGAAAAGAATTAGGGAAATAAGTACTAGCCAGAACTCTTTATTTGGTATAGTACAAGATATTCTGTGACAAAACTCCTTATAAAGTTCTTAGTTATATGATGTTTCTTCTTTTATGGTTTATGATTTTGCTACTTTGTCTCAAAGGTTGATTTATTGGATAAAATGTGCTCCATGAGATCTTCTATATGGGATCATGTGGGACTCCAAACCTGGAACCTGGAGATAATCTGATGAATTAAATAGATCATGGCAACTGTTAGCTTTTGATCTTTTAAGTTTAGAAGAAACACAGAAAATGGTTAATCCATAAAACTTATAAAATATGTATTAGGTTTAGTACAGGCCAATTTGGTAAGAGATTGTGATTCTGCCTAACTTCCTATTCTTAGACAGACTTTTAATACCTAATTAGAAACTGGGAGATTCCCTGATCAACTTCAGAAGGCCAAAGTGAAGCCCATTTTGAAGGAAGTGAATGGGGATCCATTGGTTGTGGCTAATTATAGACCAATTTCAACTCTTCCATTTCTGAGAAAAATTATAACCTGGCAATACCAATAACCCAGTGGTTAGAAGAAAATAAATGTTTTCATCTTGCCAGTCCAGATTGGTTCAAGACATGGGATGGAAACTGCATTAGTATCTTTCACTAATGACCTCGGTGGTGGGAGACGGGGCTGGTGGTTGGGAGGCAGGGATAGTGCTGGGCAGACTTATACGGTCTGTGCCCTGAAGAGGACAGGTACAAATCAAAGTAGGGTATACACAAAAAATAGCACATATGAGTTTATCTTGTTGGGCAGACTGGATGGACCGTGCAGGTCTTTTTCTGCCGTCATCTACTATGTTTCTATGTATGACCTTAGAATATCTCTGGATAATGGCTGGGATTGCACATTAATTATGAGTAGATTGGATTAGTTTAATGCTTCAAAAAGTCAGTTGAATAAACTTTAATTTAAGCAAATAAACATGAGGCAAGGTACAGTATAGATGGCAAAGAAAAGGGAGTAGTGACATCCCAAAAAACAGCAGAAAAGACACCTGAAAAACTTAAATTAAGATATATTAATATACATTAATTTATTGGAAAATAAATAATTCATCAGCATGGATAAAATCATAATACCTAATGTGATTACACGTTTCATCATGGCACCCTCACTGGAGTAAAAATTCATTCCACAAAGAAACAATGAGAAATAATAAAACAAATACAATTGAAAAGTGTGACAATGTCCTTGATGACCTATGAATACATAAATAGTGATATACAATAATGTAAAGATTTGAGTAAACTACCCCAAAATATTTGTTAAACATATCTCTATAATGATATTGATACATACTTGTATGGATCTAAAAAAATCCTTTAGTTGGTATACACACACCTTGAACAGTTATCATTTATTGTTTACCAATTCAAGTGGAGCAATTATCTTAGAAGGCATGAATTCAAAAATAATAAGAATAAAAATTATTCAGAATGCAAAATATCCCATTTGGGGACATTGCAATTAAAAGGTGACTGAATGATAGCATATGCAATGAGCTCATTCCCTCCAATATTCAAAGTTATTTAACTGGCCAGAAATGACTGCTGACTGCGCCTAATGCAAATATTCAGCATGAGATAACTGGTTATCTCCACTGAATATTCGTGGTCAGCACAGAAAAGTTAACTGGCTGTATTGTGTGATAACTGGTAATATTCAGCGCTGACTAGCTAGGTTTAGCAGGCAAATCGGACAGTATAAACAGCAGTCCTATCTATGCTGGCTATTTGCTTAGGTGTCCTTTTACTAAGGTGTGCTGAAAAATGGCCTGGGCTGGTGTAGATGTGTGTATTGGATGTGCACAGGTCCATTTCTTTTCAGCGCACCTGAAAAAAAGTGTTATGACCCGGTAGTAGTGAGCCCCTGTGCCCCGACTGAGCACGGCTGAGATGAAGTGATACCGCACTCGGTCAGGCAGCCAGACCACCCCTAGCTTCACCTGGGAAACGACCACCGTTCACCGGAAGTTGAGTTCCCAGCTGCAGGTGGCCACCAGGACTTCTGGAACTGGCGGGGTAGCACAGCTGCTGACCAGGATGGCAGGGAACAGACACAGTCCAGAACCAATATTCCGACAGGCAAAGAATAGTCAAAATCAATCCAGGGTCAAGGCAGGCAGCAAACAAGCGTAATCCAAGAAAACTAGCCAAGGTCCGGTTCACAGGAAAACAGGAACCGAAGATAGTCTGTGAACTGCACTCCAACAGCAAGTCCTCAGAACAATTGAGGCCGAAGCAATGAAGGCCTGGAGGCAATGCTTTAAATAGTGAAGGAATCAGGCTAAAACATGTGCAGCTGAAACAAGATGGCTGCCCCATCAGCAGAGAAACCCAACGCCCAAATATGGGCTTCCTTCCTGCAGCCTGCCAACCCCAAGATGGCTGCCATAAGCTGAGATGCCCATCCCAAGATGGCCGACCTATCCTGGAGAACCATTACCAAAATAGCCGGCTATCTCTGCCAGACTGCGCCTCGCCGGCGAATCGGCCGCGCAGGCCTGGAACCAGGTGAGGAACGTAACAAAAAGGCCTTTTTGTTTGGCTGAAAAGGGGCATGCGGCAAAATGAAAATTGGTGCGTGTCCATTTTGGGCCTGAGACCTTACTGCTACCCGTTGACCTAGCAGTAAAGTCTCACATGTTAACTGGATAGTAATGGTCTATGTGTATACAATGCCGATTACTACCTGGTTAGTGTTGTGCGCCATAAAATTTCCGGTGCGCTTAGTGGATGCGCGTAAAAAATGAAACTACTGCCTGGGCCATGCAGTAGTTCAAAATGGACACATGTAGGACGTGTGTAGGCGCCTACGTGGCTTAGTAAAAGGGCCCCTTATCTGGTTAAGTGAGTGCCGGCCAAAAAAATCCTGGATAGTCAATGCCGGTCACTAGGAACTGTCTGGCATTGAATATCCAAGGTCAGCGCTGACTACGGCACTGATGTGGGTTTTCTCCTGCCGGCTGAATATCAGCTCCATTGTTTCTCAAAACAGCAGCCTATCCAGAAACACCTCTAATGCCCCTTCTTAGACTTGACCATAGAAGAACAACTTATCTCCATTAATTCCCTCTCCTACTTCAGCTGAAAAGCTACCTTTTGGCAGCCTTCCGGAAACTATTAAAGACTAACTTGTTCAAAGAGACTTATCATTCGGACCCTTCTTAAGTAAACTGTCATCACAACTTTTCGAGAACAAGTCAACATTGTACTTTTTTATTTGTTTACTTTAATCTCACTGACATTATTGAATGTTATACATTACCCTTGTTCTCAAATACCTAAAATGAATTGTATATCTATTTATCTCTAATTTCTACTATTCCGATAATGGCAATCGCCATTACGACGTAATGTAAGCCACATTGAGCCTACAAATAGGTGGGAAAATGTGGGATCCAAATGCAGCAAAATAAATAAATAAATAAGCCACAGAGAAGGAAGAGGAGGCATCAAACTAACTATTGAAAACATCATTCCCCCCCCCCAAATAATAATAATAATAATAAATATTCTGAAGCTGAAAATGGTGGCTGAGATTGCCTACCTCTATCTTTACCACCTTTCCATTAGCCCCTTACTATCTGATACAAGATTCATGTCCTGTTTCCCAAATGAGATAATGCTCCATAATCCAAGCTCTCTTTGTTTCCATTATGGCTACTCAGTAGTATCTAAAATGTGTTTTGCATCTAGCTAATAATTCTGATGTGCACAGATTTTTCTTCAGTCTCCAAGTGATGTCCTTGACATTTCAACAACAGAAGACCATTCTGAAACCATTCCACCCTACAATGCTGTCTGGACTTTTTTTTTTTTTTGTATTGGAGCAATATAATACTAAACATTCCATTCCAACAGGAAACCTGACTGTTCAGAAGGAGGCCCTAAGATTCTCTGCTGTTAGTGTTCTCTTCTCTGCTAAAGTTCATGTGGCAATCACTTTTCACACTCTATAAACTTGTGGGCCCTTCATCTTTACAATAGTAAATAGATATAAGTAAGATGTTATTAGATTATGGTTAGTCCATGGAATAGGTATCAATTCTAGGTTATCTTTAATAATATGCTGACTCAGTCATTCATTATGGAGTGGAGGAGTGGCCTAGTGGTTAGGGTGGTGGACTTTGGTCCTGAGAAACTGAGTTTGATTCTCACTTCAGGTACAGGCAGCTCCTTGTGACTCTGGGCAAGTCCATTGCCCCATGTAAGCTGCATTGAGACTGCCATGAGTGGGAAAGCACCGGGTACAAATGTAACAAAAAAGAAGATTAAGGTGCCTACATGTGTTAGTAGTTTCATTAACTGACTGAAATGTAAATTCTCCTTAAAAAACCTATCAGTTATCAATACTTATTTAAATTTAAGTATTGGGTTAACACCAGTGCCTCCATGGACTCAGTGACTGGAGTACTGGCTGTTGGGGCCCTAAACATCAAAACCAAACCTGAAGAAGATCCTTCCTCCTACTTCAACAGTAATCCTTTATAACCTGACACATGCAGGCTCACATAATTCTAATGGAATCATGAAGGAAAATCCCTACCCCATCCCTTCCTTTATATTTCCTGGTAACCTGTATAAATTTGTAGCCCCTCTAAAACTAAGGGCCCTGTTTACTAAGCTATGTTAGTGTTTTTAGCACATCTACACTTAAGCGCGCATGCTAACCATGTAGGTGCCTGTAGGGATATTGTAGGCACGTACATGATTAACACGCGTACATACAGTGGTGGAAATAAGTATTTGATCCCTTGCTGATTTTGTAAGTTTGCCCACTGACAAAGACATGAGCAGCCCATAATTGAAGGGTAGGTTATTGGTAACAGTGAGAGATAGCACATCACAAATTAAATCCGGAAAATCACATTGTGGAAAGTATATGAATTTATTTGCATTCTGCAGAGGGAAATAAGTATTTGATCCCTCTGGCAAACAAGACCTAATACTTGGTGGCAAAACCCTTGTTGGCAAGCACAGCGGTCAGACGTCTTCTGTAGTTGATGATGAGGTTTGCACCAGGGGCGTATCTGGACTCCGGCGGTAGGGGGGGCCAGAGCCAGAGAGAGGGGGCACATTTTAGCGCCCCCCCCCCGCCGCCGCCGCCGCCCCCACCGCCGAGCCCCCACCGCCACCAATGACTTAGTCTCTCCACCCCCCTCCCGCCGCCAACCCTCCCCCGCTGCCGTTCTTACTTTTGCTGGCGGGGGACCCCAACCCCCGCCAGCCGAGGTCTGCTTCCACCTGCCGCTGCCTTCAAAACTTCTTCTTCAGCCGGCGGGGGACCCCAAACCCCCGCCAGCCGCCCCGCGCTGTTTAAAATTCATCTTCGGCCTCCGTGGCCGTGCTGCTGGGATAGGCGGCGCTGTTGAAATCCACTTCGGAGTCTGACGTCGCAGCACGTACAACGTACAACGACGTCAGACTCCGAAGTGGATTTCAACAGCGCCGCCTATCCCAGCAGCACGGCCACGGAGGCCGAAGATGAATTTTAAACAGCGCGGGGCGGCTGGCGGGGGTTTGGGGTCCCCCGCCGGCTGAAGAAGAAGTTTTGAAGGCAGCGGCAGGTGGAAGCAGACCTCGGCTGGCGGGGGTTGGGGTCCCCCGCCAGCAAAAGTAAGAACGGCAGCGGGGGAGGGTTGATGGCGGTAGGGGGGTCCAGGGCAAAATCTGCGGGGGCCCAGGCCCCTGAGGCCCCACGCAGATACGCCCCTGGTTTGCACACATGTCAGGAGGAATTTTGGTCCACTCCTCTTTGCAGATCATCTCTAAATCATTAAGAGTTCTGGGCTGTCGCTTGGCAACTCGCAGCTTCAGCTCCCTCCATAAGTTTTCAATGGGATTAAGGTCTGGTGACTGGCTAGGCCACTCCATGACCCTAATGTGCTTCTTCCTGAGCCACTCCTTTGTTGCCTTGGCTGTATGTTTTGGGTCATTGTCGTGCTGGAAGACCCAGCCACGACCCATTTTTAAGGCCCTGGCGGAGGGAAGGAGGTTGTCACTCAGAATTGTACGGTACATGGCCCCATCCATTCTCCCATTGATGCGGTGAAGTAGTCCTGTGCCCTTAGCAGAGAAACACCCCCAAAACATAACATTTCCACCTCCATGCTTGACAGTGGGGACGGTGTTCTTTGGGTCATAGGCAGCATTTCTCTTCCTCCAAACACGGCGAGTTGAGTTCATGCCAAAGAGCTCAATTTTTGTCTCATCTGACCACAGCACCTTCTCCCAATCACTCTCGGCATCATCCAGGTGTTCACTGGCAAACTTCAGACGGGCCGTCACATGTGCCTTCCGGAGCAGGGGGACCTTGCGGGCACTGCAGGATTGCAATCCGTTATGTCGTAATGTGTTACCAATGGTTTTCGTGGTGACAGTGGTCCCAGCTGCCTTGAGATCATTGACAAGTTCCCCCCTTGTAGTTGTAGGCTGATTTCTAACCTTCCTCATGATCAAGGATACCCCACGAGGTGAGATTTTGCGTGGAAGCCCCAGATCTTTGTCGATTGACAGTCATTTTGTACTTCTTCCATTTTCTTACTATGGCACCAACAGTTGTCTCCTTCTCGCCCAGCGTCTTACTGATGGTTTTGTAGCCCATTCCAGCCTTGTGCAGGTGTATGATCTTGTCCCTGACATCCTTAGACAGCTCCTTGCTCTTGGCCATTTTGTAGAGGTTAGAGTCTGACTGATTCACTGAGTCTGTGGACAGGTGTCTTTCATACAGGTGACCATTGCCGACAGCTGTCTGTCATGCAGGTAACGAGTTGATTTGGAGCATCTACCTGGTCTGTAGGGGCCAGATCTCTTACTGGTTGGTGGGGGATCAAATACTTATTTCCCTCTGCAGAATGCAAATAAATTCATATACTTTCCACAATGTGATTTTCCGGATTTAATTTGTGATGTGCTATCTCTCACTGTTACCAATAACCTACCCTTCAATTATGGGCTGCTCATGTCTTTGTCAGTGGGCAAACTTACAAAATCAGCAAGGGATCAAATACTTATTTCCACCACTGTAGTTAATGCGCATAAAAAATGTTAACGCACCTATAATGCTGCTTAGTAAACATGGCCCTAAGTTTCCATCAAACATATGATATCCATTTTGTTCTCTAGTACCCTTACTAATACTGTCTTTGAAATCACTGATCGAATGTTTAACAAACCTATGGTAAGTAAACTCTTCTCTCTAATCAGTGGCATAGGAAGGGGGGGCAGTGGGGCGGTCCGCCCCGGGTGCACGCCGCTGGGGGAGGGGTGTCGGCTCCACTGGTTCCCTGCTCCCTCTGCCCTGGAACAGGTTACTTCCTGTTCCGGGGCAGAGAGAGCAGGGAACCAGCGGAGCCGACGCAGCTCCCAGCAACGTGCAGTCGGGGCGGATCGCCCCTCTCTCGCTGCTTTCCGATGTAAGTACGCGCTGTAGGGGGAGGGTGTGATCCAGAGGGGGGAGGGTGAACTGTGCTGCACCCGGGGGGGGGGGGGGGTGTGCAGTGGCGACCCGCCCCGGGTATCAGCTGCCCTCGCTACGGCACTGTCTCTAATAAAGCCAGTCTTCAACAATGATAGTTCAATATAAACAAAATCTCTTCCCATCTCCACTCTGTTTCCACCTACCCACTCATTACTCTTTCAACCTTTCTCCCTCCCCCATCTTTTCCCATAGCTACCTTGCCCCATACATACTAGAAAGTGTGCCTATAAATCTTCTGTTATACTTAAACTCATACATGTGATAATCAACCCAATCCCTACCCAGCTATAACAAATATTGATATTCCCTTATCCCTTAATAAAATTAAAAACACAATAGGCAAAGGGACATAAAACATAGTACCCCAACAAACATGCAAATGGATGCACTGGGAGGCACAAAGGAGTGCAATAAAAAGCACAGCTTTTTTCATGCACACCTGCAGTAGATTGCCACCTTGCCAGCACCCTTTGAAGAAGTCAGATAATGGCTCTTCTTGATGACATCATCAAGTGTGGAGCTCATCCAGTGGTGTGCTGGAGGCGGTTTACAGTGGCTTGTGAGAGCCATTTAAAGTTTTTAAGAATTTTGGGAGCCAGGTGTTAAAATAGGCCCCTGTAGCTACTTTAACAGCCGGCTCCCAAAATTTGGGCTCATGATCCCTCTTGAACTCCCTTTTACTTTGCTGGCAGGGATGCCAAGCCCCGTCAGCCAAATAAATAGACTGCTGTTGCTCCCCACTGCTTGTTTCCGGCTCTGACCAGCATGCTGGGACTTCTCGTGTATGCTCTGTGTGTGAGAAGCCCCGGCATGCTGCTCAGAGCCAGAGATAAGCAACAGGGAGTGGTGACAATACATTTATTTGACTAGCAGGGCTTGGCATCCCTGCCAGGAAAGGTATGCCTAGCACTTGCGCATGGGGGTGGGGGGGGGGGGGGGGGGGGGAAGGAATGAATGTCCCCCCCCTCCAAATTGCAGGGCTGGCTACATCCGGAGAGAGAGCCCGTTGTTAAAAATTTACCAGTACACCACTGAGTTCATCAATGTGCAGGAAGAAGTAACAATTCTCACAAACTGTTTATTTATTTTGTTACATTTGTACCCCATGCTTTCCCACTCATGGCAGGCTCAATGTGGCTTACATGGGGCAATGGAGGGTTAAGTGACTTGCCCAGAGTCACAAGGAGCTGCCTGTGCCTAAAGTGGGAATTGAACTCAGTTCCTCAGGACCAAAGTCCACCACCCTAACCACTAGGCCACTCCTCCACTGTTGCTACAATTTGAGATTCTACATGGAATGTTGCCATTCCACCAGCAACATTCCATGTAGAAGTCGGCCCTTGCAGATCATCAATGTGGCCGCGCAGGCCTCTGCCCCCGTGAGTCCGACATCCTGCACGTATGTGCAGGACGCCAGACTCACAGAAACAGAAGCCTGCGCAGCCTTCTACATGGAATGTTGCTAGTGGAATAGCAACACTCCATGTAGAATCTCCAATAGTAGCAACATTCCATGTAGAATCTCCAATAGTATCTATTTTATTTTTGTTACATTTGTACCCCGCGCTTTCCCACTCATGGCAGGCTCAATATGGCTTACATGGGGCAATGGAGGGTTAAGTGACTTGCCCAGAGTCACAAGGAGCTGCCTGTGCCTGAAGTGAGAATCGAACTCAGTTCCTCAGTTCCCCACAAGAAGAGAAGCAAATATTACAATTGTCACAGCAATCTTCCAGCTGCTTCTAAAAGAGGAAATTAGAACAATATTGAAAGGAGCAGTTGTCAAGGTTAAAACTTTGCATGAGATGTGGACATTATTTAAAAGACCATGTTTGATGTACTCCATGCATTAAAAAAAAAAGATTGAAAGAGGACCAAATGACAGCTAGCATGGTTTAATGATGAGGTGGAAGAGGTGGTGAAAATCAAAAGCCAGAAAATGGAATTCTGACCTTAAAGAAGAACAGGGCCAGCTCAGGGCATGAACCAGAGAAAATTTTTCTTTACTCAACGTGTAATTAAACTCTGGAATTCATTGCCAGAGAATGTGGTAAAGGCGGTTAGCTTAGCAGAGTTTAAAAAAATGTTTGGACTGCTTCCTAAAGGAAAAGTCCATAGACCATTATTAAATGGGGAAAATCCACTATTTCTGGGATAAGCAGTATAAAATGTTTTGTACTTTTTTGGGATCTTGCCAGGTATTTGTGACCTGGATTTGCCACTGTTGGAAACAGGATGCTGGGATTGATGGACCTTTGGTCTTTCCAAGTGTGGCAATACTTATGTACTTATGTACCCTGGCGGTAGTGTCGATGTGACACATGCTACTCGCTTGTTAGCCCTACCACTGCTTAGTAAAGGGGGCCCAAAATTATTAACTATACAGATATACTTGTTCTAATGGGAATTAGTCAACATGGGGTCAGCAAAGGTAAGTCTTGCTTTATACATTTATTAAAGTTTTTGGAAGGTGAAAACAAACAAGCGCATAATGTCAACGTGGTTGATATACAGGGGCATTTCCGAAAGGTTGTCCAAGTCAGAATGTCCCAAATGGACATTCATCTCCCACGTAATTTTTGAACAGGATACAGCCTCCCTTACTTGTGTTTGTTTTTTTTACCCACCCCCTTGTTGTTTCTGCTTAGAATATAATACGTTTATGTTTATTCACATTTTGCTATACTGCTTTTACTAATTTGCAGATCAAAGTGGTTTATCATTTTTAAAAATACAAAATGAATTAGAAATAAAGAAACTACAAAAATTATTTATTTTTATTTTATTTTATTTATTTGTTACATTTGTATTCCACATTTTCCCACCTAATTGCAGGCTCAATGTGGCTTACATAGTACCGTATAGGAGATCGCCAATTCCGGTATGAACAAATACAAAGTGATGTAGTGGTAGAATAAAGTTCATGTGTAACAGATACATTAGGGAATCGTACAGGGGAAGAGTTAATTTATGACCAGTACGAGCTTTGGTTTCGTTGTGTTGCAGTGTTCGGACATTTAAGTTGGATCGGTAGGGTATGCCTTTTTGAACAGGTTAGTTTTTAGTGATTTCCGGAAGTTTAGGTGGTCATACGTTGTTTTCATGGCTTTTGGTAATGTGTTCCATAGTTGTGTGCTTATGTAGGAGAAGCTGGATGCATAAGTTGATTTGTATTTGAGTCCTTTGCAGCTTGGGTAGTGGAGATTTAGGTATGTTCATGTTGATCCTGTTGTGTTTCTAGTTGGTTGGTCTATGAGGTCTGTCATGTATCCTGGGGCTTCGCCGTAGATAATTTTATGAACCATGGTGCAGATTTTGAACGCGATTCGTTCTTTGATTGGGAGCCAGTGCAGTTTTTCTCGAAGGGGTTTGGCGCTTTCGAATCACGTTTTTCCAAATATAAGCCTAGCTGCCGTGTTTTAAGCAGTTTGAAGTTTCTTTATGATTTGTTCTTTGCATCCCGCATAGATTCCATTGCAGTAGTCTACATGGCTTAGTACCATAGATTATATCAGGTTGCGAAATGTTTCCCTTGGGAAGAAAGGTTTCACATGTTTGAATTTCCACATTGATTGGAACATTTTCTTTGTTGTAGATTTCACTTGGCTCTCTAGCGTGAGATTTCGGTCAATTGTAACTCCGAGAATTTTCAGGCTGTCTGAGATAGGGAGGGTGTAATCTGGGATATTTAAGTTAGTGGGTTTGTTCGTGTTGTATTGGGATGAGAGGATGAGACAAGGTGTTTTTTCTGTGTTGAGTTTTAGTTGAAATGCATTCGCCTATGAATTCATGATGTTCAAGCTGAATTTGATTTGATTGGTGATTTCTGTTAGATCATGTTTGAAAGGGATATATATTGTGACATCGTCTGCGTAAATGAATGGGTTAAGGCCTTGGTTGGATAAGGACTTGGCTAGTGGTGTCATCATTAGGTTGAAAAGGGTTGGTGATAGTGGTGATCCTTGATGTACTCCGCAGTCTGCTTTCCATGGTGGTGATATGTTCGAGTTTGATTTCACTTGATATGTTCTAGTGGTTAAGAAACCCTTGATCCAGCTAAGTACACTTCCTCCAATCCCGAAGTAATCTAGGAGTTTTAGTAGTATTTTATGGTTTACTATGTCGAACGCACTAGACATGTCGAACTGGAGGAGTAGTATGCTTTTACCTGTTGCTATTTCCTGTTTGAATTTGGCTAGGAGAGTAATTAGTAATGTTTCAGTGCTGTGGATGGGGCAAAATCCTGATTGTGATTTGTGTAATATTGAGAATTTGTTTCTGTATTCAGTAAGTTGTTTGGTTACCATGCTTTCCATCAGTTTGACTACCAGTGGGATAGATGCTAATGGGGGTAGTTGGTGATTTTGTTTGTTTTTTTCTTGGTGTCTTTTGGTGTTGGGGTGAGTAGGATGTTGCCATTTTCCTTAGGGAAGAGACCTTGTTGAAGCATGTAATTTAGGTGGGATGTGAGGTCTGCTATGAAGCGGTGAGGAGCGGATTTTATTAGGTAGCTGGGGCAGGTATCCAATTTACAGTGAGTATTGGAGAACCTATTAATCTCCTGGGTGACTGTTTCAGTGGTGAGGAGAGCGAAATTTGACCAGATTCGGTCCACTGGGTATTCTCCGAGGGTTGAGTCCAGACCATTGATGACATTTTCGATATCAGCGATGTTCTGAGGTAGCGTGTTGTATAGGTTTACAATTTTTTCATTGAAGTATTTGGCAAGTTTGTCTGCAGATGGGATGTCTGTATTGGTTGTGGTGACCAAGGTGGTGTCTAGTAGTTTGTTCACGAGTTGGTATAATTTCTTCGTGTCTTTGTAGTCTGGTCCTATTTTGGTTTTGTAGTATGACCTTTTGGTTTGTCTTATTGCGTATTTTCTTTGTATTTGTTTCCATGCGTTGAGTGTGTGTACATCTTTTATTTTTTTCCATGCTCGGTCGAGTTTCCTGGATTGTGTTTTTAGTTTTTTCAGTTCTTCGTTGTACCACGGTATCGAGTTGTGCCTACGTGAGGTTCTTGTTAGTAAGGGTGCTATTTCATCTAGTATGCTTTTGCATCTTTTATCCCAATCTGAGAGGTAGTATATAGAGTCCGTTTGTGCTGTCCATTCATTGAGTCTGTTTGGCCTCTTGTTCTTTAGGTTATTTGTTCTTGTATACGGTATGAACCCTTTTTCCGCATTCTCCTTACACCAATCCCTAAGGACCTGAAGTCCAAACCTAGCATTATATATAACTACCACCCTGTTGCAACAATCCCGTTGTTAGTCAAGACTATGGAAAGCATGGTCAATATGCAGCTCACTGATTATTTGGATACATTTTCTATTCTCCATGCCTCCTAATCCAGGTTCCGGTCTCAACATAGTACCGAGACGATACTGGTTACACTCCTATCCAACTTCAAGAAGGAAATATCAATTGGGAAAAAACATCTTACTACTACAATTTGATATGTCCAGCGCTTTTGACATGGTTGACCACAGCCTCCTTCTTACTTTATTAGCTGAATTCGGTGTTGGAGGTAATGTTTTAGAATGGTTTAGAGGATTTCTCTCATTTCGATCCTATCAGGTTAAAGTCCATTCCTCTATTTCACCACCTTAGAGATCTCAATGTGGAGTTCCTCAGGGCTCCCCCCTATCACCAACCCTATTTAACATTATGATGACTCCACTTGCAACGGCCTTATCCAACCATGGCCTGAACCCTTACATCTATGCAGATGATGTAACTATCTACATTCCCTTCAGATCTTCCTTAACCAAAATCTCAGATGCAATTCAGAACAGTTTTGCAATTATGGTCAATTGGGCGAACGCATTTAAGTTCAAGCTTAACAAGGAAAAAACCCAGTGCCTCATTCTCTCCTCCCAGTTTAATAAATCTATCCCAAGCTCAGTTGCTGCGCTGGACTACTCCCTCCCTATCACAGATAACTTGAAGTTGCTTGGTGTCTTTCTGGATTCCCACTTGTCTCTTGACCTTCAAGTAATATCTATTACGAAAAGAATGTTTCTCTCCATGTGGTCACTTAAACGCATCAAGCAATTTCTACCGTGTGACCTATTACGGACTCTAATTCACTCTCTATTATTGAGACATTTTGACTACTGCAATGGGATTTACACCGGCTGCAAAGAACACATCCTAAAGAAACTCCAGACTGCGCAAAATACGGCAGCGAGATTAATATTTGGTAAATCAAGGTTTGAAGCAGCAAAACCCCTTAGAGAGAAACTTCACTGGCTCCCGATAAAAGAGCGTATCAAATTCAAAATCTGTGCTCTAACCCACAAGATTGTTTACGGGGAAGCACCAACTTATATGTTCAGCCTGATTGATCTCCCTTCTAGGCATTCCAAAAAGCCTTCTTGTAGCTATCTCACTCTCCACTATCCTAGCTGCAGGAATCTGAGATACAAATTGCTCTTCTCCTCCTCCTTTTGCTTTGTGAGTCCTCGCTACTGGAATGCTTTACCATCTGCATTAAAGGAGACTACCGACCACCATCTGTTCAAGAAGTCCCTTAAGACTTATCTATGTGATAAATCAAACTCTTCTGTTATTTAACTTCCTACCGGCCCTTGTTTGTACCTCCTGTTGTTTGTTCCCCTCCCAAGATGTTCCTTATTCTCTATTCTGACCTTGAATTTGTATGATGTTCTTTTCATAAATGTTGTTAGCCATATAGAGCCCGCCATGGTGGGAATCTGTGGGACATAAATGTTCTAAATAAATAAATAAATTGTAGGGATAGGTTTAGTTTCTAGTGGTCTGACCATGGTGTGTCTATCCATTTAATTTCTGTTATTATTAGGTTCTGGACTTTGGACAGTTTGTGTGAGATGAGGTTGAGTGTGTGTCCTTTGACATGGGTTGCTTGCATGTGTGGCCATTTAAGATCCCATAAATTAGACAGGAAAGTATAAATTCCATTCATACAAAACTAAAACCTATAAAAGACAGACAGAGTGAGTAAAATATGGAAAAGGAAAAAGGACAAAAAGGAAGGGGTAAGTAGATGAAAAAGGCATTTACCCAGTAGTATATACTTGCAATCAACCTAGGGAGATTTCTAAGGCAGATTTAAAGTTTTTAAGGGACAACTCAGCTCAAATAGGAAGTGGTGAAGAATTCCATAAAGAAGGAGCTGCAAAGAAGGAAGCCCAACGCCTGGTAGAATCCACGTGAGCCTGTTTCAAACCTGGCAGCACGAGACAATGTCATTCAAAGAACAAAGTAAGCACATGTTAGTGTGTACCATCACTTAGTAAAAGGGCCCCTTAGTGTTCAATGATGATATATGTGGTGAAAGTCCAAAGAGAATCCACGTGCGTGGCGAACTCAAGAAGTCCCACAGAGAAACTCAACCAAAGAGGGAAGTGGGAGTGAGAACCAGGATTTCCAAAGACAGGACCACTGGAGTAGTGAAATGAAGCAAAGTTTATTGGAAAACAAACTGACTCGACACAATGTTGTGTTTCAGCCAGAAGGCCTACATCAGGAGTCTGTATATTTGATTTAAAAAATGAGAGTCCAGGAGTAGCGACAATTGATTGTGATGGTCTTCAAAAAGACCGTTGGTGTAAAGTGTGGCTCAATCTTGAACAAGGCAATCTGATCGGCAATCACAAATCGGCAATTTACTACAGGGGTCCTTTTACAAAGGTGTGCTGAAAAATGGCTTGTGGTAGTGTAAGCGCGGGTTTTGGGTGAACGCCGATCCATGTTTTAGCACACCTGTAAAAAAGGCCTTTTTAAAATTTTTGCTGAACATGGACATGCAGCAAAACGAAAATTGCTGTGCATCCATTTTGGGTCTGAGACCTTACTGCCAGCCATTGACCTAGCGGTAAAGATTCATGCAGTAACTGGGCGGCAATGACCTAATGCCACTTGGTGCGCATCTGTTACACTCCCCCGAAAATAAAAAAATATTTTTCATATGTAGGTATCAGACGCGCGCCAAAAATGAAATTACCACAAGAGCCACGTGGTAGTCGTGTAGTAACTCCATTTTGGCGCATGTTGGGTGTGCATAGATGCTTACGTGGCTGAAAGGGTCCCATGATGTGTAGCAGGGGCAGATCCAGTTCCTTTTAGGATTCACTTATGGTTATGATGTAGCTGCTAAGAGGCGCAGGAACTTTGAGGCACTGTTGCAGCTCTTTCAAATGCAGGTTCTGCTGGGATGATCCTCAGGGACACTGCGGCTTTAGAGAATAATGTTTCTCCTTCAACCCAGTGGATGTTCCTGGACCACAAGTAGGTGGAATGAAATCCAGGTAGCCTTGCTGGAAGAAATACCCAGATAGACCAGTTTCTTCTCCTCCTCGGTATCTTAAGAGGGGTGATGAGGGTTCTCTGTGCCCAATAGGGCAGATGTTTAAGCTACTTTCTGACACCTGATTACGTTTAGATTTCAATAGCACAGTGCTCAGTCTATATATCTAGTGTACATGAATGTAACTCACCTTGAGCTAATACTGAAAGAGGTGTGAGCAAAATCCAAATAAATAATAAATAAATAAATAAATAAATAAATAAATAAATAAATAAATAAATAAATAAATCCTGGTCTATAAGGCAAATGTTTAGCTTTCCCTTGTAACTAAAATCAGAGCCCAAAAATCCAAAGACAGTAAATTATGAATCATAGCTCTCTCCCTCTGATTATAATTCTACCTTCTTCCTCTTGCTAGAGGCCAGAATGTACACAAGTCAGTTATGGCTCTGCCTGCCTACTACTGAGTATTCACAAAATGGAATCCCACAGTCTTTGGTAAAAAATCAAAATATGTTAAACTAGAACCAAGACTATTACTGCTACACTGAGATAGCTAACAGCAATTCGACCACACATATATATAGCCATATATTTCTCTTTTTTATATAGTCTATTTTAATTGCTTTATTCTTTTTCTTCAGAATGCCCTCAGCAAAAAACACTCATTTCAGGCAATTGCATTTCTTTTGCCAAGTGGCATAGCACTTCTTTGATCGGGCTACTTGTTTTTATTCTTTTTGTGTGTGTGCTATTACCTATCAAAATAGTGCTACAACTTAGACTAATAAATCAAAAAAATTCAAAAAAACGTGGACTTATCTCTAAACGTTTTTTTTTTTGGCATTCACACTGAGTCCTCGCTTAACTCTCTCCAGGTACCACAGCCGCTATTGTCTCCGACTGCCTTCCCCTGAAAACGCCCGACTCCACGGGTTTCAGAAGTCTTTCCTCAGGGACTTGGGTGAAAGCCGTCTTCTCTTGACTAAACAATGTGTGCAGCATTCACCAGATGCACTGTTGTAGTTTATAAAGACGCCCGTCTTGAGGCATGAACCGGAAATTATTCTCATGACGTCACTACAGAATGAAAGACATTTAAAAAAAATCATCTATTTAGATGTTATACAACCCTATTAATATTGATGTACAAACAGACACTTTCTTCATGCTACTTTTGTCAATGAAGTTAGGACAAAAATCTCTACTATTATTATTATTATTAGCATTTGTATAGCGCTACCAGATGCACACAACGCTGAACACCTGATAATTCCCCACCAAGTTGAGATTTCAAATAATGGTATTCCAGTCGATGTTCTCATTCAAACCTAATGGGCTAATGGTCTGTAATTTGTAGATCCACCCTTGCTCACGGCGGGTTAACACTGAAACTCGATCCCCGCCGGACAAGGTTGCCGGTACATGATCTATAATAAACCACTGCAGTTCAGAAAACTTATGATTAAGTTGTAAACAATGGGTCACAAGAGGTGCTGTAAGGTTTTTTGTTGTCAAACGACTTTTATGTTCTGTCAAACGAATTCTCATCTTTCTTATAGTATGCCCTACATAATATAATTGGCACGGACACTGAATTATATACACCACAAAAAATGATTAACATGTAGTCAAATGACTCAAAGTAAATATTTGCTGTGTCCCAACATGTGTCCATTGCTGCATAACCCTAGTTTGAGGGCAAAACTGACACTCCCCGCACAGTTTATGGTGACCTTGTTTAATCTGCTGAATGTGCTGAGTGAAAGAAGTATGAACCAAATTATCTTTCAAATTATGGCCATGTGTATACCCAATGCACAGATGTTACATAACGGTAGAATGAAATGAAATGACTTGCCAATGTTTATGCTGTAAGTGGGCTTCTTTAGGAGCCAAAGTGGAAAATCTAAGCACACACACTATTTTATCCATCCGTTCTTTTGGTTTATCCAACAATAATAAAGAACGTAGTGAATACCACACTCTCTTATACGCTTAGCGTATGCAACCGTGTGAATAGCCCCGTTCCTGGAGTCTAGATATCAGCTCCTTTGCCTGTAATTTAAATGCCTCATCTGTGGTACATATTCTACGTAAACGTAGAAATTGACTCACGTTTAGGGATAAGTTCACATTTTTTTTAAATTTTTTGATTTATTAGTCTAAGTTGTAGCACTATTTTGATAGGTAATAGCACACACACAAAAAGAAAAAAAATGAGTAGCCCGATGAAAGAAGTGCTATGCCACTTGGCAAAAGAAATGCAATTGCCTGAAATGAGTGGTTTTTGCTGAGGGCACTCTGAAGAAAAAGAATAAAGCAATTAAAATAGACTATATAAAAAAGAGAAATATATGGCTATATATATGTGTGGTCGAATTGCTGTTAGCTATCTCAGTGTAGCAGTAATAGTCTTGGTTCTAGTTTAATATGCCTACTATTGAGGTCATACCCACAGTTAGAACACTTTGAAGTGCAAAACACAAAAAATAAAATCAAACTTCACATAAACAAACATAAGCGCTCAGAAAAAAAGGAGGAAAAAGCCTCAGAATGTTAAAGTGCTGATGATATACAGTTAATATTTTTAGTGACCTAATTAATCCAGATCTCTCTTCTTTAAACAAATGCTTAGATAAAATTGCTTGTAGTTAGATACCCATTGGTTAAAATTAAACCCTTCTAAATCAAAGGCTATTTGTGTAACAATCTTTCAATCCCTTCTGTTGCACCCTAGATATCTAGGCAGTCATTATTACCGGTACTCTCAATAAAAATTGTTGGCATTACTCTAGACTCACAGTTGACATTTGATCCCCATATAGCTTTAATATCTTGTAAATGTTTTGGAGCCTTATGCTTAATTCAATCTCGTAGATCATATTTAGATAAGTCTGCTTTGCATAAACTTGTACATGCTTTAGTAATAAGTAGATTGGATTATGCTAACTCTTTGTTTATTGGCCTACCACAATATACTATCAAAAGATTATAATCTATCCAAAGCCTGACCATTAGGATTATTACTGGGATCATACATTTTGACAGAGTATCCACCTTCTAAAGGAGGCACATTGATTGCCGTGTATGTACTGAATGAGATATTAGGTTTTAGTTATAGCTCATAAGATATTTTACTCAGGACAACCTCAGTTTTTAATGAATTTCCTTATTCCCCAACACAATCATTAAGGTTGCAAAACCAGAATTGGGTAGGAGTGGCCTAGTGGTTAGGGTGGTGGACTTTGGTCCTGGGGAATTGAGTTCAATTCCCACTTCAGGCACAGGCAGCTCCTTGTGACTCAGGGCAAGTCACTTAACCCTCCATTACCCCAGGTACAAATAAGTATCTGTATACAATATGTAAGCCGCATTGAGCCTGCCATGAGTGGGAAAGCACAGGGTACAAATGTAACAAAAAAAAAAAAAACCATCTCTCTTAAGAGCAAAACTAAATTCCACCTGTGACTTTTTTTTAACCTTGCTCTCACTTTATGGAATTCTTTATGTTCTCATCTTCATTTAGAGTCAGGTAGGACATGGCCATAGCGGAGAAACTGAATAAAACTGAATGAATTCTTTGCTTTGGTCTTTACGGAAGAATGTGTAAGAGATCTACCTGTACCAGAAATGATTTTCTGGGAAATTACAGCCCAGTAAGCCTGATGTCAGTGGTGGGTAAAATAGTGGAAACTATTATAAAGAATAAATAAGGGGACACATAAACATGGTTTAGTGGGACAGATTCAGTATGGTCTCAGCCAAAGGAAGCCTCACCAATTTGTTTCATTTCTTTGAAGGTGTGAATAAACAGTGAATAAAGGTGAGCCAGTTGATGTAATGTTTTGATGTAGTGTTTCTAGATTTTCAGAAAGCTTTTGACAACGATCCTCATGAGAGATTCCTGAGAAAATTCAAGAGTCATGGGATAGGAGGCAATGTTCTGTTGTGGATTAGGAATTGGTTATTTGACAGAAACAGAGGGTAGGGTTGAATGGCCATTTCTTAATGGAGGAGGGTGAATAGTGGAGTGCCACAGGGATCTGTATTGGGACCAATGCTGTTTAACATATTTATAAATGATCTGAAAATCAGAACGATGATTGAGGTGATTAAATTTTCAGATGACACAAAACTATTCAAGATTGTTAAAACACATGTGGACTGTGAAAAATGTTAGGAAGACCTTTAAGAAACTGGAAGATTGGGCATCCAAATGGGGCAAATGCAAAGTGATACATATTGGGAAGAATAATCTGAATCATAGTTACCTGATGCTCGGTTCCACCTTGGAACTCAGCATCCAAGAAAAATCTAGGTGTTATTATAGACAATAATGCTGAAATCTTCTGCTTAGTGTGTGGCGGTGGCTAAAAAAGCGAATTATTGGGAAAAGGTTGGTAAATCCGACCAAGAATACTATAATGCCTCTGTATCTCTCCATGGTGCAACCTCACCTTGAGTATTGCGTTCAGTTCTGGTGACAGTTCTGATGACTCCTAGATCCTTTTCCTGGATGGTGACTCCTAATGTGGAACCTTGCATCACATAGCTGTAATTTGGGTTCCTCTTTCTTACATGCATCACTTTGCAAGTCATAACGTCACTACAGAATGAAAGACATTTAAAAAAAATCATCTATTTAGATGTTATACAACCCTATTAATATTGATGTACAAACAGACACTTTCTTCATGCTACTTTTGTCAATAAAGTTAGGACAAAAATCTCTACTATTATTATTATTATTAGCATTTGTATAGCGCTACCAGATGCACACAACGCTGAACACCTGATAATTCCCCACCAAGTTGAGATTTCAAATAATGGTATTCCAGTCGATGTTCTCATTCAAACCTAATGGGCTAATGGTCTGTAATTTGTAGATCCACCCTTGCTCACGGCGGGTTAACACTGAAACTCGATCCCCGCCGGACAAGGTTGCCGGTACATGATCTATAATAAACCACTGCAGTTCAGAAAACTTATGATTAAGTTGTAAACAATGGGTCACAAGAGGTGCTGTAAGGTTTTTTGTTGTCAAACGACTTTTATGTTCTGTCAAACGAATTCTCATCTTTCTTATAGTATGCCCTACATAATATAATTGGCACGGACACTGAATTATATACACACCACAAAAAATGATTAACATGTAGTCAAATGACTCAAAGTAAATATCTGCTGTGTCCCAACATGTGTCCATTGCTGCATAACCCTAGTTTGAGGGCAAAACTGACACTCCCCGCACAGTTTATGGTGACCTTGTTTAATCTGCTGAATGTGCTGAGTGAAAGAAGTATGAACCAAATTATTTTTCAAATTATGGCCACGTGTATACCCAGTGCACAGATGTTACATAAAGGTAGAATGAAATGAAATGACTTGCCAATGTTTATGCTGTAAGTGGGCTTCTTTAGGAGCCAAAGTGGAAAATCTAAGCACACACACTATTTTATCCATCCGTTCTTTTGGTTTATCCAACAATAATAAAGAACGTTGTGAATACCACACTCTCTTATACGCTTAGCGTATGCAACCGTGTGAATAGCCCTGTTCCTGGAGTCTAGATATCAGCTCCGTTGCCTGTAATTTAAATGCCTCATCTGTGGTACATATTCTACGTAAACGTAGAAATTGACTCACGTTTAGGGATAAGTTCACATTTTTTTTAAATTTTTTTATTTATTAGTCTACGTTGTAGCACTATTTTGATAGGTAATAGCACACACACAAAAAGAAAAAAAACAAGTAGCCTGATGAAAGAAGTGCTATGCCACTTGGCAAAAGAAATGCAATTGCCTGAAATGAGTGTTTTTTGCTGAGGGCACTCTGAAGAAAAAGAATAAAGCAATTAAAATAGACTATATAAAAAAGAGAAATATGTTGCAAAATAACTCTCCTCTCGTGTGTCTGGGCAAAAAACTCTTTATTTGGGAGTCAATCCCCTTCTTATATACTCTATGAATATTCATGGATATTACATGTATTATCATTACTATTGGTTACATTTTGCTTACACAACCATGATCATGCATTGCTTACAAGAACAACTCTACATGAACAGCTCGTGAACCTGCTCAGGAATGTACAAACATCACCTGCTATTCTGCTACTTTCTCAGGAAAGAACAAAAACATCACATGCTAGATTCTCAGGAATATACAAAACATCATCTGCTGCCTGTATCCAAATACATTCTATCTACATCTCCACCTTTTTTTTTTTTTTTTTTTTAATGAAATCTCCGTGGTGTGCCAGCTGGAGATGGAGGTGGAGATGTTTGTAATAGCTTATAAACATATTGAGCAGAGTGACGTGTTGGAGCGAATGGACGAGGAAAACATAAAGAAAAAAGGTTAGGAATGCATTGTATACAACAGCAAAAAATAGTGAAAACAAAAATACCAATGACTAAATACTGGATAATAGGGCGGAGCCAGGTCCAAGGGATCCATTGCCACAATTGATCCCATACATCAGAGAGTAGGTTATTATGAATAGTAATATGAGTAGTTAAATTCCGTAGGAAAGCTAATTGTTTGTCAATGGCCTTTGAATTGTCAGATAAATTAAAACAGCACATGTCCTGAAACTCTTCGCAACCATGATGGTTAAGTAATAAAAGATAATCAATGGCTGCTCGATTTTGTAAAACTCCATGACGTAATTGCTGTTGCTCAGCATTAAGTAAACTAATAGCAGTGGAGGTTGCATTGATTGATTTAATTGCCCAACAGGCTAATTCACGAATATTTTTTGCATTTGCCGCTGCCAATGCAGGGACACCTATTAATGAAAATGCAAGTGCCAGATATTCAGTTTGACTCAGAAATTTAACATTATCATTGCAATTGGCAGCAAGGGTCATACGCTTGGATCGCATATGTGAGGAGTTAGAAAATAAAATATGTTTACTGGGAAGTACCATAGTGAGTCGACTTAGACAGCATGTAGTACCATCAGATATATTAGCTGGAATATAATTAAAGGTATACATTCCACATGACCAAAACCAGCCAGGGGGTAAATGAGTAAATTTATAAATATATGAAACATTTTCGTAGGAGCTACAATTTAACAAAGTTGGTCCAAAATTAACACAATTTGATCGGGTACAATTAACCATACGAGCACATGTCATATTGATACTAGCTATTTGATTGGTTCTCACATGCATTGCCAAAGTAGGCGGCAACAGGGTTTGTGTTCCCCAATTATGGTATTCATAAGAAGCATTTCGATAGGATGAATTAACAGGAAGCTGTGAATAAAACCAAGTATCATTTTGCATATCTTTAGGATCATGACATACTGGAATCAGGCAAGTTGCCAAAACTTCTCCAACTGCCTTTTGATGAGAAAGACAGAAATCAGTTTGGTTCAGTGAAATTGCAAACGCTTCCCAAATATTTTTTGTGGGAAGTAATTGTGACTGTCCACAAGGTATGTACAAACAACAACACAGTAGAAGCAATGTAATGGAATTAGCATTAAGCGCTGCAATAATAGCCACTACGAAGTTATCATCAGTCTTTTCAATATGAGCTTTTTCTAAAGTCTCTGTAGCTTGTTGACTCAAGGCTTTAATTTGTCCCCAAGTAACAGGAGCATTAGGTTGACGAGTCACTGACCGTTTGCGTGTTTGCATCTGCGGTCCTTGAAGGGTGAGTGTGAAATTGGGAATTGGGTTGTGAAGACCTTGATGCCACGACATGAGGTTTCACCCACTTTGCTGGAATCCACACCGGGCCAGAATCTGTTTGAACAGCAGCGTAACCACGACCCCAGGTAAGGAGAGGCACAGGGGAACTCCACTGATCAGAAGGTAGTTGTCGGTATATGACCAAAGGACGAGATAAAGGTGGGGCAGGAGTACGAAAATGTTGTTCAAATCTGGAAGAAAAAGTTTTTGTAGCAGGATTATTGATGAGATTGAGATGATTCAGTGTGTAAAGGATTTGTGCTAAGCATTCATCAATGCTTACTCTATGACGGAGAATACCGTCTTTTTTTGTAGTCAGATTACTTAAAGCAGTTTTCAGTGTGCGATTAGCACGTTCAACAATAGCTTGACCAGTGGAGTTATAGGGGATACCAAAAAGGTGCTCAATATGCCAGAGGGTCAGGAACTCCTGTAAGGAGGTGGAAGTATAAGCAGGGGCATTGTCTGTCTTGAGAGTTTTAGGAACACCCATGACCGCAAAAGCTTGGAGAAGATGAGAGCGGACATGAGATGTAGTTTCCCCTTTTTGTGCAGTGACCCACAAAAATCCAGAATGAGTATCAACAACCACATGAAGCTTAGACCATTGACCAAAAGGGGGAAAGTGAGTAACGTCCATTTGCCAGAGGCTATTAACTTCCAGACCACGAGGATTAACTCCAGGAAAAAAGGTAGTAGGAGCTGAAAAGGAACATTGTGGACAATTTTTGATAATAGCTCTAGCTTCTTCTAAAGAAATTTGAAACTGGCGAGCTAGGCTAGGTGCATTTTGATGATGAAGTTCATGACTGCAGTGTGCTGTGGAGAAAAAATGAAGATGGCGATCCGCTCGAGCATTCCCTTCAGACAGACCACCAGGAAAAGGTTGATGACTGCGGATATGACCTATAAAGAGAGAAGAAAGGCGATTCTCCAAGTAACCTTGGAGGGTTAACAGTAAAGCATAAAAAGAGGCATCCATTTTGAATGATACATAACTGTCGGGCATGCGACGGACAAGATTAGCACAATATTGACTGTCAACAATAAGATTCAGTGGTTGATCTGAAAATAAAGAAAGAGCCAGGATGATGGCAGCAAGCTCTGAACGTTGAGCAGAGGTTTGTGGAGAGGTAAATTTGACGTGCCATTTGTTCAGATTGTACCAAGTAACCACCCCACGAGTGGGACTACCATCTGTAAAGACGGTGAGAGCAGTAGGGAGTGGACGTAAAGAAATGGGATCATGAAGAGTGATTGGCAAAATGGATGTGCCCTGTATGCGAGGGTCTTTAGGATAGTGGCAATCTATAATACCAACATAAGTGGCTAAAATAAATTGCAAGTCGTCGGAGAACTGAATCATTTTTTCCCACTGCCACAAAGAATGAGGAATGATGAGTTTAAGAATGTCGAAACCAGTCATGAATGTTGCTCGCTCTCGAGCTTTAGTAATCAGCAAGGCTAGTTGCTGGGGCCATTGTGTAATAGTAGAATGGAGAGTATTCTGTAAATAGACCCATTCTATCAATTTCGGAGGAGTTGTATCTTGATATAAGACACCAAACGGTTGTCGGTGGGTGGGGTCTTTGAGAACGCAAAAACAAAAAAGGGCAAATGCATCTCGTCTATCTGTCCATTTTGTTTGTAAGATTTGATCCAATTGTGACAGAATTGTTTGTTGCGATGCAGTGAGTGTAATTAATTCAGCAGGTGTTTTATGACCTTTTAATGCGAGAAACAGGGGTTGTAAAAATTCTGTAGGAAGTTTCAAGTAGGGACGTAACCAATTGAGATTTCCTAAAATCTCTTGTAATTGATGTAATGTCGTGGGAGACTGTAAATTGAGATGAGGAGCGACAGGTTGGGCTGCAGCTTTAGTCATACGGAAACCTAGATATAAATAGGGTTCCTTTTCTTGAACCTTCTCTGAGGCAATTGTTAATCCTGAGGAGGCCAAGATAGAAATTAAAGTAGATTTCCAAGAAGGGGGAAGAGTTATCCCTGCAATTAGTATATCATCCATATAATGATATACCAAAAGTTGAGGGAAATAGGCACGAAATGGTTGCAAGGCTTGATGAACATAGTATTGACAAATAGTGGGTGAATTTAACATTCCCTGGGGCAAAACTTTCCAACAATACCTAGTAGTAGGGTGTGCATTATTGTAAACAGGTACAGTAAAAGCAAAGTATTTATAATCTTTTTCCTGGAGAGGAATTGAAAAAAAACAATCCTTCAGATCTATAATAGCTAATTGATAATCATAAGGAATCAAATTAGGATTTGGAATACCACATTGTAACGGGCCCATTGGTTCTAAAATCGCATTAATAGCTCGTAGGTCATGTAAAAATCTCCATTTTCCGGATTTTTTCTTGATCACAAATACCGGAGTATTATATGGAGAATTGGTAGGCTCAATGTGATTTAATTGTAATTGTTCTTCCACCAATTGATGTAAAATCAACAGTTTTTCTCTGGTAATCGGCCACTGCTCTACCCAAACAGGTTTGTCAGTTTTCCATTCCAAAGGAAGAGAAAAAGACATATTTATGAACTGTTAATCAGGTAGGATCAATGATGCATCTAATTGTTCCAAAAGGTCACGACCCCATAAATTAAAGGGTACTTGTAAAATACAGGGCTTAATATGTCCTAGAACCTTGGTATCGTTAGGATATGTAATAGATAACCATTGAGAACTTTGGGAGGCTGACTGAGTTCCCCCTATTCCTGTCACATGTGAAGTATCTTCAATGGGCCATTCCACAGGCCATTGTTTATAAGCTATGACAGAAACATCCGCCCCGGTATCTAATATACCAACAAAGGGCTTTTGTTGCAATAAAAATTGAGCAGTGGGTCGTGCATTAGAAACCGGTTTTAAAACTGCACTTACCTGTCGCGTAGATCCAAAGCCCCCTGTACGAGAGACAGTAGAAGGAATAGGTGCTGTAAAATATGGTAAAATAATTAATTGTGCCCACGAGTCCCCGGGAGAAATTGTTAAAGGTGATGAGGACCATACTTGAATTTTAACAATGCCTGTGTAATCAGCATCAATAACTCCAGGGATAACATGAATACCTGCCTTCGATGCAGAGGAGCGAGGTAATACTAAACCTACAGTAGCCGCTGGAATGGGTCCTTTAAAGGTAGTATTATATACCAAAACTTCATGAGGTAAGATGGCAGTTTTACATTCCGCTGCAATAAGGTCAATTCCTGCACTACCTTGTGTAGCAGTAGTACTATGAGCAAAAGACCCTTGCACTCCCTTTGGACCGAGGTTAGGAGTTAACCCGGAGCAAAGTTTTTTGGGGGTGGCGGTGTGGAATTAATTGGATTAGAGCGACATTGATTGGCCCAATGATATCCTTTTTGACATCGAGGACATTTTCGAGAAGGTCGAGAAGGTCCTTTTGCAAAGTTGGCACCCCCTCCTGGGGCTCTACACTGAGCTCGAAAATGTCCTGGTTTCTTACAATTAAAACACGTCCCCTGTGGCTTATTACCTTTTTGTATAGCTCCTGCTAACAAATTCATAGAATAACCATGAGTCCCCACATCTGCACATGCGCTCAATAAATCTGCTAAAGTAATTCCTGGGCGATGAGCTACAGTCTGCAATGCCTTTTTGCAATCTGAATTTGCATTTTCTTGGGCTAATTTAATCAATAACTCTGTTTGCGCATCAAGATTATCAATTTGCCTAGTTACAGCTTCCTGCAATCGATTAACAAATTGAAGGTAAGATTCGGTTGCACCCTGTTTAATTGATGCAAAAGATTTTGTTGGTTTATTCCCTTCTGGTGTTCTTTTAAATGCTCGCAAGATACAAGTGCCTATGGCTTGAAAACAGGTATCGTTTTGTTGAATTTGCATATCAAGGGTTGAAAATGGTCCCGATCCATAAATTTGATCAGGCACCAAATTAGTCCCAGTGATAAGTTGTGCTGCTTGCTTATATTCATTATCCCACACTACATATTGCGCAGGAGTTAACAGCATACGGAAAAGGTCTTTCCAATCTTTTGGAGTCATTAAGTAACCGTTACTAATCCCTTCTATCATGCCTTGAACAAATGAACTTTTTAAACCTGATTCTACGATAGCTCTACGTAATTCTCTCAAAACTTGATAAGGTAGAGCAGTCCATTCTGCATGATGTGTTTCGTTCCCTGCCTCTATTGTTGTAGTTCTAGTAACTGGGTATAAATTAGGATTAGGTTCCGAATTATCCCATAGATCATCGTTCCAAATGAATTCACCATTTTTTCGTGCTTGCTGTATACCTAATTGAATTAAACTAGGTCGTTCTACGCTCTTTGGTGTTTTGGTAATAATAACGCTATCATTAGCGTTGTTGTTTTGGATATTTTCAATTGGTTTATTAGGGGTAGTAGTAGTAAAGTCAGGAGTTTTGTTTTGCTCTTCCCTTCCCATATCGGTGGCCAGCCGACAAGAAGGAGGAGAAGGTGTAGGTCCAAGAGTCGCGGGAGGTAAAAGAGACCAGGTCTTGCCTGGCAATTTGTTGGATATATTTTCGTTAGTAATGCCTGTCAATCCAGAAGAGAGAATTACTATAGTAGAATATATCTCTCTCCAAGTCAATAATATAGGAGTCGAAACTCTAGGCTCTAAACGAAACTGCTGCCCTATCTTTTCCCATGTTTGAGGATCGAATGATCCCTTCTCTGGATACCAGGGACATTGACAAACTATTTCCTCAATTAAACGCTCTATATCTTTAAGAGTTATTGGATTTCGGGAGGAACCATATCTTTGCGTTATAGTATATAGCTCCTGTGCATGTTGTTTATGTGATGATGTTAAATTTCCCCCCATACTTACAGTGTTCCGTAGAAGGAATGGCGCGCTGACTGTTCCAGTCGTAGTAAGTACGTCACGTTTTCACCGATCACGTCGGGGATCACCAGATGTTGCAAAATAACTCTCCTCTCGTGTGTCTGGGCAAAAAACTCTTTATTTGGGAGTCAATCCCCTTCTTATATACTCTATGAATATTCATGGATATTACATGTATTATCATTACTATTGGTTACATTTTGCTTACACAACCATGATCATGCATTGCTTACAAGAACAACTCTACATGAACAGCTCGTGAACCTGCTCAGGAATGTACAAACATCACCTGCTATTCTGCTACTTTCTCAGGAAAGAACAAAAACATCACATGCTAGATTCTCAGGAATATACAAAACATCATCTGCTGCCTGTATCCAAATACATTCTATCTACAGAAATATATGGCTATATATATGTGTGGTCGAATTGCTGTTAGCTATCTCAGTGTAGCAGTAATAGTCTTGGTTCTAGTTTAATATGGGGCTCATTTTCAAAGCACTTAGCCTCCCAAAGTTCCATAGAAACCTATGGAACTTAGCCTCCCAAAGTGCTTTGAAAATATGCCTCCATGCCTACTATTGAGGTCATACCCACAGTTAGAACACTTTGAAGTGCAAAACACAAAAAATAAAATCAAACTTCACATAAACAAACATAAGCGCTCAGAAAAAAAGGAGGAAAAAGCCTCAGAATGTTAAAGTGCTGATGATATACAGTTAATATTTTTAGTGACCTAATTAATCCAGATCTCTCTTCTTTAAACAAATGCTTAGATAAAATTGCTTGTAGTTAGATACCCATTGGTTAAAATTAAACCCTTCTAAATCAAAGGCTATTTGTGTAACAATCTTTCAATCCCTTCTGTTGCACCCTAGATATCTAGGCAGTCATTATTACCGGTACTCTCAATAAAAATTGTTGGCATTACTCTAGACTCACAGTTGACATTTGATCCCCATATAGCTTTAATATCTTGTAAATGTTTTGGAGCCTTATGCTTAATTCAATCTCGTAGATCATATTTAGATAAGTCTGCTTTGCATAAACTTGTACATGCTTTAGTAATAAGTAGATTGGATTATGCTAACTCTTTGTTTAATGGCCTACCACAATATACTATCAAAAGATTATAATCTATCCAAAGCCTGACCATTAGGATTATTACTGGGATCATACATTTTGACAGAGTATCCACCTTCTAAAGGAGGCACATTGGTTGCCGTGTATGTACTGAATGAGATATTAGGTTTTAGTTATAGCTCATAAGATATTTTACTCAGGACAACCTCAGTTTTTAATGAATTTCCTTATTCCTTATTGCCCAACACAATCATTAAGGTTGCAAAACCAGAATTGGGTAGGAGTGGCCTAGTGGTTAGGGTGGTGGACTTTGGTCCTGGGGAATTGAGTTCAATTCCCACTTCAGGCACAGGCAGCTCCTTGTGACTCAGGGCAAGTCACTTAACCCTCCATTACCCCAGGTACAAATAAGTATCTGTATACAATATGTAAGCCACATTGAGCCTGCCATGAGTGGGAAAGCACAGGGTACAAATGTAACAAAAAAAAAAAATACCATCTCTCTTAAGAGCAAAACTAAATTCCACTTGTGACTTTTTTTTAACCTTGCTCTCACTTTATGGAATTCTTTATGTTCTCATCTTCATTTAGAGTCAGGTAGGACATGGCCATAGCGGAGAAACTGAATAAAACTGAATGAATTCTTTGCTTTGGTCTTTACGGAAGAATGTGTAAGAGATCTACCTGTACCAGAAATGATTTTCAGGGTGATGATGCGGAGGAACTGAAAGAAATCTCGGTGAACCTAGAAGATGTACTGAACCAAATCAACAAATTAAACAGTAGAAAATCACCTGGACCAGGTGGCATGCATCGAAGGGTACTGAAAGAACTCAGTCATGAAATTACTGAAATGATGTTAGTAATCTGTAATCTGTTGTTAAAGTCGTCCATTGTACCTGAAGATTGGAGGGTGGCCAATGTGACTCTGATTTTTAAAAACGGTTCTGGGATTATCTGGGAAATTACAGCCCAGTAAGCCTGATGTCAGTGCTGGGTAAAATAGTGGAAACTATTATAAAGAATAAATAAGGGGACACATAAACATGGTTTAATGGGACAGATTCAGTATGGTCTCAGCCAAAGGAAGCCTCACCAATTTGTTTCATTTCTTTGAAGGTGTGAATAAACAGTGAATAAAGGTGAGCCAGTTGATGTAATGTTTTGATGTAGTGTTTCTAGATTTTCAGAAAGCTTTTGACAACGTTCCTCATGAGAGATTCCTGAGAAAATTCAAGAGTCATGGGATAGGAGGCAATGTTCTGTTGTGGATTAGGAATTGGTTATTTGACAGAAACAGAGGGTAGGGTTGAATGGCCATTTCTTAATGGAGGAGGGTGAATAGTGGAGTGCCACAGGTATCTGTATTGGGACCAATGCTATTTAACATATTTATAAATGATCTGAAAATCAGAACGATGATTGAGGTGATTAAATTTTCAGATGACACAAAACTATTCAAGATTGTTAAAACACATGTGGACTGTGAAAAATGTTAGGAAGACCTTTAAGAAACTGGAAGATTGGGCATCCAAATGGGGCAAATGCAAAGTGATACATATTGGGAAGAATAATCTGAATCATAGTTACCTGATGATCGGTTCCACCTTGGAACTCAGCATCCAAGAAAAATCTAGGTGTTATTATAGACAATAATGCTGAAATCTTCTGCTTAGTGTGTGGCGGTTGGTAAATACGACCAAGAATACTTTAATGCCTCTGTATCTCTCCATGGTGCAACCTCACCTTGAGTATTGCGTTCAGTTCTGGTGACAGTTCTGATGACTCCTAGATCCTTTTCCTGGACGGTGACTCCTAACATGGAACCTTGCATCACATAGCTGTAATTTGGGTTCCTCTTTCTTACATGCATCACTTTGCAAGTCACAATCCTCTCGTGATTTAGCAACTTTGAATAACTTTCCAGCTCATTTTCGAAAGTGATTGCTGGCCATCTTCCGACACAAATCGGGAGATGGCCAGCGATCTCGCAACGGCGGCCAAATCGGTATAATCGAAAGCTGCTATTTTGACACCATCGCCGCTTTTCCATCGCAGAGCCGGCAAAATTTCAAGAGGGCATGTTGGCAGCGACGCAAAGGCGGGTCATGGGCAGGCATGGGCGGGGTTACGCAATGGCCGGCTTTAGCCCATAATGGAAAAAAAAAAGGCAGAGCATTTGGCCGCTTTTACTTGGTCCCTTTTTTTTCAGGTCCAAGCTTCAAAAAGGTGCCCGAACTGACCACATGACCACTGGAAGGAAGCGGAGATGACCTTCCCATACTCCCCCAGTGGTCACTAACCGCCTCCCACCAAAAACCCCCACTTTAAACACTTTTTTTTCAGCCTGTATGCCAGCCTCAAATGCCGTACCCACCTCCATGACAGCAGAATGTGTTCTGTCCTCCGACAGCCTTTTCCTGCTTGTGATGTGGCTCTGGGTGAGTGTGACACCTTTTCTGTTATTTGCACTGCAGAGCCACATCAGCAATGCATTGTGGTGGGTTTAGGTATTGGTAGTTGGTAGGCTCTACTCTCCTGGTGCTTTCCCCCTGCTTACTGGGTCAGTGTGCCCTGTTTTGTTTCCTGTTGTAGTCCATGCGGTAGTGGCCATTTTTGTAAGCCAATTTTAATTCCCTTTCCTGTGTTACCCACGTTAGAGAACGTAGTTCTTACCTTGAATGGTGCTGAAAGAGGGCATTGTACACCATTATGCCAGCTCTGACCTACTGCTCATCTTAGTACCAGGGGACTCTTTGCCAATGAGGCACAACCTCTGATCTGCAGTTAACTGTGAGTAAACGTGGTTATTTCAAGAAAGGACTTTTTCAGAGAGATTAGTCTTCAGGTGTGAACTGATGTGCTAAAGTTATACAGCAGCAGTAAGTCCTAGAGGCTGCATGCAGGTCCCTGGAGCAGTTTTAGTGGGTGCAGTACATTTGTGGGTAGTGGGATTTGGGGGGGGGGGGGTTTGGGGGGCTAAGCTCCCAAAGTAAGGGAGCTATGCACACGGGAGCTTTTCTGAAGTCCACCGCAGTGACCCCTAGGGAGCCCGGTTGGTGTCCTGGCATGTCAGGGGGGCTAGTTCACTAAAAATGCTGGCTCCTCCCACGGCCAAATGCCTTGGATTTGGCTGGGGTTTGAGATGGCCGACATAACTTTCCATTATCGCTAAAAAACGAAGCCGGCCATCTCAAACCCCGGCCAAATCCAATGCATTTAGCTGGCCGGAACCGTATTATTGAAACAAAAGGTGGCCGGCCATCTTTTTTGAAAATATGGGTCTGGCCAGCTGTTTGCGGCGCCGCCAAAATACATCGCCAGCCATGTATTTCGCCGGCGCCGTTCGATTATTCCCCTCTTTGTGTCATTGGCAAATTTAATTACCTCACTAGTTATACCCATATCTAGATTATTTATAAATATGTTAAAAAGCAGTAGTCCCAACACAGACCCATGTAGAACCCCTTCTCCATTGAGAATACTGACCATTTAACCCTACTCTCTGTTTTCTATCTTTTTTTTATATATAAACAGTTTTTATTGATGATAATCACCATTGTGAACATAATCAAACATCTCGTAAACATATGAACAGGTCACAGTTGCATGTATACATTGTAACTGCATCATCAATATTTTATACACCCTTTTTCTCCCCTCCCCCCCGATTAGCATCTTCACCTTCATCTATTTGCTTGCTTCATAGTGTCTAGTCTTTCCTGCTCCCATTACAACAATTATTTAACACAGAAGAACAAGACCCCCCTTTACAGTGGTCAACTTGTAGCTATACAAAATAAACTTTATATTAATATCATACAGTGAACATATGCGTTTCCTTTATATTCCCCTCCCCCCCCTATCCTCCCTCCCTCCACCCTCCCCTACTGGACCTATTAACAGTTTAGAATCCTGCTTCTTCCAACTGATGTGAGGGTGTCCCAAAACGGGGACCATGTTTTACAAAATTGGTCTCCCCTTTTTGAAGCCAAGTCTCCCACTCTTTTCTTTTCCAGCATGCAACATTGCATCATAGCTCCTCTCCATTGCGGGACTCCTGGGGGCTCTGGCTGTAACCATAATTGTGTAATTGTCCGCTTGCCCATCAAGGTCGCCCTTTTCAAAAAGGCTTTCAGTCCCTCGGGTGACTTTCCTCGGATATTATAAACTTCAAAGAGTTGGCCTGGTGATGGGTGCCATTGTATTTTCCACATCTGAGACACATGATGTCCCAGCGTTTTCCAGAATTGAAACACCATTGTGCAGAACCAAAACATATGTCCCAAGGAGGCTCCCACCTGTCCACACTTTGGGCAATCATCTGTAGTTCTAATGGTCGCTTTAAAGGCTCTATGTGGTGAGATATAAAGCCGTAAAATAAATTTGTATTGCATTTCCTGCCATGCCGCGTTCTCTGTCGTCTGGTATACACCTGTCAGGCACAGTTTTATTTGCTCGGAATTGGGTTTCCATCTCAGTTCTTGGTGCCACTGCTGTGAGACGCTTGTGTAATCTGAAGTCCCCTGCGAGTCTCGAAGGTGACGATGGAAGTAACGGAGGGGTACTTTTAATTGGGCCTCTAGGCCTAGTATATCATTCATAGAGTCCCATATTTGCTGTGTAAGGTCTGTTGCAGGTATTGACCTAACATAGTGTTTAAGTTGTAAGTACTGAAAGTGGTCTTTCTGTCCCAGTCCGAATTCTTCACACAGGGCTCTAAAGGATTTAATATTCCCATCTTCCGATACCACTTGAAACAAATATTTGATGCCACAGTTCTCCCATTTTTTAAACAAGGCGGAGCCTCCCCCCTCCGGGAATGCTAAATTGCCTTTAAGAGGAATCAGTGGAGTTGCTGCTTTATTCCATTTGTACATCTTACCCAGCCATTTCCATGTGTTTACGCAGGGGATTTAAGATGTACCCATACTGACCCAACGGTAGGAGTTCCTTTGCTGGGGCGTGGAGCCAGTAAGCAAAATCCATTGGGGCTATCAATGCGGTTTCTACACTTGTGCACGAGAAAAACTCTTTTGCTCGAAACCAATCTGATAGATGCCTCAGGCCACATGCTATCGTTATGAGTTTTAAATCAAGCAGTCCCAGTCCCCCTCCCGAGCAGGGCTTCATAAGATTTTTCAAACCTGTGCGTGCCCGTTTACCCTGCCACAGGAATATAGTGAGGGTTTTATTGAGCCATCTCTCCTCTCTGTATCCCAGCGAGACTGGGATCATCTGGAAGATGTACGTCCACCTCGGAAAGATGAACATATTATACATTGCGATTCTCCCTTTCAGGGATAAGGGTAGACCTTGCCAACCATGTAGTGTTTCCTTTGTTCTATTTTTCAATGGGCCTATGTTTTCCTTATATAAGTTCGCTAAATCTTTTGGAATGATGACCCCCAAATACTTAAGGTTGTCTTCAGCCCACTGAAAGGGGAATGGGTCAACCCACCCCTCCTTCACCTCCTCCTGAATCGGGAGGGCTAATGATTTATGTAGGTTTAATTGTAATCCTGAATAGAACCCAAATTCCTCTATAACTTCAAGCAACCGTGGGACTGAGGTTCTTGGTTGTGTGAGTGTAAGAAACATGTCGTCTGCAAAGGCTAGCACTTTTATCAGTTGCCCATGCAGTGTTACTCCCCGTATATCCTGGTCTAGTAAAATCGTGCGTAGAAGTGGTTCCAGGTAGAGAAGGAACAGTATGGGGGATAATGGACATCCCTGCCTTGTGCCCCGTTCTATTCGGAAGGGCATAGATCTAGTGCCATTAATCAATATTTGTGCTGTGGTGTTATTATAGAGTGTCTGGATTGCCTTCAGAAACCAACCACTCAGCCCAATATACTCGAGTACTTGAAACAGGTATACTCCATTAACTTTATCAAAAGCTTTAGCCGCGTCTAGGCTAACTAACAAGAGGGGGTCACCCGTAACCTGTCCATAAGCCACTGTAAGTAGTGCTTTCCGAACTTGCCTTACCGCTTGTCGGCCTTTAACAAATCCCACTTGGTGCTCTCCTATTAGATATGGAATATGAGCTGTCAGTCGGTTTGTGAGCACTCTAGATAAGATCTTAACATCTACATTGATGAGGGAGATGGGTCTATAGGAGTCTACTAGATCTTTTGGTTTACCCGGTTTGGGGATTAATGTTATTAAGGCTTCGTTCTCCCTTGATGAAAAGGATCCCCTAGTCACCACTCCCTCAAAATAATCTACCAAGGCTCCACACAATTGAGGGGCTAGCATCCTATAGTACTCATTAGAGAAGCCATCGAGACCTGGGGCGGAGCCCAGATTTAGGGATTTCAATACTTTAAAAACCTCTTGTGCTTCAAGAGGGGCTAGCAGTGCTTGGCGGGCTATTTCTGTTAGTTGGGGCATTTTTGCATCTTCTAGGTAGTCTCGGGTCAGGGGACCCCGCACCCTATCTTTGGCTCTATATGTTTCCTTAAAGTGTTCCTGGAATGTATTAACTATATCTTGTAATTTAGTTAGCTTATCCCCCTTGGAGTTCGTTATCATTGAGATAAACCTTTGGGAGGTTTGTGTTTTAGCCACTCTAGCTAATAGTTTTCCTGACTTATTCCCAAAACGTTGGAAGTTCAGCCGTCGAAACATTAATTGCTTCGTGGCTTGTTCGTGAATAATTGCGTTGAGTGCTACCAGGGTTGCTGACATGGAATCCCTGTTGTCTGGAGTGGGGTGAGTTATGTATTTCCTCTTTGCTTTCCTATAGTCTGCTTCTAATCGCAAAATGCCCGCAGCTAATCGTTTTTTCCTAGCACTCTGAAACGCTATTACTTCCCCTCTCATAACCGCTTTGGACGCTTCCCAGAATAATATAGGTGAGTCGCATGTAGGGTGATTCGTGTCCTCATACAGTTTCCATTTCCCCATTAGGTGATCTAGAAATTGTTTGTCACTGTAAAGGTAAGCGGGGAATCTCCAGTGGTTGATTGTTTTCCCCCTCTCCCTTAGGTCGAGTTCTACCCATATCATACTATGGTCTGAAATTTCCATAGGGCCAATAACTGCCTGTTGAACTTTAAAGAACCAAGATTGTGATATGAGAATATAGTCGATTCTAGACCAGGATTGGTGGGCTTTTGACTGATGGGTATAGTCTTTTGTAGTAGGGTGGAGGGAGCGCCACGGGTCAGTTAAATGCAAATGTTTGCAGAGTGCTGATATCCCCTTCCCCTTGCCCACCCCTGGTACAGCCGCGGGTGATGACCTATCCAGGGACGGGTCCTGCACCTGATTGAAATCTCCCGCCCACACCCAGGGAGCATCAGTGTATTGCAGCCCTAGTGCTATTAAGGACTGGAAGAATCTTGGGTCATAGGAATTTGGAGCATATATCGCACACAAATAAAAGCTCTGACCTTGATAATTAACTCGAAGTAGCACTATACGTCCCTCTGTGTCTTTGTATATTAGGGTATTGGTGCAAGGTAACCCTTTACGTACTAGTATTGCAACCCCACTCTTCCTGTTGCCCGAGGAGGAGAAATGGCTCTCACCCACCCACTGTTGACAAAGTTTTCCATGTTCATTATCTGATAATTTTGTTTCTTGCAGACATGCAAAGTCTATATTATGTCGCTTTATCTGAGATAGGATCTTATATCTCTTCACTGGCGATGTGATGCCTGAAACATTCCATGACAAGATCTTTACTCCAGATTGATTAATGATTTTCTAGCTTTGGGGATACTATCAGTAGTATTTCCTGACTTACCCCCGGGGGCCCAGCCTCTCCCCAGGAGCATACCTGCTGTATTTGGAGACCAAGATTCAAATTAGCTCTCATGTAATCATAGGTACCAGTAATATCCTTTCCCTTTACCCCACTAATTATCTTTCCATTTGTTCCCTTTATTATATCGTCCCCCACCCCTATCCCTCCCCTTATCCTCATATCTACCCATTCTTCCCATTCCCCTTCTCCCAAGAGGTGCCCTGAAAGGACTTTCCCCATCAAGGCCTAGTCACAATGTGCTGAGTGCCCCGCTCCCCCCCAGACATATCATTTTACCTTTAACCTTAGGCAATTTGAGTTCTCAGAAAGTGTCCTCAGATCTGGCATAGTGATCTTATCAAGTACAGAATCTGCTCACCACAGTTTTGGAGCAAGTTCATGTTGGTGTTGTAGGTGTTTGCAGCTCCTGGTTAATAAATTGTGTCGCTGATTGTTCTGAGGTGAAGGATATCCATTTTCCATCTTTCATGATTTTCAACGTCGCTGGGTACAGGAGCATAAACCGAGTATTTTTATTAATGAGTGAGGTGCAAATTGGGTGGAATTTTCGTCTCCTCTCCCGTACACTAGCTGAGTAGTCCTGGAATATTCTTATTTGGCTGTCCGCGTATCTTAAATTGTCTCTTTTCTGCCGGTATCCCTGTAGAATCTCTTCTTTATGGAGATAATTGAGAATTTTTATTATGACCACTCTGGGTCTAGACCCCGGTTGACCCGGTCTCCCCAGTCTGTGGGCCCGTTCAATGCAAAGATGGCCTCTGCTGTCTGATATGGCAAATTCTTTAGAGAGCCATGTTTCCAGCACTGTGCTTAAATTTTTGTCTGGTATGGTTTCAGGTAGGCCCACCAGTCTGAGGTTGCATCGCCTAGTTCTGTTCTCTAGTTCGTCTAGCTTCTCTGCTTGGATTGTTAGTTGTTGCTTTAAGTTAGCTATATCCGGCTCATGTTGCTGCCATGTGTCCTCTAAGTCTGATACTCGTTTTTCAGCCTCCGCCGTTTTGCTTGTTATTTCCGCCAAAGCGCCATCTATTTTCCCCAATCGGCTCTCTAATGCTGTAAAACGGGGTTCCAGTGCGGTTCCTACCGCTGTTACCAACTGTGCCAGCTGTCGGGCGGTAAATTCAGCCTCGCCTCGCGGGGATGCGGTCGCCATCTTGGAATCGCTGTTTGCCGCGAGCAGCTTTTCTTTTTCGCTTTTTGAGCTTTTCCTTGTGCTTCCGGGCGGCATAGGAACGAGATATTGTTCCATGCACCTTCCTCCGTTCGTTTACAGAGTCCGATCGGTTTTTTGGGGGTTTTCTTTCGGCGGTTTCGGTCGGGGGCGAGCGGGGCACTCGGAGCAGCACAAAAACGCTGTTACTGCTTCCACCGCATCACGTGACCCTGTTTTCTATCTTTTAATCAGTTTTTAATCCACACTAGAACACTACCTCCTATCCTATGACTTTCCAGTTTCCTCTGGAGTGTTTCATGAGGTACTTTGTCAAATGCCTTTTGAAAATCCAGATACACAATATCAACCGGCTCACCTTTATCCACATGTTCGTTCACCCCTTTAAAGAAATGTAGTAGATTGGTGAGGCAAGGATTCCCTTCAGTAAATTTCACAAGCAGTAACTGTGAATTGTTCCTTCTCCCAGGTGGGAAGCAGGGGAACCAAGCCTGGGAGAAGGAACAGGAAAGAGCCTATTAGAGTCAGAGACAGTAGCCCTAAGAGGTACTCCTGTGGAATGAACGGACAGACAAGGAGGTCTGGTCCAGAGAGAAGATCACTTGCTGCAGCAGTGCTGCAGGCACAGCCTGAGATTGTTTTGCCCAGTAAGGAAGGGTTATGGACAGGAGGAAGTAAATATGTACATACTGTAGGATTTATATAATTGAGCTAGAGGATTTACATTTTATCCCTGAGTTTGGCTCTGACTCACTTGTTGTATAAACTGTCATTGGATTAAATTAATTTGTTCTGCTTTGAAAGGATTTCTGCCTCCAGAATATTGGCGATCTGGATGAACTGCTTTTCGCAGTTTCAGTAAAGTTTGTTGGATTACAAAACCCATAGACTGGAGTTTCTTTGTTGCATAAGACTGAAAGTTATTGTATTCCTGGATTAGTAGAGTGATGAGTAAAAGAACCTGACTACTACCATATGACCATCTAAGGGGATAAACAATAAATAGGTGGGAGAACTAAGGGGCAAGGGGAAGGCGGAAAAAGAAGAGATATTCAAAGTAAAAATAAAAGAAGACTTCCAAAAGGAATTATTCAATAAAAATACAAAAGCCTTACCCAATAAGGGTCTGCGCTTCTCACTTATGTCCTCCTCCTCTTTATAGGGCACACTTCTTTTAAAGCTTACAATAAATAACAGCGAATCATTACAATTATTGATCTATTGAATAAATAATTTATCAGCCCTAAATATTTCAATAAAAGTTATAATAAGCAGCAAATGCACCTTGCCTTCTGTAATATATCTTCAAAAGAACCTCAGCTCTTTTGCTGGTGCTCATAACTGTTGAAAACGAGGACAAAGCACCTGCTTAATCAGCTTTCTCAAAAAGAACATAAGCTATATATTGGATGAAAACTGATTGCCTCCTCTGGGTCCAGTCAGTGCCATCGAGAGACTGAACCGGGCACGGGGCAGGGCTGCTGCCGCCTCCTCCCACAATTGTCGTCCGCTACCGCTGCAACAGGATTGAAATACCTTGGCTGGCGGGGATCTCGAGGCCCCACAAGCAGAAGACATTTTCCTCCAGCTCTGACTGCCTGCCCCTCAGGGCATGCTCAGTTTCAAAACCAAGCAAGCGCGCCTAAGAGGAAAAGCAGCCACTCAGCAAGCAATGGGCAGAAGAGCAGTGCTGGAGGAAGCTCTGGGTCCTTCCCAGCCTCCAAGGGGGGCCTGGCGCTGGAGTTTTCTCTCTCCTGCCTGTGTTGGGACGGGATCACTCGGATCCCGTCAGGAGCAGAAGAGAGAGAACCTGGCTCCGGGTCCCCCTTGGAGGCCCAGGCCCAGGGAATTTTGTCCCCCCTGTCACCCTCTTGGAGGCCCTGGGTCCAGTTCCAAATGAACACTAGTACACTTTATGTTTTAACGTTTTTATTGATGACACTCTGAAAAATACATCCTTGTACGCACATAACTTATGTGACATAACACACTCTCAAAGAAGAGGATATTGAATCAATACAATCAACACATGTATCATCAGCAATTTTCAATTTCTTCCCCCTATAACTCTAACACCCGCCCTTCCTCCCAACTACCCTCTAGCCCCAAACTTCCAGATGTGAAAAGGAAGATGCCAGGATCTGAACCTCTAAATGTGATTTTGGAACAGAATGTCACAAAAATTACCTAAAGCAGCAAAGATCCAAATGACAGTAGTAGTGAGTATTCCTGCTTTTCAAAACCTTCAACACCAGTCCACTGAATCAGAAACCCCCTTCCCATCTTAACCATCATAGCCCTCTTATAGTTGACATTAAGAAGCACTATACCCACTTTTCTGGCATAAAAGTTGGCCAGATCTTGAGGGGATAAAGCCATTTGATTATTGTAAGATGTTCTGTGATTTTAGTTTCTGTGATTTTTTTAACGTTTGCTTTATTCGGGGGCCCTTTTTCAAAGCTGTGGCAAGCACTAACATGTTCTTACCGCAGCAGAAATGGCTTACCGTGGCACGTGATGAGGCATCTCCCAGTAATTTGGGGAAGTGCGCACGCTATCCACACGCTAAAAATTAAAATGTATTTTTTTAGTGCTGGGGCGGATCTGGGGGCGGGGAGTGGGCATGTTCTGTTCAAATCTGTTAGCAAATGGGCCACTTAATTGATGTTGGCGTCGTTATAAGCAGGGGGTATACCTTGATACAACTGGAAGGCTAAACATAGTCTATGTCGGACAAAAACCCCCTGGCTGAAATACATCTTTGAGATGAGAATTGCAATTTAAGTATCTACTAAAACTATAGGAATGGATTAAAGCTGAAATAATTTTGATATAAATCATAAAAGGAAAAAGATTTAAATATTTAAAATTTTGATATTAGAAAATCAGTACCATATACCGATGAGGAGGTGGGTGTATAATTCTTGCTGAATTAAGACATGAATCAGTGAGTGACACCGCTGAAGTTTGTGGTATAGTTATGGTTTATGGGAGATCAGTTGGTTTGACACAAATAGATTATATGCATACAGTTACACCTTCAGAGCAGGTGTAAATTTTGTGTGTCAGCATTTGTGCGCTTTTAGGACTGGATCTGATCTGGTAGCTTTTTTTTAAAGAGACACGTGGAGGGGCATAATCAAAAGGGATGCCCAAGTTTTGCTGAGGATGTCCTCGCAAAACGTCCCGGCGAAGGGGCAGGGAAACCCGTATTATTGAAACAAGATGGATGTCCATCTTTTGTTTCGATAATACGGTTGTGGACGCCCAAATCTTGATATTTAGGTTGTCCTTAGAGATGGCCGTCCCTAGACTTGGTCGTTTCTGATTTTCGGCGATAATGGAAACCAAGGGTGCCTATCTCAGAAACAACCAAATGCAAGCCCTTTGGTCGTGGGAGGAGCCAACATTCATAGTGCACTGGTCCCCCTGACATGACAGCACATCAACCGGGCACCCTAGGGGGCACTGCAGTGGACTTCAGAAATTGCTCCCAGGTACATAGCTCCCTTACCTTGTGTGCTGAGCCCTCCAACCCCTCCAAAACCCACTCCCCACAACTGTACACCACTACCATAGCCCTTAGGGGTGAAGGGGGGCACCTAGATGTGGGTACAGTGGGTTTGTGGTGGGTTATGGAAGGCTCACATTTACCACCACAAGTGTAACAGGTAGGGGGGATGGGCCTGGGTCCGCCTGCCTGAAGTGCACTGTACCCACTAAAACTGCTCCAGGAACCTGCATACTGTTGCGATGGACCTGAGAATGACATTTGAGGCTGGCATAGAGGCTGGCACAAAAGACTTTTAAAGATTTTTTTTAGGGTGGGAGGGGGTTAGTGACCACTGAGGAGAGTAAGGGGAAGTCATCCCCGATTCTCTCCGGTGGTCATCTGGCCAGTTTGGGCACCTTTTTTGGCTTGGTTGTAAGGAAAACAGGACCAGGTAAAGTCGTCCAAGTGCTCTTCAGGGACGCCCTTTTTTTCCATTATGGGTCGAGGACGTTCATGTGTTAGGCACGCCCAAGTCCCGCCTTCGCTATGCCTCTGAAATGCCCCTGTGAACTTTGGTCGTCCCCGAGACGGAAAACAGTTGGGGGTCGCCCAAAATTGGCTTTCGATTATGCCGATTTGGGCGACCCTGTGAGAAGGACGCCCATCTTCCGATTTGTGTCAAAAAATGGGTGTCCTTCTCTTTCAAAAATAAGCCTGGTCGATATTCAAAATGATTTAACCATCTGGAAATGGCTGCTAACTGGATAAATCATTTGTTCAGGGCTATCCGCTAATTTTCAGTGGCACTTAACTAGGTATCGCCACTGAAAATTAGTGGTTAGCTGTTATTCCTCTTTCCTATTTGTGTTTGTAGTTCCTTTCCTTTTTTTTTTTTTGTTTAAGATATTATGAACCGCCCAGATGGCACATGCTCTTGGTGCGGATATTTATTTATTTAAAAATTTCTGTTCTGCCTAAAAACTAAGCAGAGTACACACAACAAATATAACAAAAACATAATACAAATACAGTCTCTAGCACCAGCACATCTCTCACAAAGGCAAAAGAGCCCTAACAAAACAGTTTAACAAAAAAATGAGTTTTATTAAATGAAATAAACATTATTCCCGGATATTCAATGCCAAGCCATGTCCAGGTTTCGGCATTGAATACCCGGTTTTTGCAGAGCTGGCTAACACATTGCTGGTTAAGTCAATATTCAGCACTTAACTGGCCATGGGTTACCACATAAATACAAGACTGTTTTTTGTGGTCCCATTTATGCAGTTACCATTTATGCAGTTACCCTGGCCAGTTAAGTGCTGACTCCACCCCAGAATGCTCCCAAAATAGCTGGTTTCACTTAAGTTCAAGTCAGCACTTAACTGGCCAGGGTAACTGCATAAACGGGACCACAAAAAACAGTGCTGAATATCAACTTAACCAGCAATGTGTTAGCCAGCTCTGCAAAAACCGGGTATTCAGTGCCAAAACCTGGACATGGCTTGGCATTGAATATCCGGGAATAATGCCAGTGGTGGTCAGCAAAACGCTCACCACCGCTGATTGAATTTTACCCCCTTGTTGCCTTTATAACATAGCCTTAAAATAGACACGTTTTTGGATGTCTCATAGGGGTGTCCCATAATAAAATCAGGTCCTCAAATAGTAAGCAGGGACACATTGTACCTGAATAATTATTGTCACTGTATGTCACTGTGCATGTCTAGTAGTACTATAAAATTATGTATTATAATAAAAATAAATATTAATATTATTCATTGATAAAGTTCAACTTATTTTTATATCTGTATTTCTCATGCTGGAAATGAACTTTCTATACTTGATTATCTAATTTAATTTATAACTCACTTTATCATTCAGGAACTTCAATGCAATAACTCTTTTATTTTAGTTACATTTGTACCCCACGCTTTCCCACTCATGGCAGGCTCAATGCGGCAGGCAATGGAGGGTTAAGTGACTTGCCCAGAGTCACAAGGAGCGGCCTGTGCTGGGAATCGAACTCAGTTCCCCAGGACCAAAGTCCGCCACTCCTCCACTAGATTCTATTTTATAATCTTTGTATTCTATTCACTATATTCTATTCACTATATTCTTTGTATTTTATTGTACCATTTATCTGCCTTAATGCAATACCACTTGTAATTCTCTATCCGGAAATGGCGATCGCCATTACGGCATAATGTAAGCCACATTGAGCCTGCAAATTGGTGGGAAAATGTGGGATACAAATGCAACAAATAATATCTGGCCTGAACTGAGGAGATTTATATGTGCTCTGCCTGCTAATTAACTTTTCTTTAGTGTCTTTATTGATTGGACTTATATAATTAGCAGCCACAACTAAACAAGTGCACGTTGGGCACGTATAGAGCCTTACGCGGCTTAGTAAAAGGACCCCTAATGTTTTTAGTTGCACAGAATCTTTCTGCAGTACAAACTTCCTGGAGTTTCCAGCTGTTGCTCAGAATAGAGAAAGTTTGGTTCCTACTGGCCAAAGTTGCTCTTTTCTGATGTTACCTTTTCATACTTGTGTGGGGTTGTCTTGTTTTTATTTTTTTTTTGGTTCACTAATGTGTTAATTCATGAAGACTTACAGAATTTGGGAACCTGATATGTGTTTGCAAGAAGTAAATGTATCCATTGTATTTAAGCAAGCAATAATGCACATGGAAACGATTTATGAAAGTAGTTTAGCCTAAGTCAATATGTATACCAGAAGATAATTTTCAGCCCTTAGAAATGTTTAAATTAAGAATTGGTAGTGAAAGCTCTGGATTATTGTAATAGGATGTAATGGGATGAAAATATGAGGATGACAATGAAATGTCAGGTAACTTTTTATTGGACTATAAGACCGTATATGATTTACACATAGAATAATCCAGTGACAAATGTTATCTATTGCTGCACTGGAAGAGTCTGTCTTATTGTATTATATATAGCCTGAGTGTCTGCATAGAATTTGAGGAATATTCTGTATACATATACATAGTTTATGACTTTTTCCTCTATTTTTTTATTTTAGATTTCCCTCTCCAATGGCACTTGGAATTGGACAGGTATGTTCTCAGTCTAACATGCTTCCTGCTTTGAATCCTCAGGGGACCCTGAGAAAAATTGTGTGGGGTACAGTGTTTGATTCTGTGAATAGCCATCTTAGTATGTCTGTGACCATTGCAGGACCCTGCTCCCTGGAAAGGAAGCAGTTCAGTACATATCACAGTCTCCTCCTCACTTACTTCAGAGGCTTCGTATGAACATAAGAATAGCTATACTGGGTCAGATTGCTGGTCCTTCTAACCCTCTATCCTGCTTCCAACAGTGGCCAATCCAGGTCACAAGTACCCAGCAGAATCCTAAAGAGTAGCAAGATTCCATGCAACCAATTCCAGGGATAAGTAGTGGCTTTCCCATGTCTACCTTAATAGCAGATTGTGAACTTTTCCTCCAGGAACTTGCACAAACCTTTTAAAACCCAGATACGCTAACTGCTGTTACTACATCCTCTGGCAAGGAGTTCCAGAACTTACTGTTCAATGGGTGAAACATATTTTCATCTATTTGTTGTAAAAGTATTACTATATAACTTTATGGAGTGTCCCCTCGTCTTTGTACTTGTTGAAAGAGTAAACAATTGATTCATGTTTACCTATTCTACTCCATTTAGAACTTTGTAGACCTCTATCATATCCCCCCCCCCCCCACCACCACCACCACACACACACACACACCTTTTCTTTTTCAAGCTGAAGAATCCTAACCTCTTAAGCCTTCCCTTATATGAGAGGAACTCCGTCCCTTGTTTTGGTCACCCTTCTTTGAACCTTTTCTAATTCTGCTACACCTTTTTTGAGATATGTCGACCAGAACTGCACACAGTACTCAAGGTGAAGTCACACCATGGAGTGAGACAGAGGCATTATAATATTCTTTGTCTTATTTTCTATCCTTTTCCTAATAATTCCTAGCATTCTGTTTGCTTTGTTGTCCACCACTAACAATAGTTTTGTGTCATCTGCTCTATTCAAAGTTGTTACAATATATGCAGACTGTAAGAAATTGCAGGAAGACCTTAGGAAATTGGAAAACTTCACATTGAATGTCCTCACTCCGTGCCCTTGCCATTGTATGTAGTGTTAAGTGAGGCGGACCCAGACCCAGCAAGTAATGCTGAAGTTGCATATAAGGGAAAATATCATTAGCACTCAAGTGATACTACTCTGAAAGAGTTTGGAAACCCAGTGGTTTAGCTTCTGTGTCTACCATTTGATATAAGTAACATATACCCTTAGTGGCTCATATTTGAAAAGTTTTAGTATAAATTCCCACAGGGAGTCTGGATTCCTACATATAGGAAGCAGAGGGGTTACAGAGCCAGAACATGCTAACTGCTTATATAACCATTGCCAAGTGAACCATGCAGGATGAATGAGGACATACTGCTTAATTTCCCTAGGGAGTTCCTGTGAAGGTGCATGCAGAATACAATTAAAATAGAAACATAGAGAAACATAAAAAATTGAAAGCAGATTATGACCATATGGCCTATCCATTCTGCCCATCCATGCCATCTAGTCTCCCTTAGAGATCCTATGCACCTGTCCTAAACTTTCTTGAATTCAGATACAGTTTTTGTCTCCACCACCTCCACCGGGAGGCCATTCCATGGATCCAACATCCTTTCTGTAAAGAATTACTTCCTCAGGTTACTTCTGAGTCTATCCTCTTTCACTTTCATTCTATGACCCTTCATTCCAGAGCTTCCTTTCAGTTGAAAGAGACTCACCTCTTGTGCATTTATACCACGTAGGTATTTAAATAACAGGCCTATCTTTAACCGCTAAGCACTTAACCAGTTAGCACCGAATATCGGCTTAACCGGTTAAATTGCCATGGTCAAAAATGAAACTGGATAGTCAATGCCGGTCGCCGGTGGACTAAATTCAGTCCTTCAACATGTAAACATTATGTAGGCTGTATGTTTAGGATCTCAAACATTGCACTGGGTCCTCATACATTTTAAACTAATTAGTTATCAATTACAGAATAAAAATATCCAATCTTTGGCGTGTCTTGCTTGGTTTTATAGTTCGGTATCTCTCTCTTTCTCCTGTGTATGTGGTCTCATTTGCTTCTCTTATTCCTATTTTTTTTTTTTTTAGCTTTGTGTCTTCATTATCATATTCTCTCATCTCCTTCTTAGCCCATCTCCCCACTCTTACCCTCTCTATTTCCTCTCTCCCCCCTTATCCATCTCTCACCCCTTCCCTGGCTTCTTATTCCCTCCCACCCTAGACCTCAACTACTTTCTTCTGCTTCGGTTACCCTCATCAGCCCTGGTTCTTTCCAGTTCTGTCATTCTCTCCCTTCAGTCTCTTTCTTCTGTCTCCACCCATTCTCCGATTACCCCCTTTCACCATCCCACCCACTTTATTTGTATCCTATTCTCACCAGTCTGCTTATGGATGATTTCAGCATCTCTCTCTTTATCTCTCTCTATGTCCGCCTTCTCTATATCCAGCAACATTCCCTCTAAGTTACACTGGAGTCCTCCATCCCCATTGACAGTGGTGCAAGAATATCACATTTTCAATCAGGAAGGGGCAAGTAGGTAGGCCCACTGGGAATCTGGCAGAAGTTGCTGGCCCTTTGTGATTGAAACTGTAATATTGCTGTAGCACTCTCAATGGTAGGAATGATGGTGGACTTCAAGAACTTTGGGAACATTAGTTCCAGCATCTCTCTCTTGCTTTCCTTGTCCTCCTCCCTCTCACTCCCCAGGTCTAGCATTTTTCCTTTGCTTCCCTTGTCCCCATCCTCTGGGTCCAGTATCTCCCCTACCCTGGCTCCCACTTGACTATATGCCCTTTTGTACCACTCCCCAGTGGTTTACCATCTTAGTTTTGAGTCCTGTTTCTGTCCAGAAACCAGAAGAAAGAAAAAGGTGCTGCACACATGTGCTATTCTTCTCCCACATATCTTTCATGCTGCACAGACAGGCAAGCGATAGGCAAGAAGATCCAGTCATACGTTCTTCATTGTGTTCCTCTAACCCCCACCCCCCCATTCCTTGGAACCAGGAACTTCTGGTGCCAGCCAGTGGTCAATCTGCAATGGAGCTGGGCCGGGCTGTGGCCTGGTGTCAATCTTTTGTAGCAGCACCTTTAGCTCTGTCTGTCATACTAAAGGCTGTTCTGGTCAGGCTGGTTGGTGCAGTACAACAGGGTTACTTTGGGCCATGCCTGGTGGCAAACTTTATTGTGATGTCAGCTCAACCGGTGCCTGTCACACACAGGCCATCATTCGGGAGGTCAGGTTGGCAGGCAGAATGCAATGGGGCTGAGCCACTGGGTCCAAGTTGCTGCGCTGTTGTGGGGATCAGCTCAGTAGTGGTCTAGTTGGATGGGCACCATGATCATGCTGCTGTCACTACAGGGCTGTTTCTGGTTGTGCATCCACTGTCCAGGCAGTTCCAGATAGGGAAGGCAAGGTATTGAAGTAAGTTTGTTCTTTCTGGGGCCAGAGCTAGGCCAGGCAGGTGGCAGCTGGCACACTGTCCTCCTCTCATTAGTGAAGCTATGCTTCTTGCTCCACCGATGAGTTTTGGGATGCAGTTTTCACCTCTCTCTATGCTCAGTCTGAAGCAGCCTGCATGCAGCAGCTTGTGGATTATTTTGCCAAGCATGGCTGTTGTGTACTGCACAGAGAGAAGGGAGGGAAGGCATGTGTGTAGGGATTCCTGCTTTACGGAGAGGGACCAATCGGGGCTTGTATGTAAATTTGGGGACAAGTTCTGAAAATCAGGGATGCATGGTAACTAACTTAGGTTGCACCCTGGTTTCCACTCTCACTCCTTTCTTTTCTCACTCTCCTCCCAGATTGTGCAATCTCTCAGTGCTTAGAAAAGTCTCTTTTCTCCTTTCTAAGACTTAATTCTCCTTACTCCTTAACAATTACTCCTCTTGCTCAACTTTTCTGGACTAGGCAAGTAGACACTGTTCCATCTAAGCTGAGTGGGAGTTCCCCATCTACAGTCCTGCGAGTGAGGGGTGCTGTATCACTATCACATTTTCAATAGTGAGAGACAGGCAAGCTCTGCTGGACTTCAGGGAATCTGCCTGTCCGTAGTCACTGAAAACACAATATTGAAGCATCACCCCCTACTGGTAGCAGTGCAGTTGGGGGACTCAGTTTAGAGGAAAAAGTAAAAGTAGGATCCACTTAGGACTTGGATCCCACCTCCTAGCACACAGTCTACCAACACGTACTCATAGTGCGATTGGGTTCTTTCCCCAGCTTGGATGTGTAACCCGTTGCAGCTTTTCTTTCCTTACTTTTTCCTGAGATCTTCCTGTTGATCTCTCCTGTCTCCTTCTTAAGGGAACTTGTGCCCTGGGGTTCATCTAGCTTTCAGGCTTTTAACCCCCTCTTCACTTTTTACGTATGAGAACAGGCCCTGGCCCTTCCCTTCTCCTCTTTAGCTTCTTGGATAGAAGACTAATTTCTTGATGGTTCTCAGGGTGGGAAACCCACCATCTTGTATAATTTTTCCTCCTTACAACACTCCTTTGAGAGAGGAATGCAAAGACTCCTTGCTAGACTCCAGTTTTTATACTTCCCTAGTTCCCTCCAATTCCTGAAGGTCTACTGTGGTTGGGCTACTTCCTCACAATAGATTGCCCCTTATTTAGACCCCCTTTTACTAAGGCACACTTACATTTTGGCGCACGCTAAATGTTAGAGATACCAATGCATTCCTGTGGGTGTCTCTAACGTTTAGCGCATGCCCAATTTTAGCGCACGCCAAAAACGTGAGCGCGCCTTAGTAAAAGACCCCCTACGTTTGCTGGACACTGTTCTGGAGCAAGGACCCAGAATGTTCCTCCTGCCATTGCATAGAAAGGAAAATTGTGGCATTTTGCTACAATAGTTTCTGGTGTATACTAGTGGCCCAGGATGGTTTCGTTTAGAAATCTGTCACATGCACTTATACCATCTGCATAGGGAATGCTGCTGTACAGTAATTCTACATCCATGGTAACCTGAAGAGTGTAAGATATTAACTGCTTGATGTTCTTTAACTTTCTCGGGAAGCCTGTGGTGCCTTGTATGAAGCTGTTTGTTCTGTGTACTAGGCAGAAGCATAGCCAGGTTCAAGGCGTGGGGGGAGCAAAGATCTAGCTATGCCTCTTGTACTAGGGGTTTAAGATCTCTCTATGAGGGTAATTTGTGTATCAGGTCACTTAGGTGGGGAGGTAAATTAGCACCTTTGTCGAAGCTCTTTTATAAAGACACAAATGCATCTCTGTGCCTTTTTTAAAAAATATCTCTATATAACACATAGAAACTGTTGTATATTTCTCACTTATCTCTATTTTTTAATTTTTTATAATGCTCTGAGCCCCACCCCAAACACATCATGTTTGAATAATATTAAAAGTGCTCAGTGACATGCATATTACTCAGGCGAGTCTACTGGAATGGTAATATGTCTTATCTAGACATCATTGCACTTCTGCCCTCCCTTACCACCTATATCATAAAGTCCATTTAAATATGCGTCGTTCTTATTAGATAAACACTTAGCTGCAGGCAGGTGCAATCCGTTGTTGTTACGTTGTTAACTAGTGTCACCCAGTAGTCGCCTGAGGGTTTAGTGAATGTGTGCTCGTGAAGTTAAAACCATTCTTTCATTCCTGCCGTCTTCCTGGCACGGCTTGTAAGCAGTAAATCTTCCAGTCTTAGCACTGTCCTTCGTTCTCAACACCCATGGTGTTTCGCTGTGGTAAGCGTCATCAGGAGAACCTAAACCCGTCTGACTTCTGATGTTGGTGTACTGCTGCTTCCTGCGAACATCAAATAATCCATTAAAAACGATAGTCCACTGATGCCTCATACTATCTGAACTCTAATCTTTCATGCCTACGTTAGTCATCATCTTCTATACCAACAAGCTTATATAACCACGCTGTGGCATACCTGGAGATGGTCCCCCTTCCACTCCCGCGGTCCAACCATTGCACCCATGCCGGCACATTCGCGGTATTTCTAAGCGAAACAGCCCGTGACGTACGCTCAGCTGTTACCAATCAGATCCAGCGGGGCTGCCGTACTGTGCGCGATGATCTCCCCAATTGTTGTCAGTCATGGAGCCATTCAATTTCTCGATTCAGCCCCCGAGGGGCCATCGTATCCCATTGGAATATTGTCCTCTGCTCAAAGTGCCTCAATTTTCTGGCGATGTTACCACTATGTGTGGCTTTCATTTGTTTTAACACCACATATTTAAGGTCGGACAGATTGTGTGATGCCATAGTCCAGTGGTCGACTAAAGGAGCCTCCCTTTTATTCGTCCTTAAATTGCTGATGTGTTCTGCAATACACTGTTTAACCTTCCTTATGGTGTATCCTATGTACCATTTGCCACACGGGCCAATGATACCGTAGACAATGTGAGATGACTTGCAGTCGGTAGATGACTTCAGCTGAAACAGTTTCCCCATCTGCGGATGAATGACACAATTAGTGTGCCACACATATCTACAGTATACACAATGTTGGCAGGAAGTGTGGCCCACTACATGCTGATCTTCTGTCCTACCGGGCTTCATTTTAAGTATCTCTCCTAAATTCCTCACCCTAGTCGTGGCGAAGAGTGGTAGATCCGTAAATTGCACTAAAGACAACATCGGCCAGTGTTTCCATATAATCCTCTGCACATCAGCTGTTCTATGTGAATAGGGTAGTACACACGTTATTCTCTCAGACCTCCTACACAATGAAGCCGTCTTGGGCATCAGTAGCCATTGCTGGTGAGTGTTATTTGCTCTGTTTTGAGCTGCCTTGATAACCTTGGGGGGGATATCCCCTGGAGCGAAACCGCTCATACATATGATGTGCTTCCTTCTTAAAAAATAAAAAAATAGAGATAAGTGAGAAATGTACAACGGTTTCTATGTGTTATATAGAGATATACTCTGAAACCAGGACGAAGTGATACCCCAGTGTTATTTCAGTATATTGCTTTTTTTTTTTTTAATGCCAAATTGTAGCTATAATGTGGCTATGTACATTACACCTGCTCCTGGCATTTAATAAAAACCCTCAAATATGTTTCAGGAGCAAGTGTAAATGAACATGGCTGAAATACACATGTAGGGACTACTTTGTGCCTCTGCCCATGCTTCAGCCAGACTTTCTCTAAATGTGCCTACACCATGGTTGCGTATACATACACACCAGTTTGAGATTGCACGTACTTATATGTATGTGGAAATGTGATAAGCTCCTCCAAGCAGGGCCGCCGAGAGACACAGCCAGGCCGGGGCAAGACTGCCTGCCCCCCCACCTTGGCCGCCACAGCACTGCCCTAAACCCTCACTCTCACCACCACATTCGCACCCCCCTCCCCACACACACACACACATTTGGGCCACCCCTCCCTTATCTTCTGTGTCTGACTGCTCTTGCTCCTTTGTGCCAGGACTCGGATGATTGCATTAGCACAATATCCCGGATCATTTGGGTTATCACTTTAATGCAATCATTCGGGTCCCGGCTGGCACACAAGAGCAGTAGAGAGACAGACCTTGGAGGTTGGGCCCAGGGAATTTTGCCCCCCCCCCCACCCTCCCCCTCTCGGTGGCCCTGCTTCCAAGTCTGATATTCTAGCCTTCAGAGAATAGACTCAATTCTTTGAGATCCTGGAGCTTTTTGTACTGAGGGCACATATATGACCTTTCACCAATTCAGAGACAGTTATACATTTGGCAGCTGGTGCAAAAGATTTGATAACCCCTATCTTGCGGTTGGACTGTGGTCTACATCTTAGTATTTGTGAGTGAGTTATTTAAATGTGCTAAGAGAGCAGGGATGCTTTGGTGTAAAGATCTTTAAGATGATTTGAAACATAAAACCATAAAGATCCTTAAGATGATTTGAATATTTTATGCTGCTATTTTATATTTGCTTCTCAATAAACTGTAAATAATCTGTTGCTAAGGATCAATAATTTGCTGGTGAAAATCTGTGGTGAAAGTACATAAGTACATAACTAGTGCCATACTGGGAAAGACCAAAGGTCCATCTAGCCCAGCATCCTGTCACCGACAGTGGCCAATCCAGGTCAAGGGCACCTGGCACGCTCCCCAAACGTAAAAACATTCCAGACAAGTTATACCTAAAAATGCGGAATTTTTCCAAGTCCATTTAATAGCGGTCTATGGACTTGTCCTTTAGGAATCTATCTAACCCCTTTTTAAACTCCGTCAAGCTAACCGCCCGTACCACTTCTCCGGCAACGATTCCAGAGTCTAATTACACGTTGGGTGAAGAAAAATTTCTCCGATTCGTTTTAAATTTACCACACTGTAGCTTCAACTCATGCCCTCTAGTCCTAGTATTTTGGATAGCGTGAACAGTCGCTTCACACCACCCGATCCATTCCACTCATTATTTTATACACTTCTATCATATCTCCCCTCAGCCATCTCTCTCCAAGCTGAAAAGCCCTAGCCTTCTCAGCCTCTCTTCATAGGAAAGTCGTCCCATCCCCACTATCATTTCGTCGCCCTTCGCTGTACCTTTCCAATTCTACTATATCTTTTTTGAGATACGGAGACCAGTACTGAACACAATACTCCAGGTGCGGTCGCACCATGGAGCGATACAACGCATTATAACATCCGCACACCTGGACTCCATACCCTTCCTAATAACACCCAACATTCTATTCGCTTTCCTAGCCGCAGCAGCACACTGAGCAGAAGGGTTCAGCGTATCATCGACGACGACACCCAGATCCCTTCTTGATCCGTAACTCCTAACGCGGAACCTTGCAAGACGTAGCTATAATTCGGGTTCCTCTTACCCACATGCATCACTTTGCACTTGTCAACATTGAACTTCATCTGCCACTTGCACGCCCATTCTCCCAGTCTCGCAAGGTCCTCCTGTAATCGTTCACATTCCTCCTGCGACTTGACGACCCTGAATAATTTTGTGTCATCGGCGAATTTAATTACCTCACTAGTTATTCCCATCTCTAGGTCATTTATAAATACATAAAAAGCAACGGACCCAGCACAGACCCCTGCGGGACCCCACTAACTACCTCCTCCACTGAGAATACTGGCCACGCAATCCTACTCTCTGCTTCCTATCTTTCAACCAGTTCTTAATCCATAATAATACCCTACCTCCGATTCCATGACTCTGCAATTTCTTCAGGAGTCTTTCGTGCGGCACTTTGTCAAACGCCTTCTGAAAATCCAGATATACAATATCAACCGGCTCCCCATTGTCCACATGTTTGCTTACCCCCTCAAAAAAATGCATTAGATTGGTGAGGCAAGACTTCCCTTCACTAAATCCGTGCTGACTTTGTCTCATCAGTCCATGTTTTTGTATATGCTCTGCAATTTTATTCTTAATAATAGCCTCCACCATCTTGCCCGGCACTGACGTCAGACTCACCGGTCTATAATTTCCCGGATCTCCTCTGGAACCCTTCTTAAAAGATCCCATTTATCCTTATAATTAGGGTAATGGACCATAAATTAAGGAATGTGCTTCGGGTGGGTGGGAGTTGGGGAGAAAGGATGAGAAAAAGAGACTAAAAGAATCTGGGAAAATTTGATTCAAAGCACTTTAAACAAGCTAATTGCTAATTGTGTTCTTAAAGGGAAGGTAAGCTCTAATATAACAGGACAATTTGCTGTACAGCACTTTAAACAAGCTAATAGCTAATTTTTAGGTTTTAATGAAATTAAAACATACGGGACTAGATTCTATATAAGGCACTGAAAAGTTTGATGTGGAAAAAACCATGCTTAGTACTATACTGTAAACCGCGCCTAACAGGTGCGGTTTATAGAATGCATGTAGTGCCCGGACCTACAACTAAATTTAGGCACAACACTTCCGTCAACTAAAACCTGGTGTAAATGCCTGTGCTTAACTTACGTGCAGATTAGGTGTATTCTGTAATAGTGTGCGTAGTTTCTAGAAATGCCCATGCCCCGCCCATGCCCCATTTTGAATTCTATGCATTACAATTTACACACACCACTTTATAGAATACGCTTAGAAAGTTATGTGCCTAAATTCTAATTAGTGCTGATATTTGCTTGCTATCAGCCAACTATCAGTGCTGATTGGCTTGTTAAGCAATTAAGTTGTGCACGCAATTTGACCAAATTGCCAAATTTGCGCACTCAACTTTAGATGCTATCTCCCAAATTCTATATATGGTGCCTTAAATTGTGTGCACTGATTTGGCCTCATGGCCAAATTACATGCACAACTTAATTAACATGCCAATCGGGTCCGATAATTGGTACTTAAAAACCAATTAGCAGCACTAATTGGCTTTAATTAGAATGTAGGCACACAACTTTCTAGGTGTATTCTATAATGTGGTATGTGTAAATTCTAATGTGTGCAGTCAAAAAGAGGATATGGCCATGGGCGTGGAATGGGCAGGTTGTGGGCGTTTCAAGAAACTATGCATATTATTATGGAATACACCTGATATACACCTAACTTAGGCGCAGGTATTTAGGCCTGGTTTTGGGTGGCCTAAATGAGTGTGCCTAAATTTTAGTTGCAAAAACAGCACGTGAGCATATTCTGTAAACTACACCTAACTTTAGGCGTAGTTTATAGAATCACGCTAACTGTGTGGTTTTTTAGCACCAATTTTTAAGGCATCATTTATAGAATTTGGCCCTATACATAGAATCTGGGAGAAAATGTATTAATAAATCCACAGTCTCTTTTCTCTCCCAAGCTTTAATTCACAAGCAACTCAATATTCACTTACCTGCAGAGGCTTCATCTGCTCTAATTACTCCCTATGTTCTTATATTCTTACCCAATTAGATTAAACAGCTCCAGTCCTCTAGTGACCTTCACCATATCGTTCTCATCCTAGATCTGCAATCCCACCCACCCTGCCAGTTCTTCTCTTCCTTGCAGCTTCACTTAATCAAAAAGTTGGCCCTTCCAACCCAGCTGCTTTAGTTTTCTCAATCATGGCCACAAATTTTTAACTCAAATCCTCTTATTTTTTTTCTCTGTAAGTCTATGTTCATCTGTTGTGATTATATTGTGCACTCAAAAGAGAAGTGACTATTTCTTATGTGCCTCTGTAAAGTGCTGTATATGCCCTGTACCCCTAAGCAAAGAGGCAGATGGGAAGCAACTGTTTGCCCTGAGATTTGTAGTTTGGAGCGTTGCCAGGATTTGGGTTTCTGCCAGGTACTTGTGACCTGGCTTGGCCACTGTTTGGAAAACAGGATACTGGGCTAGATGGACCATTCGTCTGACTCAGTATAGCTCATCAGTGCATTGTTTTAACCAGGCTCCCTCCTCCGTGCTAAACAAGGTCCTGTTTCTAACTGTTCTTAGCTCTTGGATACTTCAAACTTACATGCACTATGAAGGTTTCATTAATAATTCATGGGCTTTCAAGTTTAAGTGTAATTCATTGCTTTTACTCATGTATCTCTTTGGTTTAGATGGGAGTCACCATCATCATTTTATATGTGGCGAAACAGAAACAGTTCATCACTTTCCCTGATTTTAGCAAACAAATCCCCAGGAAGGTAAGATGCTCATTTTTTTGTTTTGTTTTGTTAATTTTTACTTTAAACATGACTGCATTGTCAGGACTGATAAAATGTGGTGACTGCACCAAACTACTACTACTACTTATCATTTCTATAGCGCTACTAGACGTACGCAGTGCTGTACACTTGAACATGAAGAGACGGTCCCTGCTCGACAGAGCTAAACTGTAGCTTTATAAATTGTACTCAATCAGAATAGAATGTACAGGGATCACAACAATCCAATCATGTCAGTAAAGACCATACCAATGATCTGAGTCATTACCGCACAAAAAACATTAAGGGCCCTGTTTACTAAGGTGTGTTAGTGTTTTTAGCGCGCCTACACTTAGCGTGCGCACTAACCATGTAGGCACCTATAGGGATATTGTAGGAACATACATGGTTAACACGTGTACATGGTTAATGTGTGTTAAAAACATTAACGCGCCTATAACACTGCTTAGTAAACAGGGCCCTAACAGGATAAGATTGATTAGGTGGACAAAAAAATTGGTATCTGTAGAAGTAACTTTTTTGTTACCTGTGATCCTGCGGTTACTGAAGTAGCCTTTCAATACGTGCTTCTATATAATGGACTAGAAGAACTGATTGGGATGCAGGGGGTATCGGTGATTGGATTACTGCAACTCCTGTAGTCAATGCAACCTGGCCAATACATTAGGTGTGCAGAATTTTCTAGTTGACTTCTCAGTGTGGAAGGCCAAGAGAGGAGTTATATGATGTAGCAGAGTTATTCAATAGAGAGGGTTTGGAGATAACCTGTCTTTTACCTTCTTGTTGTCCATAGTCCTGCCTGGTCTTCTTGTATGGTTATTCACATAGAACTTTGTGGTACTTGCAGAATCCAAGAATATTTGTAATGGAATGTAAAGTGTGTGGGGTGAAGAGTTCCCTAGTCAGTGGTGTCCAGGGTGCTGAGAGTCCCAGGGCAAAGAGGATTTGAAAGTGTTGTTTATTATTTCACCAGATAGAAGTTGAATGAGAGGCTGAAGTACTTATTATAACCAGTATGGTTAATTTTTTTTTTTAATAACCTGGGTGCTCCCGGGGCTTGGGACAGACCCCAAGAACCTTTTAAAGTGACTCCTGTGGTGCTGGTGTTTCATCATGCCAATTGTGATTTTGGTGCAGCCGCCATGTTTCTTGGCTACTAGAGGATAAGGGGAGCCTGTAGAAAGAGAGCAGGCAAGGCCCTTGCTGTGTTCACAGCCTTGCCAGCTCTTACCATCTGCACGCGTGTGCGATGATTCAGAAATATGATGACATTAGTGGCTGCTATTCACCACCGTTGTGTTGACGTTCTTCCTTCTCAAGCTATTCTTGATCCACTTCAGTCTGGCTTTCGCCTTCTTCATTTAACTGAAACAGCCCTTGCTAAAGTCTCCAATGACCTGTTCCTGGCCAGATCCAAAAATCTCTATAGTATCCTCATCCTTCTCGATCTGTCTGTTGCTTTTAGCACTGCTGCTCACTGCCTACTCCTTGATACACTGTCCTCACTTGGATTTCAGGGCTCTTTTCTTTCCTGGTTTTCATCTTATCTTTCCCATTGCACTTTAGTGTATACTATGGTGGATCCTCCTATCCCACTATTAGTTGGTGAACCTTAGGGCTCTGTCTTGGGACCTTTTCTTCATCTATATTTCTTCTGTTGGTGCTCTGATCTCATACCATGGTTTTCAGTATCACCTGTATGCTGATGACTCATAGATCTACCTTTCCACACCAGACATTTCAGCAGGAACCCAGGCCCAAGTATCAGCCTGCCTGTCTGATATTGCTGCCTGGATGTCTCACTGTCATCTGAAACTTAGGCGGTCAGTGGCCCAACTGTTTGGGGAGGCTAAAGGGGCCGGGTTAGGGGTGGGGCCAGGGGTGGGGCTTAAATCCATAATTGTCTGACAACACACAGAAAAAAAAAATAAAAATGTCACAATTAATACCTTTTATTAAATTTAGATATTAGATATGTATCATATGTCAAAGAATAAAGTGGTTGCTCAAAGCATATTCTAAGCACAATCGCTCAACTGTAAAACACTATGCACAACTTTGTGCAAAAACACGCTCAGATCCTTACTGTACCATAAATATTACACTGGGCAGAACCTAATACACCAATATACCACCCATATGGAAAATGCAGACCGTCAACAATATGAAACAAGGGATCATATCATCACAATTCTCATGTAGAGCCACAAAACACCCTAATTCATGTTTAATGTGGGATAAAATGCCATAAATAAGTAAATAAATATAAACTTTTAATGTTGAGCACCTGATTCTCAAAGTGGACATATTCCAAACACTATAATGAAAATAAAATTATCTTTTCTACCTTTGTTGTCTGGTGACTTTTTCTGATCATGCTGGCCCAGTATCCAATTCTGCTGCTATCTGTCCTCGGTGCAGGTCAGGAAGTCATCCTCGTTAAATATCTCCCTGGCAACCCAGGACACCTCCAGCCAACCCCCCTTGCTCTCCCAGCAGTAAGGTAAACAAACCATAAACTAATTTCTACAACTGGTTACACAAGGCTAGAGGGCTTTCACTGCAGCTCCTGCTGTGAGGATGGAGGTAAATCAACAATTTAAACCCCTCAGAGCACAGCAGGGGAGGCTTAGCCTCTCCAAGCCTCTTATACCGGGCGCCTATGATCTGAAACTAAACATGGCCATGACTGAGGTTCTTATCTTCCCCCCTAAACCCACCTCTCCTCTCCCCCCATTTTTTATCTCTGTGGATAACACTCTCATCCTCCCTGTCTCATCAGCTCGTAACATTGGGGTTATCTTTGACTCCTCTCTCTCTTTTTCACTACATACTCAACAGACTGTTAAAACCTGTTGTTTCTTTCTCTATAATATCACGAAAATTCATCCTTTCCTATTAAAACCCTTATCCACACTTTTATCACCTCTCGCTTAGATTACTGCAACTTGCTTCGCACAGGTTTCCCACTAAGCTATCTGTCTCCCCTTCAATCTATTCAAAATTCTGCTGCACGACTTATATTCCGTCAGTGTCATTATGCTTATATTAGCCCTCTCCTCAAGTCACTTCATTAGCTCCCTATCCGTTTCCACATACAGTTCAAACTCCTCTTATTGACTTACAAGTGCATTCACTCTGCAGCTCCTCAGTACTTTTCCACTCTTCTCTCCCTACACTCCTCCCCAGGAACTCCTTTCATTGGGTAAATCTCTGTTATCTGTACACTTCTCCTCCACTGCCAGCCCCAGACTCCTTTCCTTTTATCTTACTGCACCATACGCTTGGAATAGACTTCCTGATTCAGTACGTCAAGCTTTATCTCTGGCTGTCTTCAAATCTAGGCTAAAAACCCACCTTTTTGAGGTTGCTTTAACTCCTAACCTCTATTCACTTGTTCAGTACCCATGTCTGTTTTATCATTCCCACCTTAAGAAATCCTTATCCCTTATTTGTCCTGATTAGATTGTAAGCTCTGTCTAGCAGGGACTGTCTTTTACATGTTCAAGTGTACAGCCCTGTGTTCATCTAGTAGCACTATAGAAATGATAAATAGTAGTAGTAGTGGTAAACAGGGGTGGGGGGCGATTAACTCCAGGCTCCGAGGAGCATAAAAGAAAGCACGGACAGGTGATTTAAAATGTTTTTAAAGTGCCAGTTGGACTGCCTAAGACCTTGGTGGGGGGGGAGGGGTCCTGGATAGGTGGGCAAAATTTAATGTGAATCGTGTAATAAACCACGATTGTGCAGGAAAGCCCGCGTTTATAGCCCCAATTATATTTGGGACCAAAAGGGGCTGAAAATGGCATGATTTCCACTTAGGCGCCTTGCATTAAAGGAGACCAACATGGAGACTGACTCCTTATATAAAATATAAAATAAATGTTTTTGTGAGTCTAGGGTATTTTTTAAGCCATGACAGTAGTGTTTGAAGGTCTCAGAGATGTGCTGGCTGCTCACTAACTTCCTGTTTACTAACCTGCTTATTTTTAAAGGAGAAGGGCGCCCATCTTTCGACACAAATCGGGAGATGGGCGTCCTTCTCCTAAGGTCGCCCAAATCAGCATAATCGAAAGCTGATTTTGGGCATTCTCAACTGCTTTCCATCGCGGGGATGACCAAAGTTCAAGGGGGCATGTCAGCAGTGTACAGAAGGCGGGAGTGGGGCGTGCCTAACACTTGGGCATCCTCGACCGATAATGGAAAAAAGAAGGGTGTCCCTGACGAACACTTGGCCGACTTTATCTGGTCCTTTTTTTTCTTACAACCAAGCCAAAAAAATGTGCCCTAAATGACCAGATGACCACCGGAGGAAATTGGGGATGACCTGCCCTTACTCCCCCAGTGGTCACTAACCCCCTCCCACCCTCAAAAACATTTTTGTCAATATTTTTTCCAGCCTCTATGCCAACCTCAAATGTCATATCCAGTTCCATGACAGCAGTATGCAGGACCCTGGAGCAGTTTTAGTAGGTGCAGTACACTTCAGGCAGGCGGACCCAGGCCCAACCCCCCCCCCCCCCCTCCACCATTGTGGTGGTAAATGTGAGCCCTTCAAAACCCACCACAAACCCACTGTACCCACATGCAGGTGCCCCCCTTCACCCCTAAGGGCTATGGTAGTGGTGTACAGTTGTGGGGAGTGGGTGTTTTGGGGGGGGAGGGGGTTGGGGGGCTCAGCACACAAGGTAAGGGAGCTATGCACCTGGGAGCAATTTCTGAAGTCTACTGCAGTGCCCCCTAGGGTGCCTGGTTGGTGTCTTGCTCCTCCCACGACCAAAGGGCTTGGATTTGGTCATTTCTGAGATGGGCGTCCTCGGTTTCCATTATCGCTGACAATCGGGGATGACCATCTTATTGAAAGATGGACGCCCATCTTGTTTCGATAATATGGGTTGCCCCGCCCCTTTACTGGGCGCCTTTAGAGATGGGCGCCCCCATTCGATTATGCCCCTCTAAGTTACGCACTAATGCCAACACAGCCCATTCACTAGCACAGCTTAGTAAACAGGGAGGTATGTGGTAAAAAATGCTGTGGAGGCTTGCAATTAATGAGAATAGTACAGAGTCAAATAAAAACATATAGTAAAATTAAAACATGAAGATTTATGGATAAAAACAATGTTCCCCTTTAGCCAACCTGAATTCATGGTATTTAGAACAAAACTGAACTTTTAAAATATGTTTTTTTAATGTATTTTAAAAATGTGGTTTGAAACAGTGCTTTGGGTTGTTTGTAAGAGAGCCTCTGATTGGCTGCACAAGTCAGCAAAGGAGCCTTGATACTGACAGAATGCTGGGACAGAGGAACTTTAGGTTCAGTTGGAACCACAAATTTGAAACAAGAGGGTGTGTATTGAATGAGTGGTTGCTTCAGGAAATAAAAATAATTTGGATAACAAAGTTCAGATAGGTTAAAATTGAGTGAAAGTAATAAAAAGTGTTGTGAAAGAAATTATATTTTATGAGTCAAATGGGATTCTGCCTCAAATTTTAAGGGTGGATGAAAAGAGACTGTGAGAAACAGTTAACTTATTAATCTAGTTAGAAAAGAAATTATTAAAATATCATCTTGAAATTCTAAGGGGTCCTTTTACTAAGGTGCACCGAAAAATGGCCTGCGCTGGTGTAGATGCATGTATTAGACTCACGCAGGTCCATTTTTCAGCGCACCTCTGATAAAGAGCACACAGTAATCCACAGGGTAAGGCAAGTCTTTTTAGTCCACCGGAGCACAATTTTAAATTCAGGTAGCTCAGCAAAGCGATTCCAAAGCAAACAGATCAAGAATCCCCACAGTGTCAATAAAGTAGTTCAAAAACGAACAACTCAAAATTCTCAGCGGTGCCAGTAAAACAGCTCCAAAACAAATAGCCAAAAATCTCATCAGTTTCAGCAAACAGTTCCAAAAACAAACAGTTCAAAGCATTGCAGCTGAAAAACATTTCAGTCCAAAAACACTGCAGTTCCAAAAACATTGGAGCTATAAACATTGCAGTTCCAGACCTTGCTGTTCCAAAACATTGTAGTTCAAAATATTGGCGTCCAAAGCCTTGCAGTTCAAGCATTGCAGAGTGTAACAGGGGGTTTGAGGAAAAATAAAGGAGTGTGGTAGCCGTGTTAGTCCACTCTTAAGGTTATCAATAGAAATCAAACAAAATAAAACATGGAAAAGAAAATAAGATGATACCTTTTTTATTGGACATAACTTAATACATTTCTTGATTAGCTTTCGAAGGTTGCCCTTCTTCCTCAGATCGGAAATAAGCAAATGTGCTAGCTGACAGTGTATATAAGTGAAAACATTCAAGCATTACTATGACAGTCTGACAGGGTGGGAGGAGTGGGGTGGGTAGGAAGTATGCATGGGGACATCAAAGCATATCATTGATATTCTAACAGGATGGGTGTGGATAGGTGAGGGGAGGGTGATCAACAGAGACATATAGCTTTATGGTTTATAATGGGCTAGAAACCCCAGATCCTTGTTAAGTCCTTTCTGTTGGGTGTTAAAATATTCAGTCATTCTGACTTCAAAGGTCTTACGTTCTTGCGATTGAGCACGTTCCCGGGCCTGTAAATTGTGAACTGGAGCAGGAGGAGCGCTCCGAGTGGGGAAGAGGAGCAGTGCTGCGGTTCCCTGATGGTAGGCGGTTTTCGGGGACGGCGGGATGATTCTGGGCGCCTTCGCGGATTGGGCCAATTTCATGGGGTCGCGGGTCTGAGAGAGAAGATTCGGGCCGGATTTCGGGCCCGTTCAGGAAGAGGAACGCTGGGAGGAGCAAGCGCCGACAGAGAAGACGTCGAGGGATCGTCCGGCGTGTACATGAGGTAGCGCGCCTCATGCACGAATCGGCGACACGCGTTTCACGTTTAGGCTGAAGCCGGGGCCTACATTTTGGGCCGGCTTAGGAGCTTTTTTATTTTTAATTCCGTTTTTGGCTGTGGACGTCGGAGACTGGAACCAGTGACAGGCGTTGAGTGTGGGGAAATTCAGCATTAAGGTAAGAGGTCCAAAATTTTAATTTATTTATTTTTAAATTGTGTAAATGCGGTTTTTTATTTTTTAAAAATCAGAGGTTTGTCGGATTTTAATTTTTTTTGCATATTTGGGTTCGGGGAATTTTGCTTGAATTTTCTGTCGGATATGTTTTTGATTTTTAATTTTTTAGGGGGTCTTTTGGAGGGATGCTGGTTTTAAGGGGTTAATTGCGTGTTAAATTTTTAAATTCAACGGGGTAGATTCAGGGGGAGATGAGTGAATTTTTGGGGTATTTTTAAAATAATTTTGGGATTTTTAAGGGGGTACTTGTGGGGAAACATTAGGGCGGACGTGAAAAAAAATATTAGATTTAAATTTTAAAAACAGGGTTTAAAAGAGGAGGTAATGTTTAGTATTTGGGAGTGATTTTGGTGAAATTCGGGTAAATTGGGACTTTTGAATTTGGGTTTAAATATTTTTTCCATTATTTCCTATGGAAAAAGATAAAATAAAATGGAGATTCAGTTGTGCTGCCCAAGGTTCTGTTGGTCAGCGGGAAGACACGGAACCTTGGGGAGTACAACTGATTGGCTGAGGGGTCTCCGGAACTCTGGCCACAGTTCCGTTGCTTAGGCAACGGGGCTGTGGACAGTTGGTCAGAGGAGCTGAAGACACCGAGGAGAGAGGGTGTGTTCTGCTATGTGTCGGGTATTGAGAGAGGGTACAGGTGCGTAAAGTGATTGAAAGGTGTATTTGAGGAAAAAAATAAAAATTGTTTGAATGCTGGTAATGAAAGGGGGGAATTGTATGAAAGGTGAGTGCCATAAGAAATTAAAGTTAAATCTTTAAGGGGTTGGATTGGGGGTTAATAGGGATTAGGGTGGATTGACTGAAGTGGGAAAGTGATGCATGGGTGAAAGACGCTAGTGCTCCTCTAGTGCAGGGAAGGAAAAATAGAACAGGTCCGGAAGAGTAGGGATATTTAATTTATTTTATTTTTGAAAATATATATGGCCAAAGTATTTACCTATTAACACCTAGAAGTTCTATAGGAAGGTTCCAGTAGGGAGAAAGGGTTTCTTTCCCTTTTAGTTGTTAAGGAAGGTTTAGGGTGAAGAGAGAGACGTCTGGACGGAGTGCAGAGAATACAGCTGGGCCCCAACGCAAGACAGTCTTCTGAGCCTCAGAGAAAAGCTACTTGGAATACAGCTAAGTGACTTGAGAAGCAAACTAACTAAAATATACATACTTACCTGAGATCCTGGGTTCCAACGGTGAAGGGAGAATCCTAGAAAGAGAAAAAAATACACAGAAAGAATCAAATTCTTGCATTGGTTCTATTTAAACATATTAATTGACACTTAATTAAATATATTAATTTAGGAATAGAGTTTAAGGGAAATAAATATAGAAATACTTATCTGATGCATAAGAGTTTGATGTTATATTGGGTTAACCTGCAAAGAAAGAAAACCTGAGTTAATGCTATTGTAGTTTTTGAAAGTTTATAGAGTAAATTTTTCTTAATCAAAATTTTGTTGTAATGCGCATTCTGTCTTAAACTATTTGTTATATTGAATAAAGTGCATGAGAAATTATTCAGCAATTTGTGTCTGGTGCCACTGGATTCTGGGAAGTTTAACATTCTTATCCTGAATTAGATTAATTTTCCTCTTTCGCCTTTTGAAGACGGAAGACGAGGTTAGTGAGTCTACAACTTCTCCGGTGTTTCACAGTGAGTTCTGAAATCTGGCCCGATTACAACCACCTGATTTCAGAAATCACACAATAATACCTGAGCACCGGAGGGGCTTGTTAGACAGGGCAAAACCCACAGTTCAAGCATTGAAGTTCAAAACCCACAGTTCAAGCATTGCAGTTCCTTTCCCTACTTCCCCTTCTCTGCCCAACTGTCCGGTCCAGGGAAGTAGCTGGGTCCCACCCTTTACCTGTCAGCTACTACTCCTGACAACCACCCACTATGACCCCATGGGAAACATGCTTTCTCCTTCAACTCCTGCTCTGGAGCAACCACTTCCTTCCCTTCCTAGCCCAGCCTCCGCACCAGGCTATTACCTTCTGGCTAAATTCTTTCCCTCTGGCTTTGGCAAACCCTGCGATATCCATGGGCTCTCCTTCTCCCTCTTGAACCTCCTGTTCTTCTGCCCCTTGCCATTCCATGGGCTCCTTACCCCACCCTCTTTCCACCTGTACTGCATCTCCCTGATTAGAGGTACTTCCACTCCCCTCCCAGAACTTCTCCTTAGTCTCCTCTGGGGGCTGTTGGTTACGTGAATCCAGGACTCTGGGATAGAGCTTCCGCAAAGCCTGCTGGGGATCGTAGTCCCGACTTTTAGTGTATGTTTCCTTTAAGGGCTGCTGGGAATGGTAGTTTTTACCTTTTTTCCTGTTTCCCGGAGAAAATGCTCTCCTATCACCTGCCTCCTCCTTACACCCTCCAAAACCCACCGGAAATCCACTGTACCCACATCTAGGTGCCCCCCTTCACCCCTTAGGGCTATGGTAGTGGTGTATAGTTGTGAGTAGTGGGTTTTGGGGGGCTCAGCACACAAGGTAAGGGAACTATGTTAGTGGTGTATAGTTGTGAGTAGTGGGTTTTAGGGGGCTCAGCACACAAGGTAAGGGAACTATGTTCCAGGGAGCAATTTATGAAGTCCACTGCAGTGCCCCCTAGGGTGCCCGGTTGGTGTCCTGGCATGTCAGGGGGACCAGTGCACTACAAATGCTGGATCCTCCCATGTCGTTTCTGAGATGGACGTCCTTGGTTTCCATTATCGCCGAAAATCAGAAACGACTAAGTCTAGAGACGACCATCTCTAAGGATGACCAAATTTCTGGATTTGGGTGTCCCTGACTGTATTATCGAAACGAAAGATGGACGTCCATCTTGTTTCGATAATACCGGTTTCCCCGCCCCTGGATGGGGTCATTTTGCGAGGATGTCAAAATCGAAATGAGGACGTCCCTTTCGATTATGCCCCTCATGATCTACTATGGTCTCTTTTGCAACCTCACTATCAGGATACCCTATCTTCCCAATTTTGGTGATATCTTTGAAAAATACCTTATCCTGAACCATGCGCTTTTGAGCGACTGTCGGCCTTCCCCCTGTTTCTAGTTTTAAAGCTGCTCTATCTCCTTTTTTAAATGCCGATGCCAGCAGCCTGGTCCCACCCTGGTTAAGGTGGAGCCCATCCTTTCGGAATAGGTTCCCCCTTCCCCAGAATGTTGCCCAGTTCCTAACAAATCTAAAACCCTCCTCCCTTCACCATTGTCTCATCCATGCATTGAGACTCCGGAGCTCTGCCTGTCTCTTGGGCCCTGCGTGTGGAATGGGTAGCATTTCAGAAAATGCTACCCTAGAATTTTTGGATTTGAGCTAAGAGCCTAAATTTGGCTTCCAGAACCTCTCTCCCACATTTTCCTATGTCATTGGTACCCACATGTTCCAAGACTGCCGGCTTTTCCCTAGCACTATCTAAAATCCTATCTAGGTGACGTGCCTGCTACAGTCCATCTGTTAATGCTGTGGTACAAAGTTTTTAAAACTAAGGGGAAAAGACTATGGAGATTAGTTGATAAAATTTGCTTTTTTATATTTTTATTTTGCCTGTCACTAACCTACAATTCCTCCTTTAAACCACAATCTTTAAGTTCCCAAAGCACAAAGCAAAATAGTGTTCACTTACCAGAGAAATGTTCTCTTCTCTCAGAACTTCTCAGAAAGAAAGTTCAGTGGGACCTTTCCTCTTTATATAGTTTTGAATCTAAGGGGCCTTTTTTAAACTGGCTCTTTGAAGCTAACTGCACCTTAGTCCACAAAATCATATATGGAGTTGTCCCAGGATACATGATAGACCTTATTGATCTACCAATAAGAAACAAAGTCAGACTGTCAAGATCCTACTTACTACTACTACTACTTAACATTTCTAGAGCGCTACTAGGGTTACTCAGCGCTGTACAAATTAACAAAAAAGGACAGTCCCTGCTCAATGGAGCTTACAATCTAAAGGTCGAAATGTCAAGTTGGGGCAGTCTAGATTTCCTGAATAGAGGTATAGTGGTTAGGTGCTGAAGGCGACAATGAAGAGGTGGGCTTTGAGCAAGGATTTGAAGATGGGCAGGGAGGGGGCCTGGCGTATGGGCTCAGTGAGTTTATTCCAAGTATGGGGTGAGGCGAGGTAGAAAGGGCGGAGCCTGGAGTTGGCAGTGGTGGAGAAGGGTACTGAAAGGAGTGATTTGTCTTGAGAGCGGAGGTTACGGGTAGGAATGTAAGGGGAGATGAGGGTAGAGAGGTGGGGGGGGGGGGGCTGCAGATTGGGTGCATTTGTAGGTGAGCAGGAGAAGCTTGAACTGTATGCTGTACCTGACCAGAAGCCAGTGAAGTGACTTGAGGAGAGGGGTGATATGAGTATATCGGGCCAGGCGGAAGATAAGACGTGCAGCAGAGTTCTGAACGGACTGAAGAGGGGATAGATGGTTAAGTGGGAGGCCAGTGAGGAGTAGGTTGCAGTAATCAAGGCGAGAGGTAATGAGAGAGTGGATGAGAGTTCGGGTGGTATGCTCAGAGAGGAAAGGGCGAATTTTGCTGATGTTATAGAGGAAGAAGCGACAGGTCTTGGCTATCTGCTGGATGTGCGCAGAGAAGGAAAGGGAGGAGTCGAAGATGACACCGAGGTTGCGGGCAGATGAGATGGGAAAGATGAGGGTGTTGTCAACTGAGATAGAGAGTGGCAGGAGAGGAGAAGTGGGTTTGGGTGGGAAGACAAGAAGCTCGGTCTTGGCCATGATCAGTTTCAGGTGGCGGTTGGACATCCAGGCAGCAATATCGGATAAGCAGGCCGATACTTTGGCCTGGGTTTCTGCAGTGATGTCAGGTGTGGAGAGATAAAGCTGGGTGTCGTCAGCATAAAGATGATATTGGAAACCATGGGATGAGATGAGGGAGCCCAGGGAAGAGGTGTAGATTGAGAAAAGAAGGGGTCCAAGGACAGATCCCTGAGGAACTCCAACAGAGAGCGGGATGGGGGTGGAGGAAGAACCATGAGAATGTACTCTGAAGGTACGGTGGGAGAGATAAGAGGAGAACCAGGAGAGGACAGAGCCCTGGAACCCAAATGAGGACAGTGTGGCAAGAAGTAAATTGTGATTGACAGTGTCAAAAGCGGCGGATAGGTCAAGGAGGATGAGGATGGAATAGTGGCCTTTGGATTTGGCAAGGAAGAGATCATTGCAGACTTTAGATAGCGCCGTTTCTGTGGAGTGTAAGGGGCGAAAGCCGGATTGAAGCGGATCAAGGATGGCATGAGAGGAGAGAAAATCAAGGCAACGGCTGTGAAAGGCGCGTAGAAGTAACTTGGAGAGGAAGGGTAGGAGGGAAATGGGGCAGTAGTTGGAGGGACAGGTAGGGTCAAGTGATGGTTTTTTTGAGGAGTGGTGTTGTTGCAGGAATGGATGCATGAATTACCCCTATTGTTAGCAGAATCTGTGGTACTTCAGGAGTCAAGCAGCACACACCAGAATGAGGGAGAAATCTTCTTTATTTGCCAGCAAACAAAGCAGGACATCAGTTCTAGCTCTCTTCTCTCTCTCTCAGCTCTCTGGATGTTATGGCTTCTGTCTCAGCTGCTTCTCTTCTGCTGTCTGTCTTCCCCCAGCTCTCTTTCTTCTGTCTGTTCCTTCTGATGTAAGCTGCTTCTGCTCCCTCTTAAATACAGTCCTAAGCCCCTCTCTAGCCCCCCTTACTCTCCAGATGGTAAAGAATAGATTGGTTACCTTGCCTCAGCCAATCATTACTTTAAAAATATCAGTTACATAGGTTTGATATTTCTCAAACTGACCTATGACCTGGGGCCCCTCACGCTAGACAATTTGGCACCAGTCTCTTACATTTTATTATTATTAAATTCTCATATTCCTAGTCAACTCCATACTAACTGCTAACTGAACTCTGGCATTCATTAAGGGGTCAAGGGCCAGTCTTGCTTAATAGCATACAGCTATAGTTTGTTATTACTTTCAAGACCATTCCTATACTTAGCTAATCAATCAAGGAGAAGAGAGCTGACTTCTCTGACCTCTTAGCTTCATACACTGAACCAGCTAGGACTGTAGCTAAGTCAAACCATATGCTGACCTTTTCACTACAATCTTACTCAGAACATAAGGCAAAGAGTTGGACAAACATTAAATTTAAAAAGGTATTCTACATATTAACTACACAAAATACACATATTCTAAAATACACAGAATCAGTATTCCTTATAAGACATATTCTAAATATCAAGAACATCTAGATAGTATTTCAGCTTTAAACTACTTTTAAACTACAGCATGTCTGGCTCATGCTTTGTTCATTCATAATAGTATCCCCTCAAGATTTAATGGTATACAGATGTATGTGGTAAGGTAATATCTTTGAACTAGCATTAGCAATCCATCACTCACAAAGGGTGAAAGAAGTTGCTCTCTCTGACCTTTCTACCCTTTAGCTTGGCAAACGTAAAATTTCTAAATAATCTAAACCAGATGACATTCCTCCATCACTTGCAGAACTGAAAAAGTTGAATTCAAGCACCAAGCTTTTAAACACCAATTAATATGGCTTCTTATATATGTATAATTATGCCCATGCTGTCTCATTCCCCCCTTTGAGACTAAAATCAGCTTATGCAGAGATAAGTCTCACAACTCAAACTCTGGAGATTATAGTGATCCTAACTAGGAATAGGCTTGTGAATCACCATTACCCTACTTGTTAAGGTTCGACGGCATACTGCCGAAGCACATGAGGCCAGGAAACAAAACAACAACCCTGCTAAAACTAAGACTATTAGGGAAATGAACAAGGGACGTATCCATGAGGTCAATGACCACCACCAGGAGGTAAGGTCTAATCCTCCTCGGTAATCCTCCACATTAAGGCTGGCCAACTGTAGGACTTTATCCATAGCATGCCTAACTACATGCGTCCTATTTATGACAATAGTACAGCACTCTGAAGAATTTAGCACTGTGCAGAGGCCACCCTGGGCTGCAAAGAGATAGTCAAGACCCATACGGTTATACCGAGAAACTATACTTAATTCATTAATTTGATCCTGCAATGCATTGACTACCATGTTCAGCTCATGAACTAAAACATGGAGTAGAGACTGAAGTCTCCGGGTAGCCATGCCCAGTTCAGTAATACCCGCTACCGGACCCCCAATTGGAATCCAGGCCGTGGCAGAAAGGGCTACAAGTCTCTTTTTAGTCAGAGGATAAGTAGAGTTAATATACTGGAGGGCTAATTCAATCGCCTCATCCTCTGTGGCAACGGAGGAAGGTAAGGACAAGGCCTCTCGCTTAGAGCGGTGCGGGGATGGTGGCTTGAGGAGAGGAATAACTTTAGGAAAATAATTCAAAGTTACCAATACACAAAAATCATATGTGGGGGGAAGAATCATGTGGAGGACATTATCACAAAGCCAGTAATGACCAAGGAGAGGGCGAGGAAAGTTCCCAATAAATGTTGGCACAGGATGGACACTAGGATGCCCATAATGCGAGCCTCTATCCCAGGGGGAACTAAGAAGAAATGGAGACTTTGTACACCATAGGTGCCAATCCCCAATTGTGACAGGCTGCTCATATGGTGCAAACCCTTCATACCCCGGGGACTTATGAAAGTAGAAAATAGGCCGGGACACTATAGTCTTCTCAGTAGTAAGGTTAGGAGCCAGATAATCACCTTGGTCATAATCTGCAGGTATGGTAGTAGGGCACATAGGAGTACCTGGAGAGACTACCCACACAGATTCCCCTTTCTCTGGGAGAACATTAGTATAGTTACAGGGAATGGGAAGAACAGTTGAGATGTTTCTTGTTAAACAAAACACTCCAGAAGCTGGATAGGGAGACGTAAAGACTGGCCTTAGAGAAGATTCAGAGGGGGAAGTAGCATTATAAAAGGACCACCAAGTATAATCCTGGCTCCAAGGGCCTGAACTCGAAAAGTAGGGAGGTATAAGAGCTGGGAGCTGCACAGGGACAGGTACAGCTGGGACATCTGTAGTATAAGGAGAAAATCGGGAACACACAATACAAGGGGAAGTAATCTTTGCCTGGCTAATTAGTTCCTGGACAGAGTGTAACCAAAGATTGGAGCGAGTTGGGGTACTAGGAAAAAGGAGGCAAGGAGTAGAAAACAACAAAAGCATCCAAACTACTAACATTTTCTTTCTTCCTAATCTAAAACAAATACAGCAAACTAATTAAGCAATAATATTTCAACAGTCTGTGCTAATCACAGATTACTCTAATATAATGTTCTCAGTCTTTGAGTTCTTATACCAGTTGGGATAGACCCTCAACTGACAAGGATCAAGCTCTCAAATTCCAAGAAAGCCAGAATCTGGACAGAAAGAGTCTCAGTGTGAAGCCAAAGTTCAGCAGCTCCTGCAGTATGCAGTTGACCCTTCTTTTCAGCTAGTAGATTCTTTGGTTCGGGTCAAGCGCAACTTCAATGGCTCTGCTGGATCTCTTTCTGCTCTCCACTGTCTAGGCTCCGTCTGATCCGTGCTGGGCTCAGTCTGGTCAGCAGACTTAATTCGAGACCAATGGACCCATGGAGTTATCCCTGCGACCTTCACAGCTGTAGGGGTAGAAAGCAAAACAGTAAAAGGTCCTTTCCATCGGGGCCCCAAAGGCTGGAGCCTCCAGTCTTTCACCCAAACTCTATCCCCTGGCAGGAAGGAATGTACCTGAGCCTGGAAGGGGACAGAGTTTATTTCTCTCACATAAGACTGAAGCTCAGAAATTATCCTGCCCAAGAGGGCTACCTGCTCCTGCACCTGGGCAGACCCTAAAATCCCTATGTCTCCCTTAATTCCCTGCAAAATGGCTGGGGGCTTCCCATACACAATTTCAAAGGGAGAGAGGGCTGTTCCTTTAGTTGGGGTGCATCGGAGGCGGAAGAGGGCTAGTGGCAGTGCCTGTGGCCATTTCAGTTGGGTTTCCTGACAAATCTTTGCTAGGCTATTTTTCAAAGTTCTGTTTGCCCGCTCAACCTGCCCTGAACTCTGGGGACGGTAGGCACAATGCAATTTCCAGGTAATGTGCAATGCGCGGGACAGGGCCTGAAGTGTAGCTTCAACAAAGGCGGGACCATTATCTGAACCTATGGCAAGGGGCAGTCCATACCTGGGGATGACATCCCTAAGGAGGGCTCGAGCTACTTCTGTGGCTTTCTCAGTGACTGTAGGATATGCTTCCACCCACCCAGAAAAGGTACAGACCATGACCAAGAGGTATCGGAGCCTACCGCTCCTGGGCATTTCTGTGAAGTCTATAACTAGAGACTCAAAGGGTGTTAGTCCTCTGGACTGAACTCCTGGTGGAATACGGGGTCCCTGACGAGCATTATTCTGGGCACAGAGAGTACATCGGGCAGAGGCAGTGGCAACCAGACTATCCAATCCTTCCAGCACCACTACTCGACTGAGTAGGCGAGCTAGTGCTGTTTTCCCTAAGTGTGACAGATCATGAGCTTGAGACACTACAGGCCAAGCTAGGTGGCGTGGCACCAGAACTCTGGTATCAGGGAGATGTAACCAGCCATCAGGTCTCCTTACTGCACCTTCCTCTTGAGCCCATTTCTCTTCCATTTGGGTATACATAGGCGTCCATTCTTGCAGTCGAATTTGGAACAGGGGGGTCACAGTACTTGCTAAGGGTCCTCGAGCAGCTTCCTTGGCCACCCGATCAGCATGGCGATTACCTCGGGCCACTGGAGTATCTATCCTTTGATGTCCCCTGCAGTGAATGACAGCTACCTTCTTAGGGGCCCAAACAGCCTCTAGCAGCTGAAGTATTTCAGGTCCATACTTAACAGGTTGGCCTGCGGCATTTATGAGTCCCTTTTCCTTATACAAAGCTCCATGAGCATGTAGAGTTGTGAAGGCATACTTGGAATCAGTATAAATGTTAGTTACCAGTCCTGCTGCTAGCTCTAGAGCTCGTATGAGGGCCACAAGTTCTGCTTTCTGGGCTGAAGTTCCTTGGGGCAGGGCTCTTGCTTCTATCACCTTGTCCTCTGTCACCACAGCATAGCCTGCCAATCGCTTGGAGTTCTCCACGTAACTGCTTCCATCTGTGAAATAAATTACATCTGGGTCCCTCCACGGAACATCTTTAAGATCTGGTCGACTGGAGTACACTTCATCCATGGTTTGGATACAGTCATGATCCGGTGGTCCCTCAGATGCTGGCAAAAGAGTGGCAGGATTGAATGTAGCCACTGTTTCCAGGTGTATCCGTGGATTCTCACACAAGCTAGCTTGGTACTTAACCATGCGGTTATTTGTAAACCAGTGGTTGCCCTTATACTCCATGAGGGTGAGAACTGCGTGGGGGACTTTAACAACCAGTTCTTGCCCCAAGGTCAACTTATCAGCTTCCTGGACCAGTAAGGCTGTTGCTGCAATGGCCCTCATGCAGGCTGGCCATCCTTTAGCCACTCCATCCAGCTGTTTAGACAGGTATGCAACAGGCCTCTGCCAGGATCCCATCATCTGGGTCAGCACACCCAGAGCAACCCCCTGTCGCTTATGGACATACAATGAGAAAGGTTTCTCCACATCAGGAAGGCCTAACGCAGGGGCTTGGAGTAAGGCTTTCTTTATAGCAATGAAAGATTGTTGAGCAGTAGGTCCCCATTCAAATGGTTCCTTTTCACCCCCCTTTGTGGCCTGGTAAAGGGGTTTCGCCATCAATGCAAAATTTGGAATCCAAATTCTGCAGAATCCGGCTGCTCCCAGAAATTCCCTAACTTCCCTTCTGGACTTGGGTTGGGGAATTGCAGCAACTGCTTGCTTCCTACTGACATCCAGTCTCCGACTTCCCTGGGAAATGCAAAAGCCCAGATACTTCACTTCTGACTGACAAAGTTGGGCCTTTGAGCGTGAGACCTTATAGCCTGCATCCAAGAGTAGCTCCAGCAATTCTCTGGTAGCCTCAAAACACTCTTCCTGAGTCACTGCTGCAATCAGGAGGTCATCTACATACTGGAGTAAAACTCGCCTGGAAGGCTCAGATTTAAAAGTCTTAAGGTCTTGCCCTAGGGCTGTCCCAAAAATGGTGGGGGAATTCTTGAACCCCTGTGGCAGGCGGGTCCATGTATACTGAAGCTTCCTTCCTGTTACTGGGTTTTCCCATTGAAAGGCAAAAAGCAGTTGACTGGCGGGGGCCACCCGAATACAAAAGAATGCATCTTTTAGGTCTAGTGTCGTGAAATGGGTAGCTCCAGAAGGTATCAATCCCAGCAAGACATATGGATTAGGCACTACAGGGTGTAATGAAATAGTGGATTTGTTGACCACTCGTAAGTCTTGGACTGGCCGGTAGTCCTCAGTCCCTGGCTTCTGAACTGGCAATAGTGGCGTATTCCATGGAGACTGACAAGGTCGAATAATTCCATGGGATAACAAACGATTCAGATGTGCTTGAATCCCTTCCAGAGCCTTTCGGGGAATTGGGTATTGGCGAAGATGGATTGGCCGGGCACTTGGAAGTAAGTCTACATGGACAGGAGGAATATTTCGGGCCAACCCTGGGGGATTATCTTCTGCCCATACCCCACTGACCTGAAAGCTGTCTACCAGGGGTAGGTCAACTTGGCCATGCGACTGATGCAGCCGCCATTCTTCTTCAAGGGGGCAGCAGAAACTCAATATACCCTTAGGGCTGGATATCGGGGGCCGAAAGGAGACTGAAGTCTGGCCATCAGAGTCAAAGGAAATTTGGGCCCTAAGCTTGGACAGCAGGTCTCGACCTAACAAAGGGATTGGACAGTCTGGCATATACAGGAATTCATGAGTGACTATGTGTGAGCCTAATTGGCATCTACGGGTCGTCAGAAAGGGCCTCCGGTTCTGCACCCCCGTGGCTCCCACCACTCGGACAGTTTTTCCAGACACAGGCGCTAATCGCTCCGTCACAACAGAATGTTCAGCTCCTGTATCAATCATGAATGGAATTGAGTGGCTCCCTATAGTTAACTTGACCATAGGTTCCTGGGAGCCCAGTTTGTAGGAACCCGGTCTGTCCTATTCGTCCCATTCTGCCATCTCGGCTATCCCAATGATGTCAGATTCAGGAGGCTCATACCTTCCCTCTCGAACTCGGCCTCGGCTTCCTCGATCTCCTGGTCCCCTTCTCAGTCCCTGGCGCCTCTGGGGGCATTCATCTTTCCAGTGCCCTCTTTCCTTACAGTAGGCACACTGGTCCCTCTCCAATCTTGTTCTGGGATTCTCCCCCCTTGGCCGGGATTGATTGAAGGAATCTCGGGGCCTGGCTGGTGGTCCAGGGTCCCACTTTGGCTTCCCATTAGCTAGAGGTCGACCTCGGTTAAGGGTGGAATTAGTAATGGCTGCCGCTAAAAGGTCGGCCTTCTTCTGCATCTTCCGGTCAGCCTCTCGGCGCACCTCCTGATCCCTATTAATGAAAACCTTGGTTGCGATCTCAATTAGCTGGGTGGTATTCATCCCTGCGAATCCCTCCTGACGCTGCAACTTCTTCCGGATATCTGGCATACTCTGGGCCACCAATGCACTATTCACCATTCTCTGGTTTTCTAGTGCCTCAGGGTCAAATGGGGTGTATGTTCTGTAGGCTTCAATTAGTCGCTCTAAAAAGGCCCCAGGGGATTCAGTTGCCCCTTGGAGAATTTCAGAGACCTTTGCCAGATTAATGGGCCTCTTTATGCCTTTCCTCATACCTTCCAGCAAGTCCCGGCAATAGCCAGACAACAGTTCATAGTGCTGCTCATTATTTGGATCCCAAGCTGGAGCTGCACGAGGGAACCGAGTTCTAACCCATTCCTCTAGGTCCGGTGTCCTCTCGGGGGCACGCGCTCGCGTGATGGCCTCAGCATTTTGCAAAATCTTCCGCCTCTCCTCAGTTGTGAAGAGGGTCAGGAGAAGTTGTTGACAATCAGTCCAGGTTGGGTTATGGGTGGCCATAATGCTAGCCACTAGGTCCACCACTGCCTGAGGCTTTTCAGTATAAGAGGGGTAATGCGTCTTCCAATTCAGGAGATCGGTGGTTGTGAAGGGTACATACTGGTAGGCCTGTGCCTGCATAACCTGACCCTCATTATTAGGATCCGGTCGAGTGGTGGTTACCTGACGCAGGGGCAGAACTCTCGAGGAGGTAGGAATGGAACCTGAGGCAGAGCTAGGAGCTACCCTCCTATCATGCTCAAAGGTGATTGCAACAGGTCTAACCCATTCAGTGGAGGTGTGTTGAACCCCTGAGGGATGGGGAGGGGTACTCATAGACTGAGAGGTGGTCACAGGTGATTCAGTCCATTGAAAGGGATGCCGGGCCCCTGATGAGTGGGTAGGGGTACTAGAGGGAAAGGCTGGGCTGTCGGGAGTTGAGGAGTCAGGGGGTGCAGCCCAAAGCGGGTCTTGGGAGGTTAACAGGGAAGGATGTGGCACAGAAGGGTAGAGGCCGGATGAAAGGTCCACCCTAGGATGTGACGGGGTTTGCACAGAAGAGGAGCTATCCGGAGAAGCCTGTGCTGGAGAAGCTTGGGCTGGGCGGCGTGGATCTCTGGGGGTGGCACGGAACCCCAACAATGGGCCATAAGGTGGTGGCTCAAGGTCTGAGGGGTCATCAGAGAGTATGGGTTTTTCAGACAGGGTAGGGGCGGAAGCCACCGATTGGGTGGTAGGCTTCCTGGGGCTCTTTCCCTCTTCCAGTTTAGATTTTCTAATCTTTCTTTGAACGCGGCCCAACATGAACTTTACTGGGGATCCCATATAAGTTTTCAACCAAGAGGGAGGGTCAGTCACAAGGCTGTCCCAGGAATCTATGTAGGGGAGTTGTTCAGAATATTCTGGTTCTCCTACAATTATGCTGTAGACCTTCCGGATTACTTCAATATCTAAGCTGCCACTAGAGGGCCACCCCACTCCCATAGATGGCCACTCAACTTCACACAAGGTTCTTAGAGTACTTGAGCTTAAAGTCTGTCCATAATCATTAATTAAAAATCCTTTCTTGAAATTCTTAAGCATACAATCTAGGGGAGTATCAATTTGTCTAGACGATTTCCCTCCCATAATGCTTACAGTTACAACACACAAAGAGGGAGGGAATTTTTGAGAGTGCAGTAAGGGGTCCACACTCTCGAGACACAAGGTAAGACAGACAACAATCGCTTCCTTCTGTCACTGGCCAATTGAACTCGCGTTAATTGGAAACGCAGTTATAAGAAGTCCGCACTCATTTAACATTCAAGCATCACACATTCCATACAGAAAATCCCACCCAACAATTTCAAATTTCTCAGATACAGATAAGCTCAAGCGGTTTCGCTTCTAATCTCCACTAGACTAAAAGCTACTAAGGCCTTCGCTGAGAGTTGATCAGACTCCCCTTCCCTCAATTTGTGAGGGGCTGGTTTACAGTTTCCTAGCTAGGATTACAATACAGAATACAGATTACATACCCGGCGAATGTTCCTCAGTCAGTTGGATGCCGGTTCAGAATCCCACTTCTGACACCAAGAATTGTTGCAGGAATGGATGCATGAATTACCCCTATTGTTAGCAGAATCTGTGGTACTTCAGGAGTCAAGCAGCACACACCAGAATGAGGGAGAAATCTTCTTTATTTGCCAGCAAACAAAGCAGGACATCAGTTCTAGCTCTCTTCTCTCTCTCTCAGCTCTCTGGATGTTATGGCTTCTGTCTCAGCTGCTTCTCTTCTGCTGTCTGTCTTCCCCCAGCTCTCTTTCTTCTGTCTGTTCCTTCTGATGTAAGCTGCTTCTGCTCCCTCTTAAATACAGTCCTAAGCCCCTCTCTAGCCCCCCTTACTCTCCAGATGGTAAAGAATAGATTGGTTACCTTGCCTCAGCCAATCATTACTTTAAAAATATCAGTTACATAGGTTTGATATTTCTCAAACTGACCTATGACCTGGGGCCCCTCACGCTAGACAATTTGGCACCAGTCTCTTACATTTTATTATTATTAAATTCTCATATTCCTAGTCAACTCCATACTAACTGCTAACTGAACTCTGGCATTCATTAAGGGGTCAAGGGCCAGTCTTGCTTAATAGCATACAGCTATAGTTTGTTATTACTTTCAAGACCATTCCTATACTTAGCTAATCAATCAAGGAGAAGAGAGCTGACTTCTCTGACCTCTTAGCTTCATACACTGAACCAGCTAGGACTGTAGCTAAGTCAAACCATATGCTGACCTTTTCACTACAATCTTACTCAGAACGTAAGGCAAAGAGTTGGACAAACATTACATTTAAAAAGGTATTCTACATATTAACTACACAAAATACACATATTCTAAAATACACAGAATCAGTATTCCTTATAAGACATATTCTAAATATCAAGAACATCTAGATAGTATTTCAGCTTTAAACTACTTTTAAACTACAGCATGTCTGGCTCATGCTTTGTTCATTCATAATAGTATCCCCTCAAGATTTAATGGTATACAGATGTATGTGGTAAGGTAATATCTTTGAACTAGCATTAGCAATCCATCACTCACAAAGGGTGAAAGAAGTTGCTCTCTCTGACCTTTCTACCCTTTAGCTTGGCAAACGTAAAATTTCTAAATAATCTAAACCAGATGACATTCCTCCATCACTTGCAGAACTGAAAAAGTTGAATTCAAGCACCAAGCTTTTAAACACCAATTAATATGGCTTCTTATATATGTATAATTATGCCCATGCTGTCTCAGTGTGACAACAGAATGCTTGAAGGTGTCAGGGACAGTTGCAGTGGAGAGAGAGAGGTTGAGGATATGACAGATGGGGGGGGGGGGGGGGTGACAGTAGGAGAGATGGTGTTAAGTAAGTTGGTGTACTTAAACCTACACTACCCAAATTGCAAAGGACTGAAATACAAAACAACTTACGCATCCGGCTTCTCCTACATAAGCGCACAACTATGGAATGGCCTCCCAAAAGCCCTGAAAACAATCCACGACCACCTGAACTTCAGGAAATCACTAAAAACCAACCTCTTCAAAAAGGCCTACCCCAACGACCCCATGTAAACCTCTTCACCCAGCAACACAGCATGACTTTGACCATACTGGACAGCACGCAATCTTCATCCCTCCCGACCCTCCACATATACCTCATACGATCACTTTTCAACCTTGTACTTGTTATCAACCGACTGGTACTATGCAAGCCACGTTGAGCCTGCAAATAGGTGGGAAAATGTGGGGTACAAATGCAACAAATAAATAACCTATGCAAATATTCTACTTCCCCACACCTTTGTTAATACCTAATTGAGGTCACTGGATGTGCTACCTCTTCAGCAACCAAAGAACAGAAAATAACTGCCTTTTAGAACAAGAGTTTTTGGCTGTTTAGTTTCTACCTCTAGAAAAGGTTTCAGTTTAAAACTATGGGAAAAATGCCTATTTCTAGAGAAAATTTCAGTTTAAAACTATGGGAAAAGGGTTGTACACATGGCAACTAGTTAATAATGCTTGCTTTGCTCTCTCTCTCTTTTTATTCCCCCCTTAATACTAAACTAGGTCCTGCTTGCTTTTCCCTCTCTCTCTCTCTCTCTCTTTATTCCCCCTTAATACTAAACTAGATCCTGCAGTGCCTGCTAGAATCTATCTGTTAATGCTGTGGTACAAAGTTTTTAAAACTAAGGGGAAAAGACTATGGAGATTAGTTGATAAAATTTGCTTTTTTATATTTTTATTTTGCCTATCACTAACCTACAATTTTTCCTTTAAACCCCAATCTTTAAGTTTCCAAAGCACAAAGCAAAATAGTGTTCACTTACCAGAGAAATGTCCTCTTCTCTCAGAACTTCTCAGAAAAAGGCAGACTTTGTTGCAGATACAGTAGGGATTTCTGGAATAGATTAAAAGTGCTGAAAGCAGTGGCGTAGCAAGGGCGGGGCGGTGGGGGCGGTTCGCCCCGGGTGTCACCTCAAGAGGGGGTGCTCCCAAAGTCCTCTTCTTCCTGCCAGCTCCCGCACCCTACTACCTTTACAAAAGAAATCTCGGAAGCCGAGGCGCAGCGCCTCGCGTCTGCATGTAAAAGCAGTGTGGATCGTATCTTCGGGCCTTCCCTCACTGTCTGTCCCGCCCTCCGCTGATGCAACTTCCTATTTCCGCAAGGGCGGGACAGACAGAGTGAGGGAAGGCCCAAAGAGACGATCTACAGTGCTTTTACATGCAGATGCAAGGCGCTGCGCCTCGGCTTCCGAGATTTCCTTGTAAAGGTAGGATGCGGGAGCTGGCAGGAAGAAGAGGACTTTGGACGGAGCTGAGGGTAGGCACTGGGTTGGGGGTCGGAAGATGGGAGAAGGGGGAACAGATGGGAGAAGGGGTGTGGAGCCTCCCAACAGTTAAAATGCACTCGGGGGGGGGGGGGGTCATCGTGCTGCACACGGGGGGGGGGGGGGGGGGGGGGGGGGGTGATGCAACAGCGAACCGCCCCGGGTGGCAGCCACCCTTGCTACGCCATTGGCTGAAAGAGGAGTTTAATAGGCTACTGGTTTTCTAAAACTCAGTCTGACCATCAGTGTAAACGTGGATTTTAGCAGCAGGAGGAGGGTTATGGGGCTGGTAAACTACCACAGTGTCAGTCCAAATCCTGCAGCCCCTCCTCGTTTCACCTGGAAGCCTAATCTTAGCTGGGTCCCTTTCCTCTCTCTCTCTTTCTCTCTCCATGGGACCCATACTGGAAAAAATCTTCATTCCTCTCTTAGCTCCACATTGGCTCGAGGTCCAATGCAGATGCCTTTCTTGGAGTGGAGGAAGGGTTATCAGATTAAAGACCAAATTCTATAAATGGTGCGGAAAAATTGGCTCAAAGTTAGGCACCGTTTATAAAATAGCACTTAGCACCGGGAACTGGGCCTAACTATAGATGCAAGGGTTTAAACCAACTAACCCGTGGTGTAAATCCTCACACCTAAATTAGGCACAGATCCCTCTTATTCTATAACAGCGTACATAAATTAGAGGAATGCCTCTGACCTGTCCATGACCCTTCCATGGCCGCACCCCTTTTTTGGGTCCGCATGTAAAATTTACACACACATTTTTAGGTGGATCCTGGCTCCTAAATTTTAATTGATGCCAATTAGCATCGATAATTGAGTGTTAGGGCCCACTTATTGCACTAACTGGCTCATTAGTCAATTAAATTGTATGTGCAAATTGGTTTCACGCTCAAACTTGTGTGCACAATTTTTAGCGCCATTTGTAGAATTTAGGGATAACTGTATAACTGCTGGTGTAGAATGAGTGTCCTCACATTTTGACCTAGGATTCTTCAAAAGGAAAAAAAAACATATCTTAATTAGATGCAGGACAAGGTCTACAATTGCTTGAAAATTCTGGGGAGAGGAAGGAAAGGAACATGAAGAATGAGAAATCTGCATTCTCTGCTTTCATTTTGTAGACATTGTGGAGCACATTTGTTGTCATTCATCGTGCTGCTATTGTATTTATCTTACAGCTGTTCCCTCTACCTCTGATTTACATTGGAAATCATCTAAGTGGATTAGCAAGCACACAGAAATTAAGGTAAAAGAGAATTCATATCTCCAGTAACTTCTGTTTGTATTTGTGTGAGCATGTATAGGGTCACCATTGTAAACGGGCCCGCTGTTCCAGTATGTGGGGGGAAGGAATTCTCCTCCCCACGAATAGCCAGATCTCCATAAATTGCCACCAGTGGATACTTTCAAATATTCTTTTATTTGTTTTCCAAGTTAATGACAAACACTTCAGTCCAGAGCCCTGGGTTAGGGCTTCCCCAGGCAGGGCTGTTCTGCCTCTCTCTGGGTACAAGCCAGCAACACAAAGTCCCTGCCCTTTCTTGAAGGGCTGCAATAGTCCCTTTGAAAATCCCTCCTTTTCAAAGTCAGTAGCAAAATCAGTGATTGCCTCCAAGCAGGATTTCCCCCTCCTGCCCAAACAAGTCTTTCAGTTTCAAAATAGTCTTTCCACAATAATCAGGGGCAGCTTGGGAAACCAGGCTTGTAACTCTTCCAGCCACCTCCCCCACGGTAAACAGGTCTAACCAAAAGAAAGCAGGCTTCTTTCTTAAAGCAGGTTTTAAATCAAAATAACTTCCAAACAACATAGATTTTCACCTTCAGGTGCTGCCTTCCTCAGGGCTCTCCAGCTCCCATTCCTTTCTGCTCTCTTCTCCTTGCTCAGCCTGATTAACCCCCTCTTCCAACCAATCCATCCAATCCTCCTCCTGCTTCACACCCCACCCTTCCCCCATTATAGGTGGGCGGCATGATATACTGATTGTGGGTCCAGGGGAACTGGGCTCCTTCATTCTCCCTCCCTCTTGTGGCCAGAGACGGTATATGGCCAGCTTGCCTATCCCCTGGGCTCCCCCTGCTGGGACTGGAAATGCATTCTGGGAGATGTAGTTTAGGGTTTTGCTGCTTCATTTTATGCATCTGGGATGTAGCCTTGTCACACCATATTTATCCTAAGAAAAAAGAGGACACATGCCCCACCCCACCCCCGTCACACCCTACCCCACCCCTGTCACTTTGACCCCCACCCAAAGAAAGCCAGATTCCCTCTCTCTCCCCCCATGTAGATCCCCTTCCCAATTTTCTAGCCTTCCTCCACCCTCATGACTCCATTCACTACCCCTCCCCTCCCCTTTAACTTAGTGTGATGCCCTGGTGGTCTAGTGACCTCTTTGGGACAGGAAGGAGCCCCCTCTTTCCTGCTCTGCGCGTCTACAGACTGTCTTGCTCCCGGCGCTGATTCAAAATTCTGAGAGTTCAAGCAATGACCTTGCAAGACTTCTGCGGAAGTCTTGCGAGGCCGCCACTTGAACTCTCAACAGCCATTTTGAATCTGTGCCAGGAGAAAGTCTGCAGATGCGCCGAGCAGGAAAGAGGGGGCTCTTTCCTGCCCTGAAGAGGCACCACACTAAGGTAAAGGAGGGGAAAGGAGGATAAGACACCCTGAGGCCTGCCTGCCCGTCTGACCACCAGCCTGCTTGTTTGTCCAGATTTGCAGATGAACAGGCAGGCTGGCAAAACCCGCCTAGTTGCCCGGCCATGTCCTCAAAAAGAGGACATTTCTAGGTAAAGCTGGTCATATGGTAACCCTAAGCATGTAAGGGACTGAACTTGTGTCTTGTGAGTTTCTTGAGACTGTAATTTGATAACATGGCTCTCTACATTCTATCCACACAGATTCTTTTGACATGTTTATATTTTATTCCTGTGAATTGTGCTGCTTGGAACAAAGCAGCCACCTGCAAGTATGTAATCTTTATTCTTACAGGCTGAATGCTGCATGTGACCCTTCCCTTCAGTGTAATTAAAATTGCCTTGCTCTCATGCCCTAACTTTTAACCCTGTTGATCATCTCTAGGGACCCCTAGTCCTTGTGGGCAATATGTTGTACCCCTCCCTCTTTGGCAGAGATCTCCATTTTAGATGCATAAAGCAAGCTATCTCATTGCTTTTTTTCCTTTCTCTGCTCCTGCAAGCAGTATTATCTCTTTACCAATTATTCAATTACTAATGCCCAATTGAAATATCAATAAATATTGAACCAAAATCAATGCAGCGCTCTTGATTTCAGCTATCTACAGTAAGTTCCATCTGGTCAGTTTTCAAAGTGATTTAAGTGGGCAAGAGAGACTCCAGCCTGCTTAAATCGCCTTCGGTTGTCCAACTAATGATATTTAGCAGCACTTAACCAGGCAGTGCCACTGATTATTGGCTCTGACTGCCATTAAAAAAAAAAAAAAGAGTCAGTCAGGGGTGGTACAGGGAGAGGTGTTAGGGAGGTGATGGCAAATATGCAGGTGCTAGCAATATTCAGTGCTGGGATCCATAAGCTAACTTGGCTGGTAGGACAGCTTAAAAATACTGTGAGCTGCTCCAAGAGGTCATGGCAGCCATTTTCTTTAGGCAGCTGCAAGGGGCAGGAGTGAGTGGGATCCGTTTTTATCCCCTTCGGCCCCACTGGATCACTATCCACCTTATAATTGAAAGAGAAAAACGCCTAGATTTCGACCCAAATCGGGAGATAGACGTTTATCTTACAAAAACGAATAAATCGATATAATGGAAAGCCGATTTTGGACGTTTTCAACTGCACTCCATCGCGGAAGCGTACAAAGTTGACGGGGGCGTGTCTGAGGCGTGGCGAAGGTGGAACTGGGGCGTGGTTATCGGCCGAGGAGAGATGGGCGCCTTTCGCCGATAATGGACAAAAAGTATGCGTTTGTAGCTAGAATTTAGGGCACTTTTCCTGGACCCTGTTTTTTTCACGAATAAGGCCCCAAAAAGTGCCCTAAATGACCAGATTACCACCAGAGGGAATCGGGGATGATCTCCCCTGACTCCCCCAGTGGTCACTAACCCCCTCCCACCACAAAAAATGATGTTTCACAACTTTTTATTTTCACCCTCAAATGTCATACCCACCTCCCTGGCAGCAGTATGCAGGTCCCTGGAGCAGTTGTTAGGGGGTGCAGTGGACTTCTGGCAAGTGGACCCAGGCCCATCCCCCCCTACCTGTTACAATTGTGCTGCTTAATGCTTAGTCGTCCAACCCCCCCAAACCCACTGTACCCACATGTAGGTGCCCCCCTTCACCCCTTAGGGCTATAGTAATGGTGTAGACTTGTGGGCAGTGGGTTTTGAAGGGAAGGGTGCTATGCACCTGGGAGCTCTTTTACCTTTTTTTTTGTTTTTGTAAAAGTGCCCCCTAGGGTGCCCGGTTGGTGTCCTGGCATGTGAGGGGGACCAGTGCACTACGACTCCTGGCCCCTCCCACGAACAAATGCCTTGGATTTATTCGTTTTTGAGCTGGGCGCTTTCATTTTCCATTATCACTGAAAAACAAAAACGCCCAGCTCACAAATTGTCGAATAAAACATGGACGTCTATTTTTTTTCGAAAATACGGTTCGGTCCGCCCCTTCACGGACCCGTTCTCGGAGATAAACGCCCATGGAGATAGACGTTTTCGTTCAATTATGCCCCTCCACGGATATCAGATAGGTCTGGGGGAGCCTATCTGGACCGAGGAGGCTGTTGGGGGAAGGAGGATTCGTACTGTAGCAGGAAAACAAAGAAGAACAATCCTCCATACTAAAACAAGAAGTACAACACAGAGCGAGGGTGACAAATTGACAAATAACCAGATGTCAAGGTGTCAAGCAAATCTTTAATAAGACTCGACACGAGCCGTGTTTTGGCCAAAAGGCCTTCATCAGGAGTCTATCGAAAACCAATGTTAATATCGCTATTAGAATAGCGCCGTTGGACTATGCCAACTCAATGACTTAATGACTTTGTGCCATATTTTACATACACTTTTGTATTTGGAGTGTGTGGCTTCATTCTTAAAGTAGGAATTATTGATTATTATGCTCCTTCATTAAGATTCCCTCTCATCCACCTTCACTATATCCCCAAATCTCATTCTTCTGCTAGGATGCACTGGATTGGTGTCTGCTGAACAGCCAGTGAGGGGTCTGGGATTGTTTGACCAATCTCTGCTGGTTCACCAGGCCCTGAGCATCAGCTACGCTCCCGGGGTCTGTTGCCTCTTTTAGGCCCCAAGAACCACCGACTATGCTCCCAGAGACTTTCTGCCCTGAGCACCGACAGTGCTTCCAGGGGCCTTTGCTGCCTCCGCCAGACCGTGAGCATTGACTACACTCCCAGAGGCCATTGCTCCCAGGGACCATGCTGCTCCTGGGCCCCAGGTAGACCAATCTGCTTTTCTTCAGGAGGGGTCTCTAGGGGCTACTTCCCTGCCAGGTCCACAGCTCATAGCTCTTTTGTGAGTATAGCTATCTCTGGGGATGATGCTCAAAACCCTGGTGCCAACAGCACAAACTCCATAGTGCGATAACAGCACAGCAGAATAGCTAACCAATGCTCAAAGCAAATTACATTCAAATTTTATGTGTGCTATTAAACCAAAAGCTGGTGCATGCGCTCAAGTATTTTGCAGTAAATGCAGCTCCCGTGCGCATTCCCAGGAAACACCTGACGTGCAAGCACACCTCGGTACCGCTCTTCTATGCCTTTCAATATAAGCTTTTCAGAAAAGAAAAACAGATGCCAGTGTGTGCTTTCATTTTCACTTTTGCTTGGACTCCACATATATATGTTTCTCACTATCAGCACATAGAGGCTACACGGGCTTCCTTCTGCTTCCAAAACAACACAAAACTGGCAGTTTAATGAAATCCTGTCCTCAAAATCTTAAATTTTCAGAGTTAATACCAGCATTTTTTCCTGCGCTGTTGTCTGACCATTGATGGGAGGAAATACCGAGTAACCTGATTAACTTCCATTTCAATACATTTAAATACAGTTTGTGGCCATCTTTGGCATGTACGTTGATACCTGCACTAGAGCCCTCTGAGCGTTCTGTAAACATTAACTGGTCTGGAGCTAATTGCCTTGAGTGCTGGCTTTAGATTTTGAGGATTAGCCCCTCTGATTCCAGCCCTCTGGAGTCTGTAGCCTGCAGTTCCAGTTTTCCCTTATGGAGGGGCAGACTGAGAGTGGTCTGGGCCCCCTGCCCGGCCGCTGCCAGACACCCCCCTACTGCTGCAGCCGACATCCCAGCTGCCCCGGTCCTACCTGAAGGGCCCTGATGGTCTAGTGGTCTCTGTGGGGGAGGGGGAGGGGAAGGGGAGAGCAAGTTCTTTCCTGCCCGCTGTGCTGCTGCTATTCCCCCGCCTGCTGGCACTGCTGTTTTCAAAATGGTGGCTGAGGCTTCCTGAGGTAGTCTCGCGGTTCTCGACTGCCATTTTTGAAATACGGCAGTGCTGGGCAGGGGGAATAGTGGCAGCACAATGGACACGAAAGAGGCCATTAGATCGCCAGCATTGCGCCTTTAAAGGTAGGACTGGGGAGGGCTGTAGTGTGCAGCGGGCATCCAGGTAGAGCCTCTGGGCCCTTGGGCACTGCCCGGATGTCTGAATGGTCAGTCTGCCCCTGCTCCCCTCTCAGTCAAAAAGGTTGAGACAGAGATCCTGTTCAGAATTTCTGTATTAGCTGTGCTAGTTCTTAAAAACCAAAGGGCATCCCAAACATTCCTTCCTAGGTTGGTTTAGAAAAGTACATAAGTACATAAGTAATGCCACACTGGGAAAAGACCAAGGGTCCATCGAGCCCAGCATCCTGTCCACGACAGCGGACAATCTAGGCTAAGGGCACCTGGCAAGCTTCCCAAACGTACAAACATTCTATACATGTTATTCCTGGAATTGTGGATTTTTCCCAAGTCCATTTAGTAGTGGTTTATGGACTTGTCCTTTAGGAAACCGTCTAACCCCTTTATAACTCTGCCAAGCTAACCGCCTTCACCACATTCTCCGGCAACGAATTCCAGAGTTTAATTATGCGATTTTCTCCAATTTGTTTTAAATTTACTACACAGGATTTTTTTTCTGCCCTCCTAATATGTTCCTGCCACCTCTACTCAGTGTGTGTACTTTATTACACCTAACTTGATTCTCCAGCTTTAGCAAATAATTATCCCAAAGCCCCTGGATTCTATATATGGCATTCTGAGTTGCACGTGTAAATTTGAGCACACGCAACTTACTTGAATAACAAGCCAATCGGTGCCGATAATTAGGCAATAACAGGCAATTATTGGCACTAATTATCTATAATTAGAATTTACGCATGCATCTGTTTAGGCGTATTCTATAAAGAGGCGCATGGACCTGAAAAGGGGGTGTGGCCATAGAAGGAGCATGGGTGGGTCAGGGACATTCCTGCAATTTATGCGCATTGGTTAGGGAGGATCTGTGTCTAATTTATGCATGGGTATTTACACCAGGTTTTTATTGGTGTAAATGGTCATGCCTAACTGTAGTCACATCCCAGTGCGAAGCGCTAGTCTATAAACCACGCCTAACTTTAAGCGTGGTTTATAGAATAGCTCTAAGTGCTGTTTTTTTCGGCACCATTTATAGAATCTAGTCCAAAGTGTACGAATTATGTTATTAGTGTCCCTTTTCTTTACAGTGAAGCAAAAAATCTGCATATTCAGCCCTTCACTTTTACTCTGTCTTACCTACCTATCAGTCTTTTCCAACTGTTACTTTCTTCAGGGTTGCTGTCAGAGCACAGCATGTCAGTTATAATGCACCCTTTCTCAAAATGTTTCTTTTCTCTCCCAGTTTACCCAAGATTTCTGCTTTTTCCTTCTGTTTCTTAAAACCCCTCCTTTAGGGGGTTTTCACTCAGTTCCAGGCTAGAGATTTTGTACCAGTCCTGGATTTCTGACCACCCTAGCTTGGTGCATTATGGGATGGGATTTGCAGCACTGATGTCAATGGACTACGTCACACATCAGTTTTGAGATGTAACTTCAAAACCAGAACTGGACAAAGTCTCCAGCCTGGAATTAATTTGGCATCTCTGCATTTGCAATATTGACCATACCAAGGAAACGTGGGGACCTTTTTTACTAAAACATGTTAAAATGCCAGGTTTATGCCATGCTTACCTGCTAGCGCAGCGCCACATGAAGGTACTTTGGAGAATTATCGCAGTTAGTGGTGTTCTGGGGGCATGACAAGGGAAGAGACTGGGCATGGAAGGCATTTGGCATTTATCAAACTGCATTTACCACGCGCTGTCTAATGCAGAGTTTTTTGCTGAACCACTTACTGCCTTCTATATAGGAGGCACTAAGGGCTTCCGCTTTAACTGGGAGCAGGTATTGCTTGTTAATCCGAATATTAACGCATGACCTGCAGTACAAAATAGTAGGTTCACCCCCAGTGGTTGCCACATTAAAATTTGCAGTTACTCCAGGCTAAAGTCTCACATTAAGCTGCAGTAACTGCAGATTTTACCGTGGGTTCGTAAAAGGGCCTTTTATATCTCTAAAATATTAGAAGGTCCATGTGTATTGCATGTAGTCAAGTGGGTGGATTTTTCTAAAATGCATACAGTGAAAAAGTTGCAATTGTGATGCTCCATTAAAAGGCTCTCATGATGGATATAATAAAGGCATTGCATTTTAGTTCACAGTATATAATATTTTTACAACTAATGATGCCTAATCTGAATCCACTTTCAGTCTTGCCACAGCATGAGCCCCCACCTTTAGAACGATTTTTGTTTTCGTTGGTGTGCAATCTTCTTTTACTATGAAATAATGTATCACTTTTAATAATTGTGTTCTCTCTTTTTTCTTTGCCAGTTTACCAATGTTTACAGTGCTCCGGAAATTTGCCATTCCCATAACACTAGTTCTGGAAATTCTCCTTCTCAGGTGCTTTTCTGTTTTCTTAACCATTTATTGCTGTTTTTCATATATGCAGTGTGGGGAGATTTCTAATGCCATGATGCTGCTGATCAACAAAGTTCATTGCAATCTTACCTACCAGAGATTTCACTTTAGCATAGAAAATAAGTGTACAGGCTTGTATTGTGTTGGTTGAATCAGTGTTCAGAAAGCTTCTAATAAAGATCCTCCCAAAGGTTACACACAGATCTGGGATCCTCAGACTACAGAATAAGAGCCTACAGAGTTCATATTTTGGCCCATAGCTCAAGTTTCACTTTAATTCACTCCTCCACACCCAGTGGTGTGCTGGTAAATTTTTAACAACAGGCTCTCTCCCCGGTCCACCTCAGCGTCCCCGTCCCCTCGTCCACCACTGCGCCCCCCCCAAAATTGCAGAGCTGGCTATAGCGGGGGAGGGGGGCAATGCATTACTCTCTCCAGGAAAAAAAATTAAATGATCCCAGGTTCCAATCTAATTCATGTTTAATGTGGGATAAAATGCTATAAATAAGTAAATAAATATAAACTTTTAATGTTGAGCACCTGATTCTCAAAGTGAACATATTCCAAACACTATAATGAAAATAAAATGATTTTTTTTCTACCTTTGTTGTCTGGTGACTGTTTTTCTGATCATGCTGGCCCAGTATCTGATTCTGCTGCTATCTGTCCTCTTAACTCCGTTTCCAGGGCTTCCTTTCCTTTTATTTCTTTCCTCCTTTCTTCTTCATTTCTGGTCCTCAGCTTCTGCCTATTTTCTTCATCCATGTGCAGTTTTTCTCCTCTCTTCCTTTTCCCTCATCTCATCTCCTTCCTCACTCTTCTCTCCCCTGCCCTGCATGCACCCATGTCCAGCAGTGACCCTCCTCTCCCCTGCCCTGCATGCACCCATACCCAGCGACCCTCCTCTGCCCTGCCCTGCATGCACCCAGATGTCTAGCAGTGACCCTCCTCTCCCCTGCATGCACCCAATGTGCAGCAGTGACCCTCCTTTCCCCCGCCCTGCATGCACCCATGTCCAGCAGTGTACCTCCTCTCCCCTGCCCTGCATGCACCCATGTCCAGCAGTGACCTCCTCTCCCCTGCCCTGCATGCACCCATACCCAGCGACCCTCCTCTGCCCTGCCCTGCATGCACCCAGATGTCCAGCAGTGACCCTTCTCTCCCCTGCATGCACCCATGTCCAGCAGTGTACCCTCCTCTCCCCTGCCCTGCATGCACCCATGTCCAGCAGTGACCCTCCTCTGCCCTGCCCTGCATGCACCCATGTCCAGCGACCCCCTCCATCCACCCATGCCCAGCAGCGACTCTCTTTTCCCCCCTGCCACCCCCTCCCGAGTTGTTTTATGAAATTCTTCTTCTCCTCCCTCCCGATCCGGTCCCTCACCGCGCGCCCGCTTGTTTTTTAAATTCTTCGCTTCCAGCGCCGAGTCGCCGACTGTCCTGAGTCCTCCCTTGCCGATTCGCGCTTCAAAATGGCCGCCGAGACTTCAGCCGAAGTCTCGCGAGGCCGCCTCTGGAAGTCTCGGCGGCCATTTTTAAAGCACAAATCGGCAAGGGAGGACTCAGGACAGTTGGCGACTGGGTGCTGGAAGCGAAGAATTTAAAAAACAAGCGGGCGGTGAGGCAGATCTGGAGGGAGGGAGGAGAGCCAGAACCGGCTTGCTATTTGCAACAACCGGCTCGCAAGCCAGAAGAAAATTTAACAACCGGCTCCAGCACACCACTGTCCACACCCCAAAGCACTGACAAGACAAACAGTGAGGACAATGTCCTTGCTTGGAATCCTTCATCTTTCCCTTTCGATGTTGAAGGCAACAAACATGTTAACTCCAGCACCCAAAAGACCAGTACTGTTGCAGCCATGGGATCAGTGCTTTCTTCATATGGTGGTCGCATAGAACATAGATCACCCTGCTGCAAGGAGAAACACCTGCAGAATGAGACCCCCCCCCCCCCCCCCCCCACACACACACACACATAAGCAACCTCTACCACTGCACCACCATCAGGAAGAAAACACTGCAGCCTGGGACAGCACCAAGAAATTAAAAAAAAAATGTAGCAGGCCTATGGATTGTTGGGATTGAGGGTCACCTGTGAGGTGAGTACATAATCAATTTGTCAGGCCTGTGGCCAAAAATTATCTTCTTCACTCTAACATTTAAACCAGGGCACACAGATTGCAAAGGGTAGTGAGGTTACTTTGGTAGTTATACTACTACTACTACTATTTAGCATTTCTATAGCGCTACAAGGCGTACGCAGCGCTGCACAAACATAGAAGAAAGAAGCAGTCCCTGCTCAAAGAGCTTACAATCTAATAGACAAAAAATAAAGTAATCAAATCAATTAATGTGAATGGGAAGGAAGAGAGGAGGGTAGGTGGAGGCGAGTGGTTACAAGTCAAAAGCAATGTTAAAGAGGTAGGCTTTCAGTCTAGGTTTAAAGGTGGCCAAGGATGGGGCAAGACGTAGGGGCTCAGGAAGTTTATTCCAGGCATAGGGTGCAGCGAGACAGAAGGCGCGAAGTCTGGAGTTGGCAGTAGTGGAGAAGGGAACAGATAAGAAGGATTTATCCATGGAGCGGAGTGCACGGGAAGGGGTGTAGGGAAGGACGAGTGTGGATAGATACTGGGGAGCAGCAGAGTGAGTACATTTATAGGTTAGTAGAAGAAGTTTGAACAGGATGCGAAAACGGATAGGGAGCCAGTGAAGGGTCTTGAGGAGAGGGGTAGTATGAGTAAAGCGACCCTGGCGGAAGATGAGACGGGCAGCACAGTTTTGAACCGACTGGAGAGGGGAGAGGTGACTAAGTGGAAGGCCAGCAAGAAGCAGATTGCAGTAGTCTAAACGAGAGGTGACAAGGGTGTGGATGAGGGTTTTGGTAGAGTGCTTGGAAAGAAAGGGGCGGATTTTACGGATGTTGTAAAGAAAGAAACGACAGGTCTTGGCAATCTGCTGGATATGAGCAGAGAAGGAGAGAGAAGAGTCAAAGATGACCCCAAGGTTTCAAGCTGAGGAGACAGGGAGAATGAGAGAGCCATCAACAGAAATAGAGAACGGGGGGAGCGGGGAGGTGGGTTTGGGGGGGGGAAATGAGAAGCTCGGTTTTGGTCATATTTAATTTCAGGTGGCGTTGAGACATCCAGACAGCAATGTCAGACAAGCACGCTGAAACTTTGGTTTGGATGCAAGGTGAGATATCAGGGGTAGAAAGGTAGATTTGGGAGTCATCAGCATAGAGATGGTAGGAAAAGCCATGGGATGAGATTAATGAACCAAGGGAAGAAGTGTAGATAGAAAAGAGGAGGGGACCAAGAACAGAACCCTGAGGTACGACGACAGGCAGAGGGATAGAAGTAGAAGAGGCTCCACCAGAGTGAACACTAAAGGTGCGGAGGGAGAGGTAGGAAGAGAACCAGGAAAGGACAGAGCCCTGGAATCCAAGTGAGGACAGGGTATCGAGAAGTATGCTGTGATCGACAGTGTCAAAAGCAGCGGAAAGATCAAGAAGAATGAGGATGGAATATTGACCTCTGGATTTAGCCAGTAATAGGTCATTGGAGACTTTAGTAAGCGCAGTTTCGGTTGAGTGGAGAGGGCGAAAACCAGATTGTAGTGGGTCAAGAAGATAAATGCAGAAAACATCAAACGCAGAAGAGTACTGGAGACCGGATCAGCTTTAAGATAAACAGTCCCTCTAATGGGCACTCCAATATTTAACAATATGTACAAGATAAGAGAAATAAAAATGTAGTAGACAAGTTGTCCATAATATTAAAGTAAATTGATGACAACTTTGGGTATATCACTTCATTATAGAATACTAAAAGGTTTCCTTGAAGAAATTTCATTTATCTCCAACTCCTACATCTTTCATTCACATATAGTAGGTGACAGAATTTACTTCTTACTCAGGTATTTATTCCCAGGTCCTCCCTTGTTAATTGGTCTCCTTTCAGCTTAGGTGTTAGGTTACACCACAGAGGTGGGCAACCTTTATACACTGAGAGCTGCATGAATGTCAGTATTATCTGGTGGGCTGCAACATTAATTACTACTACTACTACTTATCATTTCTAAAGCGCTACTAGACGTACGCAGCGATGTACACTTGAACATGAAGAGACATGAACCGGAAATGCTTCTGTGATAAATAAATAAGTAAAAATTTAACTAAAAGCGATGGAAACAAAATGCTGGAGTGGCTATTCTGATAATATTCACAGAATATTTTTAAAATTGCCAAAACTCTGGTTAATGATGTTTTTCTGTGTATACTTCCCATGGTCTGGGAGGCCACATAAAATTCAATGGCTGGCCATATTTAGCCCACAGGATGCAGGTTGCCTACCCCTCTTATGGTGTTAAGTTAGAGAGCCTTTTAGGTAGTTCTTATAGAGTGGCAACATGGTAGTGGTAATATGTTCCTTTCTGGTGGTTGTTTTTCCTTGTGAACAGGCATAGAATAAACTCCTGTATGAGTGATATATCCCCTGACACAGATAGGAAGATGGCACTCACCAATGTCACCTCTTGCAGCCTTCAACCCCTTCTCTAGCAGCTTCAGTCTTTGTTCTTTGGTTGACTAAAAGTTAAGATCCAGTCTCCCCATGACCATGACCAGACCGTTTGCCTTAGGGCATGCCAGGGCCTCAGAGGGGCAGCTGTGGATCAGATTGACTTCTCTAAACAGTCTCTGCAAAGTGGGAAGACTTCAGTCTCTTATTTTAGGCTCCAGGAGACAGCCATTAACAGACTGGCAGTCCCTACATAATCACTACTACTTCTTTCTTAGTCCCTTGTTCAGGGAGCTAAGCTCCTCCTCTACATTCTTCTTAGCTGGACTCCCTCCTGGGAGGAAAGAGACAATGGCTTTTCCCTTGTAATTGGGTTTTATAATTCGCTTCTATACTTAGGTTTGAATCCTATTGGAGTAAAGTCTCTGACCTTAACCCCTACCCAGAAGCCATTGCCTTGTGTAATATGAAAATTACCACAGTTGCTAATGATCTGCGGGAAGTCTTCTCCCTGATGGGGATCCCAGGAGAAGTATGATTGACCAAGGTACTACCTATATGTCCTGAGACATGAAGCAAGTAGGTACCTTGCTAAAAGTGAAGACCTTGTGGACATCAGTTTATCATCCACAGACAGACAGTCTGGTGGAATGCTTTAATAAGACTCTGAAACAGATGCTGAAAAAGTTTGTGACTGAAGATGGGAAGTGGGATTTCCTACTTTAATATAAACTGTTTGCAATCTGGGAGAGTTCGACAGGGGAGGAGACCTACTGGAATCCTGGATGTGGTTCGGGAGGCTTGGGAAGAAGAGCCCAGTCTGGGAAGGAACTTGGCTGAATATGTGCTCATCATGCAGGAGAGACTAAAGAAAGCTGGGGAGGCTACCAAGCTGTTGTGTTTGGTCATGAGCCCTTGGACCTAGGCCGAGGCCTAGGGCAGACTGAGCCCACGCTGGCACAGAGACTAAAAGGCTACAATGCCCAGCATGCTCAGGGAGACCAGAAAGCACCACCAGGGAGGCAAGATAGAACACTCATACAGCCGCAAGGCCGAACTGGAACCCACACATAACAGAGTCTAAGCGCACGGGCTGCAAGGCCAAACTGGAACCCAAACACATAGGAAGAAAGGGAAAAAAATGGAACAAGGTCCCCTAAGAGATTACCAACCAGGCAGCACATGCTGTGCAAAATACAGCCACAAATGAAAGGTCAAAAGAACATGCATGCAGGCACAATCAATAACTAAAGGGTTAAAGGCAACCCCACGCAAAAAGATAGCTCACCCTATGCCTAAAGGCACAGTCAAGCAAAAGAACTCACACAAGCTCAAATAGCAGAAACAGCCAGCAAAGGGTTAAAGGGAAACCACACAGAGAGGCAGCTCAGGGCTGTGCTAGAAACTGCAGCTATACAGAAGAGCAGCCCAAACTGATTCAAACAACAGATTCAGCAAGTAAAGGGTTAAATGGAAACCACACAGAGAGGCAACTCAGGGCTGTGCTAGAATCCGCAGCTAAACGGAAGCCCAAACAGATTCAAACAACAGATTCAGCAAGTAAAGGATTAAAGGGAAATCACACAGAGAGGCAGCTCAGGGCTGTGCTAGAGCCCACAGCTAAACGGAAGAGCAGTCCAAACAGATACAAACAACAGATTCAGAAAGTAAAGGGTTTAACCACACAGAGGAACAGCTCACAGCTGAGCTAAAAAGCACAGCTAAATTGAGGAGCAAGTTCTCACACACTCAGAAATACAGAAAGTAAAGGGTTAAAGGCTAACCACAGAGAGAGAGAACTTACACTGTGTCTCAAACACAGACAAACGGAGAATCAGAAGGAAGCTGACAGCTGAGGGAACTAATGCTAGAGCATCTTATACAAGCAGAGGTAGGCTTAAATAGGGTCTGGCATCTGACATCATCATCCTCAGATGTCAGACCAATCCCTGACATAACCATTCAGGATCAAGATCCTGTCACTACCATGCTTATCCCAGTAGGATAATAACACAAGCCCTGCCTGGAAAAGGCTCAAGTGGGTCAAGCCCGAGCCTACAACCAGAAGGTGGTACAATGAACCTTCCAGCCGGGGGATAGAGTCCTAGTCCTTTTATCCTCCTCCAAGAGTATATTATTATGCATGTGGCTAGGTCCTTATGAAGTGGTGGAAAAGACAGGGCCTATCAATTATAAGGTGGCCCAACCTGACAAGAGAGACAAGGCGAAGATCTTCCATGTTAATTTATTGAAATGGGTCCCAATGACAGCAGCCCTAGTACAAAGAGATGACTTTGTGCCACAAATCCCAACAGAATCCAGACCAGATCCATTTGGTGACCAGCTCTCCATCTTGCAGAAGGCTGACCTAGAGCAGTTGGTAAGCCAGAATGAAGATGTGTTCTCCAGAGCAGTGGCGTTCCTGGCCTGGATGGCACCCGGGGCGGAGCGCCGATGCGCTCCCCCCCCCCGGGTGCAGCGTGCCCCCCGCTAGATGACACCTCCCCCCCTCCAGCGAAATTACAACCCCCCCCCCGGGTGCACGCCGCTGGGGGGGGGGGGGTGCCACAGCGCGCACCTGCTCCTCCGAGTTTGCTAAACTTCGTTCGTTCGCAGCGAATGAACAAAGTTTAGCGAACTCGGAGGAGCAGGCGTGCGCCGCGGCACCCCTCAGCGGCGTGCACCTGGGGTGGACCGCCCCCCCCCCCTTGGTACGCCACTGCTCCAGAGTGCTAGGCCAGACCCACTTGCAACTCTTGAAATTATCACCGAGCCAGGAGTGGTAGTCCAGCAACATCCTTATTGAATCCCAGAAGTCCGGCAGCAAGCTTTGATGAAAGAGGTCACTGAAATGCTAGAACTGGGTGTTATCAAAGAATCAACCAGTAATTAGTGATCTCCCATTGTGCTGGTACCAAAGCTGGACAGGAGCATCTGGTTTTGTACTGATTTTCAGAAAGGCGAATGCTGTCTCTAAATTAGAAGCCTATCCCATTCCAAGGGTGGATGAACTCATTGAGTGACTAGGAGGAGCTCAATTCATTTTGACCTTGGACCTAACCAAGGGATATTGGCAAGTACCTCTCACCCCAGCTGCTAAGGAGAAGACTGCCTTTTCAACAACCCAGGGTTTGTTCCAGTTCATGGTGCTACCATTTGGCTTTCATGGAGCTCCAGCTACTTTCTAGCACCTTGTGGATTGCTTACTTAAACCCCCATGGCAACTATGCAGCTGCCTACTTAGATGATATTGTCATCTACAGTAAGGCTTGGAGGACCCATCTCATCCAAATAGAAGCAGTACTGGATAGTCTACAGACTGCTGGGATAAAAGAAAATCTCAAAAAGCACTTCTGGGGTGGACAAGAAGTCTGGTAGGGAAAGGACAAGTAATATCCCAGATCCGGCAGGTAGAGGCCATCACCCAGGTGCCAGTATCCCAGATGAAGAAGATGAAGAAGCAAGTATGAGCCTTGCTCAGGCTTGCTACTAGTGCTGGTTTATTTCAGTGTTTGCTGAGAAAGCAGAACCGCTAGCCCATCTATTGCAGAGGAATGCTCCAGAGAAGACATATTGGACTGAAGAGCTGGATTGTGCTTTTCAAACTTAGAAGAGATATCTGTTCGAAACTGGTGTTGGTCAGCCCGGACTTTAATAAACCCTTCATCATGCAGACCAATGCTTCAGAGGTTGGACGGGGCCATTTTGGCCCAGGAAGTAAACGTGGAAGACCACCTGGTTGCAAACATTAGCTGGAAGCTGTTCCCGAGAGAGAAAAATTATGCAGTAATTGAGAAGGAGGCTTTAGCTGTAAAGTGGGCCCTGGAAATCTTCTAATGCTACCTGTTGCGGTGACACTTCCTGTTCATCACTGACCACCAACCCCTTCAATGGATTGCTTGTCATAAAGATTCCAATGCACGTGTAATGCGGTGGTTCCTTAGCCTTCAGCCCTTTAGCTATCAGGTGAGATATTGGGTGGGCCAAGAACATATTAATGTGGACTTTTTGTCCCGGGAGGTAGACCCTGATATGGCAGGCGCTCAACCTGGTACAACTGAGCTGAGGGAGAGGGTATGTGAGAGGATTTATAGAACCATGCCCCTACCCTTAAGAATAGTACCTTAGATAGCCTGAACCACCTTAAGAGAACTAGTCTCGCCTGGGAGGAAGTGAGCCGAGAGGAGGGGTGGAGCCTAAACCAGGAAATATATAAGACAGGGCCTGACTGTGATTAAGCAGGCCCAGTGAGAAGAAGGAATCGAAGCCCCAGTGTATATCACCACCACATATGGTTAAGAATTGTGACCTGACTGAGGCAAGCTGCTTTTGCTTCTTGTTTGAGGCTGACGATCCTTGCTCTAGCTGGAGTCAGACCCTAGTACTTGGAGAAGAACTGAGAAAGACTCACAGGTAGTGTTTGGAGTAGGGCTGCCTTACCAGACACAGACAGGCCTTGCCAGCCTGAGGCCTGCTTAAGACTGCTTATTGAACTACAAAAGCATTCTATCTTTTGGTCCTGTGATGTAATAGGCCTCAGGATTCAATTAAATAAACACTTGTTTTCATTTATATCCCTTTGACCAGCTGTATTATTTCACAGGCCCACCCTCAACCCTTGCTCGGGGTGTCACAGATACAAATAGTAATGTAACATATTAGCAACAGGCAAAAACATCCTTCTCCTCCAATTCGACATGTCTAGTGCATTCAACATAGTAAACCATAATATATTAATAAGTTCGGGATTGGTGGAAACATACTTAACTGGATCAAGGGCCTCCTAACCACAATCAAGTAAAATCAAATTCAAACATATCATCACCGTGGAAAGCAGACTGTGGAGTACCGCAAGGATCACCGCTATCACCGATCCTATTCAACTTAATGATGACCCCACTTGCCAAGTCCTTATCCAACCATGGCCTTAACCCTTTCATATATGCAGACGATGGCACAATATAAATTCCCTACAAAACCAGACTGAGAGAAATCACCAACGAAATCAAGCTTGGCCTGAACATCATGGATTCATGGGCAAATGTATTTCAACTAAAACTCAATAAAGAAAAAACTCATTGTCTCGTCCTCTCATCCCAACACAGCGCAGACATCCCCACAAGTATCAACACCCCAGATCACACCCTTCCTATCTCAGACAGATTGAAAATCCTTGGCGTTACAATGGACCGTAACTTAACACTAGAGAGCCAAGTGGCATCCACAACAAATAAAATGTTCCACTCAATGTGGAAACTGAAACGCGTGAAGCAATTCTTCCCGAGGGAAACATTTTGCAACCTGATACAATCAATGGTACTAAGCCACTTAGATTACTGCAATGGAATTTATGCAGGATGTAAAGAACAAACCTTAAACACGGCAGCTAGGCTTATATTTGTTAAAACATAAGCGCAAAACCTCTCCACGAAAAACGACACTGGCTCCCAATCAAAGAACGCATCGCCTTCAAAATCTGCACCCTGGTTCACAAAATCATCTACAGAAAAGTCCCGAGTTACATGACAGACTTGATCGACTTACCAATTAGAAATACATCCGAATCATCACGATCTTATCTAAATCTGCACTACCCAAGCTGCAAAGGACTTAAATACAAAATAACTTACACATCTAGTTTTTCCTACATAAGTACACAACTGTGGAACGCATTACCAAAAGCCTTGAAAACGACGTGCGACCACCTAAACTTCCGGAAATCACTAAAAACCAACCTGTTTAAAAAGGCATACCCTACTGATCCAACTTAAATGCCTAATCTCTGCAACACAACCAAACTAAAGCACATAATGGACATAACACAACTCTTCCGTTCTCTGATTCTCTAATGTGGCTGTGCCACATGAACTTGATCTTACCACAACATCACCCTGTATTTGTTCACACTGGAGCCTGCAAAGGCCTCTCTGGTACTATGTAAGCCACACTGAGCCTACAAATAGTTGGGAAAATGTGGGATACAAATGTAACAAATAAAAATAAATAAATAAATGTAGATGGAAAATATATTGTATAAAATAATAAATTGTCATTAAATTCAAGGTAATTTTAATATTCTTTGCTCCAGATGCAACAGCGTTGAAGGTTTTCTGTTGCCATCTCTCCTTTTCTTCCCTCTCTCTCTATTTTCTTTTCTCATTTTATTGATCCCAAGCAGGAATCCCTAAGCCCTAAGAGGGTTTCTCAAAAGAGGGGGGATACACCCCACCACCAGCCGAGAAAATCCAAAGTGAAGCTAAGGCTCTGAGCCCCTGCAGCTTCAGAGCGGGAGTAGAAGTCAACCTGCCCTGCCAGAACCTCTTCAGCCTAGCTGCACCAGCAAAAGTGTCCCACCTGCTGGAGACAGAGCAATTCTGATTGACTCCTCAGGTGCCCTAACATTATATATGGAAATTGAGCAGATTTGTTCTGTCTCCACCTGCTGAGAGAAGTTCAAATCTCACTGGTTTTGACTAGTCTGGTATTGACAAAGTAGAAATTTTAATTTTCTTTAAGTAGAAGGGTAAAGGGTCATAGATTTGATATACCACCTAGGAGGCTGAGCTAATAATAAGAAGAGGAAACTTTTCCATTTACTTGGAGAATTGATACAAGCTCATAGGGTGTTACACTTCTAGGTCACTGGCTCCAGTCCAGCCCTTGTTAGTAGAGACCAATATTGTTTGAAAGCTGTTTGGATGTCTGTGCAAACTGAGTTTGCATGCTTAGCCCAGTTACCACATCACTAACACCAACATCACAGTTTGCCACTAGTTGGCATTGATGTTGCCAGTCTTCATAGAAGCCAGACATTGCATTAGCTTGAAAAATGAATTTCCTGTTTTTAGAGTTAATCCTTCTAGGACTGAGGCCTGTTGGCAGGCACTGTGGGAAACTTGCACTGCTGCTCACGCTAAACCTGTTCTGAGAATAAATGCAAGTCTTCAGTTTCTGCTTCTGTTAATATGCTATTTTTCACAGGCAAAAAAAAAAAAACTCTTGCTCAGATAAATATTTTATCTGATCTGTTTTTCAAAAATGCCTCACAAAAGATGAAAAATAAAAATCCATCACGCATGAAAAGAATCTCCAGTGAAAGACTTACCTGGGTACCAAACAATTATAAAATTAAAATTTAGGAGCACCTAAGAGAATCTGTCCATGATGTCGAAATCTTTATGTGAACTTATTTAGTTTCCAGCCTTAAGCTGAAAAGGTGTGTCTTTTGTTCGTAGGAAACGATATCCATTATCCATTATCCTCAGTGTTTGTGCAATCATTGTTGGGGCCATCGTAGCTGCTGGGTAAGATTTCAGCTCCTTTCTATGAAAAATGTCTCTGTTGTCTTGCTTTATTGTGTTCCAAAAAAATATTCATGTACCTAATCTGTCCACAACCAGAATATGTCAGGACAAAAGTGGGATCTGATACTGACAAATGGAGACAATGTGGCTCATTTTCAAAGCACTTAGACTCAGTGGTGTAGCAAGGGCGGGACGGTGGGGGCGGTCCGCTCCGGGTGTCATTGGGTGGGGGGGTGCTCCGCTCCCGCTGCTCTGCCTTTAAAATTTTTTTTCGAAGCGCCGGAGAGTGGCAGGCAGCGCGCCTCGCGTCTGCCCAAGATCTCGCTGACGTCATCGCCCTTCCCACATTGAGTCCCACCCCCTCTGAGGCAACTTCCTATTACCGTGAGGGTGGGCGGGACTCAGTGTGTAGGAAGGACGACGACGTCGTCGACGAGATCTTCTTTACTAGCAGGGCAGACGCGAGGCGCGCTGCCTGCCACTCTCCGGCGCTTCGAAAAAATTTTTTTTTAAAGGCAGGACAGGGTAGGAGCAGCAGGAGAACGGATCTCAGCTGTCGGATCGGGGGGGGGGGGGGGACTCAGAGGGGAGAAGGGGATTGGGGAGGGGTGGGGGAGCTCAGAGGGGTGCTTAAAGGGGATTAGGAAGGGTGGGGGAGCTCAGAGAGGGGAGAAGGGGATTGGGGGAGGGTGGGGGAGCTCAGAGAGGGGAGGAAGGGGATTGGGGAAGGGTGGGGGAGCTCAGAGGGGTGCTTAAAGGGGATTAGGGAGGGTGGGAGAGCATCAAGGAGGGAAGAAGGGGATTGGGGAGGGTTGGGGGAGCTCAGAGGGGTGCTTAAAGGGGATTAGGGAGGGTGGGGGAGCTCAGATGGGTGCTCAGAGAGGGGAGGGGGAGGGGAGTGCTCAGATGGGAGAAGGGGTCTGAAGCTGGAACTGGGGTCTGACAAGGGGGCAGGAGGGAAAATGGGTCCATGCCTGGGGCAGGTGGGAGAATGGGTCTGGGGCTGAAAAGGGGGGATGCAAGGCATGTGGTGGATGAAGGGGGCTGAAACTGTGGGGACTAGGGGCTTTAAAGGGGACAGGGAGAAGTGGCTGGGGCTGAAGCTCGGAACTGGTGAGAGAAAAGGGCTGGGGTTGAAACTAGGGGCTGAAAAGAGGACAAGGAGAAGTGGCTGGGGGATGAAGCTCGGGTCTGATGGGAGAAAAGGGCTGGGGACTGGTGGGATAGTGGGGCTGAAAAGGGGGGCAGGTGGGAGATGTGGGCTGGGGCTGGAACTAGGGGCAGGTGGAATAAGGGGGCTGGAACTGGGGGCTGAAAAGAGGGGGCAGAGAGAGAGGGGATAGAAGGGGGAGCGTGAGGGAGGGCAGACCCTGGATGGATGGTAGAGGGAGGGCAGACGGATTGAAGGGGCAGAGAGAAAGGGCAGATGGTGGGTGGAAGGGGAGAGAGAAAGAGGGCAGACTGGGGCAAATGGTGGATGAAAGGGGCAGAGATAGAGGGCAGATGTTGATGGAAGGGGGAGAGAGATGGCAGACTGGGGCGGATGGTGCATGGAAGGGGCAGAGAGAGAGGGCAGACACTGGATGGCAGAGAGAGAGCGAAGACAGATGCTGGATAGAAGGAAGACAGTGAAAAGATGAGGAAAGCAGAAACCAGAGACAACGAACTGTAAATATATATTTTTATTTTTTTGCTTTAGGATAAAGTAGTATTGTAGCTGTGTTAATAAATGTTTATAATAGAACATGTAAATAAGGTAATCTTTTTATTGGACTAATTTTAATACATTTTACTTTCGGAGAACAAAACCCCCTTCCTCAGGTCAGGATAGGACACTGTAACAGTACTATACTGAATTGACCTGAAGAAGGAGGTTTTGGCCTCTGAAAGCTAAATGTATTAGTCCAATAAAATGATATTATTTGTTTTATTTCTATTTGTTAATTTGTAAAGTGGTGATTGGTATTTGTTAGTTTTTTCAAATTTACATCTGCTGTCTTTATATTTTGCACAGTACTAGAGGACATTTTCTGTTTCTGTGGTGTTGCATTGTATGCAGAGTCTGGCATCGGGGGTTCAGTTTAATTTTTGTCTAAATAGAAAGTTTATGATTACTTATTCTATAGTGGATTAGGGTGTATCTGTATTTGTGAAAAAGACATGGCTTTCGATTGGCATTGACTGTGCAGGATCGACGATCTGTACTAATCTGTCTGTTCCATATCATCATGCTGATCAATCCATAGACTGGTGGGTTGTGTCCATCTACCAGCAGGTGGAGATAGAGAGCAATCCTTTTGCCTCCCTATATGTGGTCCTGTGCTGCCGGAAACTCCTCAGTATGTTCTCTATCTCAGCAGGTGGTGGTCACCAGGGGCGTATCTGGACTCCGGCGGTAGGGGGGGCCAGAGCCAGAGAGAGGGGGCACATTTTAGCGCCCCCCCCCCGCCGCCGCCGCCGCCCCCACCGCCGAGCCCCCACCGCCACCAATGACTTAGTCTCTCCACCCCCCTCCCGCCGCCAACCCTCCCCCGCTGCCGTTCTTACTTTTGCTGGCGGGGGACCCCAACCCCCGCCAGCCGAGGTCTGCTTCCACCTGCCGCTGCCTTCAAAACTTCTTCTTCAGCCGGCGGGGGACCCCAAACCCCCGCCAGCCGCCCCGCGCTGTTTAAAATTCATCTTCGGCCTCCGTGGCCGTGCTGCTGGGATAGGCGGCGCTGTTGAAATCCACTTCGGAGTCTGACGTCGCAGCACGTACAACGTACAACGACGTCAGACTCCGAAGTGGATTTCAACAGCGCCGCCTATCCCAGCAGCACGGCCACGGAGGCCGAAGATGAATTTTAAACAGCGCGGGGCGGCTGGCGGGGGTTTGGGGTCCCCCGCCGGCTGAAGAAGAAGTTTTGAAGGCAGCGGCAGGTGGAAGCAGACCTCGGCTGGCGGGGGTTGGGGTCCCCCGCCAGCAAAAGTAAGAACGGCAGCGGGGGAGGGTTGATGGCGGTAGGGGGGTCCAGGGCAAAATCTGCGGGGGCCCAGGCCCCTGAGGCCCCACGCAGATACGCCCCTGGTGGTCACACACAGCAGCAGCTCTGGCTAGGTCTCCAAGCCTAATTTTTAGGTTTTGTTGAGTACCTGGGGTTGAGGGCTCTTCTTGAGCAAGTGCAAACCTGGTGGTGCCAGGTCCCTCCTTTTCTCCCCCCTCCCGCTGGCTCCGTTGAAAAAAAAAAAAAAATTTTGGACGTCCTTAAGGGCGTTTATTTCAACGTTTATTTCAACATTTATTGCAGCTGCTCACTGGGACACCAGTTCGTTACAGCTCGGAGCGAGAAGCAGGTAATTTTACCTTTTTTTAGCGGGCAGGGGGTTCCCCGTTCGGTCTCCACGTGGCTTATGGCGTCGGAGGGTGAGGGCACGAGGATTCGCTCCCCGGACCGCGTGGGTGCGTCTAGCGGGGATGCGGGGATTTCAAAGCCTGAATCGCCTTTGTTAAGCATCAGTTTGGAGTCCGGTCAGTGTCCCGGTTCTTCCTCCGGTGCGGCGGTTTTTCCCGCCATAAGCACCCATCCCCCACTGCTCGCCCACTCCATGTTGGCCGGCCACTCTGCTCGGACGGCTTCTTCTTAGGCCGCCCTTGAGCTGGGAGACGTTAATACTATGGTCGCCCTTGATTCGGGCGACGGTAAGAAAGCGGCCAAAGTTAAGCGCCGTTCTTCCCGCGCGGCTCCTGAGTTTCGCGCCGGACGCCATTTTGGATGCGCAGCATGTTTCTCCCCCGCTGTTGCGAGCGCCGGTTGAGGGTGTGTCTAGGGCTGTGGCCCAAGCTGCAGAAGTGCACAGTTCGGGGGGCTTCTCCCCTGAGTTCATTTTGCTGCTGCATCAGGCTTTTCTTATGCAAAACGCTGCCCCTGCCCCCCTGTCTGATAAAGGGTTTGAGGCCTCCGGAAGCAAGCGCCCTCGGGTGGATTCCCAGGCCCTAGAGGACTCTGTCTCCTCTGATGTAGATGAGGGCAGCGTATCTGAGTTCTTCCAACGGTCCTTTGGGGATTCCTTGGAGGAGATGGATTCCCGCTCGGATGGAGCGGATGACCCCTCTGCAGCGTGGATCTTTCGCTCAGAGGATTTGCCCAACCTGTTAATGCAGGCCATGAGCATTTTAAAGATTTCCTCTCCGGAGGACGTCTCTCCCTCAGCCCCTGTTGGCTCCGCCATTATGCTGGGGACGAAGCGCCCGCCTAGAACCTTCCACGTGCATGATGCCATGCACACCTTAATTTCGGCTCAATGGGATGTCCCGGAAGCGAGCCTCAAAGTGGCTAGGGCTATGTCCCGCCTCTATCCTAAAGTGAACGTGAGGCCTTTCTTTGGCCTACCGTGGATTCTTTAATCACTGCGGTGACTAAGAAAACGGCGTTGCCGGTGGAAGGTGGCACGGCCCTAAAGGACGCCCAAGACAGAAGATTGGAGGCGGCCTTAAGGTCGTCCTTCGAGGCGGCTGCCTTAAGTTTGCAGGCCTCAGTTTGTGGCTCCTACGTGGCCAGGGCGTGCCTGACGATTGTGCAGCGGGCTTCCCCCTCGGATCCTTCCTTGAGGGCTGATTGGCCGGCCCTGGAATTGGGCTTGGCTTATTTGGCAGACTTGCTGTATGATGTCTTGAGAGCCTCGGCTAAAGGTATGGCTCAGACAGTCTCTGCGCGGCGGTGGCTTTGGCTGAAACATTGGTCTGCGGACCACGCCTCTAAGTCCCGCCTGGCTAAGTTGCCTTTTAAAGGCAAGCTGCTCTTTGGGGTCGAGCTGGACAAAATTGTGACCGATCTCGGCACGTCTAAGGGCAAGAGGTTACCAGAGGTCAGGGCTCGGGCCAGTGCTCGCCCCGGTATCTCCAGAGGACGGTTTCAGGAAGCCCGTCGGTACCGCCCGGGCAAGTCGGGCTCCTCTGCCCCCTCTTCCTTCAAGAGGAACTTCTCCCCCAAGCAGCATTCCTTTCGCAGAGACCGCCGTCCCGGAGGTGCGCCCTCCGGTCCTCCCCCAGGGTCTCGTACCCAATGACGGGGTCCTGGTCCATGGCCCAGTGCAAATTGGAGGACGCCTGTCCTCGTTTCTGGGCGAGTGGACCAGGGTAACTTCAGACGCTTGGGTGCTGGAAGTCATCAGAGACGGCTACAAGCTAGAGTTCTGCCGACCCTTAAGAGACGGGTTTGTACTCTCTCCCTGCAAGTCTCCGGTCAAGCTGTGGCAGTGCAGCAGACCTTGGACAATCTGATCCACCTGGGTGCGGTCGTTCCGGTGCCAGAAAATCAGCTTGGCAAGGGACGTTACTCCATTTACTTTGTGGTACCAAAGAAAGGAGGTTCTGTAGGCCTATCCTCGACCTCAAAGGGGTCAATCGGGCCTTGAAAGTTCGGCACTTTCGCATGGAGACCCTCCGCTCTGTTATAGCGGCAGTGAAGGCAGGGGAGTTCCTGGCATCCTTGGACATCAAGGAAGCGTACTTGCATATTCCCATCTGGCCTCCTCATCAACGCTTTCTGCGTCTTGCAGTCCTGGGCCGACACTTCCAGTTCAGAGCCCTCCCGTTCGGGTTGGCTACTGCTCCGCGGACCTTCTCCAAAGTAATGGTGGTCATCGCGGCCTTCCTGAGAAAGGAAGGAGTACAAGTCCATCCTTATCTGGACGACTGGTTGATCCGAGCCCCCTCTTATGCAGAGTGCGGCAAAGCTGTGGACCGGGTGATTGCTCTTTTGAGCTCCCTGGGGTGGATCATCAACTGGGAGAAAAGCCAGCTGCGCCCGACTCAGTCCCTGGAGTATCTGGGAGTTCGATTCGACACCCAATTAGGCAGAGTGTTCCTGCCGGACAATCGGATTGTCAAACTTCAGGCTCAGGTGGACCAGTTCCTTGTAGCCTCTCTGCTCCGGGCTTGGGACTATGTGCAGCTGTTGGGCTCTATGACGGCCACGATGGAAGTAGTGCCCTGGGCCAGGGCTCATATGAGACCACTACAACACTCTCTGCTGCAGCGCTGGACTCCGGTGTCGGAGGATTATGCTGTGCGCCTTCCCTTGGACCCAGCAGTGCGCAAGGCGCTGAGCTGGTGGCTGCAGACAGACAAGTTGTCTGCAGGGATGCCTCTTGTGACCCCGGAGTGGATTGTCGTCACGACGGACGCCTCTTTGACGGGCTGGGGAGCCCACTGCTTGGGAAGGACAGCGCAGGGGCTCTGATCTCTTGCAGAGGCAAAGTGGTCTATCAACCTCCTGGAACTCAGAGCCATTCGGTTGGCGCTTTTGGAGTTCCTCCCGGTACTGGCGTTGAAGCCAGTACGGGTCCTGTCGGACAATGCCACGGCTGTGGCCTATGTCAACCGCCAGGGAGGTACCAAGAGCGCCCCTCTAGCCAAGGAGGCTATGAATCTATGCCATTGGGCGGAAGCGAACCTGGAACAGCTGTCAGCGGCCCACATTGCCGGAGTCATGAATGTCAAGGCGGACTTTCTCAGTCGCCATACCTTGGATCCCGGAGAGTGGCAGCTATCTACTCAGGCGTTCTTGGACATCACGAAGCGCTGGGGCCAGCCGAGCCTAGATCTGATGGCGTCATCGGCCAATTGCCAAGTGCCGCGCTTTTTCAGCAGAGGACGGGACCCTCGATCCCTGGGAGTAGATGCTCTTCTCCAACAGTGGCCGACACAGGAGCTTCTCTATGTGTTCCCGCCCTGGCCCATGTTGGGCAGGGTGCTAGACCGGGTGGCAAAGCATCCGGGCCGGATAATCCTGGTGGGTCCGGACTGGCCCAGACGTCCCTGGTATGCGGACTTGATCAGGCTCTCAGTGGACGATCCTCTGCGGCTGCCAGTGGAGCAGGGCCTGTTGCATCAGGGTCCCGTGGTGATGGAGGATCCCTCCCCCTTTGGTCTTACGGCCTGGCTATTGAGCGGCAGGGTCTGAGAAAGAAGGGCTTCTCAGACAAGGTCATCGCCACTATGCTAAGAGCGAGGAAGCGCTCTACTTCTACTGCTTACACCAGGGTTTGGCGTACCTTTGCAGCATGGTGTGAAGCAGGCTCACTTTCTCCCTTCACTGCTCCAATTTCTTCAGTGTTGGCGTTCCTGCAAGAAGGTCTGGAGAAAGGCCTGTCGCTCAGTTCCCTTAAAGTCCAGGTAGCGGCTCTGGCTTGCTTCAGGGGCCGCCTGAAGGGTGCTTCCCTGGCTTCGCAGCCAGATGTGGTGCGCTTTCTCAAGGGAGTTATTCACCTGCGCCCTCCTCTGCACTCAGTGGTGCCTGCGTGGAATCTCAACCTGGTGCTAAGAGCCTTGCAGAAGCCGCCTTTTGAACCCTTGTCAAGGGCATCTCTGAAAGACCTGACGTTGAAAGCAGTCTTTTTGGTGGCTATCACTTCAGCCAGAAGAGTTTCCGAGCTCCAGGCACTCTCATGTCGAGAGCCCTTTCTGCAGTTCACTGAGGCAGGAGTGTCTATTCGCACAGTGCCTTCCTTCCTGCCCAAGATTGTTTCTCGCTTCCATGTGAGTCAGCAGCTCTGTCTCCCTTCCTTTCGTAGGGAGGACTACCCAGAGGAATACTCTGCTCTCAAATATCTGGATGTGAGACGAGTCATCATCAGATACTTGGAAGTGACCAATGATTTCTGGAAATCGGATCATTTGTTTGTCCTGTTTGCAGGTCCTCGTAAGGGTCTGCAGGCTGCTAAGCCTACAGTGGCAAGATGGGTCAAGGAAGCCATTGCAGCGGCTTATGTGGCCGCGGGGAAGGTGCCGCCTATCCAGCTGAAGGCTCACTCCACTAGCGCTCAGGCGGCCTCGATGGCAGAGGCCGGGTCCGTCTCCTTGGAAGAGATTTGCAAGGCGGCAACTTGGGCTTCGGCCCATACCTTCTGCAGGCATTACCGCTTGACTGTGGCTGCTCGGGCGTAGGCCCGGTTTGGAGCTTCAGTGTTGCGGTCAGGGATTTCTATGTCCCGCCCTGGGTGAGTACTGCTTCGGTACATCCCACCAGTCTATGGATTGATCAGCATGATGATATGGAAGGTAAAATTATGTATCATACCTGATGATAATTTTCTTTCCATTAATCATAGCTGATCAATCCATAGCCCCTCCCAGATATCTGTATTGTTTATATTCTGGTTGCATTTCAGGTTCAAGTTTAGTCTTCAGTTCCTGTTCAGGAGGACTTCGTGTTCAAGTTTTTCAATGGATTCTTCAAGAGTTGAGACGAATTTGTGTTACAGTGAGCTGCTGCATTCCTCTCCCCTCCGTTTTACGGGGCTGGATTGAGACTTAAATTCTGCCGGCGCTCCCTCCCGCTTCGTGCGGCAGTAGGGCAGCTTTGTACCCCTCCCGCTTCGGCGGTGGTAGGGTCAGTCAGCTCCTCCCGCGGTTGCGGTTGCAGGATAAGCCAGATCCCCCCGCATCGGCGGGTTGTGGTGTCCCTCCCCCGCTCCGCGCGGATGAGCTGGACGGATTCCCCTCCCCCACTTGTGTGGGGATGAGCTGGGTTAATTCCCCTCCCCCATTTCGGCGGTGGTGAGCTGGGCAGAGTGTCCCTTTGTGGGTGTAATTCTCTAAGTGCTGAGTCCTGCGGATGGAGCTTGGATATCGACATACTGAGGAGTTTCCGGCAGCACATGACCACATATAGGGAGGCAAAAGGATTGCTCTCTATCTCCACCTGCTGGTAGATGGACACAACCCACCAGTCTATGGATTGATCAGCTATGATTAATGGAAAGAAAATTATCAGGTATGATACATAATTTTACCTTATGTTCTGCTGAAACATTTTGTCCTAAAAGGTGACAGCAGACTGAGCTACAACACATTTCTCCTTATTACATTTATATCCTAACTCTCCTAATAACAAAAATAATTTTCTAGTCCATTCTAGGCATTCTGCTTCAGTCTCAGCAGACAGTAGAATATCATCTACATAGACAAACAATGACACCGTGTCAGGCAATCAACTCATGAAATCCTTTAAATCCATCATTAGTTGTTTCGAGAATACCGATGGACTATCAGTAAAGCCTTGCGGCATCCTAGTCCACCGGTATGCCTCATTCTGTACTATAAATGACGTCAAATCCCTAGACTCTGGATGAAGAGGTATTGAAAAGAATGCATTAGACAAGTCAATGACAGTATTGTACGCATATATATTCTGGGTGTGCAAAAGGGTAGCGGGGTTCGCACAAATTGGAAATTGATTTTTTGTAACCTCATTTAGCTCTCTTAAATCATGTACTATCCTTACATTGTTTTCCCCTTTCGGGACCGGAAACAATGGGGTATTGTACGGGGATACTGAAGGTTCAATAATACCACATTTCAATAATTTACCAATGTGTTCCAGGGTTTTGGATACTAATTTAGGTCGTATGGGGTAAGGGTCTTGCTTCGGCCCCTGTGCCCCTTCTATTAATTCTATCTTATGGGGTTTTGCATTACGGCTAGTCCATATGGTGACTCACTTGTACTCCAAATATGTTGCGGTAATTCTTCCATAACCCTTACTTTATTTTCATTATTCAACTGTTGGACCATGGTGAGCAAACTTGGTATTTCTTTATCTCCAAAATCTAAACACAGTCCTAATCGAGACAACAAGTCTCTACCACACAAATTTACTGGGCAATCGGGTGCCACTAGGAAGGGTACCACAACCTCCCTTGAACCGTGCGGTTGGCATTCCAGGCGCACCAGAGTCGGCTCCGTTAGCCTTTTTCTTTGTTCTATCCCCGTAAATCCCACTGTTGTTCTATACTGATTTGAAAGCTTAACTCCCTGTGGTTTTGCACATAACACAGAGGTACTCGCCCCTGTATCTATCAATAATCTCACAGGAGTTCCATATTTTCCAATTGTCAATGTAATAAAGGGCTCCCTTGTGTCTAACCTGAAAATCATTCCCTCTTCCTGACATGGGTCCGCTTCCAGTCAATAGCATTGGTCTGGAGTATTCTGCCAAGTTGGAAAGGCATTCACAGTGCCCTGTCCCTGTGATTGCGTCGCCGGCTGCTGTATTGCAGTCTGCGGGGCACTCGCAGGTATCCCTACTGCTTGGGGCATCAATCCTTGCTGCGTCTGCATTTGTACTTGGGGCATTCCTGTATTCTGATAACATTCTGAGGCATAGTGACCATATTGCTGACATCCCCAACATTGTACATGTGCCCTCCTATTAGGTGATGGTCCTGATCCTTGCATCCCTCGACCTCTACCCCTTCCTCTAACCATGCCTCGTCCCCTTGGTTGGTACGGCCGGCTATATCCTGGTTGTACATAGTAAATGACCTGTGGAGGTGGAGCAGAGGGCGTCACAATTGTTTCTTGTTTTTTGTTTCTATCCTGTTCCTTGCTTTCCAAATCCTTTAACTGCATAGTCATTAACTTAGAAGTTAATTTAGCATGTTCTTTCTGAGGGGTCTCTATCATTTTACGATGCACATTGCTAAAATGTATCAACGTCTCTCTTATTTCTGGCCACGGCTTTGAGGACAGGGCAATGACAGCATCTAAATTCTTACGCATATTATCAGGCAGTGTGGACATGAATAGGTGTAAAAATACTGCTACATTATGGTCCACATCCGCATCTTGCCCTGTTTGAGCCTTATACAAATTTATACATTTTGTCAAATGCGCCGAAAAATCAGTTTTAGGATCCCATTTATTTGCCGTTATGGCTGAAAAATCAATCGGGGTTGGATACATCACATGCAGAGCTGCAGAAAGAGCAGCCTTAATATTTCCTACATATACATCCCCATCCGCTGTGTGTGACATCAAACGCTGATACCCGCATTGTACCGCAAGCTGAGGTATACTGACGCCCAATGCCGCACACAGGGCTTTAAAATCTCCAATAGTTAATTGAGTTCCTGCTGTTGCCAGTTCTATTCCATCTAACCACATACGGGCTCCCTTCACTATACTGGGAATTTTTGCAACTAAAGTTGTAACATCTACGGGAGTGTATGGCTTGTAATGACGTACTCGATTGCCAGCCGCGTCTAAGCGCGTCATAACTGGCATGTGTAAAGCACTACTATCTAAAGCGCCGCAAATCTCCTGTTTACATTCCTCTTCCACCTCTTCTTCAGCCTGTTTTATTTTGTAAAACCAATTGTCCCAGTACTCCAGCCCTGCTTTAATAAAGTCCAGGCTTCCCGCCTTGAGGCAATATTTATTTATTACTTTTGTCAAATTCTGTACGTCCTCATGTGAGGTAGGTCCTCCCTCATCACAGGGGAAAAGGAGGTTTTTAACGTCCAACAGGTTCTTAGTAACTCCCCACCATTCTGCCCCATATTTAGTTTTATCCAATCTCACAAGTTCTGCAGCTACATGGGTTTCCTTAAAAATTGCCTTTGACGGTCTGGGTGTCAATTTGGGCGGTGTTTCCCTGATTTTAGACGTGGGTGTCTGAGGATCCATTTTAAGGGAAGGTTCAGGGGGTGGCTCGATACATAGCCGAAGCCGTCCCTCAACCGCAAATTGTGTGGCTAGGTCATATTGCTCTGATGTAATTAACGTTTTCAAATCAGGGTAAGTGCCTGATTTTGCACTAGATTTTCCTTTTTCTTTCTATCTCACCCGTTTTTCCTCCTTTTTTTGTTCCTTAGTCCCTACATCACTGACCTCATTATCCCCTCCCTTTGAACCGTCTTCATCACTGGAGGGGTCGTCTAAAGCAGAAAATCCCTCACACGGTTTAGGGCGCTTCTGCTCTCCTTTCAATCCTTTGTCCCTTATTGGGCAAAGGGTTTCTCGTGTAATTTCACCTGACTCATAAGGAGGTGGCCGTTTTTTTTATAATTTTCCTGTTCTTGTTGTATTTTTTCTACATCTGCATGGAATAAATCAGCCGCGACTGAAAATAAATTCCAAATAGTAAGATGTTTTTCTAAACTTTTCTGCTTTTTCTTATTTTCCTGTATGTATCTCAATAGAGACAATAATTTTGGGCGATCAAACAATCCATACTGAGACCAGCTCAAAAAAGAATCTTTTGCATCATATTTGACCCATTTCTCATGTGTTTTTTCAATCTGTTTTTTTATCTAACGGGAATAATTCTATGACGTGCTGCAAAGGGGTGCATTTTTTTGAACTATTTAAATCTAAATACAAAGTGTATACAGGGGGCTTTTCTTTCTTATCTGCCCCTTTCCCTTCCATTTTATTCTGACTATTACAATTTCTCCGATATAACCACAACCTACAAAAATATACTAGGGTGCTTAAGCAAAAAATATATACAAAAAAGAGAACTACAAAGGGAAACAAATATACAAAAAGAAAAGTCAGTGTGCACTATTACTCACGCGTCTTCTTATTTCTTTTTAAGCAAGCCCAGGAGTCGTCACCTGTATGTCCACGTCAGTAGGTTGATCACTCCCACGTCAGTGGTGCACAGAAATCAAGGCTAGACAACGCTTGCTCTCAAAATCCTGTAAAACTTTCGTTAACAACAAACACTTAATTTGTCATTCGTCTCTCCTTTCGTTCCATGTGCGGCATAAGTCCTGCCGCGGTCGCCACTTTGAAGAAAAGGCTAGACGAATTTTACTTTTAATATAAGATGTTTATTCACCTCTTAGTTTACAATTTACTGTATAGCATCAATGGGCTATACAGGAAGCATATCTGTACTAGCAAGCAATGTACAGGCAAAGAAGTCAGAATGCTTAATACACAGATTTCTCGTTGGTCTTATATACCATTTTTCTTTGGCATTCTTATACAACATTCCATGCAAGTCTCTGAATACCACAAAGCTTATGTGCAGAACATGCTGCGTCTGTTTCCCCTTATCGTTTCCTTTTCTTTCCCACAGACTTTCTGGAGCCCTGCCTTTGGCTGATGGATGTTTACTGTCACATTCTTTTCTCATGCCTCAGGAGGTTTTAGTGTTGACACAGCTTGTTCTGATCATGTTCTTTGGAGCCTTCCACTACCTTCTTTTATGCTTTTATTCAACAGGCCCCAACTGCCTCATGACTCAGCGGTCTTGGACTCTGCTCTCAAGAGAGCACGGCGTTCGAGGGATACCGCTTCGGCGCCCCCGGGGCGGGAGTCTCGCACTCTGGACTCGTTTGGGAGGAAGGCCTACCAATCTTCCATGCTCGTGACCCGCATCCAGTCTTACCAGCTCTACACAAGCATCCACATGCGGAATAATGTGAAGCAACTGGCGGACCTGGTTGACAAGCTCCCACCGGAGCAATCCAGGCCTTTTCAGGAGGTGGTCAGGCAGCTGAAGGCGTGCAGAAAGTTCCTGTCCAGGGGTATATATGACACCTGTGATGTGGCATCTCGTGCTGCGGCCCAAGGTATAGTGATGCGCAGGCTGTCATGGCTGCGTGCCTCTGACCTGGACAACCGCACCCAGCAGAGATTGGCCGACGTCCCTTGCCGGGGGGATAATATTTTTGGTGAGAAGGTCGAGCAGCTGGTGGACCAACTGCATCAGCGGGAAACTGCCCTCGACAAGCTCTCCCACCGGGCGCCTTCAGCATCCACCTCAGCAGGTGGACGTTTTTCCCGGGCCAGGCAGGCTGCGCCCTACGCCTATAACAAGCGTAGGTACACCCAGCCGGCCCGAAGGCCTCGTCAGGCACAGGGACAGTCCCAGCACGCTCGTTCCCATCAACAGCATGCGCCTAAGCAGCCCCCATGCTTAACACATGGGCGTCCTCAGCCGATAATGGAAAAAAGAAGGGTGTCCCTGACGAGCACTTGGCTGACTTTACTTGATCCTTTTTTCTTGCAACCGAGCCTCAAAAAGGTGCCCAAACTGACCAGATGACCACTGAAGGGAATCGGGTACAACCTCCCCTTACTCCCCCAGTGGTCACTAACCCCTCCCATCCTAAAAAAAACTTTAAAATATTTTGTGCCAGCCTCTATGCCAGCCTCAAATATCAAAACCCAGCTCCCTGACAGCAGTATGCAGGTCCCTGGAGCAGTTTTAGTGGGTGCAGTGCACTTCAGGCAGGCGGACCCCGGCCCATCCCCCCCTACCTGTTACACCAGATGACCACCGGAGGGAATCGGGGATGACCTCCCCTTACTCCCCCAGTGGTCACTAACCCCCTCCCACCCTCAAAAGTTTTTTGGCAATATTTTTTCCGGCCTCTATGCCAACCTCAAATGTCATACCCAGCTCCATGACAGCAGTATGCAGGACCCTGGAGCAGTTTTAGTGGGTGCAGTGCACTTCAGGCAGGCGGACCCAGGCCCAACCCCCCCCCCCCCCCACCTTGTGGTGGTAAATGTGAACCCTTCAAAACCCACCAGAAACCCACTGTACCCACATGTAGGTGCCTCCCCTTCACCCCTTAGGGCTATGGTAGTGTTGTACAGTTGTGGGGAGTGGGTTTTGGGGGGGGGGTTGGGGGGGCTCAGCACGCAAGGTAAGGAGTTATGCACCTAGGAGCAATTTCTGAAGTCCATTGCAGTGCTTCCTAGGGTGCCCGGTTGGTGTCCTGGCATGTGAGAGGGACCAGTGCACTACGAATGCCGGAGCCCAGACATGGCCAGGCATTAAATATCTGGGGTTAATTCAGCCCACGGCTGTAAGCAGCTTAAAAACTGTTGACCACTACGGGTTGAATATCTACCTCAAAAGTTTTTCAGTTGTGGTCTCTTTATTGTATGATTTGTTAGTGCCCCTCTTTAATACGAGAGCAGAGTCTTGGTTTCCTTAGACTTTAGTGAAGCATCGCAAGTAGCCAATTGCCTAAGAAGAACCTAGACAATATTCATAAAGGATATATGGAGACACAGTACTGGCAATTTGTTCTCGTTACGGATATGCAGAGGCAAAAAGTTTCAGTTCATTTGTGGAAAATATAGCTTTTTTTCCTCAGTTTTTCATGAAATTTTTTGACTCATTTTACACATTCTTTTAATAAAAATGCTAGTCTGTATTGAACTTTTTAAATTAATTAATTCATAGGTTAAATCGATTTTGTGTGCCTAAAAAGTTTTAAGGCACCAAAATGCAGAAGCGACGGAACTCTTTTTATGGTTGGAGGGGACAAACAAACCAATCTCCTCTCTGGCTCTGCCTCTAGGCTGTCTACTTGCTGATGCTCTGTTGGGGAAAATATTGGTCAGATCATGGCCTCAGTAGCCCACCCTATTCAGCTTCCTGTGCCTTAATGAACTGACTGTGTGCTCATGAATGCACATCTCTAGTTCTCATAAATATAACTGTCTCTGGAAAAACATGACTTAAGTCACCAGCAATAAAAAATGAGGTTTTATTGAATTCTATTACAGCAAACAATTTGTAATGCAACAGTCCAAATCCCATTCTTTATGTGAAAAAGTAAAAACGTTACAGAAATTCAAACATGTTACTGCTTTTAGACTCATAACATGAAAATAAGCCTTTCTCAATATTTTGGATCCGTGACATTAGTCCCAGAGACAGTCACACATATAATCCTGTGTCATATCTCTGTTACCTTCGTACTGAGTGTATGGAAGTCGGTATAATTGAAGTAGAATGTGAATTTGTTTTTGATGCAAGAGTTGCACCTAAATGTATTTTTAAATTTTCTTTTTAGTTTTGATCTTTCTTTCAATTTGGAAGGATACATTATCGTTTTACTGAATGACATCTTCACAGCTGCAAACGGAATTTGTATTGCAATAAAAATCGATCCTAAGGTAATCTTCAGAGGTTTAAATGCACACACATCACAAAGTGCAGAGCATTTGGGTGATAATGTTATGATTTAGCAATTTTGAAAGCCATTTATGCAGGGATATAATTTTTCTGGCTGAATGGCTGTCTGAAAATTACCAACCCTCTAAGAAGGTACAGGCAGCTTAATTTTTCCTATATTAATTATCCCACAGAAGTAGCCACATGCATCTACACCTGCTCTCAGGCACATTTCCCTGCTTAAGTTACAGCGATGTGTGTGTTTTATAAAATATGAATTGGTGCAAATCCTGTCCAAACCCCACCCCAGCAATGGTTCCAACCAGGTCAGCCAAATTTATGCCTTTACCTCAGGTAATTTTATAAAAGACACTTTTTAAACATAAACATAGCTTGTAAAGCATTTTCTGCTTTTAAACATGTTTGGCAGTTTGGCACACTGAAAACAGCTGTTATCAAGCTTCATGTGTTTCAACACATGTAAAAAGCAAGCATTCTGCGTGATTAAAACCATTATTTAAGAAAGATATCGCATGTATATAGTAGCAGTTACAGATGTATATTGCATACATGTTTTAGGAAGCCTCTAGTTACGTGGGGGTGGGAACTGATTTGGGCGTGGCTAAACTCTACGGGCCCTGTTTACTAAGCTGTGCTATAGGCGTGCTAGCATTTTTAGGAATATATAGGCGTCTATAGCGTTAGAGTGTGCTAAAAATGCTAGCACATCTTAGTAAACAGGGCCCTACATATTTGGTTCACTTGTATCCCACATTTTCCCAGCTTATGCAGGCTCAATGTGGCTAACAAAGTTATTAGAAAATTACATAATACAACAGGATAAAATTTACAGAAGCAGCAGAAATAAGAGAATATGGATGGGAATACAGGAGCAACAAAAGGGAAGAAGACAGAAGGAAAAAGCGAGAAAACAGACAAACGGAAAATGAAGGGGTTTAAACAGCATTGTGGACTTTGGGGTAGGCTTTACTGAACAAATAAGTTTTTAATAATTTTTTTAATGTTAGATGTTCCGGTGTCTGTTTCAGCAAAGGGAATACACTTGTATGGGGTATGATATCCTTGTAAGGATTTACACCCTCTCAAAGGCATCTATACATTTAGAGAAGTGCTCATTTTGGCCAGGACTTTACATGAAGGATTAGGGAGTCATTTTTCCTTAATCCCATATAGTTTAAGGGCAATTCTATAAAGTAGGCGCTAACATTTGTGATCTGGGGGTCATTGCACAAGCCTGTTATATAAATGGAAAGGGAATGGGGCTTGATATACTGCCTTTCTGTGGTTACTTATTTTGTACCTGGGGTAATGGAGACTGATGTGACTTGCCCAGAATCACAAACAGCTGCAGTAGGAATTGAACCCGGTTCCCCAGGTTCTTAGGTTACTGTACTAACCACTAGGCTACTCCTCCACTCCTAGGCACATAGGAAGTAATTCTACTACTACTTATCATTTCTATAGCACTACAAGGCATACGCAGCGCTGTACACCATACACAAAAAAGACAGTCCCTGCTCAAAGAGCTTACAATTCTATATGGATCACCTAAAGTTAAGTGCCAGGATGTTGTGTGTTAAGTGTGAATTCTATAAGATAGCTGTACACACAACTGCCGTAACAGAATACTAGTAGTGTAAAGTCTACATTTATGTGCCAAAGTTTAGGTGCAAGCACTTATGCTAGTTCAATGGCAGGTGGAAATGCTCACACCTAACTGTAACAATCAAATTAAGAGGACCTCACAGTATATGTGTGGGGACTTCTGCTAAATATTTCAAAAGAATTGTCCCAAACACTTCAGTTATAGGTAATATACAGTCCAGATTCACACAGTCATCATTTTTAGCTCCATAGACAATTTATTGAACGGGGATCATCAGAATATTAGAGAGCAAGACCCATGCGGGAGCAGCGTCCCATAGTTTAAGGCGCTGCATACATCTCATAAATCACCCGATTTGTTTTAAATCTCTTTATTTCTTTATTTCTTCTTTTACTTTTATCTATATTTATCAGTCTTTTTCTTATTATTACTTTAAGATTTTGAGATGCTTAAGTAGTACTTAGTAGTAGCAATAGTACTTAACTTTGGCAGCGATTTTTCCCCCACGCTAAACCTCCGCCAACATGGCCAGGTTTTGTATTCCTTCTTCAGGGAAGAGGTTCACATCTCCTTTTTCTTCCAGCATATATGAAAAAAAATGGCTGCTAGGCATGGAGGAGTGGCCTAATGGTTAGTGTAGCGGGTTGCAGACCTGGGGAGCTGCGTTCAGTTCCCACTGTTGTTCTGGTTGGCAGTGGGTTGAGATCCTGGGGAGCCAGGTTCAGTTCCCTCTGCAGCACCTTGTGACTCTGGGCAAGTCACTTTCCCTCCATTGCCCCAGCTGCAACAGCAGTACAATGTACTACTTAGATTGTGAGCTCACTAGGGGACAGACCTAATACCTGTAAAATGAAACTGTAATTGCTTAGGTCTAAGCACTATAGAAATACTGAAAATGAAATGAACCAGTGCACCTACCTGTCTGACATGCCCCTGACCCACTCATGTCCCTTTCAGGTCCACACCCTCCTTGCAGTTGCATGTGACGTGGAGCATTCAACTTACAGAATAGTGACAAATGACAGTTACACAAATAAATGCAATTTTTTTATTTTAATTGATTTTCAAAAAAATTATAATTAAAATAACTTGAATCAGGAAAATGCAAGTAAACAATATAGAATGCACGGAATAATAAAGCAATCTAAGAATAAACATTCTAACTTACTGAAAACTAGCTCTGACCCCTTACCCTCTAAAAACAAAAGAAGCTGTGAAAGATCAAAAGAAAGCATATTTAGTATTATCTAACAAAATTATACATTTACAAGGATATTGCAGTTGAGAACAATAAGTCAAACTTATTCCTCCTAGTCTGAGTCCGTTTGCACAATCAGGGAAAATAGAAATCTCCCCTCCCATAAAGTTATATCCACCAGAATGAAAAAACAATCAAAGCAGAGCTTCTTTGTCTTGCATAAAATAAAAGAAACAGAGTAGATCTCTTAATAAGCTTCTCAGCTGACCTCTTCAGTACTGCAGAAATATCAAGACTATTTGAAAAACATTCTATTCTATTTCGGTACTTCTATTCTGCCTTTAACAAAGCCTCAAGGCAGTTTACAAACCAGAGAATATCCTGAGAAGTTTGTTGTTGCTTTATAGGAATATAATAGATTTTATTGAGAGGAGGAAAAACAGACTCAGAATATTTTAAACAGTCTTTAAGGAGCTGATAAAACAGCTCCTTGTAGAGGGTTGTCAGAACTATAGGAAAGTTTAAAATCCCTCAAATTTTGCTAACGAATATAATTGTCAACATTTTCAAGCTTTCTTTGAAATACAATTCTGTCTTGCTGCATTGAAGTCTGGGTTTGTTTCAATTGCTTAACTTGTGCAGTGAAGTCCTCAATTTTAGAACTATTCCGGACAAAGGAACACTCAAACTTTGAAATGCTTTCACTAATTATGCTGTACATTTGAAGTCAAACTAGAGCTGTCCATATCACTTCCAAAGTTATTTGAGCAGGTCTCACCAGCAGGGGTAGAGCTACCGTTTCAATCCCCTGATTATGTAGCTCCTTTGCCACCTGAGGCGAAGCAGTCGTCATCTGTAGGGACCTGTTAATGCACTGTATTTCCCAGCATGAGTTCTGGAGGCTGGATCCCACCCACAACAGTAGGGGGCAATGCTGATTCCATAGCCTCACTCACAGACAACCTGGTACTTGGCGCTGAAGGCAGTACTGGACATAGGATCTAAGTGACAAATTGCTTCCAAAGTCAGGGCTCTCCTTTATGTCCTGACCTACTGCAGAAAGAAAACTGATAATTTCCGCCTGGTGAAGGGGAAACTCTAGCTGTGGATGGGTAGGAGTCCACTTTTGCCTTGCCCTCCTCTTAAGCATCACAGTAGAAAGATAAGATGAAAATATAAGTAGAAGCGAAACAGTCACCAGGAGGATCAAAAACCAGCATACCTACCTGGCAGCCATCTTGTTCCCCCGTTGTAATTATTTTCCTTAACTGGTAGAGGAACATGTGAAAACTTGTGGGACTAAGTCATGTTAGTTTCACAGCCTCTGATATGATAGCCCCACATACCAGATAAAAATTGTTTTAATAAATCTGGGTTTATATAATATAACGAGGGTGAGGGTAAAAAAAAAAAGTAGCCCCTACAGTTTTTTTGCAGTTTCTTCAGCAACCACTTTTGAATTTCAATGAGAAAATTTATATACTTATTTAGTCATCATACTTACGTATTACATTAAACAACATTTAATTATCTCAAGCTATGTTGATGTTTCTGACACTTTAAAATTACTACCTAGCGATTGTTGCACATTAAAAATGTTTGAGCTAAAACACAGTAGAATAACGTATTTCAAATTTTGAAGTAGTGCCGACAAATTTTCTTCAGAGTGCTGAGCTTCCAATTCTGCTCTGAAACCTTGTTCACGCAGGGCCCCTTTTACCAAGCTGCGCCAAAAGGGGGCCTGCACTGGGATCGGTGTGTGTTTTTCACATTCGCCGAGGTCCCCTTTTACCACAGCGGGTAAAAGGGAAGTTTCTCTTTCCTGCAGGAAATGGCTGTGTGGAAAGTAAAGCACTTGCTGCTCGACCATTCAGGGGGGAGCCACTGCCTGATTACCCCCAAGTACACCCTGGCAGTACTTCCTGTTAGCGAGCGGTAAGCCCGCTTTGGGCTTATCATCGCTTAGTAAAAGGGGCCCGCAGTGTCTAGATTCTCATTTTGACTGCTACCGACACCTTGCCCATGATTGCCGTTCCAATCCGAAATGTTTTAAAGAAATTATATGTAAATTATTATATTATCAAGTACAAATGATTCAAATTATTGTTTACAAAAGTCTATGTCACTGTGACATCATTAACAGTAGGCTGGTACCCCTTCTTTTCAAATAATGGTGGTTTTACAGTGCAAATATTTTTGAAGGCGTGAAAATCTCTGGGTAGTCTTACTAAAAAGTCTGTAACTTCGCTGTGTTTAAAGATAATCTCATTCCAATTGGGACATAAATGTAGATAGTAACAACAAATAAAGCTTTGAAATTCTAAGCTGTTGCTAAGAAAACAAACAAACAAACAAACAAAAAACTCTAGGGAGCTCTTTTTTTTTTGCCTCACCCTATAGATTACAGAAGTGGTTTGAAGATTGTATTTTTTTTCACAATAATTATTTTATTGCTGACATATCAAAAATCACACTTCCAACCAATGAAAAATAGCAATACAAACTTATTTCACAAGTCTTATCCAAGCCTCAGTGCTTATGAAAGCCAGCCATCCAGCTTTAATTATTCCCCCCCTCATCTCCTTACCCCTCTTCTTTAAACTTAGTCAGGTTCTTGAGGCTGTTCCTCTTGCATGATGACTATTCCAGACACCTAACATCGTAACTTCCCGTGTCTAACTTCTATACTATCTAAACTCATGAAACATCTTGTCCAGATTAAACAAAACACAGAACTGTAAGGACAATCAATTTGTTGCTATCACCCCTCCCAAGTACCCCACCCCCATTCTACCCCAAACCCCCTCCCACTCTGATTATGGATCAGTAATTTAATATGTAACTTCCTTCCCTTGTGTGGTAGAGTGTGCCAAAGTGGTTCCCATCAGGCCTTGAATTGATCACCAGGGGCACTATCCCATTTTTTCATCCCACATCTATTTACCTTCATTTGTTGTATCATTTGTGTTCTCCACATTTGCAGAAAGGGGCCCAACGGGGAGAGCCAGGCCCGTAAAATGGTTTTAATACCAGAGACTATGGCCATTCCCATAAATCCCTTTAGTCCCTGCAGGGGGATCGGAGGTGTACTTAAGCTGTGAAAAAGAAGCAGCGGGTCCCACACCAATGAACAGTCCCACATGCTCTGCACCCTTTTTAATAAGTTCTGCCAGAATTTACCTACCAAGGGGCAGGACCAAACATGTGTCCCAAGGAGGCCATACCAGCGCACATTTGAAACATTCCCACTGTCCCACCAATATTTGCCAACATTGCCCGTTTCGGTGATATATATAATCTCATTATAAATTGGTATAGCTTTTCTCGTTGGTGCACAGATAGCCTCAACGAGTATATACCCTTAATATATAGGCGACATAGGTCAGTTGTAATTTCACAACCTAAATCAGGTCCCCTATTTCTTGGCCAGGCGCTCGTAGTTAATTTTGGGCATTGTATCCTTCAATTGTTGATGATGGTATCTCAGTGGGACTGTTTGTTGCGACCCTAATGTATAACTTTCTGTTAGGATGTCAATTACATCCTCTGTAGATCAGTCCACAATAATGAGGAAATATGCGCAGTTGAAAATAAGCAAAATATTGCCCAGGGGAAATCCCCGTATTGCCTTTGCAAGTCGCTAAATGATTAATATGGCCCTCTTCGTTAACAATCTGAGCAATGTATATGATACCCTTTTTTTGCCCATTGCCCAAAGACACTGCTCCCCCACCCCGGTGAAAAGGCCGGATTCTGACAGAGAGAAAGCAGTGGTGTGATCTAAGCCGAGAAATTATGTCTCTTACATATCCATTTCCAGGTTGCTCTCAGTGGCTTTAGCAATGGGTGATGCTGGAAGGCTCCCTCCGGTAGTTGTCCTCCAGAGTGTAACAACTGACTGAAATGGACTCCTATAAATAAGGACGTCTCTACCTTTGTTAATGAGAATACTGAGGTTCCCCTGTACCAGTCATTAATATGTCACATGGAGCATGCAATCGTAAGATTTCTTATACTCAAGAGTCCCATTCCCCCACTGTCTTTTGGGTTATCAGGGTTTCCATAGTGAGTCTAGGTCTTTTCCCTTTCCAGAGAACTGTCTGTATCAACTTATCCACTGTCCTCTCATTTTTCTTTAATAGATACAATGGTAATTGTTGGAAAACATATAGCCACTTTGGGACTAAGATCATGTTGATCAGCGCAATCCGACCCCACAATGAGAGGGGCAGATCTCGCCACATCATGAGCTTCCTTCTGGTCATCTCTATCAGTGGTCCCACATTGGCTATATATAGCGATGTTATATCTCTAGTGATCTGCACCACTAGGTATTTCAGGGTCCCCTCAGCCCATCTGAGGGGAAATTGCCCTTTCCACTGCTAACTCATCATCCAAGGCTAACGCACACGATTTCTGTAGGTTTAGTGAAAACCCGGATATTTCCCTATACTCTGTTATTATTTCTAAGGCCCTCTCCAAGGAATTCTGTGGATCAGCTAACAGAAGCATTATATCATCTGCATAGGCCAGTGCCACCTTTTCCTCCATCCCCACCGTGATTCCTATAACTTCTGGAGTATTGTTCAGCAGCCTGATCAATGGTTCCAATGAAAGATCAAAGAGAAATGGGGACAGAGGACACCCCTGCCGGGTTCCTCTCTGTATTACCAGATCCTCTGACCATCCCCCATTAACCAGCAGCTGAGCTAGCATGCCCGAGTATAGCGTTTGTATAGCCGCCAGCATCTACTCTGGCAGACCCACCCATTCCAGGACCCTAAAATGATAACTCCAGATCACCTGGTCGAAAGCTTTGGCAGCATCTAGGCTAACCAACATTGCCTCCCCCCCCCCCCCCCTGTAGATTTCTACTATGTTACTATGCGCCATTGAAAGTAGGATTCTCCGAACATGCCACACAGAGTGACGTTTAGGGATGAATCCCACCTGCAATGTGCCTACCAAATCTGCCATATAGGTGATAATCTATTGGCCAGCGTTTTTGCCAAAATCTTAATATCTACATTGATGAGGGAGATAGGCCTTTAGGACTCCGGTTCATCCACAGGCTTTCCAGGTTTAGGCAACAACGATATCAGTGCAGTATTTTCAAATGGTGGTAGCCTGCCCTCATGGATGACCGAACTGTAATATTCAAATAGATCCCCTATCAATGTGGGTTGCATGAGCTTATAAATTCACCTGAGTACATGTCGACACCCGGTGCCGAGTTAGTTTTCATCCTTTAATGACTTGCTGTACCTTTTTAATTTGTAGGGGTAACCCAAGCGCCTCTATGGCTGTCTCCTCTAACATGCCCGCTCTTGGCAAAAATTTCCCAATATCTATCTCTCGTGGGGCTCCTCTAGCACTATATAGCCTTTGGAAGTGATCATATAAAATTTGCTTTACTTCCTCTGGTTTATTAGTCAACCTCCCTCGCTTATCCCGCAACACTGTGATTGCTCGGGGGCCCTCCCTTGTTGATACCAGCCTCGCCAGCATACCCCCTGTGCGGTTGCCAAACGATTAAGCCGATACTTTTGAATACCATCCCTCGTTGGGTCTGCTCTTGCAACAAAGTGTTTACTGTTACCTGCAGAGATGAATACAGCTCTCTGTTAATCTTAGAGGGGAATTGCAGATACCTCTGTCTTGCCCTACTGAGGCTATGTTGCAAATTCAGAATGCTAGCAGCTACCTTTTTCCGTCTTGCAGCCATATACAAGATGATTTCCCCCCGCAATACCACCTTCCCAGCGCACCAAAATAATTTTGGATCGGTTCTATGTTGGACATTGTGGCCCGCATACACCTCCCATTTAGTCCGTATAAACTCTTGAAAATCTGGATCTTTTACTAGGTAGTTGGGGAACCTCTATCTCTGTGTTGTTTGAAAACCACTAGTGGCCTCCAGCCTCACCCTACCGGAGCGTGATCTGACACCACCGCTTGCTCTAACTGTGCCTCTGTCACCGATGGGAACAAAGAAGCTGATATCAATATGTAATCCAGTTGTGCCCAAGACTCGTGTGCTCTTGATCTATGGGTATAGTCTCTTTCTCCCATATGCAATAATCTCCACACATCAACCAGGCCCATGGTAGCTGCCAGTGCCTCCAGAACCCCTTTTTCATGCCCTCCCAGAGACCCGCTGCTTCTTGCCCCGTACAGTCCATCCCCGGATCCATGAGGGTGTTCATATCTCCCGCCATTACAATATTTTCCTGCTGATACGGCATCAGTACTTTCAGTAGGTTCGGGAAAAATTGTTTGTCAAAAGGTGTTGGGACATATACATTTAACAGATATACTTCTCGCCCCTGAAGCCACATCTGAATTAGAAGGAACCTACCGTTCGCATCTCTTAAAATAACCTCTGATGTCTGCACAAGTCTTTTGTGCAGCAAAATTGCCACACCTCCCCGTCGTGCCCCTGATGATGCAAAATGGACTTGCCCTACCCATGCCCGTTTTAATTTTATATGCTCTTCCTCGGACAGTCTCGTTTCCTGTACACACACCACATCTGCTTGCATATGCCTTAAATGTGTCAATATCTTGTGCCGTTTAATGGGAGAAGTGATCCCACCCACATTCCATGAGATCAATTTACAACTAGCCGTGATCCCGATATCTCTGCTCATTCAGGTTTCCTGTATATATCTAGCCCCGGGAGCCCAGCCCTTCTCCTGGGACCTTTGTACTGTGCACCTCATACCACACTCTTAAAACATCCGCCTTACTCATCCATTCCATACCTGCGAATTTACCACCAACCCCCTTCCCGCCTCCCCAATTCACCCCCTCCCCTTCCCACTCCCATACTATCCCAGCCCCTACCCCCCTACCCCCTCCTACCCTTTGGACTTCCTTTCCCTTAGACAGGACCATTCCTGTCAAGGTGAGACCATGACATGCTAAGGTCCCCGCCCCCCCACCCCCTCCAAACATATTATACATAGCTTTTAGCCCTCCATATATACAGTTCCTCTCCTCACCGGTACACCGGTCAATTATATTAAGTGATTCTTCCATCTCCTCTCCCGGAGATTATATATATAGTTCAGTGTCAAGTGGGTTCTCCCTCCTTCTTCAGCTCTCGATTTATGAACCGTAAAGCCGATTGGTCTGAAGTGAAAGGAACCCATTTCCCCGCATGGAAGATTTTGAGCGTGGCTGGATAAATCAACATAAATCTTGCCTTCCGCTCCACAAGCTCTGTGCAAATCGAATGGAATTTCTTTCTTTCCTGCACGCTTGTGGAGTAGTCCTGAAAGATGCATACTTGGGCCTCAGCGTACTTCAAAGACTCTCGTTTCTGGCGGTATCCCCTCAGTATCTCCTCTTTATGTAGATAATTGTATATTTTAATGATCACAACTCTAGGCCGCTGACCACTCTGAGGGGCTCGTCCCAGGCGATGTGCACGTTCAATGGAAAGTGGACCTCTGCTATCCGACAATGCGAATTCCTTTGATAGCCAATCTTCCAACAGAGGGCCAAGGTTTCTTTCCGGAGCGCTTTCCGGGATGCCAGCCAGACGGAGATTATTTCGTCGTGCCCTGTTCTCTAGATCGTCCAGTTTCTCCGTTTGACTTGCCAGCTTATTCTTTAGCCCTGTTAACTCCGGCTCCCAGCGCTGCCAGCTGTCTTCCAGGTCAGAGACCCGTTTCTCTGCCTCCGTGGTTCTACTTGCGATGTCCGCTAGCAGCCCGTCAAATTTTTCCAGACGGCCCTCCAGCGAAACAAAGCGAGGCTCCAGGGCGCTTCCGACGGCTGTTGCCAGCTGCTCTAATTGGGCGGAAAACTCTGCTTCGCTGCGGGGAGACGCGACCGCCATCTTGCTTTCATCACCGGGCCCGAGCAGCTTTTCTTTTTCATTTTTGGAGCCCTTCCTGGTGCTGGCGAGCGGCATCGATGTAAAGTATTGTTCCATACACCTTCACCAGCTCTTCTGTAGAGCTAGCAGTGTTTGCCGGAGGATCTGACAAGGCTGAGAGGCTAAAGTGGAGCGGGTCCCTCGGAGCAGCACAGATTCACTGCTGCTGCTTCCACCACATCACGTGGTCCTCTGAAGATTGTATTTTATAAAAGCGACATTGGTACTATCCTCCTAATTTCATAAACTTGTGTGCCCAACTTATGCTTAGTGTGCAAATGTTTGCATGCAGTTTATAAGATAGTGTCAGTCATGTATCTACTTTAATTATTTGATGCTAATTGACATTAACAACCAATTATTAGCTATAATTGGTCTTGGCGGAAACTGGCACTATTTAGCAGATATAAACCAGAATGCATCATTTAACTTATTGTGCAGCCAAAAACTTTTTTCCGAAAAACAATTATTTTGCATTTAGCTTCATCTTTGTTCCAAGAGAACTAATTATAGGATAAAAAAATCACCAATGTGATCAAATTTTGAACCATAGCTCTGTGTTAGGGTGCTGCACTTCACAAGAGGTTATATACCTCAATTTTCTCTAAGATGAAAAAACATATAGCCATTATTCAAAAACTAAGGGGCCCTTTTACTAAGCAGCAGTAAGTCCACCGCGGGCTTGCCATGCGCCAATCTGGAGCTACCGCCTGGCTACCACAGGAGCCCAGCGGTAGTTCCCACCCTTAGTGCGCATCATTTCTGGTTCTAGACAAATATGTCCTATTTTTGTAGTTCCAGAACTTAACCGGTGGAAATCGAGCAGCGCCATATGCTTCCCAGTCACTGCCAGGTTAGTGTGGGAGCCCTTACCACCATCTCAATGGGTTGTGGTGTGGACTCACCACCAAAATAGCCATGCGGTAAGTAGTTCACTTACCACACGGTCATTTATTTTTCCCAAAAATGGACAGCCTTTTACACGCTGTGGTAAAAGAGGGCATCAGCGCATGTCAGAAACACGTGCTGCAGCTTAGTAAAAGGACCCCTAAATCTTATATCTCTTATTAACAAACTCTTTCTCCCATCAAAAACCAATACCTTGTGCTTTTTCAAAATCAAGCAGGAAGCCAGCAAGGGAATCAGTTGGACCGCTGGATGACCAAGGGATAAAGGAGGCACTCAGGGAAGACAAGGCCACAGTGGAGAGATTAAATGAATTCTTTGCTTTGGCATTCACCAAGGAAGATATGGGAGAGATACCAGTGCCAGAAATGGTATTCAATGCTAACGAGTCAGAGAAACTGAGTCAAGTCCTTGAATGCTGTGCAATTCTGGTCATCATATCTCAAAAAAGATATAGTGGAATTGGAAAAGGTACAGAGAATGGTGACGAAAATGATAAGACTTCCCTACGAGGAAAGGCTTAAATGGCTAGGGCTTTTCAGCTTTGAGAAAAGACGGATGAGGGGAGATATGATAGAGGTATATAAAATAATGAGTGGAGTGGAACAGGTAGACGTGAATCGCTTGTTCTTTCCCAAAATATTAGGACTAGGGGGCATGCAATGAAGCTACAAAGTAGTACATTAAAAAAATTATTTCTTCACTCAACCTGTAAAACTCTGGAATTTGTTGCCAGAATGTGTGCAGTTAGCTTTGCGGGGTTTAAAAATGGTTTGGATATCTTCCTAAAAGAAAAATCAGCATTATTAAGATGGACTTGTGAAAATCCACTGCTTATTTATCCTGGAAGCAGAGTATACTGCCAAATCTTTCTGTGGTGGTGCAGAGATTGGACTCTCTACATCTGATGTCTAAATTGACAGCCATGTGAACTGGTCATTTGGTAACATACCATAAAGTGTGGGACAGTTATGTGAGGTGGTCTTCTTGTCCAGACTCCTCCCTCCTGCTTGCGTGAGAGACGTAGGGAGATTGGGTAGGGGATGTGTTGGGGGTTTGGGTAAGGGGATTAACGGAATAATTCTAGTTATTGGCAGGTAGTCCATTATGTTAGTATGTTAATATGTCTATCTTTGCTGATGTGTCTACAGTGGACAATGATATGCTGTGTTAAGTTGTATATTTTTCAATAAAAGCTATAAAAAAAAGATAAGCAGCATAAAACGTATTGTACTGTTTTGGGGATCTTGCCAGGTGCTTGTGGCCTGGATTGGCCACTGTTGAAAACAGGATACTGGGCTTGATGGACCTTTGGTCTGTCCCAGTATGGCAATGCTTATGGTCTTATGTTTATCCCAATGATTCTAAGGAAATAAAAGGATAACATGATGACCACTCTTATATAACAACTTTCAGATTGAACATACCAATCAGGAATAAATTACTTGATATTAACCCACCAATCAGATAAAATTCATCCATTCTATGGATTCTTTCAGTCTGTGTGGAAAAATAGTTTGTAGTTGATGAATCCAGTATTGTTCCCAGTAAATAAGATTCTGAAGCTAATATTCAGACCGCATGAGTTTGCCTGGCTAACTCCCATGGTTGGTGCTAAAACATGATATTCAGTGCCGGGCCATTTCCAGTGAATATCCAGTTTACTGTTGTCCAGTTTGACTTTGACTGGCCAAGTTGATATTCTGCGCTGGATTGCTCCAGATCTCTATTCTGGCCGTTGACCCACTCCCAAGCTTGAATGGTGAATCATGTGATCAAGTGGAAAGATTTAAGGTAGAGAAAAGTACTGTATGTGACCTGGGTCTGCGGGGTGCTCTGACCCTGAGAGACTGGTGGAAGTGGTGAGATCTGGGTTACACCTGTTTCTGGCAGTCATGCTAGCATGATATCATGATCCATAGTGTCAAAAGCAGCTGAGAAATCTAGCAGTACTAACACCAAGGCAAATCCTGTCTTGGTTTCTGTGAAGATCATTTATTAGTGATACAAGGACCGTTTCTGTTCCATAACTGGGTCTGAATCCAGATTGACAAGGATCTAGCTAGTTTCTCTCTTCTAGTCAATCATTGAGTTGAGCACAGACTGTTTGTTCTATACGTTTTTATAGAAACAGAATGTTAGATACTGGTCGGTAACTTTCAGACTTGTCCTGGCCAAGGTTGTTTTTCTTTTGCAAAGAACATAGCACTGTTCTGTTTAATACTGTTGTTAGATCCTAGTAGAAAGAGAAGAGTTCATGATTTTTGTGACACCTTCTATGAGGCCCCTGCTTGCTTGCTGCACTATCTTTGATGGGCAGGGGTCAAGGGAGCAGGTAGTTGGTTGAAGGCCTCAAGATTTTGTAAAGGCCCTCCTCTGTTATTGGGTTAAAAGAGTCCCATATGTCTGTGTCAGGAGGGAGTGAGTTTGTGTACTCCTGCTTAACTGATTGGTGCCTGGGTGAGACTGTCTGTAAATCCTGGCAGAGACTTTTAATTTTGTTGGCAAAGTATGCAGTTTTGACTGGGCAGGTTGGTTCTGTTGTGAAAGTTGCAGTAGGCTGTTTACTATGCTGATTAGGTGTTCAGTTTAATTGGCAATCTGTTCAAAGCATTGAGAGAATTTTTTTTTTTTTGCTGCTGTTAAGGTCTGGCAGAACTTTGTTATGTGTTTCCTATAGTTTAGCCTGTCCTCATCCAGGAAAGATTTATGCCAGCTCCTTTCCAGTTTCTATCTTTGTGCTTGAGGGTCTGAAGTTCTGGAGAAAATCAAGGTGAGCGTTTGTGAGTGAGGCATAAGATATTTTTAAAATTCTTTAGGGTGTTAGCTAAGTGTGTGTTCCAAATATCAACCTGCTCTGACACTGTAGTTGTCTTGTCATCTACATGAGGGTAGTCCAAGGCCTCTAAACAATATTCAGCAAAACAATATTCAGCAGTCAGTTTTTTTCTTGTCTTTGATCTCCTTCCAAACTCTGGGAGGTGCCATTTGTTAGGGAAAGCTTAATTAGAAAGTGATCTGTTCATGATAAGGGTGTTATTTCAATATCACTATCCAGGTATTCTGGGATGTCATCCCTTTTGTAGAACACTAAGAGGTGTGCTTTCAAAGCTCTTAGACTTAAAAAGTTATATAATAAACTGTGGAACACTGTAAGTCTAAGTGCTTTGAAAATGAGCCCCTAAGTCTAGTATGTGACTGTTTTTATGGGTTGGAGAATTGAGCAATTTCTTACCTGTTGAGTCACTTTACTTGGGTACTCATTCTGGGTAATCTGAATCTACATCTGAACGACAATTCTGACTTTTATATTCAGAATTTTAAATTATTTTTATCTTCCAGTAGATTGCTTCTGGCAGATGGAATGCCCACTCATGAGAAGGGTCACACTTTGGATTTCTTAGCTGTGTACCCTTCCTCTTTAGTGCGCTCTACTAATTGGCTAGCTGTCCCCTAGTCTGATCATTATCAGTTAGACTGAATTGAATGTTTGTCTGACTAGACTGCTCCCCAAACGTCAATCCAAATTAGCATAATCTAGGGGTAAGACTGATAATGACATTTTTTTTTGTTCAGAAATGATCAATTAATTGACATCTTGTTTTATGGATCCTACTAATCTAAAATTATACTGGGATATAGCTACTACATTAGTTTTAGACAGGGTATGTTATTTTTAGTCTTTTTACCACCACCCCAAATTATTATGTACCAGCCACCCACAATTTAGAGTGATAAAAGACCAAGACCACGTATGAGAAAAGCAATTTTTATTACTTACCAAATATAGATACAATTAATAGTTTCTCATGGGAGAACAGCTCTGCTATTCATAAGTACTGTCTGTCAGGGCCGGTCTTAGCAAGCGCGGGGCCCTATGCAGACCAATTTGGTGGGGCCCCATCCTAGCCCCGCCCCCAGCCCAAGCTAACTTGTACAGAAAAACTGATTGAAATAATAAGCACAATGCTATCATGAACCCCCCCCCCCCAGAAATTATTCAGTTCAAGTCCACTACAATTAGTAGTTCCAATTCTCATAACCCCGGGGGGGTCAGAGGTGCGGACACACAATCTCTCCACTGCAAAACACTATACACAAACTTGTGCAAAAACACATTCATAACCTTACCAAATCATAACAGCACTAATTCCAAGGACAGGACGAGCTACAACCTTATGCGTGGAAAGACAGCACTGTAATTACACCAGGCTCTAAAACACCAATACACTACCTCGTGAAAAAAACAAAACAAAAAGGGCTGCAAATGCTACATGCTAGCAGGATACTGCACCTTGATCACGCATGAAAAACACATGACACAACAGATATGAAGGCAAAATAAACTGGAAAGTTACCTCAAGAAGTCAGACTCAGCATGCAGCAATACTAGAAAAATTGAAACTTACATGCAAAATATCACAGATGCACATTTCCAAAAGCTGACATATTCCAATTAATACATTCTGAATAAAATACTTTTTTCTACCTTTGTTGTCTGATCATTTGTTTTTTCTATTCGCTTTGGTCCCAGTGTCTTCTGTTTTATGCAGTGTCTTCTTTCCATTTGATATTTTTTCTCTCACCATGTCCACCATCCTCCTGTGTCCTTATGTGTCCTGTCTACCATCTCCATGTGCATCTCCTTCCTTTGTCTTTCCTTCCCTCCATTCCTGCCCAACATTTCTCCTCTCTCCCCTGCCCTCCATGTCCAGCAATTTCTCCTCTCTCCCTGAGCCCTGCCCTCCCATCCATGCTCCTCTCTCCCTGAGCCCCCTCCATTCCATTCATCATCCCTATCCAGCAATTCCCCTCTCTCCCTGAGCCCCCTCCCATCCATGCTCCTCCCCCTGCCCCGTCCATTCCATTCATCATCCCTATCCAACAATTCCCCTCTCTCCCTGAGCCCCCTCCCATCCATGCTCCTCTCCCCTGCCCCCTCCATTCCATTCATCATCCCTATCCAGCAATTCCCCTCTCTCCCTGAGCCCCCTCCCATCCATGCTCCTCTCCCCTGCCCCCTCCATTCCATTCATCATCCCTATCCAGCAATTCCCCTCTCTCCCTGAGCCCCCTCCCATCCATGCTCCTCTCCCCTGCCCCCTCCATTCCATTCATCATCCCTATCCAGCCATTCCCCTCTCTCCCTGAGCCCCCTCCCATCCATGCTCCTCTCCCCTGCCCCCTCCATTCCATTCATCATCCCAATCCAGCAATTCCCCTCTCTCCCTGAGCCCCCTCCCATCCATGCTCCTCTCCCCTTCCCCCTCCATTCCATTCATCATCCCTATCCAGCAATTCCCCTCTCTCCCTGAGCCCCCTCCCATCCATGCTCCTCTCCCCTGCCCCCTCCATTCATCATCCCTATCCAGCCATTACCCTCTCTCCCTGATGCCTGGCATCCATGTCCAGGTCCTCTCTCCCTTACCCTCCCGCTCCCACGTTCAACTGCCTGCCCGCCCTGGCGCCCTCTTTTTCACCCCCCAACCAAGGATGGCACTTTGTTTTTTGTTTTTTTTAACTTTACCCGCCTCCATCGCTGGAATCCAAGCGTCACTAAAAGCGCTCCTCCTCTCCCGAGTCTCCCCGACGTCTCTAGCAGAACGCAGCAGAACTGGAGCTCTTCCTGATTCGTTCATTCTCACTGAGAATGAACGAATCAGGAAGAGCTCCAGTTCTGCTCGAGACATCGGGGGACTCGGGAGAGGAGGAGCGCTTTCAGTGACGCTCGGATTCTGGCGAGGCGGCGACGGAGGGTAAAGTTAAAAGGAAAATAAAGATCCTTGCGGCGGGAAGAGGTTGACTGAGGCACGCCGCGCGGGGCCCCCCTAAGCGCGGGGCCCTATGCGGCCACCTCGGTCGCCTCGGCTTAAGACCGGCCCTGCTGTCTGTAACTGTCTCTCCGAAGTAATGCTCTGATACAGCTACTTATATATCTTTTTTTTTAAACAATGCTTAACATGGCTTCAACAAGTTATCTTCCTCAGAGAGCATCCTGTTCTCTTTTCTCACCATCTGTTTCCCCTATGTTACTAAACCACATTTTCCTGTTTCTTTTCATACTTCCTCCTTTCTCATGCCTGCTTGCACTCAAGGATGACTTATCAGATCATGAGTTTCTAAGTCACACAGACTAGTTAGCCTTTGCCCTTTAGGCCTTGACCCAAGGCTCATGGCCGTGCCCATATTCTACAGGTAGCCCCACTGACATCCAAGAAGGTGATAATAAGGAAGCATTCTCGATGGTATACAAATGAACTCCAGACTATGAAACAAAGTTGTCATCACTTTGAGAGGTATTGGCGTAAAAGTAAAGATCCAGCTGATAAATCACTCTGGAGGTCTCAGTTAAAATCTTATAAAGCGAAAACTACTGAGGTTAGAAAGGCCTATTATTCTAAGATAGTTCGATCAGCTCAAGTAGGTTCTAAGAAATTATTTACACTTGGGCAAGGGAGCGTGGGCCATCTTTTACTGCCGTTTGGTAAAAGGTCTCCTAGGTAACACAAAAAAGCTGTCCTAACTTTATCTGCATTGCTAACTGGGCACCGATCTAAAATTGGCTGGTGTCCAGCTAGCGATTGGGTCAGTGGCGTAGCCACAGGGGGCCTGGGTGGGCCGGGGCCCACACACTTAGGGCTCAGGCCCACCCAACAGTAGCACACGCTTAGTGGTAGCTGGTGGGATCCCAAGCTCAGCCACCTGAAAATTTCCTCCTGATGGTAACGAAAATGCTACTCTCCATGATACCGGCACCTGCGTATGTTCAGTTTTCAGAGCATTGCCTTGCCTGCTGCAGAGTGCCAAGGTGGAAAGAAGCGTTTTCCCACCAGCTGAGATATTTTTTGGTTGGGGAGGGGGAGAACAATTGGTGCCCACCCAGTTCTTCCTTAGGCCCACCCAAAATCTGTTGTCTGGCTACGCCCCTGGTTTGGGTGAACATACTAACCTGGATATTCAGTGCTAGAACCTGGACATAGCCTGGAACTGAATATCCAGACTTAATTCAGCTCGTAACTCTTAATGACTTGAAAACTGCTGACCACTATGGGCTGAATATTGGGCCCTATATTGTTATTTAAGAGGCTGATTCTATTAAAATCTGAGGATATAAATGACTTGGTTTGGAGGATAGCTGTCTCTGTTGTAATAGGCTGAATTTGGTAGGGACATCAGGCAAGTGAAAATTTTAAGTAATACACTCAGTACAAATAACGTTCTAGTTTTTAGCAATGTTTCAGTTATTAAACACATGCTTTAATTTTTAACAGGAACTGGGCAAATATGGTGTCCTTTTCTACAATGCAATCTTTATGATTTTTCCAACCACTGTCATCAGCTTTTTCACTGGAGACCTACACAAGGTAAGCATTAGGGTTCATATTATTAGAGGATCTGTACTGTTTAATTTTTCTTTCCTTTTCCACTGGTCTCTCTAGACAGAGGTTTTTGGGGTGGCAGTGAGGGTGCAGGTTAGGTTTAGAAGGGGGCAAATCTGCTCATCATGCCTACCATATTACAGCCTCCTCCCTTTGCCTTGATCTAAAAGACTCTATAAGAAAAAATCCCAAGGTCTTCAATGGATAAAGAAATCCACAACCAATTTCAGATGTCCAGTCTAATTATTTGGTAGCAACATTCAATAAATTCTTCTGTATGAGAGCTAAGCCTGGATTCTATATAACATGGTAAAGAATTTCAATATAAAATCCTGGACTTCTGTTTTGTAACACGTGGAACACATTTCCCACAAATGGAGCAAAGACATTTGTCCTTACAACTCACGATACAAATGAATTATTCAGACTTGTGTGTCACTTCAAGAGAAGTAGCAGTACTTTGTTTCCACTGCTAGACACTATGGCCCATATTTTAGAAGCTCTATTTGTATTTTGATCATCTGAAAATTGGCATTTTAGACATCCATATTGCATGGATGTCCAAATCTCAATTTTTTAAAGCCAGGATATGGAAGTCTAAAACTGCTGTACATCCTTATGGCAAGAGGGCATGATCCGGGTGTATTGTGGGCGGGACCAGGGAGGGGCCAAAACATGGAAGTCCAACTCTGGTTTCAGAAGAGGTAGGGGTGTCTATGTCTCAAAAGATGGATGTTGTTATTTAAAGCAGGTATTGGCACCTCCAAGTTACAGAAACATGCTCCAATTAAGCAGTTGTCCACTGGAGGGAGTAAGGCAAGTCACCTCCTTAATCCCTCAGTGGTTGCTGTCCTCCTCCCGCCCCGAATGTGAAACTAGCAAGGGATACAAGGCTCTATAACACCTTCAGGAACTATGCACATGCATGGTACTAAGATCTTTTTAAAATTAACTTCTTAATATACTGCCATGCAGAGTTTAGGTGTTGCCTAATGGTTAGTAGACTCTGAACCAAGGGACCAGGTTTAAATCCCACTTCAGCTCTTTGTGTGTGTGTGTGTGTGTGTTTTAATTGTGAAGCCTCCAGGGACAAAAAAAAATACCTGTTGTACTTAAATGAACACTGCTTCAATAGCCTGTGGGCTTGCCAGTGTTATATTAGAAACCTGCAAGCCTAAAGGCTATTGAAGCGGTGTACATTCAGATACAGTAGGCATTTTTCTGTCTCTGAAGGGTTCACAATTAAAAAAAAACCACAACCCATAATCAGCTGAAGTTAGATTTGAACCTGGAACCCCTGGTTCTTAAGCCATGGCTGTAATCATTAGGCTACCCCTCTGCACTGCATGGACTTGTACATAACTCTTTTGTAACACTGATGTTGCGTGCTGCCACAAAGCTGTCCATGTCTCTTCTTTTGCCCCATTCATAATTTTGATGTTTCAGTTTGTAAACTGGATGTTCATGCTCATGCTGTACGTCACTAGCACATGGACATCCATATTTTAGAACAGGCTGTATGTGGGCCGATCCTGTTTTAAAACACATGAGAAACATATGTCTATATTCTGAGTTGGACACCCTTTCTAAAATACCCTTCAACCAGAAATAGCATAAAATCCTGAAAAAAGATACTCATAACCTATATAGCAAACTTACAGGTTTCAGTGTGCCATCCTCTATTAAAAAATGTTCTATAAGAACAAAACCTGCCCTTTCCCAATAAGCAAAAATCTCGCCGTCCAATCCAGGGGCAAAGGCTGCATTACCCTAATGGGCTGCTGGGTAGTAATTTCTGGGTGTCCACCCCCATGCTCTCACTAATTTCCTCCAAGACTCCTGAAGTGGCCTCAACAAGCAACTCTGCTTCAAACTTCTAGGCAACTTTTGTATGGGGTATGAAGTAAGCAATTGGGATGCCAGGGAGCCAAAAATTCCTATTCTATATCTAGAGGAGTATAATCCTGGCAACATAGCAACCAATCTTTTAAATGGCGAGCAAGACAAGCCTGATTATACAAATTTCATATTAGACAAACCCAGACTACCCTGCCTCCAGCCATCATACAGAAAGGACAAACTCAATTTAGGTTTCTTCCCGTCTCAACAAAAATACCCCACTAACTTATTCAGTCTTTCCATAACAGGCAAATGGGGAGAACTTGCATGACATAAAATCACTTAGGAAAAATAGTCATAACAAGTGGTGTTTCCATAGAGTTAATTGGCATTGACTAATCTCTAATAGGTGAGTCACGTTAAGATGACCAATCTTTCTAGTGTCTGTCGACAACAAAATACTCAAATATCTAAAGAAGTCCTTGGCCCATTGCAAAGGAAAATCATGTCCCCACTCTCTACTCAGCCCCATTCCCACAACCAAGGCTTTGGATTTCTGGTAATTAAAAACCTGAAAAGTCGTCATAGTCCTTTCTAAAAGAGTCATCAAGGAATCCTGAGGGTTAGTTAAATGTATCAGTAAATCATCAGCAAAAACTTCTATTTTAAATGCTTGCCCTCTTATCTGAATCCCTTGTATATACGGGTTCCCTTCTATCTCCCTCAGTAAAGGATATAAGGTTAGAACAAATAGTAAAGGGGACAAAGGGGAACTCTGTCTAGTACCCCTAAGCAGTGCCGTAGCGAGGGCGGCTGACACCCCTCAGCGCACGCACCCCCCCTTTGGTGCGCATTCTTACTAGCATAGGAAAGCAGGGAGCGGGCGGGAGGGCCGATCCGCCCCGACTGCACGTTGCTGGGAGCTGCGTCGGCTCCGCTGGTTCCCTGCTCTCTCTGCCCCAGAACAGGAAGTAACCTGTTCCGGGGCAGAGGGAGCAGGGAACCAGTGGAGCCGACACCCCCCCCAGCGGCGTGCACCCGGTGCAGACCGCCCCACCGCCCCCCCCCTTCCTACCCCACTGCCCCTAAGAACAGGAAAGCTTTCAGAGCTGCCCATTAACCCCTGTTCTAGCCCTGGGGTTGGTGTAAAGAGCTCTGACCGCTGAGCTAAAGTGGCCAATAATACCTTAGGTTCTTAGTACACTAAACTTAAAATCCTAATTAACATGATCGAAAGCCTTTTTTGCATCAAAACTAACCAACAAAGAGGACCTTCCATCCCTATTGATCTGTTCTAAGGAGGCCAAAATTTTCCTAATATTCCAAACTGCATAACAATCCCTAACAAAACCTACCTGGGTATCCAACAGTATGGAAGGCAATATTTGAGCCAAGCAGGTAGCCAGGTTGTGCAATAACACATGCTCATTGGAACCTGTTGGTTTGAACAATCTAATCGAGTGGTGTGCATTCTATTGCTAATAATGACATTTAAAAGAATGTTGTGATTATGCGCCAAACAGCTGAATTAAGTAACGATCTAGAATTGCAGTAGATTGGAGCTGTTGATTGATGATGAAGATTGTGTCATTATTATTATTATTATTATTAACAACATTTGTATAGCGCTACCAGATGCATGCAGCGCTGAACACCTGACATAGAGAGACAGTCCCTGCTCAATAGAGCTTACAATTTAAAAGTAATACAGACAGACAAGACAATTAAGGGCTCTACACGTCTCGGTAATTCACCAGGACTCTGCCTCAAACACAGGGGAGTTCTCTGCCTCCTCTTCACCTTTCACAAATCACCAACACCAGGCTTCTCATAAGTAAAGGTTTTATTAGTTGCCATTTAACATAATCTTCCTGGCTTATTCCTTCTTTAACTTAAACATTTCTTCTTCAATTCAAAGATTTAAAGCAGTTCCTCAAACTTTCACAGTTCAAACAGCCAAACAAAAGCATTTACTTTTCTTTCTCAGAGGGTAGTGCAGCTATCACCTTTTCAACAGAGAGCTTCAAAAGTCCACAGAGTTCAGCCAGTACCTTCAAGGGGATCTTCTTCCTCCAGCTGCCAGGTCTCCAGCTCCTCCCCTCTCTTTCACCACTCAGGCAGGAATAAGGTGTTTAATTAGCTCCTCCACCCCTTTAGGCTCTTCCCCCTAATTCCAGGCAGGACCCAGCCCATAACCACCTACACCTGTTTCCAGCCCAGGACTCTCCTTGGTCCTAGCAGCCTCCACCTGGTCATTTCCCTACTGGCTCCCTCTAGTGGCTCAATCCTGGACATTTCCCCCCATTTCTATTGGAACAGCGCCATCTACTACTACTACTACTATTTAGCATTTCTATAGCGCTACAAGGCATACGCAGCGCTGCACAAACATAGAAGAAAGACAGTCCCTGCTCAAAGAGCTTACAATCTAATAGACAAAAAATAAATAAAGTAAGCAAATCAAATCAATTAATGTGAACGGGAAGGAAGAGAGGAGGGTAGGTGGAGGCGAGTGGTTACGAGTCAAAAGCGATGTTAAAGAGGTGGGCTTTCAGTCTAGATTTAAGGTGGCCAAGGATGGGGCAAGACGTAGGGGCTCAGGAAGTTTATTCCAGGCGTAGGGTGCAGCGAGACAGAAGGCGCGAAGTCTGGAGTTGGCAGTAGTGGAGAAGGGAACAGATAAGAAGGATTTATCCATGGAGCGGAGTGCACGGGAAGGGGTGTAGGGAAGGACGAGTGTGGAGAGATACTGGGGAGCAGCAGAGTGAATACATTTATAGGTTAGTAGAAGAAGTTTGAACAGGATGCGAAAACGGATAGGGAGCCAGTGAAGGGTCTTGAGGAGAGGGGTAGTATGAGTAAAGCGACCCTGGCGGAAGATGAGACGGGCAGCAGAGTTTTGAACTGACTGGAGAGGGGAGAGGTGACTAAGTGGGAGGCCTACCCAGGATAGGACAGCCCCTTATTCTTCACAACATATAGAAACAATTCAAATGTATTTAAAGACCCCTCAAGAGCAGTATCTCATAATTTAAACCTTATCAGACATAAGTCTGCTATAAAGACAGCCATATTAACGCACATCTTGAAAAATGTTCTAAAACCCTATTTGATTATATTAATGCTTTATGTAATCTCAATCAGGTCAACACTCAATCCCTCCATTGCAATACACTATGCACAAACTTGTGCAAAAATGCACTCAGAACTTTAACATACCATAACAACACTAACTCATAGGTCTTAAAGAGCAACAACCTTATCCATGAAATGGCAGCACTGTAAATATTACACTGATCCGTAAAACTCCAAAACACCACCTACATGGAAAATAGAACAAACAGGACTGTGTAGAAAATACTGCACTTAATCACACATGCAAAACATAGATAGACCCTCAACAAATATGAAACAAGGGCTCACAGATCAGTAATAGAGACATGAAGGCAAAAAACTGAACTGCAACCTCAAGAAGTCAGACTGCGTATATACAGCAAACAGGGAAATACAAGGTGTCAGAGATGTGCATTTCCAAAAGCTGACATATTCCAATTAATACATTCAAAATAAAATACCTTTTTCTACTTTTGTTTGAGCATGTTATTTTTCCATTCACTTTTGTCCCTGTGTCTTTTTTTCTGCTTTTCTCTGTCCCTCCGCCCTATCTTTGCAGGGTCTCTTTTCCATTTGACATTTCTTCTTTCTCCATGTCCACCATCCATCTTCCCTGTGCATCCCTATCTGTCCTGTCCAGCATCTCCCTTCTTGTATCCCTGTCTCTGTCTTCTTCCCATGTTCAGCATCTGCCCTCTGTGTCCCCCATCTCCCTTTTATCCAAATATTGCCCCCTGTGTCCTCATCCCCTCCTTTCCAGCATTGCTTCTCTGTGTCCTCATCTGTTCCCTTTTCCAGCATTCATCTGTGGCCTCATATCACTCTTTTTCCAGCATTGCTCCTCTATGCCCTTATGTGCCTCCTTTCTAGCATTCACTCCTCTATGTTCTCATGCCCCTCTTTTTTAGCATTCACCCCTCTGTGTCATCTCCCCCTTTTCTAGTACTGCTTCTCTCTATCCCATTGTCCCTATCCCCTTTCAGACCAGCATCACTTCTCTGTTCTTGACTCTCCTTATGTTCAACTTCTTCCCATTCTCCACCCCTCCAAACTTGTGGCCACATCTATCCCTCTCACCAGCCAGCCAGCCTTGCCTCATCCCCATCCCTGGGTCTAGCATCTCTTCCCCTCCTCCAATCTAGTCTCTCTATTTCTCTGCTCCCCCCTCCCCATGCAGTTCAAACATTTTTCCCTCTCCCCAAGGCCTTTTGGACTTGTTTCCCATCATCAGTAGCAGCAGCAGCCATGAGTCAGGCAGGCAGCCTTCTCTGGCGTGTCCTGTCATGTCCTGCCTTCTTTGATGCAATTTCATGTTTCTGCATAGGTGGGATAGGTCAGAGGAAAGGCCCTGATGTGGGCAGAAGGCTGCCTGCCTGACTTGCTGCTGCTGCTTATCTGTGATGGGAAACAAGTACAAAGGGAGAGGGAGAAATGCTGGAACTGCATGCTGAGCAGAGAGAGAGAGAGAGAGAGAGAGAGAGAGAGAGAGCGATACTGAACTCCAGACTAGATTTACCAATGGGCAACTGAGTGGCTGGGTCTCCTTTATGTAGGGGCACAGGGAAGCTGTTCACTTTGCTCATTGGTGAAAGTGACTGTGACCATTAGCACAGAAAAGGCATAAAAACTGAGTGAAGGATACAAGAAAAGCCAGGGGAGGGGTAACATAAGTGGTGCTTTTCTGGTGTTTATGCAATAAACACCTATTTCAGGGTTGTTGTTTTTTTGCTTTGCATCAGGGGTATTTTATTGGTGTTTATTAGTTAAAACCTAAAACCTGAAGCCTTAATCGTAGCCTGCAAACCTTACTTGTCCTTCTAAATTTAGAGAGGAGAAACATCCATTAGATGGCATAGTTCATATGATCAAAACTTCAAACACACCTATCTTATACAGATCTGTCAAGTCTCCCGCATTCAGCTTTGGCGGGTCATCTCCCGCACTCCCACCAAAGTGGGAAAGTCTGATGCTGAAACACACGGCGCTAGCTCCCATTTCCGACCACTGCTGCTTCTCCCGTCGAGCAGCAGTGGCCGCGACAAAAAATAAAAGGGCTAACAAACAAAAAAAATTGTTTTAAAGCAAGCGCAGCACCGCAGGCAGCCTTCAGGCATTGACTGTCGGCTCTGCAGCCACTCCTCTCTCTTCTCTCTGTCCCCAGAGGAGCGCAGCATAGCAGGAAGTCAATCTCAACTTCCTGCAGCTGTAAGTATAAGCAGTAGCGTAGGAAGGGGGGGGAGTAGTGGGGCAGTCCGCCCCGGGTGCACGCCGCTGGGGGGGTGTCGGCTCCACTGGTTCACTGCTCTCTCTGCCCCGGAACAGGTTACTTCTGACGCAGCTCCCAGCGATGTGCACTCGGGGCAGAGTGGCCCTCCCGCCCGTCCCCTTTGGTAAGAATACGCTCCGGGGGGGAGGGGGGGTGCGCCATGCTGCACCTGGGGGGGGGGGGGTGCGCAGTGGCGAACCACCCCGGGTGTCAGCCGCCCTCGCTACAGCACTGACTACCTGTGAGTTGAAGACAGAAATCATAAGCATAACCAACTCATTATCTGTGTTTCAAACCTGAATTGGGGAGTTAGAAAAAAGATCCGATCATGCAGCCCTGCAACTCACCTGGATGCAAGATGCAACAGCATCTAACTTCAAAAAGCTAGAATTAGAGATAGAGGACTTGGCAAACAGATCTAGAAGAAGTAACATCAGAATACTGGGATTAAAAGAAGGAATTGAAGGTTCTAATATGCTGGATTTTCTTAGCAAATGGATTCCCGCCATTTTACATATTAACTTTGAGCCCCCGTTGGAATTTGAGCGCGCTCATCGCGTGCCCTCGTATAAGAAACTAAATCAGCCTCATCCTAGACCAATCGTGGCGAAATTACTAAGATTCCAACAGGCACTGCAGATACTAACCACAGCCCGATCTCATGTAGCTATCAACATAGAAGGTAAATCTATTTTGATTGTTCCAGACCTAGCCAATGAGAGCTAAGCTTAAATCCCTCAGGGCAAGATTCGGACTACAATACCCTGCTGGAATGACTGTCATACTGCATAATAATACCTCTGGAACAGCTTCAAAACTACTTGGATCAGCTCAACCCGGTCTGGATGTCTTGAAGAACCTAAGTATCCTCCTTTGCATTCGGTGCGCTGCAACTACACACCTAAAAATGAAACTCTCAATCTTTAACATTTAAAGCTTGACTTTTCCTGCTTTTCTGAGATAGCAAATTATACAATTCTCCCACTATTGTTTATTAAGCACAGTTTAAAACTTGTTCTCTGATGTTTATATACGCCTAGTAGCAGTTAAGTAATTTCAGCTGGCATAAGAATGTAATGTTTGCTGTATTGTTGGCAAGCCTGTTCTGACCAGGTTCACATTTCATCTTTGTCACAGGCATTAGCACCATTTCATTATATAATTATATAGTGACTGAGCTAGTTGTTAATTAGCTCTTAATGTCTCTTAGTTTTTATATGCAGGGGAAGGGATTTCTCTTCCACTACAAATGCAGTCATAGGAGAGGTTTCAGAAAGCACACTGACAGTACCTTCACTCTGTTTCAGCCACCATAATCAATAATACCTTTTAATTTGCGTTTTCAATATACATTACAAGTCATACACAACTTGAACAGGCAATACGGATTTATATTAACTATTAACATAACTTTCTAGAAGCATATTGATTAATCCTCTTTAGACCACTAAAACCTGGTGACCCGTGAAGGAAAATGAAACATAAAGAAAATATAAACAAAATTTAAAGCAATATAGCATAGCAGATCTCTACTCTATCTAACACCACTTAGCTTGTTCTAACCAGCAGCCAATTTCTTCACCTTAATAAATTCACTCAATGTTCAGACTGAAAAACACATATTTTATCCCTAAAAACTTTACTACACATTTACATGGATAGTTTAAGTAAAAGGATGCTCCCAGATAGTGGCGTAGCCAGACCTGACATTTTGGGTGGGCTCGGAGCTAATATGGGTGGGCACTATGTATGAGTAGTGTTTCTTAGAATGCACTTGATAATGGATTTCTAAGTAGTCTACCCAACAGCTGCCCTACATCAACATAAACCACATACATACTTAATGGGAAATAACAATATTTTAAAATATAGTTACATTATGTCATATCAAACTTGACCAGATAAAAGTCTACTATAATGGCAAATATGTCAACACACATAATAGGATCCTGCAGATTGATTACAGCAATGGCATATACTTTGCTTTATAATGTAAATGTAAATGCCTGATTAAGCAAAACAGGTAAAATACCTTTGAAGTCCTTTTCCCTTCCTTTGGCACCCAGAAAAAACACAGCTACACCCATAGCTACGCCCCTGGATGGCAGAAACTAAGGCTGTGGCTGTTCAGCTTCTATAAAAATGGGTGGGCCTGAGGTGAGATTGGATGGGCCTGGGCCCACCCAGGCCTACCCGTAGCTACGCCCCTGCTCCCAGAGCTATAACATCAGCCTTCATGGCTAAGAAAGCTTTTCTTCTCTCCTGAGTGGATCTTGTTACATCTGGGAACATCCATACTTTTTTACCTAAGAAAAGTGTTTTTGCGTTTCTGAAATACAATCTTTTAACATGTTCCAAGTCCTGTTCGAAAACAAAGGAGACTATCAAAGTCCACCTTTCAGTTTCTTCAGTCATAGAAGTATCTAGAATTTCTGTTATATTCAATACGTCCATTTTCTGTATGGAGTGAGCCTCTGGAGTTGATTGTGAATCAGGTAATTTTTTGGCTGTATATAATATATCTTGTTAATTGGCGGAAACTTTTCTGGGGTATACTGTAATATTTCCATTAGGTATTTCTTAAAAGCGTCCAGTGGGCTAACTCCAATAGATCTAGGAAAATTCAAAAGGCGACGTGTCAATCTACGATGAAAATTTCAAGCTGTTCTATTTTCCGATGGACAAAAAGTCTGTCTTTTACTGTTGTCGCATTGAATTCCTGTATAGTCTTCACCTCTTGTTTTAAATCATTCATCTGAGTATTAAATTCTTGTTTAGTATTTTCCATTGTGTTAGAAAGTAAATCCATTTACTTACGAGGGATGGAATTTCTTAGTGGAATTAGGTACTGATGCCTCAAGCGCTGGAGAGCTTCTAAAACATTCCCCAGCGTCGCCGTCCCAGTTCACTTCGTCGAAGCACTAGGCTGAGGAAGAAAAACTTCTTGTTTCTTCCCTCTGTCGGTCATCGCCACCTCCAATCCTCGATCCAGGGGTTGCTGCGCTACCGAGTTCGGTCCGCTCTGCCCCTGTTGGGGGAGGCACCCTTCAGGCAGAGGCGGCGCTCGGTGGTCCGGGGGAGATAAGGTGGTATCAAGGCCCAAGCCTCCATGATCTCCTTCCCATGAGGCAGCGGGACTCCCCCCCCCAGATATCGGAGTAGGCGTTTTCGTGGCGCATCTGTCCATTGTTTGTTCTCCTGCAGGGGGTCGAGGGCGTCGAGGTTTCAACCTTACCAACCCTTTACGCTTAGTATGGGGCATTATCGGTAAGAAGAAAAAGTTTTAGGAGACAAACATCCAGAGCTTGCACGCCACGAAAATTTATGCGCCATCTTGTCACCTGGAACGTGAATGGTTTGAAGCATCCCATCAGCGAAAGAAAGTATTTGCACATCTTAGAAAATTTAAACCATTAACCTTTTTTTTTTTTTCAAGAAACTCATGTTACTAATCTAAACAAACTAATACCCTCTTACAAATGGTTATCTCACTCAATAGATGCCACCTCAGTGGGCAGGCGAAATGGAGTTTGAATACTTTTTCACAAGGATCTCCAGTACAAAATCCTTGAGCTATTAGCTGATCCAGAAGGAAGCTGGCTGATTGCTAAAGTAGAAGTCTGCTCACAGATATTGCTTCTTGTCAACACCTATGCGCCTAATAGTGATTCCCCAGAATTTTTCCACACTCTATTTCAGACAATTTCTACACATGCCCCAACCCCTATACTATTGGCTGGTGATTTTAATCTTCCGCTTGATCCTTGGCTAAATAAAAACACCTTTGCTGCCAAGCATACCTCCAAAGCTACTGTCACTCTGCAGTCAATAATCCCCCAATTTAATTTAACAGATCCATGGAGAACACAACACCCAGATACGAGAGACTACACATACTTCTCTTCACCCCATAATAGCTTTCTAGGATTGATTATTTCCTAGTATCCTCTTCTCTGCTATCATTATCCTAGAGACTAATATACACCCACCCGATGGTATTTCAGATTCATGCTCCTATCACATTAAGTTTATATTCCTCTCAATGGTAAGTAATAATCTCCTCTGAGGCGTATGAATGCTAACCTATTATCTGATAAAGAATCCAAGCACAGCGTATAATGACTTTTATCTCTGAATTCTCCGAATAAATTCAGATGTTACAATATCTCCTATTATTATATGGGAAGCTTTTAAGGCTACACTAAGAGGTGAAATGATTTCTAGTGCAGCATATAAAAAAAAGAACAGAAGGCTTTACTGAAAAACTAGAAAAACAAATTAAAGAAAGTGAGGGTTAACTTTCTATCTACACAAAACAGACAATTCTTAACTGAACTATATCAGCTTAAATACCAATACAACAAATAGTTAGCTATATAGCTAACAAGAAATCTTTCAAACCAAATCACATTACTATAATGGAAGTAACAAAAGTGCCAAATAGACTAATTTAAGACAACTCTAGGCTATTCTTCCACCTGTCAAATGTTGCTAAAACTCTTGATTGCCCTATAATAGCTATGTCCTTAGATGCAGAAAAGGCCTTTGACAGAGTGCAGGTGGTAAGAGTGCATCTAATGGATGTTTTCTCCTCTCTAAATTTAGAAGGACAAGTAAGGTTTGGCAGGCTACGATTAAGGCTTCAGGTTTTAGGTTTTAACTAATAACACCAATAAAATACCCCTGATGCAAAGCAAAAAAACAACAACCCTGAAATAGGTGTTATTGCATAAACACCCAGAAAAGCACCACTTATGTTACCCCTCCCCTGGCTTTTCTTGTATCTTCACTCAGTTTTTATGCCTTTTCTGTGCTAATGGTCACAGTCACTTTTACCAATGAGCAAAAGTGAACAGCTTCCCTGTGCCCCTACATAAAGGAGACCCAGCCACTCAGTTGCCCATTGGTAAATCTAGTCTGGATGGTGATGGAGGATCCCTCCCCTTGGTCTTACGCCTGGCTATTGAGCGCAGCGTCTGAGGAAGAAGGGCTTCTCAGACAAGGTCATCGCCACTATGCTGAGAGCGAGGAAGCGCTCTACTTCTACTGCTTACGCCAGGGTTTGGCGTACCTTGCAGTGTGGTGTGAAGCGGTTCACTTTCTCCCTTCACTGCTCCAATAGCTTCAGTGTTGGCGTTCCTGCAAGAAGGTCTGGAGAAAGTCCATTCGCTCAGTTCCCTTAAAGTCCAGGTAGCGGCTCTGGCTTGCTTCAGGGGCCACCTGAAGGGTGCTTCCCTGGCTTCGCAGCCAGATGTGGTGCGTTTTCTCAAGGGAGTTAATCACCTGCGCCCTCCTCTGCACTCAGTGGTGCCTGCGTGGAATCTCAACCTGGTGCTAAGAGCCCTTGCAGAAGCCGCCTTTTGAACCCTTGTCGAGGGCATCTCTGAAAGACCTGACGTTGAAAGCAGTCTTTTTTGGTGGCTATCACTTCAGCCAGAGAGTTTCCGAGCTCCAGGCACTATCATGTCGGAGGCCTTTCCTGCAGTTCATGAGGCAGGAGTGTCTATTCGCACAGTGCCTTCCTTCCTGCCCAAGAATTGTTTCTCGCTTCCATGTGAATCAGCAGCTCTGTCTCCCATCCTTTCGTAGGGAGGACTACCCAGAGGAGTACTCTGCTCTCAATATCTAGAGGTGAGACGAGTCATCATCAGATACTTGGAAGTGACCCATGATTTCCGGAAGTCGGATCATCTTTTTGTCCTGTTTGCAGGTCCTCGTAAGGGTCTGCAGCTGCTAAGCCTACAGTGGCAAGATGGGTCAAGGAAGCCATTGCAGCGGCTATGTGGCCGCGGGTAAAGGTGCCGCCTATCCAGCTGAAGGCTCACTCCACTAAGCTCAGGCGGCCTCGATGGCAGAGGCCGGGTCCGTCTCCTTGGAAGAGATTGCAAGGCGGCAACTTGTGCATCGGCCCATACCTTCATCCAGCATTAACCGCTTGGACTGTGGCTGCTCGGGCGGAGGCCCGGTTTGGAGCTTCAGTGTTGCCGGTCAGGGATTCAAATGTCCCGCCCTGGGTGAGTACTGCTTCGGTACATCCCACCAGTCTATGGATTGATCAGCATGATGATATGGAAGGTAAAATTATGTATCATACCTGATAATTTTCTTTCCATTAATCATAGCGGATTCAATCCATCGCACCCCTCCCAGATATCTGTACTGTTGTATTCGGTTCCATTCAGGTTCAAGGTTAGTCTTCAGTTCCTGTTCAGGAGGACTTCGTGTTCAAGTTTTTCAATTGGATTCTTCAAGAGTTGAGACGATTTTGTGTTACAGTGAGCTGCTGCATTCCTCTCCCCCTCCGTTTTACGGGGCTGGATTGAGACCTAAATTCTGCCGGCGCTCCCTCCCGCTTCGTGCGGCTGTAGGGCAGCTTTGTACCCCTCCCGCTTCGGCGGTGGTAGGGTCAGTCAGCTCCTCCCGTGGTTGCGGTTGCAGGATAAGCCAGATCCCCCCGCATCGGCGGGTGTGTACCTCCCCCGCTCCGCGGGGATGAGCTGGAGGATTCCCCCCTCCCCCACTTGTGTGGGGAGGAGCTGGTTAAATTCCCCTCCCCCGTTTCGGCGGTGGGAGCTGGGCCAGAGTGTCCCTTTGTGGGTGTAATTCTCTAAGTGCTGAGTCCTGCGGATGGAGCTTGGATATCGACATACTGAGGAGTTTCCGGCAGCACATGACCACATATAGGGAGGCAAAAAGTTGCTCTCTATCTCCACCTGCTGGTAGAATGGACACAACCACCAGTCTATGGATTGAGCAGCTATGATTAATGGAAAGGAAATTATCAGGTATGATACCATAATTTTACCTCCTCAGGTCAGGATAGGATATTGTAACAGCACTATACTGTATTGATCTGAGGAAGGAGTTTTGGCCTCTGAAAGCTAATGTATTAGGTCCAATAAAATGGTATTATTTTATTTTCTATATTTGTTTTATTCTATTGTTAATTTGTAAAGTGATTGGTAATTTGGTTCGTTTTTTCAAATTACATCTGCTGTCTTATATTTTGCACAGTACTAGGGGACATTTCATGTTTCTGTGGTGTTGCATGTATGTTCAGTGTGCCTCTTGGGGGTTCAGTTAATTTTTGTCTAAATAGAAAGTTTAGATTACTTATTCTATAGTGGTTTTGGGTGTATCTGTGTTGTGAAAAAGGACCATGGCTTTCAGTGGCATTGACTGTGCAGGATCGACGATCTGTACTATTCTGTCTGGTTTCCGTTTTACAATAGGTGATTGATGTTCTAGTGCTCACTGTAGTGTTAAGAGGCTTTCTTTTCCTGGTGTGACTTGTAGAAATGACTGCTTATGGTATGTTAGAATTGCTCTATAGGTCCTCAGTGTTTTGTATTCTCGGTATGCCTAGTACTGGATTTTGGAGGGGGTGTTAAAAAATTACCGGCCCGGGTGTCAACTACCCTAGCTACGCCCACTGCTCTATATCTCCAACCCATCGACCTCTCTCCCTCCACTTTTCTCTCTTATACAATCTTTTTTGATTTTCTCTGGATATAAAACCAATCAGTCTAAAACAGAAGTATTACTGCTTAACATACCTGCGGTACCCAATTTAATACAGCCGTACAATTTAAACATGGTCCTCTAAAGGACTGAGATATTAGGCATTGACTTACATTAGTACAATACAGGACACTATTAAACATAATAGTGAAAAAATATCACATTTCTCAAGGATCTTTTATTATAATGGCACCCCCTACACATATCATGGTGGGGAAGGATAGAAACCATCAAGATGATGGTCTCACCCAAAATAAACTTTATATTAAGTATGATCCCAATTCTTTTTCAACCTCCATTCTACAAGCAGATTGAAAGGCTATGACCACTTTTCTTTGGAACTCCAGAATCTCACTAAAAAAAAACTCAAAGCCCCAAAGAAAAGCTGGAGTATCTTTTCCAGATTTTCTGCTATATCATAAAGCATTATCTCTCAACAAAGTACGTAAGTACATAAGTACATAAGTATGCCATGCTGGAAAAGACCAGGGTCCCATCAAACCCAGCATCCTGTCCACGACAGCGGCCAATCCAGGCCAAGGGCACCTGGCCAGCTTCCCAACGTACAAACATTCTATACATGTTATTCCTGGAATTGTGGATTTTTCCAAGTCCATTTAGTAGCGGTTTATTGGACTTGTCCTTTAGGAAACCGTCCAACCCCTTTTTAAACTCTGCTAGCTAACCGCCTTCACCACTTTCTCCGGCAACAAATTCCAGAGTCACTGGTATTCCTCTGAAGGAGAATATTCCCTTTATGGCTTTAACTAGAACAATCCATGCTTTCTCCAATACCCTTGCGCATACTTCCAAGCATGCCCATTGTCCCCTCTAAAATAGACATTATAATTAACTAGTAAAAAAGGCCCGTTTCTGACACAAATGAAACGGGCGCTAGCAAGGTTTTCCTCGGAGTGTGTATGTTTGGACAGTGTATGTGAGAGTGACTGTGTGAGAGACAGAGTGAAAGTGTGAGTGTGTGTGTGTGAGAGAAGAGAGAGAGAGAGAGAGAGAGAGATTGCGTCTGGGTGTGAGTGTGTCTGTGAGAGAGTGTGTGTGAGAATAAGAGTGTGTGCAAGTGCGTATGTGAGACACAGTGTGAGAGAGAGTGTGTGTGTGTGCGAGAGAGAGAGTGTGTGTGAGACACAGATTCTAACTCCAGACTCCGCCCCTTCTGATTCCAATCTAATTCATGTTTAATGTGCGATAAAATGCCGTAATAAATATAAAACTGTTTAATGTTGAGCACCTGATTCTCAAAGTGGAACATATTGCAAACACTATAATGACAATAAAATGATTTTTTTTCTACCTTTTTGTCTGGTTACTGTTTTCTGATCATGCTGGCCCAGTATCCGATTCTGCTACTATCTGTCCTCTTAACTCCGTTTCCAGGGCTTCCTTTCCATTTATTTCTTTCCTTTCCTCCTTTCTTCTTTATTTCCGGTCCTCAGTTTCTGCCTATTTTCTTCATCCATATGCAGTTTTTCTCCTCTCTTCCTTTACCTCATCTCATCTCCTTCCTCACTCTTCTCTCCCCTCCACCATGTCCCAGCATTTCTTCTCTCTCCCCTCCTCTCGCCTGCCCTGCATGCACCCATGTTCAGCAGTGACCCTCCTTTCCCTGCCCCGCATGCACCCATGGTCCAGCAGTACTCCTCCTCTCCCTTGCCCTGCATGCACCATGTCCAGCAATGACCCTCCTCTCCCCTGCCCTGCTTGATGCACCCATGTCCAACAGTGACCCCCTTTCCCCTGTCCTCCATCCCCCATTCCACAGTGACACCTCCTCTCCCCTGCCCTGCATGCACCCATGTCCAGCAGTGACCCTCCTTTCCCCTGTCCATCCATCCACCCATGTCCAGCAGTGACCCTCCCTCTCGCCCCGGCCCTGCTTGATGCACCCATGTCCCAGTGACCCTCCTTTCCCCTGTCCCTCCATCCACCCATGTCCAGCAGTGACCCTCCTCTCTCCTGCCCTGCTTGATGCACCATGTCCAACAGTGAGCCTCCTCTCCCTTGCCCTGCATGCACCATGTCCCAGTTACCCTCCTCTCCCCTGCCCTGCTTGATGCACCCATGTCCAGCAGTGACCCTCCTTTCCCCTGTCCCTCCATCCACCCATGTCAGCAGTGACCCTCCTCTCCCCTGACCCTGCATGCCCCCTTTCCAGCGCATCGTTAGGTACCTCCCCGCCATCCCCCATGCCCTTCTCGTCCCCTGCCACCCCTCCCGAAATGTTCACCGGCGACTTCCCCTCCCTCCCTCCGGATCAGTCCCGTCCCTCGCCGACCTGACTCTTCTAATTCTTCGGCGGGGCAGGCAGTCTTGCCTGCCCGCTACCAGCGCTGACTCTCCCCTGCCGTTTAGCGTTTCAAAATGGCCGCCGAGACTTCAGGTAGAAGTCTCGCGAGGCCGCCTCTGGAAGTCTCGGCGGCCATTTTAAAGTGCAAACCGGCAGGGTAGAGTCAGCGTTGGTAGCGGGCACGCAAGAGTGCCTGCCCCGCCGAAGAATTAGAAGAGGTCAGGTGACCGTCAGTTACAGTGAGGGTACCGGATCGGGCGATTGATTATCGGGCGGGCGGGAGGAGAACCGGCTCGCCAGTAGGAAACAACCGGCTCGCAAGTCGGTACAAAATGTAACAAACGGCTCTTGCGAGCCGGTGCGAGCCGGCTCCCAGCCACCACTGGTGGTTCCCTTTCCGCGGGTGGGTCGGCAGGGGGAGGAGTACTTCTCCTCCCCCTGTGTGGGTTGCGATCCGTTTGTTTAGTATTTTTTTTTCCCGCCCTCGATGTCATGACGTTTGAACGCGAGGGCGGGGCACGGGTCTGTGGGGTGGCTTCACCACCATGAATCCACGAACCGTTCAAGGAGTGATTGAGTGACTTCAGAACGTGTCTTCAGAACGTTGAGGGTGAGTTTTATTATAGTAGATAATACCAAAATTTGTTTGCAGAACTTAGACAAACTATCTGAACTACCTATCACCTCCTCATCACAAATAACTATATGGAACAACCCCAAATTCTTAATTAATAAGAGCATCTTTTTTTGGAATATTTTGGGCGAATTGTAGTATTTGGACTATTAAAAATTTATGCCACCAAGACCAGAATAGCTTACTTTCTTTCTGGACCTTCAAGCACAATTCAATCTTCCTGCCACACAATACTTTCATTGGTTGCAACTATCTCACTGTATTAAAAAAAAACAGTTATACTGACAACTATCTCCTCTCAAGAACCATCTATATTTCAGTTTGCTGAACTATTAGTGAACAATGGTCACATGGGGAAAAGATGCTAATCATCAAATCCCTGAATCACTGCAATCTAAACTTTGGCTATCTTTAATTAGACCACTCTCCTCAGCAAATATAATGCAATCAATGTTCTTCCTATATCATAGAACTGTATGGACCCCACGCCAGTGGCATTCCTAGGGTGGCTGACACCCGGGGCGGGTCGCCGATGCGCCCCCCCCTGGGTGCAGTGACCCCCCCCCGGTGAAAGGACACCCCCCCTGGGTGCAGCACGATCCCCCCCGGAGGGAGCAGGCTGAGTGCCGATTCGGCAGCGCTTCCCAGACGCTGCCTTCCGCCGCCACGATCGCAGGATCTACCTCCTCCTCATAGGCGGTCGGTGGCCCAACTGTTTGGGGAGGCTAAAGGGGGTGGGGTTAGGGGTGGGGCCAGGGGCGGGGCTTACATCCATAATTGTCTGACAACATAGAAAAAAAAGTAAAAAAATAAGTCACAATTAATACCTTTTATTAAATTTAGATATTAAATATGTATCGTATGTCAAAGAATAAAGTGGTTGCTCAAAGCATGTACTAACCACAATTGCTCAACTGCAAAACACTATGCACAAATTTGTGCAAAAACACACTCATAAACCTTACTGTACCATAACACTGGGCAGACCCTAATAAACCAATATACCACCCATATGGAAAATGCAGACCGTCAACAATATGAAACAAGGGATCATAATATCACAATTCTCATGTAGAGCCACAAAACACCCTTTTAGGGTGGAAAGTGTTCACAATTATCTCCTTTTATGAATGACTATATGTAGATCCTTCAAGAGGTAGTGTGTCATGATTTTGGCTCTAAAACCCTTTCTGATGATTTGGTGCCACCTCAGTAAGGCCAATACACAATCTCTCCACTGCAAAACACTATACACAAACGTGTGCAAAAGCACACTCATAACCTTACCAAACCATAACAGTACTAATTCCAAGGACAGGACAAGCTACAACCTTATGCATGGAAAGGCAGCACTGTAATTACACCGGGCTCTAAAACAGCAGTGCACAACCTAGTAAAACAAAAAAACCCCAAAAAGGGCTGAAAATACTACAAGCTAGCCGAATACTGCACCTTGATCACATGAAAAACACATGACACAACAGATATGAAGGCAAAATACTAAACTCGAAAGTTACCTCAAGAAGTCAGACTCAACATGCAGCAATACTAGAAAAATTGAAACTTACATGCAAAACATCACAGATGCAAATTTCCAAAAGCTGACATATTTCAGTTAATAAATTCTGAATAAAATACTTTTTTCTACCTTTGTTGTCTGATCATTTAGTTTTTCTATTCGCTTTGGTCCCAGTGTCTTCTGTTTTATGCAGCGTCTTCTTTCCATTTGATATTTTTTTCTCTCACCATGTCCACCATCCTCCTGTGTCCTTATGCGTCATGTCTACCATCTGTAGCCCTGTCCCTATCCTTCTGTATCCTAATCCAGCTCTTAAATTCAACAGTTTTCCCTCCATCCATATCCAGCATTTCTCCTCACTCCCCTCCATCCATGTGCATATACTTCCCTCCCCTCCATCCATGTCCAGCACCCTTCCTTCTTTCTCTCCTACCCTTCCATCCAGTGTCATCCCTCTTTCTCTCTCCATCCTTCCACCCATTACCCTCCCCCAATCCTTCCGTCCATTGTCTCCCTCTAGCTCCCCTTCCTTCTAGACAGTTCTCTCTCTTGACCCTTTTCCATTCAGCATGTCCTCTATCACCCCATCCTTCCAGTGTCATCCTCTTTCCCTCCCTACCAGCGTCTTCCCTCATTCTGCCCCCTCCTTCCAGCATTTTCCCTCTTTCTCCCTCCTTTCATCCAGCCAGCATTTCTCAGTCTGACAGGGTCTTCCCCAGTTTCTCCCCAGCAGCTTCTCTCTCTCTCTCCTGCCCACGTCCCCTCTTTCTCTCCCCATCTCTTTCTGGCTCTCTCCTGCTTTATTCCATGTCCCTGGCTCTCCCCTGCTCCTTTCCATGGCCCCTCTTTCTCTCCCCATCTCTTTCTGGCTCTCCCCTCTTTTTTCCATGTCCCTGGCTCTCCCCTGCTCCTTTCCATGGCCCCTCTTTCTCTCACCATCTCTTTCTGACTCTCCCCTGCTTTTTTCTATGTCCCTGGCTCTCCCCTGCTCTTTTTCCATGGCCCCTCTTTCTCTCCCTATCGCTCTCTGGCTTTCCATTGCTCTTATCCATGCCCCCTGGCTATCCTCTGCTCTCCCCTCTCTCTCCTCCTACCATTTCCCGCCAGTGACCATGTTCTCTTCTCTCCCTCTGGCCCGGGCCTCTTTGCTGCAGCGCTGACAGAAGAAGAAAAAGAAGCGCGGGGCCGCAGCAGCCTTCAGACATGCGCTGTCGGCTCTGCTGGTCCTCTGGCCCCCGGAACGGGAAATTGACGTCACGGGGCAGAGACCGGCAGAGCAGACAGCGCATGTCTGAAGGCTGCTGCGGCACCGCGCTTCTTTTTCTTCTTCTGTTATGCTGGCTGAACGTCTCGTTCCTGGCTGCCGCAGAAGATTTGGACTCGGGAGTCGTCTCGGGCTTCATTTAGAGAAAGAGGTAGGCGGGGGCCGCAGGGGAAGGTCACAGCTGGGCTGGGGAGGCTTAGCCTCCCCAAGCCTCTTATACGGGGTGCCTATGCTCCTCCTCCCTCTGTCTCAGCAGCAGCGGTAGCGATTCATACACGCTGCCTCCTGCGTCTAACCTGGAAGCGTCTACCGCTGCTGTTGAGACAGAGGGAGGAGGAAGTAGATCCTTCAATCGTGGCAGCGGAAGGCAGCGTCTGGGAAGCGCTGCCTTGAGAGAGAGGGCAGGCATCACTAAGAAATAAGGTCAGCAATGTCTGTTCCAAAACCCTCACGAAACCCGGACTGAAAGGGGCTCAAAGTCCCTGCCTGATCCACAAAATCCACTAGTTGCCGAAATACTACTAGTTCAACAAGCTTGACAAATAGGCCCAAATTTGATATAGTCTATAATTAAACATATCCATTACAGGACACATCACAACTTTTTTCAGGGAGATTGGAACCTGGGATCATTTAATGTTTTTTTTCCTGGAGAGACTAATGCATTGCCTCCCCCCACCCCCAGGCTCTCTCCCCGGCTCTGCAATTTTGAGGGGAGGTGCACAGGTGGTCGGGGGGGGGGGGGGGCGCAGAGGTGGACCGGGGAGAGAGCCTGTTGTTAAACATTTACCAGCACACCGTCTAGTGCCCACCCATCCAACCTGTTGGCCCACCCAAAAATTGACTTCTGGCTACACCACTGCCCCATAGTTTGGCATCAGCCGTGGGAGAAAAGACAGCAACAGCGATCAAAACAGTGGCGTACCTAGGGTAGTTGACACCCGGGCTGGTCATTTTTTAACACCCCCCTCCAAAATCCAGTACTAGGCATACCGAGAATACAAAACACTGAGGACCTATAGAGCAATTCTAACATACCATAAGCAGTCATTTCTACAAGTCACACAAGGAAAAGGAAAGCATCTTAAACACTACAGTGAGCACTAGAACATCAATTCACCTATTGTAAAACGAAACCAGACAGAATAGTACAGAGCGTCAATCCTGCACAGTCAATGCCAACTGAAAGCCATGTCTTTTTCACAAACACAGATACACCCTAATCCACTATAGAATAAGTAATCATAAACTTTCTATTTAGACAAAAGTTAAACTGAACCCTCGATGCCAGACTCTGCATACAATGCAACACCACAGAAAGAGAAAATGTCCTCTAGTACTGTGCAAAATATAAAGACAGCAGATGTAAATTTGAAAAAAACTAACAAATATCAATCACCACTTTACAAATTAATAAATAGAAATAAAACAAATATAGAAAATAAAATAATACCATTTTATTGGACTAATACATTTAGCTTTCAGAGACCAAAACCTCCGTCCTCAGGTCAATACAGTATAGTACTGTTACAGTATCCTATCCTTACCTGAGGAAGGGGGTTTTGTTCTCCGAAAGTTAGTCAAAATGTATTAAAATTAGTCCAATAAAAAGATTACCTTATTTACATGTTCTATTTATAAACATTTATTAACACATCTACAATACTACTTTATCCTAAAGCAAAAAAATTAATATATGTATTTTATTTACTGTTTGTTGTCTCTGGTTTCTGCTTTCCTCATCTTCTTTTCACCGTCTTCCTTCCATCCAGCATATGTCTTCGCTCTCTTTCTGCCATCCAGTGTCTGCCCTCTCTGCCGTCCCTTCCATCCACTGTCTCCCCTTTCTCTCTGCCCCCTCAATCCACCATTTGCCCTCCCTCTCCCATCCATCCAGGGTCTGCCCTCCTTCTCGCTGCCCCTTCTTTTCGGCCCACAGTTCCAGCCCCAGCCCACATCTCCCACCTGCCCCTCCTTTTCAGTCCCAAGTTTCAGCCCCACTATCCCACCAGTCCCCAGTTTCAGCCCCAGCCCTTTTCTCCCACCATTCCGTTGCTTCAGCCCCCAGCCCACTTCTCCCTGTCCCCTTTTCAGCCCCCAGTCCCCAGTTTCAACCCCAGCACTTTTCTCCCACCAATCCCGAGCTTCAGCCCCAGCCACTTCTCCCTGTCCCCTTTTCAGTCCGCACAGTTTCAGCCCCTGCCCTTTTCAGCCCCCAGTTCCAGTACTGGCCCCCTTATCCCACCTACCCTCCTTTTCAGCCCCCAGTTCCCTTCATCCACATGCCTTGCATTTGGCCCCCCCCCCCCCTTTTCAGCCCCAGACCCATTCTCCCACCTGCCCTAGGCATGGCCCTATAATCCCTCCTGCCCCCTTCTCAGACTCCAGTTCCAGCTCCAGGCCCCTTCTCCCCTCCAAACCCAGACCCTGTCCCCTTCTCCCATCTGAGCCCCTCCCCACCCAGACCCAGTCCCCGTCCCCCATCTGAGTCCCTCCCCACCCCACCCAGACCCTTTCTCCCATCTGAGCCCCCCTCCCCGACCCAGTCCCCACCTGCCTATCAGCTGCATCGATGCTCTTCTCCTGCCACCCAGCCTTTTTTAAAAAAACCCGGTGAAGTGCCTCACGTCTGCTCTGCTGTAAAACAAGCAAATTGCCTCGTCGCATCGGCCCTTCCTTCACTGTGTCCCGCTCTCGCGGAAATAGGAAGTTACGTCAGAGGGCGGGACACAGTGAAGGAAGGGCCAACGTGACGAGGCGATTTGCTTGCTTTACAGCAGAGCAGAGCAGACGTGAGGCGCTTCACCGGGGTTTTTTTTAAGGCTGGATGGCATGAGAAGAGCGTCGATGAAGCTGGTAGGCAGGTGGGGACTGCTGACACCTGGGGCGGGGTCAACCACCCCGCCCTTGGTACGAGGATGTTGGCTGGGTGGGCCTGGAGGGAAAGTGGGTGGGCCTGGGTCCGTCCAGGCCCACCCGTGGCTATGCCCCTGACGCCGACTAGTTTTAGGCAGCTCAAATGTAGGTTTATTTATTTATTATTACATTTGTACCCCACGCTTTCCCACTCATAGCAAGTTCAATGCGGCTCACATAGTAATAGGGATTACAGAGTATTGATAGAGAAAATATAAGTATAGCAGAATAATAAAAGAGGAGATAGGTAGGTGGAGATGGGCAAGGGAGAAGGGAGTAGGAGAAGGTGTGAGCAAGGGGTAGGTGAGCATAGGAGAAGGCAGAGAGCGCATTACTTTCAAGGTCTGCACTCTGATTCATAAGATCATACATGGTGAAGTCCCGGGTTATATGTCAGACCTTATAGACCTACCAAACAGGAACTCTACTAAATCATCACACACGTTCATGAACCTTCACTACCCCAGCTGCAAAGGAGTGAAGTATAAATTAACATATGCATCCAGTTTCTCCTATATAGGTACGCAAATATGGAACGAATTACCTAAACCAATAAAAACAACACACGACATAAATAAGTTCCGCAAATTATTGAAAACTAATCTATTCAGCATAGCATACTGTAATAACCCATCCAAAACACCAGTTAATTAAAATTTTATATTGATTCTTCACTTAAACATTAGCCTGCACTTCTGATTGTCTATACTAATTAACAAGATTGAAGTTTAATATTCCTGATTGTTTTAAGTTAATCTATCACAAATCCAATATCTTTTAAATCTGATTATGAAAATGTACTTTCTTTAACTGTATACTTAATCCTCTCTGTCTCCTTCATCTTAAACATGTATTTCTCTTCCGGAATTGGTGATCACCATTACAGAAAATGTAAGCCACATTGAGCCTTCAAATAGGTGGGAAAATGTGGGATACAAATGCTACAAATAAATAAATAAATAAATAAATAAAGGGTACGTGGGATACGTATAAGGGAATTTAGTGGGAGATGTAGTTTGGTTTATTGTCGTTGTCTCCTAGATATTTGTTGAGTATATGGGTTTATGAGTTTATAGTAATTTATGTCCATATTTGAACTCATACATGTGTACATGAATAGTTTTTGGCTGAGCAGTATTTTGTGAGTACGTACCTAGATACAGTGGTGTGTACTTTGTGGGTGAGTGTTCATATAGGCAGAGTTAAGAAGGAGCGTGAGTGTACATGCATAGATTATGCAATCATATAATCTACATGCAGCTTTGAATATAAGTATTCTATAAGCAAAAGTAGATGCCTTCTTTTCTTTGTAGAATAAGCTACAAATAAGTGCTTTTATAGTGCCTAAATATAGGCACTGTTAATAAAAATGACCCTCTTTGTACTTTGGATTGGCTCTCCCTCACTAATTTATTTAGGTCCCCGTTTACTAAGCTGTGCTAGAGGTGCGTTAGCATTGTTATTGTGTAGGCGCCCACAATATTCCTATGGGCGCTTATACAGTGCACCCTAATTTTATGCGTGCACTAAAAATGCTAGCACGCCTTAGTAAACAGGGTCCTTAGTTATAAAATCTTGTATACTGCCACCGTGCACCAATAGGCTTCCTGAGCTGGAATAGTATCCACATGGACACCGCATATTCCAAGAACAAAATTATATGGGCGTAAAGCAAGGTTGGAAACTTTTAATTATTCAAAATAACATTTACAGATTTTAATATGAAAAACGATATAAATGTATGTAAGCACATCACAGAATTGCTGCTGAGCTTGAGTAGTTAAATATGGGTTAAAGCGAGATTCCAAGATGGCCGCCGCAATGTTTGGACGTGTGTGAGCCCGCTCTTATCCCGCGGGGGAAAAATGCCTAAACGCAGAGGTCGGGCCGCTGCCGCTGCCCCCCAGCGTCGCCCAGAATCTATTTTACCTTTTTTGCAGCGGGCCACGGAAATGTCGATGTCGGAAGGCGGCCTGCTTGCTTCACCCGATACAAGGGGAGATTCGGAGAGGAGCTATGGGCTGGAAGTTTCTCTTAGCCCCGACACCCGAGCCCCGCCCCCGCAGCCACTAGGCGCTAGCTCTCCCATAGCGGCGTCCTCGAGCTCGGAGATTTCTGAAGCTCGAGGTCGGGAGGCCCAGATTGATGTGGAAAGCGAAGAGGAGAGAATATTAATTCCTCCGGGACCATCAGAAGGAACAAAATCGGGGGAAGTCTTGCTGACGGATCAGGAGAAGGACAGACAATTAATTCAACCTCAGGTACCGACCAAACTTACTTCTTTTTCTTTAGTAAAACCGAGTGAAGTGACTTTAGAAAGTTTATGGATTCTAGTTGCTGACTTTGCAAAGAATATTTGTCCTCAAATTAGAGTAATTTCGGAAGAAATAACTAATTTGAAAAGAAATTCGAGAGAAACTGAGAATAAATTGGAAACTTTGGATAAACAAGTGAAGAAGCAAGAAAATGACTTACAAAACTCAGTCCAAATCCAAAATACCATGCTTAAAGATTTGCTGTATCTAAGAAGAAAATCTGAAAATTTTGAAAATTATTCAAGAAGCAAAAATCTGCGCTTCATTAATTTTCCTGTTCAAAAATTAATATCACCTCGAGAAATGTTAAAAAACTACTTAAAAGAGATACTAGGGATAGGGGAAGAAAATATCCCCCCCTTTGAACAAGTTTACTATCTCCCTACTAAAGGAGATAATAAGAAAACACCTCAGGATAATCAACCAATAGATGTCTCTGCTTTACTCGAGATGACAGACTTGGAACAATTAACAACAGCTACTTTGGTAGCTACAGTAGCTTTGCCTTATGATAAAATTTGGATATTGAGACTTTTTTTCCAAAAGAAAGATAACTTGTTTAAAGGATTAAAAGTCCGAATTTTTCCCGATGTGTCGAGAGACACACAGAAACGGCGTCAGCAATTTCTTCAACTTCGACAACAGACACTTCAAGTAGGTGGTACATTTTTCCTTAAGTACCCGTGCAAATGTTTGGTCGGTTACCGGTCACAGAAATTTGTTTTTTACGAACCCTCTCAGTTGTTATCATTTGTTACAGCAAGACAAGAAGGAACTAAAGACACTTAGAAGCTCTAATATGAATAAACCGTCACATGTCCAGTTATTATATCATTTAAACGATCTTTTTTTTTTCTTAAGATCTTTATCCGCAAACTCTCCATAACGTCATCTTGGGATCCCAAATGAGGACTTATGAGAATTAAGAATAACAATTAATATTTTCTTTGAATTATATGTTTCCTTTAACCTTTTTGTATTAATTTCTCTTTTCTGTGCAAGTATTTTTGCTTGTAATTATTGAAAGAAATGGATAAATAAATAAAAAAAAAAAAAAAATATGGGTTAAAGCCAGAGCTATACTAGCATTCTTGTGATATTATAATGTTGAATGTGCCGATTAGTATAATAATTGTATTTACTTTTTCTCTAGGCAATTGCTTTTGAGCAGTGGATGGATATTGCATTTTTTGCCCAGTTTCTTATTTCTTGTCTGATGGGGTAAGGAATTACAGCATTTATACATTCCATTCCAGAGAAGTGAAAAGCACATTCACTGCTTTTCTTTGTTATAAATTACAATGCCTTACTATATAAGAGTGTTACCACGTGTTTATTTGCAAGGGTGTCAGTAGGAAGAGGCAATTTGTATGTAGCCTAGTATATTATAAAGCACAATTTCACATCTGTAATTATTTTACAAATTATTTTTTTTAATGAGCCATGGGAAATGTTTCCCCTCTGCCCCAGTTCACAATGGAACAAGTCATTTACTTTTCTACTGTCTGTGCAGTGACAAAATGATTGAGAACACAAGCTAGTACATGTGTTAGCTAGAGGGGCAATTCGATTAGCTGAATATCTCCTGGAGTTTTATAAAATAAGTGATTTACTACTTTCATGCAATGTTATTGATAAAAATGAAAAGCTCTCATTGCCTTCCTTCTTAAGATAGGAGGGCTGACAGTCCTTGTAGTCTGCTTGGGAGGGAGGGAGAACCTTGAATAGGATTGCACAGTCCTGCTTGATGTGATATGTTCTCATGGACTGCGTCCTTCAAGCTTCTGCTGTTCTACTAGGATCTCCAGCATATGAGAAGCCATCTAATCTGAGACACTAACTAAATAGGCAGCTTTCCAGCAGAACTCTGAAAGCCTTGGCGAACATATAAGGCCTTGCTCCCTTCTTTCCATCTGGTAGGACATGAAAAGCCTAGGACTTGGTATTTTGGGGTCAAGAGCAGTGTCAGTGAATGCTTCCTATCTACATGATGTATGCAGAAAAATGGAAAAGGCCTGGAAGTGCAGTAGATGGATCTGGCCAACTGGCATAGAAAGTAAATAATACTGAAAATAAAAAGCTAGTAAACAAAATGCTGAAAATAACTTTTATATTGAATTATTGTTTAAAACTGATGAGGGGAATACCTTTTGACTCCTGCCTTTAGTGTTAGTGTAATTAGCTCAATAAGATGGCATCGTTTGTTGAATTTTGTTTCCCAACTGTTGAAAGAAAAGCTTACTCATAGTAACGCAATAAATGACAGTAGATATAGACCTCTATGGTCCATCCAGTCTGCTCAACAAGGCGTCCAGAGTTGTATTTGCTGCTCCATGCGGGTGACACCCATCTATGCCCTGTTCTAAAATATATGAGAAATAGACATCCAGATACTGAACTATGTCCAGCATGAACATGCATTTTAGAAACTGCACGAACATTGACATTTACACATGTATATGACTAAAATGCCAACCTTTACACATATTGTTCATGCTGAAAACTAGGTGCCATCTTGTAAAGGTCATTTAAGGTTTACTTTGATTTTATCCTCTTTCTATGTGGAGATCTCCTGTATTTACTCCATTCGTTGTTGAATTCTGTCACTGTTTGTCTGTACCCACTTCCAGCAAGAGGGTAGTCCAGGCATCTACCACCTTCTCCATAAAAAAATGTATTTCCTGATGATACTCCTAAGTCTCCCACCCTGCAACCTCAATTTGTGTCCTCTAGTTTTTTTGCTTTCCTGACTCTGAAAAAGATTAGGAGCTTAGCACAGATTTTCAAATGAATGGCAAGCCTAAATTTATAAGCATAATTTATAAGCTCCTAATTTAAAATGAATTTTAAGCTGCCAACATATGCTCATAAATTTGGCTGAAAAACAGGGCACAAATTTAGGAGCCTAGAAGCATAAATTTAGAGTACAACTTTTTTTGATTATCAAGTCTATCAATTATAAAATATTGTGGAGACCACAATTGTAACAGGATATAGATGTATCAGGGGATTCCTAACGAAGGCTCCTGACTTGATAAATATGTCTGCAAAGTAAACATCTCATATAATTTTTTGCCACCAAAAAATAAGGACCTCAAAAGATATCCAAATCCTGATTTTATAAAGCCAGGATATGGACATCTAAAACTGCAGTACATCCGTAAGTCAAGGGAATGTGATCTGGGCATGTTTTGGGCAGGACTAGGGAGGGGCCAAATATAGATGTTCAACTCTGATTACAGAAGGGAAAAGGATGTCCAGTCCAAAATGATGGACTTATTTAGACTTTGTGGCAATCCCTTGGGGATCCCGTCCAAGGCCATGGGACTCCCATGAGAATCCCCTCAAGGTCCGCGGGGATGGACGCAAGTCCTGCTGGGTTCTCGTGGTGGTGTAGCTCCACGCCAGCCCACTTCCCTATCCTTGGTCCTGCCTCAAATTCCTCTTCTTTGGCGACTGGGCTCTGCAGAGACTTGAGCTGCGCATTGCAAGAAGTTGGGAAAGTCCACGGGACTTCAGACCGTGAGACTTCTCCAACTTCCTGCACCGCTTGGCTCTGCTGAGCCTGATCATTGTGCAGAGGAATAGGAGGAGTTTGAAACAGCATGGTGAGTAATGGCTGGAGGGAGGCCATGAGAGAGATTATGGTAAGGATGGAGGAGGACTGCAGAGAGACTTGGGGGAAGGGGAGGGGGCATGAGAGAAATTGAGTAAAAAGCTGGGGAGGAGGGTATGAGGGAAACTGGGTGAAGGCTATAGAGGGGGACATGAAAGAGACTGTGGAAGGGGCATATGAGAGGCTGGGTGAAAACTGAGGAGGGGGACATGAGGAGCTGGAGGGAGATGGGCTAGACCCATGGGGAGTAAACAGGAACAGGGACGCAGAAGAGAGGTGCTGGACAGGACACATTACAATGTCAACACAATACACAATAAAACATTTTAATAGACAGCATAGGGTTTAAGCAAAGATGGAACGTATAGATAGATAAGTCTGAGTAACAGGAGTATGAAAATATATAGACATGAAAATACCTTTAGACTCTGCGTAGCTGCAACTCAAAAACAAATGGACTAGTATTGAAACCTGATGGTCACTGTATATTTTTAGAAACTCCAGCCACTAGTTTGCTGCCCTAAATATGGAGAGATGCCCTCTAATTCCCAAATACAGGCCTTCTGAAGAGAACCTGCTTGACACTAGGTTTAATTAGAAGTTTTAATGGAAGACTCTGGCAAACTTCATTCTAGGTCCTAGAAAACATTTGATAAATTGATCTCCAGATCCTCTTATCACCAGTGTTGCATGGAGTCCAGAGCAGTGGGAGCACAGCAGGCGATAATGGTGTGTTTTGGATGCCACACAGACTCCAGCGCACCAGCGTGAGAAAAAGGCGTGCTGAGTACCGAGTGGCACACATGCACTGACCTGTGCTGCTGACATCCTGACAGGGGGTGCGTACGCAACCTGTATGGATATGCCACTGCTCTAGTTGACGCTCTTTTCCACATACTTCCCAAGAGCAGTACTTTGAAAATTCAGACTCAAGCCTTTCCTGAGAGACAGAGTAGGACCCACAGGACCTCTCAGCTGAGCAGTCATGTGACATTCCATCTGATCCCTCTCTGCACCTGAGAGATGTAAGTCCCCTCCAGAAAGTACATCCTTTCCTAGCTTTATCTGTAGATGACCTAAACCGTGTCTTTCAGATTGGAAACAGAAGAAGAACCTTGTTCAGAACTCTTTGAAGTTCTAGATTATGAGTCTCCTCCTAGAGAAGGAATCACTATTCCACTTCATACAATTATGAAAAATATTCTGAACAAAAACTGGGAGACTCCACCAACAGTTCAAGTTGCTCCAAAAAAAATTGATACAATGTACAGGATACAGAAATGCACTGGGTTTGAAAAAAAACTCAGTTACCCCATCATAAAACATACACACAGTATGAGATCTCATGCTTCTACCTCTCCAGGAAGAGAAGCTAGAATGTTGGACTTTTTTGGAAGAAAAACATTTCAAGTCTCAGTGCTATTCCACAATTTACTTAGAGTCTTTAATACAGAGTATTCTCTCCGTTTCAGACTTCCTTCCTCCTGAAAAGGCTGATGAGTTCCTCAAGCTTCACAGGAAACTTCTAGATTGTCATAAATACATGGCCTTTGATGTCTCTTTATGCATTTCCACCTTAGGAGTAGCAATGCAGCGTCTTTCCTGGCTCAGGGTCTCTGACCTCGAATCTGCTATCCAAGAGAATCTGGCAGATGTCCTATGTCATGGAGATAACTTGTTTGGTGACAAAGTCGAAAAATTGGCCAACCTAATTAAAAAGCATACAGATACTATTAAAACTCTAGCCAGGCCACAGACTTGTGCTGCCTCTTCTTCTTCTGCAAGATTTACAGGAGGTTTACAACACTCCTCCTCCACCTCAAAGGACTTCTCAACATTCAGGTTCATGACAGTAACAGGGACAAAAATCACAGACTCCTTCTCAGTCTAAACAACAACCCAGTTTTTGACCCCTTCCTAGAAAGCAATGCCACCGTCCAGTTGTCCATGCCAAGTAACGTGCCGGTAAGAGGCAGAATTATTGTATTGTATTGTAACATTTATACCCCGCGCTTTCCCACTTATTAGCAGGTTCAATGTGGCTTACAAATATAACAGGATTACAAGATAACACAAAATGGATAAAACAGCTGAATATAGTATATAAAGAGGTGGGCAATAAAAAGTGGGTAAGTAAGATGGGTAAGGGAGGAAGGTGGTAGAGGTAGGGAGTGGGAAGAGGGTGTAAATTGGGATAGTGTGTTATAATTAAGGAAGAATGTATAATGATGGCTGAAAAAGGGATGAAATCAAAAAGGGTAAAAGAGGAAGTGTATTTCAGGTTCTGCAATAAAGTCAGATCCGGGAAGCGCAGAAGGATCTTAATTTAAGTCAAGTCCTTTGTGTAGGCTTGCTTGAAGAGGTAAGTTTTTAGCAGCTTCCGGAAGGGTAAATGGTTATTGACTGTTCGAATCGATCTTGGTAAGGCGTTCCAGAGCTTGCTACCTATAACGGAGAAATTGGATGCATAATATGTTTTGTACTTGATTCCTTTACAGTTGGAAAGATGTAAGTTTAGATATGTTCGAGAAGATCTAGAGCGATTCTTGGTTGGAAGGTCAATCAGATTGTACATGTAAGCTGGGGATTCTTCGTAGATAATCTTATGAATCATCGTGATGAAGTTTTAAATGGAGAGGTGTTGCGTTCTCAAATCGCGACTTACCAAAAATAAGTCTAGCTGCCGTGTTTTGGGCAGTTTGAAGTTTTTTCAGAATTTGGGCCTTGCATCCAATAAAAACACTGTTGCAGTAGTCAACGTGGGTGAGTACAGTGGATTGGACCAAATTGTGGAAGGTTTTTAGGGGAAGATAACGTTTCACACGCTTCAGCATCCACATCATGTTGAACATTTTCTTTGTCGTAGCTTTTGCGTGATTTTCCATAGTTAGAAATTTCTGCAATGTTGGATTTGAAGGGGATAAAAATAGTAACATCATCTGCATACATGAAGGGATTGAGTCCAAATTTAGAAAGGGATTTGGCTAGAGGGATCATCATTAGGTTAAAGAGGATAGGGGAAAGAGGTGAACCTTGGGGTACCCCGCATTTTGATGACCAGGGAGATGAGATAGATGTGGTTGATTTGACTCGATAGGACCTTGAAGTTGTTACAAGAAATAATTTACTTGGGGATAGCTAGAGCACTCACTAATATTTATAATTTTTAATATATATATATTTATTTTAAATTCTCCACCAGTTGCCGATCAAAGCAACAAGATCTACAATTACACTGAATGAAAGGAATTAAATATATTTATTGGATTGCATTAACCTGCATTACCAGGTTTAAGAAAGAACAGACCATATATATATATATTTAGCTTCAAAACGGTTTATTAAGTTACAATATGATTAATGCAATCATATAAATAAGGTTACAAATGAGAGATAGTTCTTTTAAGGGATCTTTACAGATAATCTGTGCTTAAATAAAGTAGGAAATCTAGATCAAAAGTTATGTTACTTACAAGTCCTGGTTACAAAGTATGAGCAGCTTGAGGTAAGCACATGGTTAGGAGAGGTCCTCATATCAGGCAGGTGAGCTGAAGGTCAGGTCCCAAGAAGCTGGCAGGTCCCAAGAGGAAGCAGGTCCCAAGAGGAAGAGCTGGGCTGTTTCTAGGCTTTTTATAATGTTCCCTGAGTCCTGGATATTGAAGCTTGCAGAGGATCTTGGGTATTGTAGTTTGCAAGGGGTCACATGCCATCAGCCCTTTGTCTTAACATGTGCTGAAGTCTTATCTGAAGGGGGGGAGCACTGAGTCCTCTGTGGCAAGTGGTTTATGGCTTCCTGTTTATTCTTTCATTCTGAGTTAATAGCTGGAGTTATACCTTTCCAGCCTGCCTGTCTCCTTGCCTCTACTGGTTACCTTTGATCTTTGTTGTGTTGATCAGCCAGGCTTTTTTGATCAGAGGAAGAGAGTCAATTTAAAACTTTGAAACAGTCTCTTAGTCTTTTCTTAAAGGGGGGAGGAAGGGGGAGGTGAGATCCTTGCAGCACATCATGCTACATATATTTCAATAATTCTGCTGCATATTTAATTCTGACAATTGAACTGGTACCATTACAAGGTGATGAAACCTTTTATCCATTTGATGATGTTTCCACTGATTCCAAGTTTGTCAAGTAGCTTTGCAAGGATATCATGATTCACCATGTCAAATGCGGTAGACAAGTCAAATTGCAGAAGTAGGATGTTGTTTTCAAATGATATTTCATTTTTGAATTTGTGTCCCGTTCCCCGGTCCTACCTGTGCTCCAGGTGGAGGGGGCGCTGTTCAGCGACCCCCGCGACGCCTGGGGTGGCGAGGGGGGACCTCCGGGAAGACCGACGCGGTCGCGGGGACCGGCGACCTGCTAGAGCGAGCGCCGGCCTCGGAGAGCGGGGCGTTGCGCCAACGAAGATGGCGGCGCCAGCATCGACGCCTCCAAGGGCGGACCAGCGCACAGGCTCCGCCCATCTCACGCGGGATTGGTGCGCCGGTCCTGAGGCCCCGCCTGGAGAGCGGGCCGACCAATCCCGAGGCCCATTGCCTCCTGGGGTCGGGTTGGTTGGTTCCTCTCCCGGGGAGGGGGCGGGACGGCGCGATATTTAAACCTGGAGACAGGGGAACTCACTGCTTCCGGTTCGTTGGTTGCTGAAGCCGTCACAGTGGTTTTCCCTGTGCTAACTTGCTAGCTGTCCTGCTAGCCCTCCTCCAGAGACTGTGACTTTTGCTACCTGTCCTGCTAGCCCTCCTGCGGAGATTGTGCTTTTGGCTAGCCGTCCTGCTAGCCCCTCCTTCAGAGATTGTGCCTTCGGCTAGCCGTCCTGCTAGCCCTCCTTCAGAGACTGTGACTTTTGCTAGCTGTCCTGCTAGCCCTCCTGCGGAGATTGTGCTTTTGGCTAGCCGTCCTGCTAGCCTCTCCTTCAGAGATTGTGCCTTCGGCTAGCCGTCCTGCTAGCCCTCCTTCAGAGACTGTGACTTTTGCTAGCCGTCCTGCTAGCCCTCCTACAGAGACTGTACTTTTGGCTAGCCGTCCTGCTAGCCTCTCCTTCAGAGATTGTGTCTTTGGCTAGCCGTCCTGCTAGCCCTCTTCCAGAGACTGTACTACTTGCTGGCCGCCCTTGCCAGCTATCCTCCAGAGACTGTGCTACTTGCTGGCCGCCCTTGCCAGCTATCCTCCAGAGACTGTGCTTGGGCTAGCCGTCCGCTAGCCCTCATTCTGAGACAGTGCTTTTCCCTCTCGGAGTGCTAGCCGCCCTTGCTAGTCCTCCCTTAAAGACTGCGTTACTGACTACCAGCCAGGTCAGCCGTCACCCCGCGGTTCCAGCAGTCCTGCTGGCCGCCTGCAGCTGAGGGCTCAACCCTCAGTGAATGGCGGTCGCCGCGGGTGAAGATTCGGGGTGCTCGGCTGTCCTCTGGGGCCTTGCGGGGCCTTAGGGAACCTAAGGGCTCACCAATAGAAACAGGACAGGAACCGGAAGCCATGAGCTCGCCGATGCAGCCTGATCTACGGGACCTGGCCAAGGTACTTCAGCAGCAGCAGGAGCAGCTGAACGCCCTGTCCGGGGCGCTCCAGAATGTATGCTCTCAACTTCAACGCTTCAGGTACAGAACCAGGCCGCTGCGGTCCAGGGGGCCGCAGCAGCTCCCCGTTTGGGAGGGTTCCGCACGGGACCTCGGTTCCCTGAACCGGCATGATATGATGGGGCCCCCGGAGGTTGTCGGGGGTTCCTCAACCAGTGCAACCTGGCCTTCCGGATGCAACCGGAGGCATTTGCTTCGGACCAAAGTAAAGTGGGCTACATTATGGGCCTCTGTGAAGGGAAAGCCCTGGCCTGGGTGGCCCCACTAAACGAACAACAGGACCCCATCTTGGATGACTACAGTGAATTTCAGCGCCGGTTCCGGATGGTGTTCGACCTTCCTGGCAGACCATCTTCCGTGGCGTCGGAACTGCTGCGGATCCATCAGGGTGAAGGGACGGTGGCTGATTATGCCATTCGTTTTCGGACCTTAGCCACGGAGCTGCGTTGGAATCCGGAGTCCTTGATGGCCATTTTTATGGAAGGGTTACAAGAACGGATCAAGGACGAATTGGCAGGACGAGAGGTCCCAGGACAATTGGATGCCCTGATTTCGCTCTGTATACGAGTAGATACCCGGTTCCAGGAGCGAGCTAGAGCCCAGGCGGAGCGGCAAAAGTGGGCGCGGGGGACGTCCCGGATGGGCAAAGGGCCGTCCCCTCGCCGTGAGAACCGGGACTCCAAGGAGAATGGGGAGGAGCCGATGGTAATGGGCCGTCAACGGCTGGCTCCCTCCGACAGGAAGAAACGCTTGTCGAACGGATTATGCCTCTATTGTGGTGAGGCTGGACATTTCATCCGGACCTGTCCCGCCCGGGCGGGAAACGCCTCCCCCAAGGCACCTTGAGGGGAGGGGTCTTGGGGCACTCCGCTCCCCTACCGGACTCCCTGATAACACTGCCGGTAATGTTACGATGGCACGAGACCACGATCCAGACCCGGGCCCTGGTGGACTCTGGGTCAGGGGGTAACTTCATCGGGCACGAACTGCTGCAACAAATGGGCTGGCCTACGCTCCCGCGGAGGCCGGCGCTGCAAATAACCTCCATCCAGGGAACTACTCTACCGCAGCCGGTCACGGTTATCACCCCCTTTTTGGGATTGCAGGTGGGGGAGGATCACCGGGAGGAAGTTCAATTCCTGGTACTATCCCGGACCATTCACCCAGTGGTCCTAGGATTGCCGTGGCTACGGTGTCACAGTCCTGTTATTGACTGGACCAGGGGAAGTATCCAGGCTTGGGGTAGTTCCTGTCAGGAGAACTGTTGTAAGGGCCGGACCGGCAGCTGCCCTGCATTAAATATTGTGCCCGGTGGGGGACGGGTAGAGCTGGGCTCCCTGCCTATGGATTATAGAGACTTTGCAGATGTGTTTAGTCCAAGGAAAGCGGAGGTGCTACCGCCTCATCGGTCCTTCGACTGTGCCATTAATCTGATGGCAGATACCATGCCACCTCGGGGCCGACTGTATACCCTGTCCCGGGGAGAGTCCAAGGTAATGCAGGAATACATCCGGGAGAACCTGCGGAGAGGGTTCATCCGGCCCTCTACGTCCCCTGCCGGGGCGGGATTCTTTTTTGTCACCAAGAAGGATGGATCCTTGAGGCCCTGTATTGACTATCGAGGGTTAAATGCCATCACAGTGAAGGATCGCTTTCCTCTACCGCTCATTCCCAAACTCTTTGACAGGCTGCAAGGAGCCCAGATGTTTACTAAGTTGGACTTGCGGGGGGCCTACAATTTAGTTTGAATCCGGCAAGGGGACGAGTGGAAGATGGCCTTCAACACCCACGAGGGACATTTTGAGTACCGGGTGATGCCGTTCGGCCTATGTAATGCCCCTGCGGTGTTTCAGCGACTTATCAACTATGTGCTTGAGGATTTGCTGAACTCCACGGTGATTGTATACCTGGACGACATCCTGGTTTTTTCCAAAGACCCCGCTGAGCATACGGGCCACGTCCGCGCAGTGCTGCAACGGTTACGACAAGCCCGTCTATTCGCTAAACTCAGTAAGTGCGCCTTTCATCAGCGGTCGCTACCCTTTTTAGGACACATTCTGTTACCCGGGGGGCTACAGATGGAGCCGGACAAACTCCGTGCGATTCGGGAGTGGCCACAACCGCTGGGATTGAAAGCTCTACAACGTTTCCTGGGATTCGCGAACTATTATCGCCAGTTTATCCCTCAGTATTCTCAACTGACAGCTCCGCTGACGGTGCTCACCAAAAAGAACGCGAAAGTCCGGGATTGGCCGCTAGAGGCGCAAGCGGCCTTTCGTCAGGTAAAGGAGGCGTTCAATTCAGCGTCCATCCTGTTGGCTCCAGATCCCGAGAAACCTTTTATTGTGGAAGTGGACGCGTCCGCCTTAGGGGCCGGGGCAGTCATCTCTCAAGTCAACCCCGAAGGCCGGCGTCAACCTTGCTCCTTCTTCTCGCGTAAATTCTCCACGGCAGAACGTAATTATACGGTAGGGGATAGAGAACTCTTGGCATTGAAACTAGCCCTGCAGGAATGGAGGCATCTGCTGGAGGGAGCGGAACACCGATTTACGGTGATCACTGATCACAAGAATCTCCTGTATCTTCAAGAGGCTCAGCGGTTAAATCCCCGACAGGCCCGATGGTCGTTATTTTTTGCCAGATTTCACTTTCAGTTAGTGTTTCGGGCGGCTACTCAGAATACCCCGGCGAACTCTCTCTCCCGAGCATTTGAGGTTCCTGAGGAGACCACGGAGGTCCACCCTATGTTAAATCCAGCATGTCTCAGTGCGGCTACGGGGGAGGTCGCGCCAACAAAGGAGTTAGTGCCGGCCGCCGACCGAGAAAGAATAATGCAATGGGGACATTCATCTAGATGGGCCGGGCATTTCGGGTATCAAAAGACCCTCCGGTTCATTGCTAGACAGTATCAATGGCCTCATATGAGGCGGGATATTCTCCAATTCGTTACTACGTGCCCTGTGTGTGCACGGACTAAGCCACTAGTTGGGCCTCCCTTGGGGGACCTGCAACCACTGTCCGTACCGACCGCCCCCTGGACGGAGTTATCCATGGATTTTATCACCGACCTCCCCAGCTCCCGGGGTCACACCGTGATTTGGGTGGTGGTGGACCGTTTCTCCAAAATGGCTCATTTTGTTCCATTACCAAGCCTTCCATCGGCGGCCTCTTTAGCACAGTACTTCATTCAACACATTTTTCGGTTACATGGGCTGCCCATTCGGATCGTCAGTGACCGAGGACCCCAATTCACCTCACGCTTCTGGAGAGCCTTGTGCACGGCTTTGGGGGTAGAGACTCACTTTTCTTCCGCCTACCACCCCCAAACCAACGGCATGGTCGAAAGGATTAACCAAACATTGAAAGGATTCTTGCGGGCATTTGTCAACAAACGTCAAGATAACTGGGCCTCTCTGCTTCCATGGGCCGAGTTTGCATATAGCCAGAGTGACCACTCATCCTCAGGACACTCTCCGTTCTTCTTGGTATACGGACGACATCCTCGGCTTCCAGCCCCGTTCCCTTCTACAGCTCTAACCCCCGTGGGGAACCAAACTCTAGCAGATCTGCAGAAGGTCTGGGAGATGGCCCGGGAACAACTACAAAAAACAGCTGCCAAATATAAAGTCTTTGCAGATCGCCGCCGGCGACCCGCCCCAGTGTTCCAGCCGGGGCAGAAGGTATGGTTAAGCACAAGGTACCTGAGACTCCGGGTGCCCTCCCGGAGGTTGGGACCTCGGTACATTGGACCTTTTGCTATCCAAGCACGAATTGGAACAGTAACGTACCGGTTGCGGTTACCGAGGACCCTACGGGTACACAACGCCTTCCACATTTCCTTATTGAAGAAATTTCGTGGGTCCCAATGGCACCCTCACCAACACGAGGATGAAGCTCTCGAGGTTACTCCTGATCCGGAGTATGAAGTGGAGGAGGTGCTAGATTCAAAGAAGCGGCGGGGAAGGCTGTATTATTTGTTATCCTGGAAGCATTTTGGTCCCGAAGACAACTCCTGGGAGCCCGCGGCGAACGTCCATGCGCCAGACCTGATCAGAGCTTTCCACGCCCGGTTTCCGTCTAAACCCGGCCCCGGGGGAAAGGGGGCATCTGGGGAGGATACTGTCCCGTTCCCCGGTCCTACCTGTGCTCCAGGTGGAGGGGGCGCTGTTCAGCGACCCCCGCGATGCCCAGGGTGGCGAGGGGGGACCTCCGGGAAGACCGACGCGGTCACGGGGACCGGCGACCCGCTAGAGCGAGCGCCGGCCTCGGAGAGCGGGGCGTTGCGCCAATGAAGATGGCGGCGCCAGCATCGACGCCTCCAAGGGCGGACCAGCGCACAGGCTCCGCCCATCTCACGCGGGATTGGTGCGCCGGTCCTGAGGCCCCGCCTGGAGAGTGGGCCGACCAATCCCGAGGCCCATTGCCTCCTGGGGTCGGGTTGGTTGGTTCCTCTCCCGGGGAGGGGGCGGGACGGCGCGATATTTAAACCTGGAGACAGGGGAACTCACTGCTTCCGGTTCGTTGGTTGCTGAAGCCGTCACAGTGGTTTTCCCTGTGCTAACTTGCTAGCTGTCCTGCTAGCCCTCCTCCAGAGACTGTGACTTTTGCTACCTGTCCTGCTAGCCCTCCTGCGGAGATTGTGCTTTTGGCTAGCCGTCCTGCTAGCCCCTCCTTCAGAGATTGTGCCTTCGGCTAGCCGTCCTGCTAGCCCTCCTCCAGAGACTGTGACTTCTGCTAGCCGTCCTGCTAGCCCCTCCTTCAGAGATTGTGCCTTCGGCTAGCCGTCCTGCTAGCCCTCCTTCAGAGACTGTGACTTTTGCTAGCTGTCCTGCTAGCCCTCCTGCGGAGATTGTGCTTTTGGCTAGCCATCCTGCTAGCCTCTCCTTCAGAGATTGTGCCTTCAGCTAGCCGTCCTGCTAGCCCTCCTTCAGAGACTGTGACTTTTGCTAGCCGTCCTGCTAGCCCTCCTAGAGAGACTGTACTTTTGGCTAGCCGTCCTGCTAGCCTCTCCTTCAGAGATTGTGTCTTTGGCTAGCCGTCCTGCTAGCCCTCTTCCAGAGACTGTACTACTTGCTGGCCGCCCTTGCCAGCTATCCTCCAGAGACTGTGCTACTTGCTGGCCGCCCTTGCCAGCTATCCTCCAGAGACTGAGCTTGGGCTAGCCGTCCGCTAGCCCTCATTCTGAGACAGTGCTTTTCCCTCTCGGAGTGCTAGCCGCCCTTGCTAGTCCTCCCTTGAAGACTGCATTACTGACTACCAGCCAGGTCAGCCGTCACCCCACGGTTCCAGCAGTCCTGCTGGCCGCCTGCAGCTGAGGGCTCAACCCTCGGTGAACGGCGGTCACCGCGGGTGAAGATTCGGGGTGCTCGGCTGTCCTCTGGGGCCATGCGGGGCCTTAGGGAACCTAAGGGCTCACCAATAGAAACAGGACAATTTGGATATTAAGGTGAGTAATACCGTTTCTGTGCTGTGGGCCGGTCGAAAGCCCGATTGTGACTCATGAAGGATGGAGAACTTTTGAATGAATTTGTTGAGTTGGGAGGTTACTCTGTTTTCCAGCAGTTTGTACAATAGCGGGATAGAGGCCACAGGGCGGTAATTGGTGATATCATCTGATGGTTTCTTAATGTTTTTTTGTATGGGTGCAAGTAATATATTACCATGTTCGGCGGGGAAAGATCCCTGTTGAAGGAGGAAGTTTAAGTGAGTGGTGAGGTTTGTAATGAAGTGTGCAGCTGCATTCTCCTTTAGATAGTTGGGACAAGGGTCAAGGTGGCAGTGTGCTTTAGAGAGTTTGGATTTTGTAGTGGAAATTTCTTCAGTATTAAGAGGGGTGAAGTTTGTCCAGGAGCGGTCACCTGGTATTTGGTCCATATCTGGATCCAGTTCGTCAAGAAAGCTATCAATGCTGGAATCGTCTTGGGGGATCGTGTTACACAAGTTGATGATTTTATCTTTAAAGTATTTGGCTAGTTGGTCGGCAGATGGTTTGAGGGTGATATTGTAACTGGGTCGGTGTTAAGAAGATTTTTTATAAGTTGATATTGAGGGGCATAATCGAACGTCGCCGCCAAATAGATCGCCGGTGATCTATGTTGGCGGTGGCGCTACAGCTGGCCGGAACCGTATTATCAAAAAAGATGGCCGGCCATCTTTTTTGTCGATAATATGGTTTAGCCCGGCCAAATGCCGTGGAGTTCGTTGGGTTTGAGATGGCCGGATTTGTTTTTCAGCGATAATGGAAAGTTATGTCGGCCATCTCAAACCCCGGCCAAATTCAAGGCATTTGGCCATGGGAGGAGCCAGCATTTTTAGTGCACTGGCCCCCCTGACATGCCAGGACACCAACCAGCCACCCTAGGGGTCACTGCGGTGGACTTCAGAAAAGCTCCCACGTGCATAGTTCCCTTACTTTGGGAGCTGAGCCCCCCAAACCCACTACCCACAAATGTACTGCACCCACTAAAATTGCTCCAGGGACCTGCATACAGCCTCTAGGATTTATTGCTGCTGTATAACTTTGGCACACCAGTTCAAACCTGAAGACTAATCTATCTGAAAAAGTCCTTTCTTGAAATAACCACGTTTACTCACAGTTAACTGCAGAACAGAGGTTGTGCCCCACTGGCAAAGAGTCCCCTAGTACTAAGATTAGCAGTAGGTCAGAGCTGGCACAATGGTGTACAATGCCCTCTTTCCGCACCATTCAAGGTAAGAACTACGTTCTCTAACGTGGGTAACACAGGAAAGGGAACTAAAACTGGCTTACAAAAATGGCCACTACTGCATGGACTACAACAGGAAACAAAACAGGGCACACTCTGACCCAGTTAGCAGGGGGAAAAGCACCATGGGAATAGAGCCCAGTACCCTACACCCACCACAATGCATTGCTAATGTGACTCTGCAGGGCACCTAACAGAAAAGGTGTCACACTCACCCGAGAGCCACATCGCAACCAGGGTGTCGCGTCCCTCACCTGTGCCGCTCCTCCGTCGGTCATCCCGCGCCTTCAGCCTGCCGCATGGAGCACTGGCCAGGAGGGGGGGTCAGACACTGGGTCCCTGTGTCGCCCCAGTGGAGTCCCGTCGGCAGTCTGGGCTGCTCCGGCCCTCCGCACCGCTTCGGTAGCGGCTGGGAAACGCCGGCCATGAGGGCAGGGCCGGCGTCTCCGAAGAAAGGGATCCTTTTTGGGCGCGAAGCCCAAGAACAGTGAAGGCACTCCCTGCTACGCCCGGATTGGCCGATCGCGGCTGTCACCGCCTCCTGCTACTGGCTGGCCAATCCGGGGCTGAGTCGGTCGTGGTGGCTCCGCCTCCTATCAGCTGTTCCCTGTCCTCCTGATGGGGAGGGCTATTTAGGAGCAGCATTTTGGAACTCTCATTGCTTCGGCTTCTACTTTCGTGGATTCCGTGGTGCTGTGCTTCTCTGTTGGACTGTTTCCTGCCTCTCAAACCTTTGCTTGGACCTGGACTCTGCTTTTGTTTTCCGCCTGCTTTGGAACTTAGCCTGGACCTGGACTTCGCTTTTGTTTGCCGCCTGCCTTGGAACTTAGCCTGGACCCTGGACTTCGCTTTTGTTTGCCGCCTGCCTTGGAACTTAGCCTGGACCTGGACTTTGCTTTTGTTTGCCGCCTGCCTTGGAACTTAGCCTGGTCCTGGACTTTGCTTCTACCTGCCGCCTGCCTTGGAGCACTTGCTTGGACCTGGACTTTGCTCATGTCTACCATCCGCGTTTGAGCCTTGCTCTGGTTCCGGATTATATCCCTGGTTTATCCGCTGCCTGGTACCTGTGTCTGAATCCTGACTGGGACCTCCGCCAGTTGCCTTTGTGGGACCCGTCCAACCCTCCGGAGGAGTTCCTGCCCTGATTCTTCAGGTAAGATCAGGGTTGTCTGGCCGCCAAACTCTGTTTGGCACAGGGGCTCACTACCTGGGGTTACTGAGTTTGACACAGGGAAAGGCTGTCGGAGGATACAACACATTCTGCTGTCATGGAGGTGGGTACGGCATTTGAGGCTGGCATACAGGCTGGCAAAAAAGGTTTTTAGTTTTATTTTTTTAGTATGGAAGGGGATTGGTGACCACTGGGGGAGTATGGGAAGGTCTTCCCCCATTCCCTCCAGTGGTCATCTGGTCAGTTGGGGCACCTTTTTGAGGCTTGGTCGTGAAAATAAAAGGACCAAGTAAACCCGGCGAAATACTGCTTAACGTTGCTTTTTTTCCCCATTATCGGTGAAAGCCGGCCATCTGGTAGCCACGCCCATGCCCGCCCATGTCCCGCCTTCGCTAATCTACTGACACGCTCCCTTGAACTTTCGCCGGCGAAGCAACAGGAAAGCGATGATGCTGTCAAAAATGCCGCTTTCGATTATACCGATTTCGCTGCTTTTATGAAATCGCCGGCCATCTCCCGATTTGTGTCGGAAAATGGCCGGCGATCACTTTCGATTATAAGCTGGATTGTTTTCTTAGGTCTGTTCCAGTAGTTGTAATCTTCCTTGTGTGATAGGATCTTTTGGCTTGCTTGATGGCCTTCTTATAGTTTCTTTGTGACTGTTTCCAAGTATTGAAGGCAATGTTGTTTTTTGATTTACACCAAATCTTATCCTCTTTCAACAGAGATGGCTCCTCATAGCTTCTGATCATTGGGTGCTACATATCATATAGTACAGTTATACTCTGCATTGGGAAAAAAGACCTTCTGACCATCCACCAAGAGAGTCTCATTTCAGCTCCCTCCAAATGATAGTACTTCAGGAAAATCTGTCTGTCCTCCTCCAGCAGAATTAGAAACAGTTCCTCCACAAGACAGGGGTCTAGGGTTTTACTCCAGGTACTTTCTCATACCAAAAAAGATGGGGAAGTATGACCAATTCTTGACGTGTGAAATCTTAAACAAATTCCCACTCAAAGAAAAATTTTGCATGGTTTCCCTGGGGTCACTTTTCCCCATGATCCAACTCAATGACTGGCTTTGTTCTCTAGATCTGAAGGAAGCATACACTCACATAACTATCCTCCCTGCCCACAGAAGGTTCCTGTGCTTCTTCTGTGGAACTCAGCATTATCAGTACAAGGTCTTACTGTTCAGCTTGGCTTTGGCTCCTTGAATCTTCACAAATGCCTGATAGTGGTAGCTGTAACGCTGCTCAAGTGGGGCATAAACATCTTCCCCTACCTCCTTGACTGGTTAATCAAGGCAGCCTCCCAAGAGGCTTATGATTTATTGAAACTTACTTTGAGGCTCATTTTCGAAAGAGATGGACGTCCATCTTTTGACATAAATCGGCACTTGGTCGTCCATCTCTCAGAGACATCCAAATCGGTATAATCGAAACCCGATTTTGGACGTCTCTATCGGAAGTCCGTCGCAAGGCGTGGTGGAGGCAGGACTTGGACGTTCCTAAGACTTGGACGTCTTTGAGCCATAATGGAAAAAAGCAAAAACGTCAATGACTGAAACTTGGACATTTTCACCTGGACCTGTTTTTATTATGAATAAGGCACAAAAAGGTGCCTGAAATGACCAGATGACCACTGGAGAGAATTGGGGATGACCTCCCGTTACTCCCCCAGCGGTCCCTACCCCCCCTCCCACCCTCAAAAAACATCTTCAAAAATATTTTGTGCAGCCTCTATGCCAGCCTCAGATGTCATACTCGGGTCCATCACAGCAGTATGCAGGTCCCTGGAGCGCCCCATCCCACCTGTTACGTTTGTAGAGGAAACAGCAAGCCCTCCAAAACCCACCAGAAACCCACTGCACCCACATCTAGGTGCCCCGTTTCACCCATAAGGGCTATGGTAGTGGTGTACAGTTGTGGGTAGTGGGTTTTGGGGGGCTCAGCACACACGGTAAGGGAGCTATGTACCTGGAGCAATATATGAAGTCCACTGCAGTGTCCTCTAGGGTGCCCGGTTGGTGTCCTGGCATGTCAGGGGGACTAGTGCACTACAAATGCTGGCTCCTCCCACAACGATGTCTAGGGACGTCCAAATCTAGGGACGTGAAATTTAAGGATTTGGACGTCCCTGACGGTATTTTCGAAATGAAAGATGGACGTCCATCTTGTTTTGAAAATACGGGTTTCCCCCGCCCCTAGATTTTGCCGTTTTGCAAGGACATCCAAATCGCAATTTGGACGTCCCTTTTGAAAATGCTCCTCCACACCACCTAAACTAACTCACAAATCTAAGTGGTTTACAATCTAAAAACAAAAGTCTGAAGGAAAGGAACTACAATAATCAATAGGAAGAACATCACACTTATCCAAGAAACAAACAAACTCAGCCAAAAGAAAAAAAAAGAGAAGGAAAATGAGAGTCAGAAAGACCAATGGGGACATGAGAGAGGCAAGGAAAAACACTGGACCCAGCTGTCATGTTTCTCTGAAATCTTATATAGGGTTGAAAGCCTGATGGAAAAGCCATGTTTTTTATGGCAGACTTAAAGTTCTTAAAAGATAATTCTGCATGGATGGTCAGGGGGAGTAAATTCCAAAAGAAGGGGGCTGCAAATAGAAAAGCATGATGTCTAGTAGATTCCAGCCAGTGGCGTACCAAGGGCGGGGTGGTAGGGGCGGCCAGCCCCGGGTGCAGGTCATAAGGGGGGTATTGCTTCCCTCCCCGATTCATGCGGTGCTAGTGCTGCTGCTGCTGCTTTCTGCAATGAAGGTTCTGTTCCGGCGTCCCCTTCCTCCTCGATCAAATTTATGAGCCTGACATAGTAATCTAATGGCTGTATTTTGTATGGATTGGGTTTTTTAAGTTAGCACAAGAACAACCTAAGTACACAATATTACAATAATTCAGCCTGGTGACTAATAAAGAAAGAATAAGAGAATGAAATATGTCAGGGTCAAAATAGCATCAAACCAACTGAAATTGCTGAAGAATGAAGAAACCAGTCTTGCATAAGTTATATATCTGAGGAGAGAAAGTGTGTTGAGAATCAAGAATAATTCCTAAATAACGAAAATAATCTACAGGTAGGATAGAAGTCCCAAAAAGATTTAAAGTAACAGTTGGGATAGGAAGACCTCCAGTAAACCAGCAGGCCATTGTTTTTGTTTATTCAGGACTAATTTGTGCTCAGGGAGCCACTTTAAGATTAACTGCAAACAGTCTTGAAGGGGACCAATGGATGAGTTGAAAGGCTTGTTGGGAAAAGTAGAAGGATTACATCTGCATAAAAATGAAACAAAATCCCATTTGACTGAATAATTGTGGCTAGAGAACTTATAAATAGGTTGAAAAGAAGTGGGGACATCACCGAGTCCTATGAAACACCACAGGTCAGAGTACGAGGGGGGGCAGTGGATGTAGCAGTAATGACCTTATAAAGAGCGGTTTGAGAGAGAGGAGGAGAACAATGATAGGTGAGAGAATAATAATGATGTCAATTCTGTCCGCCACAAGACTCCTAGAACTCTTTGGGTTTGTAGTAAAGTACCCAAAATTACATCTTCAATCTCTTCAGACCTTAGAGTTCATCTGAACTCTCCTAGACACTACTCAGGCTTGAGCCTTTCAACCGAGAGCAAACAACATAATGCAATCTCTCCACAAAGATTTCCAAATCTACCCAGGTATCTGCTTGTCAAATGCTCTGCCTACTTGGTCACATGGTTTCAACAGTCCATATAACATCATTGGCTCAATGACACTCTTCTCAATGTGTACAGCGCTGTGTACGTCTAGTAGCACTATAGAAATGATTAGTAGAAGTGTAGTAGTGGTCCTAGGCCATGGTATTGCTCTCAGCCTGTATTTGAATTACTCCACTGCTATGCCACTCTCTACAGTGGTGGATGGTGATCAGAATCTTACCAGGGGACTTCCATTTCAACCCCTTCCACATCACAAAGTCCATGCCATGCTAGGTTGGGGTGCTCACCTCGATGATCTCCACACACAGGTTTCTTGGTTCCCAAAAGAGAAACAACATCATATCAATGTCCTTCAATTGAAAGCAGTCTGGAATGCCCTCAGAACTAGAGAATGACGCAGGGACAAAGTTTGTCCCTGTCCCCACCCCATCTCCGCAGGTTCTGTCTCAATCCCCGCCCTGTCTCCATCCCCGCAGGTTCTGTCCCTGTCCCCGCCCCATGGGCTCTGTCCTCATCTGCAGAAGCCTCAAACAATTATGATTTTATGTTTAAATCTTTAATAAAAAGATATGCTGTGCAACTGTTGTGTATAAATTACAAATAGAAAACAATAATAACAGCGAGCAGCTATAATAACCTTCCTCACCACCACCCTCTACCCTTCCAACCCCAACAATAGCTAATTTCTACTACCCTAAGGAATCCTAATCCACTCTGTTAAAATGTCCAGGGGTACAAAATACAACCCATTCTGTATGCCCTAGAGGGGAAAATATGCCCTATGAGCACTGTTATGATTTTTTAATCTGTGGATGAAGAAGAAGTCAACAATCTCAGGATTCAGTCTAGCTCTCTTGTCTTCCACATATACATTTATTTTTACTTTAACTTAAGTATTCTGACCTAGTACCTTTAACAACATTGATAGTACTTATGTGTGACCTTATAGCATAGTGCCTAGTGCATTTACATGTGTAACTGCAAATTCTGGCACCTGTGATGCACTTAAGTGGCATGTATGTAAGCGCCAACTTATAGAATTGCTTTTTTAGTAAAATCCAAAGATACCACCTTCAGCACGTGCCCTGATCTAATTCTTTAGTATACACCGGTCTTACTATATGAATAATGATGATTATTAACATAATATTAGAAAATCTGATGTATTTGCTTCTGGTTTATTGCCTTTAGGTTCATCTTATTGTATTCCGTAGTTCTTTGCTGTTACTATAATTCACCACTTACAACAATGGTGGCTGGTGCAATCAAGGTAAGAATGAACAACAGTACAAAACAAATAATGGTATGTTCAGTACAAAGTTTCCTGATATGTCTTCTAAATGTGCAACCCAGAAACTAAATGAAAATGCAAATCATAATAATGAAAGCAATTTTCAAAGGCAGGTTTTATATGCAGAACCAGGTTTTTGAAAATTGTCCACCATATAATTGAACACTGTATCGATGAGTCATTCCTGAGGGTGGGGTGGAGAGTACACTTGTTTACGTTGTATTTCCTAAACTGTGAGCATAAATGTACTTTGGAAAAGGACCTGTACAAATAGCAGATGCAAATCTGCTCATACTTTTCCTGACTCAATTTTCAAACAGGAAAAGAAGTGGGGCACATAGCAGTGAGAAATGGGCAGCATGTTTCTACTTTGCGTGTTTCTACTTGCAAAACTTCTCAACCAGGGAACAAAGAAATGAAGCTTTATGATCGAAAATATTAATATTAGAAATTTGCATTCCTTAAACCATAACAAGGAAGAAGAGTTGCTTTGTTCTCTATCAATGAAGACCCAACCAAAGTCAACTCTCTGCTTTTAGCTCTCTTCATTGTAAAATAACTGTAAAGTCATGTTTACCTGCTCCTGCTGCCTCTGTATGCTACTAAAAAAAAAAAAAAAGCCATTTGATATCTTACCCACCCTCTTTACTAAGCTACTGTGTGCTAATGTCGACACAGCCCATTCACTTTGAATGGGCTGTGTTTGCATAGCCGTGCGGCTTGGTAAACAGGGGGGTTAGATAGTTTTCTGGTTACACACTGCCATGAAAATCTAAATCTTAGGAAAAAGCTTTAGATTTATTTTTATTGTTTGAGCCTTCACATTCAATTTATAAGGTTATTTTAAAATCGCTTCATGATCTTGACTGTTTTTGCTTGCAGTCGTTTCTGTTTTGTATCCAGGATTGTGGAGTTGGTACACAAAATCGTTGACTTCGAGTCCAACTTCAACTCCTTCTATTTCTACTAATTTTAGGCTTTAAATTTTTTGTTCTAGATCTAAAGTACTGTTAAATATAACTTTAGATCCAGGACAAATATATATAATATGATAAATTTACCATATATTATAATGTTGTAAGTTTTTATTTTGAAACTGGAGTCATAAATTTTTACCGACTTTGACTCTGACTCTGATTCTACCCCAAAGTGCATTCGATAGGGCTGTGAAGTTGGAGTGAGAGTCAAAGTCTGACTCCAACTCCACAGCCCTGTTTTGTATCAGCCCAGTTGCACCTTCCAATCTGTTCTACAGTGTTTGCTTGCTGTTCTCTTGGAACAGCATACATGGAAGGGCTTGCTGCATCCTCATGCTCTTTACAGTAGCCTGTTCCAAGTTCTGGAATTCTTTGAACTTTGAGCTTTGACTTGAACTGACCTTTTGTATTTTTATTGACAGTTGAAAAATGTTGCTGGATCTGCAAGTGTGCTGCTTTTTAAAATGTTTCTATTTGGATCATTCAGCCAGGGGCGTAGCCAGACAGCCAGTTTTATGTGGGCCTGAACCCGAAATGGATGGGCACGGAATTCAGCCCCTCCTGGCCCCCCTCTGCTCTCTACATTCTACCTCTCCCCCTACCCTCAAACACAAAATATTAAATACCTGAGCTAGTGGGGATCCTGAAACTGCCCGAGCTGAAGATTTCTTCCTCCTTTGGCAGCCAGTGCTCTTCCAAACAGCAGCTGGCATCACTTGATTTCTGATGCCGCTGCCAGTTGTCTGTACATGCTCAGTGCTTCCTCGTGGGTAAAAACAGCATGTGCAGAGGGGCTGGTGTGTGGTGCCAGCTGCCATTTAGAAGAGCATTGGCTGCCTGTGGAGGAGGAAATCTTTAGCTGGTGGGGATTCCCACCAGCCACAGCAAGAGTGCCACAATTTTGGATGGGCTTGAGTGGCCCACCAGGCCCACCTATGCCACTGCATTCAGCCCCTGTTTACGAATCCATGTTAACTGTGTAGCATGGGAATTAGCATGTGCTAACAGCATGGCGCCATGTCAATAGTTAATTCAGTGTGTTTACTGTTAGAGTGTGCTGTTTGCCACAGTAATTAGCTAAGGTAGATGCCACCATTTTAGGGAGCTGAATGAATGAGGACTATATCTTTTAGTTAATATGGAGGTTGTTAGCATTCGATAGTTGATAATGTGGCAGATAATACTGGTGCATTTAGCTACATTTTCAGGGGATGTATACATATTTTTGAGAGCAGAAGCAGAGCCTTTTAAATGTAAATAACTGTGCACATTGTATTTATGAAATAAAAATGCAAACAATGTTAATGTGAAGAAACATTGGTACATGGTCTTCATTCAGGCTGCCACCGCGCCTCAAGGAGCATCCTCAGCTCATTCAGAATCTGCTCCTGTATGTGTCTTATGGTTCTCAGCTCCTGCTGCAGGCCTGTGACCTGCAGCACGAGATGGCCTAGGGTGGCTGTGAGAGTGGGCTCAGCGACTGGTGTGAAAACAACCAACCTAATATATAAACCTCAAACTGCAAATTCATCAATTCTCATTGTATTCATTATCTGTTACTCAATTGCTTCCTCACTTATATTGCCTATAAACCTGTTATCATTGAGTTCTATAGGTTTAATGTAATCCAGCAATGGTTTATTAATTCGATTTGTTCAATGTAAGCCACATAGAACCCAAACTTATGTTAGGAGAATGTGGGGTACAAATGTCTTAAATAAATAAAAATGGTGGTCTTTCTGTGGCAAATATCCAAACCAGGACAAAAAGTTCCCAAAATTCAAAAAAATCAATCAAACAAAAATTCACAGCATGGGCTACCAAAAGAGTATTAATGTGTATTCAAATTTTTTTGAGCCAAAAAAAAAAAATTTGAATACACATTAATACTCTTTTGGAAGCCCATGCTGTGAATTTTTGTTTGATTGATTTTTTTTGAATTTTGGGAACTTTTTGTCCTGGTTTGGATATTTGTTACATTTATATACCAGAGACTGAAGGATTTTTTTGTATTAGTATCAGAAGGTAGCCTTTCTGTGGAGCATGTGCACTGTTGCTGAGAGGTGGGGATAGGCAGTGAAATAAAGCAGGTGTGCCTTTGGGTGGCTCAGTGTACTTTAGTGAGCTACTGCCAATCTTCCCATCAGTATATAGGTGTGGGGGCAGGCTGCCGGCACCTGGGCGGGAGGAACGTGTCCAGAGATGTGCATCCCCTCATTTCAGCATTGGTTAATGGAAGGGCCCCCATAATTACTTGTCACTGGATATTCTGTACATTCGGATTTCACCAATGCTTTGTTATTTTTTCTTATGAAAAAACAAAAACAAATAACATGTATTGCAACAAGAAAAGGACCTCAGTGCACGTGACCCAGCATATGTATGGTGTTTGCACATGAGTGGTGCTGTGATCCTGCTGGGGGGAGGGGGGTACTGCTTCACACTACCTTCTCAGGTTGCCTCTAATGGATCTCCATGCCCTCATGGAAATGTTGTGGGGTAGCAGGTAGCCATGGCGCTTGAAAGTTTCTCTACTGTGCCTGGAGTAGAAGTTCTGTCTCTGACACTATAAAATTAGTGTCCTTGTGAAGAGACATGACCAGGCACACTGAGAGATGTTCCTTCATGTGCAGGAGGTATTTATGCACATTTGCCATGTGGAGGGAATGTGCTGCTATTGCTGTGGATGTTTTCTTGACCTAGGGACCAATACCGCTGTTACATGTTTTGCGTACTGAATTTCTGATTGGCGGAAACATCGTAAAACGTCTGATGTTTACAGTGCGTCCTCTTTCTAAATATTTTTCTTGTGTATCTTCAAATATCGTAACATGTTTATTTATTTCTAAGAACTTAAGAAAAGCCACACTGGGTCAGACCAATGGTCCATCTAGCCGAGTATCCTGTTTCCAACAGTGACCAATCCAGGTCATAAGTACCTGGCAGAAAACCAAATAGTAGCAACAATCCATTTTTTAAACGCTTTCATGTAAACGTTTATTTCAACATTTGGACGTCATATTGAAAATGCCCCTCCACATGTTATGAGACAGATCATGGAATACTTAGGTGAACATTTATGTCTGCTATTGATCTAGTTTAACTGTTTGGGCCTAACTTTAGGTGCATCGGCGATGACTTATCTTAGTATTCCGTGACGCCATCTTGGTGCACAGGTGTTAAGCATTGGTGTGTGTGCCTCAAGGCATCCAGTTATAGCATTGCCCCTTTATTGTGTTTGTTGTAGTCTGCTTATAATTTGAGATAGGTGAGAAAAAGGATTCTAATTAAATTTAAAATTTAAAATGTCTTTCAATGCATGTTGTTTTTCGGTTAAAAAAGAAATTTTACTGTTTTTAAGCTAACTTTCCTTTTTCTTTTGCAGAACATCTGTGTTGCTTATATTGGAATATTTATAGGTGGAGACTACAAGTTCTCTTGGCTAAATGTTTTTGGACTAAATATATGGTATGTTCCATTTCTGCCATCGTTGTATTTAAGAAGTGCGAGCGTTTTACTGTGTCACCCCAAATAAAACAAGAAGATGTAGAGGGAGGACGATGATGGCAGTAATTTCATCTTCCCTGTAATGACATAAAACTTGTTAGTATAGTTTGAAATAACATTTTATGTAGTGACCTTTTCCTCTCCATTTCTACTGTTGCATCTTTTACAGACATTCATTTTCATTCTGTTTCCTGCACATAATGTATAATAATACATTTTCTATTCCTGTTCCACCTCGCCTCCATCCTTTCCATGTAGTTTCCTGTATCAGCTCTGTATCCTCTTGATGAAGTCAAGACTGTACTGAGTCAGTATGGGGGCATATTCTGTAAAGGAAAGTAGGCATAGAATACTAGTGTAATCTGGTATATACACGTGTATATGCTTAGCCACAAGCACTTAGGGCTGGATTTAGTAAATAACGCTGAAAGTTGGGTACCGGAAATATCTGTGCTGAAATTGCATTCTATAAAGAGTTTTCCACGCCAAGTGCCCTTTATAGGATAGTGCTTAGCACCAATTCCTACAACCAACTTTGGGCACATAGACTTACACCAAGTGAAACCTGGTGTAAATCTTGGTGTGCAAGTTGAGTGCACAACCTTGGAATTCTACAGCATCACAACTAAGTTATGGGAATGCCCTGACCCACCCATGCTGCTCCCATGGCCACACCCCCTTTTGGGTTGCAGATGAGATTAATTTTGGTGCGCAACTTTACAAGGTAGCACTCAGGCAGAAGCGCGCACAAATCCAAATAGTTGCCAATTAATGCCAATAAATAATGTTAATTGGCTCATTAAGTTATTTATTTATGACTTGCTATCCAGCTTATTTTTAAAGGAGATCGACGGCCACCTTCCGACACAGATCTCCTGAACCCGGCCAAATCGGTATAATCGAAAGCCAATTTTTACCGGCGCCAGCTGCTTTTCGTCGTGGAGCCGGCCAAACTTCTACGGGGCGTGTCGGTAGGGTAGCGAAGATGGGATGGGGGCAGGACAGGGGCGTGGTCATGAGATGGCCGACTTCGCCCGATAATGGAAAAAAGAAAGCCGGCCCTGACAAGCATTTCGCCGGCTTCACTTGGTCCCTTTTTTTTCAGGACCAAGCTTCAACAAGGTGCCCCAACTGACCAAATGACCACTGGAGGGAATCGGGGATGACCTCCCCTTATTCCCCCAGTGGTCACCAACCCCCTCCCACCCCCCCAAAAAAAATATTTTTTTGCCAGCCTGTATGCCAGCCTCAAATGTCATACCCAGCTCCATCACAGCAGTATGCAGGTCTCTGGAGCAGTATTTAGTGGATACAGTGCACTTCAGGCAAGTACACCCAGGCTCATCCCCCCCCCCCATCTGTTACACTTGTGGTGGTAAATGTTAAGCCCTCCAAAACCCCCCAAAACCCACTGTACCCACATGTAGGTGCCCCCCTTTATCCCTAAGGGCTATGGTAGTGGTGTACAGTTGTGGGGAGTGGGTTTTGGGGAGGAGTTGGGAGCTCAGCACCCAAGGTAAGGGAGCTATGCACCTGGGAGCTATTTTTGAAGTCCACTGCAGTGCCCCCTAGGGTGCCCGGTTGGTGTCCTGGCATGTCAGGGGGACCAGTGCACTATAAATGCTGGCTCCTCCCACGTCCAAATGGCTTGTACACCTTAGTAAACAGGGACCTTATTTGGATCATAGATTTTTAAAACTGTGATTTTATTGCCAGTAGGCAATTTTTAAGTTGAATTATTTATTTTAGATCTTGAAACCTTGGATAAACTTGTGATAAAGCTTGTGAATAAATCCTATAAAAATGTTTCTTAGTGAAAATTGCATTTGGTAGTAAAGAAAGTATGATTGACTATGCTCTATTTCCATTTCTTTAGCATGGCTGGCGGACTCTCATATTCAATTTTAATAATGCAGTCAAACCCTCATGATTTTGATCCTGTGAACGACGTTGCTAATGATAAGGAGGCCTTCTCCAAGCAAGATGGAATGTGCAATGGGTTGTTGATTTCAGAGGAAGTCAAGCTACTAAACAAATCTGATGAGAAATGAAATGACTACATACATGATTTTGAAATGCTTGAAGAAACAAGAATATGTGTCCTCCAATGTTACTAAATAGTCTCATTTCAGCCATTAATAGAAATATAGGGGGTCTTTTTGCTAAGCTGTGGCCTTACAGCTTAGCAAAAAGACCCCCTATATTTCTCCCTTAGGAGAGGCCTTTCCCATGTGCTGCCATTTTTACTGCAGATGTAAAATGGATGATTTTTCTATTTTTTGTATTATTGGCCAGCTAATTTTAAAAATTACTTAATGAGCACTAACTGCCACCCAGTTTGTATACTAGTAAGGGCTCATGTGGTATCCCTGAGCTAACCAGTTAGCGTACAGTAATGTAGATGTTGTATATGTTTAGGGTGTGTTTGCCATCCAGGAAATAATATAGCACCCCAAGGCTGCATTAGTAAGTTTTTACCTCGTATATACTCCTAAATCACTAGAGATGTGCACTTTATCAAACTAATTCGGGAGACAATAATCAAGAGAAAACAGTGGGTATTTATTACAAGATCGTTTGTATTATTAGCAGATAAGTGATATTGAGCCTGACACTGTTGGGAAACTGTGGGGTACAAATGAGATAATAAATAAATAAATAAATAAATATCTTATTTGGAGTACAGAACATTGCTACACAAAACTACTTTTATATCTGAGACTCCACAGAATATACCAGTAACATGAACAACAAATTAGTTATTGGAATATAGTACCACAGCTACACATAGGTGTTTTCTGGGTCTGAGTCTTTAATGTTATATTCTACCACTTAAAGCTAATTAGTAGATATAAAAGACTCAAAGCTACATATGAGAAAGCAATTGGATTACTTGCTAATTCAGTTACAGTTCATTGGTTTCTCATAGGAGAGGGCAGCTTGGCTGTCTCTCTGGCTTGAAGTAGGAAGTACACTCATTTTTATATGTCCATTCAGGATACAGATAATATGATAGTAAGCACACCTGATTGGATCTATGTTAATGTCATAGTTAACACTGATTGGCTATGGTAATGAGTATTTACTGGAAAAGCTAGCAAAAGACCACCCCTTACTGGAAGACTAAGCCACCTTCTTGCAAGACCCCTCATTTCTACATTTTTGACCACATCTTCCTCAAAACTCTTTCTGTGACACCTGGTCATCTTCCTATGAAGCCACCTTTGTTCTGTTTTTCAAAAACATCTGTTAACACCATATTGCTACATCCATGCAACTCTGTCAGTTAGACCCCCCACCCTTGCGTGTTTCTTCTTGTTCTGCAGTGTTTCAACACTGGAGTTCAAGTTAGAGACAGAGGCCTGTAATTTTTTCTATGATTTTGGATCATGAACCAAAGTCAGACCTGACCATAATAATAATAATATTCATATCCCCACTTGAAGGTCTGTGTAAACATGACCTTCACCATATTGGTTAAGGCTAATGCTTCTCGCTAACGACGTAGTCCTGCACCTAGGTGTTTGCTATCACCTCATAATCTTGAGCTAACTCTTTGTTGTTATGAGCTCAACAAACATATGATTAGTACTCTGATTGCAGGCTGTCTTAGGTTGTAGGTATCCAGAATTTACAAGCAGGTTGGAATTCCTGGGCCTTACTTTACCCGTCATGGCCACCCAATCATGAGCACTAAGAGGTGGATAGTAAATATGAGAGGCACAAGTAAGGGGAATCTTTGTGTTTAAGATTGCCAATAGTGCAAGTAGAAATAGGCTGACGCAACCGTCAGGGCTTCCATCATAGAGCAAAACAGTAGCAACAATTTCTATGGGTAATTCTCATATCTATATAAATAATTCCCACCTCTGAAGCTCACTCCATGCCAGACTGAAGCCCCCCTGATTAAGCCTGCCCCTGAAGCCCCCCCTATAGTGTTTGTAGGGTGCCCCGCCCTGAGCCCCGCCCACCCCGACATAATTCTCAACTCCAACGTTCTGAAGCTCACTCCTTGGCTTCAGTGCAGGGACCAGGGTTCGTAATGGTGAAGCCTTCCATCTCTGGCCCTCTGTCTCTGGCCCACCCTCGCGTCTAAACATTATGACGTGGAGGGCGGGTTAACAGACCAAAGGACACCTCCTCCAACATTCCGAAGCTCACTGTGGCTTCGCTGAACTTCAAAACAGTTGCAGATAAAAACAAAACCTTACAAAAAAAAACTACGTTTCAAAGGTAACTTTTGCTGCTACACAACGCTGGCTCTCAGCACCCGACGGAGGCAGGGAGGGATGCCCTACAACTGGCAGGGAGAAGAGAAGGGGTAGGGGGACCCTGGAACTGGGAGGGGGGCTGGAATTCGGAGGGAGGGAGGGGGAGGGCCACCCTGGAACTGGGAGGGAGGGGGGAGAGGGACTCCCTGGAACTGTGAGGTAGGGAGGGAGGTGGCCCGACTGTAGAACTGGGAGGCAGGGAGGAAGGGGGGGGGCCACCCTGGAACTGAGAGGCAGGGAGGGAGGGGCAACTTGGAAGGAGGGGGCCCCCTGGAACTGGAAGTGGGCCACCCTGAAACTGGGGGACAGGGGGGGGGACGGCCACCCTAGAACTGAGAGGGGGGACGGCCAACCTGGAACTGAGAGGGACGGGGGGGAGAAATACCCTGGGACTGGGAAGGAGGGGGCCCCCTGGAACTGGAGGGGAGGGTGGAGGGAGGGGGCCCCCAGAACTGGAAGGGAGGGGGCCCCTGGCACACACTGTCATTCTTACACATACACTCTCTCTCACACACACACACTCGCATCCAGTCTCACTCTGTCTGTCACACACTCACACATTCACACTGTATCACACACTCCCTCTCGCACATAGTCTGTAAAACGTTCACACTCCAACGAAAACCTTGCTAGCGCCCATTTCCTTTGTGTCTGAAATGGGCCTTTTTTCCTAGTATCTTTATAATTATGAAACTCCACAAGAAGAGAACCTAAAGAAAATAATTATAAGAAGGGTCATTCTGTGGTTGAATATACTAAGATAGGTTACACTATAGCTAAATAATTGTATAGCTAAATGACATTTAAACAGGGCCTTTTTTCCTAGTATCTTTATAATGATGAAACTCCACAAGAAGAGAACCTAAAGAAAATAATTATAAGAAGGGTCATTCTATTTGTTGAATATACTAAGATAGGTTACACTATAGCTAAATAATTGTATAGCTAAATGACATTTAAACAGGGGTTTCAATGTCTATAGCATATAAAACATCTTGCATTTGCACATTGTAATATCTTGGTCAGTATTAGGGCTCAGTGTTATCCTTGTATAAGCAGTATCAGTTCGAATTCCATAAGCAGAAATAATACAAAAGTTTTCAAGAAACATTCAAAATCAATGCTAAAATGAAAGTACACAGAAAAGCAAGTCTAAAAACAATAAGGGTTCAGTTACGAGCATCCATTTACAATGGAAACTATGTCATTAGCAACATGAATTTAGCTAAAAGGGAGTGAGAGGAAAATAAATTAGAACCTCTCCAGTGTAAACAGAATTAATGCTAAACTAAAAATAAAACAAAATATGAGTCCATAATGTCCATAAATGGCAATTGTGAATCTCAAATTATTTTTCTCCTGATTTGCTTGGCTCTATTGTGCTGGAGGTTCTGGTTCTGGGATGTCTCCAGTTGTGATTCTAAGTCCTGTACTTTACTGAAGACTGAAATATCTTTTCGGTGAACCCAAGATGTATGGTTCTCAAACTTGGCTGTAGTAGAGGTCACAGCTTCAACTTTTACATGGGTATACTATTTATGGGCTAGGTCTCCTATTTTCAAGGACTTGGGGTTTGCAGAATCATCAGCACCCAGATCTTTATCTCTTTATCTTATATCCCCCACTTCTGGCTTGCAAAATCTGAGTAAAGCAAGACAGAGATATTATGACTGATTATAAATGGTCCTAGAACACTGAGGATGAGAGAGCACAGGATACAAATAGAAAAAGGTCTGAAAACTAAAGGTCTTAATTATTATGAAGAAAAGTCCATGTGATTGAAGGATTTCCAGAAGTCAGTGTTGCTCTCTGGTATTGAGAAGTTTTTCAGATATGTGGCTAGTGATTTCTAAGGCTTCACAAGACTCTTTTCTTTTTTTTCTTTATTGAATTTATATTACACTTACCAGCTTATAATTGAAAAAGAAAAATGCCTATATTGCGACCCAAATCGGGAGATAGACGTTTATCTCACAAAAACGAATAAAGCGGTATAATCGAAAGCTGAATTTGGACGTTTTCAACTGCACTCCGTCGCGGATGCGGACAAAGTTGATGGGGGTGTGTCAAAGGCGTGGTGAAGGCAGAACTGGGGCGTGGTTATCGGCCGATCAGAGATAGGCGCCTTTCGCCGATAATGTAAAAAAAAATATGCGTTTTTAGCGAGAATTTAGGGCACTTTTCCTGGACCCTGTTTTTCCACGAATAGGGCCCCAAAAAGTGCCCTAAATGACCAGATGACCACTGGAGGGAGTCGGGGATGACCTCCCCTGACTCCCCCAGTGGTCACAAACCCCCTCCCAGCACAAAAATATGCCGTTTCACAACTTTTTATGTTCACCCTCAAATGTCGTACCCACCTCCCTGGCAGCAGTATGCAGGTCACTGGAGCAGTTATTAGGGGGTGCAGTGGACGTCAGGCAGGTAGACCCAGGCCCATCCCCCCCCACCTGTTACACTTGTGCTGGTAAATGGGAGCCCTCCACACCGCCCCCAAACCCACTGTACCCACATGTAGGTGCCCCCCTTCACCCCTTAGGGCTATAGTAATGGTGTAGACTTGTGGGTGGTGGGTTTTGAGGGGGATTTGGGGGGCTCAACACACAAGGGAAGAGTGCTATGCACCTGGGAGCTCTTTTACCTTTTTTTTTTTTTTTTGTAAAAGTGCCCCCTAGGGTGCCCGGTTGGTGTCCTGGCATGTGAGGGGGACCAGTGCACTACGACTCCTGGCCCCTCCCACGAACAAATGCCTTGGATTTATTCATTTTTGAGCTGGGCGCTTTCATTTTCCATTATCGCTAAAAAACAAAAACGCCCAGCTCACAAATTGTCGAATAAAACATGGACGTCTATTTTTTCCCAAAATACGGTTCCGTCCGCCCCTTCACGGACCCGTTCTTGGAGATAAACGCCCATGGAGATAGACGTTTTTGTTCAATTATGCCCCTCTTAGTCATACAACATAAATGTCAGAAAAAGGAAACAAATTATCATTGCATTACATATTAGGAAATAAATCAAATACTTTTAGACCACAATTACACAGGCAAGAAACAAGGAATATTAAAAGAAGAAAGGAAATAAAAGACAAATCTAAGAGCGGTGGCATGCAGATTACTCACAGCCGAATATCAGTGTAACAACCTATTGTATTGAACATTCAGGTTTGACTTCCTCTACTTTCTCTAGAGCTAATAAATGCTTTCATTTTTGGGGGTTCAAGAAACATATATGTAACTGAATCTATAGATATAATGCAGCGACATGGAAATTTTAAGACAAATAAAACGCTTAGGGCTATTGCTCTAGGTCTAAGACTCATAAATTCTAGTCTCCGCAACTGAGTATCTTTATTTAAATCTGGATATATACGGACTTGTTCCCCTAGGAATTTTTTATTTAAATGTTTAAAATATAATTTGAAAACATTATTTCTGTCCAACTCCATTGCAAATGATACCAGAAGGGTTGTTCTCTCAGTTACAGTGTCCAATGAATTCTCCCAAAAATCTGTGAAATTTTCAAGCAGAATTTGGGCAGCCAAGGGAGCCAATTTCTTATTCCCAGTTAAATACTGCACTTTGTTAATCAGTGGAAAACCCTCAGCTGGGATTTTAAGTATTTCCTGTAAATATCTACGAAGCATGTCTATAGGCAGAGACAGAGGAACTTTAGGAAAATTTATGAAACATAAATTATTCTTCCTCCCCTGATTGTCCAAAAATTCCATTTTCTTCTTCAGTATATCCCTATCTTTAGAGACCTCTCCTGTAAACAACTGCAAAGTAGAGAGTTCAGCCTTTAAACTTCTGACTTGATTCTCTTGATCTTGAAATTTATCCACTAACTTCTGCTGTGATTGTTTTAAATCCGAAATTTCTTTAGTGAAAGAGTTAGTTACCTTAGTCAGTAAGGAGTTCATCCCCTGAAGTATGTCCCATAGGGAGTCCAATGTTACTACAGCAGGTTTTATCATCTCCATTTCACCAACGGTTGTAGCTCCTGAAAGCATGAGGGTCGAGGTGCATTAACCCTCCAAGTTTCAGTTGTTCTCTCTTTCGGGGCAAAAGTCGCCGAGGTACCTCCTAGGAGCGCTTTGCTACTCTCCTCTCCGGGAACTGAACGCGGTGTTCCTGCCTTGGAGATGAAACTACTTCCAGGTCGTGGAGGAGCTGTATTTTCGAGTGGGCTCAATGAGTCCGCTCCTTCGCTATGACCCAGGGAGACCTCTGTGGGTGCATTCAAGGTGGGTATCTGCGTAGCCCATTAAAGGACGCCAACTTGCTCAAGGGTCAACTGCCGGGGAGCGGGATTAGTTCCAGGAGCCGAGGAGGTCAGATCTCTGGGTTTCCCCTTCCTCTTCCCCAAATCCTGGGGTAGGAATTTCTCGCCAGAAGGAGATTGCCTTGAGGAGTCAGGAGCTCTCTTTCACACTTTCACTCTAATCCCACAAGGCTCTTTTCCAGTGAGGTGAACTGCTGGATCACATAATGACTGCCAAACAGAATTTGAAAGGGAGTGAATCATGTTCTCCCTGAAAATTGTGCTTAGGGCAGGGCATACATTACAAACAGAAACATTTAGAGTATTGTGAATATCAGTATGCAGCAAATATTATTGTTACTATTGTTACCATCTGTTCTGTTGAATTCTAAATCCAGGAAGGTTACTTTTGTATCCATCTGGAAAAAGACTGTCATTTAAACAGGCAGTTTTTTTTTAAAATAAACCGCATGGTCCATGTAAAAGCTATTTAGCCATGAAACATTGTACAGGTAACTAGAAGAATTAAGGACAAGCTTTGAACCCAATGTAAGAATAGTGAGATGTAAAAACTATAAATCCTAATGAGGTCTTCTTGGCTGACCTTTACATTGTTCACATAGATCAGGCAAGAGATACAGTAACCTATGGTCCTCTGTAATATTTCAAAGCCAATTTGGAAATTGGAGATTGCATTAAATATAAACCATGTCCGTCCTATGCTCCCATGAATGGGGCCCTCAAACAGGAAAGCATATTGTGATGGAGAGGGAAAGCAAAAACAAGCTTATGTGTCTTCAGACACATTAGCAAAACATTACAGTAAAATTCAAGGATATAAATACAAATCTTATTAAGACAACAAAAGTGACACTTCAGTTATAAAGCTCTATTATTCACAAAAATGTAGAGGATTTGCTTGAGGAAAGTACCATGAAGATTGTCGTAATTATTACAACAGTATTTCCTTGGTTGCATAAGTAAATACAATTGAAAAAAAAAACGTCACACTGAGACAGACCAAGGAGGAACAGAAGTCATAAAAGGGTTAACTGCAAGTGTTCTGGTTTTCAACACTCTCTAAGCAGTGACAGAATAGTTTCTGGTGTTTGGTATGCTGGAGCAAAGTTTCTTTCGGCTGTGGCAGGTTTAGAAATAATGTTTATGCTTATCTCCAAGACCTGCTGCTGTTCCGGGTTTTTAACTCTCTAGTTTCAGAAATAACTTTTAAATGTAGTCTGGGTAATGAACCTGAACATCTAAATAATGTTAATATAGCAACAAATCTGTACATAACAGCAATGAGCAAAATATAAGAGCAAAATAAGTAAATAACATAACACATTCAAACTTATATACGTTGTTCTAATTAACCTTAACAGCAAAGAAAGATAAGGGTCTTTATTCTATGTTATGCTATGCTTGTGAGAAGGAGTTATATTACAAGTAAGTAAGATAAAGAAAACAGAAACACATATATTTAAGTCAAACCATTCATATCTGGAAGTAAAATTAAACTGACACAGAGAAGAGGGTACTCAAATTGGGGCGGGGCATGAGAACAAAAATACTGAATTCTATAGATTAAGATATCTTAAAAAACCCCAAATAATTATGTGGCCAAGACACTTAACAGATTACAGAAGACAGACACATGTAAATAGGACAATGTCTGCAGATATAAAATGCAACATGAAATATAATTTAGAACAAAAGAAAAATGTAACTCCTTTTCTGTTAGTAGCCAAAATCTCCATTTGGGCTTAAATAACAATTGATAAAGAAAGTAACATTATTAAATATAGGGAAAACAGAGGAAGAGATGTTCCTAAAGCAGCCTTAAGCAAGAGAAGTTCCCTAAACTCCAGCAGCAATGGTCAGTATCCCAAAGCAAAATATAGAAGCAAAATCAGTGAATATGTTAACACATTCATACCTATGTGAGAGGTTCAAAACCTTATCTTAGTAAGGAAAGCAAATTAAAATGTGTCATTCTTTCCTCAAAAGCCCCAATGGGACGGTATAAAACATATCAAATCAAGCAATCAAAATAGTATACTTTGATTACAAACAGAACAGCTTCAGCATTTAGAGGGAAGGGAAAAAAAGTAACAATCAGGAAGTCGGGCAATGCACGACTTCAATGAGGAAGTCAGCAAGAATGTACTGAACAGCAAGCAAGCTGGCATTATTGTTTTGACAGGGGAAAAACAGCTAAGTAAAGTAAGAGCTTATATTATATTATGCATTATATACAAGTATGTACGATAAGGAGACCTGAAACAGGTGTAGAATTAAAGCTGGAAATTGTTTAGATGTAAAAGCTAAAACAGAGATTATGTGGAAAGGAAAAAAGAGTAAGTGAAATAGAAAAAGGCTGAAATATTAAGAAAGTATTCTAAATTAATTCAAAACAACATATTCAAAATTAACTCAATACTAAAAGTTCTTGAATAGCAATCAGAATTCTGTATTTTCCAGCCGAAAACAGTGTGTTGAATTGTCTAAATGCTTGATTGTTTACTGTGAAGGTGAAGAGCTTAAACAGAAAAAAAGGAAGTTGTAATATGTAATGCGTATGTCTAAAATGTGTCAAAAATAAACAGAATAAATGCAATGATTTTGTAAATCAGGATCAGAAGCATCAGGATGCTGTTTGCTGCTAGCATAAACCAACTAAATGCTAATAGACAGGATAAAAAATATTATGCTTTCAGTTGAATTCACAGATTCTGTTAACTGTGCAGCTGTATACAGGAGACTTCTACCACCCCGTATGCATGGCAAAATATTGGCAACACAGTAAAAGTTATCATTTCTTCAAAGCAAATCTTATATAAAATGTAACAAGAAACCCTAAAGTCCGATTGTTTGTATTTAAGCTAAGTAATAATGCCAGTATTATGTACAAAAGAAAAAAAAAGATTAAATTCTCAAAATCAAAGGAGCAAGTCATTTAATGCAAGAAAATTATGGGCAGCCTTCACATGTCAGGGCCAAGAAAGGGCTGGCTATATTTTATTCCATTGATACCAGGTATTGCAAAATTTGATAAGAATCATGCGGTTACTTGGAAAGTAATTTATCACTTTCTCAAGAGGCACCATCATGATGTGAGTACTGGAACCCTAGTATTGTAATATACTTATATATAGGTTGTGGTAAATTCTAATAACAAACCTAGTCCTTTAAAACACCTATTTCACTGTACATCTATTTCAGTATACACATTTCACTGTTATCTCAAAAAGAATGCTTAGTATAATATTAAAACTCAAAAACAATAAAAAAAATAAAAAGAACACCAACTCTGAAGCGTTACCACAACTAAGGTGGCAACGATTGACAGGTACACAGGGAGATCAAAGTCCCCCCAGTGTCCCAGAGGTCAAAAAATGACTCGCCCCTCTAAAGGTACATCTACTTCAGAACCCTGTGTATCTGGGTAACAAGATAGAGTCTCTACGAGGGACCGCGCTGTGCCAAATCTTTCATAAACTATATCTCCGTTATTCCCTAAACTATATCTAACTATAGCATTGTTATTCCCTAAACTATATCTAACTATATCTCCACTATTTATATCTTCTATGACTCAAATATCTCTTAATGTCTAGATCTTGTATAGCCTCTCCAAGTCAAAAGCACAAGTAAAAATAGAAAATAATACGGGGAGTGGTTTCCCAGCTGGTAGTGACTTAATTTAGTCAGAGACCAGACTGGGAAATCCCTAGATCTTTTAACAGCAGACAGGTGTCACCAAAAATGTATATGTTTAGGGTGTGTTTATTATCCCCTGGACAGTGGTAATGCCATCCAGGAAATAATATAGCACCCCAAGGCTGCATTAGTAAGTTTTTACCTCGTATATATAGACTCCTAAATCACTAGAGCTGTGCACTTAATCAAACTAATTCAGGAGACAATAATCAAGAGAAAACAATGGGTATTTATTACAAGATCATTTGTATTATTAGCAGATAAGTGATATCTCATTTGGAGAACATTGCTAAACAAAACTACTTTTACATCTGAGACTCCACAGAATATACCAGTAACATGAACAACAAATTAGTTATGGGAATATAGTACCACAGCTACACATAGATGTTTTCTGGGTCTGAATCTTTAATGTTATAATTCTACCACTCAAAGCTAATTAGTAGATATAAAAGACTCAAAGCTATGTATGAGAAAGCAATTGGATTACTTGCCAATTCAGTTACAGTTCATTGGTTTCTCATAGGAGGGGGCAGCTTGACTGTCTCTGGCTTGAAGTAGGAAGTACACTCATTTTTATATGTCCATTCAGGATACAGATAATATGACAGTAAGCACACCTGATCGGATCTCTGTTAATGTCATAGTTAACACTGATTGGCTATGGTAATGAGTATTTACTGGAAAAGCTAGCAAAAGACCACCCCTTACTGGAAGACTAAACCACCTTCTTGCAAGACCCCTCATTTCTACATTTTTGACCACATCTTCCTCAAAACACTTTCTGTGACACCTGGTCGTCTTCCTATGAAGTCATCTTTGTTCTGTTTTTCAAAAACATCTGTTACCACTGTATTGCTACATCCATGCAACTCTGTCAATTAGACCCCCACCCTTGCGTGTTTCTTCTTGCTCTGCAGTGTTTCAACACTGGAGTTGAAGTTAGAGACAAAGGCCTGTACTTTTTTTTTATGATTTTGGATCATGAACCAAAGTCAGACCTGGGACCATAATAATAATAATATTCAATGTGCTAACTGGTTGGCGCAGGACCACCAACTTTCTGTCCATGACACACCCTCTAAAAAAAACCAGAAATAGCTTTTTTAGAACGCAGTTAGCATGTGGACATTTTAGAATTATCACAGGATGTCTTAGCATATCCAGTGGAGCTCCATTTTTAGGTGTTAGTCATGCCTTAGTGTCCAATGTTGCTTAGTAAAAAGGACCCACAGAAAATAAGGACAGATAAATACCACAGAGCCTACTCAGTCTGCCTATCCATACCATCTACTAAGCTTTATGGTCCCTTACCCTCTCTCAGAGATCCTGTGTACTTTTTAAAATTCAGATACAGTTCTTGTCTCCATCATATCTACTGGGAGGCAGTTCCATGCATCTACCCCACACCCTTTTTGTAAAGAAATATTTTGTTAGATTATTCCTGAGTCTTTGCCCTTACTTTCAGTTATAAAAGACCTACCTCCTATGCATTTATACTGTGGAGGTATTTAAATATCTCTCTTGTATCTCCACTCTCCTGCCTTTTTTCCAAAGAGATCCTTAAGTCTGTCTGTTATTTATGACAAAGACCACTAACCATTTTAGTAGCCATCCTTTGGATTAAATCCATCCTGTTTATATCCTTCTGAAGGTGCAGTCTCCAGAACTTAGCTGCCAAATTTTAGAACATTTTTCAACTTCCATGCTCATGTTATATATATATACCTTTCAGAGTGTCTAAGCTGTTGCAGATTTTGATATTATCTGCAAAGAGGCAAACCTTTTCCAACAACCTTTTTATAATATTGCTTAAGAAAATATTAAAAAGAACAGGCCCAAGAACCGATCCCTGTGGCACACCACTGGTAATGGCCCTATCCTCAGAGTGAACTCCGTTTACCACTATCCTCTGTTGTGTCCCACTCAACTAGCTTTCTAACTCAGTCATTTTAAGGCCCGTAAGAACATAGGAATAGCCGTACTGGGTCAGACCAATGGTTCATCTAGCTCAGTATCCTGTTTCCAACAGTGTCCAAGCCAGGTCACAAATAACTGGCAGAAACCCAAATAGTGGCAACATTCCATTCTACCAATCCCAGGGCAAGCACTAGCTTCCCCATGTCTATCTCAATAGCAGACTATGGACTTTTCCTCCAGGAACTTGTCCAAACCTTTTTTGACCCCCCCCCCCCCCCCCCATTTTAATGTATTGGCTATTTTCTCTTCTATTTGCATCTGTAGTTTCCTGACTACCAGCTTCCCTTAGCTTCTTCAGATATTGATGTTCGTCTTCCACTTTTTGTGTGCTTTTCCATCTACCTTTTTCCCCCACAACCATAGGGGCCTCTTTTTTCCCCTTACTTTTTTGTACTTTCCTAATAAAAAGTCTCTAAAATATCTCCTTTCAATTCTGCCCACTGCTTTTATAGTTCTCCCAGATGTTCCCATCCTGTTAACGACTTCTTGAGGTATTCTCCCATCTTGACAAAGTTTATCTGATCTACGACCCTCATTTTTGAATGAACCATCTCCATCTGTGTCCTAATACTGAAGCACATGATCCAGTGATCATTGGATGCCAGATGATCACCCACTATAACATCAGAAGCATTAGCCTCATTTGTAAGCACCAGGTCCAGTATCACACCCTCCCTGTAGGTTCCATTATCAGTTGATCAAACAGTTCTCCCAGTAGAGAATGCACGTTGGGACGTCAGGACGACTCACACAGAAACAGAATCCTTCCATCCAGATCAGCTGCAGCAACGCGCAGGTCTGGAGACCAGCGCTGAAGAGGACTTTGGCTGGCGGGGATGGGGGACCCCTGCCAGCACAGGTACCTGACGGTGGTGGCGGAGGAGGGTTGGCGGCGGCGGGAAAGGGGGTTGAAAGGGGAGGGGTGCTGGAGGAGGGTCAAAAGTAGCGGGGGAGGGGGGTTGGCAGCACTTGGGGGGGACTAAAATGTGCCCCCTCAACTCAGGCTCTGGACGCCCCTCCCGCCGAAGTCTGGCTATGCCCCTGCTTTGAGCATTCACAGTGACTGCGAAATTCTGACACATTGTTAATTTTATGAATGACATTATTTTACTGTGTTTTAGCGTAGATATTTTTAACACACACAAATTGCTAGGTAGTAACACTAAAATATCAGTAACATCAACATAACTTAAGATAATTAAATGTTTAATTGTAATATGTAAGTATGTAAAATTTCTCTTTGAAATTCAAAGCAGTTGCTAAGAAAACAGCTAAAAACTCTAAGGGGTTACAGAGACATTGGATAGCGGAGTGTCTAATAAGTACATTTACTGAGATAGAATCTGAAGAAAGGAGCTGTGTGGTCTTCAGAGTTCTTGCACTACAGCAAAGATGCAGAAGCTCAGGCCTCGAGTGCCTTAAACAGGTCATGTTTTCAGGATATCCCTAATGAATGTGCATCACTCTAAGGGTTACACTCAATATAAGTAGTCAAGCGTGTATTACATACCATTAATTAGACTACTACAAGGTTGTATATTTCAGAATCTAGCCACTCTTTATTGCTAGTCACACTCTCACCCCTAAACAATTACTCACACTAAAACTCACACATCAACCATCAAATCCCCTTGAATTTTCAAACATAAGGACTGAAAAATACATCAATTGTTCCACATATCTTATAGTCCACACCATATGCTCTCTGATACAAGCTCCATGGTTGTTAGATCTCCAATAAATCTACTGTCCACACAGTGCGTTCCAAAAAATGTCCAATGTTTCATCAATTCAAACTCAGTCCTGATGATGAAAACAGTGTCTTAATCACCAACACCTGATGATTGCCTGTAAAGAGAATTTGATCCATACAAATCCCTGTGTTGAGAGGAGAAGGGAGTAGTGAAGATTTCACATCTGTTGGTGATTAAGACACTGTTTTCATCATCAGGACGGAGTTTGTATTGTTAAATAACTTCTGGTTTTTAAAAGAGAGAATGCAATCAGATGTATTATTTCTAACTAATATTGGACAATAAGTATGTTTTCAATGAAATGATTTGACTATACATCGTATTGGCCTTGAAGACGCCAACCAGATGATCAATGTGGAATAATGAATTAGACGAGTAATATCTGGGGATAATCAGGTTAATACCACGTTTTTGTTTTTTTTTTCTGTTTACTGTTTAATTGATCTCCTTGTCTTGTTTCACTCTCCCTATTTAGTGGTCTAAGGAAGAGAATAGAATTACCTGACTGAAATCATTCTTATATATTACTTTCTCTGTATTTCCTGCAAGTTGTTTTATCACTTGTAAAAATTTAAATGGTTTTAAATAAAAAATTAAAAATAAATAAATAAAAGATGGAATGCTAATTGAAAGCAATAAGTAACATTATCTTTATGAAAATTCAAGAATGTTGAAGAATATTGGCTAAATGAAATATTTTTGAATGTCACCTGATGGCGATTATGTTTCCTAATGAGCTGTGCTTACCTCAAAAGTTCCAATTAAAGACTCTCTTTCTTCTATATTATCTTTCACTAAGAAGTCATAAATGTTTGTTTATTTATTTATTTATTTATTGATTGCATTTGTACCCCACATTTTCCCACCTCTTTGCAGGCTCAATGTGGCTTATATTACATTATGAATAGTTTGATAACTACCTCTGAAGATCCGTTATAAATATAAATCTATTTAGGTAAATGGGGACAGTACTTGTGTTTCTACTATTCTTTTATAAAGACAAAGTAGGCAGGCACCAATATACCCTTATAGAACAGGCACCCAGACCCAGCCACAAAGGTGCACACACACAATGGCAAATGCACATTTTTCCACCTATCATTGCTGTACATTTGAGAGGAGCTAGTCATGTATTTTGTAAAATAAAACACACATACATCAGAACTCCACCCATATTGTCCCCAAACAACACCCCAGGAACACATACATCCAGTGGAAGCAAGATTGCACATATTACATGCTTTACAAGCTGAAAAAAAGTTTCTAAAATAAGTGGAGGAGTAGCCTAGTGGTTAGTGCAGTGGACTTTGATCCTGGGGAACTGAGTTCAATTCTCACTGCAGCTCCTTGTTACTCTGGGCCAGTCACTTAACCCTCCATTGCCGCTGGTACAAAATAAGTACCTGAATATATGTAAGCCACTTTGAATGTAGTTGCAAAAACCTCAGAAAGGCGGTATATCAGATCCAAGATGGCCACTAGCATTGGGCAAGTCACTTAACCCTCCATTGCCTGCCGCATTGAGCCTGCCATGAGTGGGAAAGCGCGGGGTACAAATGTAACATAAATAAATAAAATAAATGTAACTGGTGAGAGAAGCTCACAGTTTTTCCTTCTCAATATGCCAAAAAGACGAGGAAAGGCAGCAGCCCAAGCTTCACTGCTGCCTCCCGCTTTACCTTTAGATCCAATGGACTGATATGTGAGCACCCCGGGACAGATTCAGCAGATTACGGGCGAGTCCCTAGAAGGCACCGGCATGGTGCAGAAAGTTTTGGTGTCTTTGGGCCTAGATATCACCTTAAGCCCTAATCATCGAACTCCACCTCCGCAGCCACAGTTAACTAGCTCTCCCCTCGAGGGACCGAAAGGACTTCTACCAAGGAGTGGAGTTCCTGAGGTTGAATCTCAAGCTCAATCCGCAATGCTACAGACAAGTAAAATTGCCCGAGGTGAGCAGTTCTGCTGTGATGGCAACGGAATTACAGGATAAGGAGCAGCAAAGAACCTTAGAAAACCTGGCTGATACTCCTCTGATGGTATTGAAGAAACCAGCAGAGGTAACGTTGGATTCTTTATGGGACTTGATCTCTCAGTTTATATCAACAACTAGTAAAAAAGGCCCGTTTCTGTTTTAAAGGAAACAGGCGCTAGCAAGGTTATATTGTAATTTTTTTTGTTGTTGTAACTAAACAGTTGTTAGAAAAGTGTTACAATGAGAACGAATGATTGTGTAGTTTATATAATGTAGAAGATGGTCCATGAGTGTGACATGTTTTTTTTTTAATTTGTAAATCATGTGTTGCCATGTGGTACCATCATGTGCAGCAACGCTCTTCTCATGTGCAGTAAGTGTCCTGTTTGTCCTGTTTTGTTTTTTTAGTTAATTTGTAATTCACCCAATGGGTTTGTCTTTGTGTTTGTGCATTAACCCATGTTCACTAAGTGTTGTGTTGCTCTTTAATTTTTTTTTTTGCATGTTCAACTGGTTGTGTGTGAGAGAGAGAGAACGTGTGTGTGTGTGACACAGAGGTAGTGTGTGACAGAGTATGTCTGTGTGTGTGTGTGTCTCCATATCCTCCTCCTTCCGGCAAGCCCTTGCAGGAGCACAGAGGTGGGCAATGAGACAGAGTGTATGTGTGTGTGAGTGTGGGCGTGACAGAGAGACAGAGTATGTGTGTGTATGTTTGAGAGAGTGTGTGTGACAGTGAGACACAGAGAGTGAAAGATTGTGTGTGTGAGAGAGAGAGAGAGAGAGAGTGTTTGTGTGTGACACTGAGCTACAGTGTGCCAGAGTATGTGTGTGTGTGTGTGTGTGTGTCTGCATGACCCCCTCCTTCCGTCCTAGGTGCAGGTCCCTCCCCCTTTCCGTTCGAAGTTCCGGCCCCCACCCCCTCCTGTGTGAGTGGCAATGTAAGGTTGCTCTGCCTTATTATTATTATTATTATTATTATTTATTGCATTTGTACACCACATTATCCCACCTATTTGCAGGCTCAATGTGGCTTACAGAGTGTTGTTATGACATAGTCATGACAGAATCTTAGATACAATCAGTAATAATCAGAAGATATATGAGGGAGTACAGAAGTAAGTGTTAGGGTGGTTTAAGAGGTGTATTTTAATACTTGAGTGGGATGGGTAGTGAATTGAGTTGTTAAGGGTTCTTTTTGTAGGCTTTGTTGAAGAGATGTGTCTTCAAAGATTTACGGAAGTTGGTTAGATTGTCCATTGTTTTCAAGGCTGTGGGTAGTGCGTTCCATAGCTGTGTACTTCTGTACGAGAAGGTAGTGGCGTATGCCTGCTTATATTTAAGTCCTTTACAGCTGGGGAAGTTCAGGTTGAGGAATTTGTGGGCTGATCTTTTGGCATTTCTGGGTGGCAGGTCCACTAGGTTTAACATGTAGAATAGGGCATCTGCATGTATGATTTTGTATACGGTTCCCCCCCCCTTTCCGTGAGAATTGCGTTCCCCCCCCCCCCCCACTCCTTCTGTTCATCGCAGGAGATAATAGCCAGTAGGACACTTATATGGAACAGTTACAGGCTTCTGAGTATGATTGAAATCATCTTCGTTTTGATTTCAGAGCTGCCTGTTAGGCGCCTGTGTCATGGCAGCAGGAGTTGTCTGTTCTGTCAGTGGTGGTTCAGGAGGGCGTTTGGTGAGCGCGGCAGGTTCGGGAGGGCGGCAGTCTCGTCAGCTGCTTGGTTGTTTTTTTGAGGGCGGCAGGTTTGGGAGGGTGGTTCGGGGGGGCGGCAGTCTCGTCAGCTGCTTGGTTGTTTTTTTGAGGGCGGCAGGTTGGGGAGGGCGGCAATCTCGTCAGCTGCTAGGTTTTTTGAGGGCGGTTGGTGAGCGCGGCAGGTTGGGGAGGGCGGCAGCCAGTCTCGAGCCTTTTTGTTTTTTTTTATTTTTGCGTGTGTCAGTTCGTGGGTTTCAATCAGCTGTGTGGGATCATGTCATAATGCGGCCACTGACGTCAGTCTGATCTACGGAGCCTAGCAGACCAACTCTGAGGGAGCCACGGTCCCAGGCAAGACAGAACGTTGGAGGTGAGAATTATTATATAGGATTACCTTAAAACCTAATTGTATTTCTGAAAAAGTTACTGAAATTGAGCAAAGAATCCTGAAAACTGAATTGGATATAAAAACATCAAATGAAAAGTTTGAAAAAAGTAACAAATTTGGGAGACGTACAAACAGTAATGATAAAGGATATTATCAGTTTAAAAAAGAAAATGGAAATATATGATAACTTTACCAGAAATAACAACTTAAGATTTATAAACTTTCCTAAAGGGAGAATGACAAAACCAATATTTTAAAGCGTTATTTACGTGAAGTTTATGAAATCCCAGAAGAAAGTTTACCACCATTTAGTCAAGTTTACTATATACCTTCAAAGGATACGCTTCAGACTGAGAGAAAAGAACCATTGGATTTAACAGTATTCTTGGAGACCTCAGAGACAGAACAAGTACAACCGGCTACATTAGTAGTCACTGTTGTTCTTATTCCGGATAAGCAGTAGCTTTTTCGGTTATTTTTCAAGAACCGGGAAAAACTTTTTCCAGGCTTGAAAATAAATCTGTTTCCAGACATTTCAAAAGAGACTAAAAAAAGACGTAAAGATTTCTTGTTGTTAAAACCTGCTGTTCTTCAATTTGGGAGAAGTATTTCATTTAAGATTCCCTTGCAAATGTATTGTTAGAATTAATTTATTTAAGTATATTTTTGTTGAGCCTTCACATTTGACATCTTTTATATCCTCGAGACGAACAATTGGAGTTTAAATATAAAGTATCTGTTCATATTACATGCTTATAACCTATATTTCTTTCTTCCTTGAAATTCCTGTTGTTGGTAAACTTGGATCAGCCTACTTGTGGACTTGAGTGTGAATTTGTTTATAAATAATTTTTTTCCCTTTTTTGATTTCAATATTGTTAAACACTTTTCTGAATCAAGATTGTGATCTTGTACTGGAATGTTAAAATTGCAAAAAAAAAAAAAAAAAAAGACAGGCGGTATAACAAGTCCCATTTCCCTTTCCCTATATCTATGGCAATATCTTGTGTCCAGATAACAATCTTGCACGTACCTTGTCACAAAACAGTAGCAGAGCACTGGGTGGGTACTGGTGGCACACAAGGTACTGGAGTGAGTACCGCAATGGCACACCGGACACCAGTGGCAGTAGTTAGGGTATGGGGCAACAGACAGGCACTGGCAGCAGTCAACATACAGGGAGTGTGGAGGCATAGCCTAGTGGTTAGTGTAGTGGACTTTGATCCTGGAGAACTGAGTTTGATTCCCACTGCAGCTCCTTGTGACTTTGGGCAAGTCACTTAAGCCTCCATTGCCCCAGGGACCCAAAACTTAGATTGTGAGCCCTCTAGGGGGGACAGAAAAAGTACCTGCATATAATGTGTACAGTGCTGTGTAAGTCTAGTAGCACTATAGAAATAATTAGTAGTAGTAGGGCACTGTGACACGGGCAAAGTTCCACTGCATGTTTGGAGACTGCACATGAACAATGTACACTCCTGACAAAGTCTGCACCCTTCTGAAAAGTGGAAACTCCTCCATAGCATGAAACAAACAATACCCCAAATAACATGGGCAACAAAATGAAAAATTTGGGCTCCGCATTGGTATTGATTACTCTCCAGCACTTTTCCCACAGTTAACATCAGGGATACAGTATCTGCTGGTATTTGTTTTATTTATTTTAAATGCACTTATTAATGACAAAACTGATTAAAACTATTCTATGTGGTTTCTGAAGGGCTTAACACATTTTTTTTTTTTAGTGTTCTGCCTCTTTTCTCTTTCATTTATATGCTGCCATCTGCTGACTATTCAGAGGTAGCACTAGCTTCTTTCACTGCTAGAACATTCCAAGGAGTGGCCTCAATTTCAGAAACAATCTGTCCTGGAAGTGTCCTAGAATCTGCAGTACCAGGACCAAGGAGGTCAGATTGAGACAGGAGATGGCATGAGTCTATGTGTCCCATTATGTGGGCAGAAGCCAGTAGGCGGAGCTTGCTGGCAGTAGGAGGAGCTTGCTGGCATTTTAGTTCACTCAAAACAATAGCAAATGCTATCGAAAACAATAGCAAAAGATTATTAGAAATAACGGACTGCCTATGCGTGGTCCATCTGTAAAAAGGCTAAAGCTGGTCCAGTTGGATAGACAGTGCCTTAAAAGGTGGACGATAAATGATTTTTTTTACTTATTTGACAGCTTTTTTATTTATTTGAAAGCTTCCCCTTTCTAGATACAGTATATATCATGAAATAAAATTGAATATCACTAAATCACTTAAAAAATTATTGTAACTGGTATAAACAGCAGTAATAAACTCTGTAGTTTGTGCTAATTTTTCTATTTATCTATTGTCATTTACTATGTTACGATAGAATACAGTAGTACATGGCCAAATGTAAGTAAGGATATCCTATTTCCTGATGGGTTCATCTTAATTGTTGTAATCTGCCCAGGCACACTCCACAGTTCACTGTCAAAGTCAGTCACTGTGATCTCTCTAAAGTAAAAAGGCCAACATTCAAGGTTAGAACTCAAAACAAAATCTTCTGTAGGGTATTCTCAATCTTTTTTCTTCCTTGACTTTGGGTATTTGCTAGTCCTTCATCTCCTCATTCCTTCTGGTTCCTCTGTTCTTCTCCTTTGCATCTGTTGGCCCTGGACTCTTCTCCCCAGTTTCCTCTTAGGATCCTCAGCAGCAGGCCCTCTGTGGTGCTCTTATCTTATGTCCCAGTCAACTTCAAGACAATCAACCCCTAACTGTGGGATCCAGATGCCTTCTTCAATCTTGGCTGCCCACCAGCAGGGAAGGACTCCTTGTAGGATTTCAATCTCTTGTCTCAGGCATTCTCTGTCCTGGTGACCCCTTTCTGAAGGGTCCAGGCATTCACCAATATGGATCTTGGCTGCTTACTAGTAGGGAGAAGAATGAAAAGAAGACCCCTAACTCCTTTTACTAGGATTAAATACTACAGCATATCATTGCAGCACCTCCCCCTTTAGACATGTCACATACAATGGTGCTCCCAGCCAGAGGTGTAGCCAGACCTTGAATGTGTGGAAAGGGAGGGGGCCCTGAGCCCAAAGTGGGGGGCCATTTTACCTCACCTCCCTATTGCTATCCACCCCACTGCAACCCCACATACCTACCGGTAGTCTGGCAGGGGTCCTCAAGCCTCACAAGCAGAAGACTTCCTGTGGTGATATACGGTGCCATGCTGCCTGCACTGATTTGTGTGGAGGGGGGGGGGTCTTGAGCCCAAAGTGGGGGGCCATTTTGCCTCACCTCCCCATTGCTATCCGCCCCGCTGCAACCCCACATACTTGGTCTGGCAGGGGTCCTCAAGCCCCACAAGCAGAAGAGTTCCTGTGGTGATATTCGGTGCCATGCTGCCTGCACTGATTTCCTGCTCAAGCACACATGCTGGGTTTTAGTGAAATTGAGCATGTGCAAATCTCGCGCATGCTCAATTTAATTAAAAACCATCATATGCACAGGGGAGGGGGATGCAGGGCAGGCAACGCAGTTTAAATATCGCTGCAGGAAAGCTTCTGGCAGGGATTGAGGACCTCCCGTCACCAAACTAGCAGACCTTGGGAGCCTGGACCCAGATTTGGGGGGGGGGGGGGCTAGGCCCCTAAGGACTTTGTGGCTATGCCACTGCTCCTAGCATGTAGGGGATCAGATTACACTCAAGGGTTACAGGCACATCCCTTCCTTTGGGGAGACAGGCTGCCAATTGCATACAGGAATCTTAGCTAATGCACTCCAAGGTTATTGTTTACTTTTATAATCCAAATCATAGATACCTGATGCCAGGGTGCACCTTGGGGGTCATCACTCAAGAAAATGATTTAGGTGTCGTTGTAGATAATACGCTGAAATCTTCTGCTCAGTGTGTGTGTGGTGGCCAAAAAAGCAAACAGGATACTAGGAATTATTAGGAAAAGAATGGTGACTAGGACTGAAAATACCATAATGCCTCTGTGTCGCTCCATGGTGCATCTAAACTTGGAGTATTGCGTTCAGTTCTGGTTGTCTTATCTGAAAAAAGATATAGCAAATTAGAAAAGGTTTAAAGAGTGACCAAAATGATAAAGGGGATGGAATGCCTCTCAAATAAGTAAAGGCTAAAGAGGTTAGGGCTCTTCAGCTTGGAAAAGAGACAGATGAGGGGAGAGATGTTTGAGGTCTACAAAATCCTGAGTGGTGTAGAACGAGTTGAAGTAAATCGATTTTTTACTCTTTCCAAAAGTACAAAGACTAGGGGACACTCAAGGAAGTTACATGGAAATACTTTTAAAACAAATAGGAGGAAATATTTTTCACTCAATGAATAGTTAAGCTCCGGGACTCTTTGCCGGAGGATGTAGTAACAGCAGTTAGTGAATCTGGGTTTAAAAAAGGTTTGGATAAATTCCTGGAGGAAAGGTTCATAGTCTACTATTGAGACAGATATGGGGAAGCAACTGCTTGCCCCGGAATTGGTAGCATGGAATATTGCTGCTAATTGAGTTTCTGCCAGGTACTTGTGACCTGGCTTGGACAGTGTTTGGAAAACAGGATACTGGGCTAGATGGACCATTAGTCTGACCCAGTATGGCTACTCTTATGTTCTCTTTGCCAACCAGGGACAGTTAGCCATAAGAAGTCAGCCAATTCAGCCGCCTTCTCTGGAGTATGGGGCTAGTGATCTTGAACATATTCCCTCACCTCTGGATGACAACACCGAAGAAACTGATCCAGGACCATCAGGTTTTGGCAGTCCTCCAGGATTTTAACCTCAACTCCACTGAGCCACTGCTGATGCTGGTATCTTAGCTGAATCACAAACTTACTGTGAGTATCTTCCGCCCCATTTTGCAAAGTCCGGAACTTTAGTCTGTAGGTCTCGGAGGTAAAGGTATAACCGTTGTGAGCTCTCTGGAGGGCTGGTGCGAGGGAAAGGGGATAGTGGGTCTTTCATCCGGCATCATCCCCGTTCATTCAGCCCAGCTAGGAGAACAGGGCGCCATCTAGGGATCAAACTGCCAGGGAAAGCTGTAATGCAGGAGAAAAACTACACTCCCCAGAAGCCAGTGCAGGGTCAGCTGAACTCCCAGGAGGGGGAAGGTGGAGTGACTGATTGGGAGATGAGGTCTGATCCAGGAGATGGGGAACAGCTGGTGGAGCTTGGGGAGGAGGAGATGGAGTGGAATATAGAGGAGGTAGAAGGAGAAGGTAAGGAGGAGTGCATGGAGGTTGGAGGGCTTGCTCAAACTTCCTCAGGAAAGGTAAAGGCTCTGGTGGCGGGAGTGTGGCCCAAGCTGTGCATACTTGGAGAGGATAAAATAATCCAGTGGGGAAGCCACTGGTGGAAGAAACTAACCCATAAACTATCTAAGGGTAGAAGATAGTGCTGATGAGGGAGGCTACAATTGGGAGCAAGACAAAGGTTTGCTGAGTGTGATATTCTGAGTTAAGATTGGACTATGTTAATAAGCTGAATGTGGAAAAACTGAACTGACTCTTGCATTCTTGATGAAGAAACTGCTTGAAGATTAAAGCTGTATTAAAAGATGCTGAGAAAATAAAGACCTGTGGTTTTCAAGAACTATAAGACTGTTGGAGTTTTGTGTGTCCCAGTTGTGAGCTGATCCTGGGCGCAGGTCAGCTGGGCAGCAGTTAAACTAGGACAAGCAGTGCAGCAAGGCGGTGGTTGCAGCTCGTACCCGGAAAAAGCTAGCCAAGCTAAGCAGGGTTGACCCCGGCTCTCACCTGGAAGGGTGACCTGGTTACACCGTTCAACAAAGCTTTGAGCACCTCCTCAAACTGGGAGCACATCTCCATGGACAGTTCTTCGAATGCCTCAAGTGCTCTACCAGTGAGCATTCCTCCCAGATAATGCACCCAGTCTTTCTGAGGAATCTCATTGAGGTGGCAAATTTTTTCAATGGCAGTTAGTTATCCATCTATGTCATCTCTGGTATCATCAAACTGTGAAAACAAGTTGGGCTCGATCTGGGCTATGGGTCCTGCCTCGGGCCTTGACAGTGGTTGGGCTGGAGCTTTGGATATGAGCCACTTCCATCTCCAACTTCATTTTCTGCAGCTGGAATTCCTGCTCACACTCCTCATGCTGCCGCTGGAATTCTCACTCTTCATGCCACCACTGGTCTTCCTCTTGTCACATCTGCTTTTGGTCTAGCTGCTGTCGTTCTTCCCATTCCTCACACCGTAGCTATCTAGCCACTGTTGCTGTATCATGTAGATCTGCTGGATATTAGCTGGTGTGGCATTCGGCCCCGCCAACGCATGAGCCATTGTCCACAAGAAGTCTGGTCCTGTGAACCTCCTTGCTGAGGACATCCAGTTGCTCTTGTGTCAGATCAGGCATATCCGTGTCTGAGGGATACTACCAGTTGCCATCAGCCTAATGCTAATCTCCTAACACTACCAAAAAAAACTGAACAGGAAATGGACCCTGTTACTGCTGCACTCATTCACTTTGCTGTGTGTCTAGAGGTTACAGGTAAAAAAAAAACTTTGAACCACTCAATGGATGGTGACCCTCACCTACACACCGAACCTGACAATTTCACCATGCTGCCACCAAAAAAGAAGGACAAGGTCTGTCACGAAATGCCTAGCCACCTGGGACTACCCCTGTGACCACTTAGATAGTCTATCCCCAGCACAGCTCAGGTCCACCTGCACCTGCCGCTTGTGCTCTACACTAACACCCTCCTCCCACACTCCCAGTGGTCCCACAGTTCCCAGAAAACACTCACAGACCCAACACACAAATCACCAGGATTCTTAGTCAGTCCAGATAAGCAGAGGCAATAAACTAAAAATATTTCTTGTCATGAAAAATTAGAATAATGAACAGAAAAAGTGTAATCAGCAAACAAATATCAGGTATCTGAAATAGGATTACTTATAAAACTTTCTAAACATTTGTTTACTATCTAAATAGTACCCGGGGAGATTAGGACATATAGCTGCTCACAGATTTTCAAATATAACTGTTCACAGGGTCTTAGCAAAGAGATGATAGGCAAAGGCAACAATATGGCAACTAGTGGCTTGATACTCCTAACTTCAAAGTCAAGATAAAGTCCAAACTCCTGTTAAAAATAATCATTACAACTGTAAAACATCAATCTTTCATAGACAAAAGGCCAGATACAAAATTCTCCAGCCTTCAGCAGTATTTCAAGTGACGTTGGTAAAGACCAGTTTACTCGAAACAACACTGGGGTATTTTTCTCTTGCCCTTTTCCAGTACAGCTGTATCCAATTTGAATTGAATTTAAAATTAAACTTGAATCCTTTCCTTTATGACCTCTGATAGACGCAATGCAGTGATTTCAAGTGGGAAGGGGACCAGTTCTTGTGTGTTTACTTTAGCAGACACTCCTGGGTGACCTCCCTGTTAATTACAAGCCTGTATTTTGAATAAATGATAATGTCATAATACAAATACACTCAAAGTTCATTACTGGTATGGAACCAACATGTTGACTGAGGCACCCTCTTGATCTTTTAAAAGAGACTGCAGTTTTCAAGTGTTTTAATTTTCATAAGTTTGTATTGCATTTATCATATTTGCATTTCTTATTTTGTCTTCAGTACTTAGCTGGTTTATGTTTTACAGTTTATTGGATAGGCTTATTTCAATGTGAATCTTAATTTTAAATGTTTTTTTTATCATTATATCTATGACATGGCATTAGTATTATATATAACATTTCCTATGCTTTTTTTAATATGGTGTTTATATTATTTTAACATTCCAGCTACAGATTACCATGATTTTGTTACTTATTTTGATATTCTCATTGTTTTGTTTCAAATGTTAAACTACTTATGTATATGTATTGATATACTTTTCTATGTGTTTATATTCAGATTTTATAACTCCTTAAGTAGCAGGCAGTTCACGCCAAAACACGGCTCCGTGTGAAGTCTGTTTGTAGTTTGGTGCTTCAATAAACATTTTCGTTTCACCTCTGGTGTATTTATTTATTTATTTTTTGCATTTGTATCCCACATTTTCCCACATTTTTGTAGGCTCAAAGTGGCTTACATAGTACCGGGAGGTGTTTGTCGGCTCCGATGAGTACAGATACAAAGTGATATATAGTGGTAGGATAAAATTCATGTGACGCAGTCACATTTAGGGAATTGTGCAGCGGAGGAGTTATGTCCATTATGTGCTTTAATTTTGATGTGTCGCAGAGATCAAGCATTTAGGTTGGATCAGCGGGGTATGGCTTTTTGAATAGGTTAGTTTTTAGTGATTTACGGAAGGTTAAGTGGTTATATGTCGCTTTCATGGCTTTTGGTAATGTGTTCCATAGTTGTGTGCTTATGTAGGAAAAGCTGGATGTGTAGGTTGATTTGTATTTGAGGCCTTTGCAGCTTGGGTAGTGTAGGTTTAGAGAAGTTCGAGTTGATTTTGATGTGTTTCTAGTTGGTAAGTTGATCAAGTCTGTCATGTATCCAGGGGCTTCTCCGTAAATTATTTTGTGAACCATGGTGCAGATTTTGAAGGTAATGCGTTCTTTGATTGGGAGCCAGTGTAGTTTTTCGTGGAGGGGTTTTGAGTTTTCATATCGTGTTTTTCCAAATATAAGTCTAGATGCCGTGTTCTGGGCAGTCTGAAGCTTCTTTAAGGTCAGTTCCTTGCATTCCGCATAGATTCCATTGCAGTAATCTAAGAGGCTTAGTACCATTGATTGTACCAGGTTGCGAAATATGGCCCCCCGGGAAGAATTGTTTCAGGTGTTTGAGTTTCCACATTGAGTGGAACATTTTCTTAGTTGTGGAAGCTACTTGGCTCTCTAGTGTTAGGTTACGGTCTATTGTAACGCCAAGGATTTTCAGGCTGTCTGAGATAGGAAGGGTATAGTCTGGGGTGTTAATAGTTGCGGGGTTGTCCGCATTGTGTTGGGATAGGAGAATGAGACAATGTGTTTTTTCTTTATTGAGTTTTAGCTGGAATGCATTCACCCATGAGTCCATAATGTTAGGCTGAGATTGATTTCGTTGGTGATTTCGATCAGTTTGGATTTGTACGGAATTAATATTATGACATCATCTGCATATAGGAAAGGGTTAAGGCCTAGGGTGGATAAGGATTTGGCTAGTGGGGTCATCATTAGGTTGAAGAGGATTGGTGATAGCGGTGATCCTTGTGGAACTCCGCAGTCTGCTTTCCACGGTGATGATATGCTAGAGTTTGATTTTACTTGGTAGTTCTTGTAGTTAGGAAGCCCTTAATCCAGTGGAGTATGGTTCCACCAATTCCGAAGTTATCTAATAGTCTTAGTATAGATTGTGATTTACCATGTCAAATGCCTAGACATGTCGAATTAGAGGAGAAGAATGTTTTGCCTGTTGCTATTTCCTGCTTGAATTTGGCTGAGTGAGTAGTACTGTTTCAGTGCTGTGGAGTGGGCGAAAACCTGATTGAGATTCATGTAGTATTGAGAATTTGTATATAATCTGTAAGTTGTTTGCTTACCATGCTTTCCATGCTTTCCATCAGTTTGGTTACTAGCGGGATCGATGCTACTGGTTGGTAGTTGGTGATTTTATTAATTTTTTTTCTTGGTGTGTTTTGGTATCGGTGTTAGCAGGATATTTCCATTTCCTTGGGATGTGAGGTCTTCTGTGAAGCGGTCAGGGGCAGATTCATTAGGTAGCTGGGGCAGGTATCTAGATTGGCAGTGGGTGTTGGGAGAACTTGTTGATCTCCTGGGTAACTGTTTCAATGGTGAGAAGGGCGAAGTTTAGCTAAGTCCGGTCAGCTGGGTATTCTCCAGTGGTGGGGATCAACTCATTAAGGAAGTGATCAATGTCAGTGGTGGCTTGAGGTAGCATGTTGCATAGGTTTGTGATTTTCTTATTGAAATACTTAGCAAGTTCATCTGCCGATGGGGTATCTGTATCCTTTGTAGTGACCTGGTTGGTGTCTAGGAGTTTGTTCACGAGTTGGTATAATTTCTTTGTGTCTTTGTAGTCTGTCCCTTTTGGTCTGCCTTTTTGTGTATTTGTATTTTCTTTGTAGTTTTTTCCATGTGTTGAGTGTGTGTTCATCTTTTGTTTTTCTCCATGCTTGTTACTGGAGTGTGTTTTTACTTTTTTTCAGTTTGTCGTTGAACCATGGTATTGAGTTTTGTCTATGTGAGGTTCTTGTTCGTAAGGGTGCTATTTTGTCTAGTATACTTTTGCATCTTTTGTCCCATTCTGTGAGGTAGTATGTGGAGTCTGTTTGTGTTGACCAATCGTTATTGTACAACAGTTGCCAGAATGTTTTTGCATCTACTTGATCTCTTGTGCTGTAGGATGTGTGTTCTTGTGTTTGTTGTGAGCCCTCCTTCCTCCAGTGTAGGGACAAGTTTAGTTTGTAGTGGTCAGTCCAGGGTGTTTCTGTCCATTTGACATCTGTGATTATGAAATTCTGGTCTGTTGAAAGCTTGTGTGAGATGAGGTCGAGTGTGTGTCCTCTGATGTGGGTTGCTTGCAATTGTGGCCATTTAAAGATTCCATAAGCAGAGGAATTCCTTGCAGTCTCATGCGTTAGTTGAGTTTGGGTCTTCCAAGTGGAGGTTAATGTCACCCAATACTAGTATGTTGGAGTTGGTTACGCATATGTTTGAGATGAAGTCCATGAAGTTAGTCTGGCCTTCGTTCCAGTTACCTGGGGGTCTGTAAAACAGGGCACAATTCAGGTGATCCCATAGGGCTTTGTTATGGATTCTGATTGAGGGAATTTCGATCTGTAGATTAGTGCTATGCCTCTGCCTCTTTTACTTTTCTAGTCCAGTGTGTGATTTTGTATCCTGGCGGGCACAGGTCTATGATTACAGGGTCTTTTTGATCGTGGATCCAGGTTTCATTAATGAAGAGTAGGTCGAGGTTATCTGACATGATCCAGTCTGTTAGTATAGCCATTTTATTTACAGCGGATCTGGCGTTGGTGTAGCCCATTTGGATTGTTTGGAATGGATCATCTGTATTTGGTGTAGTGTGGATTTTTAGTTGTTGTCGTTTTTTTCTTAAGGTGGGTTTGTTTGGGTCATTCTTTCCCTTCTGTTGTGATTTACCGCATGTTGTTGTTTTTCCTTTGTTTAAGTTATTGTCAGTTTGATGGGGTGTGGAGTATCTGATCGGTCTTTGACGATTGTATAGTATGGGTATGATGTTACTTTCTGCAAGTGGGTTGGTTAGTGTTGAGTGGATCAGTGTTAGGAAATAGGTTATTAGGAGTACGTTTTGATGATGTTCATTTTGGTTTATGTTCCCTGTGACCTTCCTATAGGGCTGTGTTCTGATAGTTGGATAGGTGATATGACTTTGTTCTTTGGTGTGAGTCTGTGTGCTGGTCTTGTTTGTTAACTTAGTTTGCCTTTGAGCTACTGACATCAGTAATTGGGTCGGTTCAGTGATAGTTAATGAGCCGGGGAGGTGGGAGGGGGGAGAGCAGATCTGGGTCGGTGTCCCTTTGATCTGATCTCATAACAACTAGTTGTTTCCCACCCTTCTTGCGCAGGGAGTCTTCGATCTCCTGTTTCTGGCTATGGCTGGAGATAGATGGGTGGTAGAGGGAGGGGGAACTACAGGAACACTTTCATGTATTTAACAGGGAGATGACACTTATGCAACTGGCTATCATTAGTTGCTTACAGGATTGCCCCAAGTGGGAAAGGTTGCACTTGATCGGGCAAGATATTTGAAAGACAATGGTAGTTTAATTGCTCTGTGGAATGTGGTATTCAAGGAGTACTGGTGTTGAGCCTTAGTTTAAGATTTCCATGGGATCTTATACATTTCACAGACGTTCTCAATCAAGATGTGCACTACAGCAAGCTTCCTTCTTTAGTTAAAAGTTTGTTTGTGTGCAGACCATTTAATGTCCAGGCTGATATCTCCTTGGATTTCATTGAAGGACATTTGTCTGCCCCTACTGTGAATCGTTCATCTTATGTCAGAAGACATACCTTCAAAGTTCAGTCAAGTCACTCATTACCAGAGACTATTTTTATTGGAACATTTAATTGTTGCCAACACTCACTAAGTAGTTATTATATTGAACATTTTTTGTACATTTACAACCCCGGCATACTAGTACTCGTCTCATTGCAATGAAATGTTATAAAGATACTTGATTATCTGAGTTTTCTAGTAAGAATCTCGAAAACCTCAGCAATGCCTGAAATTGAATAATGGCAATACATCTGCTGCAAGTGAGGAGGAAGGGATAAGGACACTTATTAATACAGCAGTAGATGATGTTACAGATGCATATACAGTGGGGGAAATAAGTATTTGATCCCTTGCTGATTTTGTAAGTTTGCCCACTGACAAAGACATGAGCAGCCCATAATTGAAGGGTAGGTTATTGGTAACAGTGAGAGATAGCACATCACAAATTAAATCTGGAAAATCACATTGTGGAAAGTATATGAATTTATTTGCATTCTGCAGAGGGAAATAAGTATTTAATCCCTCTGGCAAACAAGACCTAATACTTGGTGGCAAAACCCTTGTTGGCAAGCACAGCGGTCAGACGTCTTCTGTAGTTGATGATGAGGTTTGCACACATGTCAGGAGGAATTTGGTCCACTCCTCTTTGCAGATCATCTCTAAATCATTAAGAGTTCTGGGCTGTCGCTTGGCAACTCGCAAGCTTCAGCTCCCTCCATAAGTTTTCAATGGGATTAAGGTCTGGTGACTGGCTAAGCCACTCCATGACCCTAATGGCTTCTTCCTGAGCCACTCCTTTGTTGCCTTGGCTGTATGTGTTTGGGTCATTGTCGTGCTGGAAGACCCAGCCACGACCCATTTTTTAAGGCCCTGGCGGAGGGAAGGAGGTTGTCACTCAGAATTGTACGGTACATGGCCCCATCCATTCTACCATTGATGCGGTGAAGTAGTCCTGTGCCCTTAGCAGAGAAACACCCCCAAAACATAACATTTCCACCTCCATGCTTGGACAGTGGGGACGGTGTTCTTTGGGTCATAGGCAGCATTTCTCTCCTCCAAACACGGCGAGTTTGAGTTCATGCCAAAGAGCTCAATTTTTGTCTCATCTGACCACAGCACCTTCTCCCAATCACTCTCGGCATCATCCAGGTGTTCACTGGCAAACTTCAGACGGGCCGTCACATGTGCCTTCCGGAGCAGGGGGACCTTGCGGGCACTGCAGGATTGCAAATCCGTTATGTCGTAATGTGTTACCAATGGTTTTCGTGGTGACAGTTGGTCCCAGCTGCCTTGAGATCATTGACAAGTTCCTCCCTTGTAGTTGTAGGCTGATTTTCTAACCTTCCTCATGATCAAGGATACCCCACGAGGTGAGATTTTGCGTGGAGCCCCAGATCTTTGTCGAATTGACAGTCATTTTGGTACTTCTTCCATTTTCTTACTATGGACACCAACAGTTGTCCTCCTTCTCGCCCAGCGTCTTACTGATGGTTTTGTAGCCCATTCCAGCCTTGTGCAGGTGTATGATCTTGTCCCTGACATCCTTAGACAGCTCCTTGCTCTGGCCATTTTGTAGAGGTTAGAGTCTGACTGATTCACTGAGTCTGTGGACAGGGTCTTTCATACAGGTGACCATTGCCGACAGCTGTCTGTCATGCAGGTAACGAGTTGATTGGAGCATCTAACCTGGTCTGTAGGGGCCAGATCTCTTACTGGTTGGTGGGGGATCAAATACTTATTTCCCTCTGCAGAATGCAAATAAATTCATATACTTTCCACAATGTGATTTTCCGGATTTAATTTGTGATGGTGCTATCTCTCACTGTTACCAATAACCTACCCTTCAATTATGGGCTGCTCTGTCTTTGTCAGTGGGCAAACTTACAAAATCAGCAAGGGATCAAATACTTATTTCCCCCACTGTATGTACTTACAATAATTAATTATGTTAAGAAGAATGATGAAACAGCCTAATGATTTTGCTGTAGCCATGGGTAAAAATGTCAGAGGTTGACAAATTATGATTTTTAACTTCTTTACCCAACCGAGTTTTATGCATTGGCCTTACTGCAACACGCATCAATTGTGGAAGAAACATTACAGGCAGGATTACACCATTCAGAATTGTTGAATATCATGTTTTGCATATTCGACGCAAAACTTCACAGGGTGTTCTGTACATACTGTGTATTGTTCGCAGCCAACAAGTTTTGGAAGAAGTGCAAATCGGAGTCTTTGTGAATGTTCCATTTTGACGTTTACACACATTGGTCGGGTAAAGTATTGGAACATTTGAGTCACAATTATCACCTCAATGAAGCCACTAAAGCTGAATCATTTCATTGCAACCATGCGAAATCCAAGCAATGAATCAGTGTGCAACTTAACACAGCAATAGCACTTGAATGCATATCTTTCTTGCACATTGTGGTATTCCACTGCGTGGTCATGAGACAGTGGCAGGAATTGTCATGTTCAGCATCACGTTCTGATGGTGAGGTTGACCAAGTCAACTTTTGAGTTCTCTGGCAATTTAAGGCTGCCAGTGGTGATGAGTTCTTGCTTAATCAATCTGGAATCGAGCCCTGCAAATGATCTCGATGTTTCACTGACTACTTAGGCGTATGATTGGCAATGTTGGTTAATCATTTTATGAAATATTGTTTGATGAAATTAATGCAGCAGGATACTTTTCTATCTTGGCAGATGAGACAACAGATATTGCAGGACATGAGCAGTTAATGGTTGTCATACGTTATGTGTTTGAAAACAATATCCCAGGAACAATTCATATTCTTTGTATGAGCACATGATCTTGCGGGTGGTCCTTGCAAAGCAGATACTGAGTATCTTGTAGCAATCTGGATTATTAGCAGCAAGATGAATTGGACAGGGATATGATGGAGCAAGTTCAATGGCTGGATTAGCAACGTGGGGTTCAAGCAATTATTTGCCGGTCGCACCCAGCTGCTTGCTTTGTGCATTGTGCTGCTCATGCTCTAAATATAACCATCAGTAAAAGCCTCTGAAGTCAGGCAATCCACAATGCCTTTGGTTTCATGTGTGAAACAGGTGTCTTCTATTAATGTCACCAAAGTGTTCTGTGCTATTGGAACACAGAATTAGTCATGGCCAGTCGAATGAAGATGCACGTGCTAAGTCTGGAATGAAATATCTAAAAAGCTTTGTTTTACAAGGTGGGTAGAATGGCATGATGCTATAAAGACATTCACATAGTTATATTTGCCAGTTGACACATTGAACTGATATTAGTCAATGTTGTGATGCTAAATCAGCAAACGGCATCCACTCATCTGCTAAGCATTACATAAACAGAATTTGTCATGTGGTGGTTGTTCTAATTCAGTGTTTTAGCAGTCACTAAGTTGTCTATCAGACTGCCAAGAAGTAAACAAAGAACTTAATGAAGTGTTTGATGAAAGTTGAGCAAACAAACCACTTGTTGCGTATAAGGCATGAAGATTCTACTTTCTGGCTTTGCAGAGCAGCAGTGACACAGGAAGCTGAAACTCTGCTCCATGAACCTCTGCAGTTGTCACAGATCTGTGGTCAAAAAATGCCTTTGTGACAGTTGTATAAGGACAAATGAATCAGCTGAAGAATGCTGCTGCAGAACACTGTACATTCCCTTCTTGGATAGTACAATTTTACAGTTTGATGAACATTTTCTGTCCCATAAGAATACCGCCATGCAACAATGCATTGTTTGCCAGTTCACATATCAGACAGCCTGACAGAGGCATTGAGATTGTACCTCCCCAGTGATAGCAGATGATGATGGGCCAGTATTGATGATGTATGAGCAGTTTATCCGTGGCAATCTTGATTGTAGGATGTGCCGCCATCAGAAGACTCAGTGGCTGTCTGCTAGCACTTGCAGCATTCACAAGGCCTTTTTTCCCATATCATGTTTCCTTCAAATTTTTGCAAGTCTTCCAGTTTTGACCGCTACACCAGAGCAAATGTTTTAAACATGAAATTCTCAAGACCTATCTGTGTTCCAGGCTGACAGATTAAAATATGCAAGATCGGTGATGGCATATCCACAAAGACATTTGGATTGGACAATGACAAAAGTTAATCAACCACTTTGCGTTAAAAAGTTGGTGGTTGCAGCTATGCTATGCAAGTAAGTAAACAATGTATTGACACCAGATTTAACGCAGGCAAAAGTTTAGCACTTGCTAGATATACCATCATCAATGAGGATACTATGGGCTCATTTTAGAAAGAGAAGGATATCCATCTTTCGACATAATTGAAAGATGGACGTCCTTCTCCCAGAGACGTCCAAATCAGTATATTGAAACCCGATTTAGGACGTCTCCAACTGCACTCCATCGCAGGGAGGCATAGCGAATGCGGGACTTGGCATGCCTAACTACTGGACGTCCTTGAACCCATTTATCGAAAAAAAACAAAGACGTCCCTGATGACACTTGGACCGTTTTCACCCGGACCTTTTTTCTTACAACTAAGAGGCAGATGCGCAACCAAAACGTAAAAAAAAAATCCAAAATCGTTAAGTCCCTAACAATTTTAAAAAACAAGAATGCACCAAAAAAAACAAGTCACACATGCTCAGATCGGTATTCAAACGTACAATGTATCAAGAATCACAATACACATCGGTAAATCGGCCCCTAAATCATGCGCAGAGCAGCCAAAGCGTTTGGCTGCTGCTCTGCGCATGCTGCAAAACGTAAAAACAAACAAAAAAAGCCACAACACATACACGTGGCTACCCGGTCAGCAAAATCCAAAACAAATGATCGGGAGGGGGCAAGGGCGCTCATCAGGAGCGTCCTGTATGGACGTCCTTGCCCCCCCCTCGCTGCTCCCCACTTTCCGCCGCTCCCCCCCCCCCCCGAAAAAGCAAAATGCTAGCTGCCCCGGTCCCCCTCCTTCCTTCCTGTTCCTGTGTTCTGCAGAGCTAACTCCGCCTCCCGTCATTTCTTTTGCCCCATGCCCGCCCCCGCTGCCCCCCCTGAGGTCGACTACGCCGCTCCCCACCTCCACCGAGACCCCCCTCCCTATTACGACCCGAGCAGCGCCTCTCACCTCTTTCTGAAGCGCTGCACGGGCAGGAAGATCTATTGTGTTGGTTGTAGAGTCTCCATGACGTCTCTTCTTCCCTGGCCCAGGCCCCGCCTCCTTCTGACGTAGGTTACTTACGTCAGAAGGAGGCGGGCCTAGGCCAGGGAAGAAGAGACGTCATGGAGACTCTACAACCAACACAATAGATCTTCCTGCCCGTGCAGCGCTTCAGAAGAGGTGAGAGGCACTGCTCGGGTCGTTAATAGGGAGGGGGGTCTCGGTGGAGGGGGGGAGCGGCGTAGTCGACCTCAGGGGGGGCAGCGGGGCACGGGGCAGAAGAATGACGGGAGGCGGAGTTAGCTCTGCAGAACACAGGAACAGGAAGGGAAGGGAGGGGTGACCGGGGCAGCTAGCATTTTGCTTTTCGGGGGGGGGGGGAGCGGCGGAAAGTGGGGAGCAGCGGGGGGGGGGGGGGGGGCAAGGCCGTCCATACAGGACGCTCCTGATGAGCGCCCTTGCCCCCTCCCGATCCTTTTTTTATTTTTTTTATTTGATGTGTTTTCTGACGTCCTTTGGACCAATCACAGCGCTTTTAGCTCTGCTAATGCGCTGGGATTGGCTCAAAGTTTGTTTATTTTTCACTTAATGATTTTTCCTGGCATAGAGCTGTCCTAACGAGAGGTCCAGACCTCTCGTTAGATTTCCTGCCTTTTCCTGCGTAAAGGCAATCGGAAAAGGTTAGTGCATGTCGTTTCAATGGGGTTTTCACACTAATTGCTCATCTCCATTCCGTTTTCGTTAGCTGCTGGCTTCCTCGGTAAAAGCCCTTTGATGCATGCAACGGATCAAATTTTCCTCGTTGGAGGGTCATTAAAGGCTCATTTAGCTTTAGTGCATCTGCCTCTAAGGCACAAAAAGGTGCCCGAAATGACCAGATGATCACTGGAGAGAATCGGGGATGACCTCCCGTTACTCCCCCAGTGGTCACTAACCCCCTCCCACCATCAAAAAACATCTTTAAAAACATTTCGTGCCAGCCTCTATGCCAGCCTCAGATGTCATACTCAGGTCCATGACAGCGCATGCTGTTCCTGGGAGCAGTTTTAGTGGGTACTGCAGTGCACTTCAGACAGGCGGACCCAGGCCCATACCCCCCCCCCCCCCCATTACATTTGTGGAGTAAACAGTGAGCTCTCCAAAACCCACCACAAACCCACTGTACCCACATCTAGGTGCTCCCCTTCACCCGTAAGGGCTATGGTAGTGATGTATAGTTGTGGGTAGTGGGTTTGGGGGGGGGTTAGGGGGGCTCAGCACACAAGGTAAGGGAGCTATGTACCTGGGAGCAATTTATGAAGTCCACTGCAGTGCCCCCTAGGGTGCCAGGTTGGTGTCCTGGCATGTCAGGGGGACCAGTGCACTACAAATACTGGCTCCTTCCACTACCAAATGGCTTGCATTAGGACATTTTTGACATGAACATTTCTGACTTTCTGCGATTTTCGGAACCGAAGACGTCCATGTCAAAAACGTCCTAATGCAAGACATTTGGTCTACGGACGACCAAATCTAGGGACATCCAAATTGAAGGATTTGAACATCTCTGACGGTATTTTCAAAACGAAAGATGGACGTCCATCTTGTTTCGAAAATACGGGTTTCCCCGCCCCTGGATTTCACCATTTTGCAAGGACATCCAAATCGCAACTTGGACGTCCCTTTCAAAAATGCCCCTGTATATCACTATAATTGTGTTCGAGAAAATCTGAATTTTGCTGTCATTTATCAATGTCTCAAAACCCAATGCAGATGATAAGAAACTCTACTAAAAATTAGTGAAGAAAGTGCTCATAAAACTTTCACTGGACTGACTGAGTCCATAAGGTTTAATCATAGCACTTCTTTGTGTTAGAATTTTTATTATTATTTTTTGTCAAACCATTTGTGTTGTCGTGCAACAAAAATCAAACAGTAAAGTATAAAGATTCAAACTTATCTTCAATTGAAAGCGTCCTGGGTCCTGACATGGACCATGCTTCACAATAAGCTTTTCAAGAGACCCAATTCTCAAAGCAGCTGTTCAAGTCCCTGAAAATATACAAAACAACTTAAGCACAGTGTGAAACTGAAAACTAGTCATTAAAAACATCTAAAACTACCTTAAAAAGTAAGTAGGATGAGACATCCTTAAGTTGATTCTACCATGTAGTTAGAGGGACACCGGAGCAACCCGGAAGTGGAAACAGCCCCCTATTTGTACTTCTTCGGGCATGTGACCACAAAATGGGTGTAAAAATAACCAATCACAACCCATAAACGACTGCACTACTATAATTATAAAAATGCCCACTACTCTACCTCCCTATCAAGACCCTTTGGTTCTGTGATATCCCAATTGTAAATCCAATGTTGTTACCCCCCTCCCCCTTTTTCCTTTGTAAGCTTCCACCACCACAAATTTCAAATACGAGTGCAGTCATTTGTTGCTTGGGATTGGCTATTTTAAAATCCGTTTAGTGGTCACGTGCACCAAGAAGTACAAATAGGGGGGCTGTTTGCACTTACGGGTTGCTCCGGTGTCCCTCTAAATATATGGTAGAATCAACTTAAGGTACTGTCTCGTCCTACTTACTTTTTTAAAGGTATGTTTAGATGCTTTTAATGACTATTTTTCAGTTTCACACTGTGCTTAAGTTATTTTGTATGTTTTCAAGCACTCCAACAACTGTTTTGAGAATTGGGTCTCTTGAAAAAGCATATTGTGAAACATGGTCCATGATGGGACCCAGGCAGTGCATTTTTTCTAGCGAAAAAGGTGCCGGTACTCAAATGCCAGGCCACCCTTCAGGGGTGGGGTGATCACTGAGGGGACCCACCCCACAATAGCCAGACCCCCCTGCAACCAGTTACAGAATTTATGACAAGGCAACTTCGGTGTGTAGAGCCTGAGCTCTTTAACTAAAACTTGGGGACCATGGGTCAATTTTAGCAGACAATGGAAAAGGTGCCGGTACTCAGTACCCCCAAGTACCCCCTCAAAAAAGGCCCTGGACCCAGGACACTTTCAATTGAAGCTAAGTTTGAAGCTTTATACTTTATTGTTTGATTTTTGTTGCATGAGAACACAAATGGTTTGACAAAAAAAGATAAAAATTCTAACACAAAGAACTGCTATGATTAGACCTTATGGACTAAGGTCCAATCATGGCACTTAAGATCTTTTGGTCTGTGTCAGTCCGAGGAAAGTTTCGTGAGCAGTTTCTTCACTAATTTTTAGTACAGTTTATCTTATAAACTGCATTGGGTTTTGGGACATTGCTACATGACAGACAGTTTAGCACTGGCAGTTTGCTTTGTATCCTTACTCAGCAACCTGTAAAGTACATGAGAACAACAGCAGTGCTGTGTGTGAGTGTGAGAACCAAGGAGGTCTTTTACAAAGGCACGCTCACGGTCGTGGTGCACGCTAAAATTGTAGGCGTGCTAAACGTTAGAGACACCAATGCATTCCTATGGGCGTCTCTAACATTTAGCGCACCCACAATTTTAGCGTGCGTTAAAAATGTGAGCACGCCTTAGTAAAATACGCCCCTAATGATTAGGATCTGTGCAATAACCCTGACCCAGGTAGAGATATATCCCTCTGTTGAAAAATTCCCGGCTACTCCACTGCCTTAGAATGTAAAATCTTTAGGTACAAGAAAGTAAATTGCCTTAAACTGCTACTTAAAAAGGGTAAGATCAACTGAATTTAATGATTAGGATTCAATCAAATCTTTTAATGTTTTATTTTATATTTGGTTTATAAATTCCAGATGCACCTGGAGATGCCTACCGTCAAAACTAGACATCCACCATCGCCCCCCCCCCCCCCCCTTGCTCTGATGGATACAAAGGGCAGGGAGAGATGAGGATAGAAGGGGGTGTGTAATGAAAGCATACCCTGCCACTGTGCTCAATCACATGATTCCTTTAGTTGGAGTGGAGTAGGATCCACACCTCCTTCAGTCAGAGCTCAAAAGGAGAGCTGAGTAAGTTCACCAGGAGCCAAGCAGCAATAAGTGACAGCCGTCAGTCATCACAGCTGCCTCCTTCAGCTGGTCATGGCAGAGCTCTACCAGCAGTTCTTTGCCCTGCTTGGTGCTCTGGTTTGTTTGTCCTTTCTGATGAGATGCCTTAAGTTTCTGAAGTATATGTTTCCACCTGCTCTGCCTCAGTCCTTCTTTCGGTCAATGGGAGCATGGGCAGGTAAATGCAAGCTTTGATCTGTTTCTCCTGCAAGGACTTAAAGGTGCTGTTTGCAAGTTTTTTTTGTCCATCTATCACATGCGTTTCTATTTCAGAGGGTGAAAGATACAAAATTAAAACTGGAACTCTTACTACTGTAATCCGTGCCCAGATTTCTTGTACACAAAAGAGAGTCAAGATCAGTAAAGTGACAGCAGTATCATCTTTTATTTCTAGTTCTTTAATGATCTGTCTTTACTAATTTCAGCTCAGTCCCTCTGGCTTTCACTAGTCCTTACGTTCGGCACAGGAGCTGCTGTGCTGTTTGTTTGTGATAGCCTCGAAGTGTTCATAGCTTTCATGGAATTGAGGAATTGCTGTGATTCTGCCAGGATCCATTCATCTGCACGCGATATTTTGTTTTGTTTTCCAGTCCTATTAGTTAGGGGACTCGGTTCAGCATCCTGGGCCCAGCTTACAGGTAACAAAACGGAAACAATTACAGGGAATAAAATTTGTTGCTGCTGTTTTTTTCTTCTTTTTAAACTGGTATTATACAACCTTTGCGATGCCCAAAGAGTTATTTAGGGATAGTAGTACCAGCTCCAGTGTAAAGGAATCACTGTTTTTGTACTACAGTATACTAGTCAATATAGTTTTTTCAGCTGTGATAAATCTTTATTCTCTTCTTTAACCCCTTGAAGTCTGCAGCATAGTAGAGTTTCAAATCCGTTCTTAGGAGCCTGCAGTCAGTTACGTTTTCAGGATATCCACAATGTTAAGGCTAAGTTCACGCAAAGCTTTCACGTGCACAGTATATCCTGAAAACGCAATATTTTCTGAGGGGGAAACTCCAGATGAAAGCTTACGGCTTTCATATCCAGTAGTTTGCTATAGCGCACTTGGAAGTTTTCTTTGATATCTTTTGCAGTTAAATATAAAAAAATGCAAGCAATGTTGCTGACTGAATTCCATGGTCTATGCCCTTCTGCAAACGCATGGGAAGAGTACGGAGCCCTAACTAGAGAATTACCAGACTTTACGAATTGCTTTCAAACACTCTCTAAACAGGAGAGACGCTGCCGGCTATTTTCAAGCTGTTTTACAAAGTGACTTTTCGCTGGAAAAAAAAAAAAACAACTAGTGCAGTTTCAATTCAAAGGAATAGATCGGCGCCACATTTCCAGGACTCTGGGCATGCATTCTGTGACTTAACGGTTCATGTAAAGATTCCACAGGGCTGTGTTGAGAGAGAGCACCTTGTACCCCGTGTTATTGGGATACAATTTATTTGCACTGCACGGTGCCATTTGAAAGAGGACAAAGCATTTTTCAGAAGTAGGGGCTGAACTTAAGTAGTTAGAAAGAACGAGTGGTACCGTGCAAAGGCCAGTCTTAAATAGGAAGCTGACAGGAATGTGCATGCAGACTTAAAAAAAAATAGAATAAAAACTCTTTCTGTTTTGATAGTCTAGGGGAAATGGACAGAAGGTCTGGAGAGAGTGTTTGGCGGTTTCTTGAACAATGAAGTGTTGGTAGCATTTGCATTTGCCAAGAACTTTTTATGTGGAAGGGAATTTGGACTAGACAACCCATATGTTATTTTGGTGCTCGTTTTACAAGCCCTATTTTGTGTGTGTGTGTGGGTGTGGGGGGGGGGGGGGGGAGGGGGGGGGGGGGGGGGGGGGGGGGGGGGGGGGGGGGGGGTTTGGACACGCATAAACTGCCATTTAGACGTCTGTATTGCATACACATCTAAAAAAGTGATTTTAGAAATCCAAAGTATGACTAGTACTTATGGCAAGGAGGGTATGGTCTGGGGACTAGGGCAGGGCAAAAAGATATTCCAAAGAGGAATGCACATTTATATCTGAGATTTACAGGAATGTGTGTTACATAAAATTGCTTGTTTTTTATAGCACCTCCCTGGTGGACAGATTAGGGGAAGTTATCCTCTTCATCCTCCAGTGTTTTTTGTCTCTCCCAAACACCATACTGAAAACTGTTATGGGGTATTGCGACAGCTTGGTGAAACATAGATTTTAAATGGCTGACATATATGTTTATACTCCAGCACATACACATGTTCTGAAGTACAGATGCATGTGCTGGTCCATGCATCTTTATGTTGGCATGTTCAACCTATTGATATTTTAGACGCTGATGCTGTAAAATGGATGCTCCTGCCGCACATAGCTGGTGTAGACGTGTTCTTTCCCGGATAAATTGTTATTAACAGAGGTACAGGGTGAAATGTATTATTGCCTCTAATAAGAAATTTTGTCACCAAGCGAGCCTTTTACAAAGGCATCTTAGTGTTTTTAGCACACGCTTAAAATAAGCGTGCGCTATATGCTAGAGATGCCCGTATATTCCTATGGGCGTGTCTAGCATTTAGTGTGTGCTAATCATTAGCGCCTGCTAAAAATGCTACTGTGCTTTTGTATCAACTTTGGAAGATTATTCCAAAGAACAGGAACCAGAAAAAATCAGCAGAACGTATCAATTCTCAGCGAGCCCTAGAAATATGAGGCATTGCCATTCTAAAATCTTGCAAAGATCTAAGAGTCCTGGCTGGTGTATAGGGCAGGGCTAAATAAGAGGGAGGCTGCTCATAATAGACTGTATGAGCCAAAGTGAGAATTTTAAAGGAAATATTTACAAAATCCTCACAGCAGTATTCTGTACATCTGTAACCTTTTAATATTGTGCTTAAGTTATTTCACCATATACCATATTCTCATAGTCCAGACAAGAAATTAGTAGTGCATGTATTAAGGTATGATGTGCCGCCTCATTAAAGCAATGCCTCACTGCTTGGAGTTGATGCAGACCAAAAAAAAAAAACTCTTTGCAAGAAATGACACCTGATTCCGAAATGTTGACACACCCACACCCAGCAACACAACATAATCAAGGATCGCACTAGACAACTTACCGCCACCATTCCCCTTGACCCAATGACGCCTGACTCACACCTACCTCATCTGACCACAATACAATTTCGTATTTGTAATCAACCGTAACGGCAAATGTCTTTACGGTACTTAGATTTACCAACCAGGAACACAAAAAGATCAGCATACACATTCTTGAATCTCCATTACCCCAGTTGCAAAGGACTTAAATATAAATCAACTTATGCATCCAGCTTCTCCTACATCAGCACGCAACCATGGAATGCACTACCAAAGGCCTTAAAAACAAAGCATGACCTAACTACCTTCCGGAAATTACTAAAGACCAACCTGTTCAAAAAGACATACCATAATGAGACATCATAAATGACCTAACATCAAAACTCTACCAGAACCAGATAAAACCGAATTCTTTACACCTGATTGCTTCAATCAATTTGTCACCAATGAACATTAACGTCCTACCCCCCTATCTCTCATGCCTGAAACGAACTGTTTATCCAACTTACTTTATAATTTACTTCAACGTTTATGAACTTTAATGTAATAATACATTGGATTTCTCATTCCGGAAATAGCGATCGCCATTATGGCATACTGTAAGCCACATTGAGCCTGCAAATAGGTGGGAAAATGTGGGATACAAATGCAATAAATAAATAAATACTTGTAAGCCACATTGAGCCTGCAAACAGGTGGGAAAATGTGGAGTATAAATGTAACAAACAAACAGACAAAAACAAATAAATAAAAGACCCCTTCAGAGAGGTACATGGTGAAATGTATTATTGCCTCTATTGTATTATTGTGGATTAAAAACTGGTTGAAGGATAGGAAACAGAGAGTGGGGTTAAATGGGCAGTATTCACAACGGAGAAGGGTAGTTAGTGGGGTTCCTCAGGGATCTGTGCTGGGACCGCTGCTTTTTAATATATTTATAAATGATTTAGAGATGGGAGTAACTAGCGAGGTAATTAAATTTGCTGATGACACAAAGTTATTCAAAGTCGTTAACTTGCGACAGGATTGTGAAAAATTAAAGAAGGACCTTTCGAGACTGGGAGACTGGGCGGCTAAATAGCAGATGACGTTTAATGTGAGCAAGTGCAAGGTGATGCATGTGGGAAAAAAGAACCCGAATTATAGCTAAGTCATGCAAGGTTCCACGTTAGGAGTTACGGACCAAGAAAGGGATCTGGGTGTCATCAATAATACACTGAAACCTTCTGCTCAGTGTGCTGCTGTGGCTCGGAAAGCGAATAGAATGTTGGGTATTATTAGGAAAGGTATGGAAAACAGGTGTGAGGATGTTATAATGCTATTATATCGCTCCATGGTGCGACCGCACCTTGAGTATTGTGTTCAATTCTGGTCGCCGCATCTCAAGAAAGATATAGTGGAATTGGAAAAGGTGCAATGAAGGGTGACTAAAATGATAGCGGGGATGGGACGACTTCCCTATGAAGAAAGACTAAGGAGGCTAGGGCTTTTCAGCTTGGAGAAGAGACGGCTGAGGGGAGACATGATAGAGGTATATAAATAATGAGTGGAGTGGAACAGGTGGATGTGAAGCGTCTGTTCACGCTTTCCAAAAATACTAGACTAGGGGCATGCGATGAAACTACAGTGTAGTAAATTTAAAACAAATCGGAGAAAATATTTCTTCACCCAACGCATAATTAAACTCTGCAATTCGTTGCCGGAGAATGTGGTGAAGGCAGTTAGCTTGGCAGAGTTTAAAAGGGGGTTAGATGGTTTCCTAAAGGACAAGTCCATAAACCGCTACTAAATGGACTTGGGAAAAATCCACAATTCCAGGAATAACATGTACAGAATGTTTGTACGTTTGGGAAGCTTGCCAGATGCCCTTGGCCTGGATTGGCTGCTGTCGTGGACAGGATGCTGGGCTCGATGGACCCTTGGTTTTTTCCCAGTGTGGCATTACTTATGTACTAATGAGATTTATGTTACTAGCAGAAGTACACAGTGCTGCATGAGAAAGGGATTACTGCATCCAATAAGATTTCCAGATAGATGGACTGCTGGGCACAGCCCAGAAACCCTTGTGTTTGCTGACAATGTAGTTCTGTATTACTATCAAATGCCACAATTACATTGGACAGGTAGATAGAAGGTTGTTGCATTGACTTTACTGTGAGAGGATGGTCCCTGCAAAGCTTCATTACATTTGCTTGCACCATGTCTAAACTGTCTATATTTAGTATTAGGTTACTATGAACACACAGTTGTGCAACATAGTAATAAAACCTTTGTAGGTGATGGCAGACAAAGAGCAATGGGCGCATCTAGTTTGTCCAGTCATTCCTGTCTACATTTTCCGAATATATTAGGAAGGCGGTAGAACTAGAGGACATGAATTGAGGTTGAAGGGGGGCAGACTCACAAGTAATATCAGGAAGTATTTTTTTCACAGAGAGGGTGGTGGATACTGTAATCCCGTTACCCTCGGTGAGTGCTACTACTACTACTACTTATCATTTCTATAGCGCTACCGGACGTAAGCAGCGCTTCACACTTGAACATGGAGAGACAGTCCCTGCTCAATAGAGCTTACAATCTGGTGGATAACTTCCAGGCCCTGCCCTCTCTGGCGTGAGCTCCCTTCTTCCACACAGTCCAAAAGCAAGACACAAAACTCCCTTCAGGATCCACAGTTTTTAATTCAGAAACCTCTTGGACAAGCCTCTTAGCAGTCCAACATAAGGCTTACAGTTCCCTTTAGAGTTCCATTTAAAAAGGTTTTTCAGTCCTTTTTCTATCCATACAGTTCAAGGCTATTTAGTCATAGTCCATAACAAAGAAATCAAACAAGAAAAATCACCTGCTCTCTGACACCTTCTCTCTCAGAGAACTGCAGGTTGGGCAGTTCACCTCCCTCTTCACAGCTACTTCACTATTAGATTGTAAGCTCTTTGAGCAGGGACTGTCTTTCTTCTTTGTTTGTGCAGCGCTGCGTACGCTTTGTAGCACTATATAAATGCTAAATAGTAGTAGTAGTAGTAGTCTGTGTCCGCCCACACTGCCCCTTTATACTTGCAAACTTTGGTCATTTGTATTCTCATAGTCCATGGGCACTTGCTCCTCCAAACTGTTCTCTTCTGTAGGGGAGTCAAGTCCTTCTTCTATGCCTTCCATCCAATCAGGTGCTTCTGCACCCTTCTCTCTTAATTCATCACTCACATCAGCTGGCCTGTACTTTCCCTCCCCTCCCTCCCAGGTGGGTGGAATCCTATATTGATTTCTTATCCATGGAAAAGGGGTTTTAACATTGCTGCTCCCTCTACTGGCCACTCTCCGGTTTAACTTCTTTTCCCTCTGTGCCCTTCCTTTCCTTCCTAAAGAAGGAATCCATGTCGTGGTTTCGGGGTTACCTTCCCTCCCATCTCCTCCCTGGCATTGTGGGTAGGGTAGTTCTATACCCCATTGATCTTCAGCATGCCTAAGTTGTCCTTCCTCACTACAATACGTGGTGGAGATGAAAATGGTAATGGAATTCAAACATGCGTGGGATAAACACAAAGGAATCCTGTTTAGAAGGAATGGATCCGCGGAATCTTAGCGGAGATTGGGTGGCAACGCCGGTAATTGGGAAGCAAAACCGGTACTGGGCAGACTTGTAAGGTCTACGCCCTGATCGTGACTGAATAGATATGGATGGGCTTCAGTGTAAATTTTAAGGGGCCTCGACATTAGCTTCAGAACTTTTAGTACAAGAACAGTGCTGGGCAGACTTCTACGGTCTGTGCCCTAAGAAAGGCAGGGACAAATCAAACTCAGGTATAAATATAAAGTATCGCATACCATGTAAAATGAGTTTATCTTGTTGGGCAGACTGGAAACTCTTTTTATTGGAAAAAAAACTAAAAACAAATAACATACAAATCAAAAACAAGCCCCTAGCTATACACGGTCCTCCTATCTATGTACACCCCCTCCCCCCTCCTCAATAGTACAGTGGAAACTGTTTATTAGAAAGACCAAAGAAAAAAAAAACGGACATGCAAATCAAACCCCAGGTTCCTAGCTAGACATGGTCTGCCTATCTATGTACACCCCCTCCTCATAATACAATGGATCAACCCCCCCCCCCCGACCCCCCACAACCCCTTCAGACACTGGCACACAATCCCCTGGGAAGCATGTCCCCTCATGGCGGCTTAAGCCTCACGTGTCTCCACCACCTCGAAGCCACCCCCACCCCTTTTTCCACCCTTTCCCACTTCGCCGCTTCCTGCACCGCCCTTACCACATCCCAGCTGACTACCTCCGCCGGCCGGACCTCCTGGTACAGGGACACCCTGCAGCGCGCCATCCAGAGGCAGTACCGCAATATCACCGAAATCAGAAAGCGTGTTACCGGATCCCGCGTCCCTCTCCACCCTCTGGGCCGTACACCCAGTCCGCATAGCTGTAGTTGCGGAAACTGGGATCTGCAGCAACGAGGAAACCCGGTCAGAGACCCTGGACTGTAAATGGGCACCTCACCAGGAAATGCTCCATCGTCTCTTCAGTTCCAGCACATTCCTCCCGTGGGCACCCTCTATCCCGCACATTGCGATATTTCAAATTTCCTCGGACGTACAGTCTACCGTGAAAGGACAGCCACGCCAGGTCTTTATACTTCACCGGGATGCGGTTCGAAGCAATCAACCGTAACCCCTGCTGCATCCATGGGGCCGGCACGTCCCTCAGCGCCAGAGGAGCTGAGAACACCTGCGCCCGTACTCTGTCCATCCAGACCCCCCGTTGTCCTGCCTTCACCTCCCCCACCGTCAGCCCCCACACCCTCACCAATTTCACTAGGGTCTTGCAATAACTCACCCCCCCCGGAGCCCCCCTTCGCAGTGCCACTACCCTCCCCCCCTCCCGCCATAGGTCCCAATATCTCGGCCACCACTGCAGGACACTCCTAGCCCACCCCGGTGGCTCCTGCCCTACCGCCCTCCCCAGATTGAACTGCAGGAACAAAGCGCTGAAAAACAGGACTGGGTTTATCATGCCCACCCCCCCCCCCCCCTCCCTCCTAGGCAGATAGGTAACATTCCGTTTTACCGGATTCGTCCTGTTGCCCCAGAGCAGCCGGAAGAACACCCCATACAAGGCCGCGTACTGGCTCTCCGGCAGCAAGCAGATGTAACTGACGAACAGAAACAAGGAACTAGTGTGCCTTGATGAGCTGTACCCGCTCCCCCATGGTCATTTTCCACCCCTTCCATCTATCCACCCTCCCCTTCACTTCTTGAGACACCTATCCCAGTTGTAGAGCCTATAATCCCCCTTCTCGAAGTATATTCCCAAGACCCGTATACGTTCCACAGCTGTAGGAAACCTACCTCCCAACTCAAATTGCAGCCCCTGATCCCCAACCCACAGGCTATTGGACTTTTGAAAATTGACCTGCGACGCTGTTGCCTGCGAGTATTCCTGGATCAGGTTCTGCAATCTACCTCCCTCCCTCGGGTCCGCTACCCACACTGTAACGTCATCTGCATACGCCATGACCCTTAACTGGTTATTGTCCCCCACCTCCACCCCTTCCAGCCCCTCCGCCCCCCCCTTCTCCAGCCGTCTTATAAAAGGGTCGATGGCGTATGCATACAACAGCGGGCTGAGTGGGCCACCCCTGTCGGACCCCTGCCCCCACCTCAAACCCCCGCCCTCTCCACCGTTAACCAGGGAAAACACCCGCATGCCGATAGAGTAGCTGTATTGCTCTATCCAGCCCTTCGGAAACCCATAGCGCTCCAGAATGCTCCATAGGACACCACCACTGCACTCTATCAAACGCTTTTTTCCTGGTCGAGTGTTACCAACAGCCTACCATGCCCTCCCACTCTACTCTACGCTTCTACCCCTCCCGCACCCACGCTGCAGCTTCCAAGACCCTCTCCCTTTACCCCACATGCTTGCGAGGCTGCTAGCAAATCCCCAGACACCTGCCTCATTCTCTGGAATAGCATTCGCGCGAAAATTTTTCGATCCGTATTAAGCAGTGCTATAGGCCGCCAGTTGGCCAGCATCGCCGGTCCTTCCCCTTACTTAGTAGGATAAGAGCCGCCTCTGTCAAGGAACTAGGCAAGGAACCCTCCAACTGGGCTGCCCCCCATACCCTCACCAGATTGGCACCAGCTGCTCCTTAAAGGCCTGGTAGAAACTCAGTTGTTAGCCCATCCGGGCCCCCGGCGAGGTCTTCCTGTGGAGCGCCCCGATGGCTTCCCTCCACCATCCTGTTCTGTCCCGTGGTCAAGAGGGCCTGAAGCTGGGGTCCCCCGTGACCTATCCCCGGGGTTCCTTCCACATAACCCTCATCTGCTCCATCTGCTCCATATCAATCTGCTGGGCTGAAAGGAACGCCGAAAAGTGGTCCCTCACTGCCCCCAGAATCCCCTCCCTGGTGTCCTGCAGGACCCCCTGTGCATCCTGCACCCCCTCCATTCACCCTGCGCGCCCTCCGCTCCCGGCAGCATGCGAAAGGGGTCCGGCTAGCACAATTTCCCGAAGTCCCGCTCATACACCAAGAGTTGTAGCGGTTGTACTGTACCTGCTCCAGGAGGCTTGGAGATCATGTATTTCTTCCTCCCTCCCCCTTGTGAAATCAATGTGTCCCTCTTTTCCTTATCGCCATGCCCAACTTTGTCCTTTCCCTCCCCTCCCTTCTCGCCTGTCTGAGAAAGATCCCCGCGTTCGCTTTTCACTGTATCCCCACCACTCCCCCATGACTGAAATGCCCCTGCACTGACACCTGATCTTCCAAAAAACCGGCGGTAGCTCCTCCCGCACCTGCTCGCTACCTAACCACTTTAATTTAGTCGCCAAACCCCCTCCCTGGCCTCTGCACTGCCGCCCGCCGACCCACCTGAAGGAGGACCATGTGGTGGTCTGAAAAGTCCACGTCCCGGTTCGTGGACCCCCCAGACAAACCCCCTTCTTTACCAGGAATCATCGCTTCTACTTTTTACACTGCCCTCGAGAAGAACGTGAACCCCTCCTGTTCCTCACAGAAGGCCACATGCGCGTCTACCAGCTCCGCCTCCCGCATGATCCCTGCCAGCCTCACCCCGTCATAGCCCACCTGTACCGATCGTCCCCACTATCCTTTATCCGCAATATGGTGTTAAAATCTCCCCCCCAGACTACTTGGCGCGAAGTGTATAGGTAGGGCTTGATCTTCCCAAGAGGAGCACCCTTTCCTTCTTGCTTTGGGGGCCCGTACACATTCACCACCCTCAGTGCTCTATCCTCCCAAATCGCATCCACAACAAGACATCTCCCCACCCCCAGCTCCACCACTCGCTGAATATTCACCCGGTGGGCCTTAATAAGATCCCCACCCCCCCATACCTCTCCCCCGCCAACCCCCACACCGAGGACCCCACTTCCAGGCCCGCCTTGCCCGCCGTGATCACCTCAATGGACCGCAGCCGAGTCTCCTGGAGCAGGAAGCAATCTGCTTGGACCCTCGCGAACCAGTCATAACGCTAAACGCCTGCTTCTTCGGAGAGGCGATGCTGGCCACATTCAGCGTGGCAAATGTCAACACTAAGCCTGCCATCCTCATTGCGAGTCAC